>NC_072378.2:37067142-38278571 GCF_028885625.2 Pongo pygmaeus | reverse complement strand
CCTGAGTACAGATTCAAGAGGCCCCCAAGACATTCTGAGCAATGATGGTACTGTTGGAAGAAAGAGGCTCGAAAACTAGATTTCTGAAAACAATCATATGGATGTCTGTTACAAGAGCCTTGTTAGATTTACTCATCTCATTTCCATCAGAAATGGAATTTGAAGGTGGAGGGAAAATATAGATGAATTCAAAATTCCAACCCAAAATTCACATATGGATTTGGAAACTAGTCCTATCTGGCAAGGGCTAGAGTGACTGAAGTATGATAAATGTTCTCTATGCAGCAGCAACTTGAGGAATCCACTGATAATTTTTCTTCTTCATTCACATCTCTCAGAAAAGCGTTCTGAGTGACATCACTGCATACCTGGAATGACCCTACAATCTAATGTGCTTGTTGGTAATCCTGCCCTCCCACTTGATATTTAGAATAGCAGATAAATGACAAATGATTTTCACTTGGTCTTTTGGTCTAGAGTATTTCATTGGTATTTTGGTCTGGAGCTTGAAGCCACACTGGACTTACAGCCTAACAATCTCGCAAAAGACATGCAAACTTACCTGATGTAATTCTTTTTTTTTTTTTTTTTTTTTTGAGATGGAGTTTCGCTCTTTTTGCCCAGGCTGGAGTGCAATGGCGCGATCTCGGCTCACCGCAACCTCCACCTCCCAGGTTCAAGTGATTCTCCTGCCTCAGTCTCCCAAGTGGCTGGGATTACAGGCATGTGCCACCATGCCTGGCTAATTTTGTATTTTTTAGTAAAGATATGGTTTCTCCATGTTGGCCAGGCTGGTCTCAAACTCTCGACCTCAGGTGATCCACCCACCTCAGCCTCCCAAAGTGCTGGGATTACAGGCGTGAGCCACCGCATCCGGCCACCTAACGTAATTTTTAATACTCACTTTCCTGAATCAAGGTATATTTCATTTTCAATCACTTGTAAAGCCCTGATTAGACTCAAACAATATCAAAACCATTCTAATCTCCCACTTACACGTGATCAAGTTAAAAATCAATCTCTATTATAAGAGCTACACATACATCAGAACTCTAGACATCTTTCCCTACCCAGGAGCTCTAGGGCCCTCGTAAAGCTCTTGGTCATCCAAGTTTTCTCCACCAAGGATGATTACAACCTTGAGAAACTCTGGCTAAAGGTTCCCAGGCCTGGCGAATCTCCTGAACATACATTATGAACTAGTTAGGTGGATGGGAGAAAGGGAAATAGATAATGAAAAGGTATCCATCAAGCCGGGCGCGGCGGCTCACGCCTGTAATCCCAGCATTTTGGGAGGCCGAGGCAGGTGGATCACGAGGTCAGGAGTTCAAGACCAGCCTGACCAAGATGGTGAAACCTCGTCTCTACTAAAAATACAAAAATTAGCCAGGCATGGTTGGCGGGCACCTGTAATCCCAGCTACTCAGGAGGCTGAGGCAGAGAATTGCTTGAACCCAGGAGGCAGAGGTTGCAGTGAGCCGAGATTGTGCCACTGCACTCCAGCCTGGGCAACAGAGCAAGACTCCGTCTCCAAAAAAAAGAAAAGAAAAGAAAGAAAGAAAAGGTATACATCATTTAAATATGGGGTAGATTTCTAAAGTCTTCGTTATTTAAAAATATCTGCAAACAAAACTCATTTGTAGTCTGGGTACTTTCTATACGTTCAACAGCAAAGGGTAGGGGATGGGGGCCATCCAATGTTAATTCTCTTCACTGTGACAAATACTACTACTGGTACAATAAGATAAAACTGTCTTAGGATGCTAAACTTACTCTCTGGATGTGCTTTGTACACTGCTTGTACTATGTGTGACTCACATTATTGACTTTATTAACTAGGACTGTAAGATGTTTTCGTTTTGTTTGTGTTTTTGTACAAAGAGAGTCTCACTCTGTCACCCAGGCTGTAGTGCAGTGGCGTGATCACAGTTCACTGCAACCTCAAACTCCTGGGCTCAAGGGATCTTCCCACTGTAGCCTCCCAAATGGCTAGGACTACAGGTGCACAACTCTATACCGAGCTAACTGTTTTTAAATTTTTTTGTAAAGATGGGGTCTCACTATGTTGCCCAGGCTGGTCTTGAACTCCTGGCCTCAAATGATTCTCCTGCCTTGGCCTCTCAAAGTGCTAGGATTATAGGCATGAGACAATGCACCCAGGCTACATGTTTTAAATATAACCATACACTGGATGGTACTAGAGAAACATTAAGCAACCACTGGAATGTCCTGAGCAAGAGAAAATGTTTATGGGATAAACACAAAGAAATTCCAAAGTCCCACAGTGAACAGACATAGAAACAAAGAGGATTTCTGTAAAGAAATGCCAAAAGAAGTGGCCAGCTACTCCCTGTTCATTATCTTTGTACGCAACCTAGACCAGGTAGTGGGCTAACCTAGTCCGGCCATGGCCCACATCTCTAATATCCAAAAGGTTGGAAGGGTGGGGGGCACAAACACTCCAAGCCAAACAAATGGGGGTGGCGGGGGTTGGGAGGGGCACAGACCAGCGAGGTTGGCATTTCCCAATTATATGGGAATTACATTCATTTCCTTCTCCAAGGGGGAAGTATAGCAGCAGTGAGTGTAGCAGGGACTAAACTCTAGGACTAATCCAGAAAAACATACCTTGCCATGCAATCCTTTCCAGCATCAAAGGGACCTTAGGCCTGGGAGCCCTAACCTTAACAAGTATCCTATCCTTGGGCAAAGGAAGGAGGAAGAGAATTGCGGGGGGGCAACTATATCATGCTTCTGATTTGACTACTGCCCCCAAAATAAACAGAATCTGAAGAGCCTAGGGGGAGGGGCTTCATATGGTCCACCTCATACTGACAAGAAACAAATCATTACTAGTCATTTCTGTTTCAAGGGAGGTTGGACTGCCTACATGGCAAACAAACAAAGAGTAATACTTTTGCTAACACAAGGCCTACAGTTAAATCCCACTCCCCTCCCACTCCAGCAACATGGCCACCCAACTGGACCACTGAAAAGGACCCTAATGTCAGAGCTATCTTTGCACAAGACATATTTTAGAGAACCTGGAAAATTCAACATTGGACACATTTTGCTGCAAAATTAAATTGGCTATTAAGAAGTGAAAAGAACAAAATTGTCATGACACAGACAACATGCTGAGCTCTGCACCACTGACCTATAGTCTTCATGTGATTATACAGGGATGTTTTTGAATTCATTGTACTTCTTACCATATACTAGCATCCAAAGGAATGATTTTTTTTTAACTACGATTGTTGAACTTCTAAATACAAACAGCATTCAACTCTACTCTTGCCTACCCCTATCCCTGAAGTCCAGCTCTCAACACTGAACTTTTCTCTCAACACGGAACTTTTCTTTCAAACCCTAAGGAGCAAGGAACAAAAATCTCTACGAAGGTCCCAAAGACTAAAAATTCTTATTTTTAGTGCTCTATTGTTATGTTCAAAACCCTATATAGCTCGTACTTTTTGGCTAAGGAGATCTGAAAACAGCAAAGCTCCTGCAGCCCAGCTGTTTTCTTTTCTAATTAGTGAAAGAGGAACCTGTGGAGAGATTAAAGATTCAGCCTGCCCCAGAGCTAAAAGCCTCCCCTCCAGCAGCAATCCTACCTCCTGCTGGCCTAAGCAGAAAGACAGAACAGACCATCAAATCTAGATCTCTGGCATTAATAATGACTGACAGTCTTGCCAGCCACCCAACTAGGTCTTTAATTTAAAGACTATCATAGGCTGGGCACAGTGGCTCACGCCTGTAATCCCAACACTTTGGGAGGCCAAGGCGGGCAGATCACTGGAGGCCGGGAGTTCGAGACCAGGCTGGTCAACATATGGAAACCCTGTCTCTACTAAAAATACAAAAAGATTAAATAAAAAATTAGCTGGGCATCGTGGCGTGCAGCTGTGGTCCCAGCTATTTGGGAGACTGAGGCAGGAGAATCGCTTGAACCCGGGAGGTGGAGGCTGCAATAAGTATAGACTGCCCCACTGCACTCCAGCCTGGGCAATAGAGCAAGACTCCATCTCAAAAAAATAAAAAACATAAATAAATAAAAATAAAGACTACCATAATCAGCCTTCCCTTGAGTTTTTATGAGCTGCTAGCACACAACAGTAGGTGATTTAATCACCAACTTTTCAGAATATACACGATAGCAGAGTAATTTGTGATTCAGAACTATACAGCTTTAAAAAAAAATACTTTCCATTATCAAATACATCCTTCATGAAAGATGTTTTGTAAAGTACAAAGCAGACCTGAAACTAAGTTCTGAATAAATAGGCACTGTTTTCTCAAACCTCGTAATATACACTTTTTAACTCCTTTTTAAAAATTTGGTTCAGAGGGGGTATCTCATCCTGGAGGACTTTTCCAACTTGATCTTCAGATTCCAACTGGCTCATTCTAGTCAACCTCAGGACATCTCTAGTGAAAGATTCTCACTGAACTCCCTTAGTAAGTTATTCCATTGTTTGACTGACCTCACTGTCAGGTAAAATTTTAGTAGGAGATTAGAACATTTTTCTTTTTCAGCTCCAGAACAAAGTAATTTTTAGATCAAAAAGAATTGCTGCAACATCCCTGCTGACACAATAGGATAAAGCAAAGGAGAACATCACTGGTTAATACCATGCAGCTACTGTAGAGTTTATTTCTAAAGCTGTTAATACAGTTTTGAAATATGAAGCTTCAAGTACCATGACAGCCAGAGTGTCAGTTTTTGTTGCTACATTTTTAAAATTAAGCCCTTTATTGGCTTTTTGTCCATTCACCTTTCTTTTAATACTGAGAAAGGAGAAAAGAAAAACATTTCATGTTAGTAAATGCTTTATTGACCTCTCTGAACAAAAATGACCCATATCTCACAACCTCTAAAAGCTGGTGAATTTTTTAAGCCAAATATACAAAACATCACACGTAAAGATTTTGCTTTTAAGCCTTAGAATACAGCCAGGTGGTTAGTACTAATGGTTTGTCTCCATGCAGAGTCTATAACGCAGCCCCTTCAAAAGTTCCAAGCCAACATCTTCATGCTATCCCGAAAATAATGCAGTATTCAGTTCAAAAGAATTAAGTACCAGATATATCTGGTTTCAAGTGTTATTCAGTATTTCATACCCTAACTCATATTCTGAAAGTTCTATAACAGGCAGGATAATATCTTCTACCAATAATGAATTTACTATCATCCAGATTGAGAAAAAGCATGCTCATTCATCCCAGTTACTTGAATACTCTTTTAAAATATTCACCGAATACAGGCAAAATAAAGTTTCAGAAACACACATATTCAAGTACCTTTAATTACAGCTAATTCATTTAATTGTGTTCTAATACACAGATATACCTATGTATTTGTCAGTTACACAGAGAGAAAACTCCATTTCACAGCCACAAGAAATAATTAACCCAAGTATGCAAGTCCATGTGGGTATCAAGAATAATAAAGATGGTTCCATGCAATTCCCCCCGTTTCTAACACCAATCTTCCCCTACCTACTCCCTGCACCACCACCCCACCCCACCCCACCCCAAAAAAAACAAAAACAAAAAAAAACTTCTGCATTTGGAATTAGAGGTAAAGCAGAAACCTGTTCTTGCTGGACCAAAGAAGTGATATCTAAAGCATCCCATCACATACAAAGATAGTTCTGAGCACGGTGGTCCCAACCTATTCTCTCACCCTATCCCACTCTCCAGTAATTTCTCCAAGGTATACTTTGTAAGGAATGTAAAACCAACAGTTACACATGTCACAGGGGTTTGGATGAAGAAAAATCAATTTACTCAGGCTAATGCTCAACTACATATGGGTTGGGGATAAGGGGCTCTTCCTCTGAGATTCCCGACTCCAGTTGTGACCAAGAAGGATATTTGACCCTGGCACAACAATGCTAAATCAATCCAATCCAGCTCTAGAATTAACTCACAGGGCTGGGAAAGGTTATCTGGAGCAGCTGACCTGTCCTGGAGAAACAGACACTTTCCTAGCTACTTAAGAACTTCACCAGGAACACAGAGATTGGGTGCCTATATAATAAATGACACAAAATTTTTACCTCTCATTCCATCCCTGTGATTACTAAGTGTCTCTTCCTTGCCACTAAAAAACCTGATCAACCAGACTAGGCTAGGACAAATCCTTTCCAGAAACTAAACTAATTCCCAAATCTAACAGCTTGAAGTTGTTTCACTTCTCCTAGTTTCAAGAAACTACACAACCAGCAGGACAAACTGCCTTGGCCAGCAGTCCCAGGCAGAGGAGGAGGCTGTAGCTGCCGGTGGTGGGACTCCTCAGCTGCTCAGCCCCAGGGTGCTGCTGTGGGGTATTCAGGTCATAGGGGCAGGGCTATGCCAAGCATGAGGGATCTAGGCCCTGCCTCACCTCTCAGAGCTACATCAAGCCCTGTCTCACCTCACAGAGCTACATCAAGCGCTGGGGAGCCTACAACACAACCCTCTACTCAGCAGGGCGTTCAAGGCCTGACCTCAGCTTGCCTCTGTCTGTCCAAGTTCATTCAGGATAGGGCTCACACACAGTGCTGCATCAAGCCCCCTTCATCACTCCAGTGATCTGCCCTCAATCCGTCTCTCCCACTGTCCCATGGATAGTAATGGCAGTGAGCTCCTGGAGTGACTCAAGCTGAGCTAATGACTGTGTGGAGAACCTCCATAAATCAAATAGGGATTGGATTGGATCGTACTTTCCCTTCAGTGTCACAGGCTGTCCACATTTGTACGAGTTCCCACACAACTCTCACTGTATTGCAAATGTGTTTCCAATCTGCCTACTTCTCTCCAACTACTGCTGTCACCAACCTTCTAGCCACCATCATCTCCTGCCTGGACTGATACAGTTGTTGTTCCTACTTCCCTTCTAAAATCTATTCTCCACGAAAGCAGCCAGACTGATCTTTTTGCATTGTGTAAGTCTGATTAAGTCATTCCCTGCTTAAAACCCTCCAGTGTCTGCTTCACTTAAAATAAAATTCAGACTTCTTAGCTTGACCAAGACTTTGTCTGGTTTGGCCCTCGCTTCATTCTCTCTCCGCATCTCCTCTCAATATTAGTAGTTCCCAGAAGAAGCTATTAATACATAGTACTTTGTAGTGTTTGGAACACTAGCTTTGTTGTGAGCCTCCCTGGGTTTGAATCCCAGCCCTGCCACAAGTAAGCAATATCACGCATGTAAAGTTCTTAACAAATTATGTTTACGCAGTAGATCCTCCCACCTCAGTAAGTGAAACCATCATCCACTGGATTGCTCAGTGCTAAACCAGAAACCTAGGCATTATCCCTGACTCCTCTTCTTTCACCTCACATCCAGTCCATCACAAGGCTTGCAAAAACATAGCCCCAAACTGACTACTTCTCACCATCTCCTCTATTACTACTCTAATCCAAGCCACCATTATCTCGTCTGGACTCCTGTTTTTTTCTCTGATACCCTTCAATTCTTTACATGGAAAAAATTTTTAAAAAAACAACAAAAACACTACACAACCAGCTACCAAGGAAACAATCAATTTCCATGATAATCTGAGGTTCATATTAAATATGTACGGGATAAGAAATGACAATGCTGCACTAAGGACTTTTTTTTCCTCACAAGCGTGGAAGAAATACCAACAAAGCAATGCTCCCAAGAAAGAAGTGGTATGATTTGTCCATAATCAGGATAAACAATAAATCACCTACTTTATTGATTCCCACTGGTGAAATAAATTTTAAAAATGTCACATGCACGTGTGTGTAATTGAAGACCTATACAAAACCCTCCAGCCCTCCCTTCACATACATAAAGTACTTGCATAAATACACAAACATTAAAACCTAGGATCTGTGTGTCACTCAAGGAAATGATTGTTGCAGGCACAGAACTAATTGATACATTTCCAGAGTCTCCGCAGTGGACAAAGAGTATCTTCAAAGCAAAGGAATTTAATAGCATAAAAACAACTAAACATCGAAAATAACCTCAATTAGCCAATGTATATGTACATGTATTTTAATCTCACAGGCAAAAAGATCATGAGATGAGTGTCCCAAGCCAAAAGGGTCATGGTTATAAACATTATTTTCCTATCAATATATGCAAAAGAGGCTTACTGCTCTTTCAACCACACTCCAAAATGTCCCTTGCCTTTCAAACAGACTAAGACACACACCATGTCAGCCATTCTTTACAAGTTCTTAGAGTACAGATTGATATGAAAGACTGAGCAGAGATAAAATTAACCATCTCATTACCTCTAATCATTTCAACTACATGAATGAATACAAGAACTGCTACAATGAGAACATATGCCAAATATACAGCCTTTACAACAGTAGGGGCTCTTTCTTTTCTCTATTTTCTTCTATATTTTATTGGCAGTCAAGAAGTACCTTTACTTTAAAGCCTTTTTAGACTTACCTGCTTTGCCGTAATGCTGACTGAGATGACTTCACTTACCACTAACACGTAGGTAAGAAGTTCTCTCACCTTTTCAGGAGCTACCAGTAACTCTACTTAACAGGAAATAATTAAGTTGTATCTACTGAAGTTGAAGGCGGAAACAAATCAATGCCTATGGGATTCTAAAAATTGTCAAAGAAATGAAAACAAAACTTGGAATAGAAATTTGAACTGATTTCATTTCTGCTGTGCCCTCCCCATCAGAATATTAACTCAATTTAAAATAACCAATTTCCTTTATTTCCTGCTTCACCTTTTCCAATTTGTTACATACATTGAATCAGAAATTTTCCAAATTTTCAAACAGTAAAACTTTCTTTCAAATTAAACCTTGCAAAGAACATGAATATAAAATTGAAAAAAAGTGATTTTAGGGTAAATATATCTCCTAAGTTCAAATGTAAAACATTCACATATTATAAAGCAAATTACTGCTGGGCCTGTAATCTCCACACTTTGGGAGGCCAAGGCGAGAAAATCACTTGAGCCCAGAAGTTTGAGACCAGCCTGGGCAACATAGTAAGATTTCATCTTTACCAATAAAAAAATAAATAAATTTAAAAATTAGCCAGGCATGGTGGTGCATGCCTGAAGTCCCAGCTACTTGTGAGGCTGAGGCGGGAGGATCACTTGAGTGAAAGAGGTCAAGGCTGCAGTGAACTGTGATTGCACCACTGCACTCCAGCCTGGGCAACATAGCAAGACCAGCCTGATAACACAACAAGATCTCATCTCTATTAAAAAAAAAAAAAAAAAAGAATCATATACAGAAATTAAATATTATATAAACAAGAACTAATATATAGATGACAACCAAGAAAATCTTGTTCACGAACATAAGTTGCTGATAACAGATTTATCTTTATTTTAAACAGTTCACCTCAGAGTTCTGGGATGCTCTTTAAGTAGAGCAGGCCAAAAAAAAAAAATCATTTACTTTTAAGATCTTCACAAAAATGAATTAACAGAACAGCAACAACTAATGCATTATTGGTAATCATGTACTAAAATTAAGTTTATTTTTTAAATAACATCTAAAATAACATTTTCATCAAATGTTTATAAAATCCTTAAAAGTGTCTCTACAAAATGCTGGACAACTATTTCAAATCACTTTCTAAGCCTTCTTTTATTACACTGCAACTCCAATCCACTCCCAAAAATATCTCCAATTGGGGGGCCAGGATGAGTCTATTATTTTTAAAATTAAAAATAACACAAAAACGGTATTTGAACCTGAATTCTAAATGTCTGAGAAGACATAATCCTATACTCAGGTATATCAGTATAAACTGCTGTCCTTCATATTCAAAAATGAAACTGATTATTGTTCTTCTGGTGTATCTGAAAGGTCCACAAGATTAGCCATCTCATTCAAAGATACATCTACACAGGCCTTTGTAAGATTTACAGGTATCATCTCTCCTACAATCAGATAAGCCAAGGGCTGACAAAGTGCAGCCAGCTGATAAAGTCTAGCCATATTTTTCAGTCCCACAGCTAAGAATGGTGTTACAGAGCCAGGCACAGTAGCTCACACCTGTAATACCAGCACTTTGGGAGGCTGAGGCGAGAGGACTGCTTGAGTCCAGAGTTCGAGACCAGCCTGGGCAACAAAACGAGACCTCCATCTCTACAAAAAGGAAAAAAAAAGAATAGTGTTATGGGTTGAATTGTGTCCCTCCCCTACCCTAAACCCCTGGCAACAAAAACAAGATATGTTGGAGACCTAACCTGCAATACTTCAGATGTGACCTTATTTGGACATAGGGTATTTACAGAGGTAATCAAGTTAAAATGAGATCATTAGGGTGGGCCCTAATCCAATATGACTGGTGTCCTTGTAAAAAAGGGATTTTTTTTTTTTTTTTTTTTTTTTTTGAGACGGAGTTTCACTCTTGTTGCCCAGGCTGGAGTGCAATGGCATGATCTCGGCTCACTGCAACCTCACCTCCCGGGTTCAAGCGATTCTCCTGCCTCAGCCTCCTGAGTAGCTGGGATTACAGGCATGCGCCACCACACCCAGCTAATTCTGTAGTTTTAGTAGACACGGGGTTTCTCCGTGTTGATCAGGCTGTTCTCGAACTCCCGACCTCAGGTGATCCGCCCGCTTCAGCCTCCTAAAGTGCTGGGATTACAGGCGTGAGCCACTGCATCCAGCCCAAAAGGGAAATTTATACACACAGACAGATACATACAGAGGAAAGATGATGTGAACACACAGGGAGTAGATGGCCATCTACAAACCAAGAAGAAGGTCCTGGAAAACATCCTTCCTTCACAGCCTAAAGAGGAACAAACCCTGCCAACAAACCTTGATTTCAGACTTACAGCCTTCAGAAAGAATCATGAGACAATAAATTTCTGTTGCTTAAGACATCTAGTTTGCAACAGTTTGTTACAGTAGCCCTGGCAGATGAATACAAATGGTTTCCACATTTTCAAGTGGTTGAAAAAAATACGTTATTCTGAGACGTGAAAATTATATGAAATTCGAATTTCAGTGTAAAGTTTTTCTGGAACACAGTCACATTTATTCCTTATTCGTTTATGTATTACCTATGACAAACTATTTTTGTGTTCACGATGTAGGGGGTGAGTAGCTGCAACAGAGAGCTTGTGGCCCACAAAAGCTAAAATATGGCACTTTACAGAAAAGTTTGCCAATCTGAGAAAAATCACACCTTATATTGTAGATGCTCCCTAAGAAGATCAATCTGTTATCATTTTCCATCTTCCAGCTGACCTTCACTATTCTGCTTTTCTTCTAAAAATTAGGTCAACAAACAATTTACATATCCCCGGACCATCAATCTGTTAAGTCCACTAATGTCAGCAAGAACTTACGTGACTGATAAAACTATATAAAATACCTCATACAACTCTCAATGATAGATCCAAGAATCACAACCACATAAATGATCCCAATAAAATTTGATAAGCTCTAGCAAGCAAGCAAAGAAGTGATTATGTATGAATTAGGGCTGTGTTTACCTTCTATTATAAAAATACCGATTTACTGACCAAACCCTAGGGGGTAGCACACAGAAAGAATGATTAATTTTGTCTGCACTAACTCCTTAGGTTCCAATTTTCCTCCTTGTTTTTGAGACGGAGTCTCGCTCTGTCACCCAGGCTGAGTGCAGTGGCGTGATCTCGGCTCACTGCAAGCTCCACCTCCTGGGTTCACGCCATTCTCCTGCCTCAGCCTCCCGAGTAGCTGGTACTACAGGCGCCCGCCACCACGCCTGGCTAATTTTTTTGTTTTTTTTGTTTTTAAGTAGAGACAATGTTTCACCGTGTTAGCCAAGATGGTCTCAATCTCCTGACCTCGTGATCCACCCGCCTCGGCCTCCCAAAGTGCTGGGATTACAGGCGTGAGCCACCACACCTGGCCCCAATTTTCTAAAAGCTAAAAACTCAATGTTTGTTAATGCAATGAAACAATTAAGTTCTGCCACATTAGCCAACTGTTTGGCAGCATGTACTAAGGCTGCAGAAATGCATACACATGTATACCAAAAGACACGTAAAAGAATGTTTAAGCAGTACTTTTTGGAATAGCTCCAGACCGAAAGTAATCCAAATGCCCATCAACAGTAGAAGGGATAAACTAATCACAGTAAATTCACACAATGAAATAATTTTCAGCAATGAGAATGAACAAATTACTTGCAACACAGAATAACCTCATAAACACAAAGATGAAAGCCAAACAAAAAGCAAAACCTATGAATGGTATCATTTATGTAAATTTCAATAACAAGCAAAACTAATCTATGGTGCCAGAGTAGGAGAGTGGTACTCTGGAGAGGCAAGTGGGAGTAATGACTGAGAAGGGACATGAAGAGAAATGAAAGGGGTTTCTGAGGTTTTGGTAATATTCTGTTTTCCTACTGCGGGTGTGTATGATATACTTCAACAAAAAAGGTTAACAAAAAACAAGTTCCACTTCCAGGAGATACTTCCTAAGATTACTAGAAGTGGAACTGAATATGTTCCTACTGGCCCCACTGTTCCATAGGTAAAAACCATAAACTCTGGACAAAACATAAAAAGTGACTACCTGAAGGCACTGAACAGCAATCAAAAACAGGCAGAAACTGTGAGTCTGCATCGGAAAATGTGAATTGCATTGAGAAAGTTTCCTTTTTTTTTTCTAAATGGCTTTTTGCCTGAGGGAAGGCCTAGGTAAGCCACGTTAGGTAACAGAATCCAGATAGAAACTACTTTCTTACTGAGATGAAGAACCAGATGACAGACTTCAGAGTGATTCTATCAGGTGGAAAGTGGAAGGGGAAATCAAGAAAAGGAGAAAGCCAGAAATGGAGAGGTTCAAAGTCTACATATAAATTTGGCCCAAATCTCCAGCTGATCCATGAAATATACATGCATGGGATAGATTACAGCAGCCCAGGTAAGACTAAAAGCTGAATAAAGAATTTAGCTGCTGATGATGGTGGGAAAGATGGTTTTGATTTTGAGACCATTCAAGTGAAATGCCTGCTAAAACAAAAATTAATATTATTTGGAGGTACACAACAGAAACCAGTATTTCTACAATAAATTGTCCACAACGTCTAGGATGCATTTCAAAATTACTAGACATTTAAAGAAACAGGAAAACATGACCCATACTCAAAGAGAAAAGGTGATCTATGCAGACCAACACTATGATAACCTGAATGTAATTAGAGAAGGATTTTTTTAAGCTACCTTCACTTGGGTTTCTCTAATGTTAGTATCTTAAATAACCCTAATATGGCTATAGAAACCAAGAAATTAATGTTGATACAATACTATCAAGGAATTTATAAACTTTATGTAAATTCTGCCAATCAATCCACCAATATCTTTATTCTGGCCCAGGATCCAATCCAAGATCCCACATTGCATTTAGTTGCTACATATTCTCAGTTTCCACCAGTCTGAGACAGTTCCCCAGTCTTTCTTTGTAGACAAGAATTTTAAAGCAGCTACTATAACTATGCTCAACGATTAAAGAGTAAAATAGTCTCTTAATAAATGAATAGGAAATTTCAGCAAAGAAACAGAAACCATAAAAGAACACAAATTCTGGACCAAAAATTACAATAACCAAAATAAGAACATTCACTGGATACGAAATAAAGATGGCAGGAGGAGTCAGTAAACTTAGAAGAAAGATCAATAGCTACTATTCAATCTGAACAACACAGAGGGAAAAAATAAGAAACTGAAGAGTACTGTGTATTACAACATCAAAGGTCTAAACCTACATGTAATAGGTATCATTGGAATTCTATAATCAGAACTAAGAGAGAATGGGGCAGAGAAAAATATTTGGAGAAATAATGACCGAAATTTTCCCAAATGGAGTACAAGATGGAAATTTACAGGTTTTAAGAGATCAATGAAACATAAGCAGGACAAAATACAAGGAAAAACACTTAAGCACGTCATAGTCAAATGGTCAACAACGAAAAAGACAAAACTGCTAAAACAGAGAAAAATGATAAATCATATGAGAAAACAATCATAAGAATTACTGTTTATAGCGAGGAGTGGTGGTGCACACCTGTAATCCCAGCTATTTGTGAGGCTGAAGCAGATCACTGAAGCCCAGGAGTTTGAGGCTGCAGTGAGCTATAATCCACACCACCGCACTCTAGCCTGAGCAACAGAACAAGACCCTGTTTCATTCATTCATAAAAGAATTACTAATTTCTTAGTTAAAAAAATAACTAAGGCCAAAAGACAGTGGAAGGTCATGTTAAGTGCTTTTTTTTTTTTTTTTTCTGAGACAGAGTCTTGCTCTGTTGCCAAGGCTGGAGGAGTGCAATGGTGCGATCTCGGCTCACTGCAACCTCCACCTCCCACGTTCAAGCAATTCTCCTGCCTCAGCTTCCCAAGTAGCCGGGATTGGCGCGTGCCACCATGCCCGGCTAATTTTTGTATTTTTAGTAGAGGCGGGGTTTCACCATGTTGGCCAGGCTGGTCTCGAACTTCTGACCTTAGGTGATCCACCTGCCTCGGCCTCCCAAAGTGCTGGGATTACAGGCATGAACCACTGTGCCCGCCTTTTTTTTTTTTTTTTTTTTTTTTTTTGAGACAGTCTCACTCTGTCGCCTAGGCTGGGGTACAATGGCACAATCACAGCTCACTGCAGGCTCAAGCAACCCTCTCACATCAGGCTCACAAATAGCTGGGACTACAGGCGTGCGCCACCACACCCAGCTAACAACACACTTCTAAATAACAACACACTTCAAAAAAAAAAATCACAAATGAAATTAGAAAATGCTTTGAATTTAATCAAAATAAAAACACAACATACCAAAATTTGTGGAATTCAACTAAAGCAGTACTGAGAGAAAAATGTATAGCTTTAAATGCCAATATCTGAAAAGAAGAAACTTATAAAATCTCCCAAGATTCTGGCTCAAGACACTAGAAAAAGACCAAATTAAACCCAACATAGAAGAAAGAAAAATAAAAGCAAACATCAGGGCAAACAAAAACAATAGAGAAAATGAACAAAGGCAAGAGTTAATTTTTTTTTTTTTTTTTAAGATTAACGAAATCAAGACTGGGTGCAGTAGCTCACACCTATAATACCAGCACTTTGGGAGGCAAGGCAGGAGAATCACTAGAGGCCAGGAGTTTGAGGCCAGCCTGGGCAACAAAGTGAGACCCCCATCTCTACAAAAAAAAAAACTTTTAATAGCCAGGCACAATGGTGTGCGCCTGTAGTCCCAGCTACTCAGGAGGGTGAGGTGGGAGGATTGCCTGAGCCCAGGAGTTGGAGGTTACAGTGAGCTATGACCACACCACTGCACTTAAGCCTAGGTGACAGCAAGACCCTATCTCAAAAAAAAAAAAAAAAAAATTAACAAACTTGATAAATACAGATTAACCAATAGCACGAATGAAAGACAAAATAACAGCCAGGCACGGTGGCTCACCCCTGTAATCCCAGCACTTTGGGGGCCCAGGTACGTGGATCACCTGAGGTCAGGAGTTTGAGACTAGCCTGGCCAACATGGTGAAACCCCATCTCTACTAAAAATACAGAAACCAGCCGGGCGTGGTGCGCCTGTAATCCCAGCTACTCGGGAGGCTGAGGCAGGAGAACCACTTGAACTCGGGAGGTGGAGGTTGCAGCAGTGAGCCAAGATCGCGCCGCTGCACTCCAGCCTGGGTGATAGAGCGAGACTGCATCTCAAAAAATAAATAAATAAAGACAAAATCACTACAGACCGTACATACATTAAATTATTAAATGAATAATACAATGAACTTTATGCCAAAAAAATCTGACAACTTAGGCAAAATGGACATATTCCGTGAGAAATATAACTTATCAAAATTGACATAATATAGACTAAAAAATCCTAATAGCCCTAACTCTACTAACTGAATTTGTTATCAAATGCGAATATTCACACAAACCAAACCACAGGTTCAAATGGCAAATTCTCTCAAACATTTAAGGACTAACATCAGTTGAACGCTTCCAGAAAAATAGACGAATATTTAACAACTGATTTTGAGGCAAGCATAACACCTCATATCAAATTGTGACAAAGAAAACATGAGCACATATGCAAAAATCTTTAACAAAATACTGCACTAACAAATGGAGTCTAGTAATATATTTAAAAATGATTCATCATGACCAAGTGACGTTTATCACAGGAATGTAAGGTTGTTAAAACAACTCATCAACACCCACACTATAACACTGCAGGAGAGATCTTTCACAAAAATCTCATCACATTCCTCACTTTCTCAAAACTCTTTGGCTTGGTTTTCGGCTTCCCATAACCACACACGAGACAGAAACATTAACACAGCATGTAATGCTCCTTTCACAACCCCAGCCCCGTGCTGCAGTCACATCTCTAGGTAGTACCTTCCTCTATGTACCCCATATTCCCACTACAATGGCCACGTCCTCTGCCCAAGACACACCACTCCCCTCCTTCCCTCCATCACAAATGCCAAAGCTCCATCTCGGCCCAGTTTCTCTGAAAGTTTTCCTAACTTTATCAGGTTGATTTCATTACTCCTCTCTCTACACTCCCACTGCATCTTTTGTAACCCTCAATTACAACAGATATTACCACTTCTTTGTTTTTCTTTCTATTCAACTATCACTCCTACAGGGCAGGGAATGCCACATTAACAGAATAAAGAAGAAAAACCATATCATCATTTCAAAAGATGCAGTAAAAGCATTTGACACATGTCAATACACATTTATGAAAGAAAAAACTCATCAAATTAAGAATTAAAGGAAATGTCAATCTAGTAAAGACATCTAAGAAAAATCTAACAATTAACATCATTCTTAACTTTCAAGTATCAGTAATCTTAGTAGCAGGTGTCAACATTTACATGAGCTTATTTATCTCTCACTGGTCTTACCACCCTGTTTAAACTTGAAACAAAAAAAAAAAGGAGGAAGTTACTGTCCCAACTGGTATAATAGCAACTCTCGGTCAAAAATATTAAATCATATACTCAAGTAAGAAAGCCAGGGCAAGAATCCAGTCTTTCACCCAAAGTACTTTTTCACTATAGTACACTATCTCTAATATTCAGGTTCATGTCACAATGGACAATTAGTCCCTCCTACAAAGCATACTTTGGGACCTTTATCAAAGACTGAGTTCTGGTTCTTATTGTGACAATTCTCAACATTTTCTAGCAATGCCACTAGTTTAGGTTAACTATGGCGAATAGGCAGTAAAATATGCAAAGTTATTATATTTCATTAGCTGATCAAAAAAATTGGACAAGTACCACTAACGTGGAATGAAAAATTTTTAAACCCACATTAAGGACCCATAGAACAACCTCAAATCCCCTTTCCTTAAACAGGGGTGCCACAGAGAGGAAAGGGCATAATCATTGGTCTGCTCCTTCCCTTTACTAGTCTAAAATGCAGCAGATGCAGCAGAAAAACTGGTAATTTGAAGATGTATTTCTAATTCACTACCTGTCAGCAGCAAGCTTAGGACCACAGCTCCTCAACAGAGAAACCAGAGTGACATGGCCACTTCTGAGTTTCTATCTGTGATTCATATGAATTTTTCATGCAGGAAAATATAAATGTTGCCTTCACATCATTCCTTCTGTGATTCACCACAGCAAGCAAGTTCCACAATGAGGTTAGATCTGCTTCTTTACTGCACAACATGCACTTCACTTTATTTAAAGCACACAGGGAAATCCAAGTTTCTTCAAATAATGTTTACAGAACTACCAAAAAAGATAGGAAGGATTTTTCTTCTTTAAACTAGCTTCGCCACTCAACCGCCTATAGGCCAATCATTACTATGCATTCTGTTTTGTATCCTTTTGGGTCCCCTAAAGGTGAACATTTGACTTCGAGTCATCATTTGTCTGAGACAAGACATTAAACAATTCAGACAAAATAAGCCTTCTCCACAAATGGAGTTGCCTTTTGTGTGAGCATCCCAGGTCCTTAGTAAAGCAGCCCATATGTTTCATGACAACACAGTGCCCTTTACAGACAAATTCCTAAAAGGCTTCGTGAAGTTCTTACCTGACCTTACCACTGTTGAAAGTCAGTGACCACAGAGCTATCTCTCGCTGACATTTACAGTGATTGAAGTAAAATAAGAACCTCTTTTCTTTAAGTGACACAGAAAATTCAAAGGTCACTGGATAATACACTACCAAGCACAGTGCACCAGTATCTCAGATACTTCTACACTCAAAATGTCCTTTTCAACAATCTTTGGGAGTGTCCTGTGAAAACCACTGGGTAACCTAATTTTTAATCAAGCAGTCAACAAAACGGCCTTATCATGACTACTTTCTGGATAAGCCAATATTTTAATTTCAAACTTCCCTTTAATTCTAAGAATTCAGACATGTTTGGACAGTCTAATAATGTCTTTAAAATTAAAAAGCCGTCTTTTCATTTAATTCTATTCTTATTAATCATCTAAGAAAAAAAGAAGTGGGGGTTATCAAGATAATTTAGAGTTCTCTCAAATACCACATCATATAACATTGGGCAAACTATATATAGACCAAACCACCTAACTTCACAATACCACCCTCAAATCTAATTTCAGGAAGAAACAAAAAAGACTGGAAAATAAAAGAATGATAATCTCACCTAATCACATTCTAACATACTTTTTTAAAAAAGCTTCCCTTTAGCTGAACAATTCCAATCAACTCTCCTACTATCCACCTGGGACAAACAGAGCTCCTACTAACTCCAGGTTAAGGTACGAGTTGCCACCACAGAGCCTGGGGCAGCTCACATCTAGCAGTTTGGGAAGCGAAGGAGGAGGCAGGACGATAGTTTAAGGCCAAGAATTTGAAACCAGCCGGGGCAACATAGTGAGACCTCCATCTCTACAGCGGTGAGGGGCAAAAAGATAGGAGTTGCCACCAGAGATATGGCATTAGGGCACACAGACCAGAAATTAAGTAAAGCAGTAAAAATTCAGGAAGACTGAAGGGTGAAAGCCCCACTCCTAGTTTCATAGTTGGAAAAGAGAAGTTTTTGCACTTTTGCACCTACCATTCGATTTGCAACCTACCCATGGACCACACTCTTTGTGACCCACTCCTATTTAACCCAGCTCTCCATTCCAAATGGCAACTCCCTTGCCTCTGGCTTCCTCTGCACCTGTGAACCTCTAACACAACTGTCCTTCGTGTCCTGAGTCTACAACTTAACTCTGAAGTCAATTTATTTTGTCCACCCAAACTGTTCAAACCATATCCCCAACCCACATGGTCACAGATGTTGCAATGCATGTAAAATATGTCGTTTCTAACTTTTCATCAAAAAAGGGAAATTCTTCAGAGATAAGGCTTAAGTACAACGACAGGTATTGTTTGATCTGAGTTTAAAAGGCGTAATTTCAAGAGACAAGTGTGTGTGTGTATCTGTGTGGGCCATATTTTACATACAGTCAGCTCTCTGTTTAATGTGGGTTCTGCATCCATGGATTCAACCAACTGTAGATCGAAAATATTCGGAAAAAGAAATTGCACCTGTACTGAGCGTGTACAGATCTTTTTTCTTGTCATTATTCCCTAAACAACACAACTATTTATACAACATTTACATTGTATGAGGTATTATAAGTAATCTAGAGATGATTTAAAGTGTACAGGATGATGTACGCAAGTTTATGGAAATATTAAGTTTTCTTTTTTTTTTTTGAGACGAAGTGTCACCCAGTCTCCCAAGCTGGAGTGCAGTGGCACGCTATCGGCGCACTGAAACCTCCACCTCCCAGGTTCAAGCAATTCTTGTGCCTCAGCCTCCTGAGCAGCTGAGATTATAGGCGCCCACCACCATGCCCAGCTATTTTATATTTTTAGTAAAGACGTGGTTTCACCATATTGGCCAGGCTGGTCTCAAACTCCTGACTTCAAGTGATCTGCCCGCCTTGGCCTCCCAAAGTGCTGGGATTACAGATGTGAGCCACCACGCCCAGCCATATTAAGCTATTTACATCAGGGACTTGAGCATCCTCGGATTTTGGTATCTACAGGAGGTCCTGGAATCAATCCCCCAGGAATACCGAAGAATAAATATAGAGTGAGAGTGTGTGTGCGCGTGTGTGTGTGTTTGTGTATAACCACATATATATAAACATATACACACATATGAACATACACATATACATATATACACATATATACACCCACACACATACATATTTTTTTTTCTTGAATTGGTCTTCATACAAAAATGGCTATGTCCCCTCTCCTAAACATTTCTCATTATGTTCCACAGGAAAAAAGAATCTTCCAGAAAAATCCATAATCCTCATTTAGAGTTATGGTTACTACTGCACAGTACTCATATTTAATTTAAAAACCATCATTTTGCTTATCTCAGATCCCCAGATAAGTGTGCAATTATGGAGAAGTTTATCTGTAAGAACAGATAAAGGGAAACTGTCTACACATGTGCATGTAGAAAGAAATTATGGAGATGGATTCAGCCCTCAAAGCAAAAGCTCTATTTAATTTGAATTTTTACTTAAATCAAAAGCAGGAATTTTAAATTGTCACTAATCTTAACTGGTCAAGGCATGATGCATCAATCTCATAACGTGGCAAAAACCTGCCCTTAAATGATCAGGTCAGAAACAGTAAGAGTCTCTATCCTGGTCCTCGGTAATATAGAGCTCCCAAATAAAATATATGTATTACAGAGCAATTCAGCCAAATATACAGTCTCTGATTTTCAAATGGCCTACACAACTTTATGTTCATTAAACGTAAGATGCAAATATTGAACACAAATTTTGAGTTGCAAACCCCAATTCACATTCAAACTTTTAGAACAAGCATAAGCTGTCTAAACAACATATGCTATCCCAGCCACTGTTTGTCACTAGTCTAGTGACAAATCATGGAGATGGATTCAGACCTCAAAGCAAAAGCTCTATTTAATTTGAGCTCTATTTAATTTGCCACTAGACTTAGTCCAGCCACAATCCCTGCCCTCATGGAGCTTAGCGTATGCCATCAACCCAATCCATCCACCCATTTTAGAGCAACAATGTGATGTGACAGGATTTGGCAAACTGTACAAACGCTACTTGTCCTGGACTGGTTTGTCTCCCAGAACAGATGACTGACTGCCTGGCCCTAATTAAGCGGATACTATAATCAAAGCCACGACTGCTTACCCATTTGAAAATATGTTTGAGAAATCATTTTGGTTAAACTGGAAAAGAAAAAAAAAATCTGTGAAACCTAAAACTGTTCAGCAATAACACTAAAACAGGTCATCATTAAAAATCAAAGAAATCACTAGTTCTATTATCAACCTTTTGGTGTGTCCTTATTGTCATTTGAAGGGTCAGGGTGAAAGACAAGTGATGTAGCACTTCTGTTTTTAATAATTACAGTTTAAACTATCTATAGGTTGGTGCAAAAGTAATTGCGGTTTTTGGTCCTTAAAAGGGACTTGAGGAACCTACCCAGGATTACAGAAAAGGTTCTTTCCACCTAATGAGACAGTCTGGCAATTTCCTAGTTTTGTATCTGATTCAATAGAAATATTTCAAAGTGGTATGTGACCATTTGATGTGGAATGTGGGTTTCCTTCTAATAAATCCCTTTGCCAAATGCAGGGAGTTGCAGACTTGCTTCTGGCAAGAGTAAATAAAGCAAATAGGTGAATAAATTTATCCTGATGTGGGAGCATTCTCCTATTGGAGTTCAGTCTTGATCAAATTGTCAGTGCAGGAATCAGACTCCTAGGAAGGTTACAGTATCTCCTGACAAGACCTGCCAACCACAGCAACAGTGTTGCCATTACTCGATGCCTGCCTTCTGATGTATTTGGGTGAGTAGCTGAGCAAGCCAAGGGGAGGCTGGATGATTAAATAAGAAATAGGGGATTTTTAGTTAGACAAGGCTTCATCTGAGGGAAAAAACCGTTAACAAATAATCAGTTGGAAGTTGACCCAAATATTTTCCCTGGAAAATACGCATTTTTTTTCCCAGCAAAATTTTGTTAGGGGTTATGTTATTGAGGAATGAACTGACATGAATATGTGAAGATGTTCTGTAATACCATACTATGCTAGACATCTGAAGGCCCAGGGCACTTTTTTTTTTTTGGAGACAGGATCTCGCTCTGTCACCGAGGCTGGAGTGTTGTGGTACGATCACAGCTCATTGCAGCCTTGACCTCCCCAGCTCAAGCCTCCTGAGTGAGCTCAAGTGAGCTCGCCCACCTCAGCCTCCTGAGTAGCTGAGACTATAGGCAAGCACCACCATGCCTGCTTTTTCTTTTTTTTTTTTTGTAAAGATAGGGTCTCACTATGTTGCCCAGGTCTCAACTCCTGGGCTCAAGCAATCCTCCAGCCTCAGCCTCCCAAGGTGCTGGGATTATAGCCATGAGCCACTGTGCTCAGCCCCTGCAGCAGATTTAAATTCCAACTCTTGTTATAACTTCTTAAAAGACTATGAAAATATCAAAATGTACACGAATCAAGTTTTAAGATACTGTATTATGGGTGAATGAGGCCGTCTACTGTACCATTTCTTTCTTTGAATTCTTAGGCATGGTTTGGCAGTGCAAGAACTTTGCAACATTAATAAATTCAATAAAAAGTAAACATATCGTTAAAAAACAACAGAAATCAAAATATAACTTAAAAATTAATTTTTAACATTAAAAAATTCAATAAAAAGTAAACATAAAAAAGTAAACAAAGAAATCAAAACATAACTTAAAAATAAAATTTTCTTAGGCTATTTCCTCTTTGAGCACATTTTTAAAAAATAATTCTGAAGTCATAGCCCAACTTAATAAGAAAGAATGTTATGAATCAATTATTCCATTTGCATCAGTGACAACACTGGGGAAAGATCATAAGAAAATGCTTATGATGCAGAGCAGCAAAACACATACAACGTATTTTCTATTTCTACTTGAAACAGTTCAATAAGCTTACAAGGCTCTAAAAACAGTGAAATATTAGAATAAAGCTCCAGTTATCCGTATGTAATGCTTAAAAAGTATTTCTAAGTAAATTTTGGAGTGTGAAAACCACACATCATAATACATAAGGCTCTGTGGTACTAACCAACTCTCTCTGAAGTTATTGCTAGAGGAGCACAGACTCATCTGCAGCCAGATATTTGGAGGATGAAAACCTAGAAGTTTCATAATTCTTTCATAATATTTCATGATAGTTTTAACCCCTGTAAGTCTTACGTTCTTCACCTGTGAAATGTAGAGACTCATACCACACCAGAAGATTAATGCTAGGATCAAATCAAGTAAGTACGTAAAGCCCCTGAAACAGTTCTTTTTTCACTGTACCCTTAATAAATTACACTAATTTCCTACTCGTCTTTTTTATCATGTTGTTCCCTCAGCCTGGAATGCCTGTCCTTTTCCTCCCCGCTCCTGTCTACCTAAACCACATCATTTCTTCAGTGTCCTTTTCTAGTCACTCTTGATACCCACTTTATCTACAACACTATGATAGCCCTTCTCATCTTTGAAATCAACTGTTTACTTTCATCATGCTATTTTTTTATTTTTATTTTTTGAGACACAGCCTAGCTCTGTCACCCTGGCAAGAGTGCAGTGGCACGATCTTGGCTCACTGCAACCTCCACCTCCCAGGCTCAAGCAATTCTCATGCCTCAGCCTCCCAAGTAGCTTAGATTATAAGAGTGTGCCACCATGCCTGGCTAATTTTTTTATTTTTAGTAAAAACAGGGTTTCGCCATGTTGACCAGGTGGGTCTCGAACTCCTGGCCAAGTGATTCGTCCGCCTGGGACTCCCAAGTGCTAGGATTACAAGTGTGAGCCACCACGCCCGGCCTTATGCTATTTAACTAGACATTGCTCTCATTTTTATTTAACATTTCACTGGCATATGGTACAGATTTCCAGCAGAGAAGCTTCAAGCCTTCATGGAGTACCATATCTCATCCTTCTACATCCACCTCAACACCTATCAGTGCTTTACAGAAACTAAGCCACATCCCAAAATGAATAAATGATCAAATAAAGGCACAGAAATTACAAGTTGTTCTGTTTGGAAAAAAAAAAAAAAACTGGGTGAAAAAGGTACCTGATGTGGCCGTCACAAACAGAGAAGAGTAAATATATGGTATATACTGTTAACTAAAATCTAAACCTACTTTACAAAAAAAAAAAACTAAGTGAATATCCCCTTGGCACTAAACATCACTGCAAACAAGTCACAAATGAGGAAAGACATAATGCAATCAATTTCTTACTCAAAATGATACCCCCTATAACTTTAGCCACTTCTACAGAGAATAAAAAATTTGACAGGTATTCTCAGGTCTGAATTAGGATTCTGCTTTTCCTAACTCACTGTCTTCCTAAAAAGTCAGCCAGCAGGGGGAGTGCAAATTCATTAACATCATAGTCACAAAATACTTATGGCTAATAAATTTTTGAAATTCTGGAATTTCTTTTTAAGTCAAACTTCTGAATATTAGCCACAAAAACTACTGGAGCCCATGCATTTTAAAATCATAATATTTTATAATATTATTCCTCTTTACTATGTAAGTACTCCATAAAACTGCCACTTCTTACCTCAGGTCCTTTTGGGTTACGGGTACATTCCAAAAAAAAAAAAAAAAAAAAAAAAACTCTTTTTGGCCTGGCACGGTGTGGTTCACGCACGCCTGTAATCCCAGCACTTTGGGAGGCCGAGGTGGGTGGATCTCCTGAGGTCAGCAGTTCGAGACCAGCCTGGCCAACCTGGTGAAACCCCACGTTTACTAAAAATACAAAAAAAAAAAAAAAAAAAAAAATTAGCTGGGCGTGGTGGCAGGCTCCTGTAATCCCAGCTACTCAGGAGGCTGAGGCAGGAGAATCACTCAAACCCAGGAGGTGGTGGTTGCAGTGAGCCGAGATCACACCACTGCACTCCAGCCTAGGTGACAGAGCAAGAGTCTATCTCAAAAAAAGAAAGAAAAAAAAAAACCCACTCCAGCCTGGGCAACAGAACGAGACTCTATCTCGGAAAAAACATAACAAAACACAAAACCCTTTTTAAAGACAGAAAAATAAATCATTATTCATCAAAATTCAAATGATGATGGAGAAAAGCTACTACATTCTAAAATGTTATACAAACTGATTGAGGTACAAGGCCAGTTCCACAATATTTGCAAGCCATTCATGAATTCAATTCTCACCTATCATTGAAATCAAAGCCTCACCTGAAGGTCTCCAGCCTGCTGCTATCATGCCCCTCCCCAATAAGCAAACATAATTTTTAGCTCATGACCATAAGATATGAAAACAGACCATAAGATCAGAAAATAGGTAGGTGGAAATTATATATTTTGTAATACACAATATACTATTTAAGGAGCAACACAGTCTCTGGTGACAACTACAATCACAGCTACAAATGGTATGGGAGAGCAATGGAGAGAAGAAAGGGTTCAGCAACAGAAGATATTACAGGCCAAGTCCAAATTGCCAAACACGGAACACTGAAATAAAATTTAAGCAAAAGTGTGCCAGGATCATCTGTCTTTAATAGAAAGAATTAATGAGATGGACAGAATCTAAACATAAATTTTCTCTGTTCAGCTAAAAAGTACTAGTATATACATTAACATACTTGATCCTTACAACAATCCTTCTGTAAAGCAGGTAATGGAACTGAAATAAAGAGAGGTTGCCTTATTCAAGGTAACAAAGCTAACAAGTGGTGGAACCAAAATGCTAACTTGGGCTTTCTGGCTCCAAAATCAAAGTTCATTACATCACAACATGCTGCTCCTTGTTGAAGCCAGGGCTAAAACATACGTGTATCAGAAATGTAGCTGACCCGCTCCCACAGACACAGGATTTTTTAAAATAATAATACATGCATAAAAGTACAACACGCACAATGCTGGCCCTGGCAGCAAATCTTCTAGCTCTTCTAGTATAAAGAAATGGCAGTGCAGCTACTGGTAAAATCAAAAAAGGTGTTTGCAGCAGAGCATTATAAACACGAAAGAGCCAATTAAACATTAATAAATCCTCAAGGAGTAAACACATTGGTCTTCAAAATGCTGCCCCAAAAATTGTTTTTAAAAACATCTTAACCTTTTATAGATCTTCTTCACCTTGTTTAACAAAACAGGTTTCACTCATACTCAGGAAATATTAAATACACAGTGTTAGATGAGCAATACATGTATTTTGTGTTCAAATCAGGAAAATATAACAGGATGTGTTTTACAGTCAATGCTCCATTTTTCAGTCATCTAGGTGGAAACAGTCTTTTGTTATATATTTGCAAAGTAAATATTTTATGAAAAAAACTACTCTCCACTGCCAGAAGCCATCCTCTTTGAAAGCGCATAAAGCCTCAAAAAGGATTTCAAAGCTCTATTACTCTACAACCTACTCAAATGCTAGTTTTCAATCTTATTCTAACCTTTCGGCATGTCAAGCATAACCCTTCTCACAACCACATGTTGGCATTCTGGTGAAGTCTTGAAGGTCCTTAGTACCTGCTACAAACCACCTACAATCTACCATCCCCTCCCCAGGAAAAGTGTCCCAAGAAGTTCTTCCAGCATAAAGTTGCCAGTGTCTATCAGTGAAGACAACCCTGATATTCCGGTTGTGCCAGGCTGAACCAGCTATTGGTGTCCCAGCAAAGGATGCCATAGACTGACTGGACACCTAGGGTCAAACTTGGCTCAACTACACAGGAATGTTAGCAAACTATCCAAAAAGACCCTCTCACAAACACTATGGCACAGAGAGGGCAGGTCACTAGAGTTTACACAGTTTTCCAAGTGATTCTAAGCTCTCTCCATCAAGAGTACTCTAACTCCTAGTCTAGGAAGGAAGAGGACCCAGAGTGAATGCACAATTAATAAACAGACACTATCCTATACTATTGTACACTCAAAGGCCCATTCCTGAAGGTAACATCTCTTCCTCATAACCCTAAAAGGTCTATCTAATACAACTGACCAACTTCTCTAGACATACCAACAAGTTCACTCACCACACCCTCACACACACTGGACCTGGTCATCTGGCATTCAAGCCATCACATAAACTATTATACTCTTATGGAAGCAGGGACTGGTAAAGTTGAGATTAGACCATATTAGGCTATTACCTACAATTTTCTCTTACTGTAATAATCCATAATAATCTCAAGCTGCTCGACAAGTCGCCTCCTCAGGAAGACTTCTACAACTGCTGAAAATAAAACTCCTTTACTCTATAAACCCTCCATATGTTTAGTTTGTTCCATAAATCACACATCATTTCAATGAATTTTTGAGATTCAATCCAATTTATAAATCCAAAAACACTGCCCCATGCTAAATAGTATTTGAAATGGGCCTCTAATTTTTTTTCTTTAAAAATAGATACTTTTATTCCCACACAGTTTGCCTGGTATGTTTACTTACCATTGTTTCCACAGTACCATATTTTTCAGACTCACTTGTATTCGCTTCATTTGTCTCCCCAATACAAGGTATTTATCCTGTTATATGTTTCTGCAGAGCCTAGCACAGTGTTTCATTCTTAACAAATAAACAATTGTGTTGATAAACATAATATTTATCCAAATCAGATTATAAAGCATATCTGAAGGTGGGCTATTTTTATGATTCCATTATTCTAGATTTTCTAATATAGTTGCACAAACACATAAAAAGGACAGCTATACATGGTGAAACCCCATCTCTACAAAAAGTAAAAAGGCCAGACATGGTGGCATTTGCCAGTGGTCCCAGCTATTGGGGAGGCTGAGGTGGGAGGATTGCTTGAGCCCAAAAGGTCAGGCTGCAGTGAGCTTTGATCACGGCACTGCACTCCAGTCTGGGCAACAGAGTGAGATCCTGTCTCAAAAAAAAAAGATTTGTCAAGAGTTAAACAATAAATAATGTTAATCATCTAGATTTTGTGATGTTTATGTGGGTTGTCAGCTTTTTAAATTAATAATTTGTCAAATCTTTCTTCATTTGTAATAAACTTTCACTCTCTTAAAAAAAAATAAAAATAAAAAAACCAAACGGACAATTATAACCATGCATTTTGTTTTAGGTACAGTATTTGCTCTGTTAATTAGCATTATTAAATACATCCTCACAAAATTATTGTATATAAAAATTAAGCAATACGTATATTTTATTATTTATGAAATACAAAGGTATTAGGCACAGTATCAAGAGAACAAAATCAAATTGTGCCTTGAGGAGTTTAGAACTTAAAAGACAACCTAAAGTAAATACAAACCATACACAGGTGGAGTAGAGGGTGCCCCTGACTAAACGGAAGGGGAAATAAGGGAAGGTGGAAGTCCGTAGGTGGTATCTGCTTCATTGTGCAAGTGGAATTTTGAGTGTAATCTGAAGCAGTCACAAAAAGCTATATATGCTGAATACTGAAAGAAACAAGTATCTAGCACAGCTAGAAATAGAATATCAGGTTAGCAGAAAAGAGAATAACATGGATCCAGGAAGAATGCTTCTACATGAAGTCAAGTAAGTGAGCCTGACAGGAAGTAAGACTAGAGAAGAAACAGAACCAGCCAGGCACAGTGGCTCATGCCTGTAATCCCAGCACTCTGGGAGGCCGAGCGGGGCAGATCACTTTGAGCTCAGGAGTTTGAGACCGGCCAGGCAACATGGCAAAACTGGGTCTCTACCAAAAATATAAAAATTAGCCAGGCCTGGTGGCTTGTGCTTGTTGTCCCAGCTACTCAGGAGGCACAGGCTGGAGGATCATTTGAGCACCACTGCATGCCAGCCAGCCTGGGCGACAGAGTGAGACCCTGTCTCAAAAATAAAAAAAGAAGAAGAAGAAGAAGAAAAAACCGGAACCACCACCAAGGTTTTATGTCAGGAAACAGGTCTAAAAGCGAGAGCAAGAAAATGATGGAGGTTTACAGATCACCCTTGTATGCAACGTCAGCATTCAAGAAAGGTATAATGTAATATTATGCCTGAATTATTAACAATGTCATTATTTTATAAAGTTTCTCTGCAGAAAGAAAATTCTTCCTAGTTAATCCTTAAAGACTGAGGCACCAACGAAGTACACTGTGTGTATGCAAAGTACATGAAGGTCTACATATGCTCTTCTTTTTTAAAATGGAACCCAAATTTCACAATGGTTAAATCAATGCAGTCCCGCCACCTGCCCCCCAAAAAGAAAAGATATTAGAGAGAGTACTCACTCCTCTCTTCAAATTTTAACATATTGATTCAAGTGTCCCTGGTAAGAAAAAAATCTCTAACATCAAAACTAAATTCCTTCCCTCTTTCATTAGGTTCAAACCTCTGTCAAAGAATATGGGGTTCAGGGGGTGGGGGGGTGTTATCCTGAACTAAATTATGGACACAAATTTCAATTGCTGCCAGGCGCAGTGGCTCATACTTGTAATCCCAGCACTTTGGGAGGCCAAGGCAAGTGGATCACCTGAGGTCAGGAGTTCGAGACTAGCCTGGCCAACATGGTGAAACACTATCTCTACTTAAAAAAAAAAAAAAAGTTAGCCAGGCATGGTGGCACACTCCTGTAATCCCAGCTACTCAGGAGGCTAAGGCAGGAGAATCACTTGAACCTGGGAGGTGGAGGCTGCAGTGAGCTGAGATGGCACTACTGTACTCCAGCCTGGGCAACAGAGTGAGACTCTGTCTCAAAAAAAAAAAAAAAATTCAATTGCCACAAAATCCAAAATGACTCCCTTAGCGCTACCTTGCTTTTTAGAAAGCAAAGATTTGTTGATATCGGAGGGGATCACCCAGAGATTAAAAAGAAGAGGTAATTAGTGAGCAACCATACCGTAATCCAGCAAGATCCCAAATGCCTCACAAAAAAAAAAAAAAAAAAAAACCTATTATTTTTCTCCTGTAACCTTTCAACTGGTAATAATTTTGCTTCCTAGACTGTACTCATTACTAACTTATTAGCTTTAGCTTTTTAGACCAAAGATATATATAACTGCACAGCTTCTGTTAAGCATGAAACAACCATAATTAAGTGACTCAATTTCAGGTCAGCCTACTTCTTAATCAAAAAAAAAAAACAAAAAAAAAAAACAGGGGGGGCATTTTAGCCTATGTAGTCTCATTAATAAAATATAATAGAGTTAAGAGAGAGTTCTAGAATCAAAACATGGTTGCCTGATTTCAGATAAGGTAATTATTTCCTCATCTATAAAATAAAGATATTACTAATACCTGTCTCATAGAGTTCTTAAGGAAGAAAGGAAATAATTAATACACATAACACTCTTAGAACAGTGCCTGGCAAACAGAAAATGCTCAATAAATGTTTTAATCATTAGTAACATTTCTCTAGGCTTTAAAATACATTATAATAACCTGCGGACCTGGATCCATCACCACCTGCAACAATCTCTGAAGAGTAAAGGGACTTGAGCTATAAAGTTCTGTAACTTCGTCTTCAAATGTCCAAAACACGTGAAATTAAGTCAGTATGCTTTCCACCTGAATTCATGTCTCCCCTAAAGATGGGACATTCATGAAAATGTTTTATCTGTTGTTTTCCTCCTACCTTGTAGACCTACAGTGGGTTAGTCCACTAAAAAGAAAGGCAAGCCGGGCACGGTGGATCACGCCTGTAATCCCAGCACTTTGGGAGGCTGAGGCAGGCGGATCATCTGAGGTCGGGGTTCGAGACCAGCCTGACCAACACGGAAAAACCCCATCTCTACTAAAAATACAAAATTAGCCGAGTGTGGTGGTGCATGCCTATAATCCCGGCTACTGGGGAGGCTGAGGCAGGAGAATCACTTGAACCCGGGAGGCGGAGGTTGCAATGAGCCGAGAGAGCACCATTGCACTCCAGCTTGGGCAACAAGAGTGAAACTCCATCTAAAAAATAAAAAAAAACTTTAAAAAAAAAAGGCAAAAGCCTTATTTTTATGTGTTTCAGTTTTCTGTACTGAAAATACATTCTTATTATAATCAGAAAATACAATAGACATTATAAGATTAGTGTTTTCCCCCCAAATAGTTTACAGGTAATCAAGAATTCTTACACAATCTACTTATTTATTCAGGTGCCTAATAAAATAGTTTAGATTCTTAGGTGTTTTAGTATTTTCTTCCTACTTCTGTACCTATTACATTGCTCATGAGCAAATGCTTGCAAACAAAATGCATTTACTAAAACGATGTTATCTTTTATATATCAGCAGTTCCCTTTTAGAATATAATCCATTTGTAATTCAACAGTTTGGAACTCAGAATTCATTTTCCCTTAAAAACAAAGTTGTGAGTATGATTACAGTTCCTAAGTTAACCCCCCAAAAATATTTAACCACGGTATTACTGAATTCTAGTAATAAGAGTTACTGGTCCAGATTCTGAAATCCAGGGTCATGCAACCAAAGAGCAAGAATGAGTCCACCTTCTTTTTTTTTTTTTTGTCTTGAGGCTCAGAAGGGCTGTTGGCAAAATGTTAAAGTAGACAGTTTGTCTTGGTATCTTTCAACACCCCTCTAAGTTTGTGCTCCTGGGATCTCAGGTTGCCCCTCAGGCCCACCTATGGCACCCCATCCAAGCCTGATCTTCCATGATGCAATTTTAGCCAATTTTCTTCTCTCACCCATCCTACCAGTGTCACTAATTCCATTTAGATATTAAATACAGAATCAGATGAATGAATCAACTCACACTGAATTCCATATACATTACTATTAATTACCCCTTAATCCTAACATGGAGCATCTGACCATATAAAATGAAGTGAAATATTCAGGCCGCATCAAAATAGACATCATTGACCTACAAGGGCACCAGTCGCAATCAGCTTTTCACAATTCTTACCTTCTTCTAAGACCAACAGGTTTTGAAAAGTACCAAACCTTCTCAACAAAGACATCTAGTGAAGAAAATATTAGCAGCAGGGAATGGACACCCTCTGAGAAACTTAAAATTTAAGAAATATACATAAAGGCTGGGCATGGTGGCTTACGCCTGTGATCCCAGCTTCTTGGGAGGCTGAGGCATGAGAACTGCTTGAATCCAGGAGGTGGAGATTGCAGTAAGCCGAGATCATGCCACTGCACTGCAGCCTGGGCGACAGAGCAAGACTCTGTCTTAAAAAAAGAAAAAAAAAGAAAAAGAAAAAGGAAATACACATAAGAATGTGTGAAACTAAAGAACTATGATTAGTCTAAATTAACACAAAATGCTAAGGGAACACAAAAATTATGTCTGGAGAAGTTGTAAATATAAGAGGTGGCAGAAATACATTCCAAAAAGAGAAGAAATAAGAAGGCATGGAGTTTGGAAACGGCAAGATATGTGCATGAGGTGATAGAGACACCACAATGTGATAAAGTAGGACAGAAGCATGGTTTGATTAGGTAGACTTATGGAGCCAGGCAGAAAAAAAAAATCTTCAAGCAAACAAGTACAGGTTAGATTTGAATAGACAAAAAAACTGAGTCACTGCCAGGTAATTCTTTGTTGTGGAAGATGTCCTGTACACTGTAGGATGTTTAGCAGTATCCTTGGCCTCTACTGAATAGATGCCATTAGCACCACTTCCCACCAAGTAGTGACAAGCAAAAATATCTCCAGACATTGTCACATGCCCCCTTGGAAGACAAATCCATCCTCCTCACCCCCATGGAGAACCACTTACCTAGTCCAACCTCCTTTATGAGATAAATAAACTGATTTCCTGGTAAGTCACATAACTTGCTACAGTCACACAGCCTAGTTTGGGTTTTGTTACAGCTAGAATATAAACTAAGCCCAGAAGTACTGGTCACAGTAGGCTCTGTGATATTCCTACATTGTAATTAGAATGGTTAACAACAATTCTTTAGAAGTTAGATCAAAATTATTTTTATATGCCTAAGATGAACACTTTATCTGCAATATACAATGTATCAGCTATTGTTTCTGTGCCTTTAAAGAATCAATCTTTAATTAACAAAAACAACAACAGAAATTGAGCTACTGAGGGAGCTCAAACAGGCAATGTGCAACTTACACTATAATAGCTGGTCAAATTTCTGTGCACCTGAGTATCTTCTCTAAGTAGCCAATTTTTCCTAATGGCTGAAAATCTGTCTCTTTAGATACAAGGTATTTTTTTCCAATTTTAACTCTCTTGGACGGAAATCTTTACTTCTATACAAATAATGCCTTTCATTCTTGAACAAAAATTTTAAAAATAATTAAACTCTATTTTAGGATTCAAGGTCATTATGAAATCCATTCATAACTGTGCTACAACACTTTGAGATCTTCAGAGAATACTATAAGTGGGGAACAACAATTAGTTTTATGTAGCTCAAATACAGTATATGTGGGAAAGGGTGGGAGATTGGGCTAAACAACATAGTTTGGAGGCAGACTAAGGAGTCTGATTTTTATTTCAGGAGGCAGACTAAGGAGTTTGATTTTTATTTCAAAGAGTAAGAACTTATCCTTTTTTGGTGGGTAAATGACATGAACAGATCTGTTTTCCAAAGGCCACAAATGAATAAAATAGAGTGGGAAAAGACTGGAATCCAACAAGAAGCTCTAGTAAGAGGCAACAGGCCAATGGCTGGGCGTGGTGACTCACACCTGTAATCCCAGCACTTAAGGAGGCCAAGGCAGGTGGATCACCTGAGGTCAGGAGTTCGAGACCAGCCTGGACAACAAGGTGAAACCCCATCTCTACCTGGGGGGGAAAAAAAAAAAAAACGATAAAATTAGTAGGGCATGGCAGCATGTACCTGTCACACCGCTGCACTCCAGCCTGGGTGACAGTGCAAGACACTGCCTCAAAAAAGAAAAGAAAAAAAAAAAAAAAGAGGCAAGAGGCCAAGCAGGAAGCAGAGGCTCACTGAATTAGGGTGGCAGTGATGGCAAGGAGGGAGAGACAAGACAGATAAAACCAAGAAAATCAATTTGGTGACTAATGGGGTGGGAAACAGAGCGGGTATAAAGAGTCAAAGGTCCGGGTGCAGTGGCTCACACCTGTAATCCCAGCTACTCAGGAGGCTGAGGCAGAAGGACTGCTTTCAAGCCAGGAGTCAGAGACCAGCCTTGGCAACACAGCAAGACCCATCGCTGCCTCTGTTAACTACAGTCATGCATCGCTTAACAATGGGAATATGTTCTGAAAAACATGTCATTACGTAATTTCATTGTTGTGCAAACATCATACAGTGTACTTAGAAAAACCTTGATCATATATCCTACCACACACCTAGGCTATGTGGTATGGCCTATCACTGCTAGGCTACAAACCAGTATATGTTACTGTACTGAATTCTGTTGGCCACTGTGACACAGTGGTAAATATTTGTGTATCTAAACATAGCAACGGTACAGTAGAAATACAGTAGTATAATTTTATAGGACCACCTTCGTATTTGTGGTCTGTCACTGACTGACATGACTATTACCCATTAGACGTGTCATCCTCATGCAGGATACGTGAGGGCAGTGACTTATTCTCCATATGCCCAGTGCCTAGAGACATTTCTGGCACAAAGTAAACAGCAGAATATTTGTTGACTAACTGATTCTCACTCCCAATTCCAGCTTTTAAAAGTCTATTAATCCCATTCTAACCTTCCTCAGATAGAAAAACCTCATCTCTTCCAAAATGCCTCTCCTGACTGGCTCTAAAGAGCTTCAACTGAAATAAAACCATCCTGCTTCTGGTTATGTTTCAGTCACCTACGTTTTATTTTTCTCTAGCTTCCAATTCAGATAAGATCCTCAAGGGCTACAAGACAGACCTCCTACTATAGTAATAAACCTACTGGGGCTGTGCCCAGGATGAATGTAATGTTCTCACTAATGGTCTACTGCTCGACTTGCTGTTGAGATACCACATAGCCATTTTATAGGTACCCGCAGCAAGCAGTGGTGGCAGCAGCAAGGATAGACAGAAGGAAGCACAGAGGAAGGAGTACAGCAGAGAAAGCAATCACATTTAGGTGAAACTAAAGGAAAGGACGGGAGATGGTGGCAGAACCCACAGAGCCTCACTCATCCCTTACTCAGGACCGTAACATTCCTTCCCAAAAGGGCGCTTAAATCAAGTTCTAGGAAGTCCATCTGCTGCCCTTTAGGACATTTTCCATCTATTATCACAATTCTATATCATTTTAAAAGGAGTGAAGTTTTAAACAAAAATCAAGGCCAGGCGCAGTGGCTCACACCTGTAATCCCAGCACTTTGGGAGGCTGAGGCAGGTGGATCACCTGACGTCAGGAATTCCAGACCAGTCTGGTCAACATGGTGAAACTCCGTCTCTACCAAAAATACAAAAAATTAGCCGGGCATAGTGGTGGGCCCCTGTAATCCCAGCTACTCAGGAGGCTGAGGCAGGAGAATCACTTGAACCCAGGAGGCAGAGGTTGCAGTGAGCCAAGATCGCGCCACTGCACTCCAGCCTGGGCAACAAGAGCAAAACTCCGTCTCAAAAATAATAAGAAGAAAAATAATAAAAATACTAATGGCACAAGCACAAACTATTATATGACGCAATTCATCTGGGGAAGACAGGTGTTTATAAATTACTTACCTCCCCATCGCCCAAAGAAGAGGAGAGGGGAAAAAGTCAAAAAGAAAAATGGAATAGAACAATGCAACTCTAAAAGGGGAGCTCTCGCTTGAGAATGCAGTGTGTCTATGGTCCTCCCCCGTCTCTCCCATTCTCCTCCATCTTCACTCCAACCTTCTGGCCCCCTGCAGCCCCTGTTGATGAGCAGCGGGAATATAGAATCCAAACTAATTCATCTCAACTTGCAAAGCGGTTTAATTACCAGAATAATAGAAGACACTATTGGCTTATAGGCCTTATGACTTCTGTCAAATCTTAGAGTTGAGTTTTTATTTCAAATTCCCCTTCCACAGAAAAACATGATGTTTAAAGAACTTCACTTGTCAAACTAGACCAAAGTTTAAAAAGTTCCATACAAAACAGAAGTTTAAAGGAGAAGCTGACAGCTCTCTCAGCAATTCTCTTATGCCTGTCTATAACTGTCTTCAGCATCATATAATACCAGACTACCAGCATTGAGACACCAAACATTGTTAAAAAAAAAATTTTGAGGAAGAAAAAAAACAAAGATGCAAACACAACCCTCCCAAGTTTTTTTTTTTAAAACATAACTTCAACAATAAACTCAGTTACATTCTAAGCGAGACAGCTCTCTCTCCAGTTTACAAGTTTCATGGCTAGTTTAAGTTATGACAACTCAAGCAGCTCTATTTCCGCATTTCCTAATTAAAAACTTACCAGAAAAATAATTTTTAACCAAAACCAGGAAGAGGTTAGCAAAGAGTAACTTATGATGAGAATACAGAGACAAAGGAAATACTGCACATAGGCAGAATAACCATTTTCCCCATTCAGTGCTGCAGCTCCAGAAATCTAATGATTCTCCATTTATTCAAAAACGAAAATGATTATAGAATTCCCTGGTGTTGACAGCAGGTGATTTTTAACTTCACTGCTGCCTGACAGGCACCTACAGGCTTTACCTGGCCTCAATCTGTCCAGTTTGGAACTGCCAATTAGTAGCTTCTCAAAAGCAAATCTCAATGTAAGCGATTTTTAAAAAGTACTTTTGAAAGTGCCAAATACAATGGACTAGTCAAACTCAGCATGTTAGAACAAAATAAAACTTGAGTGCCCAATCCAGGTTGCAATTGTCAAAGCCAAGTGACAAAGAGCAAAGAAAGGATAAAGTTCTCAAAACAGTAACGATATCTGTACTTTCCTACTAAATATAAAGAAGACTGCAGCAATCTAAAAGGGATCATCACTGGTATTCTTAGCCCCTTCTCAGTTGAGGTTCCACTAGGCAGAATTAGGCACTAATGCCCTAAGGCAGAAAAATTAACAAACCTTTCTGTATTTTACGCTTTTAGGCCACTACATCTCTGTCACAACTACTCAATTCTGTCACTGTAGCACAAAATTAACCACCAACGATAAGTAAATGAGCATGACTGTGTTCCAATAAAACTTTATTTATGAACATACTGAATTGAATTTCATGTAATTTTCACACAAAAATACTTTTCCAAGGTTTTAAGAACATAACATCATTCTTATAAAAAAATTCTGAATTCATTGGCCAGATCTGGCCCTAGGCAGTTTACTGACCTATTCCCAAGGCATCCTTTATATGTAACAAATTAAATTCTTTCCTATGTATCTAGAATGGTACCAATTATGTATCATATTATGGAGAATAGAGAAAATAATCACTCATAACACTTTCTGTGTATCAATAGCACTCTGATTGTCTAATATTCTGCAGAGTCTCGCTCTGTCACCAAGCTGGAGTGCAGTGGCGCGATCTCGGCTCACTGCAACCTCCACCTCCTGGGTTCAAGCGATTCTCATGTCTCAGCCTCCCAAGTAGCTGGGATTACAGGCACATGCCACCATACCCAGCTAATGTTTGTATTTTTAGTAGAGACAGGGTTTCACCATGTTGGCCAGGATGGTCTCGATCTCCTGACCTCGTGATCCACCCCCCCTCAGCCTCCCACAGTGCTGGGATTACAGACGTGAGCAACCACACCTGGCCAACTGATGAGGTTTTTTGGGGCACTTGTTAACTTGAGCAAATAACCTTACATGAGCTAATATTTTAAAATAATTCTCAAAATATAAAAAACATAAAAAGTAACTTTCACATGTAGTAGTATATTGCCAAAGAGTGATATAAATCAAACTGGTGCAAATTAAATCTCTGGTTAATATATCACCAGAAATAAACATTCTTTTAGTAAAGCCAATAATTCAACTATCATCTTTCAATCTATTTTGTAACTTCAAATGCAAAACCTACCTGAATAAAAATCACAAGTATACGCCAGGCACAGTGGCTCAAGCCTGTAATCCCAGCACTTTGGGAGGCTGAGGCGGGCAGATCACAAGGTCAGGAAATTAAGACCATCCTGGCTAACATGGTGAAATCCCGTCTCTATTAAAACTACAAAAAATTAGCCAGGCATGGTGGCACGCGCCTGTAGTCCCAGCTACTCGGGAGGCTAAGGCAGGAGAATTGCTTGAACCCGGGACGCAGAGGTTGCAGTGAGCCGAGATCACGCCACTGTACTTCAGCCTGGGCGACAGAACGAGACTCCATCTCAAAAAAAAAAAAAAATCACAAGTATAAATTATAGGATTGCCTCAGATACTTACACACGAGATTTGAATTCCAGCTCCACCTCTTTCTAGATGAGTGAGCTTCGGCAAGTTCTAGACTCTTTACTGTTAAGGAGCAAATATCTGCAACCGTCCAAGAGTAGTCAAAGCGTGCAATTCAACTTATGCGAAAGGGTCTGTATACTACTTAGTGCTACAGAAATATCAGCTGCCATTATTAGGTGCTCAATGGCTTTTTTCATAACTTTAATACTATAATTTTCCCTTTTATTTTAAAGGGACAAGGGTCTTGCTATGTTCTCCAGGCTGGACTTAAACTCTTGTGCTCAAGGGATCCTCTTGCCTAAGCCTCTCAAACAGCTGCACCTGGCCTCAATTTTCCACACTTTTTAATAGCACTTGCTAGTTTCTGCTAAGGCTTGGGTTCTTAGTGGAATATTGTGCACCTAGGAGTATATCTCACTGAATACATTTAAGCAAAGCATAATGTAAGGCACTGTGGTGGAACTAAAGATGACTGAGATGGCCTCAACCATCAAACAGCTTAAAATGAACTCAGACATATACATATGATGAATCAGGGCTGTAACAGGAACAGGCAAAAGCCAACATGAGTGTCCTATGGGATCAGGAAAAGTTGTACAGGTATTTAATCAGGGCCCGGTCACAGAGCAATTCTAAGAGCTGAGGTACAGAGATGAGAGAACACTTCACAAATCCCAGGATGCAGGGCAGTGCAAGTTCTAAAATTCCAAAAATAATGTTTCATTTTAAAAATCTAACCAGGAAAAGAAAAACTGTACCATTAGTCTTTAGACCTCTAAAAGGTAAGCATCATGAAGGATAAGCTAAGGCTCACTTTATGCTCAGAAGTTAGGAAAATTATGAACCATGCTGGTTTCAACCCATTTCATCATTATTTCCCAAAGCACTTTACAAACATTTTATCTAAGAGAATATGTTCCAAGGACGCTGAGTACAAGGAAGGGACAAGTCCAGCCTAGCAAGTCTCCGAGGCAGTAGAGACTGGCATACGCTGTTCTACTGATGATACATGCAACCTGCTTCAAAAACCATTTTCCTAAATGCTGCAAGTTGCCACAGCTCACAGTACGAAAAAGCAATAAAACAAGTTAGTTCTTGGAAGATTAAGCTATACATGCTTCCTTTGAGGAAAAGGGGCTAGGAAATCTGACATTCTTCTACAGTTTATTTTCTTATCTGTATCATTAAAAACATTTTCCCTAACCAAATTTCACTTATGTTTACCCTTCAGCCAACAAAGACAACGAAACAGGTTTACTTTGGAGCTGTGCCTAGGCATGGTAAATTTTAACCCAGAAGAAAATTAAAAAAAAAAAAAAAGTGAGTGATAAGGAGGGTGTATATAACACATTATAATACCTAAAAATGACTGCTGTCTGTATTTCAGTTACGTCTGCCTCCCAAGATTGCCATTTGCCAGTCACATCATCAGAAGAAGATTAAAGATGGCCCTAAGCTCTGTGCTACTCCTCTCATTGAGAAATGGAGTCCAGTTCCCCTTCTCTTGAATCTGGGCAGGCTCCATAACTGCTTTGACCACAGAATATGGTAGAAGTGATGCTATGCCAGTCTCCAACTGAGCCCATCAACTGTGAGAGATGATAATTGCTTTTTTTTTTTTTTTTTTTTTTGAGATGGAGTCTCGCTCTGTTGCCCAGGCTGGAGTGCAGTAGCGTGATCTCGGCTCACTGCAAGCTCCACCTTCTGGGTTCATGCCATTCTCTTGCCTCAGCCTCCCGAGTAGCTGGGACTATAGGCGCCTGCCACCATGCCTGGCTAATTTTTTGTATTTTTTTTTTTTTAGTAGAGACGGAGTTTCACCATGTTAGCCAGGATGGTCTTGATCTCCTGACTTCGTGATCCACCCACCTCGGCCTCCCAAAGTGCTGGGATTACAGGAGTAAGCCACCGCGCCCAGCTGATAATTGTTTTTTAAGACCCTAAGTGTTAAAGTGATTTGTTCAGAAGCAACAAGTAAGCAGACCCTCAGCCAGCAGACCACAGCTCCAGCTTTCAGGCCTTTCACCACACCAATAGCCTAAACACTGTTTCACTTAGAAAAGAAAAAAACTGGCCGGGTGCAGTGGCTCACGCCTGTAATCCCAGCACTTTGGGAGGCGAAGGCGGGCAGATCACGAGGTCAGGAGGTCAAGACCATCCTGGCTAACATGGTGAAACCCCGTCGCTACTAAAAATACAAAAAATTAGCCGGGTGTGGTGGCGGGCGCCTGTAGTCCCAGCTTCTCGGGAGCCTGAGGCAGGAGAATGGCGTGAACCTGGGAGGCGGAGCTTGCAGTGAGCCAAGATTGCGCCACTGCACTCCAGCCTGGGCAACAGGGCAAGACAAGAAAGACAGACAAGAAAGACAGAGAAGGAAAGAAAGACACAGAAAGACAGAGAAAGACCGACAGAATCAATCAATCTTGGCCAGGTGCAGTGGCTCACACCTGTAATCCCAACACTTTAGGAGGTCGAGGCGGGCAGATCACTGGAGCCCAGGAGTTCAAGACCAGCCTGGGCAACTGGCAAAACCCTGTCTTCACAAAAAACAGAAAAGAAGAAAAGAAAAAAAAGCCAGGCGTGGTGGTCTTGTGGTCCCAGCTGCTCAGGAGGCTGAGGTGGGAGGATCACTTGAGCCCAAGGGATAGAGGTGACAGTGAGCCAAGATCACACCATTGCACTCCAGCCTGGGCAACAAAGTGAGACTCTGTCCCCCCAAAAAGAAAACAATAGAAAAGAAATAATCTTATTGTATTCAGCATTTGTTAGTATTTATTAACTTTAAGAATATGTTCAAATTAGCTTTTCTTTTTTTTTTTTTTTTAAGAAACTACAAGGATACACAAGGACAAAAAACTATCAGAGTGCTGGAAATGTTAAAAGAATGTGCAATGTCTGAGCTAGAAAAGAAAAGGAAAAGAGGTCTCATTTACCAATGATTGTTGAGTATATTAAAGGTTTTTTAGTGAGGAAAACGCTGAGTAATTGCAAAAACAGGCTCAAGCCATTAAGCAAACACTGGTCTCTGAACAGGAATAATGTGGACCACATAGTTCTCAAAACAAAATTCTCCTATTGGCTCTCACATCTGATTTCAGCTTCAGAGAAACAGACAGGATTTTACAAAACTGTATAACAAGCAAAGACAGGAACACATTTTTTTTTTTTTTTTTTTTTTGAGACAGAGTCTCGCTCTGTCACCCAGGCTGGAGCGCAGTGGCGCGATCTCGGCTCTCTGCAAGCTCCGCCTCCCGGGTTCAAGCCATTCTCCTGCCTCAGCCTCCCAAGTAGCTGGGACTACAGGTGCCTGCCACCACGCCCGGCTAATTTTTTTGTATTTTTTAGTAGAGACGGGGTTTCACCGTGTTAGCCAGGATGGTCTCGATCTCCTTACCTCATGATCCGCCTGCCTCAGCCTCCCAAAAGTGCTGGGATTACAGGCATGAGCTACCATACTTAGCCAGGAACACTTAAAAAAAAAAAATCACCTGAATAGTCAAGGCATAGTGGGCTTAAGAAATTAAGATTTTTTTTTTTTTTTGAAACAGTTTCATTCTGTTGCTCAGGCTGGAGTGCAGTGGCACAATCTCAGCTCACCGGAACCTCCGCCTCCTGGGTTCAAGCAATTCTCGTGCCTCAACCTCCTGAGCAGCTGGGATTACAGGCACACACCACCACGCCTGGCTAATTTTTGTATTTTTAGTAGACACGGGGTTTTGCTATGTTGGCCAGGCTGGTATCAAACTCCAGACCTCAAGTGATCCACCCACCTCAGCCTCCCAATGTGCTGGGATTACAGGCGTGAGCCCCACACCCAGAAAGAAATTAAGATTTAAAAGATCATCCTGTAGCAGAAATCACAACATAATGAATGAGATTATTTAAAATTGGGATGCTCATGGGGCCAGGGTATCTCCCAAACTCTAAAAATAAAATTAAGGCAACTAAAAAAGCAAGGATGGAATATAAAGTTATCTAAGAAAATTCCAATCTATTCTAGTCCTTTTCTTGATGTCAAGTAAGGGTGTTTGCTGATAAGTGATTTTTATAGTACTATTATTATTATTTAAAAAGCAAATTAGGGTATATATAAAAAGGAGAATAGAGAAACTGGTTGTATAGTTATACAATGAAATAATACTACTTAAAGTATGCAATAATAAAGATGAACAAACTTATTCATACAACACTGATAAATATCAAAAACATTACACTGTGTCAAAGAGTATATAATGTACACAGCATATGACACCATTTATACGACTTTCAAAACAGGCAAAACTAATCTATGATGGAGAAAAAAATCAGGACCATGGCTGTCTGATAGGGTACGAGGAACAGCAGAAGGGACCAGCCTGACTAGGAAGGGACATAAGGAACCTTTCTGGAGCAAGAGTAGCATTACATAGTATATCTCCTGGCAAAGGTTTGGGTTACAGAGTACTACAGTCTCAATGTTGGTGTCCTCCCCAAAATTCATTTGTTGGAACCTAATACCGAATGTGATAGTATAAAGAAGTGGGGCTTCTGGGAGGTAACTAAGTTATTAAGGCATCACCCTCATCAATGGAATTAGTACCTTTATAAAAGAGGATGAAGGGAGCACCTTAGACCCTTCCGCCACATAAGGACACGGCAACAAGGTGCCACCTATAAGGAATGGGCCCTCACCGGACACTGAATCTGCCAGTACCTTGACCTTGCCCTCCAGAACTATGAGCAATAAATTTAGACTGTTTATAAATTACCCAAGTATTTTGTTATAGTAGCCCAAACTAAGACATACAGGTATATGCATTTGTCAAAACTCACTGAATACTATGCTTGAGAGATGTGTTTTTCACTGTATATAAATTGTACTTCAAAACTTAAAAACAGGCTGGGCACGGTGGCTCACACCTGCAATCCCAGCACTTTGGGAGGCCGAGGCTGGCAGATCACAAGGTGAGGAGATCGAGACCATCCTGGCTAACACAGTGAAACCCCGTCTCTACTAAAAATACAAAAAAATTAGCCGGGCGTGGTGGCGGGCCCTGTAGTCCCAGCTACTGGGGAGGCTGAGGCAGGGGAATGGCGTGAACCCGGGAGGCGGAGCTTGCAGTGAGCCGAGTTCGCACCACTGCACTCCAGCCTGGGCGACAAAGCGAGACTCCGTCTCAAAAAAACAAAACAAAACAAAAAAAAACTTAAAAACAAATGTTAAACTCTAGTTAATGATATGCATGCTGAAGTACAGAATGGTAAACGTATTCAGTCTACAATTTACTTCGAAAATAAAAAATAAGACTAATAGATGGATAGAAGAATAGAAAGCAAATAAAGCAAAATATTACAGAATCTAGGTAGTAAATAAATGGATGTACAATTCTTGATTTCTCATAACAAAATGTTATAGGGGAGGAGAAAATCAGATACTAGAGAAATAGTCTCTCTTTCCATAAAGCTATTACTCAAAGAACTGAAACTTATCCGGAAACCCTTCTTAAAATACCCTCTTTCATTCATTACCCTCTTTCATAACTAAAGTGAAATATTTACTCAAGACCTCTAAATTTCCTCTGTGTTGATTTTTCTATAACTCAACAACCTATTAACTGATTACTGATTGTTTCTCTAGTATCTTGAAGTCACAAAGGGGAACTTCTGGTCTGAGACAAATGTGTAACAGATTCAAGCATTATGGTTAGAAAGCATATTCTAAAAAATTTTAATAAATTGGTTCCTTGCTTTATTATTACAATAATTAATCTTCCTGTTATCTCTGTTTTTTCTAACCAAATGGTCTCTTTTGTGTTTGTTTAGCAGAACTGCCTCCCCAAAAGTCTTAGGAAACCTTCAATTTAAAACAGAGTTTCTGGTTTTGGAAAGCAAAAGACCAGATCGTTGTACAGTGAAAACTACGAAATGTTGATGAAAGAACTGAAGACAGATAAATGAAAAGATATCCCATGTTCAAGGATAGGAAGACTAAATATTGTTAATATGGAGACATTCCCCAAATTCATCTGGAGATGCAATGCAACCCCTACCAAACTCCAAGTTGGCTTCTTTGCAGAAGCTGACAAGCTGATCCAAAAATTCATATGTAATTTCAAAGGACCCAAAACAGCCAAAACATGCTTGATAAAGAAGAATGAAATTGTAGAAGTCACACAATTCCTGGTTTCAAAACCTATTACAAAGGAAGTACTCAAGACAGTGTGACATTGGCATAAAGACAAACATTATAGATTAATGAAATAAAATTGGCCAGGCATGGTGGCGCATGTCTGTAACCCCAGCACTTTGGGAGCCTGAAGCAGGCGGATTGCCTGAGCTCAAGAGTTCAAGACTAGCCTGAGCAACATGGTGAAACCCCATCTCTACCAAAAATACAAAAAATTAGCCAGGCAAGGTGGTGCGTCCCTGTAGGCCCAGCTATTTTGGGGGCTGAGGCAGGAGAATCGCTTGAACCCACAAGGCAGAGGTTGCAGTGAGCCGAGATTGCACCACTGCACTCCAGCTTGGGCAACAAGAGCGAAACTCCATCTCAAAAAAAAAAAATAGATAACCAACTTAAATGTAAAATAAGAGCTAAAACTGTAAAACTATTAGAGAAAACATAGTGCAAATATTTGTGACCTTGAATTAGGTAAAGTTTTCTCAGATATGATACCAAAAGCACAAGCAAAAACAACAAAAAGATAAATAAGAATTCATCAAAATTAAAACTTTTGTGCTCTAAAGGACACATCCCCAAAAAACATGAAACCACCACCTACAAAATGGGAAAAAAATTTGCAAATCCTGTATCTGATAAATAACTAGTAACCAGAATACATAAATTTTACAACTTATGGCCGGGCACGGTGGCTCAAGCCTGTAATCCCAGCACTTTGGGAGGCGGAGGCGGGTGGATCACGAGGTCAAGAGATCGAGATCATCCTGGCCAGCATGGTGACACCCCGTCTCTACTAAAAATACAAAAATTACCCAGGTGTGGTGGCACACGCCTGTAGTCCCAGCTACTCGGGAGGCTGAGGCAGGAGAATCACTTGAACCCGGGAGGTAGAGCTTGCAGAGAGTCGAGATCGCGCCACTGCACTCCAGCCTGGCAACAGAGCGAGACTCCGTCTCAAAAAAAAAACAAAACAACAACAACAACAAAAAATAAAAAATAAAAAAATAACTGGCCGGGCACGGTGGCTCACGCCTGTTATCCCAGCATTTTGGGAGGCCAAGGCAGGCAGATCATGAGGTCAGGAGATTAAGACCATCCCAGCTAACACGGTGAAAACCCGTCTCTACTAAAAATACAAAAAATTAGCTAGGCATGGTGGCACGCGCCTGTAGTCCCAGCTACTCGGGAGGCTGAGGCAGGAGAATCACCTGAACCTGGGAGGCGGAGGATGCAGTGAGCTTAGATTGCGCCACTGCACTCCAGCCTGGGCGACAGAGTGAGATTCTGTCTCAAAAAAAAAAAAAGAAATTTTACAACTTACAAATAAAAAGGCATACAACTCAATTTTAAAACATGCAAAGTATTTAAACAGACAGTTTTCCAAAGTAGATACACAAATGGTCAATGGACATATTTAATGATACTCAACATCATTAGTCATTAAGGAAATGCAAATCAAAACACAATGGAGATGCCACTGGGTTGGCTATAATCAAAAAGAGCAGCAATGACAAGTATTGGCAAAGATGTGAAGAAACTGGAGTCTTCATACATTGCTGGTGGGAATGTAAAATAATGTAGTTGCTCTGGAAAACGGGGTGGTAGTTTACTCAAAAGTTAAACAGAGTTACCATATCATCCCGAAATTCCCCTCCTAGGTATTCATATAAGAGAAGTGAAAACAGGTGTTCACACAAAAACTTGTAAACAAATGTTCACAGCAGTATTATTCATAATAGCGAAAAACCTGAAACAACTCATTATCCATCAGCTGATGAACAGATAAACAAAATGTGGTATATCCACACAATGGAATATTATACAGCCACAAAAAGACATGAAGTACACTACAACATGGAAGAACCTTGAACACATTATGCTGAGTCAAAGAAGCCGGACACAAAAGGTCATATATGGTATGATTCCACTTATGTGAAATGTCCAGAACTGGCAAATCCATAGAACCAGAAAGTAGATTCATGGTTAGCAGGAGCTGAGGGGAGAAGTGACTGCTATTGGATATGAGATTTCTTTATGAAGTGATGAAATTGTCTGGAATTACGAAGTGATGAAATTGTCTGGAATTAAGACAGTAGTGATGGCTGCATAACTTTGTGAAGAGACTAAAAACCACACACAGTTATACATTCCAAAAGGATGAAATTTATGGTATGTGAATTACATCTCAATATTTTTTAAATTAAGCAAAAAAAAATTTGAGGAACAAAATAACAACTTTACCTTCCACCTGCAAAAATGTTATAAACACTTTCAATCCCTTCATAACTAGAAAATGATAATCCCAAAGCTTCAGATAAGCCAAATATCAGCACTTCAAAGATGCATCTAAATCTGAGCCAGAAGTTCAAGAACAAACTTTCTAATGTTTCTGGGTTAAAATACAGCAAGTTGTCCTTGTCTACAAATGTAGCACCACCCAGATTGCAGCCCTGGGTCTCCCTGTCAGTCCCTATGTTTTAAAACAGAAGGGTGTGAAATCAAAACAGCTTCAACCTCAAAGGCCTCCAGGGATATTCTAAAATAAAGTAACATCAAGTTGCCATAATATTTATGACACTATTTAAATTGTATCAATATAATTTTAAACAAACTTAAAGTGTATTTCTGTGTATATTTAGCATATTGGTATACATGCTGTTCTCTATATATGTTGTTCTTTAATAAGAGCCTATCGGCTGGGAGTGATGGCTCACGCCTGTAATTCCAGCACTTTGGGAGGCCAAGGTGGGCGGATCACCTGAGGTCGGGAGTTCGAGACCAGCCTGACAACATGGAGAAACCCTGTCTCTATTAAAAATACAAAAAAGTTAGCCGGGTGTGGTGGCACATGCCTGTAATCCCAGCTGCTCGGGAGGCTGACGTAGGAGAATCGCTTGAACCTGGGAGGCGGAGGTTGCAGTGAGCCAAGGTTGCACCATTGCACTCCAGCCTGGGCAACAAGAGCGAAATTCTATCTCAAAAAAAAAAAAAAAAGCCTATCTATACATTAAAAGGACCCATTGTCTTTGATTACACAGTTCCAACGCTGAAATGCTTAAAATTCCCTAAAGTCACAACGGAGCAATTACATAGCAAAATACACTGAAGAATGTTTACAGAAAATCACACATAGCAAAGTAAGATTTTTAGAATATGTGAAAAATACTACTTGACCTTAATCCTCACACTGTCTCCTCTAATAATTCCAACATGTCCTTTCTTCTTGTGTCATACTGACACATACAGCACATGTCATGAATAAAACAGCATAAACCAGTATCAGCCAAGAACTCTGTCCCCTCATCTTACCTCATACTTCACCTAATTTTTCCTAAATATATATATACTGAGCTTTTCTTAAGAAATACATTTCATTATCTCCCACATGAATGCCTTCTTTCTACGACATCCCAACCTATATGGGGGAGGGGGAGAGACAGGGAATATGAGTATTAGCATCTTTTCAGCAACACAGATGCACTTCAAAAAGACATAACATACAATTGGAAAGACTTCAGAAAAGACATCTAAATATTTATAGGAATCAAAGTCCAGACTAAATAAAAGGGACTTCTTGCTAGAAAAACAAAAGCTGGGAGAGATGGTTAGGTCTATAAAATTAAGTCAAATATCAAGACAAATGAGGTGAACGCAATCTTGTCTGCCAGAACCTAGAAGACTAAGAAGTTGAAGTTCAAGAGTTTTTAAAAAAACTACCCTAAAAACATATATATTATTGGAAGTGTTAATAGAAGTGAAAATATAGATTCAAGAGAAGTTTCAATTCATGATGGTTAGATTCATGAATCATTAATGAAAGATGTTCATTTCTGGTACACATAGGATGTAATAACAACAATTTTTCAAAAAACATACCCTGGTACCATGCTGGGCCAGAATACTGCTGAGAGGCACAAACATGACTTTAAAAGCATTACTCAAGTTCTTCTAGGACCTTCAAGGAGCAGAGATGTCCCAATTATCATCTTAACTTGACCACTCTTTGCAGCATGACCCTACTGCCATTTCTTCATTGAAATATCACCTCCTTTGGTTTCAGTAACGTTATACTCACCTGATTTATCTCCTATCTCAGTGTATCCAACTCCTTTCCAAACTCATCTTTTTCTACCTGTGTTCCTCAGGGTTCCATCCTTAGTTATCTTTCACTCTATACCACTGGGTCACAAAAGGAAAGTGACACTTTTTCAAGGGATGAAAGAAAAACGGTCAAGGATGAACTATCCAAACCTTATCATGGACCCACTAAACTGGGGCTAGGGAAAGCATGAGTAATGTGTTTTTTAGAAAAGACTCCCAAAGTGATTCTGACAACTCCGTTTCTATCCCACAGAGAATCACTGATCTAACAATACTTCTTATGTGACTCTACCTGCTCCCTTGGCTTCAGCTATGACAATACGCACTCATGTCACCCTAAATGATAAAGCCCTAGCTCATCCTCTCTCCTAATTGAGACACCTAAGGCATTTTCACACTTAGACTGTCCATAAGCCCTAAAATTCAACATATTTCATGCTACTTTTGCAGCATAATAACAACACTCATCAAGAAGAAACTAGATAAACTGATTACATAAAATCTGGTACATGCACCTACTGGAATACTGTTCTGCCATTTATTATAAAGGATACTAGAAATGTATATGCTCATTTGGAAAGAATTCCAAGATATGTTAACAGAAAAAACTGAGGTGGTTCCGGAATAGTGTGTTGTATGCTATTTGTGTTAGAAAAAAGAACAAATGCAGTACATGCAAAGGAAACATACTCAAAAGAACATAACCATGACTAAGTGGGACTAAGGCTATGGTCTCCCAGTAAGGGACTAAAACTAGGAGGGAGACATCCTTTTCATAATATACCCATTTGTGTGTTTAAATTTTTTACCATACAAATACACTCATTTTCTAATTTTTTTAAAAAAGGACTTAAGATAATACAAAACCATGCAGTACATGTACATGCTATCTAAAAAAGGACTCATCCAGAATACATTAAAAAAAATAATAATAAAACTCTTACAGGCCAGGCACGGTGGCTCACGCCTGTAATCCCAGCACTTTGGGAGGCTGGGGCAGGAGGATCACTTGAGCCCAGGAGTTCAAGACCAGCCTGGGCAACATGGTGAAACCCCGTATCTACAAAAAATTTAAGTTAGCTGAGTGTGGTGGCACACACCTGGGGTCCCAGCTACATGGGAGGCTGAGGCAGGAAGATCACTTGAGCCCATAGGTTGAGGATGCAATGAGCCATGACTCTGTCACTGCACCCCAGCCTGGGAGAGAGTGGTGAGACTCCATCTCCAACAACAACAACAACAACAAAAAAAACCTCTTACAAATTAATGAGAAAAAAGCAGATGACCTAATAGAAACCTAAGCAAAATGCTTAAACAGGCACCTCACAACAAAGTTTAGCCAAATGGCCAATGAAAAAAGATGCTCTATTTTGTTAGTCATCAGAGAAATATAAAATAAAAGAAAAATGCAATAACTTTATACAACCAAAATGAAAGTGACCATCAATAGCAAGTATTGACAAAATGCGGACTAACCGGAACTCTCATATACTGGTGGTATGAATGTAAACTGATATAATCATTTTTGAAAACTGGTAGTATCTAGTTTTTTTGAAACATACATGCATACACGCATATATCATAATGATATATGCATGTGAGTATATATCATTATACATGCATAATGATATATGCATATGTATCATATATCATAGTGTCAGCATTCAACATCACCAAATGCTGACAAGGATATGGAGCAACAGGAACTCTCATTCACTGCTGCTAGGAACGCAAAATGGTACAACCACTTGTCAGAGTTTTGCAGTTTCTTACAAAACTAAACATACTCTTATCATATGATCCAGCAGTTGTGTTCCTTGGTATGTATCCAAATGAGTTGAAAACTTATGTCCACACAAAAACCTGCACACAGATGTTCCCAGCAGCCTTATTCATAATTGCCAAAACTTGGAAGCAATCAAGATGTCTTTCAGTAGGTAAGTGGATAAACTGTAGTATAATTCAGACATTGGACTATTATTCAGCACTAAAAATGAGCTAGCAAGCCATGAAAAGACATGGAAGGAACTTAAATGCATATTACTATATAAAAGAAGTCAATCTGAAAAGGCTACATACTGTATGATTCCAACAATATGAAATTTTGGAAAAGCCAAAATTAGGGAGACAATGAAAAGTTGTTGCCAAAGGTTGAAGAGAAGGGAGAGATGAATAGGCAGAGCAGAGAGGGTTTTTAGGGCACTGAAATATTCTATATGATATTATAATGGTAGATTCATTACACATTGTCAAAATCCACTGAATATACACCACCAAGAGTGAATCTCACTGCAAACTATGGGCTTTGAGTGATAATGATGTGTCACTGTAGGTTCATCAATTCTATCAAATGTTCCACACTAATGTGAGATGTCGATAGTAGGAAAGGCTTTGTGTGTAGACAGTTAAAGCATATATGGAAATTCTCTCTTTTTACCTTCTAGTAAATTTTGTTGTAAACCTGAAACTCCTTTTTAAAAAACGAAGTTTTTTTTTCTTTTTTTTTTGAGATAGAGTGTCACTCTGTCGCCCAGGCTGGAAGTGCAGTGGCACGATCTTGGCTCACTGCAGCCTCCACCTCCCAGGTTCAAGTGATTCTCCTGCCTCAGCCTCCCGAGTAGCTGGGACTACAGACGCTCGCCACCACGCCCAGCTAATTTTTGTATTTTTTAGTAGAGACGAGGTTTCACTATGTTGGCCAGGCTAGTCTCTAACTCCTGACCTCAAGTGATCTGCTTGCCTCAGCCTCCCGAAGTACTGGGATTACAGGTGTGAGCCACCACGCCTGGCCATTAAGTCTATTTTTTTTAATCTACCAAAGTACACACTTGAAATGTTTGCAGTAAACTAAGTCATACTTCAATTAAAAAGTAGAAAAACATCTAAGAAGAAAAAAATTGTAAGTAATCTGTGATGGTACAAGTTGGGATAGTGATTACCCCTGAGAGAGGAAGGGAGCAGTTACTGGAAGAAGACAGGAAGAGGGATTCTTGGGGGCCAGAAATGCTATTTCTTGTTAGCTATTTCTGGTTACAAAGGCATATTCACTTTGTGAAAATTCATTTAGCTATACACTGAAGATTCATGTATTTTTCATTATTTATATTTCAATAAAAAATTCACATTAAAAAAAGATACAATGTAGCATGCCTGCAGTCACAGCTACTTGGGAGGCTGAGGTGGACTGCTTGAGCCCAGCATTTCTGGGCAGTACTGCATTATGCTGATCAGGTGTCCACACTAAATTCAGCATCAATATGGTGACCTGCCATGAACAAAGGACCATCAGGTTACCAAAGGAGGAGTGAACTGGCCCAGGTTAGAAATGGAGCAAGTCAAAACTCCTGTGCTCATCAGTCATGGGATCATGCCCGTCCCAATGTTTTGGGAGTCCAAGACGGGAGGATCACTTGAGGCCCGAGGTTCAAAACCAGCTTGAGAAACATAGAGAGACACCCATCTCTACAAAATAAAAAACTTTAAAATTTGGCAGGTGTGGTGGCATGCACCTGTAGTCCTAGCTACTTCAGAGGCTCAGGCAGAAGAATCACTTAAGCCCAGGAGTTCGAGGCTGCAGTGAACTATGATCCTGTCACTGCACTCTAGCCTCCTGGGTAACACAGCAAGACCCTGTCGAGGAGAGAGGGGAGAGGGGGAGGGAAGGGAAGAGAAAAGCAAAGCAAAGCAAGAAACTGTCTTAAGCTGTCTATAATTCACCAGAAAGTAAACTTAACCTGTCTAAAACCAATCATCTCTCTCACCACCCATTACCATCTTCTAGTACAGATTCACTGAATCACTTCAACTTAAGAACTTCCAAAGCATAAACTTTTTCCTACTGAACAAAACAATGCATACCACTGACAGAGGGCACTACTGGTTGCTTCTCCAATTTCACTTTGGATTTAGGAATAGATGAATTCACAAATGACCTTTCATATCTAGAGTTTGTAAGTGAAGGAACTTCTACACCCATCGCAAGTGACCTGACATCATCTTCCATCCTGCAGTCCATGTCAGACCCTGCTGCCTCTCTTCTCCTTTACCACCACTCCCCGCCATCCAATCTGTCGCTGCTCTTATACTTAAGCCCCCTCTTCATTCCCCACTGCCAGCCTACAATTATTTTCAGCCCCCTACTGCTGCCTTCTCCCAGGGTTACTTTATCTAGGGTCCACAGGCTCCCATGGTCCATAGGCTAACCGGTTTCCTTTGTAATTACAGGTGTTTTGTTTTACGCATTATTCTTAGAAGGGGTCCACAGACTTCACCAGATTGCCAAAGGGATCCATGGTCCAAAAAGGTTTAATTGCTCTAACTGGTCTCTCTGCCTATACACTCCAATGCATCCTCCACATTAACTTTTTTGAAACATATTATAAATATCATCTGTTATCCATGCTTAAAATCTTTAAATGCTTCCCAATTGCTTCCTGATCCTTAAGTTCAACAGTACAGCAATGAAGTATCTTCATAACTGGCCCCTGCTCATCTCCCCAGGTTTGTCTTGCCTCCTGCCATACACTGCAGCTAACATATTGAGTTGTGTTTGCAATTCTCTTAATTCAGCAAACTTTCCCATTCCTCTGTGCCTCTCTGTACATGCTGTTCCCTCTGCCAAGAAATCCCCTCCTTACCATCTTCATGTGGTTAACTTCTGCTCGTCTTTCATACCTAGCTCAAACCCAACTCATGAGAAGCTCTCCTGGCTGCCCTCAGTTCCCATCTAGGTAAGCTGCCCATTAGAGTTCTCACAATACTCAGTGACCTCCCAGAGCACTTCTCTAACAGTGTTTTGTCAGTTTATTGATCTGCCTCCCCTTCTAGACTGTGAGCTTTCTCAGGGCAGAAGCCAGACCAAGGTATCTCTTGCCTAGCATAGCTCAAGACACACAATAGAGTGCTTAACACTTGCTGGAAAAAGGACTGGCTCTGGAAAATGGCCAAAGGGGCCAAAGGCTGGTCAGAAATTTCACCAATTAATGAGGTGGCATCAGTCTGGAGATCACTATAAATGCAAATTGCCCATACGAGTTAAGATAGTTCTGTATTTACTAATCTGCCATCAGTGCTCCTTCTTTCAAGTTGGGAAGCTGGCCTTTAATAAATGTAATTACCATGACCAGGCTCTGTGGCAAGGGCTTGAGAGGCATCAGAGCTCATTAAATCTCAAAGCCAACTCTAAGATACTATCTTTTTAAAGATAAAAAGACACAGAGGTAAACTCACGTCTTTCATTCCAATCCAGATCTTTGATTCCAAAACCCATGCCTAGCCACTTGGCTCAGTTGGTCTTCCAGAGCTAAGAGATCAGTATGCCCTTCATCTTCGGAGTTTTGGAGTTTGGGATAGATGAGAGAGGGACCCCTTCATCAGCCTCTCAGCAAATAAGAAAAGGTCCTATTCCCCAGGAAGTACTATTGCTAAATTCTTTAAGATCTAATGTAACTTCCTCATATGTATTCACTGTAAAATCGTTTAAAAAAGAAGGGCTTATGTGAGTTGTTTTTCTAAGAAGAGCAAGTTAAACAGACGATGGGCAAGACTGTTGAATCCCCCACCAGGCATGGGGGAAAAAGGAGAGAAGACAAATCAATCCCAAGGAATGGAATTAACAGGTTGTGGCAATACCAATAAAAGAAAGACAGGTTGAGTCTCCATGGCCTGCTGCAAAGAGAAACCATGAAGCATTTTTCTTTAACTGGCTATGAAGGTATCTATGGTCTTAGCAGAAGAGCCCGTGGGTTTCTAACATGATGGAACACCAATTTTGCTGAAAGCTGCTGCTATTTCCACTAAACTTTAGTTTGGAATCTGTATCTCAGCTGTCATCCTGTGATCATTAGCACTTTCCTGTAAGGTCCCAGGGGACTCACATACCACACTTCAAGAAAAGACAGAACATCTCATTAACCCTAACCACCACCTTTTCACATTAATTACTCTAGCCTTACAGATGAGACCACCTCTCACAGTTTGACTAAACGATGGTGGCCACAAAGCAACTTCATTCCCAATTATAATCCCACCATTCTACTTTCCTCTGTGTGTCCCCATCCTCATCCCCCTTGCCCCAGTCTTCCCCTTTGACCACCTTCTGTGTCCTTTCCCTTCCAACTCACCTCCAAATTACACAGATCTCTGCCCAATGACTTTTCTGCACAGCAACTTTAAACACAAAACCAACAGTCTACTCTTCCTGTCCCTAACTCCAACCAAAAACACACACAATGTAAAAATCTAATTTATTTAGAATGAAAACTATTTAGGTAAATTTGGTGGCTTTCAACTATCAGATTAGAATATATAATCCTAGAAAGTTTAAAACCAAGGGTAAGAAAATGCAGTCTCTGTAGGGACATACACTTCCACAGATCAGGATTTTTGAGATCCCCTAAAGAGATCCTACAATACAAGAGTGCAGTACTCCACACATTTTCACTCAAGATTTTATCTGTCAGTTGCAAAGACTTTTTCATTTAAGTCAAAGCAACTGTTCCTTAATAGATCCTGCTCAATATTCCCTGAAGAAGATCATCAGCCTTACAAATAAAATGCATGGTTTAAGCACATATTGGAAGTGCTACAGCATGGACGGGGTTGGGGGAACAGGGTGAGCTAGTTAACAGTGATTGATCCACAGAAGCAGGGAACTCAGGCCTCAGAGACTACATGAACATGTCCTCCCAAATCAATAAAAAAATTAAAAGAAAAAGTTTCTACATGCAAGTATTTCTGTGGGTCAATATACAAAAACACTCCTCCATTTATTTTATTTTATTTCATTTCATTTTTTCGAGCCAGAGTCTCACTCTACTGCCCAGGCTGGAGTGCAGTATTGCAATCTTGGCTCACTGCAACCTCCACCTCCTGATTCAAGTGATTCGCCTGCTTCAGCTTCCCGAGTAGCTGGGATTACAGGCGCAGGACATTAAGCCCAGCTAATTTCTGTATTTTCAGTAGAGATGGGGTTTTGCCATGTTGTCCAGGCTGGTCTCGAACTCCTGACCTCAGGTGATCTGCCCACCTCAGCCACCCAAAGTGCTGGGATTACAGGCATGAGCCACCAAGTCTGGCATCCTCCACTTTTTTTTTTTTTTAAAGCAACAAAGTCTCATTATGTTACCCAGGCTGGAGTGCAGTGGCTATTTACAGGCTCAAACCCACTGCTGATCAGTCCACAGAGCAGTTCTCCACTTGGTAAGAGAATACCTTTATGTTATATTAAAAGGAAAAGGCAAACTCAACTGCATGCAGTAAAGTTAAACAATGTAAAAATTTTGTATGTACAGGCAAAGTTTCACACACGAACACATAAAGACTTGAAAAACCTGGTTTTTTAGATTTCAGCAGCAACTGAAGAAAAAGAATAATACCATCCAGGCCGGGCATAGTGGCTCACGCCTATAATCCCAGCACTTTGGGAGGCCGAGGCGGGCAGATCACGAGGTCAGGAGATTGAGACCATCCTGGCTAACACGGTGAAACCCCATCTCTACTAAAAATACAAAAAATTAGCCGGGCGTGGTGGCAGGCGCCTGTAGTCCCAGCTACTCGGGAGGCTGAGGCAGAAGAATCGGCTTGAATCTGGGAGGCAGAGGTTGCAATGAGCCAAGATGGCACCACTGCACTCCAGCCTGGGCAACAGAGCGAGACTCCGTCTCAAAAAAAAAAAGAAAAGAAAAGAAAAGAATAATACCATCCATGCCTCCTTAGGTACAGAAACCAAGAAATCATAAATCCAAAAGCAACTCACATTGAAATCACCATACCTTCTCCTACCTCTGGTTTATTTATTATTATTTGTTGCTAGTTAATACTCTTATGACTAGTTTAAGAATAACTATACTACTCAATGTACTTTATGTGTCTCATCATAAATCTTTTCAGGAGACGATTTTGCCAGCACATTTTTCTGCCGAAAGCATCCTACAAAGGGCTGCCATTAAAAAATTATGATCTGAAATAGACAAAAGCTTTCAAAGCACAGAATTGACAGCAAAGCCCACCACCCACTCTGTGTTACTCAACTTCCTGCCTCCACTCTTCCAGTTAGGTACCATAAGCCACAGAAATTTTTTTTTTACTTTCTTGTAAAAAATAAATGAATAAAACCAAGTGCCTGGACAAAGAAGCTGGCTACAGGAAGAGTATTTGTGATATTCTTGAATGGTCAGAATGTTTCTCCTTCCAGGAAGTGTGGCTGTGAGTGTGATTATTTTATGCAACTGCACTTCAACTTAGTGTGTAAGAGTCCAAGAAGCAGATAAGACATCAACAGCTGTTACTCCACACCACTCTACTTCAGCAGAAATAAATGAGAAAAGACACTCCCAAAAAGGTCCTAAGTACATCACCAACCTCACTCTACCAGGTAATTACTAAAGTATCAATAAAGCTAACTAGAGCTTATCCACAACCTGGAAACAAAATGCTCTGGTGTGGCTTGGCCCTCCTCTTCCATCCAAGGCCAGAGCGGTAGCAAGCAGCATCAATGACCTCTCACAGGACATTCTTCTGCCCTAATAAACTCGAACTTGCCTATGATATGGGACATCTGGTACAGCTAAATGAACAGACATAGTTAGCTAGTACATCATCTCTCCTTGAGTTAATAGCTGTAGCCAAAATTTCAGGTGCCCAGCACTGTTGCGGCTCTGTCCCTCACCCTCATGGATGACATGCATTTTCATTCACCTGTGTATTTCTATTAGCCTGGGTGCATCACAGATCAGTTTGGTTTTGCCCATTACTGCTGGAAATTCCAATATACCCCACCTTTCTCTACATATGGCAACTGAATTTACCAGAAAATCCAATGCACTTATCCCTAATCACATATAAAAAGCTGCCATGAGATTTACACTTGTGAAAACAAATATTTTTCCCCCACAAGTCATAAAAGCTAACTAGAGCCTATCTACAACCTATCAACTTTCAAAAAGGTGAGTAGCTTCAAAAATTCTTTGAACCAAAAAGAAACTGATTGTTAGACCAATACCTCCCCGTATAAGCCGCTGAGGTTGCCAGTTTAACAGTGCTAAAAGAGCTAAAATGTCTGACTCAAAAGTAACACTTCAAAAAAGGTTCAAATTACAGACTACATTTTAATTCCCATTACTGAAATGTTAATTCCCATTCCTGACCAAAGGAACACATCCCAGTAATCTGGATTAACAATAGCATTGCTTCTCCCAGTGGAAATAAACTATGTTAGGGCTGGAAAGAAATTTAGAGCTAAATTAGCTAAGTCCCTCATGTTCAGAATGTAAGAAAAAAAGGGATCTAGAGAGCCCACAAGAAAACAGGCTTGAAAATTCTGGCTGCCCATCAGTCAACATTCTAGAACAGCACGGTCCAACATAACTTTCTTGAAGGATGAAAACGTTGTATATCTGTGTTCCTCAATAGGGTAATCACTAGTTACTGAGCTAGTAAGTACTTAAAAGTAGCTACTGTGAGTGAGAAACTAAATTTTTAACTTTAATCTGAATTTAAATTGTTACTTACAGCTAATGGCTACCATACTGGGCAGTGCCATTCTAGAATACAGTTTTAGATTCTGATTATTAGACACTTTTTTTTTTTTTTTTTGAGATGGAGTCTCACTCTGTTGCCCAGACTGGAGTACAGTGGCACAATCTCAGCTCACTACAATCTCTGCCTCCTGGATTCAAGCGAATCTACTGCCTCAGCCTCCCAAGTAGCTGAGACTACAGGAGCATGCCACCATGCTCAGTTAATTTTTTTTATTTTTGGTACAGACGGGGTTTCACCATGTTGTTCAGGCTGGTCTCAAACTCCTGACCTCAAGTGATCCTCCCACCTTGGCCTCGCAAAGTGCTAGGATTACAGCTGCAAACCACAGCATCCGGCCAAGACAGTGTAAATAAAGTTCCTTAACCTCCTTTTCTGCATATGACACTTACAGGAAATGTCTTATGTTTAAATATCTCACTCAGCAATGTAATCTTGTTACACAGGGACCCAGCCCAGAGCAGGATCACTGTTCCTCAGAAACCCTAGAAAAACTGAGTAACATCAGTGTCATTCACACAGTTGGAATGAAGTCTCTTTTTTGAAAACCACTCTGACACAAAGTCCCACGAAATCCAAAAAGCCAGAATCTGGATGATTTTGTAAGCATTGCATTACAAGTGCTGGGTCAAGACCAATCACTTCCTTCAAGTAGCTTTACTGAGATATCAACCTTAACCTTTCTTCAAAAACAGAAACAATTTCTTTTTTTTTTTTTTGCAAGAGAGGGGACTTTGATAGGCTCTGCTTCCAGCCTCAGCCACAAAGCCATGCAGCCTGCCAGTCCCAGGCCTGGGTAAAAAAGAAAATAACAATATTTAACCTCAATTTTGATCTGTGATTATTGTAGGAATTCAAAATATTACATCACTTTGCGTGGACAGAACCTCCCTATGACCTAATAAAAAATCCAAATGATATTAGTTCTCACCCTCTAAGTATTCTATTCTAAATAAATAATCTTTTATATACTGTTCTTGATTTCTTTTTAAGGACTTTATTCTTTTCAAAGCCTTCTTAGTTCTCTGATTTTTAGAGCAAGGAAAGGTTAATTTGTGAAAACTAATGTTAATTTTGATACCATTAAGGATTATAAAGAGATTTTTAGTCAACACTTTTCACTATGATTTAAAGTTTAGAATTCTCTTCCATTTTGGAAGAGAGGGGAAGAGTGGGAGACCATAAATGGAGAAGAGAAGATGATAAAACCAAAAGAGCCATATGCTAACTGGACCTAACTCTAAAAAGCTATTGCCTCAAACCAATAGAAAGAAGACTATGTTTGTTTAAATTTAAAAAAAAAAAATTATTTCCCTGCGTTCCATCACATCAAAGGGACGAATTTCCTATTTTCTGAATCCCCCAAATGTAATCAGGAAAATAGGGCAAGTAGATAAACGAACCGACAGTGAATACTTAATTTAAATCATGTTTTATCTTCAGATGCACACAATACTCAAAGATGCAAAGTAAAACTCCACAAGCAAGCTTTTTTGTTTTTTAAGAGAATGTTTAAGGGGGTTTTATAATCAAGGGATAAGTAGTGACATCAATGGAATGAACATTCTACTGATTAGTAGTGATTCATACTGTGGTCACATGATCTTGAAAGCCCAGGTTAAGCTGGTTAAAGTGTGGCAACATGTTACAATTGGGAGACTGAGACTGAAAAGGCAAAATGAGTGTGAAGTCCACACACTATGAGCAGCCAAGCACACTAGCTAGATGATCTACACAGTGACAGTAACAAAGTTGATGTTCTACAGCAATTCACTAACCCTGGGCTCAGAGGGAAAAAACATATACACTCATTCTAAACTAGTCAGTATCTTATGATTGCCAAAAATAAAGTGGAATAAAACAAATCATGTTATGTTTTCAATCAACTTTCTACTAGTACCGATTTCAGAAATGAAATTTATTTTAGGAGATTACCCCTATCCTTATCTCTACCCATCCCTATCTTAAAGTACATCTTTTATCCAGCCAATTTAGTTTGTAGGCAAAATGCTTCAACAGCAATGATTATAAAAATGAAATACTAACAAAATCTATTTCCCTAAAGAAAATGAACCCATGTGATATTTGCTTTGTCATGACTTGCTAGAAGAGCTTCTTTTTAAAAATCAAAACAATGAATAATTTACCTAATAAGCCCCATATTTAACTATTCCATTATTCTCTAAATACCAGACTGAACGTTTGTCTAGTACGCTTTAAGCTTATTTACAAAATAGTAATTCCCAAGGTTTCCATATGTCATCATGAGATTATCTCCAATTGTAAAAGCAAAATATCAATAGTAATTACATTTCTGTACTTAAATAGAATTAGAACACAATTCCATCTTCCATTCTAATTACCCTATTACCTATAATACACATACTATATTCTTATACTTATTTTTCTTCCTATCTTTTCTGTAATATTCTAGGTCTTCACATTTGTGAAGAATCTACATGCCTCAGCACTTTTTAAATGTCTAAATAATTTAAAATGCAGCTTCAACTAATACCACTTATATCTGTATAGTTTAAAAGTGTTTTCGTGTATGTGTATATTTCATCTAAAGAAAGTGTACTATTTCATTTCAGGTACAACAATTATCAACAAATACATTTTTTGCCTGAGTACTGAATGCCTAAAATGAGCCAAGAAAATGTTCATATTTCACTTAAAGTTTTAAGTCTCCAGGAAAAATTTGTTTTAATCCTAAAAATATGATGTTAATATATACCGGCCAGGCGCGGTGGCTCATGCCGGTAATCCCAGCACTTTGGGAGGCCAAGACGGGCGGATCACCTGAGGTCGGGAGTTCGAGAACAGTCTCCCCCGTCTCTACTAAAAATAAAAAATTAGCTGGGTGTGGTGGCACATGCCTGTAATCCCAGCTACTAGGGAGGCTGGGGCAGGAGAATCACTTGAACCCAGGAGGCAGGGTTGTGGTGAGCCGAGCTCGCGCCATTGCACTCCAGCCTGGGTAATGAGAGCGAAACTTCCTCCCAAAAAAAAAAAAAAAAAAATACAAAAAATATGTATATATAATACAAACAACTTGCAACTTTATTATCAACTGGTTAATATTCAACAATTTCCATGGCAGCAAAGTTTCTCAGTGGAGATGGCCTCTATAAAATAACTTAATTACCTGTACACAATTATACAATACAAGCCAAGAGGGAGAGAACTGGAAACTACGGGTTACAAGCACTAAGGCATTTGAATTGTACACTTCTCTTGGCATTCTTCTTTAACTGCATTCTCACAAGAGAATGCAGTTAAAGCTCTCCTATTCAACCGAGCCACACTGATTAGTGTCCTGACTGGACAATGCTGGGCAGCAAGTCCTGCAGCCTGAGTCACTAGAAAGACCAGCAATCCTAAAGGAACTGCTGTTAGTCTGCCGGAGCCAGAACAATCTGCTGAGAGGCTCCTCAGCAGAGGACTGGGTGTGGGCCCTGGCTAGCTGACTTTAGATCTAGAGCTTCCAAGGAGTGCAATGCTGCACAAAATTTTTTAAAACATATTCACCTTCATTTTCATGAAGGGAAAAGGCAAAAGATACCTCCTGAATGGCTTTCACTTCTATGTACTTCGCTCTATTCTCCCCAGCCATTACACTGGTTCACGCCACCACATGGCAAATCTGGACTTGGCAACATTCCACGAAAACACGTACATCACATTCATACAGACACACAGAATCATACCCACACACCCAAGCCATTCTCAAGAACCACCAATAATCTTTCACATTAAAGATATACATCACTACCTGATCAAAGTTCTTGAGTAGCTCCTCACTGCACTCAGGATAAAAGTCCAAAGTCCTCAGCATTACAATGCTATGAGGGCCCTGTATCACCAATTCCTTTCAATTCCCCAGCCTTATCTCTAGATTGTGATCCCCCTTCACAATCTATCAACAGACCCAACAAACCTGTTCCTCAGTAGTGCTCTCACTCACATCCCAGCCTTCACCCATGTTAGTCCCACTGCCTGAAAGGAATATTTGTTTCCATACTCTACTTCTACCCTTCCTGCGGGTCTAGGCTAAAGTGTCACTTTCTCCAGGCTACCTTCCTCTACCTCCACCCCAGATAGGGTAGGTGCCCCTCCCCTAGTATTGCAACTGTCAGTTTACTTCCCAATGCCCCCTGCCCCAGAGTATGGGGCCAGCACCTCCTTGCCCACCATTATACCACAGGCATTCAAATATCTGTTAAATATATTCTAACTTTACTCAGTGAACAAAATATGAATGTCGCCCATGCAGTAAGGGAAACATGTCCAAAGTCAGTTATGATACGATGGAAACAAGGCAGCAATGTTGTTATGCTTTGGTATAAAATAAAACTACACAATTGTCTACAAACGTCCTTAGGAAAGGTTAAAACATTGCACCAAAAAGAACACTTTTCACCATAAAAATACTAGTTTTGTGGTCACTATTCCTGCTAGGTAAACTGCAGTTCATAAAAAGTATCAGACTGAAAGTATCTAAAAAGAAGCCCTGGTTGCTTATAGGTCAAGTACAACATTAGTGTAACTTTTCCTGTCTGCTGCCACCAAACTCTCTTGGTATTATCAGAACCCTACCGGCTAAAGGTAAAAGGCTGGCCGGGCGCGGTGGCTCATGCCTGTAATCCCAGCACTTTGGGAGTCCAAGGCAGGCAGATCACCTGAGGTCAGGAGTTTGAGACCACCTTAGCCAACATGGCAAAATCCCGTCTCTCCTAAAAAATACAAAAATTAGCCGGGCATAGTGGTGTGCACCTGTAGTCCCAGCTACTTGGGAGGTTAAGGCAGGAGAACTGCTTGAACCCGGGAGGTGCAGGCTGCAGTAAGCTGAGATCACGCCACTGCACTCCAGCCTGGGCAACAGAGCAGGGCTCCGTCTCAAAAATAAATAAATAAAGGTAAAAGGCTATTCCATTTCCTTAGTTTCTAAGCCTTGATATAGGTTTTTCGATAAAGATTCCATTCATGATAATAGTCCGAAGGACATAAACGTGTTGCCAGGAAAGAGACCTGATACATCCTGAGCATTAGTTGCCACTGGCAGCGACTTTCTTTAGGACATATGTCTTACAATGAGTTACAATCTGAGGCTTGTGACACAAGATTTTTCCAGGGCAGCAGACTGCTATCATAAACATGATGGTACTACGCACTCTAAAGAGCTCACCAGCTCCACTCTACACTCCCTGTGTGAAGGGGCAAATTATCCACCCAAAGCCTCAGTTTCCCCATCTAATAATGAGATAATGGTTCCTACCTCGCAAGATTCTTGTGGGAATTAGACTGTCCATGAAAGCACTTCACAGGCAAACCAATTATTTTCAAATCAAAATGAAGGGAAGACTAGAAATATTTTCACATTTTTAGGACTTTTTATATGCCACAACTTATTTTTGACTAATGTCCTTCCACAGGGAAATTTTTGAGAAAGGCAGAAAAATGAGAAAATGAAAAAACACTTCTTTGTCATAACCTTGAGATACGACAACTTCCACAGAAGTCTACGTTAAGATCCACTTTCTAATCTTTCTCTGCAATCCCAAAATTACCTTTAATTTCTGTTAACCATTCCTACAATATGGGAGATAGAAAAGGGAAACTACTTCCATACTTCTTCCCAAGATGTCCTCACCAGAAACAATCTTCCTTCCTGCCTCTATGTCTCCAAATATACGGAATCTCTCAAAAAATAAAACTAAAACAAAACGATAAAAGAGAAAAAGGACTCAAATCACAAAAGCCGGCCTTCAAAGTCTCCAGCTCTCTTACTGCAGAACTACAGTCATGTGGTATGATGGAGGCACCTGTTAGGTGGCAATCCATGAAGCTTAAACTGTTACCAGGAGAATTTAAACTGTAATGGGGGGAGGAAGAGGGAGCTGATTTCCCACCTCACATTTTTTTCGCCTTAACACATGATGGCCAAACAATATATGCTACCCACTGTGAACATTTTTATCATTTTTACTTAAATTGAGAAAGAGGAGAATTTGAGAGCCAACTGAGGAAACAGGATCTCATATTCCCCAATCCAGGCTGACTTCAGGTTTTGTGTCGTTTTTTCCTTCCTTTTTGACAAGGAAATTTTACATATCTCCTGAAACGTGTTTTACACGAAGGTGAGACCTCAACAGTCTTATAACTTTACCCCAGCCTGGTTCTGGACTCGGTTTTTACAAACGGGTGACGTGTGAATAGCTTCCTAAAAGCAAATGGGGCACTGGGATATAATCTAGGAAGTGATGATGCAAGTCTCCGGAGGACGGGGAGGAGGGGAGGTGAAAAAGTCAGAGGAAATACCCTCCTAGTGCCTGGGCACCAACTCACGCACCGGGAGGGAGGAAGGGCTGGCTTCCACATGCCCAGAGAAGGGGCACCCCTGCTCCTCCCGGAGCGGTCAACGCCGCCCCCTCATCCCTCCCCGCCGCCCTGCCCCCCTCACCCGTGGCCCAGGAGGCCCCCGTGGGCCCGAGCTTCAGGCCGGCGAGTCCCAAAGGGTGAAAACGCACCCCCGGCAGGGCCTTCTCTGCCCACCCCCAACTAGCCACCCGGCACCCCTCCCCGGAACGCGACCCCCACCCCCTCCCCGTAGGCCCGGGCTAGGCCCAGCCTCCAGGGTTCCGGCCTCCCGGGCCCCGAGGCCTGCCCAGGCGGCCCTGGCGTCTGCGCCCCCGGCCCCCGCCCCCACCCGGCCGGGCACTTACCCCCAGAAGCCGCAGGGACAGCGAGGCGGCAGGCTGGGCGCTTTGCTGCGCTCGCTCCCAGCGTCTCCCATGGTGCTCGGCGGCGGCGGAGCTCGGCGGCGGCAGCGGTGGCGGCGGCTGGGCCCGGGCCCCGCTCTGAGGAGGCGGTGGCGGCGGCGTCGGGGGGCTCCGGGCGGGGGGAGGGGGAAGGAGCGGGCGCGCGGGCGGGCGCGAGTCCGGGGCTCGGAGCCGGGATTCCAGGCCGGTCAGCTGGAGGCGGGCCGCACCACTCGGCCTGCGGAGACGGGGGGGGCGGAGAGGCGCGGAGAGAAGAAGGAGGGAGCCGAGGAGGAGGGGCGTGCGGACGCACCGAGGACCGCGGGGGAGGAGGGACACAGACGCCTTCGGCAGCTCCCACCGCCGCTCCCCAGCCAGAGAGATGTCCCGTGCGGTGGCGCGGGGAAGGACCGGAGGCCCCCGCCGGCTCCGGAGTCGCAGCGGCCGCTGTGAAGCCCCGGACCCTGCTGTCTCCGTAACACCGTTCCCTCCCCCGGAGGCTGCGCTGACCGGACAATGGCCGCTCCGCCCCCTCCCCGGCGTGCGCCCCTCCCGAGGAGTCACAATGGTCTCGCCCGGGGGAGCCACCGCCAAAGCCCAGCAGCTGATCAGCTGGGATCCGGGCGTGCCACTTTGTTCCGCGCCTCAAAGGCGGAGTGCAGGGCTGTGGGAGAAAGCGAGAGCCTCGGGCTGTAGCCCGGCGACAGGCGGCTGAGGCTTTCGTATTCTTAGAACTTTTAGAATCTGAAGCAAACTTATCTTCCCCCTGTCTGAAGAAGGGGAGCAGGTTTCTGAGTACTCCGGGGCGCGGTGCCTCCCCCTAAACGCGAATGGTGCGCTCCAAGCGGGAGGGGGAGGAGCAGACTAGTTGTTTAGGGTAAATTGGGCCAGTCCCAGAGTGGCGGCGCATGCGCCCGCAGAACCCGTAACCGAGTGCGAGGAGGGGCCTGGGGGAGCAATGCCAAACGCGGAAGTAGAGCTCTGGCTTCCCGGGGATGTCGGAGTCAAGGTCCCTGGAGCTGCCGCTCTGGCTCCTGGACGATTCTGGGGAGCCTTTCTCCCCAATTTGCCAACTCCCTGGGCATCTCTCTCTCTTCCTGGTCCCCCCCACACCCAAACAGCTCTTATAGTTCCACCCGGTATACTGGTCTCTTGACAGGAACTTTTGGGAAATGCCCCTCCCCCAGCCCCTTGTCTGGGGCACCTTCCTTGTCTCTTCTCCCCCACCGGTGTTGGGGAGTTCCTTGTCTCCGCTCCCAACCACAGAGCCACAAGTACATTATCTATGCCGAGGCTAGTCCCTATGCCCAGGCTAGGAGAGCCGCACTTCTTCCTACAGCTGACACGTTTGGTTTTTGGAGGGGAAAGGGGAGCTGTGGCGGAATCAGTAATGGAAATTGGTAAGTAACCAAAGAAGTTTGAGGCACTAAAAAAATAAGTCCTTTAACGCTCCTAGTCCTTGATCCTGAGCTCATTCTGATCTCCAGTCAGTCGTGAACAGAGAAACCGATTATTGATGACTAATTCAACACGGAGGCAACATCCTCCAGACCCATCGCTGAGGAAGACTTCCTAGCTCTTAGGAATAGCTGCCACATACCCTCCCGGCCTGTCGGGTATATCAGAGCCTCAGAGAGAGTATTACCTAGATTAATTTGATTACCAAATGTTGCTATCTTATTTCTTTATATACCAAATCACATTTCTGTGTGTGCATACTCTGGGTTTGTTAACATTGATGTTTATTTTGGCCTCTAAAGAGCAAGGACCGCATTTAGCTTAATATGCCACAGATGCTGTTGATGGTGAAGTTAATGATTGCAAAAATCAAGCACTTAAAGCCAAAACACCCTAAAATGTGAGTGCTGATTTATTATGCACAATATTTAGTTTTAATTTGGTGGATTTTCCAAAGCCTTCAATAAGTATATCTGTAAGAAAGTGCATAGAAAAAGCCAGACGCTGTGGCTCACGCCTGTAATCCCAGCACTTTGGGAGGCCAAGACGGGTGGATCACCTGAGGTCAGGAGTTCGAGACCAGCTTGGCCAACATGGTGAAACCCCTTCGCTGGTTAAAAAAAAATACAAAAACTTTGCCGGGCATGTTGGCGCGCGTGTAATCCCAACTACTCGGGAGGCTGAGGCAGGAGAATCGCTTGAACCCGGAGGGCGGGTGTTGCAGTGAGCCGAGATCATGCCATTGCACTCCAGCCTGGGCAACAAGAGCGAGAGCGAAACTCTGTCTCAAAAAAAGAAAGAAAGAAAGAAAAGAAAAAAATGCATAGAAAGGATAAAGCTATACAGCACACCTTGCTCTCATTGGATTCATATTACCCTTAAATCTTCATTTAAACCGACATAAAATTCCCACATGCATGAGATAGTTAACAGCCTTTGAGTTTAACAAAGATTAAGTGGGACTATCTCTCTTGGCATCTTGATGATTTTCTTTTATGTACAGAAAAGGAAACTCGACAACTAAAAGGAGAATTCAACATAAAAAGTGATTGTCATTTTCCAAACTGCTTTTCTGTTTGCCAGTTATTCAACAAACATTTATTGAGTACCCAGTATACACAAGGACTTTCCTAAGCACTCTGGAGACTAAAAGGATTAATAAAATGTAGCATTCACCAGCAGGTCCCTACATATAATGTAGATAATTTGGTTCCAGTCTTCCTCTCAGACTTCGTTTTCTACTCTTCTCTATTCACCCTGCGAAACAGACACTAGTTGCCATTCCTCAAATACACCTTGCTTTCTCACATCTCCATTCCTTTGTCCTCCTGTTCCTGACTGCTTCAGCTGCCTTTCATCTTTATTTGTATACACACACACAAGGAAATAATCTTATACAACCCAAGGACACAGCAGTAAGATCTCATGAAGGACTGAAATAGGTACCTAATACATCAACAGGAAGCCAAGTGTTTGGTTTTTTTCGATATCTTTTTCTCTCTGGTTACAAGTTCTTCCACCTCTGCTTCTCTCTACAAAGCTGCTTTATAATCTCTGCAGAGCTGTTTTCACTGCTTTTTTGGGAGCATAATCCAGGTTTACCCAGCCTCACTTCAAGAACAAACAGAGACTAATTAGTATCTATGAATCCCAATCCCCAGGAGAAAGAAACTGATTGGTTCGATTTATGTCCGCTTCTGTACTCTTGGTACAAGCACCTTTGACCAACAGGGCAGTTATGTAGTCAGGTCTCTTTGTTTTGTAAAGCAAACATGGCTGCCAGAACCCCATCTTTGTAGGCTATGTTCTCAAAGAAAGTTAGGTACTTGGCAAAGATTCCAAAAAATGTCCACCACAGACCATAAAGGAGTAAATTGCAGCTGAACTTCAAAAGCGTAAAGAACAATTGACATGTTAAGGATTTTCAACAGACTGACTCCTACTTAAACAAATTCAGACCTGAATTTAAATGGAACTCCTTCAAAGAAGTCATTCCTGACCCAAGCCCCAATCAAAATTAGGTGGCCCCATTATTATCTTACATGGCACTGTTTTTCTTTAGAGTACCTATCATAGTTTAAATATGTATTGGTGAGTCTCCAAAAATCATGTCTGTTTTGTTTACTGTGGTATATACAATACTCAAGGTGCATTTGGGAGGCATTCAATAAATATTTGTTGCATGAATAAAAAGGCACAATAATTTGTTAGTCAGTGTGAGACCCACAAATGGATTGGAGTCATAGACAATCCTGAGGGAATGTCTTAGTTACCAACCCACCCTCCCTAGAAGACATTGAAGCCCTCTGCTTTTTTTTTCTGACCTCGTTCATCACAAGGCTGCCAGCTTTTTTGTCACACTGAAGTTGTATGAGATGAGACAGTATTTAGCTGCTGCTTATGACGTTCCTAGCCAGCTAACTCTTTACTCTTAGTTCTCAGTGTCTCTATCTATAGAACCCTTGATCCAATTCCTATAACAAGCCCACTTAGTTGACTGAAAGCTCAGAGAGGACATAAAATTTCAGGGCATCATCAAATTAGGGGAGCAAAGTGTGGGGGTAATTGGCAGAGTGCTTTTGTCGTAATTGTCTTGACTATTTTCTATCGTGTATTATGTTTCAGATGAACCTGTGATGTGACTCCTGGGAGTGGTTTGCAATCACCATTGGCCCAAAAGGAGCCATCTACGTGCTCAGTGGGGTCTAGTAAAGGATAATATTAATTCTTCAGCAGCCAGAGCTTTTGAAGTAGGAACTGAGGGTGTATAGAAAAGAGCCTGGTATGATTCAAGGTCAGGAGCAAACAATGGCTGCCTTCTTGGTAAGAATTCAAAAGACCTACTTAGCCCTGGAAGACTTTACCAAAAAGAAGGGGCTTGTAGAGACCTGAGAGAAATCAGATGATCCTCCACTCTAATTCTAATCCCTACCCTTGAAACTCACTCTCAGTTCAAAACCTGTCATCATTATAATCCATCCTAACCTGGTATTAGCCCCAAGGTCCAATCCAAACTCTAGACTTAATCCTAATCCTAATATTATCTGTAAAATTTAATCTCAGATCCCAACTCTAGTTTTATGAGCTTAACAAAGGCTCTTTGCCTTGCCACTGAGTTATTTTCCCTAGCTCCTTTTTCTTGTGTCCCTTGACCCTGACTGACTAATGAGAGCAGAGAAGCCTGTAACATCCTGGACCCCTGGAGAGAATGAGAGCCAATTTCAATAATCCAGGTTGGATCCAAGGCCTTGAGCTGCCAGGAAAGAGAAAGTGGGGCATCTGTGACCAGAGCAGGAGGCAGAGACCCTGCCCAGTCACATTTCTTGTTGCCTAATTCAGGGACTACTAAGCCTCTGAAAGTCCAGAATACATGCACTCCAAGTCACCTATGTAGACTCAGGAATGTGAGATACAGTTGGCCTACAGTGGAAGACCTGAGACCCCTCTGCAAAACAATATGGTTAGATTAGATGAGTGGCTTTTACACTGTGTTCTCAGAGAGCAAGAATTCTGAGTTTTGCTCTCCTCTTTCATTTGAATTTGGTTTTCCAAGGGGATGAGAGATTTTTTTTCAAAAGGCATTGAACCAGATCCTCTCTAAGGTTCCTTCTGGCCCTTGAGATTTCTGATGTGCGGTTGATTCTTTTAGTCACTTACGGTCCAGTTGGCATGGATAAACTCTCAGAGCCAAGGGAAGAGAAGGGCAACCAAGCATACCCTCTCTAGCCCGTCTCAGGAAACTAAAAATGAATTAAATAAAATGAACAGTGCAACAGGGAAAAGAGGGGAGGAGGGGAGAAAATGCTGCCATTTCACGTCCTGTGTTCCTCACGTTCACGAAGCAATTGCTGATTTCCCTGCTGCTCACACCCATCTTGGTGTGAAATTTGGTTTTGCTGACTTTTAAATTTATTTTCAAGAATGGAAATAATTGTTTTTCCCAGAAATACTTGACCTTTGTGGGGAAAAAGAAATTCAAACAATGAGAAAGCAAAAGTCCTCCCTAATACCATCATCCTCCAGAGATACCCTTTGTTAACAGTTGGTATATAGCCCTCTAGGCTTTTCATTTGTGTATGGTCATATAAATGGAATCATGTAACATATACTGTACTCTGGCTGATTTTTTTTTTTAACTTTGAAATATGTCACGCACATCTTCCATATATAGTTCTGCAGTATAGTCTTGTAGTTAGGGTTCTCTAAAGAAACAGAACCAATGGGAAATTACATATGAGATTTATTATAAGGAATTGGTTTACACAATTATGCAGGCAGAGAAGTCCCAAGATTTGCAGTGTGAAGTCCTGGGAACCAGGAGAATCCATGGTGTAAGTTCTAGTCTGAGTCAGAAGCAGGAGAAGACTGATGTCCCAACTCAAAGGCTCTCAGGCAGAGAGCAAATTCTCTCTTGCTTAGCGTTTTCTTCTGTTCAGGCCTTCAACAGAGTGGATAAGGCCTGCCCATCTTGGGGAGGGCAGTCTACTTTACTCAGTCTACCATTTTTTTTTAATTCATTCAAACTGCTATAACAAAATACCATGAGGGCCGGGCATGGTGGCTCATGCCTGTAATCCCAGCACTTTGGGAGGGTGAGGTGGGCGGATCACGAGGTCAGTAGATCGAGACCATCCTGGCTAACACAGTGAAACCCCGTCTCTACTAAAAATACAAAAAAATTAGCCGAGCGTGGTGGCGGGCACCTGTAGTCCCAGCTACTCGGGAGGCTGAGGCAGGAGAATGGCGTGAACCCAGGAGGCAGAGCTTGCAGTGAGCCAAGATTGCGCCACTGCACTCCAGCCTGAGCGACAGAGCGAGACTCCGTCTCAAAAAAAAAAAAAAAATTACCATAAACTGGACAGCTTGTGAACAACAAGAATTTATTCCTCACAGTTTTGGAGATTGGGAAGTCCAAGATCAAGCCACTGGCAGATTTGATCTGATGAGAGCCCACTTTCTGGTTCATAGATGGTACTTTCTTGCCATGTCTTCATATGGTAGAAGGGGCAAATGAGCTCCTTTGGGCACTAATGCCATTCATGAGGACTGTGCCATTATTATCTAATCATCTTCTAAAAGGCTCTACCTCCTAATGCCATCACCATGGGGATTAGGAGTTCAACATATAAACTGGGGACTATGTGCATTGGGGGACACAAATATTCAGACTGTAGCAAATGTTAATAATCTCAACCTCAAAGACAAACCCATAATAATATTTAACCAAATATCTGGGTACTCTGCAGCCCAGTCAAGTTGACACATAACATTAACTATCACACTAAAATCGGGCTCCAAACTCAGGCTGCCTAAGTTCAAAAGTCAGGCTGCCTAAGTTCAAATGTGGGCTCTGCCACCTACTAGCTCAGAGACTTGAGGGAAGTTACTTAGCTGGTCTGTGTCTTAGTTTCCTCATCTGTAAAGGAGGCATTTGTAATGAGCTGTGGTTTTTATCTGCCTACTTCTCCCTGCTCTTCAGGGATGCACACACTCACTGGTTTCGTCAGGGAGCCCTATCCTTCTGGACACAGGAATTGGGATTGGCTCAGGGAAAGGCAGGGCCCTCCCTAGGGTGACTTGCGAGCTTTGACTTCTGAAATCAAGTGTCCCAAAGACCATGTAAGCCTGGAGCTGCGGAGGGACCTACCATCTGGAGTGAGGCTGCCTGGGGAATCGAGCTAACAGAAGGGAAAGGAGAGATGGAGAGAGCGAGACTAAATCATGAAGACATTGTCTGAGTCCTTGAATCCAACTAAGTCTGACGCCAGAGGTACCCTCTGGACTTTTCAGTTACACGGGCCAATAAATTCCTTCTTTTACCTACACAATTTAAATTGAGTTTCATTATGTTCCATGAGAAAATCCTGACCATCCCTAGTAGTATCTACCTATTTCATAGGTTTATTGTGATGATTAAAGTATATAATCTGTGAGGAAATCTTAGCGTAGTATGTAGTGTATAGTACAAGCTCAGGCCGGGCGTGGTGGCTCACACCTGTAATCCTAGCACTTTGGGAGGCCTAGGCAGGCAGATCACTTGAGGTCAGGATTTCTATACCAGCTTGGCCAATGTGGTGAAACTCTGTCTCTACTAAAAATACAAAAATTAGCCAGGTGTGGTGGTGCACACCTGTAATCCCAGCTACTTGGGAGGCTGAAGCAGGAGAATCGCCTGAATCTGGGAGGCGGAGGTTGCAGTGAGCTGAGGTTGCACCACTGCACTCCAGTCTGGGCCACAGAGCGAGACTGTCTCAAAAAAAAAAAAAAGTTCTGTAAACACGTACTCTTGTTGTTATTATTCGTTTCTTTTTAATGGCTACTGACTATTGTATGGGTGAATTATTTAAAGAATCTCCTCTTGATTCATTTCTCTCATCATTGATTCATTTGCTTTCGTTTATTCATTCAAAAGACACTTGCTGAGCACTGTATTAGGCCATTGTTGCATTGCTGTAAAGAAATGCCGGAGACCAGGTAATTTATAAAAGAAAAGATGTTTAATTGACTCATGGTTCTGCAGCCTGCATAGGAAGCATAGCATCAGCATCTGCTCAGCTTCTGGGGAGACCTCAAGGAGCTTTTACTTATGGCAGAAAGTGAAGCGAGATCAGGTACTTTACATGGTGAAAGCAAGAACAAGAGTGGGTTGGGGGACAGGGGAATGCCACACACTTTTTTTTTTTTTTTTTTTGAGACAGTCTTGCTCTGTTGCCCAGGCTGAAGTGCAGTGGCACGATCTTGGCTCACTGCAAGCTCCGCCTCCTGGGTTCACACAATTCTCCTGCCTCAGCCTCCCGAGTAGCTGGGACTACAGGCGCCTGCCACCACGCCCAGCTAATTTTTTGTATTTTTCATAGAGACGGGGTTTCACCGTGTTAGCCAGGATGGTCTCGATCTCCTGACCTCATGATCTGCCCGCCTCGGCCTCCCAAAGTGCTGGGATTACAGGCGTGAGCTTTCCACTTTTATAAACAATTTTACAATGAACATCTTTGTCCATTTGTCCTATTAATGTCTTAGATAAATTTTTTAGGAAAAGAATTTCAGGCCGGGCACAGTGGTTCATGCCTGTAATATCCCAGTACTTTGGGAGGCCAAGACAGGCAGATCATCTGAGGTCAGGAGTTCGAGATCAGCCTAGCCAACATGGTGAAACCCAGTCTCTACTAAAAATATAAAAATTAGCTAGGCATGGTGGCGAGTGCCTGTAAATCCCAGCTACTTGGGAGGCTGAGACAGGAGAATTGCTTGAACACAGGAGGTGGAGATTGTGGTGAAGCGAGATCAGGTCATCACACTCCGGCCTGAGCAACAAGAGCGAAACTCCATCTCAAAAAAAAAATGGAAGGCTGGTTGGGCGCAGTGGCTCATGCCTGTAATCCCAGCACTTTCGGAGGCCGAGGTGGGCGGATCACGAGGTCAGGAGATGGAGACCATCCTGGCTAATACAGTGAAACTCTGTCTCTACTAAAAATACAAAAAATTAGCCGGGAGTGGTGGCACATTCCCATAGTCCCAGCTATCCGGGAGGCTGAGGCAGGAGAATCGCTTGAACTCGGGAGGTGGAGGTGGCAGTGAGCCGAGATTGCACCACTGCACTCCAGCCTGGGTGACAGAGCAAGACTCCGTCTCAAAAAAAAAAAAAAAAAAAAAAAGAATTTCAATGCCACTTAACGTTCATTATATGGCCAAACTTCCCTCCAGAAAGCTCGTACCAATTTACACTCCCTCCAATAGTGAATGAGAAAGCAGATTTCCCCATACCTCCATAGCCTGGAGATATCATCATTCTCTTAATCATTGTCAATGCAAAGTTAAAAAAATGGCACATAATAGATGTTTTAATTTGCATTTTGGGAGTTATTAATGAGGTCTGGGTTTTTTAATGTATATAAATATACCATTTGAATTTGAATTTACTTTTGTATGGCATTATCTGTTTATGTCCTTTGTCCATTTTTCTACAGGAGCTTTTTTTTTCTTATTTAGCTTAAGATATTAATGTTGGTTTATTTTATTTTATTTTATTTTATTTTATTTTATTTTATTTTTTGAGACAGAGTTTTGCTCTTATTGCCCAGGCTGGAGTGCAGTGGCATGATCTTGGCTCACTGCAACCTCTGCCTCCTGGGTTCAAGTGATTCTCCTGCCTCAGCCTCCTCAATAGCTGGGATTACAGGCGCCTGCCACCACACCTGGCTAACTTTTTTACTTTTCGTAGAGATGGGTTTCACCATGTTGGCCAGGCTGGCCTTGAACTCCTGACTTCAAGTGATCCACCCACCTCAGCCTCCCAAAGTGCTGGGATTACAGGCATGAGCCACTGCGCCCAGCCATTAATGTTGGTTTTAAGAATATTAACTCATTGTCATATGCACTGCAAATTATTTCTCTGTCATTTGTCTCTTAATTGTATCTAGGAATTTTGATTTTCTTTTATTATTATTATTATTATACTTTAAGTTTTAGGGTACATGTGCACAACGTGCAGGTTTGTTACATATGTATACATGTGCCATGTTGGTGTGCTGCACCCATTAACTTGTCATTTACATTAGGTATATCACCTAATGCTATCCCTCCCCTCTCCCCCCACCCCACAACAGTCCCCGGTGTGTGATGTTCCCCTTCCTGTGTCCATGTGTTCTCATTGTTCAGTTCCCACCTATGAGTGAGAACATGCGGTGTTTGGTTTTTTGTCCTTGCGATAGTTTGCTTAGAATGATGGTTTCGGAATTTTGATTTTCAAGATATCTAAAATGCAGATGAAATATGTGAATTAACCTTGGCTAATGTTTGAATTGCCTACATGGGCACTCTTTTTTAAGTCCTCTATTTGTTGCTTAAAGGCAAAAAAGAAAAGGAGAAAATTAAAGGGGGAAAGACAGGATATTGCAGGGATTGGGGAGCAGGCAGCTGAGAGAAATCTTGCCCCCTCAGCCTGCCCCATCCCACCTCATCTCAGGCGGGCTCAGCTTAGAGACCAATAAATGGCCAAGAACTTCATGAATTGGCCCAGCCCATCAGGCTTGATGCCAGCCCTGAGCTCCCTGGGGTGAACCATCCAGGACATGTGCCCCAGCCTTCCCTGTTCTTGTCTAGAGGTTTTAAAACAGCAGCCAGAAGCCACAGCCAGGCTGCCATGTAACTCTGAGATCCCAGAGACTGGCCTGAAGTTTTTTTATCAAGTCCCTTGCTTGTTTGTACAGATCATTTCTAGGGGTGAATGCACCACCTGTGGCTGGGATGGACTCCAAGAACTGACTCGAGGAGAAGAACCAAGGGTGTTTGTGAAAAAGAGAGTTTTAGGATAAAACGGTTAGAATTCATTATTAGGGTGAAATTAGGGAAGGAGCCAGAGTTGGGGAGGTTGGGCTTGAGAGTCAGGAGTAGACATTTGGAATGCCAGACAGAATTAGTGGCTCAAGGAAAGGCTTATGACCTGGAAAGAAGCTCAGATGTACAGGATGAAGTCAAAAGGTTAAGATTGGCGTATTCATTGCCAGGTGCGGTGGCTCACACCTGTAATCCCAGCACTTTGGGGGGCCAAGGCGGGCGGATCACGAGGTCAGGAAATCGAGACCATCCTGGCTAACACAGTGAAACCCCATCTGTACTAAGAAAAATTAGCCAAGCGTGGTGGCGGGTGCCTGTAGTCCCAGCCACTCGGGAGGCTGAGGCAGGAGAGTGGCATGAACCTGGGAGGCAGAGCTTATGGTGAGCTAAGATCGCGCCGCTGCACTCCAGCCTGGGCAACAGAGCGAGACTCAGTCTCAAAAAAAAAAAAAAAAAAAAAGATTGGTGTGTTCATTTGGGTTTCCCCAGAAGCTGAGCCTGAGATAAGGATTGAGGGGTACAGAGAACACAGCTGGGGATGGCAAGGTGGCCAATAAAGGGTGTATCATTGAGCCGGTTATCAGTGGGAGTGACTACAGCTGTGGGGACTGTGCAAAACCTCACATTAAAGCCATCCCATCTGAGGAGTGGGGGGAGGTGGCACACTGAATTTTATATACCCACTTCCATCAATAGTTGACATAGATCATTGCACTTCAGCCTGCCTTTGCAGGCAAAACAGGCTTCTCTGGTTTCAGAGAAAACCCTCAGGCAAAGACATGCAGAGACGGGCCATTGGAATTTGGTGGGATCACTGAAGTGGTAAGGACTGAGGGATACAGACCAGACCGGCATCTACAGTGTCTTCTATACCTGGAGACAATGTGTGCGTGTAGATTTGAGAGATGTGATATTTGCTAACATTATCCAGGGGTTTCTTCCTAAGGTCGTGATTAATCAGGTAAGGCTAGTTGTCTTCTGATTAGCAGTTAAGGAGCAGACTTTAGGTTATAACTGAGATTAGAGAATTAGAGTTCTAGTATGAGCACTCAGGATATTCATCCTGCCCCAAGTTACACAGCTTGGTGAGCCACACAGGTGGTGAACCAGGGCAGGATTGGGGCCTGGTCTGTGTTACTCCAAAGCCCAGTAAGACGATAGAGGGCAAGATGGCCTGTTATAGGGAGGGCGGTTTCCGCAGGATCCTTGCCGCCTGCAACTCCTTCCCCAGCAGCCAGGAAACTGGGCTAGAAGGAGGCTGTGCAGCTGCCATCTGTTCTCCCGGCTCAACTGCCTGGCAACTGCCTGCCCATATCTGCTCTCTGCTCTGGAGGAGGAGGCATTCCTCCACGGCCCATCGGGCAGGACGAGGAGCTGTGCCCTTGCCAAGGCTGTACCACATGATGGATTCAATGATGATGACTTTCTGATATGGGGGCTGCTCAGTGATGTAGCAGACCCAATCCCATCTGGTGTATGTTCTTGAAAGGGCTGCTGGAAGAAAAAATCCACATACTGCTCATGCTGGTGGGAGTGTGTGCGTGTATACACATGTACAGGAGGAGTGTGTACACACAGGTATGAGTACACAGGTGTGAAGCTAGATGTGTTTGTATATGTACATGCGCACGCACATACTGGGGGGAACATGAACATTGAGAATTCAGAGCTATTGCATTCAATTTCCTTCTCAGAGATCATTGAGCAAATAAGTCCTTAATAATTAATAATGCTTCTGTTTTTTAAATGCTTTCCACATGGAGTAACTTAGTAGGTGCTTTATACACTTTGGTTATTGTAGTTAATATAAATCTTACAAGTGCCACGCAAAAGAAATTTTATCTTCTTTATGCTACAGATGAGAAACCAAAGTTTGTGAAGCTAAATGAGCTGTCCAACACTCAATTTGGAAGTGGCAGAGCCGGGTTTCAAGACCATGTCTCTTATTCCACAGTACATGATATTTAATTTTCATCCTGTCCTAAATCTTCTCAATGAGAATGAACCAACAAACTACAGCTACACACAACAATAAGAGTGATTTGCATAAAATTAATGTTGAGCAAAAGAAGCCAGACAGAAAAGAATACCTACTACACAATTTCATTTATATCAAGTTCAAAAACAGGCAGAACTAATCTATGATGTCAAGAGTTAGGAGAATGGTTAGCCTTGCAAGGGGCAGGGAATGACTGGAAGGGGACACTGGAGGGACCTGTGGGGGGCTAGTAATTGGTAATATTTTCTGTCACCCAGGCGGGAGTGCAATGGTGCAATCACGGCTCACTGCAGCCTTGAATGCCCTGGCTCAAGTGATCCTCCTGCCTCAGCCTCCTGAGCAGCTGGGACCACAGGCATGAACTACTATGTCAGGCTAATTTTAAAATTTCTTTTAGAGATGAGATCTCACTGTGTTGCTCAGGCTTGAACTCCTGGGCTCCAGCAATTCTGCGTCCAGTCAGTAATATTGTATTTCTTGACCTGGTGCTAGTTACATGGGTGCGTTAAGTTTGTGTGAGTTCATTGAGCTGTGTAGATATGATTCGTACACTTTTCTGTATGAATGTTTCATCTCAGTAGGAGTTCAAAATGAAAAGAAAAACCTTGCCAGGTGCTGAGAGGAATTTAGAGAAAGAAAGCACCACTGGGCCTACCCTTATGGGGCTTCTCTTCTAATCACGGGAACATAGTCTGAGCCTCAGGAAGTTTCTAGGGTGTGGAGTAGGAAGTCTTGAGGTCAGTGGACTCTGAGCTGAGTGTTCCAGGGGAGCTTACAAGGAGAATGAGAAGTGACAAGGAGAGTTAAGTCTAAAGACTGGGCCACCAGAGGTGGTCAATATGCAGTGGCCAAGAGAAGATAGCAGCATTGACACCCCAGCTGGATCCTCTACTCCCTATGGGATGTAGAGAGAACTATTCAACCCCTCAGAACCTTGGTTACCTTCCTTGTGCAATGCAGTCACTGGTAGTAAAGGCTCTTTGAAGACTAAATGACACTATATAGTTAAAACACCTGGCACAGAGCATGGTACATGGCTGGCATTCAAGTAAAGATGTGTTTGGAAAGTGGAAGAAAAGATGCTCTGGAATCTGAGAGCTTCCTCAAATATCAGAAAGGCTGGCAGGTGGAAAATGCCTCACTCACACTGGATAGCTGCACGGCCAAAACGAAGTGATTTATTACCCATGGGGTGGGACCTGGTCTGTGATGGGCAGGCTGGCACAATGTTGGTGGCAGCAGCTAGGACTAACTGATAAGCTCTACAAGAAAAGTCCCTGGGCTGGGTGCAGTGGCTCACACCTGTAATCCCAGCACTTTGGGAGGCTAAGGCATGAGAATTGCCTGAGCCCAGGAGTTCAATACCAACCTGGGCAACATAGTGAGTCCTCATCTCTACAAAAAAATTAATGAATAAAATAAAGAATTAGCTGAGTGTGGTGCATACCTGTGGTTCCAGCTGTGGTCCCACCTACTCAGGAGGCTGAGGTGGGAGGATCCCTTGAGCCTAGTAGGTCAAGGCTGCAGTGAGCCATGATGGTGCCATGCACTCCAGCCTGGGTGACAAAGTGAGACCCTGTCTCAAAAATAAATAAGTAGACCGGGCGTGGTGGTTCATGACTGTAATCCTAGCACTTTGGGAGGCCGAGGCAGGTGGATCATTTGAGGTCAGGAGTTCAAGACCAGCCTGGCCAACATAGTGAAACCCCATCTCTACTAAAAATACAAAAATTAGATGGGCATGGTGGTGGGTGCCTGTAATCCCAGCTACTCGGGAGGCTGAGGCAGGAGAATCACTTGAACCCGGGGAGCAGAGGCTGCAGTTGAGCTGAGATCGCACCACTGCACTCCAGCCTGGGTGACAGAGTGAGACTCCATCTCAATAAAGAAAAAATGAAAATAAAATTTAAAAAAAATAAATAAATACAATGAAAGTTTCCCTGAGAGAGATCCAAGAAAAGGGACCCAGGAAAAGACATAGGTTTAAGGGAGTGAGGACAGTTTCCCAGGTTGGTAGCCCACTCAGAGAGAACTCTGGGGGAGAGCAGTTTAATTTTATAGAGGCTTATGAAGCTGTGTGCTGTGCGGTGGGAGTTCTTTCCCTATGAAATTGTTTAGAATCTACTCCTCAATTTTTTCCCAAAAAATACAGAGACTGATAGAATTTGTTTTGAAAACTTGAAGGGACCTAGTTTGGCCAGACTGAGTGAGTATCAACAACCTGAAGACAACTGACAGATGAGTTACCTAAATAAACTTCCTGACTCATCTCCAAACTCAAATGCCAAATACCCAAAGAAGGTTTGTTTCCCAATATTCCTCTTAGAATTTTGCACTTTCTTGTTCATGCTCCATACTGTACATATTGCATGGCCCACGGGAACTGGTGCATGAAAAACAGCCTTGCATCGGTTATTTTCTGCTTATAACAGACACCCGAAAAAACAGTGGCTTAAACACAACAGCAGTTTATTTTGGTTTCATTTTTTAAAAGTCCAGCTGACACAGTGGATGGAGGCCGCAGTGGGCTATGATTGCATTATTGCACTCCAGTCTGGGCAGCAGAGCAAGACTCTGCCTCTAAATAAGTACATTAATAAATAAGCAAAAAAGAAAAGAAGTCCATAAAAACTCATGCTTCAAAAGATGCCATCCAAAAAATGAAAAGACAAGCCGGAGACTGGGAGAAACTTACCCAAGATGTACACACACACACACACACACACACACACACACACACACTTGAAACTCAATAATAAAAAGACAACAATTAAAAATGGACAAAAGGGATGGGCACAGTGGTTCATGCCTGTAATCAGAATACTTTGGGAGGCTGAAGTGAGAGCATTGCTTGAGCTCAGGATTTCGAGATCAGCCAGGACCACATAGTGAGATATTGTCTCTGCTAAAAATCAAAAAAATTAGCCAGGCATGGTGGCATGCACCTGTAGTCCCAGCTACTTGGGAAGCAGAGATGGGAGAATCATTTGAACCTGGGAAGCCAAGCCTACCATGAACTGTGATCATACCACTGCACTCCAGCCTGGGTAACAGAGTGAGACCTTGCCTAAAAAACAAAACAAAACAGACAAAACATTTGAATTGACAATTCACCAAACAAGGTATATAAATAGCTATTAGGCACATGAAAAGATATTCAACATCATTAGCCATTATAGAAATGCAGATCAAAACTACAGTGAGATATCACTTCACATCCACTGGAATGACTGTTACCAAAAAGACATACAGTAACAGGTCTCGGTGAAGATATGGAAAAACTGGAACCCTCATCTAGAATGTAAAATGGTAGGAAACTTCACGTGGAATGTAAAATGATAGGAATATAAAATGGTACAAATACTTTGGAAAATCATTTGGCAGTTTCTTGATAGGGTAAACATAAGTTTACTATACAAGCCAGCAATTCCACTCCTATGTATCTACTCCCCAAGAGATATGAAAATATATTCTACACAAAGACTTGAACACAAGTGTTCATATCAGTGTTATTCATAATATCCCCAAGGTGGAAAAAACTGAAATATTCATTAACTTGTGAATTGTATAGCCATACATTGGAATACTATTCAGCAATAAAAAGGACAAAAGGCTGGGTGCAATGGCTCACGCCTGTAGTCCCAGCACTTTGCCAGGCTGAGGCAGGCAGATCGCTTGAGCCCAGAAGTTCAAGACCAGCCTGGGCAACACAGGGAGATCTCATCTCTACAAAAAATACAAAAATTAGCTGGGCATGGTGGCATGAACCTGTAGTTCCTGCTAGTTGGGAGGCTGAGGTGGGAGGATCACTTGAGCCCAGGAGGTGGAGTCTTCAGTGAGCTGAGATCATGCCACTGCACTCCAGCCTGGGCAACAGAGTGAGACCCTGTCTCAAAAGAAAAAAGAAAAAAGAGAAAAAGCACAGATACATGTTATAACATGAATGAACCTCAAAAACACTATGCTTAGTGAAAGACTACATATCGTATGATTCCATTTGTATGAAATGTCCAGAAGAGACAAATTCATAGAGGCAGAAAGTACATTTGTGGTTACCAGTGACTGGGGGTGTGAAAAGAAATGAGGCCAAATGGGCAAAAGATTGTGGTGAGGGTTGCACCATTCTGTAACTTTATAAAGTCATTCCTGTTGTTCCTTATTTTTTGTTTGGGTTTTTGCTATTGTTGTTATTTTAGAGACAAGTCTTGCTTTGTTGCAGACTGGAGTGCATGGCTCACTGTTGCCTCAAACTCCTGAGCTCAGGGGATCCTCCCACCTTAGCCTCTTGAATAGCTGGGACTCCTGGCATGTACCACTATGCCTGGCTAATTTTTTAATTTTTGTTTAGATACAGGCCCTTGCTATGTTGCCAAGCTGGCCTCAAACTCCTGGCCTCAAGCAATCCTCCCACCTTGGCCTCCCAAAGCACTGGGACTACAGGTGTGAGCCACCATGCCCAGCCAATTTTTGTTTGCTTTTATTAAAGTATAATGTATTAGGTCGGTGCAAAAGTCATTGCGGTTTTTGCCATTATATGCAATGTCAAAACTGCAATGACTTTTGCACCAACCTAACACAAAAAAGTGCACATGTCTAAAATGTACAGCTTGACTTATATACAGAAACACTTATATACAGAGACCATACCTCTGTATAACTACCACGCAGGTCAAGATGGTGAACACTTCCAGCTGGGCGCAGTGGCTCATGCCTGTAATCCCAGCACTTTGGGAGGTTGAGGCAGGTGGATCACCTGAGGTCAGGAGTTCGAAACTACCCTGGCCAACATGGTGAAATCTCATCTTTACTAAAAAATACAAAAATTAGCCAGGCCTGGTGGCAGGCGCCTGTAATCCCAGCTACTCAGGAGGCTGAGGCAGGAGAATCACTTGAACCCAGGAGGCAGAGGTTGCCATGAGCCAAGATCCTGCCATTGCAGTCCAGCCTGAGTGACAGAGTGAAACTCCGTCTAAAAAAGATAGTGAACATTTCCAGCACCCAAGAAGGCTTTTTCCCTAGCCAGCCCCTCACAAAAGCTGTCACCATTCTGATTTCTATCACTATAGGTTAGAGTGTTGCCCGTTCTTAGAACACAGAACAGGCACTCAACGGTATTGGCCACTCTCTGTCATTGGAGGGGGTCTCTCCTAGGTTCCTTCTTGATCCTGTGATTGCACGTGATTGCACTCTAGGCCCAGTGAGGATCACAAATTCTAAATCCTACCTGGGACAGAAAAGCAGCCAAAGTGGATGGGTTCAAGGAGGGACTAGGATGAACCATGGGGTCCAGGCTCCGTGAAACAAGGACAGCCATATTCAGCTCCAACCAACATTCCTGAGGTCTGCATCCAGTCAGTGCTATCAGCTGGGAACCCTGGGCTTTTCTCTCTTCTTCTCCTTTCTGGGCCTCCTACCCTGCTCCTTTGGTATGCAAAGCAATTCAGTTCCTCTTAGCCTGGTCTTCTCTTCCAGCTTGGGCCCACAGCCTGTCCTCCTTCTCACCAAAATCGCCTATGAAGACTCATCAAGGTGTTTTCCTAAATGAAAGAAACATCTACTCAGGAGGTAGGAGGAACCACATCCACTTCTTAAAAACATAGCACACTTTTGTATTTCCTGCTTTTGTTCCATTTTAGAGGTGAAGAAACTGAGACCCAGAAAGTTTAAATTACTTGCCCTGATCACAAAACTCATAACTGGTGATGCTGGAAGTCGAATCCTGACTCCAAAGTCCATGAAGCTTGGCTTGTTCATCTCTGTAGCCCCAGAAGTTAGTAAAGTGTCAGAACACATGGTCAGAGCTCAATTAGTGCATGTCCTATTTGGATCTAATTAAAGGATGGCTGGCGGGTGCGGATGGACGAAGAGGTCCTGGGCCTGTGAGGACAACTGGAGCAGAGAGAGGACAAATTGTTTAAGGAGTCGGTGGAGGGTGCTGAAGGGAGAGGGGGCTGGGCCCCCATGCTGGCTGCCTGGAGTGGGCTGCCCCTCCCTGGCTTCTCTCCCTCCTGCCTTCAAGGGGGGCTGGTGCTCTGGGCAGCGGCTGCTGCCATCATTCATCAAAGCCCAGTAGCCTGAGGAAGCTCAGGGGCCATCCTGTAGGACACTTTCAATCAACTTTGGTTCAATTTATTCCCTCTAAATGACTCTGAAATGTAAATAAAATTAAATTAATGCTGCTGTATTTGTCTCTGGTTAGGGCTATAATGGGCTTCAGTAATGCTGCCCCTGAGATCAGCTGTGAAGAGAGAAGCTCTGACAGTAGCAGCGTGGCCAGCTTTGTGCCCCCCTCACACCGTCACCCCTCCATCCTCCCTGCTCTGGAGGGACAGACTACACTCTCCACATTCATCAGTGGGAGGGATGAGAGGCTATGGCACATTCACCTCTTCTTTTTCTTTCTTCTTCTTCTTTTTTTTTTTTTTTTTTTTTGGAGATGGATCTCACTCTTTCACCCAGGCTGGAGTGCAATGGCATGTTCTCGGCTCACTGCAACCTCTGCCTCCCAGGTTCAAGCGATTCTCCCGCCTCAGCCTCCTGAGTAGATCGGAAAAGTCCTTCTGCCCTGTTCTAAAGCTCTAAAAATGTGGACGCTGAGGGGGTTGGGGCAGTGGCAATGGGAGTATCTGTGGCAAGCATTCAGGTGGTCCCGGTAGGCTTGTGCTGAGGCTGAAGAAGGGGCGGGCCAGATGCAGTGGCTCACACCTGTAATCCCAGCACTTTGGGAGGCTGAGGCGGGTGGATCACCTAAGGTCAGGAGTTCGAGACCAGCCTGGCCAACATGGTGAAACCCTATCTCTACTAAAAATACAAAAAAGTAGCTGGGCGTGGTGGCGGGAGCCTGTAATCCCAGCTACTCGGGAGGCTGAGGCAGGAGAATCGCTTGAACCCGGGAGGTAAAGGTTGCAGCAAGCCAAGATCATGCCATTGCACTCCAGCCTGGGCAACAAGAGCAAAACTCCATCTCAAAAAAAACCCAATTGATGTCAGGGTGCCAAAATTGCCTCTGATTGAGAACCACAGCCCTGCAGGGAAGGTAGGGAAATGAGGGTGCACAGGAGGAGTGGATGACAGAATCCTACAAGACATGCACGTCTTTCCGCTCTCTGTCTCATCTAGCCTGCCCCCAAGATGGCATCTAAAATCTATCAACATTGTTCTAACATAAGTAATAAATGGCCATCTAAGCCTTTGGACTAAACACCAGGAACTCTTCCCTCCAGCAGCCTCCTCTACCCTCTCCCACTCCAGTCCCCCAAGGTACCCAGCTCAGCCTCAAGAACCAAAAAGCCAAGAAAGGAGATTCCTTTGGGATTCTCCATTATCAGAGATGCCCCAGGTGAAGGAGATTTCAATACATAGGATTCTCCAAGGAGAAAGAAATTTCTTGCCAAGAGATTTCTGAAAGAAGGAAATTCCAAGTAGGAGGCTATTTTCCAACAGAAGTAGGGCCTCAACACTTCTGACTGAGTGGGCTATTAGAATTTGTCAATATCTTTCTAGTATTCAACTGCCCACATGCCCAGAAGGGGCAGGGCAGGGCAAGGGCTGGTGGAAAACTTCCACATTCTGCGTCCTCGAGCTGGGACAAGAGAAAGCTAGGAAGCGTGAGGAGCATTATCTCCCAGGGTTCAAAGGTCCTGGTGACAAAGGCAATGACAATGAATTTGCCCAGGGAGAGGGAGGACAGAGGCGAGTCCCCATCCCCTGTGTCCTTTCACCTCTCACTTTAGCCTTCTCAATTTAGAGAACAAACTGTGGGGAAACGATCCTGTGACTTTAACTCTATTTATACATCTCCTAAAGCTTTTATGTGGTCCAGAAGAAGGCCTGGTCAGAACATTCCAGTTTACACAGAGGAAATCAAAGAACATGTTTATAATCACAGGACAAAGCCTGAGCCCAGACATACAACAGGAGCAGGGAAGGTGGATGGGGAGGCACCCCCACCTCCTACTGGATTCGTTATCACAAAATAATTAAAATCCCACCTCCCCTCTTTGTAATTCCTCATAATCTGATTTGTGTGTATGTGTTCGGCTATATTTCTGCCTCTTGCCAAAGTCTGTTCCTGGCAGAATTTCTGATTTTGGGAAGTCAGTAAAAAGCCATGGTCCAAAAGTACATTCATAATCTGGAGAATTGTCCATCAACCAGCTTTGTGTCAGTAGGATGTTTATTTGACCCATGGCTGCTGGGCTTATTAACTTATTGTAATGTGCTGATCCAGATCCAACCGCTCTTGTGCTAAGTCTTTGGACTAATTATTTTCCTGCGAATTCTGCCATGCTAGGACACCCTAATGCAGATGATAAAGAATCCAGTGATAAGAACAGATGGGTGAGCACTTCACATATCTTCATATCGCTCTGTTAGCATGGCAGTGACTTCCAAATGCAGCCTTCATCCCTTCCAGGTGTACAGAAGAGCCGCTTTGATCGTTCCATACTGGTAGACACTGTGCACCAGCCTCTCAGGACAGATGGAAAGGAGTGGGTTTAAAGCGCAGTGGCAAGGACTGAAGTTCCGCCCTCAGTGACTCCTCCACCTCCTCTACAGAACCCCTCTTTGTATCGCAGTTTCCCTGGGCCCTTGCCTGCCTGCTGCCTCCTGCCGCCGCCCTCCCTGGGTTGTCTCAGCCTCCCAGCTCCAAATGGAGCCTCATCCTTAGGGGCTGGGCCTGGCATACAAAGTGAACTTCATGGAGTCTGTCTCCCTACCGTGTCCCAGGACGTGGTCAGGAATAATTGCGGGAGTGTAAGGAATCCAGATTTTCCAGACCCTTGCTGGAGAGCTAAGGTTTGAATCCATGCCGTTTTTACTCCGAAGCCCTTTTAGGACAAATAGGATGAAGCAAGACTCTCTGCCCACCATGGTACTGCCCTCCTACCCTGTCTCCACCAGTAGCAGGTGTCCATATCCCCAGCCTTCTCTCCAACAGCCTCCTTCAAGATGGGGAATTAGCACTCTATTGATGGCACAGAGCTTGGCCACTGTGCCAGCTCCCCCTCTTTGACTGTGATGAATGATGAGTGACTAGAGTGGGGAAGTGTGTGTGTGTTTTCTAAGCAGATGAGGGGAGGTGAGGCAGACAGAAACAGGAGGCAGAACGAGAGGCCCAGATACAAAGGTTGACTGATGAAGAAAGAAAGCAATGGGTTGGAAGGAGAAGAGAATCAAAATGGGACTCTAGCACAGACGAGGGTAGATTGAGAGGAGCCACAGGAGCTGAGTTTATCACCTTGTGCCTGTTTCCTCGAGCATTTAATGGGAACAATAATAGTACCTACTAATATACCTAAAGCGCTGGAACAGTGATAGGTGGCTGGGCCTAGTGGCTCACATCGGTAATCCTAGTGCTTTCGGGTTTTTTTTGTTTTTTTTTTTTAGATGGAGTCTCACTCTGTCGCCCAGGCTGGAGTGTGCAGTGGTGTGATCTCAGCTCACTGCAACCTCCACCTCCTGTGGTTCAAGTGATTCTCCTGCCTCAGCTTCCCAAGTAGCTGGGATTGCAGGCACCCACCACCACACCCGGCTACTTTTTTTGTATTTTTAGTAGAGATGGGGTTTCGCCATTTTGGTTAGGCTTCATCTCGAACTTCTGACCTCAGGTGATCCACCCACCTCAGCCTCCCAAAGTGCTGGGATCACAGGTGTGAGCCACTGCCCCTGGCCTGTAATCCCAGTGCTTTGGGAGGCTAAGGTGGGAGGATCCGTTGAGGCCAAGACTTCGAGACCAGCCCGGGCAACACAGAGAGACCCTGTCTCTACAAAAAATAAAAATAAATTAGCCAGGTGTGGTGGTGCGCGCCTATAGTCCCAGGTACTGGGGAGGCTGAGGTCGGAGGATCACTTGAGCCCATGAGGTTGAGGCTGCAGTGAGCCATGACGTGATTGCACCACTGCCCTCCAGCCTGGGTGACAGAGCGTGAGCCACTGTCTCAGCCAGGATTGGCTTTTAAGGATTACTAAATGCAAGATAGTATTTTAAGCTCTTCTCAGTCATTTACCTCCTTGTGAGAATGAGTTTCAACTACTTTCACCAGAGCAGGTTTTATAGCAGACAAGGGAGAAGGCCAAAGGGTTTGGGACAATTTGGCCTGGGTATGGTTGGCCTTGAAGTAAGGGCTGATAGAGACCCCACGTAGCCAGGGCCAGGCATTTTTTTTTCTTTTTTTTTTTTTTTTTTTTGAGACGAAGTCTCGCTCTGTCACCAGGCTGGGGTGCAGTGGCGCGATCTTGGCTCACTGAAACCTCCGACTCCCTGGTTCAAGCGATTCTCCTGCCTCAGCCTCCTGAGTAGCTGGGATTACAGGCATGTGCTACCACGCCTGGCTAATTTTTGTGTTTTTAGTAGAGACGGGGTTTCACCATGTTGGCCAGGCTGGTCTCGATCTCCTGACCTCGTGATCTGCCTGCCTCAGCCTCCCAAAGTGCTGGGATTACCGGTGTGAGCCACCGTACCCGGCCTAGGGTCAGGCATTTTATCCCCAGACAGTTTTCTGTGATTGAGCCTGGGCTAGAAGCCAAATAGAAAATGGCACACACCCGAGTCATGCTGCGCATGCATGTGGGGTCAGGGTCAAGGCTCAAACACTCACTTTGGGACACACAGTAAAATCTCCATAACCTGATGGGGGTGAGAAAGAACAGTGCAATGGTTACAAAAGTAATCTGAAACCATACTGCCTGGATTCAAATCCTGGCTTCTGAATGTGCAACCTTGACTAAGTTAATAAATCACTTTGCCTTAGTGTCCTCATCTGTCAAGTGAGTGTGATGATGACACCTAATTATAGGGCTGTTTTTGTTGTTGTTTTAGAGATAGGGTCTCACTATGTTGCCCAGGCTGGAGTGTAGTGGTGGTGTCATAGCTGACTGTATCCTGTAACTCCTGGACTCAAGCAATCCTCCCACCTCAGCCTCCCAAATAGCTGGGACTACAGACATGTGCCACCATGCCTGGCTTCACAGTGCTGTTTTGAAGACTAAATGAGGTCATACACTTAAAATGCTTCAAACAGTACCCAGCAACAAATAAGTGCTCCATATGGCATGGGTATTTTTTGTTGTTTTTGTTTGTTTGTTTGAGACAGGGTCTCGCTATGCTGCTCAGACTGGTCTCTAACTTCTGGCCTCAAGTGATTCTTCTGCCTCAGCCTCCCTAGTAGCTGGGGTTGTAGGAGTTCTCCACCATGCCTGGCTATGGCATGGGTCTTATCATTACTATCATTATTCCTACTATTACTTGTAAGACTCTGAATTGAGAATAAGGACACCTTGATCTCATCTTGGTCTCTGTGGTTCCTCCTCCTTATCACTTACACTCCTGTGGGGCTAGTTACCCAATCCTCTATTATTCCCTAAATTGTTCCCCACTCTTTCCTTCTCCAGGGATGGTCTCCCAGGGACCAAGTTAGTTTACTGTGACCCTGGGATTGGATCAGGGTGCACCTGCCCAGAGCTTTGACATTCAGAGGCTCTACCTAGGAATTTGAAATTGAGAGAGGCTGGGCACAGTGGCTGACACTTGTAATCCCAGCACTTTGGGAGGCCGAGGTGGGAGGATCACTTGAGCCCAGGAGTTGGAGACCAGCTTGGGCAACATAGGGAGACCCTGGCTCTAAAAAAAAGGCCAAGTGTGGTGGTGCATGCCTGTAGTCCCAGCTACTCTGGAGCAAATGTGGAAGGGTCGTTTGAGCATGGGAAGTAGAAGCTGCAGTAAGCTTTGGTTGTACTATGCACTCCAGCCTGGGTAACAGAGTGAGACCCCGTCTCCAAAAAAAAAAAGAAAAAGAAATGGAGAGAAAGAGAGAGTGAGAAAGCTGTCTGTAGGGGGCCTCAGTCAGACTCAACTCAAGGCTTGTCTTATAATCTAAGCTCATTTTGGGCAAAGACTATGTATGTTGGGGCCAAGTTGTGATGGTACCTTTGGATTCCACAAGACACTCCTCTGTCTTTATAATAATACATTTCCCTCTTTGTCCTTAAGTTAGTTTCCATTGCTTGCAAGCAGAGTTCTAACAAACATTCTTAAGTGTGTGTAATCGTATTCTCTGTTATATTGACAATTTGCCAGTCTGACTCCCATGGCCTGGGCACTGCTTGAAGGTCATGACTGAACCTTCTATTTCTATATTCCCAGTGCTCAGCATGGTGTTGGACACACAGCAGATGCTCAGTACTGTACTGAATGAGTACAGACATTGGGGTGGGGAGAGAAGACAGGTATTTATTAGCACATGCTATGAATGCCATGCTCTTTTTGTATGTTACCCTCCTTGATCCTCCTCAGAGAATTACTATTAAAATGTTATCTCCATTTTAGAGACCAAGAAACTGAGACTTAGAGGGTATATTAGGAATAGGTTCTGTTGCAAGTATCAAAGGCCCTGAGAGAAGTTTATTTCTCACTTAAGTGAAAGTCCAGAGGTGAGCTGTCCAGGTATTGCAGCTCTGCCGCATCAAGTCCTTTGGGCTCATTGCTCCATCGTCTCTAGGACGTGCCCCTTGTTATTGTGGTCCAAGATGGTAGCTAGAGCTCCAGCCATCATGTCTTTGTTCCAGGTAGAAGGCAGATGAAGGCAGAATTAAGAAGGGAGCAAAGGGTGAATGACTTTTTTTTTTTTTTTTTGACGGAGTCTCGCTCTGTCACCAGGCTGGAGTGCAGTGGCACCATCTTGGCTCACTGCAACCTCCACCTCCCGGGTTCAAGGGATTCTCCTGCTTCAACCCCCTGAGTAGGTGGGATTACAGGTGTGTGCCACCATGCCCAGCTAATTTTTGTATTCTTAGTAGAGACAGGGTTTCACCATATTGGCCAGGATGGTCTTGATCTCTTGACCTCGTGATCCGCCTGCCTTGGCCTCCCAAAGTGCTGGGATTACAGGCATGAGCCCCCTCGTCTGGCCAGGTGCGTGACTTTTAAGGAAGCTTTGCTAAAGCTGCCACATGGTACTTCTTCTTATGTCCCATTGGCCAAAACTTAGTTATATGCCCACTCAGGGAGTCTGGGAAATGTCTTCTGGGTGGTCATGTGCTAAGCCAAAATTTGGAGGTTCTATTTTTTAAATTTAAATTTTAATTAATTAATTAATTTTTATTTTATATTTTTTGAGATGGAGTCTCGCTCTGTTACCCAGGCTGGAGTGCAATGGCACAATTGTGGCTCGCTGCAACCTCCACCTCGTGGGTTCAAGTGATTCTCCTGCCTTGACCTCCTGAGTAGCTGGGACTACAGGTGTGCACCAACATACCCAGCTAATTTTTATATTTTTAGTAGAGACATGTTTTTGTCATGTTGGCCAGGCTGGTCTCGAACTTCTGACCTCAAGTGATCCACCTGCCTTGGCCTCCTATAAATTTTCATTTTTAAAGATGGGATCTCGCTGTGTTGCTCAGGCTGGACTCAAACTCCTGGGCTCAAGTGATCCTTCCACCTCAGCCTCCCAATGGGCTGGGATTACAGGTATGAGCCACCACACCCAGCCAAATTTGGAAGTTCTATTGCTATGGAAGAAGAGAGGCAACCCTAGCAGTCTTTGCCACAGAGAGGTTAGGTAACCTAGCTAAGGTCACACAGTGGAGAATTCGCCAAAGCTGGGACTCAAGCCCATCTCTATGAGACACTTCTAATCAAGAGGATAGGGCAAGGTATTTACAACTTTTTAAAGAGAGGGTAGGGTATGCTAGGAGTTGGAGATAGGAGAGTTCTGAGGTCAAGATCAACAGGAACTTGTGCATCAAAATGCACATACTGAGTCAGGTCCCACAGGGGTGGATTATCTCTCCTTGAGGGGCTGGCAAATATGCATGATGTCACTAGTTGTAGAGGAAGATGTTGGGGCAAGTCTCCTAGAAGGACTGAGGTCACTTCTTGGGCAACAGCTTCAAGAGGCAGAATCCTGTAGCCCGGGTTCAGCCAGGCCCCCAGGGAGGACCTGGGAGGGAGCATAATTTCCTCGTGACAAGACAGTTTGCAGCAGCACTCCAAGGTGGCCCAGTGCTGGGCTATGGAGAGGGCTTATCAGCTGCAAATAGGAAACTGCTGAATTTTGCTCCTAGAATTTAGCCTCAATCACTTCTTCAGTAAAGGCTTTCAGGATTAAGCCCTTTGGGATTGGGCAGGGTTCTGTTCTCCTGAGGGGACCCTCCAGTCAAGGGGAGGCAGTCTGGCACCAGCAGGGACAAGAAGCAGAGAGCAAGGGAGGGTGTAGCCTAGGCCAGCAGAGGCAAAAGCATTTCCTGCCTAAAGCTGGGTGCAATGAGAAGTATGGGTGCTGAAGATCAAGGGTGCGAGGATGCGCGAATGATGCTGGACAGCTGCTGAATGGGAAGTCTTGGTTCCAGCAGTCTTACATCCTCTTTCAAGTTCTCCCACCACCCTCTGCCTCTAAAAGCATTAATGGTAGTATGTCTAGCTATGTGGCTTTGGGCACAGCAGTTTACTGTGAGCATCAGTATCCATCTGTACATATCTGAGCCTCAGTATCCTCATCTATGTAATGGGCAAAAATACTATTTTGAGGTAGGAATACAGGTTACCTACAGGGCAGCCTTGACTGGGGCAAAGCATAGCGAATGCTGGAAATGCTCTGTATCTTGATGTGGAGGGCGGTTACACAGGTGTACATATATTTAAAGATTCATCCGGCTGTATGTGCACTTAAGATAAGGGCACTTTACTAACATGTAAGTTATAGCCCAATACAAAAGTTAACAAATAGGCCAGGCACAGTGGCTCATGCCCGTAATCCCAGCACTTTGGGAGGCCGAGGCGGGTGGATCACCTGAGGTTAGGAGTTCGAGACCAGCCTGGCCAACATGGTGAAACCCCATCTCTACTAAAAATACAAAAAAAAAAAAAAAAAAAAATAGCCATACGTGGTGGCAGATGCCTGTAATTCCAGCTACTTGGGAGGCTGAAACAGAAGAATCACTTAAACCTGGGAGGTGGAGGTTGCAGTGAGCTGAGATCACACCATTGCGCTCCAGCCTGGGCGACAACAGTGAAACTCCATCTCAAAAAAAAAAAGTTAGCAAACAGAAAAGATGCCTCTCATTCTCAAGTCCATCCTAAAAGGTGATTATAAGGGCTACAGGGTGGGTGAGAGCAAAACGTTTCGCACAGGGCCTGCCTGGCACTGCGGTATTCTCTCCTCCCCTATCTGCACCTGGGATGGATCTGCAAGACGTAATCTCAAGAAAAGTAGTTGCCCTAAGTCCTGCGGGCGAACAAAACTGGCGTATGACTAACTACCAGGGAGATTTATCTGACACGCAAATTAAGGTATAAACACAAATGAGGGATGAGACGTCCTGGTTTTAGGCAGGAGAGGTATCATCATTTCCGTTTTGGAATTAGTTGAGGCACAGAGGGTGGCCAGCGTGTAGGAGGCCCGGTAAGTCGGGCCCCTGACTCCCAGTCCAGTGCTCTTCCCAGAACTGGAGTCGCCCAGACGGCCAGGATGTCAGGCCTGGCTCCCCCCGCCCCCATGTGGCCAGCCTGGGAACTCTCCAGTTGCAGTGCTGCCAGGACTGCCTGTGCACAGATGGGCGAGACAGGCTGCCCCTCCTCCCTGTAACTCTGCACTCGATGACAACATGACAACTCAGTAATGAGTCATCCCAAAGGATGAATGAGCTGGAGAACAAACCCCGCCTTCTGGAGGCAGGGGCAGGAATCCCAGAGTGGCTCCCCTGCCTGGCTGCTGCACATTCTTTTCAAACTTACTTGTCCAGCCCCTCGGTCTACAGGAGAACAGGGATGGCAGTGTTATCTCCCAGGTGCTCTGGCTGACCTGTCGATCCGGCCACTATGCCCAGCCCCCAGAGCCCCTACATTTGATAGTCCCAGCGAGACTTCCATTCCTTGACCAAATGGTTCCCCTACCTTCCCTTAGGCACCTGCTCCCAAGTCCTCTTTCTCCTTCCAGCAGCCCCTTTCTCCCTGCTCGCTGACATGTACTCTCTAACTCAACCTGATTGTCTGCTGGGCCCAAACCCTCCTGGCCGAGGTGAGAGCCTGTCAGCGGATCATTCATTACTGATACCCAGCAATCCCATTGTCCCCCACAAGCTGGTTTCTCCATCCCAATAAATCCCACTTGGTAGCCAGTCTAAATCAAGGCTTGAAAGCAATCTTAGTGTGAATTTCTGGATCTATTTGTTCACTTATCCATTCAACCCTTCAATAAGCATGTATTGAGTGGCCCCTGTATGCCAGGCATTATGGGGGATACTAGAGGTATAAAGACACAAAGCATTGTCATAGTCCCTAATTTGGCACCCTAAACTGTTCCTTATTACTCTTTCCTCCTTCCCTTCAAAAGCTCTGTTTCTGAGTTTTTCAGCTTACTAACTATGTGACCTTGAGCAGAAAACAAACAAGAAAAAAAAACCATTATTATAGATGCCAAGTGCTATGCAAGGTGATTTACATCTGTTATTTCATTCTCCTGACAACACTGCGAGGTAAATATTATTATCCCCATTTTTCTAGGTGAGGGAATGGAGGGTCAGAGAACTTAGTTAAACTTGTCTGAGACCATACAGTTAGCAGCTGGCAGAGCCATGGTTTGAACCCAGGTCACTCCACCTCCCCAAACCCCTGTTTCCTCATCTGTAAACGAAATCTGTGCCATACATAAAATCCAGGCTAGGTACAGGCTAGCAGGTTTAGAAACCCTTTCTGCTTTTCCCCGCCCCTAGGTTCATGGCGAAGACCTTGGTCAGGGCTTCAGCTGTGCCATGCATGGCATGAAGACCCAAGACTGTAGTTGGAGGCTTATAGGGCCCATCCAGGGGGTCCTGAGGCTGTCCTCTTCTCCCACAGATACGTTCATGATGCAGCGTTGTAGTAATCTCATCCCAGCATGGCACAACCCAGCGGAAGGAGGTGGAAATGTATGTTGCTATTTATTTTAAAAGTCAAATATGTGTCTGAAAATAATGTTAATGAATTATTCAAACGACAGGTACAAGGATGCTCACAGCAGCTTCATTAAGAATAGCTAACAAGGCCGGGCATGGTGGCTCATGCCTGTAATCCCAGCACTTTAGGAGGCCGAGGTGGGTTGATTACCTGAGGTCAGGAGTTTGAGACCAGCTTGGCCAACATGGTGAAACCCCGTCTCTATTAAAAATTAGCTGGACATGGTGGCAGCCACCTGTAATCCCAGCTACTTGAGAGGCTGAGGCAGGAGAATCGCTTGAACCCAGGAGGTGGAGGTTGCAGTGAGCCAAGATCATGCCACTGCACTCCAGCCTGGGCAACAGAGTGAGACTCTGTCTCCAAAAAAAAAAAAAAGAAAAGAAAAAGAATAGCTAACAAATGGAGACAACACAAGTGTCCACCAACAAGAAGTTAAATAAATAAACTGTGATTGGGCCAGGCACAGTGGCTCATACCTATAATCCCAGCATTTTGGGAGGCTGAGGTAGGTGGATTGCTTGAGCCCAGGAGTTTCAGACCAGCCTGGGCAACATAGTAAAACCCCATCTCTACAAATTTTTTTTTTTTTTGAGATGGAGTCTCACTCTGTTGCCCAGCCTGGAGTGCAGTAGCATGATCTTGGCTCACTGCAACCTCTGCCTCCTGGGTTCAAGTGATTCTCCTGCCTCAGCCTCCCAAGTAGCTGGGATTACAGGTGCGCACCACCATGCCTGGCTAATTTTTGTATTTTTAGTAGAGACAGGGTTTCACCATGTTGGCCAGGCTGGTCTCTAACTCCTGACCTCAGGTAATCCGCCCCCCTTGGCCTCCCAAAGTGCTGGGATTACAGGCGTGAGCCAGTGCGCCTAGCCTATAAATTTTTTTTTTTTTTTAATTAGCCGGGTGAGGCGGCATGCACCTATAGTCCTAGCTACTTGGGAGGCTGAGGTGGGAAGATCGTTTGAGGTTGAAGCTGCAATGAGCTATGGTTGCGCCACTGCCCTCCAGCCTGGGTAACAGAGCGAGACCCCGTCTCAAAACAAAAAAAATTAGAATTAAAAAGTTGTGATACATACATGTATATATATTTATACAATGAAGCACTACTCAGTAATGAAAATAATTCCTATAACCACATGCAACAACATGGATGAATCCCACAGACATGATAGTGAATAAAAGTAATCAGGCACAACAAAATCACATACAGTGTGATTCCATTTATATGAAGTCCAAGAAGAGACCATATTAATTTATGGCAATAGAAATCATAACTGTGGCTACCATTTGGGGGGTGTTGACTAGGAAGGGGCATATACATTTTGAGGAGCTGGAAATGTAGAAATGTTCTCTATCTTGATCTGGGTGATGGTTACATGAGTGTACACACATGTAAAAGCTAATTGAGCTGTACAATTAAGCCTTATGCACTTTACTGCATATATGTTATATATCAAGAAAAAAAATAATGGTAGTTTCCCAGGGGTTACATGCGTCTTGCTGCTCCCCCAGATCCCCTGTGCACACTCTCAACCATGGCCACCTGAAGCAGGATGGGTAAAGGAAAGCTTTGTCTAAGAAAAGGGCAGGGAGTGCTGAGCAGGTGGACATCAGTGGCTCTCAGAGAGGGCAGGATGGACACTTACTTGTTCCAGACTCCAGCCCCTTTCTAGGAGCAGGTGGGTGCTCTTTTTCCCCAACCATCCCCTAAGTCATCAGTAAGGAATGTTGCCCTGGGCATGCTGGTTTGTGCTCTGGGATTCTCTCCAGACACACTGAACAAATGGCACCACCCATGCCCCCATCCAAAGAATGAGCTGCCATATTTCTTTCAAGAAGAGGTGGTGTTAGAGGCCCTTGCTGGCTCTTATCTCATTCAAACCTCCAGGGTTTACTGCAGTTTACTGCTGAGGAAACAAGTCCTCAGAGTTGAGGAGCTTGTAGAAGATCCCCTGGTGAGTTAGCGGGGAGCTGGGGTTAGAGCCAGCCCTCCTCTTTCCTGGACTCCCTAGGCTGTAATAGGATACTGGTTTGGGAACGGGCTTCTCCACTAATCTGGTGACCAAAGCCATGGCATATCAGCGTGGGTATCCGCATATGGGAAGGAAGACAGGAAGAAGTGTGTAGTCACTGGCCTGCTTATGGGGGTGTATGGAGTCCTTCGAAAGTTTTGTCTTTCCCCACATCGCTCCCCAGGGGAGAAGAAACTTGGAAGCTTTCCTTCTTTTCTGTGTCCATGACACCACCTTCCTTACCCTTCCCCCACCCCATAGACCTCTGCTGGCCACCCTGAGAAGGGCTGAACCCTTTCAGTACAATTTTCCATGTGGTTTTTGCTTTAAGACAGTTTCCCATGTTTAATAGCTGGCTGGGAATGCAAAGGGTAGAAGTTAATGCAGTGGAGACCTGGGGTAAGAGGCAGCAATGGAGAGAGTGGGGAGCAAGGAGGGGTGGACTGCTTGCACTTGATGTGATGCCCTGCAGAACTACGATTATTGGTCCCAGTTCAAGGGAAAGAACACACACAGTTCCTCTACTATGTGGGAAAGAGAGAACAGAGTCCCCGCCCTCTAGCCAGCCCCGAGGTACCATAACAGACCACCGAGAAATCGTAGCTCCGCCCTTTCCTTTATTATACAATGAAGTACTACTCAGTAATGAAAAGAATTCCTATAACCACGTGCAACAACATGGATGAATCTCACAGACATGATATTGAGTGAAAGTAAACAGGCACAACAAAATCACATACAGTGTGATTCCATTGATTCCACTGATCTGAGAACTTTACTTCTGGGAAGTTCTCTCTGCTATCTAAATTCCATCCCTCCTGTTTGAGTTTCTTCCCAGCCCTCTGTCCTCAGAGGAAGTGGAGAGCCAGCAGGATGGCCCTCCTGTCAGTCTCGGCAGGAGTGAAGGACTTTAGACTTGATCTGTACAGTGGAGCAGGGAGGTAAATGACACTCTCTCTAGGCCCCACCTCCCTGCCTTTCTTCTGAGCCCCGAGACAGCTCTACCAGACTCTCCTCACTTAGGGAAGACTCACCTGGCTGCTGCCTGCACCAACCGCTAGGGTCCACCTCAGATCTGGGATGGCACCCGGGACAACCTGGGCATCTCAACCAGGGTGACTGGTGGCTGGACATCCCAGGAGGAGTGGGTGGCAGTGGCAAGTTGCTCCAAACCAAACCCATAATTCCACACTCCAGGGTGTCCAGGCCACCCCTTTATTTTTATTATTATTATTATTTTTTGAGACAGAGTCTTGCTCTGTCACCCAGGCTGCAGTGCAGTGGCACAATCTGAGCTCACTGCAACCTTCACCTCCCAGGTTCAAGCAATTCTCGTGCCTCAGCCTCCCAAGTAGCTGGGATTACAGGTGCGTGCCACTGCACCCAGCTAATTTTTTTTTTCTTTTTTTGTAGAGATGGGGGTTTCACCATGCTGGCCAGGCTGGTCTTGAACTCCTAAGCTCAAGTGATCTGCCTGCCTCATCCTCCCAAAGTGTTGGGATTACAGGCGTGAGCCATCACGCCTAGCCCCAATTAATTATTAAATATTTCCCACTTAGTATTAATCACGTCTTTCTCTCTACTCCTATCTCCACTCACCCAGCTCTTCTCAGAGACAATCACCTTACCAGTTTCTTCAGTCTGCTTGTGAAGATATTATGTACAGATCCATAAATACATGTATATTCTATTTTATACAAACACACACTGTCCTGAATTCTTTCTTTTTTTTTTTTTAGACAGGGTCTCACTCTGTCACCCAGGCTGTAGTGCAATGGCATGATCTTGGCTCACTGCAACCTCCACCTCCTGGGTTTAAGTGATTCTCCTCCCTCAGCCTCCCGAGTAGCTGGGATTACAGGCTTGCGCCACCACCCTCGGCTATTTTTTTATTTTTAGTAGAGATGGGGGGGGGTCTCACCATGTTGGCCAGGGTGGTCTCGAACTCCTGACCTCAAGTAGTCCGCCCGCCTTGGCCTCCCAAAGTGCTAGGATTACAGACATGCGCCACCATGCCCAGCCTGTCCTGAGTTCTTGACAGTGTGTCGTGGTGGTGGCTCCATGTCAGCACACATCAAGCTTTCCTCACTTGTTCCCTTGAACGGATTATAACACGTACATGCAGCACCTACTAAGTGCCAGGCACTGTGCGTTTGCTGAGCAGTGAGGTTGTAACAACAAACCAGCCAAAGTTCCTGCCTTCCTGGGGTTTACAGTCAGGGAGACAAAGATAAGAACACAGACAGGTGCCTTTGTCTCCTGGTAAGTTTTATAACCGGAGAACTAGAAAGGCAGAGGAGTGTTGGGAAAGGATCCCGAGGGAAGTGACAGTACAGTGAGGCTGGGAATCCGCCAGATGGGGCCCGAGTGGGCAGGCAGGAGAATTTCAAGTTGAGGGAACTTGCACAACGCGCAGACATAAGACGCTATGATTCAATACGGGGAAGTGTGGGGGACTGATGGCCCTCCTGTCAGCCTTGGAAGGAGTGAAGGACTTCAGACTTGATCCATACAGTGGAGAGCATCCAGTGGGCTCAAGTGTGAGTGACGTGATCAGGCTCGTGTTTTGGAAAGATCCCGGTGGCTGCTGTGTGGGAGGAAGATGGATGGGATGAGGGGCCGCAGAAGCAGCAGGGCAGCCAGCTGGGCACTCCAGCCATAGGCCTTGCCGCTCACCTCACCAGCTCAGCAGCCAACCAGGCCGTTCCCATGTGGGCTTGGGGTAATCATAGCCTTTTCTGGCCACATTGCCTCACCTCCAAAATGAAGCAGGGAGACGGATTCACTCAGCCCACAGCTCACTCATGACCTCAGCCTCCTGCTGGGTAGACCCCTGGGTCCCCTGTCCCTGCCTGCCCACCTCTCCAGACACCTTTTCCTACCTGGATGCTTTTATGCAGACTCTGCGCCCCCCTGCCACCAATGCTGTAGCCCCTCATCTCTTTCCAGTACTTCAGTGCTGGCCCCTGGTCATCACTCAGCCAGCTCCTCTCCTCCTCCCTCTTCCAGTCTTGCAGGTCAACTCCTGTTCAGGAAGCCACTCCCTCTCTCTTGGTGGTTATTCAGCCGCTTCTTAGGGTCCCTGTTCCATCCAGGTTTCTCTGGCTCCCCAGCTTATGTCTGGGTCCAAGGACGCCCAACTTGGTACCTCTTATGAACAGGAACTGGTGTCTCTCCTATTAGGAATTGTTTTTCCCAGACTGGGGGCTCCCTCTTCCTAAAGTCTCCAGTCTCTATGGGACTGAGATGGCCTTTCCCAAAGCTTCCAGGAGAACATCTCACCTAGTGCTGGTTTCTGTCCTCCACTTTGCTTTGTGCCTGGAAGACCGACCTCTACGACTGCATCACTGGACTCTCTTGCCCTCTGGCTTTTAGTTGGATGCAGGCAATGGGAGGCACTGGCTGTAGATCTGAAGGCAGGAGGAGAGAAAGCCCGGGGCGTCTATCCGCCCCCTCCCTCGCTGCCAGGCTGCAGTTTGGGCAGCGGATGCATTTCTCTACCAAGGCTGTAGGCTGTAGCTCCTGTTGCGGGGGCTGCCAGCTCCCATGGCCACAGCTCCCGCCCTTTCCCCCTCCTCCTGGGATGGTAGCCACCCTGGGTGCTTTATCAGAGTTTCCTTAAAGCTGCCCCCCACCTCTGTAAATAGACTCTTCATTTATGCCCCTTCAATTAAACCTTGGCGTGTTTCCTGTGTTCCCTGCCAGGACTGACTGATACACTCCTCAACCCCCCAGCGCCTCCCTCTCCCTCCAGCCTCTTGCGGGGCGAGGGGGTTTGTAGATCTCCCTTGGTCACTGGTGATTCTTCCCTTTGAGCTTGCACAAGTTGCTTATGCTCTCAGTTTTCTGTTGGGAAAAAGAATAATTGTCCGACTTCATTCCCAGGATGTTTGCAAGGATTCAACGCATGCTCGCGAGTCGCGTGCCTGGCACAGTGCCTGGCCTACGGCAGAGCCTCGGTAACCGTCGGCTCCTTCCCCTTGCGGAGTGGCTTCCTCCCCACACCTGCCTGGAGCTGATCTGGAGAGAACGCGCGCTCTGAGACGGGAACGTCGGGACAGAGGGAGTGCTCCTGAGGACAAATCGTGTTTAAAACCACACCTGTGACTGCATTAACCGAGAGAGTGCCTCTCCACGCTTCATTTGCCTTTTAAATGAAGAGTGGGGTGGGCTGTGAGTGGGGGGTCTGCTCATTACAGGAGGATAGAAGAGGCTGCGCGCCCTTCCCAGGCCCACGCTGTCCGCCATTAGCGCAGCCCGGCCCGGCGCTGCTCTCACTCCATTAGCCTTCAGGAATAAAAATGATTTCGTAAGTAAAGAATAATTATTTCGACCAGCTTTCCTCCTCAGCTCGCTACTGCGCCGCCTGGGCTGCGTGTGCTGGCTGACAAATTAATTTCTATTATTTATATTGGGCTAGAGAGGAAGCACAGCCCGCGGAAGGGGGGAGCAGGGGGGCTGGGGGAGAAATGAGAGATGGAGATGGAGAGACAGGGGCAGGGAGGTGGAGACAGAGCAGCACAGGGAGGGGCGGAGAGGATGGGAAATGCAGAGACAGAGGAAGAAGGGACGGTGCCTGGAGGAGGATGAAGGAGCCGAGGGGCAGGCTGGGTGAGCTCCGGACTTGGAAGGGCTGGGCCTGGGCCCTGGGGGTGTGGGCATCGGCTCTGCTTCCGCACCTCTGAGGCGGGCACGCAAGCCGGCTGGAGTCAGCTTCTCCATGAAGATCTGCCAGGGAGCCGGCCTCCCCATTCTCCGCATTTGGGACATGCTCTGGCATATCATTGAGCACTCAGGGCGAATGCTCTTCAGGACCCATCAAAATGCACAGAAATGCCTCTCTCTCTCCCGGCCTCCTGCCATCCCCAGGCCTCCTCCCGGGAAGCCTAAGAAGGTCTCATTGAACTCACCCCACCCAATTCAAAACCAGGGGCGGCTTGGAGAAAACGTTCCCCTACCCACGAGTTGCCGGGTGGACACAGAAAGCAGAGCTGCTAGCAGGGTGTGCTGCTGGGAGCTGGAAGCTCACACCCCTGTCCCTGAGCAAAGACTCAGGACCTGTCCCTTCAAAGGGAAAGCGGGCAGGGTCGGCCTCCCCAGCCCCACTTCCTGCCAGGATGCACAGCCAGAGTTAACTGAGCTACCCGAATCTTAGACCTGCATCTTTTAAAATGATATATATGACACATTTATTTACTGACTTTCTCTTTTGTTAAGAAAAATCTTAAGGGTACAGCGGGATGAGTTTTTACATAGTATACACACAGTCAAATAACACTAACCAGTTAGATCAAGATAAAGCACTTCCAGCACCCCCAGAAGTCCCCTCAAGCCACAGTCACCATGAGCCCAAGCTCATCCCCTCACCACCTTAAGGTAACGATTCTTCTTCTTTTTTTTTTTTTTTTTGCCAGAGTCTTGCTCTGTCGCCCAGGTTGGAGTGCGTGGCGCCATCTCGGCTCACTGCAACCTCCGCCTCCTGGGTTCAAGCGATTCTCCTGCCTCAGCCTTCCAAGTAGCTAGCTGGGATTACAGGCATCCGCCACCATGCCTGGTTAAGTTTTGTATTTTTTGTAGAGACGGAGTTTCGCCATTTTGGCCAGGCTGGTCTCGAACTCCTGACCTTAAGCAATCCACCCGTCTAGGCCTCTCAAAGTGCTGGGATTGGCTAGGTGCCAATAATCCCAGCACTTTGGGAGGCTGAGGTGGGCGGATCACGAGGTCAGGAGATGGAGACCATCCTGGCCAACATGGTGAAACCCTGTCTGTACTAAAAATACAAAAATTAGCTGGGTGTTGTGGCGCGTGCCTGTAATCCCAGCTACGCGGGAAGCTGAGGCACGAGAATCGCTTGAATCCAGGAGGTGGAGCTTGCAGTGAGCCAGGGTTGCGCCGCTGCACTCCAGCCTGGCGACAGAGCGAGACTCTGTCTCACAACAACAACAACAACAACAAAAGTGCTGGGATTACAGGCTTGAGCCACTGCGCGCTGCCAAGGTAATTATTATTCTGACCCCTACCACCACAAATTAGTTTTGTTGGTGAACTTCATATAAATAGAATCATGTAGTATATATCTTTTTATGTTGGCTTCATTTGCTCAACTTATGTCTGTCTATTGTCCATGTTGCTATTTGTATCGGTAACTACTTTTCACTGCTATAGAGTACTCCATCATATGAACATTCCACAAGTCATTCAACCCTTCTGCTGATAGGTAGCTGGATTTTTTTTTCAGTTTTTGGCTATTATGAATAAAGCTTCATGAACATTCTAATACCTGTAACATTCTGCACATTAAGAACAGTGTGACCTTGGGCAAGGTGCCACAATTTTCTCATCTCTAAAATGGGAGGGAGGGAAGGTATTAGCTATCACATTAGGAAATCATGAGGGTTAAATGGGATAACACATGCAAAGTGTCCAACACAGTGCCAGTAGGTGCCTAATAAATGTCATTTCTTCTATCCCTATAATCTGTGGGAAGCTGGGAAAGAAGGTTGCTATATAGAATTTCCAGCCTGGGACCTGAGGTCAGAAAGGCATCTCAAAAGCAACCACCACCAAATCAGCTGGGCATTGTGACAGGTGCCCGTAATCCCAGCTACTCGGGAGGCTGAGGCAAGAGAATCACTTGAGCCCGGGAGGTGGGGGTTGCAGTGAGCTGAGATCGCACCACTGCACTCCAGCCTGGGCAACAGAGTGAGACTCCGTCTCAAAAAAAAAAAAGCAATCATCACCACCACAAAGTAATACTAAGAGTACCCATGACCATTTCTCGAGCACTCCCACGGCTGGTACTGTGCTGCAGAATTATATTGTCATTTCTCCAATCTGTGAATCATCTGCATCTGTGGCAATAGGCAGCATCTGTGGCTGCTCCCTGAGACTTGATTCTCTGTGGCCTTTCAGGCTTCCTCGAGCATCAGATCAGATTCCCATCTTAAAGATGTGGGGGAGGCCGGGCGTGGTGGCTCACACCTGTAATCCCAACACTGTGGGAGGCTGAGGTGAGCAGATCACAAGGTCAAGAGATCGAGACCGTCCTGGCCAGCGTGGTGAAATCGTCTTTACTAAAAATGCAAAAATTAGCCGGGCGTGGTGGTGTGCACCTGTAGTTCCAGCTACTCAGGAGACTGAGGCAGGAGAATCACCTGAACCTGGGAGGCAGAGCTTGCAGTGAGCTGAGATCGCACCACTGCACTCCAGCCTGGCAACAGAGCGAGCCTCTGTCTCAAAAACAAACAAACAAAAAAAACAAGATGGGGAAACTGAATCCCAGAATACTTTAAAAGATTTGCTGCAAATCACTCCGTCCGTTTTGATCAGTTATTTACTGAAAGTAAAACACGTCTCTTTCACTCCTGGGCTTTCTCACACCCAGCAGAAGGTCTAGCTCAGGGTGGGTTCTCCTGTTTGTAGAATAGGTGAAAACTGCAGCCCTCTGTGCCCGATCCTTCCTTTTGGGCAGCCTTTATCAGGAAAGTATGGCTGCTGCTCACCACCCCACTCTGCACCTGATTTCTCACTGAGAGAGGCCTCTTTGGCCTTAAACTGCTGTGACAAACAACGGAGAGCTTTACAGCCTGTCCTGAAAGTGAAAGAGGTCTGGTTCAATGTACTAAAGAACCCCAGCATCCTGGGATGATGGGAAACTCACAGGGGTCATCCCATTTGGCCTCTGGCCTGGGGGTCAGTCCCAACTGGATCAGTGGCCTGGCTGCCTTCCAAAGCCCTTGGAGAAAGGGCTGCCTTTCCCCATGTTAGGGATGGAGGTAGAGGAGACCTGAGGTTAGGAGGCTACAGCCGACTGCAGTTCAGCTTGTCCCGCCGTCTGGGTGGCCTCAGGCAAATCACTCAGCCTCTCTGGACCTTGCTTTCCTTGTCTAGGACAGGTCCTTTTTAGCTAAGGGGAGTACTTTGGAAGAGAGGCAGGAGCCACTTCACTCCACTTCAGAGATTTGGTGAGGGGTGTAGTGGGGAAGCAGTTTAGGCTGCAGTAGTTCCGCTCAGGGCCTTGGGCTGCTCTCCTCCCTTCCTGCAACCATTTGGAGGAGGGGCCACTAACTGTGAGGTGGAGGGCTGCTAATGAGCCCCCTGCGGACCTCAGAGACAGCGCTGATGGCACTAAAGGGCTTCCCTGAGTTTCCTTAAAAGCCCTGATGGCAGAGAAGCCTCCATTAGCAGGAGGATTAATTATCAGACAGATCTTGGCCACTCCCTTCCAAGGTGCTCCTAGCTGCCCTTGCTGCGCCCTCAAGTCAGAGAGGATGGAGTTTGGATGTTCCCACCCATGACCTGCCCTATCTGATCCCAGGTGAGAGAGCAGGGACAGGAAATGGGGGTCTGTGGGTCTGGGCCTGGAGGAAATAGCAGGGAGACAGAGGGACAGGGGATGGGGGCAGGGGGAGGGGCCTGTAGGGAGTGATTGCAGAGAGACCCCCAGGAGAATGTAAAGTAAATGCAAAATATGCAAACCATTAGTGATTAGTTGTGGGTCAATTACTCAGGTCCTCTGAGTCATAAGTTGGCAGCTGTGCACTCCAAACCTCTGACTGGACGCAGGGGAGGGTCAGCTGGCATGACCTTGGGGGGCCTGGCCCAGGACCTCCAGCCCCTCAGGTCACCAGCCCTTCTGGGCAGCCTCCCAGGCCACCACCCCTGGGCAATGAGGGATCCAGGCAGCTGGAGGATCAGAGAAACCTCTGTTCATGCTACAAACCGCCCCACCTGCTCCAGAGCCCAGGCAGCCCTCAGCCCCAAGGTGGCCATGCCAAGCTCACCCACTGAGGGTACTGGGGCCAAGTCTCTTCTCCTCCCCTCCCCTTTCATGGTATGCAAATTTCCCTTCTTCCCTCCCCCTCCACCCTACCCTTTTCCCTCTGGCCTCTCAGCCTCTGTCTGAATAGCCCCACTTCCTTCCTCTCTCCACCTGTTAATGATTCCCAGTGACCTTGCCTCAGTACCTTGGATGGGAAATACCAACTTCAATGCCTTTGTGCCTCAGTCACTTAATTTGCACCTGGTTCTTATTTGAGGTGCAATAAGAGGGCACCACATTCAGAGGGCCCAGCCAGCCCTGGGGCAGGGAGGGAGAGGGGAGACCTGCTCCATCACCTCACTTCATTGAGAACCCCGGCAGCTGCTGATGGGAGCTGCCAGTCATGCCTGCCTTTGAGGGCAGCTTGTCCATCTTGCTGCCTCCCACCAGGCCATGCTGGGCACATAAGGAGGGCTTTCCATGCTGGCAGGACCCAGGGAGATCCCATCACCTTCTGAATACCTGAGCCTGCCCCCAAGACCCCTTGAGGGGGAAAATTCTTCCTGGGGTCTCTGCCATGGCAGGGGGAGAGAAGTAAATTAATCAATACCGTATTTGCCAAGTCCCTGCCGTGTGGCCGGCAGTGTTCTGGGTACAGTGCTATAAAATGAAGTGAAGGAGTGGGCACAATGTATTCAGAGAAGCCACCTTTTCTGAAACCCTCTTCCTCAATATGCCCTGCCAGCAAGACGAGGTCTGTAGGCCTGTGGGCCTGAGTGGGGAACTCCATCTCTGGGGCATTCTCTGGGAAAGTGAGGGGCCCCTGAAGCAGGTGGTGAGGGAGACCCAGAGGGTAGAAAGACGAGGCATCTGGCCCAACCTTTGCCCCAGGGGATGGGGTGGCAGAAGCCTGAACCAGCGACACTGGACCCCACAGTCTGGCCCTCAGTGGTGGTGGATGTGGGTAGCAAGGGGGCACCAGGCAGTTCTGAGCAGTTATGGATGGAGGACAGTAGGGCAGGAGCCCCTAAAATCCTCATGCCAGTTCCGTGGAGTGCTGACTCCAGGAGGATGAGTCGAGCTTGGCATTTTCCTGCATAGTAACTCCTGGAGTCAGACACTTTGTTGTGAGGGGTGGCAGTGGTGGTGGTGTTTGTCTCTTATCTGGCCCAGGGACCCTTACCTCTTCCCCAGTTTTCTCCATCACACTCCCTTTCCTTCTAGGCAGAGAAGCCAGGAGGCAAAGAGGAGGAGCTGGGAGATGTGGGGGCTCTGTGAGCTATGATGAAAGTGGGAAGTCACTGCATGGAGTCTCCTCATCTGTAAAATGGGGGTGCTCCTGCCTGCCTCCTGGGGTTGAGGTGCTCTGGGGACTTGAAAGTCTTATGGAAGGGTAGGGTCTCAAGTGCATGGCCTCCCCATGAGGGTGGCTTTGCAGGCTCATGGAGAGGTGTAAGTTACGGCGGCATGCTGGTTCTACTTGCCCTTCTCCTTCTACCACCCCTCCCCCTCCTTCCTGAGAACTCAGGTACGCATTGTCTCCATTGCAGAATGTTTGGTAGCCACTCCCCTTCCCCCACAGCCTCAGGAAGACCCACTCCCCTCCCAGTCTTCCCCCTGTCCCCCCACAACACAGCAGTCTCCTTTGTGACATTGCTAGGATGGCTGGGAATCAGATCCTCTACCTCCCAGGGGCCTCTCCAGTGTGAGAGCCACATCAGCTTTCCAGTATCCCCCACTGTGGTGGCCCAGACACCCGCTGGCTGCCCATGACCTTCAAGCAGTGCTAGGATTCTCTTTCAGCTCTCCTCCCTGTTCCCCCAGCTTCAGTCCCCACTGCTTGTGGCCAGCCTTAAGGCTGCTGTCTCTGCAGCCACCAGGGGAGGATCAGGTGTGTAGTGACTGGGGCCTGACTCCTCCCTGGGGCCCAGGAGAAATCGAACATTTTCTCTTCCCATCTTTGACTCGGCAGCCTGAGAGCCTGAGCCCCCACTTCTGAAACTGGAGCAGAGAAATGCGTGCGGTTGGGAAACCGCCTGCAGAACTTGGCTGGATCCTGGGCAGCCTGAGGTGCGAGATGCTTGGCTGGGCTGGGCTTGAGGATGGAAGGGGTGGGCCAGGAAAGAAAGATAGACAGGGCCTGGATGAGGGTGCCTCACTCACCTCAGGCATCAAATTTTAGGGGTGCCAAAAAACTCAGCAATTAAGAGACTTAATATTTGAATGAGCTAGTTTTAAAAATCAAAATTAATGCGAAACAAGATCCGTGATTGTGGCAGGCAGAATGATGCCCCCCTCCTGAAGAGGTCTACTACGTGCTCTAAAACTTGTGAATATGCTAAATTATATGGCAAAGGGGAGTTCGGCTGCAGGTGGAAGAAAGGTTGCTAATCAGCAGACCTTAAGGTAGGGGGAGGAGCCTGAGTTGTCCAGGTGGAGCCAGTGTAATCATAAGGGTCCTTAAAAGCAGAAGAGGGTGGCAGAAGAGTTGGAATCGGGGAAAGAAATGTCATGGCAGAAGTGGAGTCAGAGCAATATGATGTGAGAAAGACTCGCCTGGCTTTGAAGATGTTCGGGGGCCACTGCCAAGGACTGCAAGCAACCTCTGGAAACTAGAAAAGGCGAGAAAGCAGATGTTCCCCCAGAGCCTCCAGAAAGAAATGAAGTCCTGCTGACACCTTGTTTTTAGCTCAGTGAGACCGGTGTCAGACTGTGACTTACAGAACTGGGAACTAATAAACTTGTGTTGTTTTAAGGCACTAGGTTTGTGGTAATTTACAACAGCAGCAATAAGAAACTAATACAATGAAGAACCGAATACCGGCCTTTTACATAAAGACAGGATCAGGAGATGATAGGCCCCCGGCCTGGGGACAACAGCCTTTGTGCCCACTCAGTTCAGCCCTTGAACTGCAGGTAAGATCAAGGGGGCGAGGACGACAAGCCAGAGCTAAGAAGAGAGTTGGGGGCACTATGGCAGCTCGCGAGATTCACTGACTGGCAGGGGCATGGTCTCAGGGTGTGGCGGGAGTGGGGAGATAGGAGGGAGTGAAGAGAGGAAAAAAGAGGTGGGAAGAGGATAGAGGAACAAAAGAGCATTGAGGCACAGCTAGAATCAGGCACAGAAGACTCAGAGGGCCGGGTGCGGTGGCTCATGCCTGCAATCCCAGCCCTTTGGGAGGCTGAGGTGAGCAGATCACTTGAGGTCAGGAGTTCAAGACCAGCCTGGCCAACATGGTGAAACCCCATCTCTACTAAAAGTACAAAAATTAGCCGGGCACGGTGGCGCATGCCTGTAATCCTGGCTACTCGGGAGGCTGAGGCAGGAGAATTGCTTGAACCCGGGAGGCAGAGGTTGCAGTGAGCTGAAACTGTGCCACTGCACTCCAGCCTGGGCAACAGAGCCAGACTCTGTCAAAAAAAAAAAAAAAAAAGACTCAGAGAATTACAGCTGGAGGCAGAAGTAAAAAATTAGCGATCTCACTAATTTCTGTTTGGCTGGCATGTTAGTATTATATTAATATTCACTGATGTTTATAAATTACAATTATACATAGACATTGTTAAAAAGTCAAATACTTAAAGGCTTATAATGAAACAGCCATTTCCACGTTGGCCTTCTCCACCCTGCAGTCCTGCTCCTGAGAGGCAGCCATTTTTAAGTTTTAACTGTTTTGGTTTTTTTCCTAGTATTTTCAGATTTCTATGCAAAAAAAAAATACTTATTTTCCTATTGATGTTTCAGTTTTAAGTATAAACTATTGACTTTATAGTATGGAAGATGAAAAGTTAAGTTTGCTAAACCCAACCCTCCACTTTTTCTCCACCAATGTAGTTTTATCATTTTATTCCATCTTTTAAATTAATTTAATAGAGACAAAGTCTTGTTATGTTTCCAGGTTGGCCTCTAACTCCTGGACTGAAGTGATCTTTCCACCCCAGCCAGAGTAGCTGAGACTACAGGCATGCGCCACCATACCTGGCTCCACTTTTTTTCACATTTTAATAAATCAATATTCAATGTTTATTTTATTATGATTTTGCAAATATGGTTTGCAAATATGGTTCAGCCAAAAAGTAGACTCTGATTACATTTTAAAAATTGTATTACCCTGCTTCCTGTGGAGTTAATTACTGGCTCTGTTAAAAAAAAAAAATCTCAGGTCTGGTGCGGTGGCTCACGCCTGTAATTCCAGCACTTTGGGAGGTTGAGGTAAGTGGATCACGAGGTCAGGAGATCGAGACCATCCTGGCTAACACGGTGAAACCTTGTCTCTACTAAAAACATAAAAAATTAGCCAGGCATGGTGGCGGGCGCCTGTAGTCCCAGCTACTGAGGAGGCTGAGGCAGGAGAATGGTGTGAACCTGGGAGGCGGAGCTTGCAGTGAAGCGAGATTGCGCCACTGAACTCCAGCCTAGGCGACACAGCGAGACTCTGTCTCAAAAAAAAAAAATCTTAGTTTTTCCTATATGTATCACAAATTTGACAAATTCTTTTTTTTTTTTTTTTTGAGACAAGTTCTCACTCTGTTGCCCAGGCTGGAGTGCAGTGGTGTGATCGTGGCTCACTGCAGCCTCGATCTTCCCACTCAAGTGACCCTCCCACTTCAGCCCCCAGAGTAGCTGGGACTAACAGGTGTGCACCACCATGCCTGCCTAATGTTTTAATTTTTTTTTTCCAGAGATGGGGTCTCCCTATGTTGCCCAAGCTAGCCTCCAACTCCTGAGCTCAAGCAATGCTCCCACCTCAGCCTCTCAAATTGCTGGGATTACAAAATGAGCCACTGCACATGGCCCTGACAAATTCTTTAACACTTTTAAACACATTAGATGATCTAACCATTTTGTTTCCTTTTTAGTGATATCTTTCTGGAAGTGTCCTGTCCTCCATTCAATCTGGATGGATTCTTCTCTGGGACTGCTGCCTAGCTCTCATCCTGGGAGTTCCCTTTACACTTATCTGACAAATGCCATGTACCTTTTGCCTCTGTTACATTCCTTCTTTCCTGGGCCATAAAATCTTCTCTTTCTTGATTGACTTCCTCCTTTTAGTGGAGCATATTTTCCAAGAGAGATTTGAGAAAGGGTCTATAGGAGACATATATGTTGAGATCTTGCAAGCCTGAAAATGTCTTTATTCTACCTGCCCTTTGGTTGATAGTTTTGTTGGGTATACAATTCTAGATAGAAAACCATGTCCTCAGAATTTAAAATACATTGATAATTGTCTTCTAGCTTCCACTTTTATGGATAAACAAAATCTGAGTTCATTCTGACTCCCTTTTCTTTGCAAGTAACCAATTTTTTTTTCCCCTCTGGAAGCTTTTAGGGTTTCTTTTTTATCGCTAGCGTTTTGAATTTCATAATGATGTGTGCTTTGTATTGGTCTCTTTCTGTTCATTGTTCTAGATAATCTCAAACATGTATTTTAGTGCTGGAAATTTTTCTTTTATTATTTATTTCTTTTTTTCTTTCCTTTTTTTTTTTTGTTGAGACAGAGTCTTGCTGTGTTGCCCAGGCTGGAGTGCAGTGGCGCGATCTCTGCTCACTGCAAGCTCTGCCTCCCAGGTTCACGCCATTCTCCTACCTCAGCCTTCCGAGTAGCTGGGATTACAGGTGGCTGCCACCATGCCCAGCTAATTTTTGTATTTTTAGCAGAGACGGGGTCTCACCATGTTGGGCAGGCTGGTCTCGAATTCCTAACCTTAAGTGATCCATCCTCCTCAGCCTCCCAAAGTGTTGAGATTACAGGCGTGAGCCACTGCATCCACCTCTTTTATTATTTCTTTACTGATTTTTTCCCTCTATAGTCTCAGTTCTTTTTCTTACTTGCTTACTTGCTTATTTAGAGATGGGGTCTTGTTATTTTGCCCTGGCTGTTCTTGAGCTCCAGGGCTCATCCAGTCCTCTCTCCTCAGCCTCCCAAAGTGCTGGGATTATAGGCATGAGCCACTGCTCCCCAGCCTCTTCTTCCTTTTCTGATATTCTTATTAGTCCTATGTTAGACTTAATTGACTGATCTTTGGATTTTTTTATTTTTGTCTCTTACATTCCCACTCTTTGTTTTGTTTTGTTTTGTTTCTGTTTCACGGGAGAGTCCCACAACTTGATCTTTCAACCCTTATATTGATTTTAAGCCATTATCCTTTGAAATTATTATTATTATTATTATTATTATTATTATTTTGAGACAGAGTCTCGCTCTGTTGCCCAGGCTGGAGTGCAGTGGCGCGATCTCGGCTCACTGCAAGCTCCGCCTCCCGGGTTTACGCCATTCTCCTGCCTCAGCCTCCTGAGTAGCTGGGACTACAGGCGCCCACCACGACGCCCGGCAAATTTTTTTTGTATTTTCAGTAGAGACGGGGTTTCACCGTGTTAACCAGGATGGTCTCCATCTCCTGACTTCGTGATCCGCCCACCTCGGCCTCCCAAAGTGCTGGGATTACAGGCGTGAGCCACCGCGCCCGGCCTGAAATTATTTTTAATTTTTAAGAACACTTGTTTTCTGTTTCCTTTTATATTATTTTTATTTCATGGATACAACATAGTCTCATCTCTCCACAAATAATGTTTATATTGCTTTTTTATTTTGTAAGTTTTAATCTGCTTCTTGCATAATTTCTGTTTTCTCATATTTCCTTTTTGTCTGTTTGTTTTGGTCTCTGTCTTTCAAGTTGGAGACTTTCTGTACCCATGTGATGATCCCTGCTGTCTGTTCATGTTTAAAAGTGGGTTACTGGGAAATCATTTGACAGCTCCATGGGAAAGCTGTCAACTATGTGGGCCTCATGGAAGGGTGATCAGGTGGGGACCCAGCTGCTTCCTTGGCAGATGCCCAGTGTCAGTATATACACACTTTCTCTTGAGCCCGTCAGTTTCTCCAAGGAGAGATTCTCCAATCTCCTGCCTGAGGGTATAAACCTGACTGCCAGCATACTGAGAACTGAGCAGAGGGAGAGAGCTGTAGTTCCGCTATTCAGAATACAGACTTTCACCTTATCACCTTTTCCAGCAAAGTATCTGCAGTGGGCTGAATGGTGACCCTCAAAAAATATGTCCATGTTATAAACCCTGAAACTTGTGGTTTTTTTTTTTTTTTTTTTGGAGATGGAGTCTCGCTCTGTCGCCCAAGCTGGAGTGCAGTGGCACAATCTTGGCTCACTGCAAGTTCCACCTCCCGGGTTCACACCATTCTCCTGCCTCAGCCTCCTGAGTAGCTGGGATTACAGGCGCACACTGCCACGCCTGGCTAATTTTTTGTATTTTTAGTAGAGACAGGGTTTCACCGTGTTAGCCAGGATGGTCTCGATCTCCTGACCTCGTGATCCACCAGCCTCGGCCTCCCAACGTGCTGGGATTATAGGCGTGAGCTACCATGCCCAGCTGTGGATGTTTTAATATAAACTTTTTTAATTTTTATTTTTTTGAGATGGAATCTTGCTCTGTCGCCTAGGCTGGAGTGCAGTGGCGCAATCTCGGCTCACTGCAACCTCCACCTCCAGGGTTCAAGCGATTCTCCTGCCTCAGCCTCCTGAGTAGCTGGGATTACAGACATGCACCACCATGCCTGGCTAATTTTTGTATTTTTAGTAGGGTTGGGGTTTCACCATGTTGGTCAGGCTGGTCTTGAGCTCCTGACCTCATGATCTGCCCACATCGGCCTCCCAAAGTGCTGGAATTACAGGCATGAGCCACCGTGCCTGGCCTAATATGAACTTACTTGGAAAAAGGGGTTCTTTGCATATATAATTAAGTATTCTGGATGAGGTCACCCCGGATTATACAGGTGGGCTCTGAATCCAATGACAAGTGTTCTATAAGCAACACACAGAGGAGAGACACACAGAGAAGAGGAGAAACGGCATGTGAAGATGAAGCCAGAGATGGGAGTGATGCAGCCACAAGCCAAAGAACACCTGGAGCCACCAGAAACTAGAAGAGGCAAGGAATGGCATCTCTTTGGAGCTCCTGGAGGGAGGGCATCTCTGCCAACACCTTGATTTCAGACTTCTTGCCTCCAGAACTATGAGACAATACATTTCTATTGTTCTAAGCCACCCAAATTGTGTTAATTTGTTATGGCCATTCTGGGAAACTTATATAGGGGCTGAGCATGGTGACTCAGGCCTGTAATCCCAGCACTTTGGGAGGCTGAGGCGGGCAGATCACTTGAGGTCAGAAGTTTGAGACCAGCCTGGCCAACATGGTGAAATCCTGTCTGTACTAAAAATACAAAAATTAGCCCGGGTATGGTGGCACGTGCCTGTAGTCCCAGCTACTCGGGAGGCTGAAGCACGAGAACTGCTTAAACCTGGGAGGTGGAGGTTGCAGTGAGCCAAGATCATGCTATTGCACTCCAGCCTGGGCGACAGAGTGAGACTCTGTCTCAAAATAAATAAATAAAATAAAAGTAGCCATGTATGGTGGTGCTTGCCTATAGTCCCAGCTACTTGGGAAGCTGAGGATTGCTTGTGAGGATTGCTTAAGCCCAGGAGGTTGAAGCTGCAGTGAGCCATGATAGCGCCTGCACTCCAGTCTGGGCAACAGGGCAAGACCCTGTCTCAGAAACACACACACACATAAACCCTGTCTCAAAAACAAAACAAAACAAGAAAGGCCCTAAGCAGTGGCTCATGTCTGTAATTACAGTACTTTGAAAGTCCGAGGTGGGCAGATTACTTGAGCTCAGAAGTTCAAGACCAGTCTGGGCAATATGGTGAGACCCCATATCTACTAAAAATATTTTTAAAAAGCCAGGTGTGGTGGTGTGTACCTGTGGTCCCAGCTGCTTGGGAGGCTGAGGTGGAAGGGTCGTTTGACCCCAGGAGACATAGGTTGCAGTGAGCCAAGATTGTACCACTGGGCCAGGCGCGGTGGCTCACGCCTGTAATCCCAGCACTTTGGGAGGCTGAGGCAGGCGATCACCAGGCCAGGAGATCGAGACCATCCTGGCGAACACAGTGAAACCCCGTCTCTACTAAAAATACAAAAAAATTAGCCGGGCGTGGTAGCGGGCGCCTGTAGTCCCAGCTACTCAGGAGGCTGAGGCAGGAGAATGGCGTGAACCTGGGAAGCAGAGCTTGCAGTGAGCCGAGATTGCGTCACTGAACTCTACCCCGGGCGACAGAGGGAAACTCCGTCTCAAAAAAAAAAAAAAAAGATTGTACCACTGTACTCTAGCCTGGGTGACAGAGTGAGACCCTGTCTCAGAAACCAACCAACCAAACAAAAAAACCCAACAAAAAAATCTTATACTTTATAAGATTGCCAACTTATAGCGGTTTGACTTACAATTTTTCAACTTTATGTTGGGTTTATTAGAGTATTAAATGCATTTTCAACTTATAATATTTTCAGCTTATGATATGTTTGTCTGGACATAGCCCCACTGTAAGTTAAGGAGCATTTGTACAGCACACAGCCTCCAGCTAGCCTGTTAGTCCTGTGACCAGGGGCCCTTTGGTTCAACCTTTCCTGGGAATAAACCTTCAGTCTTCTGCTGGAGTGACAGCGAAGTAACTGGCTCAGATCTGAGGCTGTCATTGTATCTACTAGAGGCTTTTAATATTCCAGTTTTCAGCCTTCTCCTCACTCCCACCTGAAGTGGTACCTGGTATCCTCACTTGGGCCTTGCTGAGGTTTTCTGGTGCGAATTGTCTGGCTTTTTGTTGGCAAATCCCCTCCCGACCCCCAAACTTGCAGGGTTACGATTCTCCTTTTTATACAGTAAAAATTCATTACCACCTGTATGACTCAGGGTTCTCCAGAGAAACAACCAATGGAATATACATATAGATACATTAGAGGAGATTTATTATGGGAGTTAGCTCACACAATTATGGAGGCCAAGAAGTCCCATTATATGCCATCTGCAAGCTGGAGGACCAGGAAAGCTGATGGGACAATTCAGCCTGAGTCTGAAAGCTCGGGAACTTGCACAGGGATCAGGGGAGGGGACTGGTGTGTGCCCTGGGGTCCAAAGGCCCGAGGACCAGGAGCTCTGATATCTAAGGGCAGTAGAGGATGGATGTCTCAGCTCAAGAGAGTGAATTTGTGGCCAGGTACGGTGGCTCACTCCTGTAATCCCAGCACACTGGGAGGCCGAGGCAGGCAGATCACTTGAGGTCAGGAGTTCAAGACCAGCCTGGTCAACACGGTGAAACCCCGTCTCTACTAAAAATACAAAAATTAGCTGGGCATGGTGGTTCGTGCCTGTAATCCCAGCTACTTGGGAGGCTGAGGCACAAGAATCTCTTGAACCCGGGAGGCGGAGGTTGCAGTGAGCCGAGATCACGCCACTGCACTCCAGCCTGGGTGATAGAGTGAGACCCTCTCAAAAAGAAAAAAAAAAAAAACCCAGAGTGAATTTGCCCTTCCTCCATTGTTTTGTTCAATTTTAGCCCTCGATAAATGAAATGATGTCCTCCCTCCTTAGTCTATCAATTCAAATGCTGATCTCTTCCAGAAACACCCTCACAGACACACCCAGAAATGTTTTATCAGCTATCTGGGCACCCCTTGGCCAGACAAGTTAACACATAAATTAACCTTCATGCTCCACATCCATCAGCTTTCCAACTTCCAGAATTGTAATCTCTCTCATCCGCTATCATCTTTCACTGTTTTGTGTGGTTTTGCCTTTATTTAAAAACACCTTTGACTGCCATTTAGTGGTGTTTTAGGAAGGAGAAGAGATAAATGAGTATACTCAATTACTTTAATCAGGAGACTCACATTCTTAATTTTCATTATTTAAGATTGGTTGCTGTAAGGAAGCTCATGCACTGTCTAGTGTGCCTCAGGCTTCGCCACTCCCTGCAGTGCTGCCCAAGGTCTGATCTGCACATTTATGTTTTCTACCTGCCTTCCTTCTGCAGTTATCACTGCTTGAGGTACCCTCTACAGATCAGAATTTCAGAGAACCATGACACCATGGCAAAGGGGGTATTTGGCAATGTAACTGCTGCCTAATTCTTCCCATTAAAAATATCCTGGAACTGGGCTAGAGAAGTAGAATGAATTAGAGTTAGGAAATTGGGCTAGGAGAGGAGGGAAATAAGGCTGGCTCACCTTAGCTTGGTTGACTTTCTGATTCCTTAGTCATGTAATCTACTGGCTCCTGTTTTCTTTTCTACTGCCTCAGTTTTCCTATTTGACTAATAGGCACAATCATCAACGCCCAGTGGAATGAGGTTGGCACAGTGAAATAAGACATAAGAGCCGGGCGTGGTGGCTCAAGCCTGTAATCCCAGCACTTTGGGAGACTGAGGCGGGTGGATCACGAGGGTCAGGAGACTGAGACCATCCTGGCTAACACGGTGAAACCCCGTCTCTACTAAAAACACAAAAAATTAGCTGGGCGTGATGGTGGGCACCTGTAGTCCCAGCTGCTCAGGAGGCTGAGGCAGGAGAATGGTGTGAACCTGGGAGGCGGAGCTTGCAGTGAGCGGAAATGGCGCCACTGCACTCCAGCCTGGGGAACAGAGCGAGACTCCGTCTCAAAAAAAAAAAAAAAAAAAAGACATAAGAAGCCTCTGGCCGGGCAAGTGGCTCATGCCTGTAATCTCGGCATTTTGAAAGGCCAGGGTGGGAAGATCACTTGAGCCCAGGAGTTCGAGACCAGTTTGGGCAACAGAGTGAGACCTTGTCTCTACAAATAATTTAAAAAAATTTTTTTGAGACGGAGTCTGGCTCTGCTGCCCAGGCTGGAGTGTAGTGGCACAATTTCGGCTCATTGCAATGTCCGCCTCCCTGGTTCAAGCAATTCTCCTGCCTCAGCCTCCAGAATAGCTGGGATTACAGGCATCTGCCACCACACCTGGCTAATTTTTCATTTTTAGTAGAGACGAGGTTTCGCCATGTTGGCCAGACTGGTCTCGGACTCCTGACCTCAGGTGATCTGCCCACCTTGGCCTCCCAAAGTGCTGGGATTACAGGCAGGAACCACCATGCCCGGCCAAAAGAAATTTTTTTAAAGACATAAGAAGCCTCAACAGAAGGAAAGCTGGGTGCTTGGCTATTTTCACTTTTATCTGCAGTGCAACATGTTATCTTGATTGGCAATGAATTGTATTGCTCAGATATATCTACTCCTTCCCATTGCAACTACCTACCTGGGCTCCACTGTTGGAAGGAGAGATCTTGATACTAAGAGACAATGATATGGGAGTCCTGTTTTTGGAATTGGTGTCTCTAGCTGGGAGACCTGACCACTGCACTCTGGGTTCCTCAGTAGTCCCCATACTCATCTGCTCCAATATTGGAGGGTGTGGGAATTTTTCAGCTATGAAAGAGACAAAAGGCAGTAAGAGGGATTCCAGGAGGAGCTACAGATGCAGAGGTGGTTGAGGCTGTTGAAATTATGAGAGGCCATTGTTTTGGACTGAGCTCCTGCACTAGGCCCCAGCAGACCAGCCCAAACCAAAATGGAGTCACTCATGCTAAGTGGCATGTAGTCAAACTGCAACTTTAAGGAAGCAGATCCCAAAATATACCAGTCTTTTTCTGAAATCAGGAGATTCCAGTCTACCTGAGTCAGCATAATAAGGAAGCCCCTTCTACTTTACCCCTTACAGAAAGGTAACATGAACTAATCTGATGTTAATTAATTTATTTCTATTGTTCTGTTTCATTGTTCCCATTTTACAAACCCACTGTTCTGCCATTGCCCAGTGGGAGCTCTCATTCTATTTTGTAGAATGGAGGCTCCCCTGATTCATGAATTGTGAATAGAAGCCAGTGAAATCTATAAATCTGTTGTAATTTTGCCTTTTGACAAAGCCAGGGTCTTCACTCATCTCTCTCTGCCAGGAGGCTTCGAAGGGGATGCTGAGCAGTTGCTGTGTGTGGGGAGGGAGAGGGAGGTGGAACTTGCTACAATTCTCCAGTGAGAACCAACTAAGCACTTGGCAAAATATTCGGCTCCTTTTTCCATCCCTCCCCTTCTCCCTAAAGCTCCAGGGGCCCCTGACAGATCTTTATACAGTGTAGGATGTCTGATCAGCTGTTTTTTGTTTTTTTTTTTTTGAGATGGAGTCTTGCACTGTCACCCGGGCTGGAGTGCAATGGCAAGATCTCGGCTCACTGTAGCCTCCACCTCCGGGGTTCAAGCCTCAGCCTCCTGAGTAGCTGGGATTACAGGCGCCTGCCACCATGCCCAGCTATTTTTTTTTATTTTTTATTTTTTGTAGAGATGGAGTTTCACTAGGTTGGCCAGGCTGGTCTCAAACTGCTGACCTCGTGATCCGCCTGCCTCGGCCTCCCATAGTGCTGGGATTACAGATGTGAGCCATTGGGCCCAGCCGGTTGTTGGTTGGATTAAGTTGAATGGCTGCAGCTGGACCTTCCCTGACCTCCCAGGGGCTGGGACCCAGGGAAACAGGGTCCAGTAATTCAGACCACAATTGTTCTAAAAGGTCAGCCGGGGGCACCCACATGCTCACTGCCCCCAGGGCTGATTCCCCATGGTGCTGGTGTGGGAAATGGGGGGCCAGGGAAAAAGCAGAATCTGACAGCCCCAATGCCCTGCCACTCCTTCCTCTTCTCTCCTGCTCTTCCCTTTCCTCTGCCCTTCCTCCACCATCCCCCAGGAAGCAGTAGACACAATCAGCAACTTTTATTTTATTTTTTTTAAATAAAAAGGCACTTTAGGGCTTTTACGGAGGAGGCTGAGGCCCATTAAGACACAAATTAAATCTTTGTGGGAACAGCCAGAGTGCGATTCCCTGTGTGAGGAAGGCCCCTCACTGGTACCGCTGCCCCCAGCCCCAGGTTTCCATTGGCCTTGGGCCCGCCACCCTCCTCTCTCATGCACTCCCAGGATGAAAGTGCATCTCAGCAGCAAGAGGGGAAATTAATGAGTCTTTGTATTAAGTAGGTTATAGGGCAGGGCCAGAGAGTGGTAGAAGAGAGAAAGAAGAAGCAGGTGAGGGAGCCAAGGACTGAGGGGAGGGTGGAGGAAGGGAGTGGGGCCCTCTGCCAGTCTACTGCTTTATTTAACTCTCTCACCAAGTGCAGGAGGGAGTTGCTATTGCTAGCCCCACTTTACAGATAGGGAAAACTGAGGTTTCACCAAGTTAAGTGACATGACCAAGGTCATGCTGCTAATGTCAGCTGGGATTTGAATCTCCTTTTAGAGGAGAGGGGAGAAGAAAAGGAAGAGAGAGAGGGCTGGGTGCAGTGGTTCACACCTGTAATCCTAGCATTCTGGGAGGCCGAGGCAGGTGGATCACCTGAGCTCAGAAGTTTGAGACCAGCCTGGGCAACATGGTGAGACCTTGTCTCTACTAAAAATACAAAAATTAGCCAGGCGTGGTGGTACACACCTGTAATCCCAGCCACTTGGGAGACTGAGGCAGGAGAATCTCTTGAACCTGGGAGACGGAGGCTGCAGCGAGCTGAGATTGCGCCACTGCACTCCAGCCTGGGTGACAGAGTGAGACTCCATCTCAAAAAAAAAAAAAAAAAAAAAAAAAAGCAAAGGAGGGGAATACACACATTGTTCCCCTTTTCCTCATCCTGTCCCTCTATCCCAAGAGCATTGCTCTGCAGCCAGTTCAGGAGCTGGGAAGTCCTTCCTTCTTTCTAACTGCCCTTCCCCATGACCAGTCACTCTTGAGGGGCCCACAGAGAAGGTGTGTTTTATCTGGGCAGAGCACTGGATGGGTAGGAGTGGGGAAGGGGCCATTAGCCAGTCTACCCAAGTAACCCCTTGGGAGCTGTGCCGGGTGCTGGAGTTTGGACAAAGGGGAAGGGGTAGAGATGGAAAAACCGTTGTCCTTGGAGGCTCCTAGGTGAGGGAGTCGGGAGCCGGTGTGAGGTAGAGGGGCTGGGCTCCCTTTGCCTTCCTCCAACCTGTGCTGACCTGTCATTCATTTGTTCAACAAATGTTTATTCAGCACTTGCTGCGCTGCCAGTGGGGGGCTAAGTGCTTCAGTTAGAGAGCAATAAGAATGAGAATAATGCCATATTTCTTCTTTCTAAGAAGCATATTTTTCCCACAATTTTAACATTTCTGAAACTAGGAAGTGCCTTACAAGCAGCAAACGTTATATTTCCAGCAGTTTTTTTTTCCTTAGACATACATAAAGTCGTGGTGTGTCCAAACCATGACAGCTTAGATTTAATGAGAATTGGCAGTAGCTGTGCTTATAGTACTTACAACACACCAGTGACTGTCCTAACTGCTCTACATGTATTAACTCATTGGGTCTTCCCAGCCATCTGAGGTAGAAATTATTACTGTCTCCATTTTAGAGATGAGGAAACTGAGGCACCAGGAGGTGAATTCTTTTTTTTGAGACAGAGTCTCACTCTGTTACCCAGGCTGGAGTGCAGTGGTGCAATCACAGTTCACTGAAGCCTCAACCTCCCAGGCTCGAGCAATCCTTTCGCCTCAGCCTTAGAAGTAGTTAGGACTACAGGTGAGCGCCACCATGTCTGACTAATTTTTTCTTATTTTTTGTAGAGACGAGGCTCTTGCTATGTTACCCAGGCTGGTCTCGAACTCCTGGGCTCAAGTGATACTCCAGCCTTGGTCTCCCAAAGTGTTGGGATTACAGGCATGAGCCACTGCACCTGGCCAAAGAGGTGAACTCTTATCTCCCCATCAAAAGCGGACAGCCCCATGGACTCCCTTGCAAACACTAATGCCAGGCTTGTAACCAGGCTTGTACAGGGCAAAAAAGAGAACACCAGAGAGGATGCCCACCCTGGAAACCTCCCACCCAGAGAAGGCTGTGGGGGCCCTTCCAGGCCTCCCCTCTGTTCCCCCCTATTCCCTTCTCCTTGGTGTGTGGTCTGCAGTGATTAATCACAAAAGCAGCTGTCACTCCTCTTAGCCTGACAGCTGTCAGCTCAGCCCAGGAGAGGATGGGATGGAGAGTGGGGTGGGGGAGCCATGGAGAAACTCAAAGAGCTGGAAGTGGAACATCTCATCATTCCTGGTCCCTTCTGGAGAATGTGCATGGATGAGGTTTCTCTTGGTCTGTCTCAAGCTGGGGAGGCACCTGCTGATGGGGAAGGTATACAGTAGAGAAAAGAAAAGGGGAGAGAAGTTACCAGAAATCCCTCTTCCCTTACCACCCACACTCCAAAGCAGGCCAAAAGCCAACCTGGGAGGCAAAGGGCCTGGGATATTGCTCCTCTCTCCGCCAAACCTATGAACCTAGGCAAATCGCCAAACCTATGAACCTAGGCAAATCTCCAGCCCTCAGTTTCTCCAGTCTGGACAGTGGGATAAATTCTCCACATGGAGACCCTAGATGACAGCCTAAGAAATACCAATTTTCCAGGCCTTTCTTCTGCCTGCGTCTTCTCCCTCTAGACTACTCCTCCGCCCTGCACTCCCCACAACCTGCAACATTCAACTCTACCCCCAGTCTGACTCTGCCAAGTGCTGGGAAATGAAGATCTCACCTGCCAAGAGGAACTGGGAGGGGTGCCGAGGGCCCTGCCAGCAGCCCGGAGCTGTCAGGATGGCGATAATTAATTAATCAATCCATCCAGGGAGGCCCACGGCAGCCTCTCCTGGACACAGCACAGCAGACAGAGACAGCAGCCACTGCAACCAGGTTGCAGCCAGGGAGGCCCTGCCAACCCAGACCACATGAACCTCGGATCCTGCAGTCTGAGCTGGGTAGGGGGAATAGAAAGAAGGGGCTTGTCTTCCCATGCCTGGTGCATCTCACACTTGCTCATTCACTCAACAAATACTACTAAGCACCTGCTCTATGTCTTGGATCAGGTTTGCTGGAAGCAGAACCCGAGACAGGGATTCAGACACCTTTGCTCCCTCAGGGAGCGCTCACTTCTCAGGAACCCCTGGCAGAGGAGGAGGCCGAGCAAGGATGTGCTCTCACCTAAAGTCTAGCCTCGGCTTGATCCACAGAGGGCTCTGGAGTCCACGCCACACTGCAAAGTTTTCTCCCCGTTTAAGAAGAGGGCCAGATCTTCCCACTCTCTCCTCAGTTGGTCATTACCTGTGTGCTGTTGAGGGGTGGGTAACCTCCAGGGCAAGGTGCTCCCCATCAACAGATGGTGAGACCCCAGCAAAGGGGCAGCTGGGAGCCACTAGCAGCCAATATCCACAGTAGCTGAGGGATGGGTGCACCCGCGTGGGTGCAGGAGCTCCAGGCATAGTATCAGCAGGTTGCACTACACCAGTGGTTCTCCAAGTGTGGCCTCTGGACCAGCAGTATCTGCATCCTGTGGAAAATGAAAAATTTCAAGTCCTATCTCAGAAATCCTGAATCAGACACTCTGGGTGTGGGGCCCTGCAAGCTCTGCTTTAGCAGCCCCTCCTGGTGCTTCTGGCACTTGCTCACTTTGGAGAACACTGAACCACAGGGTACAAGGGTCATAGTCTCAGCGCTCGTGGGACTTAGAGCTAGTGTGGCTGATCGGCAGGTTGCACGTGAGGCTATTTATGGGTTTGTGGACCCAGGTCTGTGGCTGGTAGCTCAGCTGGTTTGACCAGGTTTTCCACATAGTGGGATACTCCCAACAGCTCCTGCCACGGACCTTCATTCTTGAAGTCATCTATAGCCTAGGACCCCTCTCATTACACCCATTGTACAGTGTCCTTCCCTCAACACCCCACTGTGGTGCCACTATGAGGGGAGGACATTCATATTTCGACCAATGTGTTCTGAATCTCTTCTGGGCTGTTTCTTATAAGCTATGTCTTGGATCCCTCCCAGCTCCTGTGTTGTAGACATTAGCATCCCCATTTCACAGCAGAGGAAACCATGGCTCAGACTAACTTGCCTAAAGCGGCACTGTTAACAAGGGAAGAGGCTGGGCATAGTGGCTCATGCCTGGATTCCCAACATTTTGGGAGGCCAAGGCGGGAGGATTGTTTGAGGCCAGGAGTTTGAGATGAGCCTGGGAAACACAGTGAGACCTTATCTCTATAAAAAAATACAAAAATTAGCCGGGCGTGGTGGTGCACGTCTGTAGTTCTAGCTATTCCTGAGGCTGAGGTGGGAGGATCACTTTAGCCCCAGAGGTTGAGGCTGTAGTGAGCTTTGATGACACCACTGCACTCCAGCCTTGGTGACAGAGTGACACTCTGTCTCAAAATAAAATAAAATAAAATAAAATAAGGGGAAGAGAAATCAGGACTTTTGAATCTAAGCTCAGCTAGTGTGTTCTGCTAGAAATAACTTTGGCAGAAGTCAGTAATGTGGGTAACCTTCAGGTGAGGGTAGTGGTGGGACAAGGGACATAGGAGCCTTCTAGGGCACTGGAAGGACCATATCTTCATCTGGGTTGTGGTAACACACATGTATGCATAGGTTAAAAAGTCACTGAGCTTTACACTTAGGATTTACGCATTTTATTGTATATAAATTATACTTCGTTTTTTAAAATGCAGAATCTAAACCCTAAACAGTCACAAAAAGACAAATACTGTATGATTTCACTTACTGAGGCATCAACAGTGGTCAAACTCATAGAAACAGAAAGCAGAATGGTGGTTGCCAGGAACTGTAGGGAGAGGGGAAGGATGAGTTGTTTTTTAATGGGTACAGAGTTTCTGTTTTACAAAATGAAAAAGTTCTGGAAAGTGGTTGCTCAGCAATATGCATATACTTAACTCTACTGAGTTGTACACATAAAAATGGTTAAGATGGGACAGGCATGGTGCCTCACGCATGTAATCCCAGCACTTTGGGAGGCTGAGGCAAGTGGATTGCTTGAGTCTGGGAGTTCAAGACCAGCCTAGGCAGTAGGGCAAAACCCTGTCTCTACAAAAAATACAAAAATTAGCTAGGCATGGCTCAGGAGCCAGAGGTTGCAGTGAGCTGAGATCACACCACTGTACTCCAACCTGGATGACAGAGCCAGAGCCTGTCTCAAAAAATAAAAAATAAAATGGTTAAGATGGTAAATTCTATCTTATATGTATTTTATCACAATTAGAAAAATTTTTTTAAGTCCTTAAAAATCTTGCTTTGGGATGCTCCATGAAGTCAGGGCACTAGATGATAGATGGCTGCCCTTTAATAGCACCGACTGGGGATTCACCTCCTGAATGAACTGGTTAGAACTTTAGACTCTTGAAGTCAGCAAAGGCAAGCCTGCTCTCCTATACCCCCGGTAGGTGTTTCATCCTATGCGGAAACCCCTTTTAGTGACAGGAGCTCACTACATCCATGCTGAAAAGTAATGCAAGATAATGCTGGATACTTAGAAGACACAGACAAACATGAAGAATGTCTGCCCTTCTTTGCATAGCTCTATTAGAAAGTCTCCTTGTATGCAGCTTCTTGGGAGGCTGTGGCAGGAGGATGGGTTTAACCCGGGAGGCGGAGGTTGCAGTGAGCTGAGATCGCGCCACTGCATTCCGGTCTGGCAACAGAGCGAAACTCCATCTCAAAACAAAAACAAAACAAACAAAAAAAGAAAGTCTCCTTGTATGAAGCCCAAAACTCTGCCCTTGGTCCCTGTTCCGAACCTTAGCACCATGGAGTATGAGTAACACCTCACACAGGACCAATCTGCAGGGTTTTGTTTTGATTTGCTTTGGTTTTCCAGCCCCACACATTTGAAACTATTTCTTCTTTGCTGGGCACATACTTCCAGTGCCAGGCAGGGCACAGTCATACGGAGATCTGACCTCTGCCTCTGTGTCCTTTTGCCCAACGAGTCAGTCAGCACAGTGGGTGTCAGGAGTATTCCTTAGCTAACATGGAAGTGACTGCAAATCAAATTAACATATCCACTAAACCCAACCTAAATGGATCTCTTACTCAAATTCCCCTGAGCTGGATCCCATAAATGTCCGTGGTCACTCCAGTACCATCCAACACAAGGGAAAGTGTGATGAAGAGAAAGTTAGAGTGGAAAAGAGACAGGGATCTTAACTGATCATGGTTGAAGTTTCTACATTTGCAAATTGTACAAAGCCATATGACCACGAGGATCTTGGAAGGGGCCTATGTAAGTGAGCAACCCTGAAGCAGAAGCTACATCAGCTACATGGCGAATCCAGTTCTGTCCATGGACTGTGAGACCGTGGAGGACGGGGCTGCCCTGCAGGTTTTTGACGCTGATCCTCCTCACCCCTGCCCCTATCCCCAGGCTTCTCTTTTGCTGGGTAAACATGACCAGTGCCTTCTATGATTCCTCAGAAACAGCTCCCTGCTTCTTGTCTGACCTGGTGGTAGTTTGTCTACATTCCTTTAGAAGGGCCCGGAACTGAGTGACAGCTTGCTGATTGCATCTGCCAGAGCAGGATATTCAACTCCATGCATCCGTTGATTCCCTCAAATGGCCTTGGGACCAAGGTGTCACAATTAGGCACTGCCCATCCTTCATTCATGGATTAACCTGGCAACAATTTCAGAGTGTTTCATTTGTGCCAGGCCCCGAGGTAGGCCCCGGGATGCAGAGACAAACAGGAGAGTCCCTGCCCTTGGGGAGCTTATACCTTCCACTGGCATAGCTGCAGCTGTAACCTCATGACTCCCTCTGCCCCCATCCTGTTCCCACGAAGTTAGCTTTTAGCCCCAATTCCAGAGCCTTCCACAGATCTCCAACTCAATTTCATCTTATTCAATTTGCTCCATTTGACCATTCTGCCAAAATCATTTTGGATCTTGTTTCTGCGTGCCCTGTCCTCTCTCTCCCTCCTGGCTCTGTGTCATCCGCGAAGGTGATAAGCCTGCCTGTTATGTCTTCATTGCAGTCCCTGATAACAGTGTTCGACTGCCCAAGCTGAGGACAGAGCCTGGAGGCACTAGAAGTTTCCCTCCAGGTGGACACTGATTCCTTAATCAGTACCCTTTGGGGACAGTGGTTCAATCCACCTAATGACACAGTCGCCCAGGCATGTTTGTCCGTTTGTTCTCAAGGACATCACAAGGGGCCTTGTCATATTTCTCAGTGAAGACAAGACACATCACATCTGACATGGTTTCCTTTTTGTCGGTCTGGCAACCCTGTCAGGAGAAGAAGAGTGGATTCTGTTTTCCAGCCACCAACACCAAACTTTTTTTTCTCAACTTTTTGCTGAAGAATGTATTTGGAAAAGTCCCCACATCATAACCGTACAGTTTGATGACTTCTCACAAAGTGACACACCACGTATTCATCACCCAGATCAAGAAATGGAACAATACCACCCTGCCCCTTGAAAGTGCCTTCATTTCTCCTTTCTGTCACCTCCCCTTTCCAGGAGTAACCCTCATGTGACTTCCAACACCATAGACTAGCTTCTCCTATTTTTGAACTTTGCATAAATGGAATCACACAGAATGTATTCTTTTGTATCTGCCTTTTTTTGTTCAACATTATATGTGAAATTCATTGTATGCTATCATAGATGCTTACTTTCATAGGTGCATAATATTCTATTATATGAATATGCACAATTTATTTATCTATTCTACTGGTGATGAGTGTTTCTTCCAGTTTAGGGCTATTATGAGTTGTGCTGCTATGGACATTTTGTTATTTATAATATGGTGCATGTAGGTACTCCTGTGTTGAGTCTGTATCTAGGAGCGGAATCTCCGGGTCACGATGTATCCATTTTGCAGCTTTGCCAGAGTTTTGGAAAGTAGTTGCACCATTTTATACTCCCACCAGCAATATACGAATCTTCTCATCAACATTTGGTATTGTTAGTCTTTTAAATGTTATCCCTTCTATAGCTTGAAGTGATATCTCATTGGATTTGTATTTCCCTGATGACTAATGATGTAGGGCCCTTTCCATGTGCTTACTGGCCACTTGGATGGCCTCTTTTGTGAAGTGTCTGTTTAAATCTTTTGCTCATTTTTCTATTGGGTTGTCTGCCTTTTTCTTATTGATTTGCAGGAGTTTCTTTTTTGCATTCTGGATGTGCACTGACTCTACTCTTAACCTCAGCCAATTATTTTTGCAAATGAGTATATTTGATGGCAGGAGGCAGCTGGAGAGTGAGCATCCCTTTAGTGAGAAGCTGAATCACGGAGGAGCTGGTGATTCCAGTTGTCATTGTTCATAATCAGGATGCCATGTTTTTCTTGAAGAGTGATGAGGTTGTGTGCAAGATGAAAGAATCCAGGAACAACATGTTGAGGGTAACAGGGCAAACCCAATAAGTTGGTGGGGCGAGATGGCAGGGGAGGGCATCATAGTGTCATGAAAGACTTTGAGGTTAGTTGTCAGAAATGCTGAGCTTGGGCCCTGGCCTCACCACTTCTGGATGTGTGATCTTGGATAAATCACTTCACCTTTTTAAGCATCTGTTAGGGGATTCTGGATAATAGATAATAATACCCATTTTACAAGGTTTTCTGAGGTTAAATTAGAAAGCTTATAAAAATGTAATATTTTATGCAAATGTCATATATAGCTTGCAGTTGGGAGGACCGCACAAGTCTGGCTTAATCTAGTAGCTGCTCAATAAATATGCATTGTTACGTTTCTAGGGTATACCAGGTAGACAATCTAGTGATAGAGACTCTGATGTCAGATTACCTGGGTTCAAATGCAAGTTCTGTCACTTATTAGCTGTGTGTCATTAGGCAAATAGCATCTCTGTGCTTGTTTCCTTAGGATAGGATGGTATCTAACCACACAGGATCTGTGTGAATTAAATGAGATAATTTATATAAAGATAAAAAATAATTTATATATTGACCCATACCAGGCTCATAGAAGGCACATGAATGTTAATTATTGATCAGGAGCTTACTTATATCATCTCACATTTTCAACTGAACGAAGCAGAGTTTGTGCTGTCATCACTTTGCAGACAAGGAAAGGTTAAGACAACTGCCAACATCACATGTCCTGTAAGTGCTAGAGCTGGGATGTGAACCCAGGCCTCTGTGGGTCTGTTGCAGTCCAGTGCATCTAATTGGACTGCTATCCAGCTCATATTTGTCCATCCTATTTCCAAGAACACCAGGAAAGTCTTTGTCAAATGCCTCCCTGGATTTCCCAGGATGGAGGGAGGGAGGTGAAAGAGTGGACGCAGCTGCAGGGTAGGTTGGGTATGACTGGTCTGGTGTGTGGGAGGGGCGGAGAGATTGAAGCTGGTGATTCCACCAGCCCTGAGCTGCAGATTCATCAGTAGCCCCGCATCTGAGGGCTCTCCCGAGCCCCAGGCCCTGCAGCCCAGGATGGCCCCGAAGCTTTCCGTAATGAGCCTGCCACATGGCTGGACAGAGACTTATGACTTCTGGTGGCAGGACTGCCTCCTCTCGCTTGTCCTCCCTGGTTATTTATCATATTTGTCCTTCTCAAGAGGCAGGGACATCGCTTACACTGTCCAGAACAGTGAATGCAATAAAGCCAGTTCTGCGGAAGGCTCTGAGCCCTGCCCCCTTCACTGAGGGTGGGGAGGAGGCAGAGGGGCCCTCTTGATGGGGGTGAGGGAAGGTCCCAGCAGCAATGCCAGCCCAAGTCCAACTACCCAGGAGGTCTCTAGCAGCATTGCCACCACTGCAGTGACGGACATCACTCTCCCCTCCAAGCTAACCTGGCCCTAGCAGGATCACTAACAGCATCCCAACACCCTCTCATGCTATTACCCCCACACCACCCTGGGCACTGCCACCATCAGTAAGACCAATGGTGTCGCTGCTGACATCACCATCATCCTGCTGCTTCACCACTACCACCATTATCACCCACAGGAAGGTAATCGCCAGCTTGGTTTCATTATCCGCTTTAGCTTGGCTCAGAGAAACAAACAAATCAGAATTTTCACAGCTGTTTCTGCCTCTACTCCCAACTTCTGCACCATGAGGGACCTCTGCAGAAGGGTCCTGAAGGCAGTGTGCTCCTTGTCCGGCATCCCTGGTTCTGTGGAGGCAGACTAGGGTCGTGAGAAGAGCTGGACTCTAGACAACCTGACCTTGGACTCCTCTGTGCCACCAACCGGATGAGAAGCCCGGAGCCAGTGCCTCAGTAGTCTTATCTGTAAGGTGGGGATAGTGAAATTCACCTCACTACGTTACTGTAGGGATACATTTTAAGTATGTGGTACATAGTGGGTGTTTAATAAGTGGCACATACAATGATGATCATAGTGATTATTCCAGAGCAAAACTGCTCTCCTAGACACTCAGTTCCCCAAATGGCGGCCTCCTTGCCTCTGCCCAGAGACTCTCCTGAGCCTCCCGCTGTCCTGGTCACCTAGCTCAGGACAGTGACTTCTCTCCCCATCTCCTGCTGCCTGACCCAGTTTCTGTGAAAACCCATGTTTCTCACGGAGCAGAGATGGCAGAGTCACATCTACAGGTCTCACCATCCTATTAGGACAACATCAGGGTAAACATTAGTTATTCACAAACCCAATTACATTTTGATTACTCTGACCCAAGTGAGATTGGGGTTACTCTCACTCCACATTTATTTTTTGGTACAAGCTTCTTAAGTTACCAGGTGAGGAAAACAACCCTACTGCCTTCCACTCTACCCAGGCAGGAATCTTCTCCTGAGCTCCTTATTTTCTTCTCCTTCCCTGTTCCTAAATACAGCTGTATCTGGGCACTTGGCCGTTCAATGGGGAGCAGAAGGGCCTGGTCCAAGGAGAGAGGGAATTTCAGTTAGAGTGAAGGGAGAACTTCCAACAGGGAAGGGGGCAGAAGTCGGAGTGTCTTTGCCCAGCTGGGGAGACTTGGGAGCTGCGTGAATTCGGGGCCAGGTAGTGGGCTGACCTCCCAATGCCTGGGATGCACCACCACATTCTCTGCTGTGCCTCTGGTTGACCTGTTCAGACTTGAACTCTGGGTCTTCCGTGAAACCTGCCTCTCCCATAGTCTTCCCCATCTCAGTAAAGCCTTCCAGTGGCTCAGGCCAAAACCCTTGGTGTCATCCACAGCTCCTTTCTTTTTTGCTTTTTCTTTTTATTTATTTATTTTTTTTGAGATAAGAGTCTCGCCCTGTCACCCAGGCTGGAGTGCAGTGGTGTGATCTCAGCTCACTGCAACCTCCGCCTCCTAGGTTCAAGTGATTCTCCTGCCTCAGCCTCCCTAGTAGCTGGGATTACAGGCACACACTACCACATCCAGCTTATTTTTGTATTTTTAGTAGAGACGGGGTTTCGCCATGTTGGCCAGGCTGGTCTCGAACTCCTGACCTCAGGTGATTTGCCCATCTCAGTCTACCAAAGTGCTGAGATTACAGACGTGAGTCACTGCTCCGGGGCCACAGCTCCTTTCTTTCACTCCAATGCACTAGTGAATCCTTTGGCTCCACCTCAACCTATGTATCTCACCAGCTCCATGACTCTTACCTGCTGGTCCAATCCACTGCCAGATGACTGCAGTCCCCAGGTATCTCTCCCATGACAGTCCGTTCTCAACACAGCCACCAGAGTGACCCTTTTCAGTGTGTGTTGACCAAGTCGCTTTGCCATTTGAAATGCCACAAGGGGTTTCTTTCTCTCAGAGGAAAGCCTGAGTCCTTGTAATGCCTCCCAGGTCACCCCGTGCTCCTTGGCCAGGCCCCCCACATACTCCTGCCTGCTCTCTGGCCAGGCCCCCACGCGCCCCTGCCTGCTCTCTGGCTTTGCCTCCATGTGCTCTTCCCTCACGCTGTGCTCCAGCCACGAAGATGCCAAGCACAGTCTGGCCTCTGGCTTTGACACTTGCTGTTCCTGTGGTTGGGACACTTTCCTCACAGATAGCCATGTGTTTGTGCCTCCCCTGCTTCAGAACTCTACTCCAGAGTCACCTCACCAAGGAAGCCATCTCTATCTGCCAGGTCCCAGCAGAAAGCAGAAGGCCACATAGATTCAGATCCTGTGAGGAGAGTCTACACAGATGTGGGCAGGGGGTTTGGAACCCACAGAGATAGTGCAGGACCCCCAGGCAATTGACTGGGGAAGGGGTTCAAGAAGGGTAGGTGCAGCTGTTGCAAGGCCAGACAGGATGGGGAGGTTGTGGGAGGCAGCTATTAGAGAATCCCAAAATAAAAAGGGCTGCCTGGAAAGGGTGACCTGATAGAGGCTGAGATCCTTGGTCAAGGGAAGCATCCAGCCCTTTGCTTCTGGGCTTCTCGGGGACTCCCCACTGGCTGAATTCCATGGAAGCCAGAGGGCAGGGAGCCGGGTGATGCAGTCCATGCAGGCCAGCCTCCCAGGGCACAGACCTGGGTGGAGAAGAGTAGAGAGTGGGTCTGGAGGGGCAAAGGAAGGATGTTCAGGTCATCATCTGAATAGTGATCACATTATTTAAACCCCCAGTACTCCATCCTTCTTCCTTATTTCTCTCATTTTTTGAGATGGGATCTTGCTATGTTGCCCAGGCTGGTCTCTAATTCTTGGGCTCAAGCGATCCTCCCACCTCAGCCTCCAGAGTAGCTGGGATTACAGGCTTGAGCCACCATGCCCAGCTCCTGCTTGTTTTTCTGTATACCACTTAACATCTTCTTAAAATATCCATAATTTTTTTCCTTACTCACTGGATTGTAAGTTCCACAGAGCTGGGGATTTTGTCTGTTTTGTTCATGAATGCATCCCCAGTGCCTAGAACAATGCCTGGTATATCATAAATGCTCAATAAATGTGTGCTCAAGGAATGAATGACTGACCAAAAGAGGGAGGCAGTAGTGGGGAGGGGCCAGGTGACAGCTAATATGGCCTGAGGTCTCTTCCTACAGCCCAAGGTCTCTGGGTTTCACTCTGGAAACTACCATTCGTAATAGAGAAAGAATGCATTTGTTGTTCGGGTAATTGGTAGTAACTGACAGTAATTTCAAGTAATTAAACACTAATTACTTCAATGAGTCAGTAATGTATTTATTTATGGTATCTGTGTTTGTTCCCTTATAAATATTGGTGTTACTTTTGTCAGGTAATTAAAATCCACTGGGAAAGTCACTGAGGTCCCAGGAGATTGTGGAAGGTTGGCTTGGTCTTGGCCAAGAATGAGCACTGGGACGGAGGTTGGACAAAGGCTCCAGGCTGGAGCTCATATGGTACGGGCTTAGATGCTGGTGAGGGGTTGTGCAAGTGTTTAGCTAACGTTAGTTTGGGGCTGGGGAATGAGATGATCAATCACAAAATCCTTTCCAAGTTATTAACTTCCTCTTTTATTCCCCTCCCCAATTCAAAAGTATTCTTTTAGGCTGTAATACATGACGTTCATTGGGGACACTGGCTATAGACAGTCCTCTCCTCCCCGACTTCTTTTCCAAGGAAACAGCAGTGTCCCAAGCCCCTGGACCTCTGCCCTGGGGTCTGATCTCTTGGCACTAGACCACCCAATTATGGGCTGGATAGAAGATGGAGAAGGAGAAGAAAGGAGATCTTGAAGGACCCAGAGCAGGACCTGAAGGGGGTGGGGAGAGCAGAGGAGATCCTGATCTCAGAAGAGGCAAGCCCGAGGCTTTGGGGGTCTCGATGACTTCGGGCCAGGCAGATCCCATAGATGGGCTGGCCTGGAAGGACAGCGTGATGGCACTCACAGAAGATATCACCCCCATCTTTCTAAATTCCCAGCCCACACTCCCCCAATACCCTCAAACTAGAAGTGTCAAATGTTAGAGTTTCTCAGAGGCCAGGGTTTTATGAGCCCCCCAGAACTGCTATTCCTTTTCCTGGTGCGGCCTTTCCACCTCCACAGTGACAGTGGGGAGGCATAAAGGCACAGACTGTGGAGTCAGATGACAAAGGGTCTGATGCTGGGCATGATGCGTTGGGCAAGTGACTTAACATTTCTGAGCCTCGGTTTTATCATCTGTGAATTAGGGATGATGATAGTATCTGCCCCACAGAGTTGTTAAAATGTTTAAATGTGCTTATGCCCCTAAAGTACTTAGCCCACATGACCTGACAGGTAGGAAGTGCTCAATTCACATTAGTTATTAGAATGGCCGATGTAGGTGACTGGCCCCCCTGTGACTAACCTTTTGTGTTCCAGTTTGACCTCACCTCTAATCTCAAAGAAGCTTCTATCTCTGCTGGTCCTGACCAGTCTTAAGAATATTGCTTCCAAAGGCTCAAAAGTTTCCCCACTTCTTTCCTTCTAGATCTGCAGTGGGCACCTTCTTAACAGCAGACCTCTACTCCTGGCTCCTAAATGTCTGCAGAAATTCTCTTTCCTCTGCTGCTGCACCCCTCCTGCTGCCCAGCCTCTGGTGCCCAGCTGCACGGTGCCCTCCAGCTTCAAGGTTTTTTTTTTTTTTTTTAAGTTCTGGGATACATGTGCAGAACTTACAGGTTTATTACATAGCTATACATATGCCATGGTGATTCGCTACACCCATCAACCCGTCAACTACGGTTTTTTTTGTTTTGTTTTTGTGTTTGTTTGTTTGTTTTGAGACAGAGTCTCGCTCTGTTGTTCAGGCTGGCGTGCAGTGGCCCGATCTCGGCTCACTGTGACCTCTGCCTCCCAGGTTCAAGCGATTCTCCTGCCCCAGCCTCCTGAGTAGCTGGGATTACAGGCACCCACCACCACGCCTGGCTAATGTTTGTATCTTTAGTAGAGACAGGGTTTCACCATGTTGGCCAGGCTGGTCTCGAACTCCTGACCTCAGGCGATCCACCCACCTCTGTCTCCCAAAGTGCTAGGATTACAGGCGTGAGCCACCGTGCCCAGCCCCTCATCTAGGTTTTAAGCCCCGCATGCATTAGGTATTTGTCCTAATGCTCTCCCTCCCCTTCAAGTTTCTTACTGCATTTCTATGACCCACCGCCCCCAGCAGTCTTGCTCAGTCCCTCAGTCTCTGTCTCGCTATCTCTGACTCTGTCCCTGTCTTCTTTGTCTCTCATTTCCCCTCCCCTCTCCCCCTTTGTTCTGTCTCCCTTAATTAGCAATACTCTGGAACAGAAGTGTTTTTATTATGTTTTATTTATTGAATGGCTTTCAGTTTCCTGTTCTTAATTTAAAAGGCAGATCAATAAAATGCTTTATATTCCTGGTTTAAAACAAAACAAAGCTAAGTTAAGTTGTTCTTTGTTCATGTGGCTCTTCTTTGCTTATTTCTTTCTCTGTAGGAAGAAAAGTTTCCTCACCCCACGGTCTCTTAATTGACAAAAACACTTAATTCACTCACTGGTTCATTCACTCAGTAAATTATTCAGTAAGAGCCCCAGTTGTGGGCCAGGCACTGTGCTGGACTCAGGGAATATATTAATCTGTTTTCACACTGCTATAAAAAACTGCCCGAGACTGGGTAATTGATAAAGGAAAGAGATTTAATTGACTCACAGTTCAGTATGTCTGGGGAGGCCTCAGGAAACTTAAAATCATAGTGGAAGGCAAAGGGGAAGCAAGGCATCTTCTTCACAAGGCAGCAGGAAGGAGAGTGAACACAGGAGGAACCACCAAACACTTATAAAACCGTCAGAAGATCTCGTGAGAACTCACTCACTATCACGAGAACAGCATGGGGGAAACCATCTCCATGATCCAATTACCTCCACCTGGTCTTTCCCTTGACATATGAGGATTGTGGGGATTGTAATTCAAGATGAGATTTGGGTGCGGACACAAAGCCTAACCATATCAGGGGACGTAGAGATAATATAAAGCAGTATTCCTGTTCTCAAGTGCTCCTATCTAGCTAGGGAAACTGATTCGGGCACCAGTACATGCCAGAAAAAGTTCGAGCTGCTATGTCAATGTATGATGTTGGATGTGATGCAAGGGGATGGGGAAGGCTTCCTGGGGGAGAGCAAGTTGGGCTGAGAATTCAAATGTGAATAGATGTCTTGACTTGGGTTCACCCAGAAGCAGATCCTAAAACAAGGAAATGAGTGCAAGTAGTTAATTTGGGAGGATCCTGGGGAGCACTGGCAGGGGAATGGGGAAGAGAGACCTGGAGGAAAGGGAGGAAGTCCGTCCAGAGTACATCAATGAGAGGTTGCCATTTCGGGGAATTGGGGCTCAGTTCCTCTGGGATCCTCTGTGAGACTGTGTAGAACACATCTTAGAGTTATCCCAACTGAGTGGTGAGGGAGTTGGGGTATTTACACTCTTGTCACCTGCCATCCATCACTGATGAGGGCTGTCTTGGGGAAGCATTAATTACCCCACACTCCTGGCCTGCTGCACAGATGGCAACATGGACTCTGGTGGCCAGAGAGAGCCTTCAAGCAAAGAAATGCGGGTTGTAGCAGTTGGGAGTTAGGCTAGTAGGCACTGAAGCCATAAGAATGAAGGAGTGTGGGCTGGGCACCAACATCATCTGCTATGGCAGGTGCTGGGGGAAGGGATGGGCATTCCAGACAGGTGGAAAGTGTGATCGAGGGCAAAATATGTGGTGACCCCAGGAGGCCACACATAGTTTTGTGTGGTTCCAAAATTCAAGTTCAGGAAATCTGTCTTTGTGTAGCCTGGGCCTCAGCTCCCTCATTTATAGAAAGGTGATAAAAATACTTTCCCCACTCATCCAAGATGATTTGCACAAAGCCCCCAGCTTGGACCCTGCAGAACAGAGCCCAATTCAGCCCTTTCCTTAAATTCCTCCACCTCATCTCCTGCCAGCCTGCAAGCGCTGGATATGTGAGGCTATTTATGATGCCCTGTCAATATCTGTCTTGGCGGAGGAGTGTGGAGGGGACGGATGGAGCCTGGGGTCCTATCCATCAGTCACTTGGCTGCAATCTCTAAAGAGATTTTAATTGTGAGCTCAGATTTACTCCAGTCATCAGCAGCGCCCGCCTGCCTCTTTACCAGTAGAGAGTGGGGCCTGCAGGCCCTCTGTGGTTTGCCAAATAGACATCTTGTAGCAACGCTGAGGAAATATTTGCTGCAGTGAAACGATGTGCCTAGTGGAAAGCAATCGCCCTAAATCGCCCCCTGACAGCCCACCAGAGCCCTGCCAGGGGCTCCTTCCACTATGCGCTCAGCTTTTTCTCCAGAGTTGTGCTTCTGCTACCTACCCAGGGAAGAGGATGATAGCCTCAAACCTGAATTGGAGGGAAAGTGAAGCAGGGCCAGCGTTCCCCCTCTTCTGGGCCGTGTGGCAGAGGGGACAGTAGAAGAACAAGGTGGCAGGGGTGGAGGGTAGTGTGGGAGCCCTGGGTTAGAAAGACCTGGACCAGGCTGGGCACGGTGGCTCACACTTGTAATCCCAGCACTTTGGGAGACTGAGGCAGGCAGATCATGAGGTCAGGAGTTCGAGACCAGCCTGGCTGACATAGTAAAACCCTGTCTCTACTAAAAAAAAAAAATACAAAAATTAGCCAGGTGTGATGGCACGCACGTGTAATCCCAGCTACTCAGGAGGCTGAGGCAGAAGAATCGCTTGAACCCGGGAGGCAGGGGTTGCAGTGAGATGAGATCATGCCACTGCACTCCAGCCTGGGCGACAGAGCGAGACTCCATCTCAAAAAAAAAAAAAAAAAAAAAAAGCAATACCTGGACCAGGCCCATTCTGAGCCAAAGGTCCAGGGGATGTTAGCCCCTTTCACAGCTAACAACTCCTGGGTTAAGAGAAGTGAGCCTGAGTTTGTGCAGCAAGCAATGCCAGGAATCTCAGCTTTGGCCCTCTGGGTTTTTGCTTAAGGTTCTGTCTTTGGCCCCCCAGCATCCCTTTCTGAACTCTCTTTCCTATGCCTCTGCAGGGGACCAGGGCCCCTTCACCATCAGGGTTTGCTTTGGGGAAATGGTCTAATTCCAAAGCTTGTGCCTCTTAGTGAGTTTCAGTGGCCTCCTCTCCCAGAGGTGGCCAAAGTCTTCTCTCCACCTGTCAGGTCAAAGTGCTTATATCCTGATAAAATGAGAACCTCTCGGGGAAAGGAGGATGAGGAAGAGGAGATGAAAGAGGAGGAGGAGGAGTTGGGGCAGGAGTGGAGAAGAGACCCTTCCTAGACTGGGAAGTCACTCAAGGAGCTTCCTATTCTGCCTCCAAGGCAGAATGGCCTAAGTGCATATTCCCTTTAAAGCAGCAGCCTATTTTTGTAGAATTTATCCAACAGAAGCAAAACAAAATAGAACAAAACCACCAGCCCACAAGAATAGCATACTTGATATCTATTGTCACATTGCTGGTGATAGCAAAAACCCAGAAGCCTGAATGTCCATTGACAGAGGCATGGCTGAATAAGTTTTTATGGTCCAATTTTTGAATATCATGATGCTATTAAAAAGGAGGTAGGCCTGCTGCAGTGACTCATGCCTATAATCCCAGCAATTCAGGAGGCTGAGGTGGGTAGATCACTTGAGCCCAGGAGTTGGAGATGAGCCTGGGCAACATGGTGAAAACTTATCTCCACAAAAAATACAAAACATTAGCCAGCCGTAGTGGCATGCACCTATGGTCCCAGCTACTTGGGAGGCTGAGGTGGGAGGATCACCTGAGCCTGGGAGGTCAAGGGTGCGATGAGGCATGATTGTGCCATTACACTCCAGCCTGGGTTACAGAGTGAGACTCTGTCAAAAAAAAAAAAATTAATTAATTCAATTTTAAAAAGGAGGCATATCTAATTGCTGACTCACAAGGTTGTACATGAAAAAATCAAGTTGCAGAGTGATAAGTGTGTTTGGGTCCCATTAAAAAAAATCTGGGCTGGGCACGGTGGCTCACGCCTGTAATCCCAGCACTTTGGGAGGCCAAGGCAGGCGGATCATGAGGTCAAGAGATCGAGACCATCCTGGTTAACACGGTGAAACCCCGCCTCTACTAAAAATACAAAAAATTAGCCAGGCGTGGTGTCAGGCCTGTGGATAGGCCTGTGGATATGTGTTTGTGGATAGGTAAGGAAAAGCACAAATGTGGAGGACAGTCCTATTAAGATTAGGGTCAGCTGTGAATAAAAGGAAAAAAGACCACAAAACAACAAATGTTTAAACAAGATAACATATTTCTTATGTATCTCTTCTTTAACCTTCTGGAGGTGAGTGGTTCGGGGCTGGTGTGGTAGTTCTACTACAAGAAATCCTCCAGGTTCCCTCTATCCACCATGAGTGGCCTCCATTCCCAAGGTTACCTCATGGCTCAAGATGGCTGCTTCGGCTTCAGCCATCACCTTAACATTCCAGCCGATAGGAAAGAGGAAGGCACAAACAGTAGCATGTTCCCTCTTCTTAAAAGGTCACTTCCTCAAAGTCTCCTATATTATTTTTCGTTATATCTCATTTGCTAGAACTTAATCCTATAGTTACAACCTAACTGCAAGCCGGGTACGGTGGCTCACACCTGTAATCCCAGCACTTTGGGAGGCCAAGGCGAGTGGACCATGAGGTCAGGAGTTCGAGACCAGCCTGGCTAATATGGTGAAACCCCGTCTCTACTAAAAATACAAAAATTAGCTGGGCGTGGTGGTGCACGCCTGCAGTCCCAGCTACTTGGGAGGCTGAGGCAGGAGAATTGCTTGAACCCAGGAGGCAGAGGTTGCAGTGAACCCAGATAGTGCCACTGCACTCCAGCCTGGTGACAGAGTGAGACTCCGTCTCAAAAAAAATAAAATAAAATAAAAATAAGAGGCTGAGGCAGGAGGATTACCTGAGTCCAGGAGTTTGAGACCAGCCTGAGCAACATACTGAGAGCCTGTCTCTAAAAAAAAGAGAGAGAGAGAGAAGAAAAGAGTATTATTTGTATTACTTCTGAAATTTAAAAATCCCCAATAACATAGTCTTATTTTAAAATTATTTATTTTTTTCCCCTTTCTAACGTATTCTTAAAAACCTCTTGCATGGCTCTTACTATCCTAGTATGAATTCTAAATCTCCTGGCCTTACACCTAAGGCCCTCTCGGATCTGCCTGGGTCATCCTTTGAGCTTCCTCCTTCCTCCCTGCAGTCTTAACGTGGACACACTGATTCCCTCGCTTTTCCCATAAACTCCCTGCCTCTGTGACTTTGCATCTGGTTCCTGCCTCTAACATGCCCTTCCTGCTCCCCACTTTGTCTTTACAAACGCCACTCGAAAGTTGTTTCCTGGGAGAAATCTTCCCTCCTTGCCTGGGCAGTCCTCCTCTGCCTGCGCCTCTACTGTCTTCAGCACTTTTTTTTTTTTTAGACAGTCTCACTCTGTCACCCAGCCTGGAGTGCAGTGGCTCGATCTCGGCTCACTGCGAGCTCCACCTCCCGGGTTCACGCCATTCTCCTGCCTCAGCTTCCCGAGTAGCTGGGACTACAAGCGCCTGCCACCATGCCCGGCTAATTTTTTTTTGTATTTTTGGTAGAGACGGGGTTTCACCATGTTAGCCAGGATGGTCTCAATCTCCTGACCTCGTGATCCACCCACCTCGGCCTCCCAAAGTGCTGGGATTACAGGTGTGAGCCACCACCCCCGGCCCTTCAGCACCCTTTCTGAGCATGCACTGTGCGGTCTGGTGGTTTATTTCTTCTGCATCCACTTTCCCCACTAGACCAGGGGCTCCTCCAGGACAGGGACTGCCACTCATTTTTTCCTCTCCTTGGGCACTCATGATAGCACCTGTTATATAGTAGATGTTCAATGAATCTGCCTGATGCTCTCTGCAAGCATTTCTCTTATTTGTCTTCACATCAACCTGTGAGGTCAGTATCATTATTGCCCCATTTTACAGGAGTGGGCGGCAATATTGTGCAGTGGTTATAGATGAGAGCCAGCAGCCCTGGGTTCCTGTAATAACATTTAGGTAAATTACTTAATTTGCTAAAGTCTCCGTTTCCCCGCTTATCAATTGGAGTTCAGGTCAGCATGCCATAGGCACTCAATATATGGTAGAGATTCCTAGTAGATGCCTGGGGCTGGGATCTTTCTCTTTCCCTGCACTCTTTACCCCTCTTCCAGTTGGGTAGAGTCATGTCACCCACATCCCCTGCCCAGCCCTGCGGCCAGTTCCCAGGTCATGTTAGGCCAGGCCCAGCCCATCCTCCCACCAGCCCTGATGTGGAAACTGGAGGTACAAGGGAAGAAGGAGGAGGGTGGAAGTTTGATGGCCCTTAAGTGACCTAACCCTCCGTGCATCCTCCCAGAGGGCACAGCCTATGCAGTGTCCCTGGTACTGGCTCCGGTTCCCTTCCTATTGACCAGAAGGGACATCCTACCCACAGGACGTCACATCATCCTTTTGGGATGGGATGAGCACTGGGCAGAAACAGTTCTTCAGGACCCTGAAGAGAACAGGTGCCCAAAATTGGGAGAGACTTTTACCCCACAGCCCCCAGTGTCGGCTGATGTCCACCTCAGCAGCCTTCTCCACAGCCTCTGGCTGGGCAGCCCTCACCCATCCTCAGGTACCCATTCACTGGGTCTGCCACCCCAGGAAGAGAGAAATCATCCTGAACTTTGGGGACAGGGACACCTTCAAGAAGAGTTTTCCATGCAGAGGAACTTTAGTGGAGGAGGGAGATTCAGGTCTGAGTGCAGGAACCCTGTGGACCTGCTCTATAGATGTGTAACTGGACTCTACATACACAGGCTAGCAGTGGCCTCTTGGGAACCCCTTAGCTTCTCTCCTGAGTCCTGTGCGGTCAGAGGACATCAAGCCTCCCACCCCCCTCGCATACATTGTAGGCTATGGGGAGAAAAATGGCTGTCCTCTGGCATCGGCTGTGTCCGGAATCAGCTTCTCATTCAGTGGTACCTTCTGTGCTGGGTGAAGTGGCAGTCAGCAAACTGCAACCAGGTTCTGACTTTGGTCACACACCCCCCTGCCACCAAACAAACATGAGCAGAGGCATTTGGGAGACCGGACTGGGGGAATGAGCACAAAGCATTCTGGAAGGATCCCCTTTCCTCCTCTCAGGTGGACAATGGCTCTGCAGCTGGGAGTACTGAGAAAATTATCTGTTCATCTCCTCCCCTCCCCTTCCATGGTCTTTGTGAGTAAGAGAAGGGAGCCAGTGACCTGAGGCAGGTAACCCTTAACTGGGCTAACTGGATGACTTTTGGTTCTGTGCTTGGAAGCCCTGGCTGCCACATGTCACCCTCTTTGTCACTTGTTTCCCAGCTTCTGAGACTGTGTCTTTTTTTTTTTTTTTTGAGACTGAGTCTCGCTCTGTCGCCCAGGCTGGAGTGCAGTGGTGCGATCTCGGCTCACTGCAACCTCCACCTCCCGGGTTCAAGCGATTCTTGTGCCTCAGCCTCCTGAGTAGCTGGGACTACAGGCATGCGCCACCATGCCCGGCTACTTTTTTTGTATTTTTATTAGAGACAGGGTTTCACCATGTTGGCCAGGCTGGTCTTGAAGTCCTGACCTCAGGTGATCTGCCCGCCTCAGCCTCCCAAAGTGAGCCACCATGCCCAGCTGAGATTGTGTCTTAATAGCCAAGCCCTAACTGTTCCTCCAGGGTGCCCCCTCAGATGGACGGGGGTGGTGTGGGTGTAGGAACCTCGGCCAGAAAGGGGCCTCCTGAAGGCCAGCACCTGTGTCCTTTGGCAGATGGGAAACCCAGAAAAGGCTGGGAGAGGACAACTCCTCCTGTCACACTGGACACTAATTCCCAGAGGATGAGCCCTGCCTGCCCCAACAGACTGGACAGCCAGCTTGGCCTCAGGGGTCCCCCAGCTGGGCTGGGGTGGTTTGGGCAAGAGGAGGCAGGAAGGGGGCTCCGGCCTCTGTCCTCTGTTCACAACCAAATTGCCTCCTTCACCTTTCCCAGGTTGTGTTTACCTTGTCCTCCTCCCACTGCACTGTTCTCCCAGCCGATCTGATTGCTGTAATTAGTTAATCAGTAACTGGCATAATTTCCCCCTGATTAATGCAGGAATAATCACCCACCAGGGCTGCCAGCAATTTGCTTATCAGAGTCACTTTGAAACAGCTTTGAAAATGAACGATTGGCACCTTCCTCGGGGTTAAAATTAGAGCCCAAGAAGGCCGCCCTCTGCCGTGGGCGTCTGGGACTGTCGGGACCAGCAGGGGAGTCCCAACCCCACTGTCAGAGCCAGGGAACACCACGGTTCCCATGTCTGGCTGGCTCCAAAAATGTTTGCTGAATGGGGAGAGGATGGATACTGTTTCTACCCACTGTGCACCGGCTACACAGGGTTCCCAGGAACACAAGGGAGACAGGTGGAGGTGCTGGGGGTCCCTCCGGGATGAAGCCAGCAGGTAGAGACCAGGACAGGAGGCTTGTCCTGGAGCAGGAGGAAAGGGCAGTTGATAAAGGGGCAGAGTGATAGGGCCAAAAGGAGGGTCCAGCTCTAGTTAGTAATAATAATAATAGTAATAGCAAAATAGCATCAACCATTCCCACCTTTTATGGAGTAGAGGAACTGTACTAGTTCTTCATATACATTATCTCATTTCACCCCCACCCTTTTTTTTTTTTTTTTTTTTTAAGAGAGCATCTCACTCTGTCACCTAGGCTGGGAGTGCAGTGGTGTGATCTCGGCTCACTGCAGCCTCCGCCTCCCGGGATCAAGCGATTCTTGTGCCTTAGCCTCCAGAGTAGCTGGGATTACAGGCATGCACCACCATGCCCGGCTAATTATTTTGCAGTTTTAGTAGAGACGGGGCTTCGCCATGTTGGCTAGGCTGGTCTCGAACACCGTGCTGGTATTACAGGCATGAGCCACTGCGTCTGGCCTCATTTAATCTTTATGCAATAATAATAAACACTTAATGAGCACATACTATGTAACAGTACTGCTTCACTTTTACAATCTTATTTCCCCCCCACTCCTTTTTTTTTGACATAGGGTCTCACTCTGACAACATGGCTGGAGTGCAGTGGTGTGATCATAGCTCACTGCAGTTTCAACCTCCTGGGCTCAAGTGATCCTCCTGCCTCAGCCTCCCAAGTAGCTGAGACTACAAGTGCACACCACTACATGCACCAACACACCTGGCTAATTTTATTTTACTTTGTAGAGACGAGGTCTCACTCTGCTGCCCAGGCTGGTCTGGAACTCCTGAGCTCAAGAGATTCTCCTGTGTCGGCTTTCCAAAGTGCTGGGATTACAGGCATGAGCTGCTGCGCCCAGCCTAAAATTTTATTTTTAATTATGGAAAATTTAAATAAAAAGAGAAATGCAATAATAAACTCCTATGAATTCAACACCCAGTTTCAAGTTATCCACATTGTTTTAATGTTGTTTTATCTATCTCGCCCTCCATTCTTGTCCTTTTTGTTATTCAAGTATTTTAAAACCAGTCCCAGACATCATATCATTTCACCTGTAAAATGAGATGCAGGTAGTAAGAGCCTCTGCCTCATAAGACTGTTAGCAAGGATTTAATGAGATCCTGCATGCACAGATCATAAGGCACACAGACACTCCAAAGGTATTTGTTATGATTATTAAAGCAGTGGGGGAGTGTTAGTTTGCTTGCTTGTTTAAATCTGTAGGGTCTAGAGGAAAAGTGAAAGACAGCCAGGGTGTGCAGTAGGTATCCTGTGCACTGGTTACTTGCCCAAGTCTGGTGAGACAAAGTACTCACACGCACAAGTTACATGAGGCAGGTTTATTACTTACAGATAAGCAGCAGGGGCAATAGAAGCCCAGGAGCCATGATGAGTTGGTCCCCCAAGACCCAGGAAAGCTATCCTGGGTGGATGGAGTCTTGTTTGTGTATGCTGCACTGGCACCATAGCTGAGAGATTCCAGAAAGCAGCCTGTCCTGGGTTTTATATCCTGGAGGATGCAGCAATCGCTGGGCTAAGCAAAGATGGGCATCCTGTTTTTAAGAGGGACCCAGCTGGTCTAGCTAGTCCCTCCTTTTCTCAGGATGTTGCATTCTCAGCACATTCTGCAGTTATTTCTGAGAACTATGAGGAAGAAAGGGTAGAGAACTGGTAGGTCCAAGGCCACCCAGAGAACAATCCTACACAGGCATGTGCAAGAATCTCCAGGTGCTGGTGCAGGAGTTGCTCAGATAGCTCTTGGGGGTATAGAGAGGCAAGGCTGGTGTGATTGTTATTAACATTTCCTGTGCCTGTGGGTTGTTGCAAGGATTTAATGAGATCCTGCATGCTCAGGTCTGCAGTGGAGCTGACCTGTGGAGCTGTGATGGGGGACCAAGGGAATGATCACAGAGGATGCTGCATCCTCACAGCTGAGCTATGGCCCCCAGCATGTTCCATTTGGCTCATGATGTACATTCCTTTATCTCTAGCTCTCCTTCATTGGCTTGAAGAACTGAGGGATGAGGGATGGGCTGGTAATCAGGGACACTGGAGGACCAGTTTCAATTCTCTCAGATGGGGGCATCATGGCATTAAGCTGGGAAATCTGGGCAGTCCGTTGGGTACCTCTTTGTGCTGGAGTGCTAGAGGTGCTGTGTCGTATTTGCTCCCAGGTACACTGCTGGTAATTAGGGAGATGAGAAAGAGATGATGGAAGCTGTTGCCCCTGCCCACATGGAGCCCACAACCTGGTTGGAACACAATGAGGTAAGCAGTGATCTATACCAAGACAAGCATGATCATGTGGCGATGTGTGATTGTCTGTCAGTTTCTGCACCTGGCCTGCTAGGGCCCTGACCCCTGAGCATGGGAATGCCATGTGTGAACATGTTCGTGTGCATGTGTGTGTGCATGCATGTATGCACACACGTGGACTCACACTCCTGGCTTGCAAATGAGCTGTCCTGTGCACACATCATCAAGGAACACCTGTCACAGAGAAGCTTTTGTCAGGGTGAGAAATAATAAGAAGTTAATTTAGAAGCACTTCTCTGTCAAATAGGTGAGATTGTATGACTAGCTGCATTTAAAAAAAATAAACTCCACAAAAGAATTTAAAAATGGCCTGTATTTTAAATGAATCAAGCTGCTCTCTGTGCTCGGGGAGCTCCCATGGCCAATTTGCAGGGAGTACAGGCAAATAAGCTTGAGAGATTAGGCACGGGAGCCAGTGTCTCCCCCACCCTGGGTAAACCACACTTTTCATGGGCAAGGAGCTGGGTTTGCCCACTCCCTTTGCACAGCATTGGCATTTTGTATCCATCTTCTTCCTTGTTAAAACCTGACCCCCTCCACTTTGCGGACACGAACTCATTCACTTCTTTTTATTCTTTTTTTTGTTTTTGTCTTTGAGACAAAGTTTCACTTTTGTTGCCCAGACTAGAATGCAATGGTGCGATCTCGGCTCACTGCAATCCCTGCCCCTCGGGTTCAAGCAATTCTCCAGCCTCAGCCTTCCAAGTAGCTGAGATTACAGGCATGTGCCACGAGGCCTGGCTAATTTTGTGTTTTTAGTAGAGACAGGGTTTCACCATGTTGATCAGACTGGTCTCGAACTCCTGACCTCAGGTGATCCGCCCGTCTGGGCCTCCCAAACCCCTGGGATTACAGGCATGAGCCACCCCGCCCAGCCTGAACTCATTCACTTCTCCTCTTGCCTCTTTGATGGCTCTTCCCCACTAGCTCCTTGCTCTGTCCTCCCCTTAAATGCAGGCAGCCCCCTGAGAATCTATCCTCAGCAGAGTTCAGTTCCCGCACCAATGCCCCCTTGTGTGATCTCTTTGGTCCTCTTGTCTTCAAGTCTTTTATTACCATCAAGCAGACAACACTCAAATAATTCCCTACCCCTTGTTCTGATCTTTCTCCAAGGACGCCAGACAGCAGTTCCCCTTGCGTACCGGACACTTCCACTCGGCTGTCCTGCTGGAAACTCAAATTCAATTTGTCTGTATCAATTTGTCAGACTCTTCCTCTGCAAATTCGATTATCCTTCTGCAATCCCCAAGCCTTCAACCAGCACCACCGCCCTTTCGGTCTGTCAATCCAGAAACCTGGGAGTCACACCCTGTCCCCACTATAACCATAGGGGTTCAGCTCTTAAATATCTCTTTCTTCTACCCCCCTTTCACCCTCCCCACTGAGCACTCTCCCAGCTGGAGTCTCAGACATCTCACAGGGACTCTGCCTCTCATCTTGTCCTCCTCCCATCTACCCTCCAAACCCTAACCAGGGTACCAAGTCCAGACCACTCAGGAAGGCAGATGTGAGCTCTCTAAGACTGACCCCAACCAACTCCATCCCTCATCTCCCTGTACTCACTCTCCTCTCCCTGAGCCCTGTGCCCAGGCATCAGCCCCGTGTTTGCCCCCTCCAAATCTCATGTAGAAATCTGATCCCCAATGTTGAAGATGGGGCCTAATGGGAAGTGTTTGGGTCTTGGGGACGGATCCCTCCTGAATGGCTTGGTGTCATCCTCACAGTAATGAGTGGGTTCTCACTCTATTAGTTCCCACGAGAGTTTTCTCCAGAGCTGGTTGTGAAAAAGAACCTGGCGCCTTCCGCTGCCCTCCCTTCCTCTCTGTCACCATGTGATCTCGCACAAACCTGCTCCTTTCCCTTCCGCCATGAGTGGAAGCAGCCTGAGGCCTCACCAGAAGCAGACGCTAGTGTCTGCAGAGCTTTGAGCCCAGTAAAGCTCTTTTCTTTATAAATTACCCAGCCTCAGGTATTCCTTTATATAGCAATGCAAAACAGACTAAGACACCCTGCGTGTGGCAACTTTCCCAGAACACACATCTGCATACATTTGTCCCTCAGCCACTGTGATTTCTACCTATCCCATTCCTACTCTTTTGTTAGTTAGCATTAGGTTCAGCTGCCAGCAATAGAGACCCCAAATAATAGTAACTTAAGATAGATGATATTTCTCTTTCATATAAAAGTCCGTATAGTCCTCAGGGACCCAGGCTTATTCTAGTTTACTGATTTGTCTCAAGGATATGGTTCGCATCCTGATAATCCAAGATGGTGGCTAGGGCTCCAGCCATTACCTCTGTGTTCTTTTTTAAAACATTTTTTAAATTAATTAATTTCCTTATTTTGAGATGGAGTCTTGCTCTGTTACCCAGGCTGGAGTGCAGTGGTGCAATCTCGGCTCACTGCAACCTCCACCTCCCAGGTTCAAGCTACTCTCCTGTCTCAGCCTCCCGAGTAGCTGGGATTACAGGCACCCGCCACCATGCCTGGCTAATTTTTGGTTTTTTTTGTTTTTTTTTTTTTTTAATGGAGAAAGAGGTTTTCACCATGTTGGCCAGACGGGTCTCCAACTCCTGACCTTACATAATCTACCTGCCTCAGCCTCCCAAAGTGCTGGAATTATAGGCCTGAGCCACCACACCTGGCCTAACTCTGCTTTCTAAGCCTCAAAGAGGACAAGCGCATGTGTGGCTGCTTTTAAGGAAACCTACCCAAGTTACCATGCTGCATTTTCATATACATCCCATTGGCCAGCTGCAAAGAAGCGGTGTGACATTTAGTCTTTATTTTGAATCACGTACCTGGCTAAAAATCTGATCTGGGATTGTATTACTATGAAAGAAGGAGAGAGAGTATATTAGGGAACAACTAGAAGTCTCTAATGTCATTTGACAGAGGCCCATTCAAATGCCTCTTCCTTTAAGTGACTCCTCAGATCCCCAAATGGAGTTAGCCACTTCTTCCTGAGCCCTTGCCTGCAGTTTTTACCAGATCTCTCTGTCATCTACTGCAGTCAGTTCTGGAGTTGGTTTCCCTCCTAGGTTATAAGCCCCTGGGAGACAGGAGCAGTGCCTTCCATAACCTTAAACCTCCTATAACCTTGAGCCAGTTGCAAATGGGGCAGGGAAGGTGCTCAGTAAACATATGTTGACCAAATGGAACTAGCTCCTAAGCACCTCAGGTCCTTCCTCCCTGGGGACCAGTGGTGTAGCTTTGGAGGTGCCTGGAAGGTGTCAGGATCACAACCTGGAGCTGACGCACATATGGACCTATTCTGTGTTTATGTCTTATTTGCTTTTATTTAATAGCACTTTGTGGAGGTATAACTTATAGACGTTAAAGTTCTCTAATCTTAAGTCTAAGCACAATGACTTCTTATAAATGTACACATTCATGTTACTACTGTCCTGAGCAAGAGGAGAACATTTCCAGCACCTCAAAAGGTGCCCTTGTGCCCTTTCTTAGTAATAGCCCCTGCAGAGGTAACCATTGTTCATACCTTGTGTGTGGCTTTGGCTTTATTGATACTTATCTTAACTGCAGCAACAACAGGCTGCTTAGTGGCTGTGAGGAAAGCCTGGGCTGGGAAGCATCTCTCTTTCCAGTTCCAAGTCCTTCTCCAACTCTCTACATGCCAGTCAAACTAGACTTTAAGTTCCTTTAACTCACTCAGCTTTCTCTGGCCGCAGGACCTTTGCACATGCCATTTCATCTTCCTGGGGCACTGTTCCCCCACGTGTGGCCTGTCTCATCCCTGTTTGAATTTCAGGCCTCAGCTCAGACATTATTGCTTCACGAGACTGTCCCTGCCCCCACTCAGACTGGGTTCTTCACTCCCACAGAACATTGAACTTTTCCTTCTGAAACGATGATCACTCTTGTAATTCCATAATTCCCGGCATGTTGGTTGGACACATTCTAAAGTGACCCCATGCCAGAGAGTCATGCCCTTGTATAATCCCTTCCCCTCTAGTGTGGGTGGGACCTGTGACTTGCCCCTAGTCCATAGACTGTGTCAAAGATGAAGAGATTTAGCAGCTCAAAATCAGGTGATTTTGATTCAATAAAAAAGGGATATTACGCTTCGTGGGCCTGACTTAATCAGGGGAAAGGCCCTAAAAGAGGAACTGATGCCCTCCTTGAGGTGAAAGACTCCTGTTGGCCTTGAAGAATCAAGCCACCAAGTAAGTAAATGAACTCTGCCCGGGATCTGAGGGAGCTTGGAAGCAGATCTTTTTCCAGTCAAACCTCTGCTGAGACTGCAGCCCAAAGTTTACCTAGGTGCTGTGCTCGTGGTCTCACCTGGCAGAGCCTTTTGAGACCATGAGCAGAGGGCCTAGGTAAACTATGCCAGAACCTTCGACTCACAGAAACTGAGATAAGGAATGTGTGTTGTTTTAAGCATCTAAGTGTGTAGTAAGTTGTCACACAGCAATAGCTAACAAGTCTATCTTCCTTTCCCTCTAGAATGAGCTCCTTAAGAGCAGGGACCTTGTCTTGTTCTAAATTGGAGACATCCCTGTTCTCTAATATAGAGGTTTCCAAACTTTCTTGGGTCACAGTTCCATCAGTGTCTTAATTTTTTTTCATGATGCCTCTAGATCAAAAGAAATACCTAACACTTCCATTTATTAAGTAGCTTTATCCGAAGAACTTAATATGTATTTATATCCTAATAATGTAGTAGCCATTTGAAAAATAATACACAAAAATTGAAAGAAAAAATATTTTTGTTTTTATTTATTTAATTTTTCTTTTTCTTTTTTGAGGCAGGGTCTCACTCTGTTACCCAGGCTGGAATGCAGTGGTGTGATCATAGCTCACTACAGCTTCAAACTCCTGGGCTCAAGCAATCCTCCTGCCTTGGCCTCCCAAAGTGCTAGGATTGTAGGTTTGAGCCACTGCACCCAGCCAATATTTTTCTTTCTTTTTTTTCAGTTTTTTTTGAGATGAAGTCTCACTCTGTCACCCAGGCTGGAGTGCAATGGTGCCATCTTGGATCACTGCAGGCTCCACCTCCCAGGTTCAAGTGATTCTCCTGCCTCAGCCTCCTGAGTAGCTGGGATTACAGGTGTGTGCCACTATGCCCGGCTAATTTTTGTATTTTTAGTAGAAACAGGGTTTCACCATGTTGGTCAGACTGGTCTTGAAATCCTGATCTCAGTTTATCCACCTGCTTTGGCCTCCCAAAGTGCTGGGGTTACAGGGACAAGTCACTGCACCCGGCCTTATTTCATTCTTAATTGTAGTTACTAACTTGTAGAATCTGTGTGCCTGTTGGCAAACCTTTTGTTTGTTTGTTTTTGAGACAGAGTCTCACTCTGTCACCCAGGCTGGAGTGCAGTGGCACGATCACAGCTCACTGCAATCTACACCTCCCAGGTTTAAGTGATTCTCCTGCCTCAGCCTCCTGAGTAGCTGTGATTGTAGATGTGCATCACCATGGCCCGGCTAATATTTGTGTTTTTAGTAGAGATGGGGTTTCACCATGTTGGCCAGGCTGGTCTCCAACTCCTGACCTCAAGTGATTCACCCACCTCGGTCTCCCAAAGTGCTGGGATTACAGGCATGAGCCACTGCACCCGGCCCATTGACAAACCTTGAAATCAGGTTGAACACCATCCTCATCCTCATTTCTTGTTCGCATTGATTTTCGCATCAATGAAAATCTATCTTCGCAAAGATATGACATCATCAAAAGAAATGTATGTAGTGCAATCTAATGTTTAGTATGAATGTGAACTACCTCAAGCTTGTGTGGTGTTACTGTTTTCTTTGAAAACTTAAGGCCAGGTGTGGTGGCTCACACCTGTAATCCTAGCACTTCGGGAGGCCAAGGTTGGGGGATCACTTGAGCCCAGGAGTTCAAGACCAGCCTGGGCAACATGGCAAAACCCTACCTCTACAAAAAATACAAAAATTAGCTGAGCGTGATGGCACATGCCTGTGGTCCTAGCTACTCAGGGGGCTGGGGTGGGAGGATCACCTGAGCCCGGGGAATTCAAGGCTGCAGCGACCCGTGATCATGCCACTGCACTCCAGCCTGGGCAACAGAGTGAGGCTCTGTCTCAAAATATAAAAAAAGGAAAATTTAAAATATCCCGTAGTGCCCCTGTGAGTTCACTGTGGTGCCCCAGGGTACCTTGGCACAGAGTTTGGGAACCATGAACTTGCTAGGTACATGGGTGGGACTCAACAACTAGTCATGAACTAAGTGACTGACTGAATGAACAAAATGACTGTGGTAGGAAGGGAACCCAGAGAGGGACAAAGACGGGTTTGAGGTGGAAGGACCTCTTTATTTTCCCCTAGCACAGTGGTTCTAGAGGGCCATCAGTCAGAGTCTAAACAGGAAAGCAGAAGACACTTCAGATGTTTCCAACAGGAGGAATGCGATACAGGAGATTGGTTATACAAGTGCTGGGAGCATGGAGAAGCCAAATAACAGATGATGGGGTCAATGTGGAGACTAGTGAGAGTAAGAAACTCTATGGCCCTGAGTCTGCAAGACCAAGGGAGGAAGGTATTAGTGAGCCCCCAAGGAACCACAGCAGGCCTGTCGGGCAGCAGTTGAAGCCACGAAGGAGATGCAGCAGCTGCTAAAGATGCCAACCAAGACTAAGTGGCGGGGGGGAGGGGGGAGCAAATACCCGGCTTTTCCCTTCTTCTTGCCTTCCAATCTCATCAGCGCCTCCTATTGCCCCAAAGTGGCAGAAAACTAGTTGGCACAGAGCCTGATGAATGCAGGCTGCAGTGTCACCTCCTGTTACTGAGAACAGTGGAGGAAGAAATGGACATTAAAACAAAAAATTTGTCAGCCGGACACAGTGGCTCATACCTATAATCCTAGCACTTTGGGAGGCTGAGGTGGGTGGATTGCCTGAGCTCAGGAGTTCAAGACCAGCCTGGACAACATGGTGAAACCTCGTCTCTACTAAAATACAAAAAAATTAGCCAGGCATGGTGGCGTGCACCTATAACCCCAGCTACTTGGGAGGCTGGGGCAGGAGAATCTCTTGAGCCTGGGAGGCAGAGGTTGCAGTGAGCCGAGATCACGCCATTGCACTCCAGACTGGGCAACAGAGCGAGACTCCATCGAAAAAAAAAAAAAAAAAAGTCATGGGACAGAGACTGGGCTGGGAGGAAAGTCATTGCCCCCAGGCTCTTGTCCTGGCTTGGGACCAAGAAGGGCCAGCATGCCCAGGACTGAACCACAGAGGACACCCTGTGTTCTCCCAGACACCAGGGAGGCCCCTCTTTCCAAACCTGGTACTAAGACTAAGCCCAAATTATACAGCTTTGGAGCTAGACCTTCTGCCAACTGGCTGCGTGACTGCCATCAGGTCACTCAACCACTCTGATCTCTGGTCTCCTCAGTGTCAAACATAGGGCTTGGACAAGACGGCCTCCTGGGTTCTGCCTATCTTTAGCATCCTTCAATGTACAACTCAACCAGACTGTGAAGGAGGAAGAAGTACCAGAAGGCTGACCTGTAGGCGGAGAAATGGGTGGGCAAGAAAGCGGGGCCGGGTTCCAACCATTTATCTGTGAAACAGGGCGTGTAGGCGGGTCGCTGCAGATCACAAGCCTCTGAACCTCAGGCCTTTCTTGGCAGGGTCCGTGGAGTTGTCTTCTTTCTGGAGCTATTATCCAGGGCCAGGAGCTCTCTCTGGAGGGAGAAGAGTCCCAGGACAGTCTATCCCATGGCCTCTCCTCTTAAAGACGTAGAGAGATCTTACGGTCTGAGAGAGGGGACCATCTGACTCTAGAGGCATTTGCAGTGATCTCAGGGAGGGGAATAGAGGCTGGGAGGCAGATTCAAGGGGCCCTGAGAGATTTAAAGAGATTGAAACGGGGATGTGAGGAGGGAGCTGGACCAGAAGTCGTCAAAGGTCTCAGAGGCCTGGAGAATTTCAGGGCTGGAATATACCCCCTACCTAGTGCAGCACTCTTACTGTACTGATGAGGAAACCAAAGTCCAGAGAGGGAAGGTGACTTGCTTAAGGTTCCTGATCTATTTCTAACCAGCCTCTGGACTCCCAGCCTGGTTCTTTCCTGAATGAGAGCTGTCTCCCACATCAAACCCAGATCAAAACTCACTTGTTCTGTCTCATTCTGTCACAGCCTTTAGGCTGTGCTTTGGATTACCTGTTGCTCTTGCAAGTGAACCGAACAGTGAATTTTCATCAAAACGTGGGTTTAGGCTGGGCGCAATGGTTCACACCTGTAATCCCAGCACTTTGGGAGGTTGAGGCGAGAGGATCACTTGAGCCCAGGAGTTCAAGACCAGCCTGGGCAACATAACGAGACCCTGTCTCTACAAAATTTTTTAAAAACTTAGCTGGGTGTGGTGACAGGCACCTGTAGTCCCAGCTGCCCAGGAGGCTGAGGTGGGAGGATTGCCTGAGCCATGCAGGTGGAGGCTACAGGGAGCTGTGATAGCACCACTGCACTCCAGCTTGGGGGACAGAGTGAGACCCTGTCTCAAATGAAACAAAACAAAAACAAAGACAAAAACATGGGCTTAATGTGCAGTGCTACTAGAATATCAGTCCCATGAAGCCCAGGATATTATCTGTTTTGTTTCACACTGTATTCCTAGCACCCAGAACAGTGCCCAACACCTCATAGGAGCTCTATCAGTGATCCCCTCTTGGAAATCAGAAGCCTGTTGAAGATGATGTTCTAGACACAAAGTGCATCCAACGATAGATGTTTCAGGTTTTGGTTGGGGGAGTTATTTGAGGTTTCCCTCCCAAATCAGGAGGGCTATGCTCTCCATGCTCATCCTGAACACCCCGCCAATGACCCCTGGGAAGACGGTTCAGTCCTTCCTCAGTCCGCCTCCCTCAATATTTCAATATCCTCATCTTAGAATGTTTCCAGCTGGATCTGCTCCAACACAAAGAATGCAAAGAGTGTCCCTCCTCTCTTTTGCTCTGTCCTCCGGCCAAATGTCTCTTTTGCTCTGTCCTCCCGACAAATGCAGAGGATTAGGAGAGCAGTAAAAGACCCTCCCTCCCTTTTGGCCACAGCCTGGCACCACCGTTGGAGCTTTTTCTTCTGAAGATGTTATTTTCTTTTCTTTTTTTTTTTTTTGAGACAGATTCTTGCTCTGTCGCCCAGGCTGGAGTGCAGTGCTGCAATCTCTGCTCATTGCAACCTCTGCCTCCCAGGTTCAACTGATTCCCCTGCCTCAGCCTCCCAAGTAGCTGGGACTACAGGCACATGCCACCACGCCTGGCTAATTTTTTTTGTATTTTTAGTAGACACGGGGTTTCACCATGTTGGCCAGGATGGTCTCAATTTCCTGACCTCGTGATCTGCCTGCCTTGGCCTCCCAAACTGCTGGGATTACAGGCATGAACCACCGTGCCCGGCCTGAAGATGCTATTTTCAAGCTGCAGGCCCACATTCTCAAATGCCCATTCGGCATTTCCTCCTGCAGGGTTGCTGTGGGTTGAGTTGTGTCCCCAAAAATATATGCTGGGGGTACCCGTGAATGTGACCTTATTTGGTCAAGTTAAAATGTGGCCATACTGGATTGGGTGAACCCTAAGCCAATGACTGGCATCCTTATCAGAAGAGAGAAAGTTGGACACCAACTTGGACACAGACATAAGGAGAACCCCACGTGCCCACAGAGGCGAAGGCTGGAGTGAGGCATCTACAAGCCAAGGAGAACCAAGTGGTTGGTTCTGGCAACCATCAGTAGCTAGGAAGATGCGAGGAGGGATTCCGCCCTAGAGCCTTTGGAGGGAGCATGGCCCTACTGACACACCTTGATTTTGGCCTCCAGAATTGTAAGATAATAAGTTTCTGTTGTTTTAAGCCACTCAGGTTTGTGCTGTTTGGGATGGCAGCCCTAGGAAACCCATACAATAATCTGCTGGAACCTCAAATGCAACACATTCCAGAGATAATCACTTTCCTTTTCAAGCCTGTGCCTCTAGAAGGTGCACTAATTCTTTTCATGACATCCCCCCTGGCCTTTACCCAGGCTTGAAAGATCTCAACTCCATCCTCATTTATTCTTTGGCAAATCCTTGCCAAGTCTTGTCCTTTTGTCCCAATCATCTGTCTTTGTTCTCCCTCTCCCCTGCTGCTCTTTCCATTTAGACTCTTAATCTGGACTCTTACAATCCTGGCTTCAAACCCTCTCACATAAGAGTGAATAAATAACTTTCCATCATATAAATGTCCTGTGATGCCCCACTGCCCCCAGTTGAAACCCAAAACAAACGCCTTTGTAGGGGCCCCTGTTGATGGCCCACTGGCTCGCTTTTACCTGGGTGGGGTGCTTGTGCCGCTGCTGTGGATATTGACTGATAACAACGCAGAACTGCTCCATCTTTGGAGAACTGCCCTGGACCCTGGGACCCATCGCATTCCTGGAAGTTATGCACCCCCTTGGGGGCGGCCTACAGCCAATGGGGCACACAAGACTATCTCTCTTGCCTCAAGCAGGGCTGAATCTGTGATGGAATTCCTGCTCCAGAGCTCCCTGAGGAATGGGGCTGAAGCCAGACTCCCTGGGAGACCACATCCTTGCTTAGACCCTTCCCCCGCCCTCCCCTGCTTTCCCTTCCTGCCCTTCTCTTTAGAGTTCTTCCTCAGCGATCACATCATGTGAGTACCTGTCTCAGGCTTTGCTTTTGGGGAGTCCACCTAAGAACACCCTCAATAGAGCAATGGGATTCCTTAGTAAAACCTGCACTCCTTCACCTGGCACTCAAGGCCCTCTGTGGTCAGACCCAGAGCACCCAGTCTCCCCACCTTGTCCTCACATCCCTCTTCCTTTGGTCTAGGTGCTGAGCACAGTAGATCATTGAACTGCATACTGAGATGGAAACTTGTTCCTCCACTTCTCACCTCCAGCCTTTGCTATGCTCTTCCTTCTGTCTGACCTTCCTCCTCTGCCTCCCTCATCCATGCACATCGAGGGTAGCAGGAAGTTAAATTGCATTATTTCTGTCTCAGTTGAGGTCCCAAAGTCAGCAGGTGACAACTAGTCCACAACCAAAGTGAGGTTAGAGACAACCCCAGCAGCACTTGCAAGGGAGGTGCCGAGAGCTGGGACTCCTTTGGACTATTCACCTGTAGGCCATAGAGAAGTTGGGAGGCTCTGGAGCTGGAGTTTCTGAAGAGAGAGGTATTGGTGAGCCGAGCCTCATCTCTCCCTGTGCAGAAGGTGAGATCTGCTGGCCGGGTTTAGGACTCATGCCTGGGAAACCTAAAGAGTCAGGGCTGCACCTGGCCACCTGCTTAGACTGCAGATGAGTCTGCCTTTTTAGGAACAAAGGGCGCCGAGGATTTCTCATGGAGCATCTGGGGGCTGGTTGGGGTTGGCTTGTATTCTTTCCAAAGGGGTGGACCAGTAGGTGCTGAGATTGCAGGCAGATGAAATGACAGCTGCATAGAGCCACACCCATGTCCGGGACTGATGACAGGTGAGAACACTCAGCAAAGCATTGGGAGGGGCTGTCTCCAAAGAACCTGTGAAGGCCCCCGTGAGAGGATGGGGCAGCGTTATCCACATGCCGAGCCCACAGAAAGCCTTGCTAGAATGTGTGACCATACCAGACAAGTAAAACCTTTCTTGCTCCATCTTTCCCTCATCCCAAACTTGGAGGGGCAGAAGTGGCCTGGTGGGTGGGAAAGGGGAAAAGAAGCTATATAGGGGAAAGTGAAGAGAAGCAAGGAAAACATGTCCCTCCGCTCCCACACCAGGAGGCTGGCCAGATCAGCCCCCACCTGGGGTGGGCCAACAGGAAGACTTTTGAGTTCATATGAAGGGGCCCCCTGGCAATAGGTAGACTGTATTTTAAAAAAACAGACAAGCAGCTGGGCATGGTGGCTCACGCCTGTAATCCCAGCACTTTGGGAGGCCGAGGCAGGCAGATTACCTGAGGTCAGGAGTTCGAGACCAGCCTGGCCACATGGTGAAACCCCCTCTCTACTAAAAATACAAAAATTAGCCAGGCTTGGTGGCACACTACTGTAATCCCAGCTACTCGGGAGGCTGAGGCAGGAGAATTGCTTGAGCCCGGGAGACAGAGGTTGCAGTGAGCCAAGATCATGCCATTGCACTGCAGCCTGGCCAACAGAGCAAGACTCTGTCTCAAAAAAACAAAAACAAAAACAGACAAGCTCTATCGTGGAAAATTTCAAACATATCCCTGAGTAAAGAGAATCCTATCACGGACTGGTATATTCCAGGGCTCAGTGTCAATAGTAACCAGCACATGGCCGGTCTTGTTTCATCTGCACCCTACTTTTTCTCCTTCCTCTTCCCTTAATGGATTTTTTTTCTTACTTTTTTTTTTTTTAAGATGAGGTCTTGCTATGTTGCCCAGGCTGGTCTCCAACTCCTGGGTTTAAGCAGTCCTCCCACCTTGGCCTCCCATAGTGCTGGGATTACAGGCATGAGCCACCACACCCAGCCTAATGGATGTCTTAATTACCAAATGAAATATATTTTTTATTTCTTATTATTTTGAGACAGGGTCTCACTCTGTTGCCCAGGCTGGCATGCAGTGTCACAGTCTTGGCTCACTGCTGCCTCAACCTCCCGGGCTTAAGCGATGCTCCCATCTCAGCCTCCTGAGTAGCTGGAACTACAGATGCATGCCACCATGCCCGGCTAATTTTTGTATTTCTAGTAGAGACGGGGTAACGGGGTTTAACCATGTTCCTCAGGGTGGTCTCGAACTCCTCAGCTTAAGTGACCCACCTTGGCATCCCAAAGTGCTGGGATTACTGGTGTAAGCCACTGTGCCTGGCCTGAAACAGAATTTTTCTTTTTTTTGAGTCTTGCTCTGTCACCCAGGCTGGAGTGCAGTGGCACGATCTTGGCTCACTGCAACCCCAGCCTCCAGGGTTCAAGCAATTCTCATATCTCAGCCTCGCGAGTAGCTGGGATTACAAGCATGTGCCACTATGCCCAGCTAACTTTTGCATTTTTAGGAGAGATGGGCTTTCACCATGTTGGCCAGGCTGGTCTCAAACTCCTGGCCTCAAGTGATCTGCCTGCCTTGGCCTCCCAAAGTGCTGGGATTACAGGTGTGAGCCACCACGCCTGGCCTGAAACAGATTTTTAAAACGCAAGTGAACAAAGGGTTTTTACTGCCTATGAGTAGTTTTGTCTCTGTGTGGCCAAGGGATAGTGGCTTCTCCTCTCTGTGCTGTAGTTAACGCAAGGACACGATCCCTGTCCTTCTGACCCCACGTAAGAGGCTGGTCATGGACCAGCATCTTATGATCTTGTGCCAAGTTGATGGGTGAGATGGTGATAATGACACTGATGATGACAATGACAGTTACCGGGATCAGAGAGTAAATGGATGGTATACGGGTGGCATGCCGTTGGTGTGGGTGGCATGTGAATATGACGTGTGCATGTTGTGTTGGTGGTATGTGGGTAGAGTGTGGCTGACATGCTGTTGTGTACTGGCATGCGGTTGGTATGTGGGTGTCGGCCAGTTTGCCTGGGCTCAGGATGTGTAATGATTTATCTGATTTGCCTTCCCTCCCAGCAGCAGCCGACTGCATTTCATACATACCAAGGTTCTTATCACATCAAGAATTCATAATCATCCCAAAATATTCAATGGGGATATGAAATATTTACACATGAGGCACCAGACGATGAAACGAGCCTGTCCCCAGACCCTGGCAGAAACCTCTCTCCTGCAGGGACAGGAATGAGGCTGGGAAGGGGCTGGGGCTATCCTTGCAGGTCCTCATCTCTGGGGCCTCTGCAGCACATACTGGATGTCCTTGTTTGGTGGGGGGGCAATCAGATCTCCGGCCTCCTCCCTGCCCCTGGTGTAGCCTCCACTCCCTTACTCTCCCGCATGGGCAAGATGCCTCTGCTTGGCAGGGCATAGCTGGGGGGAGCGGTGAGACAGGAACAAAGAGAGGGGCTTGACCTAGATCATAGAAACCCAGAATCTAGGAAATGGAAGCAATCTCAGAATTTATCCACACCTCTTTCCTCAAAATGCTGCAGGTATCCTTGTTTATCTGCTTGCTTAACTCCAACAACCGGGAGCTCACTCCCCTCATTTAATAGTTGGAGACTTGTGGTTAGGAAGCTCTCCCTTGTACTGCAGTGCCTACAGGCTCCACTTGCCAGCCCTCTTCAGCCCCTCAGGGGTCACCTTGTCCATCCTCCTGCCACTCTGGGTCCTCAGTGTCTTGAGACCCCCAGCCCTGCCTGCTGCATGGGGAGACACCAGAACACAGACGGGCCCCTGAGCAGCCGTAATGGTCTTGTCTATTTAATTACCATGCAATTAGCCTAATGCATATTTTAACATCGCACCAGAGCCGCTCATCAATCATCCGCAGCCGGAGACAGACAGACAGACAGACAAACAATAGTCACTCTGCAGAGTCTGGAGAAAGAAGATTTTGTCAGTAACTTTTCAGGCCTCAGCACAATCGAGGGCTGTGCCATTGTTGAAAGTACTCACCTGCTTTCCTCCAGCTTCCGGGGTAGGAAAATGAGGCTCAGGCTTCTGTTTCCCCATTGCAGCTCCACCCCAACTTGGGCCAGCAGAATTGCTGTGGCTTCCTGCTGGTAATCTCAGCTCCCCAGGGATGCTGTCTCCCCCAACAGGCTGGGAATCCTTTGAGGACACAAATCCTGTTTTCTCTTTCTTCTGTCTTTTCCCTACTCCACCTGAATCCAGCTAAGAACTATGATCCAGAACAGCAAGGGCATTGGACTGGGAGTCACTGAACACATGTGTAATGTTGACTGAGCCATGTCTTCTGGCAGAATGTGTTTTCACCAGACTGGAGTGGAGACAACAGTGGCTTGCAAGCTCTGTGATCCATTTCAGCTCCCCCACAGCCTAGCTGAGCAACCTTGGGAAAATGTCTCAACCTCTCTGAGTTTCCATGACCTCAAATGCAAATGCTTCTACTAATATCTAGCTTATAGGGTTGGTAGAGAATTAAATGAGTTAACACTGGGCCGGCACTTATACTTAAGACACAATGCTTTCCTCCCTCCCTCCCTCTGTTCTATCTGACTATTGAATTCACAGGTCCCCTCGTGGACTCTGGCCACTTTGCTGGTGGATGGGGAGATTTCCAGAGTGCACAGGACCCTTGTTGCCAGTGCTGGGTGGAGCCCCAAGTGAGGAGAGCTGGGGAGACCTGGGGTTTGTGCTGAAAGGTGAGGTGCAGCCTTGGGTGGGTAAGGCCGGGCATTGCTGATGGACACATCTTCCATGAGGATAAACTGGAATGTGACACTGATACTGTCAGACCCAGAGCAGCAGAACATGGAGAAGCCTAAATATTTCATGATCAAATTCATCAATAATGGAGACGGAGACTAAATTACATAACTGTCACCTTTCCGTTAAATAATATTTTCTGCAGGGGGCTGGGCGGGGCCATAAGGCCTTTATTGCAAGTCATGAATGATTTAGGCCAGCAAATAAAGGGGATCAGGAAGAGAGAAAGAGACAGGGATTCTTCTAAGATCAGCTGACACATCACACGAGAATGGCTGGAGGGAATCTGCAAGGTGTGAGGGTCGCAGGGAATGGGTACTGCGGATATTTACAGGGAGGTGCTGGGGGCTGGGTACACATCTTCCAGAACTGGGAAGGTGATTAATAGACCGGCTCTGAGTCTCACTGTCACATTGTTCATTTTACATGGACATGAACAGAAAGAAGCTTAGAGACAACCAGAAAGCAGGGGCTACATCTCCCTATCAAATAGAAAGGAACTCTGTTGTAGGGCCCAGTCTACCCCACCAGACCAAGGGCTTCCTGAGGGCAAGAGGTGTGTCTTCTTGGTCAGAGTTGAAGCCTCTATACACAGGAACTGTGTTTTTCCCCATTACATTGGGGACTTCCAAAGCCAGGGCAGCGGCTGTACCATCTCTTACAGACCTGGGGCTTCCTGAGGGCAGGGCATGACCTGAGTGCAGGCATTTTGGAGTACAGGGATTGCTGCAGGCCGAGTGTCTGTCCTTCCAATCAGAGCGGGGCCCCTGCCGGCAGGGATGGTGTCTCCTGTGTTAAACTGGGGCCTTCCTCAGGTCTTGGCCTATGCCCTCTCCATCGGCGTTGGGAAGCCCTGAGGGCAGAGGCTGTGTCCCCCTACTCAGACTGGAAGCTCCAAGGAAAGTGCCTAAGTCCTTTCTCGCTTCTCCTTTGCGTGGTGGAGGAAGGAAGGGATGAGGGGAACTGGCGCTGGGTCTCAGCAGCCAGCCAGCCCTCCCCTCCCCAGAGAGGGAGCCTCGGTGGGCATGTGTGCAAACTCACCCTGCACCGTCAGCCCTCCGTGGGAAGGGTGAGGGTTGGGAGCGCTGTGCCCGCTAAGTGTATAATTACACAGTACTTGGGGTAATTTTCCTCTTCCTCAAGAAGCGCACGTTGGCCCTGATTTTCCTATCTGCAGATTGTAAGCTCGTAATTAGCAGCAAATTACCCACACAAGTGACAAATTTTTGTGCTTTCAAGTAAACAGACAAAATACCCACAGTTCATAAATTGCCTCTCGGTGCAGCAGGCACCTGGTTCCTGGAGATGCCCAGCCTGCCCACACGTGTCAGAGAAGGGGGCGGAGAGCCAGGGTGAGGGCCAAGGCTGCAGCCAGTGGGCTTACGGGTAGACCAGCTGGTCTCTAAAGTTGGAACTTCCTGCTTGCTGACCAGCACCCACAGATCAGAGTCTTTGGCCCAGGTCAGCTTCAAGGTCTCCGACATGGATGTGGAGTACTAGGGTGGCAGCACCAGCCTCGAGGATGAGAAATAGATCCCCATTCCCCTATCTGTGTCACTGAGGAGCTCATGGAAACTGGCTCTGCGTCTTCTCTCAGTCCACTTCTCTGGACACCAAACGCCTCTTACTTGCTTTTGAACGTGATTCTTAACTTTGTTTGAGTCATGGACCTTCTGGCAGCCTAGGGAAGTCTCAGAACCCCTTCTCAGTATAATATTTCAAATGCGTAAAATAAAACACACAGGATTACAATGGGTTGAAACGCAGTTCTAGCCTCATGCCCAGGGTTGGAAACCTGCCCCAGAACAATTTCTTGCCCTAGTTCTAGCACTCAAAAGAAGCTTAAACTTCAGCATTGGGTAGATTTGGGTTCAAACCCTGACTCTGCCACTTTCTGGCTGTGTGACCCTGGGTGAGCCAGGTAACTTCTCTGAGCCTGTCTCCTCCTAGGAGAAACAGATAATAGCAGAGCCTGGCCGGACACGGTGGCTCACATCTGCAATCCCAGCACCTTGGGAGGCCAAGGCGGGCAGATTGTTTGAGGCCAGGCATTCGAGACCAGCTTGGGAAAAATGGTGAAACCCCGTCTCTACAAAAAATACAAAAATTAGCCGGGCATGGTGGCATGCATGTGTAGTCCCAGCATGGGAGGAGGGAGGATCACTTAAGCTCGGGAGGTTGAGGCTGTGGTAAGCTGTGATCATGCTACTGCACTCCAGCCTCCACAACAGAGCAAGGCCACCCTGTCTCAAAAAAAAAAAAAAAAAAAAAAGCCTCCCTCCCACATAGGACTGTAAGGATTAAATGAGATAATGTATGTAAAATTTCTACCAGAGTCTCTAGCACATAGTAAGTTCTCAATGTTAAGTATTAATAACAATAATAATGTTTCAGGATTTTGATGATTCAGTTCTTATTCTTCTTGCCCTTCCTCTTCGTGTTCATTCATGTCATTCCCCAACACACTCCCAGATTTGATGAGCACTAATTTAGTAAGAACTGATTTCCTGTGCTCCTGGATACACTCAAGTTCCCTAATCCCATCTGAAAACTACAGTGCTCCTACCCTCCTGGAGAGGAGATGCCTCGCTACTGGAGGCAAATAGGATCCAAAGCTTCCACTCTGCCACCCTTCCTGAGCTCAGCAAACTCATCACTAAAACGGGGTTAATAACACCTACTTCACCAGGCTGAAAAGGGGTAATATTTGCAAAATGCCTGGTAAAACATCTGGTATACTTGGTGGGCCACTGGAACTGTACCCATGATTAATGTTATTGTCCCTGGTAATCTGTTACTTTGGTGGCCCCCCAATGAAGCACACCTTCCAGCATTCCTGCCCTTGTGTACGCCTCTCTCACATTGATTCTGGGCTGGCCTTGAGCGCTGCCTTAACCATTAGGACATGGCAGAAGTGATGTTGTGTCAATTCCTGGCCTAAGCCTTAAGAAGGCCTGGCAGCCCTGGTGTGATGGAGCTGGCTTGTACCAGCTTCAAGAGATGATAGTTAAATTTTCTCGAATTTTATGAGCATATTAACATCAAGTTGGTAACTTGAAATTAGTACTGGTAGAAATATTTACACTACAGAGATTGGCAAATACTACACATCAGGGATCTTTCCTTCCTTTTCATTTTCTTTGTTGTAAAGTCAGATACCAGCACCCCATTGCCTGGTAACTTTCACTTTAGAACTCTGGTGAGCTCTGAACCACAACCTAAGACGCTCTGCTATTTTTTAGGAAAGACTACCCATGGAAAAGCCCAGTGGAGGGGAAGAAGACCTGAGACTGCATGGAGGAGAACCAGGGAACCCAGATACATCACCCAGTAGAGCCATTCCAACCACCCATCTGTGAATGAAGAAATCATGAACTTCCAGCTCCAGGAGACGTCACATGGATCCAAGATGATCTGTCCCTACTGTAACCAGACAGAATTCTTGAATCACAGAATTCTGATCAAACAAAACACTTACTGTTTTAAACCATTACGTTTTGGGGTGCTTTACATGTGGCATAGATAATCGAGCCATCTGTCCCTGAGGCGTAGAACCAGGTAGCCCCACGTCTCCTGCAATGGTCTCTTCATTCTGTGACTTCTCATCACTTTCTACATTATGTGGGTTCCAGGAAGCCCAAAAGAGAGGTTCCCCAGCTCTCTTCACCTCAACAGGGGCAGCCTCCCTTGCCCCTGAGCCACCCTGATCTTCTAGGGGTCCCAGGAAGTGTCCCCGCCCACACACCTCCCCCATCCATATATGCAGACCGGGAGACATGGAGTGAGGGATTCTTCTGGGGAGACTGGTGTGGAGCTGACAGAGGAACACAGCCTCCCTCCCTTCCCTGTTGACATTTGAAAAGGACAAAATTGGAAGGAAGGTAAATGCTACTCTTCTCTTCTCCCAGGGAAGGAGGTGGCAGACACCCAGCGTTCTGTTTGCTTCAAGTTTAGCAAGGGTACTGGGGTGCTAGGCACCAGGTCGCACCCTGACAGGGTGGCTGCTGGTGGGCTTGGCATCCTCCAACCGAGGTTGCCTGGGGCTGGTGTCTGGCAAAACTGCCCTCCCTATCCATCCAGTGCCCCTGTGCCTGGGTGAATCCAGTGGTCCCAACCACAGGGGATTCCACAAGTCTGCACAGTGTTTCCAAATTTCTGAGACTAATTTGGGGGTTTGGGGAATGAGAAACTGGAATCACTAAAAATTCTTGGGAACTTTTGAAATCTTATGTTATTCCGTATTTCTCATAACACTTTATTTTACACATTTTATTTTATTTTATTTTATCTTATTTTATTTTATCTTTGAGATGGAGTCTCACTCTGTTGCCCAGGCTGGAGTGCAGTCGTGCGATCTTGGCTCACTGCAGCCTCCTCCTCCCAGGTTCAAGTGATTCTCCTGCCTCAGCCTCTCAGGTAGCTGGGACTACAGGTGCACACCACCACACCCAGCTAATTTAGTATTTTTAGTAGAGATGGTGTTTCTGTTGGCCAGGCTGGTCTCGAACTCCTGACCTCCAGTGATCCACCCATCTCGGCCTCCCAAAGTGCTGGGATTACAGGTATGAGTCACCTCACCAGGCCCATTTTACACATTTTAAATAATGATGATTATTATCATTATTAATGACTGTGGGCCAAACACGGTGGCTCACGCCTGCAATCTCAGTGCTTTGAGAGGTCAAGGTGAGAGGATCACTTGAGCCCAGGAGTTTGAGATCAGCCTGAGCAACAGCAAGATGTTTTTTAGAGGCTCTAAAAAATTTTTAAATTACCCAGATGTGTTGGTGCATACCTGTGGTCTCACCTGCTTGAGAGGCTGAGGCAGGAGGATCACTTGAGCCCAGGAATTTGAGGCTACAGTAAGCCATGATTGCGCCACTTGCTTTCCGGCCTGGGTGACAGAATGAAACTGTGTCTTGAAAAAATAAATAAATAAATAAACAAAATGATTGTAAATAATGAGTGACTGTAAATAATAAATAGTAAATCATTTTTCTGTGATAGGGTTATGTTAAAAGTTTCAAAGGTCTTTTGTTTATGAAAAAGATATATTAAATGCATGAATTATTATTTCTATGAACCAATATGTTTTGACAAGATTATATATTTTAATAACATGCAAATTTGCTCCCTACCTGATGTAGACATTTCATAAGCGAAAACATTAAAATAAGGGAACGTTAACACAAAATTAATGCCAAATAAAAATCATTAAAAAATTGAAAGCTAACACAAATATTTAATATTAAAATTTTTTCATCTTAAATGAAAATTCTATTTTACTTTTTTTTTTTTTTTTGAGACAGGATCTCTCTCTGTCACCCAGAGGGAGTGCGGTGGCATGATCTCTGCTTACTACAACCTCCCCATCCTGGGCTCAAGCCATCCTCCCACCTCACCCTCCCCAGTCGCTGGGACTACAGGTATGCACGATCATGCCCAGCTAATTTTTGTATTTTTTCTAGAGACGGGGTTTCACCATGTTGCCCAGACTGGCCTCAAACTCCTGAACTCAAGCAACCTTCCTCCCTCGGCTTCCCAAAGTGCTGGGATTACGGGCATGAGCCACCTCACCCAGCCTAAAAATGAAAAGTTTAAAACACACAAAGCAGTAATTAACCTAACAGTCTTTTTAAGATTTTTTTATTTTATTTTATTTTTAGAGACAAGGTCTCACTTTGTTGCCCAGGCTGGGGTGCAGTGGCGCAATCATAGCTCACTGCTGTCTCAAATTCCCTGGCTCAAGTGATCCTCTTGCCTCAGCCTCCTGAGTAGCTGGGACTACAGTCGTGGGCCACCATACCCAGCTAAGATTTTAGCCTGACACTCTTGATCTTTATTTTGTAACAAATACCCCAGATATGGAAAAAAATATTGTGTGTTGATATGGGTTGAATCATTAAGCATGTGTCTAAACGCATCTTCAATTTGGGTGTTAGAGCATGCTATATGTTATATGCTTCAAATAAGCTCATTTATTTATCTTTTAACAATGAAAGTACTTTGCTTGCTCTGATTTTCTTTTTGTCACTGAAATAGATATTGCTTTTATTCATTCAGACTTTAGATCAGTTTCTGATTTTGTGTCTGAGAATTCTACCACATTCCTATCTTCTTCTCTTTGCATTTCTCCCATAGCAAATATTCAAATGCTGGAAAAGGACAGTGACCGTGACTGCACAGTATTTGAAGAATGTAATATTCAGATCTCCTAGCAAGGTTAACAGTAAGTACTACATGTACTACAATTGCCAGCTTAAGGGCTTATTTTGCTTCCAAAACTTATTTCTTGAAACATTGCTCACAGGATTGGTATTAAGTATACTGCGCTTATAACTTATTAATATTTATTTTATTTGTAAGAATGACTCACCATTGGCAGCAGACAGGGCCACAAACATGCACTGATATGAGGGCAACAACTCCCAGTCAGGAAGACTGACTGATTAGATGGTGACATTCTTGCTTATGAACTCCTGTCCTAGCTCCCAGAGATGTTGACCTTAACCTTCAACTCCATGTATCAGGGTTTCTGGCTCTTGCTTTCAACTTGACATCAGTTGATTCCTTTGAACAAATAACATCTCTATGTTGATTATGAAGCTCTAATTCTCACAAGAGAATTATAATACCTTTTCCCATTTTTCAGATTTCTTGACTAACTTTTCTGGGGATTTTCCTCAGAAATGCTGCATTGTAACACTAGGTCTATAGCATGACTGAAGGGAGGTGAGCTTCATCCAAGGAGTGTGTACTCTTGACATGCCTGTTCTAGACAGGATGGGATGCTGCTGCCCAGGGTTGGAGAGGTCACTAAAGAGAGAGTTGGGCTCTGGTGGAAAAACCACCCAAATTCACTCGTTCCCCAGGGTCCCACCTCCCCTGCTGGACTCTTACAAGACAATGTTCCCCAGGGACTGTCTCTAGCTCTCTTCTTGTCTTCATCTTCATGTTCTCTGGGGCACTGCATCCATGATCTTGGTTTCAATGCACCGATGAAATCCAAATTCATATCTCCAGCCCAGATCTCTCTCACTCTCTTGCTTAAAGACCCATTTGCAAGTCTTTTCCTTCCCATCCACACGACTCCAAGCTTTCCTTGTTTAGAAGACTAATATCCAAGGTAGGAATGCTTTCACTGGAAGACAATAATGGTTCCATTGAACTGGAAGGTGAGATTGTCACCAGGCCCTTTTAGTTTGTCATGCAAAAAGGGAGATCATAGTGTCGGTTGGGATGACTGACCCAATGAATGAGAAACAATGGGGGCAAGGAAGGATAGGACTTGTAGGACAAGTAGTTCTAGGTCTGGTGGTAAAAGTTAATGGAGGCTGGGTGCAGTGGCTCATGCCTGTAATCCCAGCACTTTGGGAGGCCAAGGCAGTCAAGAAGTTAGTCAAGACCTGAGGTCAGGAGCTCGAGACCAGCCTGACCAACATGGAGAAACCCCGTCTCTACTAAAAATACAAAAAATTAGCCAGGCATGGTGGCACATGCCTGTAATCCCAGCTACTCAGGAGGCTGAGGTAGGAGAATTGCTTGAACCCGGAAGGCGGAGGTTGCAGTGAGCTGAGACTGCGCCATTGCACTCCAGCCTGGGCAACAAGAGCAAAACTCTGTCTCAAAAAAAAAGTTAATGGAAGGCCATACCAACCCCAAACAGGCAACACCATCAAAAGCTCAGCCTTCTCCAGAAAGAAGGTTAAGATGACCCCACCAGATAAAGACCTCTGATCAGCTGAGGTACTCATGAAGACAAGTGGGACATGGAATGAAATGACAAATACCAACTATAGCCTGTGATCAGTTGCAAAAACAAGAATTATACTATCCACCCATAGTGTACTCCTTGCTTTTCTTAGGGATATATTTATCTCTTTTAACCAAATTTCTTTATTTCTCCCATCTTCATTCCCCATTATTTTCATATAAGGATATTTTTGATAGCTATATTTGCAATTTATGGCATAGATTATAGAATTTTGAAATGGAATCATGACAGAATTAGGAGAATGGACCTCCCTGGTTATCCTGGTGTAATTACTGATATGAACATGGATTGTCCGCCTTTGGGGAAAAGGGTAAGTTTTCATTGTGAGGAATAATTACGTCATGTTAGGTTTTGGTAGTGGTCATCGTGGTGGGTAAGTCTGAGAAGGAAGAAGGGTATATATTGATGTTGGACAGCCAAGAGGTGGACTGCAATAGACATTTGTCATTCTTCTTGGCTGCCTGGGGCTTTTAAGCCTTCTTTCTTTATTTGGAACCTCCATATCTTATGTGTCTGCCTCTCCCCTAAGTAGCAGCCAGAAGCTCGCTTTCCTAGGCTCCCTTATACCAGGTATGTAACTTAGGCTGCCCCAAACAAATGTATCCAGAGAAGTCTCTGAAGAAGCATGGCCTCTATTTTGGTGAGTGTAGCAGCAGAGGCACCCAACTTCCAGATGCTGTGATGGCAGAAGTTCTAGGGAGTACCACCCCTTAGACCTGGGCAAGAGGAGTCCCTGCTTTGGCCCATGCATTTATAGAGTCCTACTGTGGTCCTCCTCCAGCCACACTCCTCCCGTCAGGGTCAGGAATCTGCAGGACCAAGGGACACGCCTACCCAGAGCCCACACCTCCACTTCTACATCGTGCTTTGAGAACCAGGATCCCAGATTTCCTGTCCAAATGGCCCCATACCCACTTCCAGGGCCTGTACAGGCCTCTTTCCTGGGCCTGGCTTCCGAAGGTAGATCACACTGCAGTGCTGTACCCTAAAGCCTGAGAGGCAGCCCAGGGGTGTTTGTTTGTGGGGGATGTGAAGAGAACTTGGGCCGGTAGGCAGGAATGTCTACACACAAGCCCAGAGGCCCCTTGCAGGGCAGGACATGGCCAAAGGGAAGAAAGAGAAGGGGCAGGGGCTGGAGGCGGATTCCCTGCACCACCCTTTTGTAGCACAGTTCTGAGGATTCTGAGTCTGAACCTGACCTTCCTGGCTGTTATAAAAGTTTATGTGTCAAGGTGTAGAATCTGTGGAAGATTGTATTTTCTAAAAATGGTAACGGCAGCGTGTCATCTCGCTCGCTCTTTCAGATCTTTACATTCCCCACCAAGAGGCAGAGTCCACTTCCCCTCCCCTTGCATCTGGGCAGCACTTTGCGACTGCTTTGATGAATAGAGTGCGACAGAAGGGGTACCGCATGGCTTCGGATGCTACATCATGAAAGGCAAGCCAGCTTCTTATGGGTGTCTCTTTCTTAGGAAACTTGCCCTTGGAATCCATCCATCATGCTGTGAGGAAGCGCAGACCAGTGCTCGTGGAGAGACACATGGAGAGGAACCGAGGCCTCCAGTCAACTACCAGACATGTGAATGAGTAAGCCTACAGGTTCTTCCAGTCCCCAGCCTCTGAACCTTCCAGCTGAGGCCTCAGCATTACAGGGCAGAGACAAACCATTCAGGATCTGACTTCCTGATCCACAAAATCTAGGAGCATAATAAATGTTAGTTTTATACCACTAAGTTATGGCACTTCTTATGCAGCCGTAGTAACAGGAACAGATTCTAATATATTTCATTTAATAGATTGTGAGCGCTGAGATTTTGAAATACTTGGATATAGAGTGTGAGAGTCTCCATTTGTCCTCTTTCCCTGAGCCTCCCAAATGTTAGGGACGATCTCTAGAGTTCAGTGCCCAGTGTCATTAGTATAGGCTGCAGAGTCTGTGCCAGTTGTGGGGATAGACGGGCATCCACAGCAACAGGTCTAGGGTGTCATTTGGACACTGTTCCTAACTGTGGTTTCCAGGCCTCATCCCCTGGTCCTCCTAGAGATTGTATGAACTACCTGATTTCCTTTGTAAATTCCTTTTCTGCATAAAACAGCCAGTGTGATTTCTGTTGCTTGCAACTTAGAAACCCTGATTCAGACAGAAACTGTTTCCAAGTTATTTCACTTTGATTCAGTTCAAAAGACATTAACTATCTGGCACATGGCTGGCCATATTTTTGGCAATAGTGATAGGAAGATGAAAAAGACAGAATCTTACATTAGATAATAATAGCTAACGTTTATTGAGTGCTTGGATTGAGCTAGACACTGTGCTTGGCACTTTTCCTGCTACATCAAGATTCTCACAACCACTTTCTGTGGTAGGTACTACCATTAGCCTCCTATCACTGGAGATCAGGAAACTGAGACTCAAAGAGGTTAAGTAACTTGCCCAAGATCACACCATTAGTAAACGGTAGAGCTGGAATCAGAACCTGTGACCATCTGACTGCAATGCCTGCTTTTAACCACCTGCCTCCAGGCAACATCTGTGTTTGGTGGGAGAACACACAGATAATGTCATTATAATTTCAATGAGTTAAGAGTATTATTCTAGGAGCATGAAGGAGAAGCATTTAGTGGAACTCCAGCAAGACTTCTGGGAAGAGATGTTGCCTGAGCTGAGTCATGAGGGATGTGGGGGGCTGGTCAGACGAAGGAGGATGGGCAGGACACTTCAGACTGTGCAAACCGCATGTGCAAAGGGCCAGAGGAATGAACTGGCATGCCCAGAGTGGCCATATTGCAGTGCGTGGGCTGGGAGCAGAGGGGAGGAAGGCAGGGCCCAAATCCCACAAGCACTGGTCCTAAACTGGAGGGTCTGAACTTGATCCTGGAGGCTGTGGAGGGACACAGAGGGATTTTCAGTGGATTTGTGATTCAGAAATCTCCTCTGCCAGCACAGGGGGTTGGCTTGTAACGTGTGGGTTGGAAGCAGGAAGCCGCTGCATAATCCAGGGGAGAAATGAGCAGGGTTGCACCGAAGCCTCAGTGATGGGAACAGGAAATGGATGGAAGGATGGAGATGAGAGTTGGAGGAGGCAGAGCTGCTGAATTTGAATGTGCATTTGGAGAGGAAAGGAAGAGCCCAAGGTTAGGTTCCAAGCGTCTGCTTGGGTGATGAGAGAATGACGAGCCATTCACCGAGATGAGAAACATGGGAGAAGGAATGGGGTTTTGTGGTTTTTTGTTGTTATTGTTGTTGTTTTGTTTTGTTTTGTTTTTGAGATGGAGTCTTGCTCTGTCACCCAGGCTGGAGTGCAGTGGTGCAATCTCAGCTTACTGCAACCTCTACCTCCTGGGTTCAAGCGATTCTCCTGCCTCAGCCTCCTGAGTAGCTGGGACTACAGGCATCCGCCACCACGCCCGGCTAATTTTTTGTACTTTTAGTAGAAACAGGGTTTCACCATATTGGCCAGGCTGGTCTCGAACTCTTGACCTCAGGTGATCCTCCTGCCTCAGCCTCCCAAAGTGCTGAGATTACAGGCATGAGCTACTGTGCCCAGCCAGGGTTGTGTTTCCAGCAGAGAGCTGGGCAGCCTCAAGGGGCTCAGCCAGAATATACAGCTCATGATGGCCAAACAATTACCAAGTGCAGGCAGCACTCCCAGCCCTGGGCTAAGGACTTACCTCACCGGGTGTGGTGAGGATTCAAGAGTTAATACTTGTAATTGGTGTAGAATAGTGCCTCTCACAAAATAAGAACTCTGGAAGAATTTGCTGTTATTTTTACTACTGTTAGCCTTGTTTTACAGACAAGCAAACTGGGGCACAGAGAGGTGATGTAACCTGCTTAAGGTCACACAGCTAAGAAACTGGCAGTCAGACTCCAGAGAAATGCTCCTGGCCCCACGCCACACTGTCTGCAGGTCACTGAGTGGTAATCAGAACCATGGGATGGATGAGCTCATGAGGGGACAGTGTGACAAGGATAAAAGCAGGGGCCAAGGTTCTGGGCCAACTAGGGAGACCCTGGAGCTCACAGTGAACTTGTTCACCACAGAAACCATGCTGAGGGTCCTTCGCTGGCAAGTGGGGATAAACATAGCACCTCTTAAAGGGCTGTGATGAGGGTGGAGGGAGATAATGCTGCACATGGACCCCGTAAAGCTTAGTTATTAGGATTAGTGGTGCTTGTGTTTGCATCTCCAGTCACTCGGAACCTCAGTTTCCTCCTCTATAGACTGGAGACCCTAAGCACATCACAGGATTCCCACGATTACATGAGCGAATACGTGACTGCCCTTTGAGGACTGTGGAGTGTTCTACAAAGGTGGTGTACAGTCATCCTCCAGCAATGGATTGGGAAAGGAGAGTGGGAGTCTGCCTTGAACTGGTGGACAGCTCAGGCCCTCATCAGGCAATTGAGTGAGGTTGGCAGGGTGGCTGGGAGGATGCGGGCCAGGCCTGGGCTGGCACCGGCTCACCAGGCCTGGAAGGAGTGATCGAGGCTGATAGACTGAGGCCTCCCCCATGCCTCTCCTATCTCAAGTTGAACAGTGTGGCATTCAATGCTGCTGCATCCTGGAGGTACTCTTGCCTCTGCACATGTGTGTGTATATGTGTGTGGACATGCACACATGGGGGAGCCCCAGCTAACTTCCAGAGTCAGGAGGTGGCAGGTATGAAGTTTTCGTCGGGAAAGCTGCTTCTTGAATGAATTCGATCCTGACCTCTGACATTCAGTAAAGGTAGTTGGAGTCCTTTAGAGCATTTGGTCTGTTTGGGTGTCTGTCCTGATATCTGTAAGCCAAGCCTGTGCATGTAGGTCTGTAGGGGCCGAGTAACAGTGCCAGTGAGCCCCACAGGGAGTGATGACAGGATCACTGTCATTGCCAGGTTGCCGTGGGTATATACCATGGCATATGCTGGTGGTGCCAATGGTGGTGGTGTTGAGGGTGGGTCAATGGTGGCCTCTTGGCTGCCCCTTTCACACACTGCAGCCATTTTTCCTGCAGGTCGGGCCTTTCCTTGAGAAGGAATGGTAATGAGGGGGAGGCTGGGAGGAGAAGCAAGGAAGAGGAGAGGCGTCCTTATCTCTCAGTACCTGGTGTTCTAACAGCAGCCCCTCCCTGACAGCCCAGCTTTTGCAATATCACTTTTTTCCTCCAGAGAGCAGTTCACTTTTGCTGGTATGATCGGGAAGGTAACAAGTGGGGAAAACTCCCTCCTACAGCATTTTAATCTAGGTGGGGTGAACACGCTCTGCCTGGCCTCCCTCCAGACCTTTGCTTAAATTGTCCCCACCACCTGGAACACCCTCCCTTGAGGCGGACATCTCACCTCAAAGCTTCAGCCTCAAATACGTCTCCTTCATTAAGCCTTCCTAGGTCTCGCATGATAGAACTGATTTCTCTGTTCTTGGTGTGCTCCTAGGTTGCAAAGGCGATTGTGTAGTAGCTCTGGATGGCTTTGAGGCCAACAAATCTGGGTGGGCCAGATTGTGTTACACCATAAATTGGATCAATGTCCTTCTCTGTTTTAGACTGTCAGCCATTATGGTTTGACTTTGTGTGGCCTGAGACACCAGGGCCTGCTACAGTGGTGTGTTGGTAAGTGTTCAACAACCACCTGTCTGGGGTAAAGGTCTTGCTTTGTAGCCTGAACGTGGAATTGAGAAGAGATGCTGCCAGCTTGTGAGCTGGTACGACTTAGAGTACACAGCTGCTGATTCATCTCTCTGAACCATAAATGTTAACATCAGCTAGTGCCTAGCACATAGTAGGCCCTCAATGCATGTTTGAATGAATAAATGATTATATAAATGAATGAATGAAGCATTGGGTGGGTAGGTAAAATTTAATTAAGTGGCTAGAGCAGTGGTGACTCATGGCTGGCTTCGGGGTGGCGGGGGCAGGAGAGAGGGGAGTTATATCTGGTGGGCAGAGGCATTGGTGGCTGGCACCAGGCAGATCCAAGATGTCACAGCCCACCACTCAGAAGGTCCTCCTGCCTCCCCTAGGCTTCCCCCAATGCCGAGGCTGCTTCACATTCTCTCATAAATAACCTGTAATGCTGCTGAATGCGGCTTTCTTGTTGGGGGTTTTGTTTCTTCAATCATGACAAAAGCCACACTAATGAGTTATAGGAAAAACCAAGCCCTGCTCCAGGCCAAATAGGCTGGGTGAGAAGAGAGGGGGAGGTGCCGAGCATGGCAGCCAAGGCTGGGCAGGAGGCTGAGTGAGTCTCTGAAGAGAGCTGTCACGCAAGAAGGGATTTAAAGCACCCCAATAGCTTACAAGTGCCCAGGGCTTTACAGTTCGCACAGACTCGCTCCAGGAATCCTCCACAGCCGGCTGGGTGGGTGTCATTAACATCCCGCTCCTCCAGGGGTTTCTACCTCAGGGCCTTTGTACCTGCTGCTCCCTCTGTCTGAAACGCCCTTGCCTCCAGCTATTCATCTGTCTCCCTCCTCACTTCACTCGGCTTCCCAGAGAGACCTTCCCTGTCTACCCTGCCTAAAGTGATATCATCCCTCATTCTCCACCCCCTTGTCCTAGTATCATTTTGTTTTCCTGGCATCCGTCATCACCTGATGTCTTGGGTTAGATTTTCCCAGAAGTAGGCCCTAAGACAAGGATTGCAGGGCAGGTGGTATTTGGTGACTCCAGGAAACACCCATAGGAGAATGGGGGAAGTGAAACACGGGAGGGAATGCAGCCCATAAGGGGTGCAATATTTATCCAGTTACCACTGTGGGGAGCTGGAGCTCGGTCTCACTGGGGAACTCTGGGGGACAGTGTAGGACATGCCCTCTGGGACATCCTGCCTGAGGGGTGAGGGAGCTGGTATTTATGTGGCTCCTGTGAGTTACTCTCTGAGGGCTGCTCCTGGGGACCTCAGGGGCCCTGGCCCTTCTGGCTGCCATGTGGGCAGGCAAAGAAGGTCTTGGGCAGAGACATATGGTGATCCTCCCATTTTCCCATTTAATCCCTCTAACAGCCCTATGAGGTGGGCACTATTTTTTTTTTTTTTTTTTTTTTTTTTTGAGACAGGGTCTCACTCTGTTGCCCAGGCTGGAATGCAGCGGTGCAATCACAGCTCACTGCAGCCTCAAACCCCCAGGCTCAAGGGGTCCTCCCAAAATCAACTCCAGCCTGGGCAACACAGGGAGACCCCATCTCTACAGAAAAATTTAAAAACTAGCCAGGTGTGGTGGCGTGCACCTGTGGTCCCAGCTATTTGAGAGGCTGAGGTGGGAGGATCACTTGAGTCCAGGAGTTTGAGGCTGCAGTGAGCTGGGATCTTGCTGCTGCACTCCAGCCTGGGTGACAGAGCAAACTTGTCTCAAAGAAAAAGAAAAAAGAAAAGAAACTGAGGCACAGAGAGGGTCCTCAGGGTCATGATGCTGTTTAGTAGCAGGTTGGTACTTATTACTGTTTAATGTTCTTTCCCGTGTTTCATTCCCCATGGTCTGTGCAAATGAACATGTGAGCGTGTGGGAGAGAATCTGTGTGTGTGTTCCTCATTTGCTCATTTGTTCATCATGCAGAGCTCAGGGACCTGTTGTCCTCTATAGATAGAATATAAATTATATAAATAATGTTAATATCATCTCGATTATGTAAAAAGCTGTGTATAGAATAAAGATGGAAAGGACAGATAATACCATTTTAATGATTACCGTGGGTGATGGGATTATAGGTGATTTACATTTCTGTCTTTATATGTTTCTGTTTCTCTCCAGTTTTCTACAAGCAGCATGTATTATTTTTACAATCAGAAATAAACGAATGTCATTTTCAAATACAGTTTTTTTTAAATTAAGTTCCTTTTGTGTTTCCCCTGCAGCCTCCTCGCTGTGCCAGGCAGTCAGGCCTCACCTGGGGTTTGGCCTTGCCTGGCCAGACCTCCAGGAGGCCTCCTGTGTGTGCCGCTCAGCTCAGACCCCTTCATCCAGAGGCCCTTAGATCCCTCTGCACTGGAGTGGGTTTGAATTTACTCTGCAACATCTACATGCAATAAATGTCATACTGTGTTTTTTTCTTTTTTTTTAAGTCAAATAAATTCTGATCCCAAATCTCCAATTGCCACAGTGCTGAGAAATCAGCCTTAGTTATGTTTAGGGGGATTCTCTAGGGTCACAGAAGAATCTGGGACCCAGGAAAAGAGGCCCTGTGCCTTGTGGTTGCCATGGTAGTTGACTCCTGTTGCTGTGGCTCCTGAACCCTGGGTCAGGCCTCAGGCAGGCCCTGCTGCCCTGGACACGCTCTGAGAGGTCTTCACAGTAGCTCTCCCGATGACCACAGGTGGACCCCAAGGACCCTCAGGGTCTCAGCACACAAACAACCCCATCTGGCACTGCAGGCCAGAGGGACACAGACAAAGGCCTCATCTCTGTCGCTTCCAGCTTGGGGAGGCCCCATCTCCCTTCTCCTTCCACTTTACTCTCCATCAGGAGACCTCCACCTCCTAAACCTAACTGAGTCGGGGCATCCGTCTGCTTTGACAACAAACCCCAAAGCTACTTGAGGCAACCCACCCTGCCCCTGCAACCAACAAAAAAACAAACAAACAAACAAAAAACCGGACTCAGACACTGACTTCAGTTCTTTTCTTGGGATGAAAGATGGAAGGTCGTTATTCCAAGCGCAATGGGAAAACACAAAATAAAATTTCAGCATAGATCCTGCCTGCACAACTCATGCCTGAACCTTAATTTAAGGCTTCTCAGGCCTCTCCTTGCCAGGTCAACCAAAGACAGAGGAGCACTTACATGCCAGGGGAATAGGATGGAGTCAGGGCAGCCCTACCTTCCCCTTTGTAGAATGGGGGTTGGAGATGGGAGGTATTGAAGGGAAGCCCAGGAATTGGAGTCAGAGAGACTCCACATGTGGACCCAAAGTAGATGCTCAGTAAATTCCTCTTGTATGAATAAATCCAATCTTGGGCACAGTCCTTCACATCTCTGAGCCTTACCATCTTTATCTGAAAGATGGGCATCTACTCAGTCAACAACCATTTCTTGATTACCAGGCACCCTTTAAGGTATGCGCGATATGGCAGTGAACACGACAAAGATCCTCCCTGACAGAAGCTCCATTTTGTGGATGAGACACAATAAACGGGTCATGTCATATCCGCTCCAGTAGGATGGTTAGGTACCCAGCCTCTGTCCCTTCATCCTAACTTCATTGCCCTCAGCTGACTTCTAATTGCCTCCCCACCGCAGCCCCCCAAAGTGCTGAGATTACAGGCATGAGCCACTGCACCGGGCCCATCAGTTTCTTAATCTGCACAGTGAGGTTGATGAAACCTCATTTAACCAGCTTACAACATTTTCGAGAGGGCCAAATTCGGAAGCCCCTTATTGGCTGTAGTGATATCATTAGGCCATGTGGTGGGGAAAAAAGAATGAGGAGCCTCAGCTTCTGGCATTTATTTGCTGTGTGGCTTTGAGGCAGTTCCTTAGTTTCTCTAGTCTTTAGCTACCCACTTTATTAAATAAAGGACCGGCTTATGATTCCTAACAAAATAATAATGTTTAGTATGCTTACTATGTGCCAGGCACTATGCCTAGTACATTTCATATACATTTTCTCATTTAATCCTTCTAACAGCCCTATGAGGTTGGCACTTTCTTGTTTTGAGACAGGGTCTCACTCTGTTGCCCAGGCTGGAATGCAGTGACTTGATCATGGTTCACTGCAGCCTTGACCTGCTCAAGGGATTCTCCTGCCTCAGCCTCCCACGTAGCTGGCACTACAGGTGCATGCCACCATGCCTGGCTAGTTTTCTTAAATTTTTGATTCACAGAGATGAGGTCTCCTTATGTTTCCCAGGCTGGTCTTGAACTCCTGGGCTCAAGCAATCCTCCCACCTCAGGCTTCCAAGGTGCTGGGATTACAGGCATGAGGCACCATGCCTGGCCTTGCACTATTCTTATGGAACCTGAGATACAGAGAGGTTAGGTAACCGGCCCAAGGTCGGTCAGCTAGTAAGCAGTAGTGCTGGGATGAAAATTAAGGGCTTCTGAGCACCGCTGTCCAATAAAACTCCTGTGATGAGGGTAATGTTCTATATCTTTGTCGTCCAACACGGTAACCACTAGTGTGACTGTGAGCACTTGAAATGTGGCCAGCGTGACTGAGAAACTGACATAAATAGCTACTAGTAGCTATGCCTTGGCCAGCGCAGCTCTAGTGTGCCAGCTTTTGGCCCCACTTCTACGTGAGAGGCAGCACCAAGTAGTGGTGAAGAGTATAGACTCTGACTCTGGAGCCAGATTCTCTAGTTTGATTGAACACAACTTACTAGCTGTCTGTGACTGAACCTCTCTGTTCCTCAGTTGCCCCTCTAAAATGAAGATGACAAAGGTGATCATGAAAGCAAATGGCCTTTATTATGGGCATTTGATGCTTATGAATTGTAGCACGCTCCTTCAGATAAACCTTGGGTTAGGGGATGAAAAGGGGGACAGATGGGCAGGCCGGATCATCCTTTAGTGACTGAGTGGGCCGGTGCCTGGGGATTCCTTCCAAGCCTGTGCCAGGCATGGATCCCAAAGGCCCCCTGGGATGGTGGGCATGGAGGGCCCCCAAGGAGAGCCGGGAGAGCCACATAATAAGACGAGTTAATCAAAAGGGCAGCGAGTCCCCAGGGCTCACAGCTCTCGTCTCACAGCGAGCATGCGCAGGAGAAGGCCCGATGGCTCCTTCCCCCAGTCTCTCTCTGAACCATCCGCAGCGTGGCCTGCAGGAGTGGGGGCCAGAACAAGAGCGACCTGGAGGGTGAGGGGCCAAGCAGGAGTTGGGGGCGGGGGCTTGGGGGTGGGTTGGGAAGAGAAGGAGCGAGGGAAATGAGGTACAGGGTAGGATGACCCGCCAGCTTGTCCTGGGGTCAGGTCAGACCCGAGGGAGTGGCGGCAGGGCCCCCACGTTGCACTGGGGCGGTGGAGGGGGCGGGCGCCACGTCTGTCGTATCCTATGTGAATGGCGCCCCCTGTAGTTTATGCCACGCAGCGGTCGCGGGTGTGCTGAACGCCTCCAAGTCCACGCCAGATTTCCCGCCCCCCACCCCCTTTTACGTGGATCAAAAAGAGCTAATGGCTAAAGGAAAAAGAATTGGCTGGGAGGGTTAAACAGAAAGGGAGCAAGGAGAGTCACGAGGTCTGTCCCTGGGGCCCGGCCCCGGCCCCTCCCCTTCCAATACAGCAGATTGGCCGCCCCACCTCCCCTTCTTTCTCCTCACACCCCAGCCGGGCTTTTCAAGCTGGAGAGCATTTGATCCTGCTTCCCGCGGAGCTGCCGGGGAGAAAGTGAGAAAGACCAGCTCAGCGAAACTTGATGCGTTCCACTGGGACTGCTGAGGCCTGGGAGCAGATGCCTGAGGACAGAGCCACCCTCAGCCTGGCAGAGCCCCCATGCCTCCAGGAACGCACCTGATTCAGACCTCTCCTCCCAGACAGCATCTCAGAAGGAAGCAGCAGTGGGGGTTGCTAAGCCCCTGCCACTGTTTACACAGGGGTTTCCCAGAAGTTCTGGGCCTCACCTGCCTGCTTCCCTTCCCCCAGAATCAGTTTTCCTTCAGCCTGTACGTAACTCAAACATGTCTTAGATCTTCATTATCTGTATTTGTCCCTAATCTACATATTGTCTGGATAATTTGGGCCTCCGTTATCCTGGTAATTTAGGTCTTGCCCGAAGCCTACTTTTGTTTGAGTTAGTCAGTGTAACCAACTCAGCTCATTTTATTTTTATTTATTTTTTTGAGACAGGGTCTTACTCTGTCACCCAGGCTGAGTGCAGTGGTGTCATCATGGCTCACTGCAGCCTTGACCTCCTGGGCTCAAGGGAATCCTCCCATCTCAGCCTCCCAAGTAACTGGGACCACAGGCGCATGACGCCATGCCTGACTAATTTTCTGACTTTTTTTTTTTTTTTTTTTTTTTAGAGATGAGGTTTCACTATGTTGCCCAAGCTGGTCTCAAACTCCTGAGCTCAAGCAATCCTTCCACCTTGGCCTCCCAAAGTGTTGGGAACTCAGGTGTGAGCCACCACACCCTGCCACAGTTCATTTTAATGAGCATAAATCAAATAACTACTGTGTGCTCAGCTTGGCACTGGGTACTGTGAGCGGTCCAGACATGAGTAGGACACTCACTCTACCCTTGAGCTCACAGCACACATAGAAACACAGCACACAGAACGAATGCCCACTCTAAGCCTAGGGTGGAGGGGTGTCATTCATGAGGCCAGAGTAGCAGGTGGGGCCTTTGGAGAGGAGCTGATCTCTAGGTGCCCTGTAGTCTGCTTAGTCAGAGATATCTCCCTAGGGGAGGTCAGTGGAGTCAGATGGGGCTGGGACTTCTTGCTGGGGTGGAGCCTGGCTTCCAGAGAGAAGGTGCTCTTCCCTGTGGGTGCCAACAGCTGCATGCCAGCTTCACAGTATTTCCTTCAAACAGGCCTCTTTCCCAGGAGCCCAGAAAGACATTTGCATTAGGAGAAAATACCCAAATAAAACACAGACTACTTCCCTTGGGTTTGGCTGAAATTTGGAAAGCTGCAGGCAACCAGGCTTGAAAAAAGGTTAGGGGCCAAGGCAGCGGGGGGGATCACCTGAAGTCAGGAGTTCGAGACCAGCTTGGCCAACATGGTGAAACTCCGTCTCTAGTAACAATGCAAAAAAAAAAAAAAATTAGCCTGGTGTGGTGGTGGCCGCTTCTGTAATCCCAGCTACTCAGGAGGCTAATTTTTTTTTTTCAAGCCTGGTTGCATGAGGTGGGAGGACCACTTGAGCCTGGGGGTTTGAGGCTGCAGTGAGCTCTGACTGCATCACTGCACTCCAACCTGGACAACAGAGTGAGATCTTGTCTCAAAAAAAACAACAACAACAACAACAAAACGTTCAGTAAGAGCCTAGAAATCAGAGTAACCAGCCAGTGCCTTCCTAGTTCTCCATCCTCTTCACTCTTACCCATGTAGTGAACACTTGGTTGCTGTTATAGTATATCTATCTGTCCCTAGATCTATAGCCTGGCTCCATTTGTATTCCAGGATCTGTAACCCTATAATAGCAGTCTTCCCCCATCAGACTACGGGCCCTTAGGGCCAGGGCTGTCTCCTCCATCAGACTACTTGGGCTACCTGAGAGCAGGGCTGTGTCTTTAGCTGTTGGATGCCTCCAGCACAATGGGGTGCCCAGGATGATATAGACACAATGCTTGGGTCCATGAATATTTGTTAAGTCAATGAAGAGTCAAAAGAACTCCACTTTTCCAGCCCATTTGCTTATTCCCAGACCCACCCCAGCGGGGAAGCAGAGCCTGGTAAACCAGTGTCCCTTACACCTGCTCAGAGTGGGAAGACCATATATTTTTCAAGTCAGTATTAAAACAAAATTACTTGTGATCTACTGAAACATCAACTCAAAAAAATTAAGCAAAACCTCCCCTTTTCCAACATTAGTGTAGACAAAAGAAGCCCAGGTGACCCTCACTTGGGAAATGGTGGCTCCAGATATCAGGCCTTGGAGACAGCTCACAAGGCTTTGGAGTCTAGTACTGGGAGCAATCTCAGAGGTGGTCCAGGCACATGGGCTCATTGTGGAAATGAGAATCCAGAGGCCAAAAGGGGAAGGTCACACAGTGAGTCAGGGTGTAGTCGTGACATAGTGGCCAGAAGTGGGAGAGGGACTCCTGTCTCCTTTGCTTTCTTCCCCACACCTAAGATTCTAGAACTGGTCACTTCTGTCACACCCTGTTAAGCCAGTCAGCAAATATCTGCTTGCCTCAGTCTTCACATCTGTAAAATGGAGGGGGCCACATGTCTTAACTTACCTCACAGGAACATTTTAAGGACCAGGTAGGATAATGGATGTGGAATTCTTTGGAAAGTTCAAAGGGCACCCATGGAGATGGTTGTAATTTACAAGACAATCTAAATAAATTGGCCTTTCAAATGTGGGCATGGTTCCTAGTCTTGCAATCTAGCCCCATCAATATTCATTAATCGACTCATATGATAATTTACTGAGGACCTACTACTGGCCAGGCACAGTGCCAGCTGCTGAGGATACTGTGGCGCCCCCTTCAGTTTATTCCCTACACAGCAGCCAGAGTGAGCCTGCTAAGTAAAGTTAGATCCCTTCCCTGCTCTGCTCAAGATCCTTTCACAGCTCTTCTCATTGCGCTCAGAGTAAAACCCAACATCCTGCAATAATTCCAAGACTCGAATGACCTGCCCCCTAAATCTCTCTGATCTCAGCTCCTCCTACTCTCCCCTCACCTTCTCAGCTGCAGCCACGTCCTCCTCACCACCGCAGGGCCTTTGTCCTTGCCATCCCCTCTCTTTGCAATGTCCTCCCCCTAGATACTGGCGTGGTTAGGTCCCTCTCCTCTTACAGGTCATGACTGAAATGTTAGTGGGGTCCTTCTGGATACCTTCTCTGACAGTTCAGCTCTTACATTTCCTACTCCTTTCCCTAGCTTTAGTGTTCTCCTTCATACCCTGTACTATCCAAATACCATATTTTCCCCATTTGTGTAATCTATTGTCTGTCTGTTCGCTAGACTATAGCTTCCATGAAGGCAGGGATTCTTGTCTGATTTATTTACATTGAGTCTGTTGTGCCTAGGGCAGTGCCTGGCACATAGTAAGCACTCATTAAATATTTGTTAAATGAATGAATGGCGAACATATAGACAAGGTCCCTGCTCTCAGGCAGCCTACATTCTACCAGCAGAAGGTCTGCTGGGGGTGTGGGATGAGGAGGGGGGTGGTGTGGGCTACACACCCTGAGTGACATATGTCTTCAGGGCCCCTTTTCTCCAAGGGTATCATGGTGGGATTGCATTCTCACCAGTCTTGAGCCACCACAGTTTATAATAGGAGTTAACTGCCTGCTAATTAGCAGCTGAAGCCATTAATTGGCTATTTGTTAGAGCCTGAATTAATAAACTGGTCTTTCAGCGGGGTCATAACTCTCCCGTTCCTCGCCCCTCCCAGTCGTCCTTCCCCCACATGACCAGAAAGCGTCTTGCAATGAGATTGAATCAATACCTGCCACTGTATGATTTTCAGAGACAATTTCTCTCGCAAGGCGACAACACCATCTAGCAAAGACTCTTCCTCTCTCTCTCTTTCTCTCCTCTTCCAGGCTGTCACTCGCCGGAGGTGAGCTAGTGGCAGGAGGAGATGGGAGAGCTTTCTAGTAACATGCTCTCACAACAAACCGCAGTTGCCCTGCTTGCTCAATGCCTGGAGCCCCTGGTTCCCTGGCCCCTGGCTTGTGGTCAGCAGCGAGTTCCTGAAACCTCCTGGGGCCCAAGTGCTAGGTTTTCTTTGAGGCAAAATATATATATATATATATATATATATATATATATATATATATATATTTTTTTTTTTTTTTTTTTCTAGTGGGAAGTGACCTTAGAATGATCTTGAGTGGAACTGAAGACTTGGCAGCTGGCTGCTGACCACCAAGCCTCCAGACAGCCTGGCCTCAGGTTCATCCTGTGCCCTATGGCCCATGTCAGGTCTAGCAGTCTAGCTCTCATGTCCCCCCCTGCCCTTGGTGCAATTTGGGGGCCAGAGTATTGTTCTCTGTGTCTGTAAAGGGAACAGGAAACAGTTCTTGTGGAAACATTATTTGATACCTAGGCCCTTGCCTCTCTTCAGTATAGAACAGTGGGAGAGGGCAAGGTCGCCGAGCCAAGCTACTGAGGTCAAAGCTCAGTTTGGCCCCTTAGCAGCTGAGTGCGTCACTACATCTTCCTATGTCATTCCATGAGAACAACAGCCCTGTCTTACATAGTGGTTATGAGGATTAAATAGTTAATACAGTGCTTGGCATGTGGTGTCAGCTGTTATTCTTATTACTCCACTTCTCTCTAGGAAGAGAGGGATCTTACCTAGTTTACATCTGGGGAAACTGAGGCCTAGAGAGGTTAGGACTGGGACGCAGGACTGATGTCTAGGGCTCTTTCCCTTCTCTGAGGTTGCCTCCCATTGTCAGACACTGGGCTGTGTTGAGGCAGCAGGCAGGGCACACTTGGGGGAGGAGACGGCTGAATTTACAGGCACACACAAACAGGCTGTCAAGGTATTTACACTGCATACAATTAGCTGCAGAGTATTCACAAGTGAATTAGCTACAGCAAATGTTCAATCCCAGCCTGGCTAATTTGGTCCTTTGTTCCCCCCCACCCCGCCATCATGAACCTTCTTTCTCCTCCAGGCTAGTGTGTGAGTTTAGAGAGGGCAAAGTCAAGAGAATGTCAGCTGAGTCAGTGCAGTTCTCTGTCCCCAGTAACTCACCCCAAAGCCAAAGAGGAGCAATTGACTGCTGTTTGGTGTTGGAACAGCTAATTGGAAAATCAGAGGGCAGTTTCCCAGGACATGGAGAAGTACACATTCAGCTCAGAATGGGCAAAGCCAGGAAGAGCCACAGTCGCTGTGATCACTCCCTGAGAGTTTCCTGAAAGGGGTAGAGACTTCCAGGAACCCTCTAATAATGGGAAGAGGATGACAATAGAAGAAGCTACCCCTCATCACTCCCTCGATTGGCACCACTTCCTTTTCTGACTGGATGGGGGAGGTGGGAAGAGGCATGGTGGCTGTGTATCTCTGTGGGACAGAAAATGAATTTTTTGCCTTTGAGGTAACAGTCCGGGGCTGGGGAGTGAAAGGATGATGGCTACCCTGAGGGTATCCCAGGTCTGTGATATCTGGCCATGATGGGCATCATTCGTGAATTCACTGAACATGTCTGCAGCTGGCATCTGCTGGGTGCACCGCACTGAGTCTGGACCTCCTATCAGCCTTGGACCCACGGGGTAGAAAGGAGAGAAAAGAGGGAAGAGGGCACGAGGGAGGCGCAAACGAGTGGAGGTGGGCTAGAGAATAGGAATCTTCGGATGTTCTCGGGCTTCCTGAGATGGACAGAAAGGGGGCTGAGAAAGGAAGATGGACCCCCCCCATGCCACCAGGCACTTCCCGACACCTCCCGCTCCCCTTCCAGCAGTCAGGAGCGCGCGCTCCGGTGGGGCTTAAGCCCTGGAGAGTTAGGGGAGGAGAGACCCAGCAGGAAATGGGCCCGGGGAAGGGGCGGTTCATTATTATTATTTTTAAAAAATTTATGTTTCAATTTATATGCAGACAAATTAACCTTTTTGGAATGTGGAGATCTTTGAGTTTTGACAAATGCATAGAGCCGTGGAACCACCATCAAGATACTGAGCAGTTCCAGGGGGCGAAGGGAGGGGGGTTTGTCGTCTCCCCGCTTGTTAGCTGCTGAGATTGTCTGCGCTCCCACGGGCCGACCTAAAACAATTCTTGCGCACACGCTGAGATAAATAACGGCGACAGGTGGAGCAGGTGAGACTAGCAGGACCCAGGTTGGGCGCGGGGCGGGATCGGAGGCGCGGGGGAGGCCACCAGCCTCGCTTGCCAGCCTACGCCCCTCCCCGCGGGCGTTTGGGAGGAGCGTTCTCCGCACTCCTGCTCCGCGAGGGCCCCTTCGAGGCGGCTGACACCCGAGTGCCGGACTCCCGCGGCTGGAGCGGGGCCCGGGCTCGGCAGCCGGAAGGAGGTGTGCCCCCGGGGCGCTTGGGGGCGCCTGAGGTCCCGAGGGGAGGCAAGATGGGAAGAGTGGCTAGCCGAGGAAAATGTGGGGTGACTTAGGGAAGCTCTGGCGGAGGGGTCGTGCGAGCAAACCTGTTGGCAACCTGTGGGCCGCGGCAAGGGCAGTAGCTCTCAGCGGGACCTCTCCGCCAGCTGCTCCGGCCCGGCCCCAGCACCAGACGCCTGGAAAGGGGCGGGGGCCTCCCGAGCCGGGCAGACAGCCTTGCAGACCCACAGCCGCGGCCCGGCTCGCGCGGCTGCAGGACCCCAGGAACCGCAGGCGCCCGGCCTTTCCCTAGGACCCCCGCTTCAGTCCCGCCTCCTCAAAGTGCAAAACATTTACGAAGTGTGCAGTGCCCTGCGGGCTTGGGTCCCCGAAGCGAGCGGCCGTGTTTGCCCCGCGGGCTGCTGGCAACGGTGCACCCGGCTCGGCCAGCTAGTCTGGGTGTGCAAGATTGGCGAACAGCGAGTGTGGAGCGCGCGGCTGCAGAGCCCGCGCCGAAGCCCAGGTCCCTCCGCCACTGTCCTCGGGATGGATGGATCCATTTCTGCTTTCTGACATTTTCCTGCTGGGCGGGGTTGGGGGCGAATGTTAGGGGGCGGAGAGAGGAAGAGAGAGAGAGAAGGAAAGGGAAGGAGGGAGAGAGAGAGGGAGAGGAGAAAGGGAAAGAGAGGGAAGGGAGAGAGAGCGAGAGAGAGAGAGGAGAGAGAGAGAGGAGAGAGAGAAAGGCAGGCAGTCAGCTTCCCCCAGCCCTGTTTTGTTTTCTCTAATTGGTCCTGGGGGAGACGAGGAAATTGGACAGAGGCTGGGCCAGGCGAGCTGGGCTGCCTTTAATTGGCTCCTTTTTTTAACTGGAGGGGAATCAAACAGGAGAGCGAGCGACAACGGGTGGGAGAGCGAGAGACCGAACGAGGAGACGCGAGGAGGAGGGAGGAGGAAGGGAGGGAGGGAGGCGGGAGGAGCGCGGAATGAAAAGCTCGGAGGGGCGAAAAAGCAGCACAGCAAAGCCCAAGTTGCTGAGCGAGAGGAGCGCTCCCGCGGCCCGGAGCCGAGCGGCCGCCGCGCCCCGGAGCCCGGCCCGGCCCCGCCCGCTCTGGGCCCCCGCAGGCCAAGGCCGCCGGGCGGGGGCGGGGACGACCAACTTGGGGCGCGGCGCAGCCCCGCTCTCCCGAGAGCTCGGAGCCCGGGAGCGCCACGGCCGCGGCCAGACGGCGGGAGCGGAGCGCGGCGAGCGGAGGCGGCGAGCGGCGCCCGCGCTGCAGCCCCGGCCTGGGCGAGAGCGCGAATATTTTTCAAAAGACTCAAACTTTCCTCCTTTCCCCGTTTTCTGGGGCGCCTCTTGCCTGGAATTGCTCTCCAGATTCCCGCGGAGCGCCGGGCTGCTATTCCTCCCCCGGGTTTATCGGCGGCTCGGCTAACTTCACGGACCCGGGGACCCGGGGATCCGTGGCGCTCGTCCCTCGGCCGAACCCAGCCCGCGCTGCTCCCCGGATCAGGAGGGCCGGGCCCGGGGCTCCTTCGCCGCCGCGAGTGCTTTCAGCCCGGCCCCCTGGAGTCGGGCCGCTGAGCCCACGGCAGCGGCCGCAGGACTGGAAACAGCAGATTGATTAACTCGAGCGGAGCCCCGGCCTCCCTGACTCCGCTCCGCTGAGGGGCGGCCCCAGTGCGGGGAAACGACAAGTTTGTCAGTCGTCTGTGGCCTGTTGGATCGAAGCGCCGCCGCCGCCGCCGCCGAGAGGTCCCCGGCGCCCAGCATCCCGCGCGGACAGCCCTGGGGACCCGGGGCGGCTCGGCGGCCGGGCTCCTCGGGTCGGGGCGCTGGCTGCTGTGCCGGGCGCGCCGAGGCACCCGGGGCTGGGCCAGCGCCCCCTGCGTCCCCACGCGGGCAGCGGCCCCGCCGGAGGAGAAACCCGGGTCGCCGCCACCTCCGCCTCTTCAGTCTTCTGGTCTTCGTCGCCGCTCTCTCTCTCACCTCTCAGGGAAAGGGGGGGACATAGGGGCGTCGCGGGGCCCCGACGAATGCGCCCCCCGCCGCCTCTCGGGCTGCGCCGCCTCGCGGGGATGAAGCACCGGCCGTGAAGATGGAGGTGACCTGCCTTCTACTTCTGGCGCTGATCCCCTTCCACTGCCGGGGACAAGGAGTCTACGGTAAGAGCCCGCGTCCCGCTCCAGCTTGGCTTAACCTCGCGCGGAAACTTTGCAAGAGGCGCAAAGTGCGCGCTGCCGGGGTTTGGTGGAGACCTCGACTCGGACTCTGGAGTGGATGCCCCCGTCCCCGCCCTCTCCAGGGCGCGAGGAGACCGAGCTAGCTGCTTCGGAACACAGGGGCCGGTCGTAGAGTCTGGTGTGAAGCCGGGATGTCAGGGGGAGGCACCCACTTTCCCACACCCTGCTAGAGGTGGGAATGATTAGGAACCCTTGAGAGCACCCGGTCGGCTCGGGAGACCCGGACAAACCCAGCCCAGGACTGGTGCAGCGACTTGCACCGAAACCTCGTCCTGGCTCGGCCTCCGGAGTGGAAGCCAAGCGATGCATGAGCCGGAGTTGCCGCGCGGCTTGCGGGCGAGCCGGCTGTCAGCACCGCGGCCGGGCGGCGGGCTCGCCTTCCCCGCTGTTGCTGCGGCTTCGCTTCTTCTACTCACGACTTGACAGCCTGGTCAGGATGCCGGCATCGCCTGGCTCCGGCGCCTTCGACCCCGGCATCCCTTTTCGGACCTTCCCTGAACCAGTTCTTCCTGTCCCCGGTTCCTAGCTACAAACCCCAACCCCACCTTCCTTCTTCCTGCGCGCACACACAGACACATTCAGCCACCATCCCCAGAAAACGCAAACACGGCACGCACCCACCGGGATACGTGTCCAAACTCTGCCTCCTGCCACGCAGCCTTGCTCCTGCGTCCGCACGCCTCGCTGTGGTTACCAAGGGAGACTCTGGTTACCCCTTCCCCCTTCCATCCTGTGGGTTTTCCCGGGGAAGGCTTGGGGCAGGCATCATCCATTCAGTCACCTGGGCCCAGCCTCCCGCAGTGCCTTAACCCCACAGCACAGAAAATCATTCTCAGGGGCCCAGTGGCCCTTACTTTGCTTTCTCTTTACTGCAGGATGGTTTGTCCAGGTCCCTTTTTAGTGATGTGTGACTGGAGAGGGCAGGATTCTCTCTTTCCTTTTCTGTTGAGCGGAGGGACTAATGATTCCTCTTTTAGATCCAGGGGAGTCTGACCTGTTCTTTGTGGGGTGGTATAGGCACTGACTACTGGTTGCCAGCCTCAGGTGCTGAGGCTGAAGCACCCTGGAGGGTGCTGACCCATCTGCCTGTGCCTGGGAAGAGGAAGGGGTGTCCTGAAGGGTGTCTGAGAGGTGACATGCTCCTGGCCCTGCCCAGCTAGCTGGCTTGGGCTTAATTCTCTGGTGAGAATAGCCCAGGCATCTGGCCGAACTCTGCTTCTTAATTAGTTTGTGTGTCTCTTACTGCCTGGCCCCTCACAGAGGCCAGGAAAGGCAGCGAAGAATGCAGCAGGGACTGGGAGAGGCTGGGTTTGGGGGGAGGAGCCACGGGGCAGGTACTGGAGGCCTTGGCCTCTCCAGGGCAGATGAAGATGCCAGTGGACTGGGGTTTCACTTTCTTCTTTCTCCCCAAGTCAAGGTGCCTAAGAGAGGTGCTGCTGAGGTCTTTGCCTTCTCACCACAGCCCCGGGGCTGGGGAGGGTGATGGAGAGAGCCCTTCCTGCATGCTGCTGCCCTCCACTCTACCTTCCTTCCCTGTGCCGTTGGGTGCATTTGGCAAGACCCACTCCTGGTCATCCCTGTCCTCCATCTCCTCCAGCTTCTCTAACCTCCTCTAGGCTGCTTGGGGCTCATCTTCAGGAGGTTCCTCTGTTCCTAGTCTAGTAAACCGAGCAATGAGAGTGGGGTTTGGAGTCGGGGCAGTGGTCTCTGTGGATCCTCATTTCAGAGTACTCTAGGGCCAGGATTCAGCCATAGGCTTATCTATACCCTCTTCTCTCTGTGTTTTCTCCCCTCCTGCCTGTGCCTAGGTCCCAGTTGCTCTCACTCAGAGCCAATCAAAGTGGGCTGGATGTGCTGGGGCTGACTCTGGGCCCTTGGGTGACATGCCACTTTTCCTTTGAGAGCTTGGCTTCAGGCAGTGTTGGGGCTTCAGGGGAATTGCTGGGTAAAAAGTCTTTATTGAGGTGGATGAAGGCAGAAGATTTAGGAGGAGGAGGAGGATGACAGGAGGTCGCTGAGTTCCTTGTGATGCTAGAATCTTTGGCCAGATACAGCAGAAGGGAGGATCTCTGTAGGATAAGGACTGGCTTAAGAAGTAGGTTGAAGATCTGGGACTAGTTCTTCTGCCCCCCTCCCCAGCAGTCTTTCTGTACCCGCAAAGCAGAAGAAACAGCATGAGAGTGAAGGCGGCACATAGGGACCAGGGATGGCCACTCCAGCCCGGCATTGCATCCAGCATCCAACATGGTCCCTGGCACAACAGCAGGAACTCGGCGGGTATTTGTTGAATGAAGAAAGGGCTATAGTTGGGGGCAGGTTGGAAATTCTTTCTCCATGAGAAGTCTCTCTAGGACTTGGTTTCTAGCAGGGCAGTGGGGCATTGTTTAAGGGTCTCTGCTTAGGGCGAGTCACAGAGTCCTAGCCTGCAGCCCTAGAAGAGAGAATAGGCTGGAAGCCTAGTATTGCCCTGACACTGGGGAGGGAGGCAGCAGGTCTAATTCAAGACATAGGAGAAAAATGTATATCCTGGGGAGGGATCCCCTGCCTCTGCCCCTCTGCCCCCAGGCCTGTGTGGATAAGGGAGGGGCTGAACAGAGGGAAGGAAGACGAGCAGGCGGTGGAGAGCGAACCTGACGGCATTCGGCCTAGGCTGTGTGTCTCTGCTGAGGCTGGTAGGAGGTAGGTGCCTAGAACCCTATGTCCTGCTTCCCACTGAGGTCCACCACCTGCCCTAGGATCCATGGTCTGCAATAGGGCTGGGGAGGCAGCACTCTCAGTTTGGCCAGGTGGCGTTGTTCTTTGGGGCACAGATGCCACAACAGCCAAATGCTGGACCAGATGGTCCATTTGGAGCCGGTTCTGCCTCCCTCCTCACCTCCCAATCTCCTGGCCCAGTTTGTTGTCCTCTGGGGTGGATCCTGTAATCTGCTTTCTGGCAAGCCAGGGGGCTGGACTGGCCCCAGTGGCCTAGTTCTGGGGCAAAGGCAGTAGCCAAGTGGTGGAAGAGGAATATCTTGCATACGGATAGCGTCTGGGAACACCCCGCCTTCTGTCCTGGCTTCTCCTCCTCTCATAGCAGTCGGACCGCAGGTCAGTGGGATTCCTCTCCCTTACAAAAACACAACAAACCCCTGAATTATTTAATATGCAGAAGTGGGAATTGACATTATCCTTAAGACAGGTTGTTTGCAACTTACTGGTGGAAGTCAAAATATTTCACCAAAGGTGTCATCAGAAACTACTATCCTATGCTAATTTTTGTAGGAACATGAAGACAGATGTTGAATAATTTGACAAGAGCAACATAGCTTACAGAATTATCACTAAGTCAGGTTTTTTTCCCTCCTCTGGGGAGCACGGAGAAGGAATTTCAGGAAGTGAGTGTCCCAGTGTCATGTCCTGGGTGTTGATCTGGGTGTGGGCACTTGAGGTTTTTCACTGGAGTTCCTACCCCATGCCTTGAAACTTTGGTTTCCTGGGGCTAACAGAGGCTTGGGGTTCTCTTAATGTCCTCAAGAAGCTCCGTGCTTCTCTTCTTTCTTTCTTTTCACTTACAGAAATTGCACAAGCGAGGGAGAGCACATTGTGTCCACAAATCCAAGCTGGTTGGTTTGCTTTGCTGGTGTTACCTCCCCACCCCAAGTTGATTTTGGCCCTTTAGCCAGCCTGAGGGCTCCCCAGACCCTTGGTGTCAGGCTGGAGAGCCCCCGCCTTAGGGTCAAGATCCTTATGATGTCCCACCCGACATTACAGGATGGGAGTCTGCTCCAAGGGTGGGCGGGGGCTCTAGGTGAGGGGAGGAGGTCAGTTAGAGGGGATTTTGTTAGCAGGAAAGCGTCCTTGAGGGGGTGGCCAGGGGAGAGCTGAGAGCTACTTGGCTAGGCCTGGCTGTGAGCTGCTGAGGCCAAGGTGGCAAAGCCTCATTTCGAGCCTGGTATATTAGCTCTGCTTTGCTGGAACATGGAGGGACAGGCTGGGGGGGAAGGGAGTGGAATCTGTAGGGAGAATGGAGGGAGCTAATCACAGCCGCCAAGGCCTGGCAAATGAATGATGCAGGAAATCAATACCTGGGGGCGGGAGTGGAAATCCGGGCAGTGGTAGCAGCCCCAGCTTCTCCCAGCTGCCCAGGAGGCATGGGGGAGGGCCTTGGAGGAGTGAGACAGAGGCAGGAATGTGGAAGACACCCCCACCCCAAATGTCACTGCCCCCACCTCCCTGCCACTCCCCCCCGCCCCTCTCCCCACTTTCATCTCATGGCTGGGCTCATGGAAGGTGGGCTAGGAGATGATCCACCTGGTGAAGACAGAGGACCTAGGAGATGGAGTCTTGGGCCTCTCAGTCCTGGAAGAGCCCTGCCTCACCTCCCACCTCCGGACACCTGAGCCTGACACGGTCCCAGGTTTCTGGTGTGTGTGTAACTGCCTAGGGGCCCTGCCCTGTGTGGCAGCTGCTGCCGTTCCAGATGTGGCCAGCAGGGGGAGGGCTTGGCCGCCACATTGCTTCTTGCCTTTCCTGGGCTCCCGTGGGCCTCACCCTATCTGAGGGATGAGTTATGCTCATTCCTCAACCTGGGGCTGAAAAGGGTTCCTTAGGGCCTTCTGGAACTCCAAGCCTCCCTCCAGCTCCCACGTACCCACCCCGGTGTCCCTAGGCACCTGCCCGTGGCCAAAGCCACACTTGCTGTTATCTCAGATGAATCAGGTTTTCCCTAGGCCCCAGCTGGATGCTGGGGCTCAGCTTAGCCTAGTGGGCTCTTGCTCTGGTAAGGCTGTGGCAGGGGGAATGGGGGTGCTTGTGCCCTTGCAGAAATGCCTCTGTATAAACCTGGCGCATGGCCCCTCTTCTGCATCTTCTCCCCGTGGTCAGAAGACCCTGCTTTGCAAGCATACATCTGCTGCTAGAAGGTACTATGTACCAAGGGGCTTCTCTGGTATTTAAATGCTGATACAGGAGGCAAGAGCAAGGCTTAGCTCAAAGGAATGAATATTTTTGTTTTTCAACAATGAAATCTCATTTTTCCTCAAGTCTATGAATAACACTATGAGTAACTACTATGAGTAACATGTGCTCTTTGCAAAACAATCAAGGAATACATAAAAGTATAAAGAAAGAAAGTAAACCTCACTCGATAACCCACCATTTGTTTGGTCATGTTTTTTTCAGGCATCCTTTTGTGGGAGGGGGAATGAACCTTTTAGGGAGGATTGTTGGTCAGAACAACAATCCTTTATAAGTGTCTAAGAGCCACATGACTTACCAGGCATTTTCATGCCTCTGCAGCCTTTGCTTCCATGACATTCTGAGAGGTCAGCACAGGGAGTACTATTGTCTCCATTGAACAGATGAGAAAACTGAGGTTCCAAGAGTTTTAGTGACCTGATCAACATTGCACAGCTGGTAAGAAGTAGCCCTAAGACTCAGTCCCACTGGACCTTCTGATTTGCAGGGAAGGAAAGCAGTGTGGTGTTCCTTTCACTCATCATTCATTAAATGTTTACTGAGCGTCTACCTTGAGCAAGGCTCAGTTCTGGGTATTGGCAGGGCTACTGAGATGAATAAGATGGAAGGAGAAGGGGAATCACGTGTAAGGTAGGGGGAGATTTTGATAAATGTCATGTAGCAAGGGCAGATAAAAGGTTGTGAGAATTTGAAGGGTGAAGTAATTGCTTCCAAGGCCTTGTGGAAAAGAGAGCATTTGAACTGGCCTTGACAAATAGAAGTAAGGATTGAGAGGGGCATTCCAGGTGGAGGGCACATTGTGGCAAAGGCCTGGAAGCTAAGGAACCCGAGTGTGTGAGGAGTTCGTGAGCTGTTCAGTTGGGCTGGAGCATAAGCTGAAAGGGAATTGGGGCCGTTAGGGCTGGAACAGTAAAGGAATTTTTTTTTTTTTTTTTTTTTTTGAGATGGAGTCTCACTCTGTTGCTCAGGCTGGAGTGCAGTGGCACGATCTTGGCTCACCGCAACCTCTGCCTCCCGAGTTCAAGCAATTCTCCTGTCTCAGCCTCCCGAGTAGCTGGGACTACAGGCACACACCACCATGCCCAGCTAATTTTTGTATTTTTAGTAGAGATGGGGTTACACTGTGTTAGCCAGGTCTCGATCTCCTGACTTTGTGATCTGCCCGCCTTGGCCTCCCAAAGTGCTGGGATTACAGGCGTGAGCCGCTGTGCCTGGCCAGGAATAATATTAAACGTTGCTAACATTGACTGTCCAGCCCGCGATCATAAGTATGCATTATCTTCAGTCTCATCACAACTCCTTGAGAAAGTCATTTATCAGTCCCTTGTCCAAGTGGCAGACCTGGACTTGAACCCAGAACTGCTCATTGCAAAGCTGTAAGGAGGATGTTGAACAGGGAGCTGGGTTGATGCAAGCCATATTATGGGCCAGGTAGCCATGCCGCTGTGTGTGGGAGGAGGCCGTGCTGGAGAGACTGTCAGGAGGCTTTGCAGTTGTCCAGGGGAGTCATAGGGAGCTTTGTGGGCACCTGCAGGAGGTGTGTTCCAGGCAGAGGAATAGCTGCTGCAAAGGCCCTGGAGTAGGAACCTGCCTGGCCTGTTGGAGCAACAGTGAGGAGTCCACTGTGGCTGGAGCAGAGTGAGCCAGGGGGAGTGGAGTAGAGGGTGGGGGCAGAGAGTTAGTAGGTCCAATCATTTGGAGCCTTGAAGGCTATGAAAGGACTCTGGATTTTGTTCTGCATGACATAGGGGACCATGGCAGGGTTTTGAGCAGAGAAGGGACATGAACTGACACCTTTTTAGTAGAACCTCTCTGGCTGTCATGTAGAGAATAGATGGTAGGGGTTTGAGGGGGGTGGAAGGAAACCAGTTAGAGGCTGTTGCAAAAGGCAAGACACAAGATTGTACCATCATTAAGCACTAAAAGTGTATTGGAAAGAGTTCAGTCAAGGAATAGGAGCTGCAAAAGGCTCTGAGGTTTGGAGCTGGGAGACTTGGCACACAGTGATAACAGGTTGAACAAAAGCCACTGGAAGTCAGACAGGTTTGGGGAAGTGAAGTAGTTAAGAGCCTCAACTTCTGCATAAGAAACCTGGGTCTGAATCCCAGCTCTGCCCCACACCAGCTGTAAAAGCCCAAGAAGTTACATCTGCTTTCTAAGCCGTGGCTTCTCTGCTTGTCAGATGGAGATCATCGTACTCACTGCGTGGGCTTGTGATGAGACGGTGCCTAGGAAGCTCTGAGCACAGTGCCTGGCACGTAGCAAGGCCTCAGTAAATAGTTTTAGTGACAATGTGAGTGAAGTTTTGAACTTCATGGGATTCTGGCACTGGCATGTCTGGGGTGGGATATTGACAAATCGGGTGGACAATGAGCACTGAGCTCGGGAGAGAGATCAACTCAGGAGAGGTAGGTCTGCACATCTGGATTTATGTCTGCAGAAGGATGTGGGTTGAAACCATGAGGTGGAATAAAATTGCCAGGGATTAGAGAGTAGAGAGAAGGTATTGGGCTGAGGCCAGAGCCCTGGGGAGCACCAACGTTTAGGGGGCAGGAGGAGGCCTGAGAGAGGACGTGGACCCGAGAGTCTGTGACAGAGTCTGTGAGAGGAGGAGGCGGAATGAGAAAGGGCTACCAGGGGACCGGGGAGCTCGGGGCAGCTGCAGCACAGAGTGGGGCTCCTCAAACTTTCCCATGCACAAGTCTGCCTTGGGATCTTGTGGAAATGCAGATTCTGATTCAGCGGGACTGGGGCTGGGCTGAGATTCTGCGTGAATCTGGTGGTGCCGATGCTGCTAGACCGGGGATTGTGCTGTGCATAATGAGGGCTTCAAGTAAGAAGTCTGGACTGGGGTTGGAGGGCCAGGTGGGCAGCCTGCTGCCTCTGAGGGTCCTTGCCCAATGGCCTCGCCTCTCTGAGCCTCAGTTTCCCCATGTGAAGGCTGGTTCAGGCACGCTTACCTTTTGGGATTACAGAGAAGCCCAGGAGTGATAGCCCTTTGTAAACTCGAAGGTGAACTATGGGGACTCCGTTTCACGAGCGCAGAGAGGGTGGCAGGCAGATGGCAGGGAGCTCCGGGTGTGGGTGGCATGTGGCAACAGGAGGTATAGGCTGTGCTTTTGAGAAATGTGGCAGGCCAGGGAGGCTGGAATAGCAGCTCCCCTTCCCCAAGCCCAGCCTTTTGCCTGTGAAAGGCTGGAGCTGCAGGGGTGGGTGACCTTGGTGGCTGGGTGGTGGCTTGAGCAGGCTCGAGGGCACTGCTTGGCTGGCTTTGAAGATTCCACCCCAGGCTCTTCTTGGTTCCTTTCCAGTCCCAGAAACTCAGCCGAGATACGTTAATTATCTGGAGGATTGGAAGCTGTGTAGAGAAGTGGTTCTCAGCCCTGGTGCATGTCAGAACCACCTGGAGAGCTTTTTCAACAACAGATGCCTGGCCCCACCCTGGGCCTCCTGAATCAGAAACCCTGCAGGTGGCATCAAGGCATCTGTGGTTGTAAGAGCTGTTTAGATGATTCTTGGGCACAGCTGGTGTAGACAGTGTGTCTGAAAAAGCCAGGCCAAAACAGATGTCTTCTTCCCTTGGACTTTCTGAGGGCATTTCCTGGTTTTCCAGGTTACTGCCCAAGCTTAGTTTCAACCAAGTTCATCTGAACCCTGGAGTCTTAGGAAAAAAACAAAATCCACTGATTATTTTCTAAACTGTGAGCAGGGAGACTTTCTACTTTAATGGTGCTAACTGGAAGGTCCAGGCCAAGAGCCCGGGAGACTGGCCCCTCTTCTGGCGTCTAACCAAGGCACTTCCAGTCTCAAACCTAGAGAGATTGAAGGAGTCTCCTTCAGAAACACAGTTTTCTTTGATTTTTAATAGGTAAATTATGGTGCCTTTTTGAAATGTGGCCCTTTTGTTTATTCTCTTTCCTGTTTGGTTAAGACTAAAGTGAGGCCAGGTGCTGTGGCTCACACTTGTAATCCCAGTACATTGGGAGGCTGAGATGGGAGGATCACTTGAGCCCAAGAGTTCCAGACCAGCCTGGGCAACATAGTGAGACTCTGTCTCTATTACAGAAAAAAAACAAAGAAAGTGAAAATTTCAGAGCTGGAGAACAAAGTAGCAATTCAATGTAAAACCAGCAAAATTGATTTTATTTGAGACAGGGTCTCGCTCTGTCTTGCAGGCTGGAGTACAGTGGTGTGATCATAGCTCACTGCAGCCTCGATCTCCTGGGCTCAGGCAATCGTCCCACCTCAGCCTCATGAGTAGCTGGGACTACAGGCATACACCACCATGCCCGGCTAACTTTTTTTTTTTTTTTTTAATTTTTAGTAGAGATGGAGGTCTCACTATGTTGCCCAGGCTGGTCTCAACCTCCGGGCTCAAGTGATCCTTCCGCCTTGGCCTCTCAAAGTGCTGGGATTACAGTTGTGAGCCACCATGCCTGATCAAAACCAGCAAATATTTAATGAGTACCCACTAAGTGTCTGGAAGGGTGGTGGGTCTTGGCTGCCGAGGTAAAAATGACATCTGTCCCCAAGGAGTTCACAGCTGAGCTGGTGAACACACAGCCTTTTCTAATGCCCTCATCTTCCAGATGGAGGAGCTGAGGTTCACATTGAGTGACTTGCCCCGGGCCCTACAGTTAGGTGGTGTTGGAGTCAGGGTTCGAACTCAAGACTGCCCAGTGCAAAGTCCAGTGCCTGTCTACTTCCCCAAGTGTGAGGTTTCTGAAGGCATTCCCTGGCAGGTTTTTGTTCCCCAGCCCGTGCTATAGCAGATGGGTTGGCCCAAGGGAGCAGCATAAGGACCCCCAGGCCTGTTTGCTAGAAAGAAAGACCGGACCAGAGAGGCTTAAACAAATGCTGTTGACTTTCTCAAGTCTCGAGGTAGGTTCTCAAGGCTCCTTTCATCTTGGTGCTCTGCTCTTCTCACGGTGGTGGTTCTCAAACTTGGCTGCATGTTACAATAACCTGGAAGGTTTAAAAAGTCCTGATGCTGGCTAGGCTCAGAGACTCACACCTGTAATCCCAACACTTTGGGAGGCCGAGGCGGGTGAATCTCCTGAGGTCAGGAGTTCGAGACCAGCCTGGGCAACATGGTGAAACCCCGTCTCTACTAAAAATAAAAAAATTAGCCAGGCGTGGTGGCGGACACCTGTAATCCCAGCTACTCGGGAGGCTGAGGCAGGAGAATCGCTTGAATCAGGGAGGCCGAGGCTGTAGTGAGCCGAGATCACGCCACTGCACTCCAGCCTGAGCAACGAGAGTGAAACTCCATCTCAAAAAAAAAAAAAAAAAAAAAAAAAAAGCCCAGGTTGCACATCATACCCATTAAATCAGAATGTCTAGGGGGTGGAAACCAGTCATCTGCATTAAAAAAAAAAAAGTCTCTACGTGATTCCAGCATGCAGCAAAGATTGGGAACCCTGCCTTTTAACATTTTGCCTCAAGGTCACCAAAAGGCTGATGGGGCTCAGCCATCATGAGACATTCCAGGAAGGAAGACAGCAGGAACCTTTAAAAGGCAGGCCTGTCGGCTGAGTGCTGTCTTCAAGGAGCTTTCCCAGAAACACCCTACGGTGACTTCTGTTTACATCTTACTGGCCATTCTTAGCTTCAAGTCAGGCTGAGAAATAGGGTTTTTCAGATGGGCACATTCCCATCTGAGAAAATATCTGTATTCTGTTAGAAAGAAAGGAAAGGGGGTATTGGGTGGGTGATGAGCAGTCTTTGCCACAAACACCCATTTTAGGGGCAGTTGGTGTTTCTTGAGTGAGAGGGGATTTAGATGAATGTGAATGACTGCTCTCCTCCTCACTCACCCCACTCTGCCAGCCTATCCTCACCTCGCCCCACTCTGCCAGCCTAGCTCAGGTAGGGGTGGGGGTGGGTGTCCTGGCTGCTCTGAAGATGCCCAGAAGAGACCTGAGGGAAGACAGAGACCCAGAGGAGGCAGGTGACTTGCTTGGGTCACCCAGACATTCAAATGAGAGTCCCACCAGCTTCCCGTCTGCCAGCGCCCCCCAATACTGTCGGTTCACACGTTCATGGGATTGTTGATGTCTACCGGTTGGTACCTCTCTCTGCTAGCAGGTGTCTCCTTTCAGCCCCAACGGCAGAAGAGCTCTGTGGTTCCAGAAAAAACAGCCTCCTGATTTCTGGGAACAGAAACGGATGGGCTGTGTGAGAGGCTCCGGTCCGGAGGTGATCTCACTCATCTTTCTGCCTCTCAGCAGGCCCACACCCGCATGAGACCAAGCAGCCCCACTGCTGTTTGCTCAGTGTCTCTGGTCCTTCATTTTGGGAAGTTCTTCCTATTGACCTTATTTCAACTTTCTGTAACAACTTATCAGAAAGAAAGATTCAGGAACTGAGACCTCTGAGTTGAACTTGAGTAACTCCTTGGCCCTGAGACTCTCCCCAAGTGATTTTTTTTTTTTTTTTTTGAGACAGTGTCTCACTCTTTGGCCTAGGCTGGAGTGCAGTGGCGCCATCTCAGCCTACTGCAGTCTCCATCTCCTGGGTTCAAGTGCCTCAGCTTTTGAGTAGCTGGGATTACAGGCGTGTGCCACCACACCCGGTTAATTTTTTGTATTTTTGTAGAGACGAGATTTTGTCATGTTGCCCAGGCTGGCCTTGAACTCCTGGGCTCAAGCAATCTGCCCGCCTCAGCCTCCCAAAGTGCTCAGATTACAGGTATGAGCCGCTGCGCCCGGCTGCCAAGTGATTCTTTAGAAACTCTTGATGAAGGCATTTCCCCCATCTCTGAGAGGGATACTGGGAGGATAGAGATGGGGGAATGAATTGAATTTCAGTGGCCTCATCTACTTGGGTTTGATTCCAGTGTTCCAGTAAAATGCAGGGAACCTTGAGGAGGTCAGGTTATCTTCTGGCAAGATACATAAAGCTCATAAGGCAAGCCGAAGTTCTGTGCCACGGCAAGACCTGAATTCACTTTTCTTTCTGGAATAAGACTACAGGGTAGACACAGAGAAGGCTATGAGGAGGGGTACAAGGGTATGGCAAGGAGTGAGCTCAGCTGCCAGCCAGTGGCCTTCAATGACCCAAAAACAGATCTTCCAGATTCATTGCAGGAAGAAACTGAGACCGCAGAAGGCAAGTGGCTTATCAAGGTCACACAGCAGTTAGGTGCCAAGGCTGAAGTAAAAAGCCATGTCAAAGGACTTTCTACAGCTTTCTTTCTCATTCTCCTGTCACGTCCCAGGCTTAGGAGAATCCAGGACATGTCTGCATGGCGTTTATAAGCTCATTGTGTGCCCACATCTCTATAATCCTTCCCCCACCCCTGTGAACCTCATTTCTTATTCTCAGACCTCATTGCATCCAGACTACAGAATCTGGGGCTCACTCTGGGTCTAGAACTCTGGTTAGATGTTAGAGGCCCTTATTGGAAATGTCGGGGGATCCCCCCCTTGTGGGTGGGAAGGTGAGCCTGCTTGGTAGTGTGAACTGGAGGTTGCTGCCAGTCTCCACTGGGTCCAACATCTTGTCATGCTGCCTACAAGTTCCACTGTAGAGTTATTAACAAGTTAGCTGGCAGAAGCACTGCCACTGTTTCCAGAAGGTTACTCTGGGAATACCCGGCAGCCCTAAGCCTTCTCCCCATGGCATAGGTTGGTTGATCAGACGAGCTGGATCTTGAGCCATGAGATTCAGGCAAGGAAGTTTCCAGGGGAGTGGTAGGCGGAGGAAGAGGATGATGGTGGGGTATTTGATATGTGTGTAGAGGGGCCGTTAGGCAATATGTGGACTCTGTGTTGTGGCCATGTGAGAAATTTCATAGTGGACACCATGGACAGTCAAAACACACTTAGACTCATAGTCTTAGTTTGGGTTGCCCCAGAAGTAGACTCTGAGATAAGGAGCTGAATGCTGTAATTATTTGGGAGGTAAATCCAGGAAACTCTGGTAGAGGAATAGGGAAGCAAAGGAAGCCAGTGAAAGATGCCTTATCAAGTCAGTTACGTCGGTGTCCCTTGGAACTCTGGCACACTTTGTGAAACACACTTCAGAGTTATCCCACCGTGGGGTGAGGGAACTGGGGCATGTATACACCCACCCTGCATCTGTCACTGGGTGAGGCTGCTCCTGGGGGTGTTAATTCCCGGTACTCCTAAACCACTGCACACACAGGCAGCGCAAGCTCTAGTGGCCAGAGATGGCCCTCAGGCAGAGAGGTGCCCGCAGGCATTGGCAATTGGGAGCTGGCTGGTGGTGCACTGAAGTGTTTAGGAGAGGGGGTGCAGGTGGGGCAGCAACAGTCTGTATTACATCTTGCCTAAGTCATGGTCTTGGTTTTTCAGAGCCAGCCTGCTGTGTGGAGCTCTTTGTTTTTAGGTGTCATGTTCAGGGCTGCATGTACAAGCCTCCATTCCAGGCTGAAAACTCTCCTCTGCAGCCACCAGACCTGCTCACTGCTCATTTACTTCCTTGGATTTTGTGGCCAGAATCCAAGTGTGTCGATTTCTCCAAGACTCTCCTGATAGAATTCAGGCTCTCCCTGAAGGATGCCTTATACCTGTGGAGGACAGGGTTGGGCATCACTAAGGACACACCCAGAATCTACAGGGTCCTTTGGGCATTGCCAGGAGAGGCACCATGTTCTCCATCCCACTGAATTTAAAACCAATATAGAGGTGGGGACAGTCTAGACTAGAAGACTGCTCCTTCTCCCTGTAGGCAGGATTCTGGGTGAAACAATTGTTAGGGGTTAGAGGGTAATAAGGTCGACTGCATTCTGTCTACTTCCCTGCCCAGAAGCCAAGCCATGGGCTATGACCAGAGTGGCCTGCACCCCTGAATATACCTGAGCCTCATGAGTCTGGCTCAGAGCAGCACTTCTACCCTGTTGTATATTTCTCTCTCTCTCTTCACTAATAACTGGGACCTGAGGTTAATTAACTAATTCAGTATTTATTGAACCCCCCGCAATGTGCCAGACTCTGTTTCAGGTGCTGAGGATACAGCAGAGAACAAGACAGAGATGATCTAGAATCACAGACTCATAAAGTGACAGAGCCAGGAGGAATCTTAGGGCAAATCTAATCATTTGTCAGGAGAGAAATCTGAAGCCCAGAGAAAACAAGAGAAGTTCTCAGGCCACACAGCAGAGAGGGGGCTCAGCCTGGAATCATGGAAGGTCAAAGGTAAAGGGCTTAGAGGTTGCCTGTTTCTACCTGCTCAGTTTTTTGTTTGTTTGTTTGTTTGCTTGTTTTTCTGAGGCAGAGTCTCTCTCTGTCTGGAGAGAGTCTCTCTGTCTAGAGAGACTCCAGCCCAGGCTGGAGTGCAATGGTGCGATCTTGGCTCACTGCAATCTCTACCTCTTGGGTTCAAGGGATTCTCCCTCCTCAACCTCCTGAGTAGCTGGGATTACAGGCACCCACCACCACGCCCAGCTTATTTTGTATTTCTAGTAGAGACCGGGTTTCACTATGTTGGCCAGGCTGGTCTCGCACTCCTGACCTCAGGTGATCCGCCCGCCTCGGCCTCCCAAAGTACTGGGATCACAGGCATAAGCCACTGCGCCCAGCCTACCTGCTCAGTTTTTAGAGGCAGAAACCAATGGCTAGAGGTGAAGGGTCTCACCAAGCTGGTGGCCCTGCTGTATCTGCCAGTGATCACTCTCTCCTCTTCCACATCCATTTCCCAAGCGAGATCTAGATTCTCATTTCCAGAGGGGTGTGTTTGTGTGTGATGTGGGTGAGGGTAGTAGGCAGGGGACATGAGTAGCTTTCTTTTTGATCAAGCCATGCACCTCCTTTACTGTGCCTGCTGGCAAAGTAGCCTCAAGTGATACTAGGAAGAGCTTGTTACTGAGGGATGCCCCAATGTGCCCAAAGCACTGACACCCTTGTCTGGTTCATTCCCTCCTTTCTGGGGACTTGAGGAAGCAGGGGCTGCAAAGCTTGGCTGGGGTGAGGGTGGGCTTCATCCCCCTATTGTTCCCTCCTCCTCTTCTGTTGGAGATCAGTGTGTGTGTGTATCTGTGTATAGGGACCACTGGTATGAGATAAACTGCTTTCACTTGGTACCTCAACAGAAGCTGTACCATGTTCCTCCGGTTCTCTCTGCTTCGTGCAAGTGCACATTATTTGTATTTTTTGTCCATATAATATACACTGGCATGTGTGTTCTGTAGGTGTGTATATGCATGATGATGTTGCACACAAGAATATGTATGTATGTGCAGGGAACTATGTATATGTGTGGGAGGGGGGCCTGCAGACCTCTTTGGGGGCTTCTCTGGGTCCACCTTTATCTCACTGCCCCTCCAGATGGCCTCTGGTCACCTTTGCCTTGGTTCCAAGGCAGGGGGTGGGCACGGGCATCCAGCACCCTGGGTCATCAGTCAGGGACTTATGTCCAGCCTGGGTATGGCCCCCACCACCCTTCCCAGGAGACCTGAAGTGGGGGGCAGGGGCAGGCCGTGGCTGGCCTGGAGCTCCTGGCTAATTTTCCTGGCCTCGATCGATCCAGCAGCTTCTCCTGAGTCTATTAGCAATCCGCAAGTGAAAATATCCCCCATCGCGAGCCCTGACCTGAGACAGGGAGGAATCCATAGCAATTTGTTCAAACAGAGGAAAGTGTTTCCCTCTGATTTGTATTCCAATTTATTCCAGGCAGGAAGGGGGTCAGGGAGGGAGGGCAAACCCAGGCACTGCCAGAGCTGGGCTCAGACCCATCCCCCTTAGCCCCCTATGCCAGCCGGAGTGGCAGCTGGTCCTGCCCAGGGTTCCTGGGGGTGGGGGGCTGAGGAGGAAGGGTGGGCCCCAGTAGGGGACAGGGAGGGAGGTCCGCCAGCCTTCCCAGCAGGCCCTGCTTGGCTGGAGAGCTCAGTTGTGGATTTGGTTTTCACAAAACACAAAGCCGCCTGCTCGGAGCCTCTCTCCCGGGCACTGGGGCCTGCGCCAGGCGTGCGCTCACCCGCTGCGCCCGTGCCAGATTGGGGGCTGGGCTGGGTGCATGGAGACGGTGGCCCCAGCTGGGCCAAGTGGCAGGGGGGCTGCTGAGGCCCAGAGGGGAGCTGGCACCTTTGAAAAGCGCTGGTGCAGTGTGGAGAGCCCCAGCATGGCCTTCCGATCCAGTGCTCATGCTTCCTTCCCACCCTGAGCAAACTGAGGCTCTGTGGTGTCCTAACCAGGCAATCTTTTGAGCACCTACACTAACTACAACTCTGGCTGTATTAAGTACCTGCTGTTTGCCAGGCACCGGACTAGTGCTGCCGCGTGTCTATAGTCCTTGCAGGGTCTGGTCTTCTTCATGTGCCTCAGTTTCCTCACTGGTGCTCCTCTCACCCTCTGCATACCTCTGTCACCTCCTTCATGCATCTCTGCTCAGCCCTTCTCACTTCCTCTTGGGAGGTGCTTCTCCCTTCTAAGGGTAGCCCTAGTGGCTGAGGGTCACAGGGCTGATGTCTCTGAGCAGGCTGGCTTCCTTTCTCCCCAATTGCTTCTTTTGGCCCCACCTTGCCCTCCCCATCAGGGCACAGGCCTCCACAGAGGTGGTGCCATGGCAGCTGGAGAGGAGGATTCTGGGAAGGGTCAGGCAAGTGATCCCGCACAGCTCACCTTCCATCCCCACCTTTGCCTTCCCTGGTGTGTCAGCACCCCTCCGGGAGGGGAGTAACCAGAGAAGTTCTTCACACTGAGGTGTCAGTAACTAGCAGCTCTGAGGTCAGCTGTCGCACATGACTTGCCAGGCTCCATGACACCATCGAGATCTAATTTCAGAATCAAGTAACTAAATATAATGAAGTCGATGAATAACCATCTCTCGCTCAGGTGGGAGCGTAGGGAGGCAGTGTGGCCTGAAGGACAGGAGCAGAGGCTTCTGAAACAGACCTGGGATGGAGGTCTGCTCGGCCGCTCACTAGCCATGTGATCGTGGGCAGGTGTCACACTGTGCCTCAGTTACCCCATGCACAAGACAGGGCTAATACTGGTACCTTCCTCAGAGGGCTGTGGTAAAGGGGAAATGAGGAATGTGTGGGAAGCCATGTGCCTGGCGTGTGGGAGGCAATGACCACCGCTGTTCGGAGGAGGGTTTGCTAAGCGAGTGATTCCATCGCCGAGGCCTGGCTCAGGAAGCTGCCGCTGTCACTGGCTGAGGCATAGAGGCCGCCACCAGGGAGGCGGCATGGGAGGCTCTGTGTACAGGCATGTGACACAATATCGGGACAGAGAGGGAACAAGACTGAGACCCTGGCCCAGGAGGAAGGGTAGAAGAACTCCAGTCCTCCTCCCATTTTCCTTTTGAGAAAGTTTACAGCAAGAATCTTCCCTTTTAGCTACTGTACGGGGCTTGGAGACAGGTGTTTTGCACTGGCCCTTTACTGCCACCCACACACTGTCCATTCCAGACCCCTTTTTCTCCCAAGGGCAGCCTCCCTCCTCCCGCATCCACAGCCCCCAGCTATCTCCTGATAGGGACTTTTCTGTCCCTGGCTATGATTGAACTCTGGTCCAGTTGTCCTTCTCCATCCCCGAGTCCTTCTTTTTTCTCCCCCCACCTACTCGATTTCAAGTCGTTTAAAAGTTGTTCAGAGGCTCAGCATTATAATCAGATCCTATGGAGCCTGCCACTTATGTGGTTTCTAAAATTGTAGCCAAAAAAGGAGAGGAAGCCCTTCAGTGAGGGAGAAAAAATAAGAGACTACTTAAGCAGGAGGGCAGGTATTGCATTTCCCAATTTATAAATATAACTGATGCTAAAGAAAATATGTTCCTAAACTTTATGTTTCCTGAATTGATGCTTGAAAAAAAAGATTGTTCATCCCTTTAAGGGATTTAATGTGCTTTTGCTCCCAGGGGTGCTCGCCTTTTGAAAAGGATACAGAAAGAGAATAAACAAGTGACTATTTAATATGCAGGGTGTTGATTTGATGAGTGTTACGAACACGCATAGCAGGGAAAGGGATTGAGCGTGAGGGAGGTGGGGGCGGGCGGGCTGTCTTAAACAGGGTGGTCAGGGAAGCCCTCTCAGAAGAGAGCTGAAGGAAGGGATGGAGCAGGCTCTGGAGAGCTGGGGAAGAGCAATCCAAGCAGTGGGGAGGGGGTGGGGCCGTAAGTGCAAAGGCCCTGAGGTGGGAAGGGGCCAGGCCTGCTTGAAGACTGACAAAGAGGGCAGTGTGGCTGGAGTGGGGAGGGCAGTAGAATGGGAAGTGGGGCTGGGAGCCGATGGCAGAGGGCATGGCAGGCTGTTGAAAACGCATTGGCTTTGACCCCAAGTGGGATGGAGTCATGACAGGGAGAGCAGAGGAGAGATGAGATCCTCTGCCTGCTGGTGGAGAACAGGCAGGCAAGGGAGGAAGCAGGGAAGACCTATCAGGAGGCTGCTGTCACAAGCCAGCCAGGCCTCGGTAGTGGGGGCTAAGACTAGGGTGGCATCGCAGGGGGCAGATTCCTGATTGGTTCTGAAGGTCAAGCCGACAGAGCTTGCTGGTGAATTGGGTGTGGGGTGTGGGAGGAGGAGAGAAGTCATGGATGACTCCCAGATTTCTGACTGATACTTGGTTAACGGGAGACAACGTGTTCCCACTAATACAGGTGTGGGGGGTGAGGAGTGGCTCCCAACCTTTGGGGGTACTGAGGGGGCAGTGAAAGTTGGCTGCTGGAGGTCAGTGGAGGGAAGGGCCATAAAGCGAATGAGGTCCTCCTTACGTTTCAGCTCCCTGGTTCTTTAACCTCAGAGCTAATTTTCCTTGGTCTCGTGGGTTGAAGCCAAGGCCTGGCCTGGAGAAACCAGGTAACTCCATATGCAGAGATGGCTTTAGGGGTTGCTAGAAGTTGGGGTGCAGCACTCCTATCTCCCCCTGCAGCTGGGTGGGGTGCTTTCCAGGAGCTGGAGCTCTACCCAGGGACCCACAGTGACCCGAGGTCGGGGGGGGGTCAGAGTCTGCCAGGCTGTGGGAGACCCCCAGAAATGCTGTCCTTCCTTCCCTCCCTTTCTGTGCTACTATGGGCCAAGGTCCCACCAGCTCTCAAGCTGCAACATTGATTTGCTTTCATTGTTGTTATTGTTATTATTATCCACTTAAACAACTTCATAGAAAAAAAAGAAGCCCAATGACCATCAAACATTAACCATTTATTCTAAACTCCCTGCCTGTACCTGTCAATATATTTTTACATAGCAGTAAACAGTGGTCCGTTCTGCTTTCTCGGCTGACTTTATCTCCTACACACGTCTCCTGCTATTGACTGAGCCCTCAGACCTGTCACTTTAATGGCCGCAGGGCACCCCCGGCATCGATGTGCTGGAGTTCGGGTCACCATTTCTCTGCTGCCGAGCATTTGGGTAGGAGCCAATTTCCCTTTCTTTTAAATAGCTCTGCCATGAATATCCTTATGTGAATTACTTTTTCCTTTTAAATTATTTCCTTGGGGCCTATTCCCCCAAGTGAGACTGCCTAACAGGTCATAGGATAGGAACAGTTTTATGGTTCTCATTTCACACTGCCGGGTTGTGTGACGGAAAGTTTGAGCTGGTGTTGTGCACAGCCCGGCCACAATGGATTTTATCATTTTAATTTATTTTCACTGGTTTAATAGGTGCATTATGGCCTGCTTTTTAACTTCCAATTTGCACCTCCTGAAGCCTTACTTGGGTCGTTCGGCACCTAATAATAATAAGTCCTGCTCTACGCAGAACTTTACGTGATACTTTCTTAAATGTCATCTCACTTAATAAGACACTGTGAGCCTAATGTTATTGGCCTCTGTTTTATATGGGGAAGTGGGGGCTTAGGCAAGTTAAGTGCTGGAGTGGAGCCTCTAACTAGTTCTTGCAGGTTTGGTTGCTTTTCCTTTTTTTTTTTTTTTTTGTTGAGACGGAGTTTCGCTCTTTTTGCCCAGGCTGGAGTGCAATGGCACAGTCTCAGCTCACTGCAACCTCTGCCTCCTGGCTTCAGGCGATTCTCCTGCCTCAGCCTCCCGAGTAGCTGGGATTACAGGTGCAATCCACCACACCCAGCTAATTTTGTGTTTTTAGTAGAGTTGGGGTTTCACCATGTTGGCCAGGCTGGTCTTGAACTCCTGACCTCCAGTAATCTACCAACCTCGGCCTCCCAAAGTGCTGGGATTACAAGCATGAGCCATCATGCCGGGCCAGGTTTGGTTGCTTTTCTACTGCACTGTGTGAAAAGGACTCCCTTGCCGCCTACCTCCATCCATTCTTATGTGAGGGCTCAGGGTCCCCAGATGCCCACTGCAGCCCAAATCCAGTGCCTTAGCCTCACTTTCTCCCTTTGGCCCCTACATTCGGGCCTGTGCCAGAACCCCGAGCTGAGCCTACTTGAGGGTTGGGGTTTAGCTCTGTGGGCCTTGGAGAGAGCCATGTTCCATCCCTTTGCCTCACTGGGCTTTTTGATCAGGTGGTGCTCTGGGGGCTTCTTGCTTTAGCAAAGCCACTGCCATCCCCACTTCTTGGCCCAAGCTCTGCCTTCTGGGTTGGAGGCCTGGCCTGGATCTGGCAGTGTGTCTCCAGTCCTACCCTGGTGGTGCCCTAGCCCTAGCGACTGTGCCACAGACTCCTAGAGACTGGGGGCTATCAGGATCCACCCTGGAATAGGAGGACCTTCTCAGAGCAGACACACTCATGAGTCTGGTTTTATGTCAGCCCCTTCTAACTGTACTTCTAGCATATCTACTAGGCAGCATGCACTGTGCGCAGGGCATTCCATTCTCAGTGGGTCTCACACTCACAATACGGAGCCCTGTTATGTCCATTTTCTAGTTAGGAAGCTGAGGTTCTAGACTAGATGGGTAAATGATTTGCCTCAAGTCACCCAGAAATTACTGTTTCCGTGGGCTTGGTTCAATAGGTATGCTTTGACAGGTGCAGGCTTGTCAGATCTAGACCCTGGGCTGCTGCCAGGGACCAGCGCTAAGTGAACAACAGTGATGGGGTCTCCAAGACCAGCAGAGCTTGGTGGGGCTAGAACTTTCCTTTCTGCAATCCAGGCAAGGAAATTTTACATGAGTAACCATGAGTAACCCTGTGTCCATGGGTCCCACATCCCTGGGCCAGGAAGGCTCAGACCTTGGGATCCTAGGAGTCATTCTCTGCCCTGATGGGTGGAAGCCTCTCTTTTCCACCATCATCTTACATATTCCCACGGGGAGAGCTTTTCCTCCCAGTGATTACTACTTTCAGCCCACCTTAATGTTCTGATCTCTCAGGATTACAAACTCCTGGTAATCCTTCAAAGTAGACCTCATTTGGTTTCACATTTTTTTCTTGCAAGACTTTGGAATAGGTTCCCAAAGCATCCTGGGCTATATTATTAAATGGAAATGGAACTGAAATTTATTAAGTACCTGCTGAGTACAAGTCACTGTGTAATGTACCCGATGTGCATTGTCTCATGGAATCCTCACAACAACCCAAAAGTTATCTCCATTGAAGCCTGAGATGTAGTACTATCCCCATTTTGCAGATGAAGAAACTGAGGCTAAAGGAGGTTAAACAACTTTCCCAAGGTCACTTGGTCACTGAGTAAAAGGTAGAGCACTCCTCCCTACCCCTCATCCTACGCCGTTGAGCAGCCCCCTCAGATTTGCATTTAAAACCTCTGATCAAGCAGTGTCCAACTTGTCCTGCCTTTACTGATTGGAGATGACCTGTGTCCCCTCATCATTAACAGTTTTTTGTTGTTGCTGTTTTTGCTTTTTTGAGATGTAGTCTCTCTCTGTCGCCCAGGCTGGAGTGCAATGGCACAATCTCGGCCCACTGCAACCTGCACCTCCCGGGTTCGAGTGATTCTCCTGCCTCAGCCTCCCAAGTAGCTGGGATTACAGGCGCCTGCCACCACACTTAGCTAATTTTTTTGTATTTTTAGTAGAGACGAGGTTTCACCATGTTGGCCAGGCTGGTTTTGAACTCCTGACCTCTAATGATCCGCCTGCCTCAGCCTCCCAAAGTGCTAGGATTACAGGCTTGAGCCACCGCGCCCAGCCATCATTAACAGTTTTAATCCTGGCATCCTGGGACCCACCAGGAGAAAGTCCCTTTATAGTTTTCATCAGGAGACCTAAAAGTCTTCATTAAAGAGCTTTCCTGGTGGCCTGTCCAGACACCCCCTAGTTCTATAAGTGGATGTGCAGATTAGACTTCCACTGATAGACAGTGAAGATTCTATGAGCATCACCTGCCACTTTCAATACCTGTGTGCCTTCCAGTGAGACCAGGATGTGGGCGCAGTGGTGCTGAACATCCCCAGGGAATGGGACATAATGGACCAGCCGCCACTTGCAGCAGAGGAGAATTGTAAGGGCGCCAGCCTCTCCCAGAAGCTCCAGGCGCCACAGTGGCAGGCTCTGCAAATGGAACAAGGCCCTGCAAACTGTAGCAGGCTTGCATCTGACTATGAAAGCAGACCTTGTTTTTGCATTCAATTGTGGTGGCGGGGTGGCGGCCTGCACACTGATCCTCTCAGCTGTGGCTGGTTGCTGTATTCAGTGACAGCGCCCTTGTACCCGGAGGTCGGAGACACATGCACTCTGGTTAGGGAGAGATTTTTGCAGCCAAAGGGAAGGTTGGCTGAATATGGGTTTGGTTTTGATGAGCAAAAAAGGCCTTGTGTCGGGGAACAGGCTTTAATATGGTTTGCAGCAGGGAGAGGGCAGAGGTTCTTTGCCCAGAAGGGCTATGCCTCATTTGGCTCTGTGTCCCAGCGCTGAGGGCAGGAGATTTCACGTAATAGGTGCTCAGAAAATGTTACAGAGCCAATTAATGAATCAATGGCAAATTAAAAGGTGATTGTGTATGCCCTTTGAGGGACTGGGAGGACAGGGAGCAAGAGGGAGGATGGGAAGGGAATGGACTCCAACATGAGTCTAATGACCAGAGAGAGAATGATCAGAACTGGATGGGCCAAAAGTCTGTTGCTGCTTTCCCTCAAGATGCTCTGCATTCAGGCAAGGCTGGAGGAGATGGTGTGAGTGGGTTTGGGCTGTTTCAAGTCGGCTTTCCTAGCACAGAACTGGAGCCTCCCCCAGCTTCAGAGCACCTCTGAGAAGTCACCTGGTCCACCCCCGGCTGGTGGTGAACAGAGGACAGGCTCCACCCAGTTCTGCAGAGAGCGGGGCTGTGGTAAGGGCAGAGCAACTCCCGATGCAGTGAGCACAGAAGGGCAGGGTTAATTTTCCCAAGAGGCCCACGCTCGATGGCTCACAGTCTGTAGAGAGGCTCAGAACGTCATCCCTGGCAGAAGGAGGCCCAGGCGGAGCAGGCCAGGCGCCTGCCCAGGAAAGCCTCCTCCCAGGCCCCCGACCGCCATTCTCTGAGCAGCTAATTAAAAGAGAAAAGCCTGTTAATATTTCAGCACTATTAACTCCACTAAATTATTAAGTGTCCATTTGCATTACATGCATAAAAGGATCAATAAACACGTGCGTACCAGGATCGGGGAGGGCGAGAGGTGTCACGGCGAGGGAGGGGCGGTTTCTGAGGATGCTGCACAGCATCGGTCCCACCAGGAACGTGGAGACTCCGTCCTGAGCTGTGAGCCCTGCACTGGGCTAGGCACTTGGGAAGTGGAAATGCATGGCGGTTAGCATGAAAGACGGAGAGTCAGACAGACTCCAGATCAATGGGGTGTCCTTGGGTAACTTATATAACCTCACTGAAACTCAGCTTCCTCATCTGAAAAGTCCGAACCATAATAGGCTTGTTAGGAGCAATAAATACGATAAAAGATATAAAGCACTCAATATATTGCTGGCAGAGTAAATGTCAATAAAGGGTAGCTATTGCAGTTAATGTTATATTATGGGGATGGGGGTGGGGGGAGACCTGAGACAGCACTAGTCTCTAGTTCACAGCAATCCCTCCCTGCTCCCTCTCTGCCTCTCTGTAGGCCTTTATAGGCATTGTTCTTATTCAGCTTTTCTAGCTATTCGCTTCCCTAGCGCAGAGCCTGAGTGCGATAGCTCCCTGTTACCTCAGAACCAAGTTTAGCACCTCATACTGATAAGGGCTTGTTGAATGACTGTCTGATGGAAGTCAGGACCAGAACACAGATCCCAATTCTGTACCACTCCATCCAGAACACTCAGTGATGCTTCTGGGAGGTGTCTGGGGCAGATGGAACCAACTCTGGGTGGGGAATTTTGCAGCCCCTCCTTCTCCTTTTGTCTCCTTGCCCCTTCCTCACCCTGCTCTTTGGTCGTTTCCCAGCCTGCAGACTCTTTCCCTGAAGGAGCCAGAAGCAGGAAGAGGGCAACAGTCCTCTTCATTGATTATTGGCTGAGCTTTTGTTTTTTTGATAGGGGTCTTGCTCTGTTGCCCAGGCTGGAGTGCAGTGGTGCAGTCATGGCTCACTGCAGCCTCGATCTCCTGGGCTCAAGCAATCCTCCCTCTTAGCCAGGATTACAGGCATGTGGCACCACACCCAGCTCATTAAAAAAAATTTTTTTGTAGAGATGGGGTCTTGCTATGATGCCCAGGCTGGTCTTGAACCCCTAGCCTCAGGCAATTCTCCTGCCTCAGCTTTCCAAAATGTTGGGATTACAAGCATGAGGCACTGTGCCCGGCCTGAAGGAGCTTTTTTTTTTTTCTTTTTTTTAGATGGAGTCTCACTCTGTCACCCAGGCTGGAGTACAGTGATATGATCTCAGCTCACTGCAATCTCCACCTCCTGAGCTCAAGCCATTCTCCCACCTCAGCCTCCCTAGTAACTGGGAACACAGGTGTGCACCACCATGCTGGCTAAGTTTTTATATTTTTGGTAGACATGGGGTTTCACCATGTTGCCCAGGCTGGTCTCGAACTCCTGAGCTCAAGCGATCCTCCTACCTTGGCCTCCCAAAGTGCTGGGATTACAGGCCTGAAGGTGCTTTTAACCAAGGTTTTCCGTTTGTCTTGCTGTCTGTCTTGTTTGGCCCTCACCCTAGTGTTGTATCCATGTGCATTTTATAGCACCCCTACCTGTGGCTATAGCAGCTGGGCATGGATTCTCTTATGGGGGATGGGGGTCTTTGATGAAATTCCCCCATTCCAGTGAGAATTCTCTTTGGATCCTTAGTTGGCAGGTTGGAGTTTGTCTTAGTCTGACTCCCTGAGAGTTTGTGGCTTCCTCACTGGGCCTACTGGGTGCTGGAAGCCCCCACCCATACCTATACATTTTGGGTGTATAATTTTTGGGGAGGAAAAGAGAATGCTGATAGGCCAGCAGCATTCTGCCTCAGCTGCGCTCATTAGGATGCTGCCCCAAGGGTGACATGTCTCAGGCCACTTGGCTGTTCTTAACTAAGGGGCTGGGGAGGGGCATGTTAACCCCTCAGCTGTCAGTTTTGTGTTAAGCTTTTCTCCACTAGTTTTACAGAACATTGCTGTCGCTCAGGATGTTGAGGTGCTCTGCAAAGGAGGGGGTTTATGGCCAAATACATTTAGAAAGCACTGAGTTAAACCAAGTTACACGGAAGTGTTTACTGCAGGACTTTTCAGAGCCTTTAATAATATACTTTGTGTGCTAAGTCTTTCTCAGAGAGAGCGAGAGAAAGAACATGCAGCGTCCTTACTTGACAGTGAAAATCGTCTGTGATGGACTATCAGTGAACACTCTGTGGCACACAGGTTGGGGGAGGCTGTTTTCCTTTTCCATGGGGTTTTGTTGATAGAAATCAGGACAGTAAAATAGGAAAGCCTCATAGACCAGAGGCAAGGAAACACACTTGGTTCTGAAATCCTGTTCAGTTTTCTATCCACTAATATGGTGTCAAGCAAAGACGATCAAATCCAGCCATGCCTCTGAAATTCCTGGGGACAGTGAACAGAGTTCGAAGTTAGCAGGTGGAAGGCCTGGGTTTGAGTCTCGGCTGTGCTGCTGTCTCAGTGAGTGACTTGGACAAGATGTTTCCTCTTCCAGGCGTTGGTCTCCTTCTCTGCCAATGGGGCTAAATATGACTTTCCCTTTCTGCTTCGCAGAACCGAGGCAAGGAGCTTGGAAATATACAGTGGACCCCAGGAAGGTACCAACCCTCATCATCTGTGACAGAGAAGGCAGGGTCCTTTCATGCAAACGGCTTGCAGGCTGCAGGGGATGTGAATTCTTGAGAGGAGTGCAGGATCATTTAGAGAATAATAATGCTTGCTGACATTTTTAGATTGCATACTGCGTACCAGGCACTGTTTTAAACACTTTACATGAGTTTCCTTATTTATTCCTCACAACAACCCCATTTTGCAAATGAGAAAACTAAGGCTGAAGTAACTTGCTGAAAGCCACACAGGCAAGTGCACTAGTACCATGAGAAGGGGGATGCTCAGGGAAGGGCTCCAGCCCTTCCCACTTTCCATCCCCTCTGAAGCCCTGCACAGCCCTCAGCATGAATTTCAAACATATTCATGAAACATCCCTACCCGTTTAATGTCTGCTTTGAGCATTTCCACCCCTGGGTTGCATGTGTAGGGATGCACAGCAGGTGGTCCCCTTTCGCTATCTCTTGCTCCTATTTCATCATCTTGGGAGCTGTCATTTATGGAGATGGCACATACTATTTGGCCAGGTGTTTTACATATATTGCATTAGCCCCTCATTACCAGCCCTGGGAGAAGGCATCATTGTTCTTATTTTATAAATGAAGAGGCTGAGGCTCAGAGAGGTTAAGTAATTTGCCCAGCATCACACAGCATCACCCAGCTAGTGGGTAGCAGAGCCAGGAATGGGCCCCAGATAGTGTGACTCCACAGCTGTGCTCTTTCCATCTCTCTAAAGCAGACCTTTCCTCTCCCCACCATTCCTTATCACAACTCCCTGTTTTCGAGTCATCATAGCATTTAACACACTCTGAAACCACCCTGTCCATTTCTGTTTCCTTTTTTGCTATCCATCTCCCCAGCAATGCTCTTTGAGAGCCATTCCTTCTTTGCTTTTCATGACAGTATCTCCAGTGCCCAGCACAGCGCCTGGCCCAGAAGCATTTATTGTTCTACAGACTGAATGAAAGGATCATGTCATGGTGTATCTTGAAACAGCCCTGCCCGGGTTGCCTTCCAAATCAGGAGATGCTGCTGCAGGCAGTGCCTTCCTAGGGTGTGTGGAGCTGGATGGAGGCTGAGGTTCAGCGGGGCAGGGACCCTTTGGGGTTCAGGGTCAGAAACATGGTTCTGGCCATTCCAAGGGTGACCTGAGCCAATGGGAGGTTGACTCATGTTAAAGAAACTCAGTGGGGGGTGATGAGCAAATTGAAAGACCAAGGTCAAGGGGCACTAGGTAATGTACTACTAGTGAGGACTCATTTCAGAAGGAAAACTGTACCTGGAACCAAATCAGCAATGGGAAGTGGCTCATCAAGTAAGAGTGAGAATAAAGGGAGTTGGGTAACTATAATAGTAAATGGATAATCCTGGATAATCTCAATGGTTAATATCATCCCAGGACAGTGGATGCTGTTTTCTAAAAACTGAGGTGTAATTTAGAAGGTATAATATGGTGAAGTCCAAAGCAGATACCTTGATGTGTTTTTATTTGTGTATCCAGACACTGTGCAACCACCACTCAGATCAAAATGTCCAACATTTCCATCTCACCAGATGTTTCTTCTCCCCAAGAAAGTTCTCTTGGTCGGGTGCAGTGGCTCATGTCTGTAATCCCAGCTCTTTGGGAGGCCGAGGAGGACGGATCATGAGATCAGGAGTTCGAGACCAGCCTGGCCAACACAGTGAAAACCTGTCTCTACTAAAAATACAAAAATTACCTGGGCGTGGTGGCGGACACCTGTAATCCCAGCTACTCGGGAGGCTGAGGCAGGAGAATTGCTTGAACCTGGGAGGCAGAGGTTGCAGTGAGCTGAGATCGTGCCACTGCACTCCAGCCTGGGCTACAGAGCTAGACTCCGTCTCAAAAAAGAAAGAAAGAAAGGAAAGAAAGAGAGAAAGAGAGAGAGAAAGAGAGAAAAAGTTAGTTCTCTTGTGCCCTTCCCAGCAAATAATCTCCCACCCCACCCAAGGGCAATCAGTGTTAGGCCTCTGTTAACCCTCAGATAAGTTTTTCCAGTTTTAAGTTTTGAATAAATGAAATTGCACACCATGTATTCTTTTTTTTTTTCTGTCTTTAGCATTACAATTCACTGTATGTTTGTGTCTGGGTTCTTTCACTTAAATTGCGCCTGTGAGATTCAACAGTGTCATGTCTATCTATAGTTTACCTTTTTCACTTATGGGGAATATTCCTTTGTATGAAGATACCAGAACTTATTTACTCATAGAACTCTTGATGGATGACACATAGGTTGTTCTTGTTTTTAGCGATTGCGAATAAAGCCACTGTGAATATCTTTGTACTTATTGTTTGGTTGCCATAAGTACTCATTTCTACGGGATACATACCCAGGAGTGGAATTGCTACATCATGGGGTATACACCTGTTTACCTTTAGTAGGTACTGTCCGAATTTCTTCCAAAGTGGTTCTAGCATTTTAGAGTTGGGTGTCTTAATACTTAAGGTCATCAAAGGGAGGTGGGTCACCCTTTTTTTTTTTTTTTTAAAAAAAAAGACAGAATCTCACTCTGTTGCCCAGGCTGGAATGCAGTGGCATGATCATAGCTCATTGCAGCCTTGAATTCTTGGGCTCAAATGATCCTCCTGCCTCAGCCTCCTGAATAGCTGGGACTGCAGGCACACACCCCCATGCCCGGCTAATTTTTGCAGAAACAGAGCCTCACTATGTTGCCCAGGCTGGTCTAGAAGTCCTGGGCTCAAGTGATCCTCCCGCCTCAGCCTCCCAAAGTGCTGGGATTGTAAGTGAGTCACCACACCTGGCCAGGAGCTGGATAATCTTAACAGTGTCATCTCTGATATCCACTCATGGCCCCATCTCCAGTGGGGAAATACACCTGTCAGGTGACCAGAGGCCCTGTGTCTGCTGATCAGGCTCCATCTTCCCTGGCCTGTGCTAGCTGTGCTCTAAGAAAGTCCAGCTCTCCAGCTCTTTTTCAGTATTCCTTATCTGTCACCAAAGCTTCTGTCATTACAATACTGCCTTGCTACAGGCAAGCCGCAGTGTCCAAGATTACAGCTTATCTTCCATTGGAGCCTGTTAAATCGATGTCTTCCTTGTTGAGAGGCACCCCAGGCCTCTTGGTCTTATCAGCAACCAGCATGCACATCATCTTTTGGTGGGTTGTTTCTTGATGAGATTTCCCTAGGACTTTGGCCACAGATGGCTATCTCTTTCACGTATGGTGAAAGATGTTCATGCATTTTTATTGCATGAGGTGACAGTTTTGGGCCCAGTTCCCAGATTCTAGAGTGCATCTTATATAGGGACTATGTGCTGATTACAAAATTCATAGAAAGTGTGAGTTGAAAAAGACTTCAGAAGTCATCTAATCTACCTTTCCTACGGGTAGGGAAACTGAGGCCCAAGGTGGTGAATTGGCTTGCCCAAGGCATACATTGCTTGTCTCCTGACAGCCAGCCAGTTTGATTCCTCTGTAGCAGCCAGGCAGGCAGGAGGGTCACCTGGACACTCAGACTCTGGGTTGGTGGCAGCTACCATTGTTTTCTGAACCCGCTGCTGTTTGCAGAGACCCTCATGGTTAAACATAGCCTGTGTCACTCCCAGTTGCTGACCAAGTTTATCGACCTGCTGCCAGGCTACCTCTGTGGACTCTATCCCTGTGATTAATTCATGTCTGTCCCATCATTGTTGGGGGAAGGCCCTATTTACAGCATCTGTAAAACACATTATGACACTACTAAGCATTTTTCATTTATCCTGTGTTATCATCACATCTACCATTGTGAGTTCTTAGGGTTGGTAGTGTTCTCTTCATTTTAGAGATGAGAAAACTAATGTCCAAAGATCACTAGAAGTTTACCCTGTGTAATATAATTTGGGACTCTGCCCTGTCAACTAGCATAGAGCCTCCCTGTTCCCTGAGGCTTGGTTCAAAAGCTACCTTTTCCATGGAACCTTCTGTGGTTCTTCCTCCAGAAGATGGTGATGCCTGTTTTCTGACATCCCAGGGCCTTCTAAATCTCTCTTCTAAAGAGAGATCCCAGGGCCTTCTAAATCTAGAAGAGATCCCAGGGCCTTCTAAATCTCTCCCCCAGCAACTTCACCATGGGACGTCTTTATAAATCCATTCGTTCAACGTTCACTGAGCACCTGCTATGTTCAAGGCCTTGTGCTGGGGATCCCAAGTTAAAGCTTGAGGTCTGGTAGGCAGAAAGACGAGAATCCTGAATTTGACAGAAACACAGGCCTGATGCTTTATTGTTCCACTGGTGGAGTGATGCACACTCTAGACACATAAGGAAGGTGCCTGTCAGTCATGGGACATTTCCTGGAGGAAGTTGTACATTTTCTGTACAGGCTTTATCTTCTTATTTATCTTCTTACCTCTGTTAACTGAAGAATCATGAGAATTATAAATTCAGAGAAGACAGCTTTCTTTTTTTTTTTTTGAGACGGAGTGTCCCTCTGTGGCCCAGGCTGGAGTGCAGTGGCTCGATCTCTGCTCACTGCAACTTCCACCTCCCAGGTTCAAGCAATTCTCCTGCCTCAGCTTCCTGAGTAGCTGAGATTACAGGTGCGCACCACCATGCCCAGCTAATTTTTTTTTTTTTTGTATTTTTAGTAGAGACGGGGTTTCAGCATGTTGATCAGGCTGGTCTTGAACTCCTGACCTCGTGATCCACCCGCCTCGGCCTCCCAAAGTGCTGGGATTACAGGTGTGAGCCACCGCACCCAGCCAAGAGCTTTATTTCTTATAGAGGGTTGCGTCCTATGGGGTGGCCATCCTAATAGGCTGGGAAGCGTAGCCTCTGGCAGAGACTGAAAGCAGTCACTTTGAAGGAGGAAAGGTGAGACAGGAATTTCTGCTGAACAGGAGGGCCAGGTATACATTTTCAACAGGTTATGGGAGGAGCTATGAATATTCACAAAGGGGGAATGCACACATGCATAGTAAGCAAATGTGCATGTTACATGCGTCTCATGTTCACTTTGGGGTGCAGACAACATTTAAATGCACCACAATCTGGCCTATGTGTCAAAAGGTGACACAGAAGACACAAAGGCACTTAGTGGGCAGCCTCTGTCAACTGGCCAGAACCAGTCCATGGTTGCTGGTCTTTTATCAGGAGAAAGCTACTGAAATCAGTCTCTTGTCTGATCAAAGGTGTAGTTATGGCTGGTGGAACAGGAGGCCAGTTAGTCGGTATCTGACAGTAGATGGTCTGCAATTGTTTCAATATTGCTTATCTCCAGGCCAGGGCTTGTTTAGCTGTTAGAGAAAACAGAAAGCCTTGTGGCAGCCAGAACATAGCTTATTCTTTAAGTGTAGGGGGTGTGACTTACCCCGGGCCTGGCATGGCCTTAGGTCCTGTTTGTAATTTGATATCTCTTAGCTGCAGAGTCGGTTCCATCACTCTTATGATTTCTATTTTAACACCCCTGTGCCCCTCTTTAGAGCAGGGACGTCATTTGTACCTCCTTGTGTTCCTCATGCCCAGCATCAGCTCTTCTACCTTCACTCTCTCCCTTCTCAGCTGTGAGCAGAACCTGTGAAGTTAGGGTCTTTTCCTCTTCCTAGAGTTTAAGCACTGGGGGGCTGGGACCTGGTTTGCCTTTAGGACAATGGGGCTAGACAATGAGGCAGGGGCTGTGACCTTGGCAAGTTCAGTCATTTCCCACTGGGCCCATCCAGCCATATCCTGGCTTTGGTCCCCTAGCCTGGGCCACAGCCCAGCCCTGGGCACTGTGCGAGAGGTCAGGGAGGAGCCACAGCCTTTTGCCAGCTCCCAGGCCCCAACTTCTGTGAGCATTTCTGTCCCTTGGAGAAGAAGCTGGACACATGCTCAGAGAGCAATGAAAAAACAATGAAGGCCTTCGGGGAGGGCAATGTGCAGCCAGGTGTGTGTGTGTGTGTGTGTGTGTGTGTGTCTGTCTGTCTGTCTGTCTGTCTGTCTTAGGCTCTCTAAAAGCGTGTGTGTGTGTGTGTGTCTGTCTGTCTGTCTGTCTGTCTGTCTTAGGTTAGGCTCTCTAAAAGCAAAGCCTGAGATGGTTGGGGCTGGGGAGTTATGGTTTAGGCAAGTGATTTGCTGGGAAAATGCTCTCAAGAGAAACTGAGGGAATGAGTGAGGCAGCCAAGCAAAGATGTGGCTCAGGAAGCTTAGCCTCAGCCTGTTTCCAGGGGAGCTCTGGAGTACGACAGTGCCATAGTCACCCCACCTCGTGTGTGTGTGTGTGTGTGTGTGTGTGTGTGTGTGTGTGTGTATTGTGGGGGAGAGGGGGTAATCTCCTAGGCATTTGGCATTTCTGGCCAAGGCAGCTCTCTTGGCTAAAGGCAATTCCCTGGGGAAGGTGAGCACCCTGAGCTGTCAGCAGCTGGGGATGGATGCACCTGTCACCTTGGGGAGCTGGGAGGGGTGCCTACAGCATCCACCACCAGGACTGCTAAGATGGTCATGCTAACTGAGTGACGACCAGTCTGTACAGATGACAAAGCCCCTTCACACAATCAGCCCACTGAAAAGCACAGCTCTCTTGCAAGGTGTTGGGGAACTGTCCCTTTCCTGAGTTCCTGGCCCTCCTGGTTCTGGCCTAGAGGTCCTGGGAGGATTCTTTCCTGGGCTCAGTGGGGTCAGGCCTCTGAGGAATGGCCTGGGGAGATCTGGGCTGACCCCTCCCAGACACACTTAGGAGGGAGCCTCAGACTTCTTCTGGCCTTGGCACCTCTTTTCTAAACCTCCTCCTCCATCCTCTCCTGCCAGCTCCAGCCCAGGCGCAGATTGTGCATGCGGGCCAGGCATGTGTGGTGAAAGAGGACAATATCAGCGAGCGTGTCTACACCATCCGGGAGGGGGACACCCTCATGCTGCAGTGCCTTGTAACAGGGCACCCTCGACCCCAGGTAAGCCCCCAGCCCAGCCTTGCTCAGGCCCCTCCTACCCTCACCTTGCCTGGGCTCAGCACTTAAGAAGAAGCAGCAGGAGATGAGGACTCACGATGCACCGATGCACCGCAGCATGGAGTCAGAGAACAGGAAATGGGGGCTGGGGAAATAGCAGAAAATTAACTCTGTGGGGAAGGGCTGGAGGCTACGGGCTCATTCACCTGAAAACATGGACGGCTGAGGGGAAAAATGGAATGCCGGTTGTTCAATTCCACTCCATTCCACGGATCTGTTGAGCAGACACATCCTTAGATGCACCCTCTAGTGTGTCTGTGGGCAGACCATGTACCAGGCACGATGCCAGGCACTTTCTCCAGTGTTTTCCCTTTGGAGCCTCACAGCTGTGCAGTGAGGAAGGCATTAGTGACCCCCTTTTGCAGCTGAGGAATTTGCGACTCAGTGAAGTTGGGTAAACTCCCAAGTGCACGCAGCTCTTGTGAGGATGGAAGCAGACATTGAATCCAGAACCAGTGTCCTCTTAGCTAACTCTGCTTCCTCCCAGCATGTCCATCTTTGAGTTGAGAACTCCAGGAGGGGCAAGCAGCATACAAAACGTGATCTCTATCTACTTCAGGCTTCTGGCAGGCAAGCTTCACACCCTTGAGGTCCAAAGATCCAAAGCAATTAGAAAGAAACAGAAAATAAGAATCTGGGAATGCCAGATGAATTTTGTCACAGACGAAGTGTATGGCTCAGGCAGGAAGCACTGGCCCGTGATCACTGAGAGCTGAGGGAAGGAGGTAGAGAGGAGGTGGGCTGAAGGGATGGGAGGAATTTGCTGGTGAGCTGCTGTGACCTTTAATAGCAACACAAAGGGTGACAATTGGATCCCAGAAAGGACAGTGAAATACAAGATTATTTTTTCTAGATCATTTTGGGAACATAGATGGCTTTAGTAGGTTTGGCCTTGAGACAGGCAGATGGACAAAAAAAACTATGATCACTGCTGCTCCTTCTCAAAGGCGTGTTTTAGAAGGGAAAACAATGCTGCTGGAGTAGGTCGATGTCTGTGTTAGGTGTGATCATTAAAGGATGGATGGTCCTCCCTAAAAGCCAGTGAGGGCGCTGGGTCATTCTCCCTAAGGCTGCACTGGCCATCTGTGTGTGTCCCCTTGGGTGTCCCTGTATGGGTCATGTGTGGTTGTGGCTGTGTGTGTGTGTACCTAGCTTTCTATTTCCATCAGTGGTTTCATTTGTTCCACCACCCAGGCGCGAACCCTTGGGCATATTTGACCTTGCATCTTCTCATTCCTCACAACTAGCCAGACTCTGAGGCCTTCCTTGTTTTCTTTTCTTTTCTTTTCTTTTTGAGATGGGGTCTCACTTTGTTGCCCAGGCTGAGTGCAGTGGCATGATCACAGCTTACTGTAGCCTCGACCTCCTGTGCTCAAGTGATCCTCCCACCTCATCTGACCAAGTAGCTGAGACCATGGGTGTGTGTCACCGTGCCTGGATCATTTTTAATTTTTTTTGTAGATACAGGGTGTGTCCCTATATTACCTAGGCTGGTCTTGAACTCCTGGCTTCAAGCATTTCTCCTGCTTCAGCCTCCCTAAGTGCTGAGATTACAGATGTGAACCACTGTACCGGCACGCCTTTCTTTTTGTGTCTCTTGCGTGGATCTTCTCCTCTCTTTTCTTCATTACCCCTCTGGGTCAGCCTATCAGTCCTGTCACTTGGACCATTGCAGTAGACTCTAAACTGACCTCCCAATCTCTCACCTCACCCCTCCTCCCATCTATTTTTTTTTTTTTTCCGAGATAGGGTCTTGCTGTGTGGCCCAGGCTGGAGTGTAGTTGTGCAATAAGGCTCACTGCAGCCTTGACCTTCTGGGCTCAAGCAATCCTTCCCCCTCAGCCTCCCAAGTACCTGGGACTACAGGCATGTGCCTCCATGCCCAGCTAATTTTTTTTTTTTTTTTTTTTTTTTCAGAGACAGGGTTTCACCATGTTGCCCATGCTGATCTTGACCTCCTGGGCTCAAGTGATCCTCCTGCCTCAGCCTCTCAAAGTGCGGGGATTACGGGCATGAGCCACTGCACCCGGCCCCCTTCAATCCGTTCCTGCACTTTGCTACCAGAATGATAACCCCTGTTGTGCTACATCATATCACTCCCCTGCTCAGAGATGTTCGATGGCTCCCCTTCATTTACCAGATTCATTTAAGCTCTTAGGGATGGAATTGAAGACCTTCTACAATCTGGCCTCCACCTGCCTCTCTTGTCTGATCTCCCACTGCCACCCTCCTCACACCCTGTGCTCCAGTCAGACTTGCCTCCCCATCATCCCCCCAAGTACAATCTGTTCATTCCTGCTTTGGCCAAAGTTGCTTGCCTCTCCTAAAATGCCTTCTAGCTTTTTTGCTTGTTTCATTATAAGAAATATTTATTGAGCACCTGCTACATGCCAAGCAAAGTTATGGGTCCTAAAGATGCCCCTATAGTTTCTGTTCTCATGGAGCATCCAGACTACTAGAGAAACAAGGGAAATACCATCTCATGGCCCACTTAGTGGTCAAGATGAGGGACGGAGGGAACATGCAGTGCCTCACTCCAAACAAGCTGTGAGAAGGAGGGATATCTGGGGGCCAGAAATGCAGATGCCATTTCTACAGTGCAGATGGAATCTACAGTGATGGCAGGTAGCAGAAGTTGAGGAGCCTAGCCCATGAAGAGACTGGCACTGCATACACACTGTACTGATAGTTGTATTAACACACACATAAGGGGTATGCATTGAGGCTACAGGTCCATCCATGGCTGGGAGCTGGAATTGAACTCTACCTAAAGCTGGAAACTCAACAAGAGTGGCATCGTCTATGAATGAGGACCAGAAGATCTCTGTCCCACAGCCCAGAGTCACTGCAGGGAACAGACTCTCCTTCAGGGTGTGGATATAAATGCAGCCACCTATAAGATAGCATAACCCTAAACCTGTCTGTATTTTGCAATATCCAAATAGTGAGGAAACTCTAACCTGAGAAACCAACATAAAAATGTTTTGGACATATGAACCCATGATCTTGGGTATAGGCAACCACCTATACCCAAGTAGTGAATGAGAAACAGGACCATAAAGGTCCAAGTAGGACTTCTATGGAAGATAATCCCACTGAGTACAAACCTGTGGAGTAAAATTTTAAAATATTAAAAAATACAGTGCCAGAAGAGTCAGTCCATAGACCCAACAAGGTGAATAATTCACAACTGAGGAACTAGAGAAAATAGAGCAATTTGAAAGGCTCTCCAAAATTAAAAAAATTTAAATATTGGAAGAGATAATGGAAGGAATAGAATCCATAAGACAGGAGATTATAAAACCTGATCAGTTAGGTACAGAAATTAGCAAACAGAAATCCTAGAAATAAAAATAATATAGTCTTTAAAAATGTTGGCCTCAGTACCCTAGAGATAGCTAAAGAAAATATTACTGAATTGGATAATAGATCTGAGGAAATCAACCATGCGTTTCCAATGGAGTCCAGGGAAGACAAAGAGACAGGAGATGTGAAAAAGAAGTTGAGAGACATGGAGGATAGAATGAGAGGCTACAACATAAATTTAGGCATTCTGGAAGGAATGAACAGAAAAAGAGAGGAGGCAATATTTAAAGAGATGAAGGGCCAGGTGCAGTAGCTCATACCTGTAATCCTAGCACTTTGGGAGACCAAGGTGAGAGGACTGCTTCAGGCCAGGAGTTCAAGACCAGCCTGGGCAACATAGTGAGACCCTAGCTCTACCAAAAAAAAAAAAAAAAAAAGTTAGCCAGGTGTGGTGGCACACACCTCTAGTCCTAGCTACTTGGGAGGCTGTGGCAGGAGGATCCTTGAGCCCAAGAGTACCACTGCACTCCAGCCTGGGTGACAAAGCAAGACCTCATCTCTAGTGATTAAAAAAAAAAAAAAAAAAAGGAGAGATAAAGACTGAGAATTTTGTAGAATTGAAAAAAGGTAGGAATTCTCAGATGCATAAAGCATACCAATGCTTGAGCAGTATGTAAACAAACTCCATCTCGACAAAATGTTTTATGTAAACATAAAACATCAAGTACAAAAGGATCAAATGTTTTCATGTCCCTGTTATCTCGCCAAAGCACTCTCTGATCTGGTATGTCTTGCCTGAAACTGCCTCTAACTTTTCCCAGGTTTTGTAACCTCTAGCTCCATGGGAGTAGAGTCAAATGCGGGCAGGGGATGAGAGCAGCAACACTGTGGTCCTGGGTGGTCCCTCCCTGCGTGAGAAAGGTTGCCCTTTCACCCCTTCTCCCTAGCCTTGCTTTTCTGGCCTCTGGCCTGACCTGTTCACCAGGATCAGGCTGCCTACCCTGTCTCTGTAATAAGCAAGCCTCCCTATTTAAAGACTGAAGTCCCTACCCACTGCCCCTACCTCTACCCCACTCCTTAGACTTAGTTATCTAGAACTGATCTGTTTTTCTTAAAACTCTGGCACCTTGAGTAGTAGGCTTAGGTTTCTCATGCAATCCTTGATATTTTTCTATAATCTAAGACAATATTAATAGAAATTTGTTGAGTGACTAATATATACCAGACACCGCACACATAGGGAATTTATATTCTTTCTTTGTAAACCTCATAATAATCTTGCAGAGTGGGTATCATGGTGTATTAGTCATGTGTTACTGCATAAGAAATACTCCAAAACTTAGGGGCTTCAAACAACATGTACTGTCTCACAGTTCCTGCGGGACAGGAACCCGGGAGCAGCTTAGCTGGCTGGCTGTGGCTCAGGGTTTCTCACAAGGCTGCAATCCAGCTGTCAGCCAGGGGTGCAGTCATTGGAGGATGACTGAGACTGGAGGATCTGCTTCCAAGCTAACTCACGCGGCTGTTGGCCTGAGGCTTCAATTCCTCCCCAAGTGAGCCCCTCCATTCGGCTGCTCAGGACCTGATAGCTGGCTTTCCCTGGAATGATTGACCAAAATGGAAATCAGTCTTTTTTTTTTTGAAACAGTCTCGCTCTGTTGCCCAGGCTGGAGTGCAGTGACCTGATCTCGGCTCACTGCAACCCTCGCCTCCCGGGTTCAAGCGATTCTCCTGCCTCAGCCTCCTGAGTAGCTGGGACTACAGGCGCGAGCCATCACGCCCGGCTAATTTTTGTATTTTTAGTAGAGCCATGGTTTCGCCATGTTGGCCAGGTTGGTCTCGAACTCCTGAGCTCAGGTGATCCGCCCGCTTGGCCTTCCGAAGTGCTGGGATTAGTGGCGTGAGCCACCGCGCCCGGCCGAATCCATGCTCTTAACCACAGCACTGCGTGCCCCATTTAAAGCCTCTTCCCTCTGATCCCGGATTCCCCAGCTCTTGACTCCATGGCATCCTACCCCGTCTGTGCATTCCCACGAGTCTGTCTGGGTTCGTTTCCTAGGCCTGCGTGTGCCTCACGTGCGCTTGTGAAAAAGTATGGGAGAAAGGGGGTGCCGTTGCAGGGCACTCAGTGCTGAGGCCCCCACTCCGTGTGAGTCTGACAGTCTGACTCTGCCCCGCCCGGCGGCCCAGGTACGGTGGACCAAGACAGCAGGTAGCGCCTCGGACAAGTTCCAGGAGACATCCGTGTTCAACGAGACGCTGCGCATCGAGCGTATTGCACGCACGCAGGGCGGCCGCTACTACTGCAAGGCTGAGAACGGCGTGGGGGTGCCGGCCATCAAGTCCATCCGCGTGGACGTGCAGTGTGAGTTGAGGCCCCCCTCTCTCCCCGGGCCCTGACAGCCCAGCCTGGGCCAGAGGGCGCCCCAGGGATGAGGTGAGGTGGGGAAGTGGGGATGGGGTGGGATGGAGAAGCTGACCTTGGTGAAGGAGCCTAAGAGGTACTGGGCGGTGTGTACCACCCTCTACCATCTACACCTTCGCACCTGTAATTCCATATGAACCTTGCCAACATCCCTTGAGGTGAGCAGGGAGGGCAGGATGGGTTGACTTACACCTCTTCTACAGATGAGAAAACTGAGGTCCCATGTGATTTGCCCACAGGCATGGAGCGGGGTAGCCTCAGATCTGAGAAGAGGACACGGATCTCTTCCCCATTGTCCACTGCCCTTCCCACAGTACCTCATGTCTCTGCTTTTGTCCTGCTGCAGCTCTGAGATTTCCCTCCTTACTACATTACATATAGGACCAAGCCCCACTCCCCGAGTCCTCACTGCTAGCTGCATGAGAAGCCACCAGTCCCTACCTGCTCTCCATGGGTGTTCCTTTAGCCCGAGGAGCCTCTTTACCTGAGTCATCCATCAGGCTGAGTCAGGTACCCAGAAACTGTTGGCCCAGGCCCAGGAGCCTGTCTGGCACCATTTTAAGGCTTAGAATGAACCTACCTATTAACTATACATCCTCACACTCCCTAAGTGGGACTCAGTAGAGTGATGAACGGTGACACCCCAGATCTCTCTTCTGTCCCTCATCAGCCAGCCAGGGTCCTGCCAAACCCTGGAGCTGAGGGCCATTTCTTAGGTTATTGGCCCTGGAAAAGGCTGGCAGGCATAGCCTGGACCCCACCAATGCCCACCTCCTCTCATGGCCATGGTGGTGACTTCTATCCCAGTGGGCTGTGGAAGGGGCAGAATGATGGGCTGCTGGAACATTCGTTGGAAGATGTTGGAATGTGTACTGTCAGTGCCTGTGACTCACAGCCATACATTAAGCTCTCTAGGGGACCCTTTAAAAAAACGGATGCCTGGGCCTTACTTCCAGAGATTCTGATGTAATTGATCAGGAGTGGGGCCAAATATCGATTCTTTCTTAAGCTTTTTAATTATTTTTTTAAATTGAAGATTAATCAATAGAGTGTACTAATCTTAAGTGCAAAGGTTAATGATTTTTTACATATGTGTGTGTGTGTAAACAACTTCCAGTTCAAGAGAAAGAACATTTCCAGGACTCTAGAAAGTTCCTTCATGCCCCCTCCCAGTCAATAACTCCCCCCGGAGACAATCATTGTTCTGACTTTTGACACTATCAGTGAGCTCTGCCAGGCATCAGTATTAAAAAGAAAATCTCCACGTAATGCTCTTGTGCAAACAGGGCCAAGAACTACTAAGCTACCTTAGTTTACCAATGAGGAAACAGGCCCAGAGAGAGAAGGGACTTAGGCGGGTCACACTAAAAATTAACAGCTAAACTAGGATTTGAAGAAGCAGCTGCTTCCTCCATCACATGATGGGAGATTGCAAAGCTAGACACCCTCATGCCGGTCGCTGGGAGGCACAGCTCAGAAGTCTGGGAAGGCATCAAGTCCTGTCGTCTTGGCCGGATGCAGTGGTTCACACCTGCCATCCCAGCATTTCGGGAGGCTGAGGCAGGAGGATCGCTTGAGCCCAGGAGTTCAAGAACAGTCTGGGCAATACGGTGAAACCCTGTCTGTACAAAAAATACAAAAATTAGCCAGGTGTGGTGGTGCATGCCTGTAGTCCCAGTTATTCAGGAGACTGAGGTGGGACGATCGATCGAGCCCAGGATGTTGAGGCTACAGTGAGCAATGATTGCACCATTCCCCTTCAGCCTGGGTGACAGTGAGACTCTGTCTCAAAAAAAAAAAGAAAGAGGCCGGGCGCAGTGGCTGATGCCTATAATCCCAGCACTTTGGGAGGCCGAGGTGGGCAGATCACAAGGTCAGGAGATCGAGACCATCCTGGCCAACATGGTGAAACCCCGCCTCTACTAAAAATACAAAAATTAGCTGGGCATGGTGGCATATGTCTGTAATCCCAGCTACTTGGGAGGCTGAGGCAAGAGAATTGCTTGAACCAGGGAATTGGAGGTTGAAGTGAGCCAAGATTGTGCCACTGTACTCTAACCTGGCGACAGAGCGAGACTGTCTCAAAAAAAAAAAAGGAAAAAGTCCTGTCCCCTGCCTCTAACAGGTTGGTTAAGCTTGCAGGGCTGGGAGGGCATCTGGCAATCTGGAAATGTCTGTTCAGGGTGGCTCAGCTCTTCCTAAGGGCTGCCAGGAGCCTGAGCCCCCCAACCTTGGGATCACCCAGTCCTGACTCCATAGGGGCTGTGCCCTTGCAGACCTGGATGAGCCAATGCTGACGGTCCACCAGACGGTGAGCGATGTGCGAGGCAACTTCTACCAGGAGAAAACGGTGTTCCTGCGCTGTACTGTCAACTCCAACCCGCCTGCCCGCTTCATCTGGAAGCGGGGTTCTGATACCCTATCCCACAGCCAGGACAATGGGGTGGACATCTATGAGCCCCTCTACACTCAGGTCAGGACGGGCAGCTGGCTCGCCCCACACTTTTTCTCCTGCATCCAACAGGGGAGGGGGAGCATGGGGCTGAGTTTCTGGGACTGCCCTGACTTCAACAATTCTATTCTTACTTTGGAAACACACATTCTGATTGGAGTTCAGACAGCCTGGGGCAGAAAAATCAGACGGAAAGGCCAGGGAGCAGCAGTGAGGACAGGAGTGTCCCCGAGGCAACATGTCCTCCAGAAACATTGCTAGTTAGGAAAAGGCACCCCTAGGGGCAGACAGGTCATCCCAGTCTGCTGCTGGGTGGCAGAGTATTGGGAACCTGTGGCCAGGCACAGCAGGACCTGGGGGCGAGGAGATGACTCCTCTTCCCATGGGCCCTGATAGTCTCAGGAGATGGTGGTGATGCCATTCTGCCAAGGAGGGCTTTCAGCGGTGGCTGCAGGCCAGCCCCATGTTGTGTGGGTTATAAGAGTAAGTTCCCTTCTTACCCCTCCATTTCCCAGACTGGAGAAACCAAGGCCTGGTCCTTGCCAGTGTGCACCAAGGCAACCTCAGACCCAGAGAAGCCCATGATGAGGCACTGCCAAGGCTATGGAGAGTGTAGCATCCACCCCAGGCTCAGGACCCCTGGGGCTAAATGGTGAGGGTGAGGGTGGGGGTGGGAAGAGAGGAATTAGACAGGCATTTGTGGTAGGCTCTGGTGCTGGGTGAATGAGTATGTGGGATCCCTGGAGACTCAAGCAGGCACCTCACCCCAGTGGTCCACTGCTGCCCAGGGGGAGACCAAGGTCCTGAAGCTGAAGAACCTGCGGCCTCAGGACTATGCCAGCTACACCTGCCAGGTGTCTGTGCGTAACGTGTGCGGCATCCCAGACAAGGCCATCACCTTCCGGCTCACCAACACTACGGGTACAGGCATTTTCCTCCCCATACTCCTTCCCTACCTGAGCTAACTCCCAACCAGGAGATAGTGCCCCACCCCACAGAGACTCCAGGCACATTGCCACTAATGTCTGGCCCCTCCCCTCCTCTTCCTGCTCTGTCTTCTCCCCTCTCATCTCCCCCAAGGGCTTCTCCAGCCTCTATGGTTTTCCTAGCCCCTTACTCTCCCCAACATCCAGCCCTGCCTCACAGTCCCCTAAGACCCCACTCCTTGTCCTCTTAGCACCACCAGCCCTGAAGCTGTCTGTGAACGAAACTCTGGTGGTGAACCCTGGGGAGAATGTGACGGTGCAGTGTCTGCTGACAGGCGGTGATCCCCTCCCCCAGCTGCAGTGGTCCCATGGCCCTGGCCCACTGCCCCTGGGTGCTCTGGCCCAAGGTGGCACCCTCAGCATCCCTTCAGTGCAGGCCCGGGACTCTGGCTACTACAACTGCACAGCCACCAACAATGTGGGCAACCCTGCCAAGAAGACCGTCAACCTGCTGGTGCGATGTACGTGGCCTCAGAAGGGGTGGGAGGGAAGTTGTGAGGCAGACAGGGTCCCTGGTCTTTGAGAGCTACCAATGAACTAGGAAAGGGGCCTGTCTGCTTCTCTTTGGTAGGTGAGGCATGCAGAGGATGTTCCACGCCCTTCGATTTCCCTGCAATTCGGCTAACTGCCAGCAGATGGCAGAAGGAATAAAATTTGTATAAAGCTTTATTGACAGTTGACAATCTACGTTTCCAAATGTAACCTCAACAATCCAAGAAGTAGGAAGGGCTAGGATTGATTACCTACTTTTTTTTTTTAAGATTGGGAAACTGAGGCTGGAAAAGCTAAATGGGGACATTCTAGGCTTTAAGAGTAATTTCCTGGCTTTCTCCCTGTACAGTGGTTTCTATGTGATTAACTGAATTTAAGTGAAAATAACACACATTTCCATATGCCCTATATGGAAATATTTATTAGGGAAGTATTTAAGTGAATCTGAAGATAATTACTAAATGTAAAAATGATACAAAACTTTGAGCACAGTCTAAAGAAGTATAAACATTTTTCTTATTAAACCTCAGCCTCAGTAATTAACTGCTCACTATGATCTTGATTTTGACACTCTGAATTAAGGAGAAAACTTTAAATTTTTCTGCTTGTGTGGCTTTAGAGATTTTTGTTTGTTTTCTTTTTTTTTTTTTTTAAATATATTTTGGCTACCTGAGAGCATCAATTCAAGTTGCCCTGAATATACGCTCCCTGTTTGGTTTTGGTTGTTGTTTTTAAAGATCCAGGCTTGTTTCCAGCTCTTTAGCACTTGAACATGAAGTACAGCTTCTGCTGAACTCCACTGACAGTCACTGATTACATGGACTCTCTTCATCTCTCACTGACCAGTCAGTTTCTGACTCTCCTCACAGAAAGAAACTAGCTCTCTGTGACTTTTTACTTAATCAGAGCAAGAAAGAAGGTTAAAAATTGTGACTAATGACTACTTTTTCCTTCGATGGTACTTTTCCCATCAGAAGATTATCTTTCTCCACCTGATTCCATTTGGCCTTTTAAGCCTGGGTTGGTAAGATCTCAATTTACATCAGATACTTATGGTCACCTCTTAGGGTGGCTGTGGAGCCCGCCTTTCCCAGCACAGACCTGACTTGTGCCTGTTGTGCCAGTGTCCTGTCCAGAAGGTTGGGTACCTGATTAAAAACTTGATTTAACTCTTGGCTTATTTCAAACATGATCCACATTTTTTTAAGAGGCCAGACCTTTTTCTTTCTAAATGCTGTGTTTTTATGTAATTGCATGTAAAGTGATCGTATTGGTCTCTTATTACAAAAATTACACTCACTTGTTACAAAGAGTCAAACAGCACAAAAGAGTGAAATGTAAGAATTCAATTGTCAATTCTCCTCAGTTCCACTCTCTAGATAGAACCACTATTATATTCTAGTGCATGCTTCCAAATGTGTATTTTGCATATTTAAGGTTTAAAACAATGATAAAAACAAAGCATTGTAGTGGTCAAGAGCTCAGACTCTGAGTTTGAATTCAAGATTGGCTACTATTTTGGGCAAGTTACTTAAACTGTCTGAGCCTCGGTTCCCTTCTTTGTAAAATGAGGGTAATAAAGCCTCTCCTTCAGAGATTCTAGGATGGGTTAAACTAGTAAATCCATGTTAAGTACTTACAACAGTGCCTCTCACATAGTGTATGTTCTGTTATTACCAAACCTGCTTTTCTGCAGTGACATTTTTTGAACTTTTAAAGCACATCTGAACAAATGAAACAATTTTCAAGTAGAGAAAAATGATAGTTCCACCTGGGGGAGTCGTAGCCCCCTATCCCCAGAAGGGCCAGTTAGAGGGGAGAAGCTGGGTCTGGGTTGGGGTGGGACATGGACCCCTGGAGTCAGGCCAACCCCAGCTACCCTTCCCTCCCCATCCACTCACAGCCATGAAGAATGCTACATTCCAGATCACTCCTGACGTGATCAAAGAGAGTGAGAACATCCAGCTGGGCCAGGACCTGAAGCTATCATGCCATGTGGATGCAGTGCCCCAGGAGAAGGTGACCTACCAGTGGTTCAAGAATGGCAAGCCGGCACGCATGTCCAAGCGGCTGCTGGTGACCCGCAATGATCCTGAGCTGCCCGCAGTCACCAGCAGCCTAGAGCTCATTGACCTGCACTTCAGTGACTATGGCACCTACCTGTGCATGGCTTCTTTCCCAGGGGCACCCGTGCCCGACCTCAGCGTCGAGGTCAACATCTCCTCTGAGACAGGTTGGCAGCTGGAGGGGCACTGGGGAAATGTGAGGGGGGTGGAGAGGCCCAACAGACAGGAGGTAGTGGGGCGGCAACGGCTTGGGAAAGGGAAGCCAGAGTGAGGAGGCCACCATATGCTCATGCCACATGCTTTTATTGAGTCCCTGTTAATATGCCAGGCACTGTGCTAGGTCCTGGGGTAGAGTGGTGAGCAAAACAGGCTCTGCCCTCATAGAGCTTAGGAGGAAAGGCAAACACGTTTCAGATGGTGTCACAAATAAATATATCATTGCAAACTGTGATACATGAGAGTCTGGAAAGAGTTCCGTGAGGGCAGTGCAGCCTCAAAGGGAGAGACTACTCTTTAGCCTGTACGGTGTGTAGAGGGCTTGGGAGTTGGAATGTCTTAGAGCCAGGGCAGGGGACCAGGGCTGTTTCCTCCATTTGGCTCATAGGCCTGATGCCTAGGGCATGGAAGTGTCTTAAGGGCCTGAAAAAATAAATTAATTGGTTCCAAAATACAAAGAAACAACTGCACAATTAAAGCTAATAAATGCATAAATGTTTATAGAGTATATATTATACTAACTAGATCACTGGACCTTAGCTTGCCTTGTAGAGCTATTTACAAATAAGAACTTTATATTTAAATTATATTTAATGTAGAACATGGGTACATTTTAATTTGTTTGATGTGATGTGCAATGGGACTCATGGAAGTCTTCAAAAGACCCTCTGATTGGGCAGTGTGTTGGGTTGAATTAAGTTCTGCCATGAATAAAAGAAATTAACAGTGTTATTAACAGAAATAACCCTAATTAACAGTGGCTTAAACTAGCTAGACGTGTATTTCTTCTTCATGTAAAACTCTGCTGGTGAGCAGTCAGGGCTAGTATAGGGGCTCTGCTCTACCAAGTCCTCAGGGCCCCAGGCTCCACCTGGCTTGCTCTTCCATCATCCTTAGCATGTGCCACGTTGCCCATGATGGCAGTTCCAGCTGCAGCCATTATTCTGCATTATTTTCTGCAGGAAGGAGAAGAGGGGTACAGCTTCTTTTAAACACCCTCATTTTCCTTAGTATCCCATTGGTGAGAATTTAGTCACGTGGCTGTAGCTAACGATAATGCAGGCTGGGAGATGTAGTCTTTTTTCTGGGTGGCTATAAGCCCTGCTGAAAACCAGGTATCCTATTACTTAGGAAAAAAGGGCAAGGATGTTGTAGGACAGACTAGCAGCCTGTGATAACACACTAGGGCAAGAGAAGATGAAGTCTTAAAATAGGCCAGGGCCCGGAGTAGGACAGAAGGACCGAGAATGGATATATTTAGAAATGTTTAAGAAGTGGAATCCCTAGTACTTACTAGTGCTGGGGAAGAAGGAATATAGGCCAGGCTGACTTCAGGTCTCGTTTTGAGTTGGGAGACTCTGAGGTGGAGACCCAGGAGATGGAGAGGATTTGGAAAAGTGAGTTCTGCTTTGGAAATACCGGGGGACCAGTGGGAAGTCTGGGATGGGGGAGAGAGGCTTGCCTCTCGGGGGAGGTAAGCAGGAGCCGGAAGGCAGAGCCCAGTGGGGAACTCTAACTCCGCTCCTACCTCTCCGCCGACCACCATCACCCCCGCAGTGCCACCCACCATCAGTGTGCCCAAGGGTAGGGCCGTGGTGACCGTGCGCGAAGGATCGCCTGCCGAGCTGCAATGCGAGGTGCGGGGCAAGCCGCGGCCGCCGGTGCTCTGGTCCCGCGTGGACAAGGAGGCTGCACTGCTGCCCTCAGGGCTGCCCCTGGAGGAGACTCCGGACGGGAAGCTGCGGCTGGAGCGAGTGAGCCGAGACATGAGCGGGACCTACCGCTGCCAGACGGCCCGCTATAATGGCTTCAACGTGCGCCCCCGTGAGGCCCAGGTGCAGCTGAACGTGCAGTGTGAGTCCACCACGCCACCCGGACTACCTTCCCAGCTTTCCTTCCGGCTCCCAGCCGGCCTGTCCCCTCTTCATCCCCTCACCCACCCCAGTCCAACCAAACCCCACCACCTACTCCTGATACCCCTAACACTCCTTGACACCCCCGTGCTGTAGGACACGGAGGTCTGTGTTCTTTGCACCACTTCATCAAGTATCTCCCATCTTCATTTTCAGGGACCCGGTGAACAAAAAAAAATTACTTGATTTTGCCAGGTGGAAATGGGATTTTGAAGGAGGAAGGACCCTCAAGGGAAACACTGTCTGATAACAAGATGATGAAAATTACCACCATGTGCCAAACACTGTTCTAAGAGTTTTAATGCACTAACTCATTGAACCCCCCACAGCCCTATAATAGATTCTATTATTCCCCCATTTTTACAAACAGGGAAACCGAGACACGGAGAGGTTGAGTAACTTGCCTAAAGTCTCACGGAGTCAGGGCTGGGATTTGAACCCAGCCCATCTAGCTTTAGAGATTATGCGCGAAACCCCTGCGTTATCCTGCATTTCATTGCTTGGGGTGGGCGTGGGGCGAGGGGCCCACTTAGGGCGTGACTAGAGGCCGGGTCTGGGAAGCATGGCTGGAGAGAATGGCCAGGAGGGGAGTGGGTATCTGCAGGTTGGGAGGTAAGAGCGTGGCCATTGGAGGGATGTGTTGCGAGTGTGCATCCGCCCTGGGATTTTTCCTGGCGGGGGCTCACGGCAGTAGAGGCAAGCGCGTTGCCTCCCCACGGGCCACTCCTCAGGCCCCACTCGCTGGGGAGAGACCCTGCTGACCGCCGCTCCCGCCCTCAGTCCCGCCGGAGGTGGAGCCCAGTTCCCAGGACGTGCGCCAGGCGCTGGGCCGGCCCGTGCTCCTGCGCTGCTCGCTGCTGCGAGGCAGCCCCCAGCGCATCGCCTCGGCTGTGTGGCGTTTCAAAGGGCAGCTGCTGCCGCCGCCGCCTGTTGTTCCCGCCGCCGCCGAGGCGCCGGATCACGCGGAGCTGCGCCTCGACGCCGTAACTCGCGACAGCAGCGGCAGCTACGAGTGCAGCGTCTCCAACGATGTGGGCTCGGCTGCCTGCCTCTTCCAGGTTTCCGGTGAGCGTCCAGTGGGTCCCGCCCCACCCATCACGCCCACCAGGGGCCAGGCTCTGCCCCAGTCCCAGCCCGGGTGATTCTTTGCCTGGGTGGGCCCCCTGGCCCCCTTGAAGCCCACCTACCCCAGGCTTAGCCCGGGCCTTTCCAAGACACTCCAAGGCCAGGCCCCGCCCTGTGCCACTCGGATCCCAACCTGGGCCTCCCAGCCCCGCCCTCCAGGTGCGGGCCACGCCCCACCACTCACACCCTCCCCTTCCAAGGCCTTCCCGTTCCAAAGCCCGCCTATGCCTATACCTGTCCTAAGCCCCGCCCATTACTGCTCAGCCCGCTTCCTGGGCGTGTGACAACCCTGCCGCTTTCAAACACAGCCTTCCCCCAGGCCTAGGCTTGGCTTCTCTACCAGCACCCAAACCAGGCCTACACCCCTTCGAAACCCATCCAAGCCACGTCTGGGCTCCGCCTGCGTAAGGCATAGGCTCCCCCGCTCTCGGCTCGGTCCAATCCCAGCTTCCAGCCGTTCCAGCAGCAGGCGGCATCCCTTCCAGCCCCGCACCCACCGGCGTTAGAGCCCCTCAAGCCCAGGCCACAGCCCCATCTCAGCCCCTCCCCGCTCGTCCTTGACCCCTGAGGCTACAGATGGGGAACCCTTCGGGAGCCTGAGGTGTAGTTTAGAGGAGAGAAGACGCCCCTCAACAGCTTCCCTGGAACGTTGTTGTGGGGCACTGGGCCAGACAGCACGCGTTTCCTGAGCTGGCACCCTAGAGGTGCAGGCCCTTCGGTGCCCAGAAACCCCTCTCAGCCCCAGCTCTTCAAGGCATTCTCAGGTGGGCTGTCAGGGGCTGCAGGTGGCCATGGGTGGGTCAGAAAGGGGTGGAGGTGGTGGTGAGGGAGGCCTAGGGGAACAAGAGGGGCTGCCTGGGTTGCTGATGGTCTTCCTCCTTGTGGGGAGAGCCGCCTCCATGCAAAAGCTGGTGGCAGCGCCCCTGGAGCAGAGCCTGGGGTTGCCCGTCCCCCATTCCATGGCATACACAGCTTTCCTAGCAGCACCCAACTGACTGAGTGGCCCTTCAGCTTCTGTTTGAATCCCTCACTCAACAGCAGGGGGATAGGACGGCAGGCTACTGGCCCTCTCCCCACCTCCCCTCCACCCAGCCCTGCCAGCCAGAGGCCCCTGTGACATTTCCCACCTCCTTCCCTTCTCCCCTGTTCTCCCACACTCCCTGTCTCCCCACTCCTCTCTCTATTCCCCTCCTCTCCCTTCTCTTTCTTTCCTCCCAATATCCCTGACCCTTCTTTGTGTCTTTCCCCCAATCTCTTTCCCCGTCTTCCCTCATATCCCTTTTCTGTGTCTTCCTAAATTTCTCTTTACTCTGTTTTTTTCTTGGCCTGCCTTTCTCTTCTCACCAATATCACCTCTTGGAATTTCCAATCTCCCTGTCTCCATCTCCCACTTTCCCTCCTATCCTATCCTCATTTTCCCCAATCCCCTCTTCTCCCAACATTCCCCACCTCACAATATTCCCTTTCTCTTTGTTTCTCCATCCCCTCTCCCTTTTCCACCTCATCCTCTTGTTTCCCTTTCCCACACCTCCTCTCTTTGTGTCTCCCCCGCACCCTCCACGGCCCAATGCCCCCCTCCCCGCCCTCTTAGCCAAAGCCTACAGCCCGGAGTTTTACTTCGACACCCCCAACCCCACCCGCAGCCACAAGCTGTCCAAGAACTACTCCTACGTGCTGCAGTGGACTCAGAGGGAGCCCGATGCTGTCGACCCTGTGCTCAACTACAGACTCAGCATCCGCCAGGTGGGCCAAGGGGGAGCGGGGGCCTGGGGGCAGGTGGAGGGTGGTGTGGCTGACCCTGGATATGCTCATCAAGGCCAGAGGAAGGGTCGGAGATGGGGCTCAGACATGTTGACCCTTTGAGAGACAATTCTTCAGGGGCAGGGAGAAAAGTTTTGGACATAGCAGCAAGAGATCGGAGGTTCTAGGGATCTGTCCCTTCTGGACCCAAACTCTAGGCACAGCTCTGAGAATTGGGCAGGCAAGGGTCTGCTGGGTTGGTTGGGGAGGGAGCCAGCACTGCTCACAGAACATAGAATCGACTCTTGGATCAAGAGCTTAAGAAGGGTGTGTGGGGGGGGTGGTCAGTCTCATCCAGGGGGTCTCCACCATGCAAAGCCAGGGTCTCTCTGCTGTTCTCGTGCCCAGTCTGATCATGTGGCTCTGCTCAGCCCAAGAGGTGATTGGTGGGAGGGTAAGAGTGTGGCTCAGGGGCAGACTGCCTAGGCCAGAACCCAGCTTTGTGTGAGCTACAGCAAGCTACTCTCTTTGGCCCCGGTTTCCTTATCTGTAAAATGGGGGTAATTATGATATTTTGCCTCATAGGATTGTAATTCTGAGGATTAAATGACTTACTAATGGCAATATACTTAGAACAGTGCCCCACACTTATTAATGGTTCAGTGTGTTGCTGTCATCGTTTTTATTATGAAGACAGCCCTGGGAGGTGGGCACGGAAGGGGTGATTGTCCTGTCTCACAGATGAGGAAACTGAGGGCCTGACTTCCTAAGCATCTTGGAACTCCCTGTACTTACAGTTGAACCAGCACAATGCGGTGGTCAAGGCCATCCCGGTCCGGCGTGTGGAGAAGGGGCAGCTGCTGGAGTACATCCTGACCGATCTCCGTGTGCCCCACAGCTATGAAGTCCGCCTCACACCCTATACCACCTTCGGGGCTGGTGACATGGCCTCCCGCATCATCCACTACACAGAGCGTAGGTGACAGTGGTGGTGGTAGGAAGGATGGGCCCATCTCATGGCCAGGGACCCCCTCCACCATCCTCATGTGGTTCCTAAGCTTGGGGTTCCCCACCATGTACTACCTTGTCACTGCAGGCCAGATCCTCTGGCCTCCAGTCCTGGCTCTGAGGACCCTGTCCTCTGGTCCCAAGCAGGGTATCCTCTGCAGAGCCCCACACCTCAGTTCTGACTTGGTTTCCCCGCTTGCTTTCTCAGCCATCAGCTCTCCGAACCTTTCAGGTGAGACTCCCCAGTCACGCATGACTTCCCCTTCCCTTCAGGGACACAAAGGCTCTCCTGGTGAGAGAAAGGAGATAGGCTATCCTTGAGATAGTCAGAGAGAAAATGAATTCCGCCTGTGTTTCCATGGGTTAGGGCCAGAGGCTAGAAGGAGAAGCAGGGTTGGGCTGGAGATGTTTATATCTGGGATTTATTCTGGGGTTTAAAGGCCAGGCACGTGGGGAGAGGCTTACTGTCCCAAAAGAAAAAAGGAGAGGCTGGGCTCATCTACACCCCCTATTGCCTGAGTCAGGAGTTCTTAGTCTGTGACCCATGGACCTCCAAGGAATCTATGTATAAAATTCAGGCAGTCTATGAACATGGAAAGGCATACAATTAATTTCTTTTTTTTCTTTTGAGATGGAGTCTCACTCTGTTGTCCAGGCTGGAGGGTAGTGGCACAATCTCGGCTCACTGCAACCTCTGCCTTCCAGGTTCAAGTGATTCTCCTGCCTCAGCCTCCCAAGTAGCTGGGATTACAGGCATGTGCCACCACACCTGGCTGATTTTTGTGTTTTTAATAGAGATGGGGTTTCACCATGTTGCCCAGGCTGGTCTTGAACTCCTGACCTCAGGTGATCCACCCGCCTCGGCCTCCCAAAGTGTTAGGATTACAGGCGTGAGCCACCATGCCTGGCCTCAATTATTTCTTTATTTTCCCTGTCTTCTAGCAGAAATTTAACATCCCCTTCAATGATTAATGGAGGACCCACACCACAGTAGTAAAATCAGGACCTGTGATTTTGTCAGCAGTAGAAATCCCGTATTCTCACCTTACCTTACAGTTTTTCCAGATATCTCTAAATATCGTTTATATCCATTTGTATTTCAAAACTATAGTAGTTACTAGACCTAACACTAGATCTTGTAATTTAATTAGATAATAAAGAAGCCTACTTATGATTTTATAACAAATTGAAAAATATTTTGACAACTGTATTTTGATATAATTGATTTTCTTTATAATCCTATATATTTCATTTTATGTGTCTAAAATCATTATTCTGAGATTATCCTTAGGCTTCACTAGATGCCAGAAGGGCCTAGGGCACAAAAAGGGTTAAGAAGTCTTGTTATGGCAAGAAATTTGTTGTGGGCCCCATGCCTGGTCTTTGGAAGCCTGGAATCCTGGGTGCCTTGCTTGGATGCATGGGAGCTGCCTCTGGGAGGGTGACAGAGGCGAGGCTGGGCCTCAGGGGCTGAAGAGGCTGACTCTTTGTCTCATTTGCCCCATAAAATGCAGACAACACTTGCCATTTTGAGGATGAGAAGATCTGTGGCTATACCCAGGACCTGACAGACAACTTTGACTGGACGCGGCAGAATGCCCTCACCCAGAACCCCAAACGCTCCCCCAACACTGGTCCCCCCACTGACATAAGTGGCACCCCTGAGGGTGAGAACCTGGCCTGCTGCCAGAAATGGAGGATTGCTTCAGGGGGGTGTCTAGGCCCGGGGCACCCCAGACTGGGGATGAAGGGAGATGGCCCCAATCTGAGGGAGACGCAGCCCTGTCCTCAGGGAGCTCTAGTCTGAGGGGAGACACAGCCTCGATTTCAGGGATCCCTGGTCTGAGGTGAGACACAGCCTCGATTTCAGGGATCCCTGGTCTGAGGTGAGACACAGCCCTGTCCTCAGGGAGCCCCAGTCTGAGGGAGACACAGCCCTGTCCTCAGGGAGCCCTGGTCTTAGGGGAGACACAGCCCTGATTTCGGGGATTCCTGGTCTGAGGTGAGAGACAGCCCCATCCTCAGGGGGCCCCAGTCTGAGGGAGACGCAGCCCTGTCCTGATAGAGGATCAAGAGGAAGAGGAATTACAGTAGAGCCAAGGACCCATGGGCACTGACCAGACTCCTGTGCTGTGAGGCAGAGTGCGTGGGGTGAGGCACCTCAGTTCAGCCAGCAGAGGCTTAGGCAGAGAGGGAATCAGGTAGGAAGAGGCCCGGCTGTCTTGGGGGCTGTTGGCACATCTTCCCATTCCCCACAGGCTACTACATGTTCATTGAGACGTCGAGGCCTCGGGAGCTGGGGGACCGTGCAAGGTTAGTGAGTCCCCTCTACAATGCCAGCGCCAAGTTCTACTGCGTCTCCTTCTTCTACCACATGTACGGGAAACACATCGGTGAGTTGGGGGACCAGGTAGTCTCCACCAAGTGTGTGCTGGAGGATGGGAGGGGAGTGGGGTCCACAGGAGGCCATGGGCTGGCCCATGTGAGGCCTCAGCTTCCCCACTTGGCTAAATGAGAGGTCCTTGGACGGGTCTGCACAGAGAATTGGCAAGAGGAGAAGTTGAAAGCCAGCTTGCCCGAGGTTTTGAGATGATCGGGGAGTCCTGAGCCTACAGATAGAAAAGACTCCAACAGGGGACGGACATGGTGGCTCACGCCTGTAATCCTAGCCCTTTGGGAGGCCAAGGCAGGCAGATCACCTGAGGTCAGGAGTTCAAGACAAGCCTGGCCAACATGGTGAAACCCCGTCTCTACTAAAAATACAAAATTAGCTGGGCGTGGTGGCAGGTGCCTGTAATCCCAGCTACTTGGGAGGCTGAGGCAGGAGAATCACTTGAACCCAGGAGGTGAAGGTTGCAGTGAGCTGAGATTGCACCATTGCACTCCAGCCTGGGCAGCAAGAGCAAAACTCCATCTCAAAAAAAAAAAAAAAAAAGAAGGAAAAAGAAAAGACTCCAGCAGGATGAGATGGAAGTGAAGGGGATGGAGAAGACAACTAAGAGGATGCAAATATGGAGTGACTGCCAGGTGATATCCTGGGTGCGCCGCATCCCTGGTTGCATTAACTCTCACAGCCACCACCAGATGAGGGAAGTGTTACCATCCAACTCAGAGACGTCAAGCATTTTTCCAAGACCACACAGTAAGCTAGATCTGTGTGACTTCTCCAAGCCCTAAACGTGAGATCGGAAGGGTGCTGCTTTGTGGGCAGTGAGAGGAAGTCCTGCTTCCCAAGTGAGAGAGTGAACATAAGGAGTGCCCTTTGGCAGGCAATGGTACTGATAAGAGCGTCACATAACCAGTGTCAGCCATCACTTCCAGAGCTCCTGCTCGGTGCTAGGGATCAGGTGCTGTAGTGAACGAGGTGGACGAGTTCCCCATCTTCTTGGCATTTACAGCCAAGTGGGAGGGACAGGTATTAAACAACCCATGCTACCAGCTAGGAGTTAGTGACCCCTGCGGCAGTGGAAGGACAGAGGCTGAGACTGGTGGTAACAGGGAGACCTGCCTGACCCCGCAGCATGGTCGTGGAAGACTCTGCTGAGGACATCAGGATTTTTTAAAAATTGTTTTTGTTTGTTTACTTGTTTATAGGAAAGATAATACATTTCACAAAGGCCGAAAGGTACAAAAGGGCACATAATGCAAACGCCCTCCCATCCCAGTTGATCTACCAAAGGTGATCAATAGACTAGATTTTAGGGCAAATTTTCAGAGATACTTTATCCAATAGAAACCAGTACATATGGCCGGGTGAGGTGGCTCACGCCTGTAATCCCAACACTTTGGGAGGCCGAGGCGGGCGGGACACCTGAGGTCAAGAGTTCGAGACCAGCCTGGCTAACATGGCGAAACCTCGTCTCTACTAAAAATACAAAAATTAGCCAGGCATGATGGCAGGTGCCTGTAAGGAGGCTGAGGTAGGGAGAATTGCTTGAACCCAGGAGTTGGAGGTTGCAGTGAGCCGAGATCGCACCACTGCACTCCAGCCTGAGCGACAGAGTGAGACTCCGTCTCAAAAAAAAAAAAAAAAAAAGAAACCAGTACATATATATATTCTGTTTTCTCCCATTTTACACATACTGTCCTATACTTGCTTTTTCCCTCTGAATTGTGCATCATCTTGGTGATTATTCCTTGTCAGTCTGCAGAAAGCATCTTCATTGTTTTCCTCAGCTGTAATGGTAGAGGGAGTGACTTTAAGCAAATCTAGATGTAAAGGCTCATCATGGAGAAGTTTCCACAGCTAGGGTGATGGGTCAAGCTGAACTGATGAACAAGAATGGAGTGGGATAGAAGGTTCTGCATCCACTGGGGCCCCCAAACCATTTGCACAGATCATTTTGCCCGTGGCTAGGTCTGGACTTCATAAGAAGCTTCTTCTGGGGTAGGTGAGGGTGGATGACCAGGACTCCACCACCCTACCCAGTCCTCCATTTCTATTTGGCTTCCCCAGGTAGGACAACCAATTCATTTGGGTTTACTCCCATCTTTCCTAATTTTAGCACTGGGTATGTTTTATGTGGTGAATAAAGCTAGCCCTTAAAACTCAGGATTTCTCTGTTACTGATGCTTATGACAAAGTTCAAAAAAGAAAAAAAGAGTGAGTTAGTTTAAAGAAAGATATTAGCACATGTGTTACATAACTTGGTCAAGATAGTGAAAGGGGAGATTTTGGAGGCATTAGCCTGGGGGTGCTCAGCCCATTTGCCCACAGCCATAGGGACCTGGAATTCTGGGGTAACTGAGAGGTGCTGGAGGAGAAGGAGGCGACCAGAACTTGGCTAAGAGTGCCCAGGCAACACCAATGCCCCCTCCCTGTCCCTTCCAGCTTACCTCCAGCCTGCAGTGATATGAGATACCTGGCTCTGAGGGAAGGGGAATCAATCTTAGATGGTGCCCGTTGGCTGGCATTTCCATGGCACTTCCCATAGACAAAGCTGTACCATCTGTGACACCAGATAGACAGACCCCCTGGTGGGAGAGAGCCACCAAATGTCACCTGCCTGAGAGCCACCAAATGTCTCCTTGCTTGCACCAAGGAGAGCCAGCGAGACACAAGGTCTGGGGACAGCTGGTGCCCAGAGCTGCCAGGCAGAGTGGGAGGGGAGGAGGGAAGAGGAACTAGGATAGCAAGAAACACCCTGTCCCCCATGGCAAAGCCAGGCAGAGGAGCACATTGAAGGTTCCAGGCATGTGGAAGCACCTTCGCCAGCCGGGGGGTGGGACCTTGAGACTGCGTCAGCACCCAGTAGAACAGGAGGTACTCACCCTGGCTTTCACAGGGCCCAAGCCCCGGTGTCTTCCAGGATCTTCACCAGCCCCAAAGGAACGGCTCTCACTTCTCCTTCCTGGAGCTATGCCCCCTGTGCCCATTCCCCTGGGATCTAGCCTCAATTCCCATACCATTTCTTCCTCCTCCACTGCCCTGCCCCAAGGACCCTGACGGGGAAGCCTGCTTTTTCACCGTCCCCTCCCCTCAGCACCCCATCAGCTCCAATGTCTCCCCTGTTCAGGGGCTTCCTGACATCCCTTTACAGAGGACATCCAGGGCCCAAGACCCCCAACCTTCCTTTTGAAAAGGGCCTGCTCAGGTTCAGTGGCTCATGCCTGTAATCCCAGTGCTTTTGGAGGCCAGGAGTTCTAGACCAGCCTGGGCAACATAGCAAGGCCCCATCTCTACTAAAAAACTTTAAAAATTAGCCGGGTGTGGTGGTGCGTGCCTACAGTCCTAGCTACTTGGGAGGCTGAGGTGGGAGGATTATTGAGCCCAGAAGTTTGAGGTTGCAGTGAGCCATGATTGTACCACCAAGACCCTGTCCCCGTCCCTGTCCCCACCAAAAAAAAGAATGAGCTTTGCTCACTACACTCCTCCATATCTTTCTTGCCACATCTAAAGCCAAACAGAACTCTATGCTGGTGCCTGGATAGACTCCAGCTTTCCAGCCTCTGGGCTTTTGCTCAACCTGTTCCCTCTGCTTAACATGCCCTCTTACCACATTCCCCTGGCCAAATCCTTCCCATTCCTCAAGGGCTGTCGAAAACACCACCTCCTCCAGAAGTCTTCCTAGGTTTGAGCTGGGAGCCCTCTATCCTTCCTGTGAACTCTGAGTCCTTAACATACAGCTCCCCAGGCCCAGACCACTCTCTGCTCTGTGGTATGGTAGTCCCTGGGGTTCACATCTTCCCTTCCCTATTTGACTCCTTGCAGGAAGGTCTGTGTCAAATTCCTATCAGTTCCCAATAGTTAAATTCTGAATGAAGAATTTTCTGTAACTCTCGTCAAGGACTTTCATAGAATCTCAGAGTTGGAAGGACCTCAGGGTTCATGAAGACCAAATCCTATCATTCATTTATTCATCCATCTATTCTTTCACTTAACTAATTGAGCACCATTATATGCCAGGCACTGTTCTAGGACACTAGAACAAGGCAAAGACCCCTGCCCTTGAAGAGCTTACAGTCTACTGGTGCCAAGCCTTATAAAGAAAATAATGCAGGAAAAAAGAACAGAGAGCTATTTTACATGGGGTAGTCAGGGACTTCCTTGAGGGAGGGAAGAATGTTCCAGGCTGGGGCAACATCACAAGCAAAGGCACTAAGGTAGGAACTGGCCCTCAAGTACTGAAAGAAAAGCAAGGATACCAGTTTGCTAGACCCGAGTGGCAGCAAATGAGATCAGAGAAGCTGACAGCACCCAGATCAGGTGTGGAAGGCCAGGAGAGGACAGCGATGGGAAGCCTCAAAGGAGACTGATCAGGGGGGTAACATGATTGGAGACAGGGGTCCCCTCTGCAGCACCGCTGCTGGATAGTCCTGTCCAGGGACAGGATGCTCCCCCGAGACAGCCCACTCTTTTGCTGGGCAAATCCGATACATCCAGGGTCTTCCTTAGATGAAGTTCAAATCTGCCTCCTGCAAACTGTCACTTGCTGGTGTTTATTCCACCCCATGGGGAATGCAGAGCACGGACAGTCACACAGACTGTCCCCTCTGGCCTTCTCTCTCCCAGGGCCTTACTGGACCCAACATATTCCTCTTGCCAACTGGGTATTCAACATTTTAAAAGCCCTTCATCTCCCTCCACAAGTCAGGTACTGCCAACAGGGACACACTGTTTTCTTTGGAAACCCTGCTGTGTGCCCAGACAGAGGTCCCACTGCCCTGGGACAGCTCCCTTGCCTAGAGGGGAAGGGTAGGGTGTGTGTGCATGTGTGTGTTTGGCGTTGGGGAGATTAGCTGATTAGCAAGGCAGGAAAGAAATGAAAGAAAATTTGCAAGTCATCCTGATGAAATGAAATCCTGCTGAAGTCTTCTCTTTCCCACACTGAGGGTGTCCCTGCAGGAATGGGACATTGCACCCAGCTGGGCATGGGGAGGAGGTCCTGTCAACAGGGACAGGGCTGCAGGCTATGGTGGGAGAAGAGGGCTTGGTAAATGTGGAAAGGTGAGGGTGCCCTGGCCAGATCTCACTGCCCCCTGTCTTCACATCCACCACAGGCTCCCTCAACCTCCTGGTGCGGTCCCGGAACAAAGGGGCTCTGGACACGCACGCCTGGTCCCTCAGTGGCAATAAGGGCAATGTGTGGCAGCAGGCCCATGTGCCCATCAGCCCCAGTGGGCCCTTCCAGGTGAGTCCGCAGGGCCCAGAGGATGCTCCCCGGCTTCGGTGGTTGCTGTGGCCAGGAAGCACTTAGGAAAACCTTGTCCTTCTTCCTGGGGGCTAAGGATGGAAAGAGTCAGGCTAGGGGGAACTTCCAGGTAGATTAAGGGGAAAGATGGGGTCGGGGAAGCACTCTGGTGCCCAGCAGAACCTCCTCAACCCTTGCTCCCTGCTTTCTGACCCCACCCCAGATTATTTTTGAAGGGGTTCGAGGCCCGGGTTACCTGGGGGATATTGCCATAGATGACGTCACACTGAAGAAGGGGGAGTGTCCTCGGAAGCAGATGGATCCCAATAAAGGTGCAAGATGGGAAGGAGGTGGGGGAGCTGAATCTGGAGGGAGCTGTGTGTAGCGGGGGTTCCTGTCTGTTGGGGGAGGGTGTTTGGGTCTGAATAGGGGTTCAGAATGTCTGAGTAATGGGAATCATGTGGCTCTGACTGTGTGAAGGTGTGCCCCACCCTCACTCAGGCTGTGTACTTGTGTAAACAATGAGAAGCCTGGCCCCCACCCTTGTGGTGAGCATACTGACCTGTTCACGGTATCAGAGCGCCTCCTGTGCCTCTGTCTGAATACACCTGTGCGTACCTCTGGCTCCACAGGTGAATGTGTGCCTTCCAGGGCCAGAAGTTTCCAATACTAACAGCTCCTACTTACTGAGCAATTACTCTGTACCAGGCAAGGCACACAAACTTGTATATGCATGTTTCACTTACCTCACAACAATTAATTCTCACAACAGTCCTTTGGGGTAGCACACACCATCGGACCCATTTTACAGGTGAGGAAACTGAGGCCCACTGAGGTCAAGTAAATTGTTCCGAGTCTTAGTGAACGTGAACCCCGGCAGGCTGAGCTAACCCCCACCCCATGCCACCTCATGTCTGTGCTGTGAGTTTGTGTGTGTGCACTGAGGCCAGTGCCCACCCTCAGGCCCTCCAAAGAGGTGGGCAGAGTAACAGTGCCGACCTGCCTGCCACTTCCTTCCCCTGCCAGAGCTGACCAGAGCCCTGGCCTGTCTCCTCTTTCTCCCCTGTTGCAGTGGTGGTGATGCCGGGCAGTGGAGCCCCCTGCCAGTCCAGCCCACAGCTGTGGGGGCCCACGGCCATCTTCCTCTTGGCGTTGCAGAGATGATGAGAGCTGTATGCCCCCCCACCTTGCCCCCGGCACACCAAAGTGTCCACATTGTACCAAAGACTGACCCCCGCCAGCTGGGGTGCCCAGGGGCAGGGCCGGCCCGCCAGGGAGGGGGCCTGCATTGGCTGCAAGGATGAGCAGAGAACAAGGACAGAGGCCAGGCACTGAGGCCCTGGAGACAACTGTTCCACATGCACACACGCACACACTCATGCTCACACACACAGAGATATATTAAAGCACAAGTTTCTATCTGACCTGCCAGCACCTTCTTTACTGCGAAGACAGGGGACTTGCCTGAATGGCATCTGCCAACCCAGGGACCTCGGCGCAACATAGGCCTTGTCCTTGCTGCACTCGTGGTGTGCTTCTGACTTTCCCCTGTCCCCTAAGTCAAGGCCGAACTCCAGCCTGGTGGCTTTGCCAGAAGGGAGCCAGAAGTGGGGCAGACATGGAGCCCCTCCCTTGGTCAGACTCTGGGACTCCTGAGATGGGAGAGGCAGGGATCAGAGGAGGAACAGGTGGGACTTTGTGAGCTCTGTGACTGTCCCACGTCCAGGGGACAAGGAAGGTAGGGCACCTGCTGCACACAACTCTGTCCAGAGTGAGCACTGGATGGTGGAGACCATAGGTCACCCCAGATCCCCTGACCTATTTCTGGGACACCATATTTCCCTCCTCAGTGTGCGCCCTTTGAAGGGACCCAGCACAGGGTCTTGGGCCTGGGCAGTCTGAAGACTGATGCCTTCTCCACTCCACCCTACAAGCAGTGGGACTCCTGAGAACACAGTTCCCTCCTAGCCTCAGCCCCCAGCTGGGTCTCAGAGGATCTGGGGGAGTGGCGGCCAGCCCATTTTCTGGGGTGAGGCTTGACTTTGAGAAAGGCAGAAGAGACGTCCTGCTTCTGTGATTTGGTGCCCCCATATCAGACAGTGAATTTGGAAGTGGAGAGGGACCTTCATTTCTTATCTGGTTGGCATGAAAGGGTGCCCTGGATAGGAGGGTGTGTACAGGGCAAAATGCCAAAAAGCATTGTCTAGTTGAAAGTTCCCTTCTCCACCCAGGGACAGTGAAGGAGGAGGGGCTTATAGAGCTGGGATTGGTGGAGGGAGCAGGTGCCAGTCCCCTCACTCTCTGGGAGCTGTGAAAGAGCTGCCTGTCCTTGGGTCCTGGGTTAGGCGCCTGAGATTGACATGATGGGATCTAGATCTTTCCTCCTTGACATCACCCCTGAGCCCCCACCCAGCCATCCATGGAAGAGAGAAGGCCCAGCCCCTCCCTTCTAGAGTGAGTCTTTATGCATGCGTGCATATGTGTGTATGTGTCTGTGCCCGTCTGTGTCTAGGTATCACCGTGGGTACATTGTTAGGCAGGAGTGTGTGCAAACACAGGTCTGTGTGTGCAATCGCACGTATCTGCCTGTGAGACTGGATTGAGACCCAGTTGTTTCTGTGAGTGTCCGTGTACGTCAGCATGTGTGTCCGCCTTCCTGAGTGATGTGTTCGCTTGTAGGGTGCTGGCTGAATAGACTCTGTCCAGCCCTGTTCTGTAGTCTCAAGCTGCCTGCGATGGCCTGAAATTCCACCTTTCATCCCCTATGGATGACAGAGAGCTTACAGATGACCTTATTGAATGCAAGCACCTTTGGTGAGGAGCGTCACAGGGCTCCTCCTGGAGCATTTGGTGGGGACAGCTGCAGAGAAGAGGCCTGGAACTCGGGCAGCACTGCAGCGCCAGGAGGCAGGCGGGGAACCGAGGCAAAGGCTGCCCATCTCCCCCTGCCAGGCCTGTGTGATCATTATCACCAACAGCTGGTGGGTGGCCGGGCCAGGATGCAGCGGGGCCTTCTGATGCCCAATCAGCATGGCTGCCTTGCTGGCCCAGTCAAGGCCTCTGTCTGAAATGAGTCGCTCCAGGTTCTCAGCATACACTTCCATCGCGTCTGTCGGGTATTGTTCCTTAACCGTCCCATCTGTGCAGAGTCCGTTGCCCCAACTAGACTGTGAGCTCCTCCTCTGAGCCTTCCAAGTCCTCCCTCCACCTCCACCACCTCCCGCTCATGCCCAGCACAAGTGAGCCTGGTGTGGAAACCACTCCATTGCCCGGTGGAATGGATTCTGTAATCAGTGGTTCCTGGCCTTGCCTGCAGAATAGAACCACCAGAGTCCTTTAAAAAGCATTGCTGCTTGGTTCCCACCTCAGAGGTTCTGATTTAATTGGACTGGAGCACAGTCGGACATCATAAATGTTGAAAAGCTCCTCGGGTTCTCCTGACAGCAGGAACCACTGGCCTGGCACCACCTGGGTGCTTCCTCTGTGCCCTCACTGGTGTAGGCATTGGAGCACCAGAGATGAGTAGCCCCAAGTGCTCCCTCTTTGGGGTTCCCAAGGCACCCTGTGCCTGCTTCCCTCAGAGGACCTTCCAATCCATCTGCCCCGCAACCCTGGCTGCTCCGACAGGGGGACTTGTCTCCCTTGTTCCCCTCAGGATCCATAGAGCGGACAGTAAAGGTGCTCAGTACATGTTCGCTGAGCTGAACTGCATACATGTGGCCCCCAGGTTCCTGGTCTTTATGGACGAAGGGCACAAGGTGGAGGGGGGATGGGGGGGATGCTGCTGGAGGTCTCAGTGGGTGCAGACAGCCCTGCCTTGAGGATGGCTTGACCTGGGATTGACAAAGTGTGTCTGCTGAAAGGCTGAGGTCCCCACGTGTGAATGGGTGAGGCTGATGTATGTCTGTGTGTGCCAGCAGGTGGGTGGGGGATGTGGGTGTCAGTGTATGCCAGCGGGCACTGTGAGTGTCTAGGCACGTGCTGATCTATGTGTGTTTGTGTGTTCCTCAGCAGGAATGAGTGTCTTTGTCTATCACCAGGTGACTTGTCAGTGTCTGTGTCTGTGTGTGCCTGTGAGCCAGCATCTCTGTATCAGTGTTGCTCATGCTGTGTGTCTCTGTGCGCCATGGTGTGTCAGTGTCTGTGTGTTGATGGGTGGCCCATGAGTGACCCCCGCCAGGGGAGACCAGGCTGGCTGGATCCAGCACATCTCCCCAGTGGCAGCCTCACCCTCTGGGTCAGGGTGACTGAGGCATTTTGTGGCCTTAAAACGGGGTGTTCAGGGTCAGCCCTCAGGGTGCTGGGGCCCCTTCCATCCCTTGTCCCCTTCAGGTTGGTGAAAAGGACTCCGGGGGCCAGGTGCTGTATAGCAGCTTATGGAAGTCTCAGCTTGGCTATCCTGCCCTTGGGACCACAGACAGGCTCCTAGGGTGCTGAGTGAAGCCTGAAGACCAAGCCCCCTCCTCCTGGAATGCTCCTTCCACCCCTGCCTCTCGGAGATGGGCCTGACACCTCTTTCTCATTCATTTTCCTTTTCCCTGTGCTCTGGGAAAGCCCCTGGCTCAGGCTGTCAGAGTGAGGATGGACCTCAAAAGTTCGATCCCCTCGTGCAGATGAAGAAGCTGAAGCCCAGAGTGGGGAAGGGGAGTGGCCCAAGGTCACACAGCTAGTTTGAGTAGAGCCAGTCTTGGGAGAGCCAAGTACTGCAGCCCTGGAGGTGTCACACCACTTGTCACTGCCCCTGAGTTCTCCTGCCAAGCAACTGCAGGGAGTTTGGCTAACAGTCCGGTCTCCAGGGTGCCGGTGGGGATGTTATAGATGTTGCTGGGATCCTGCCCTCGGCTCCAAATTCTGGCCTCTCATCCCAGGCTGCAGACCCTTCTGCCCCATGGCAGGCCTGGGTGCCACACACAGGGTGGCCACCCTCCCACCACAGTGTCTGCAGCTGCTGCCCCTCTCCCAGGCCCCCAGACAGAAGAGACCCTGTTTCCCCTCCTCTCCCCTGTGACTTCACAAGAGCTTGGGCTAGGAGTAAAGGTCAGCATGTTCTCATGTGCTCATCCTCTTGGCTTCCCCAAAGAGACCAGGAGGGTCGCGGATGGGGCGTGCGGAATCCTTGTGTTTTTTCTCACTGGGCAGCTTGAGGGGCTGGGGAGTATTCCCAGGGTCTTTCCTCTGCTCTGGAGAGTCCCTGCACAGCCACTGGCTGAGGTTGGGTTCAGGGTTCAGCGGAGTCCTCCATGCTTCCAAAGGCCGGGAAGCACCCGCCTCTCTATCGAGTCAGTGCTGTGCGTGTGTGTTTGAGAATGTGGTGTGTGGTGTGTGATGCGTGGAGTGTGCGTGTGTGTGTGTGTGTGTTGGGGCAGAAGGACCACTCTTTCCTGGGGATCCCTTGACCCGTATAACTAGAAGGGACCTTAGGGAGCATCTAAGCTGGTGCCCCCATTGTACAGGTGAGGTTCAGAGGGATGGCATCTGCCCAGCCCACCTCTTGCCCTGTTGTTGCCTGCACTCATTTCCCAGGGACCCTCCTAGGATAGGAATGCCCTCCTTCCTAGCCCCCTCCCACCATCCTCCCAGCCACCCACATAATCACCATCTCAGCCCAACTCTGGTGGCCCTCTAGGCCCCAGTGGTCTCCATGCATCCTTCCGGCCACAGAGTAGCCAGCTCACCAAGGCCTTTATCCCCAGCCCAGGAGAAGGGGCAGGGAGGGAAGGGGCTGCACCAGCCCCGAGGCCTCAAAGACTTGGGAGAAAAGCCAAAACTCCTCATGTCCAGGCCCACATGTCTGACCACCCCAGCCCACCCCACCATCAAGGTAAAAGCACAACAGGAGACCCCCTTATTAATGGGTGAAATATATTGGGGTTGTTTTTTTAGTCACACGACCCCATCCTCACCCCTTTGCCTTGCTGTCTGTCTCCACCCCAGACTCTGTTCCCCATTTGCCTCTCTTTCACCTCCAAGCCCCCAAATGTAACCTCTAGTTGCGGACGCGGTTGTTCTATCAATAAAGCTGCAGTGTTCTAGTGCTTAGCGTCAGCTGTGTGTGTTGGCAGGGCAGAGTGGGCCAGGGTGGGGGCCAGGGTGGGGGCCGGGGCACTGGAGGGCTCCTCTCAGCTCCCTGGGGGCAGCCTTTCTTCTCTTTGGCACCTGTCGACAGGGATCCTGCTCTGTGGCCTGGACAGTGAGGACCTGCATCCTGGTCTGCTCCCAGTGAACTTGTGTCCTCGTGCATTTGTTCATTCAGCAAATACCAACCAAACACTGCCTTTGTGGAAGCCCCTGTTTAATGGGAGAGATGGACAGTAAGCTAATAATGACACCAAGACATATATAATGATGGGTACAGTGAGGGCTGGGAAGGGAAATTGGTGCTATGAGAGAAGGTAAGAAGAGGGTTCTTATTTGGGTTGGGGCTTTGGGGAAGACTTCTGTAAGACATTTAGGAGAGACAGAATGATTGGAGTTAGCCTGTTGGGGCTGGGAGAGGCTTCTGAGCAGAGGGAACAGAATATGCAAAGGCCAACAGGGCCCAAAAACTTAGAATGCTCAAGGAAGGGGAGTAAGGGCAAAGGAGGAGGAATAAAGTTGGTATGGTGGTTGAAATGCCATTTTCCCTTCTCAGCACCCAACCCTACCATCCCTCCTACACGTGTGGAGTCCCTTCCCTCTTAATCTCTATTCTGGCCCTATAGACCCCACCCTGCACCCTACTTGGGGCTGCCTCCCTTATTCACCACCAGCTAGCTGCATCCTTGCCCTAAAATCAAGTTATGTCAACCTTTCCCTTTATCCCAGACCTCTCAGAATTCTAGAATTTCAGAGCTAGGAGGTCCTTAAAGGTCACTTATTTCAAACATCTACTCATATATTATAGGTGAGATGGGCTTGCCAAGGTCACGAGGATAGGCAGTGATGAGCATTTGCAAAGTGACCCCAAATCAAGGGTGTGGATGTCATGATATGGACTACATCATATCAGGCAAATGACAGGAAGTGTCTTTCAGGTTACTTGGTTACAATGATTCAGGTAGGTCGATTGGGCAGTTTCACTTCCATGTTCCAGATGGGGAAAGTGAAGCTCAGATTACAAGACCAAGGGCTCCCTCTCCCTACCACCTAAGTTTTATTGGCTCTCGTGTTGGGTAACTTCTTGCTGCCACACCTGGCCTTTCTTTTCTAATGGAAGAGAAAGGGTCTAAGGGACTCACCACTGCTGTAGGTTGGCTCCTTGAGCACAGGAAGAGAAATCCAGTCAAGCTCACTCAAGTACAGGAGCATTATTGTGAAGACAAATACAGTGAGGGGGATGGGCACTCAGAAATCCAAACAGGAGTTGCAACAGCGATGGTTTTCCTGAACCAGATGGGCATTTTGGATTCAAGGTAGCTCTAGGATCATTGTCTACAGAAGCTTCTGGTGCCTCACCTGTGGTAGAATGAAGATGGCTGTAAATCCCATGTTATCCTTCCTGTAGAGAGGCAGAGTCTAATTCCCTTCCTCTTGAATCTGGGTTGCTCTTAGTGCCTTGTTTGTGCAATAGAGTGTGACATGCTGAGTTGAAGATGCCTTGGAGCTTCAGCTCAGGCCTCTTGGAACGTTCTCTCTGGAAGCCCTGAACTGCTACCTAGGATGTCCTCTGAGTTGCTCTGAGACCACCATGCTGGAGGGGCTTCAGCTGACCATCCCAGCTGAGTCCAGCCTTCCAGCCATCTCCACCAAAGCACCAGAAGATATGGGAGTGCAGCTGCCTCAGACCTTCCAGACCAGCCTAACTGCCACCTGAATTGCTCGGCCAAGCTCTGTCCAAATTCCTGACCCATCGTCTTGGGATATAATAAAATAGTTGTTGTTTTAAGTCCCTGCGGTTGGGAGTAGTTTTTGACAACAGCAATAGATGACCACCCTGGCATGACTCAGTCACTCCCCAGCATCTGCTGCTTTTTGTCCACGCAGTTCCTCTCCTGAGTCATGGTGTCTGCTTCCTCACAACTTCGGCTTTCCAGGCATCATGACCTCTCCAGCTCAACTCTCTTTCATGGCCTTCCAGTAGCAGCTGCCAGCATTCACTGACTCAGCTGCTCAGGATAATGGGCTGATTGGACAGGCCCCCATTTCAGGTCTAGCCACACATACATCATTGGGCAACCTGTGGGTTGGCTGCCCTTGAGTCAGATGCCACCCTGATCCAACCAGCTGGGCTGGAGGAAGGGGTCATGGACATGAAACAAGGCTACCTGGGGGCTGCCATTTCTAGGCAGCTTGTGGGTGGACCCACTTAGGAGGGGCAGGAGGCTGGCAGGCACCGAAAACACACCTCCTTGCATCTTCCCTCTTTCTCCCCTCCTCTAGTGACCATTCATTCCCAGGGGCACAGTAACGCAGTGTATGTACCATGAAAGTTCTCCAAGTGACCCTGTCCAAGGGCAGGTCCCATTGCAAACTGTACAGGTAGGTCAGGTAACTTACAGCAACCGAGTCCTGTGTTATCAGGACTTTGACATATATATTGTTAAAGAACATAGTCAATTTATTTAGCTTATTTTTATTTATTTTTTAAGACAAGGTCTCACTCTGTCACCCAGGCTGGACTGCAATGACACAATCTTGGCTCACTGAAACCCCCACCTCCCAGGTTCAAGTGATTCTCATGCCTCAGCCTCCAAGTAGCTGGGATTATAGGCATGTGCCATCATACCCAGCTAATTTCTGTATTTTTAGTAGAGGTGGGTTTTCACCATGTTGGTCAGGCTGGTCTCAAACTCCTGGCCTCAAGTGATCCGCCCGCCTCGGCCTCCCAAAGTGTTGGGATTACAGGCGTGAGCCACCGCGCCCAGCCAGGACTCCGATATTTTTATTTTCATGTCACAGATGAGCAAAGTGAGGCTCAGAAAGGTGATGTGGTTACCCTAGCTCAGAAAATTCAGAAGAGGAAGAACCTAGAGGGAGATCTAGGTTTTTGACTTCTTGTGCGATGTGCGTTCACATCAGCCAGAGTCCCTCCTCCTCTTCCTCTCCTTGGAGATCACTCTGTTTTTCCCACCAGCTCTTACCCAGGGGCTGGGAGAAGCAGGGCCTTTCCCTGTGAGGCTTGGGCTCCAGTCTTCTGCTTCAGATGGAGACCGTCCCTGTTCTGCTTTTCTATTTCTAGCTTTTTGCATGTCCTTTGTTGAAAGCTACTATAACACCTTTTCAGAAAAGGGTTGGGTATAAATAAATCCAAGAAAAAAGTCGAAACTCTCCTGCTTGAAGTCACTCCAAATCTGGGTGGAGACATCCTTCCATACTGCTTCTTGAACCCCCGCTCCCAAATTCATCTTTCCTGGGCATGCGCACCCAGCGTGTTTCCTGTTCTGAGGTCCACTTGGCAGGGCCCCCGAATGCAAATCCTACCACCGCATCCATCGCCCTGTCTTGTCAGCTGTTTGGCCTTCTCTAAAGATGTTTTGAATTGCCCATTTTTCTCAGGTCCCCTGGGGCCAGCCACAGCTCAGCAGAGTAGACTCAGCACTCTGTGAGTCCTCATTCCATCTATATACGCCGCCCTCCATAAGCAGAGTCTCTCTCTGTCACCCCCCGTGCCGTTCCCCTAGAACCACCCGCCAGTTCACTCTCATCTGAGAGGCGGTGAGAAATAGAGTAAAACATGAGTCAGAGAGGCTGAGAGTGCCAAACGTCCACACAGTGGGAGTCTCTGCTGCCATTTAAAGATGTCCATAATATATTGTCGAGAGAGAATGGCAGATTAGAAAGCGCATGCCTGTTACTATCTTTTTTATATAATAACATCTGTGTATATATGAGCATATGCATTTTTTTTGTCTGAAAGACTATTCACTGGAATGTGAATAGTAGTTATCTCAGTAGTGAAATTTCAGATGCTTCTGACTCACATCTTTAGGCTTTCTGTATTGTCTGAATATTTTTACATGAACATATATTATTTTTAATAACCAGGGGAAAAAATCTATTTTCTCGAGAAAATAAAAGCCAGAAGTCATCAAGGACTATAGATTAGAAATAAAGGTCACTTTCTGTTCTTAGCATTATTTTTATAACTGTACATCACAGAGTTTGGGAAAGGGCTTTGAACTTGAAATCTTTTTCTGCTGATTTATTCAAATAAAAATGCTCATGCAATGGGGGAGATGAGGGGGAAGAATTGGGTTGAGTTTACCAGGGGCAAGGAGGAGGGGATGTCGAGCCAAGCTTTCAATAAGAGAAATTCCGAAGAGAAGAACACGACCTCCAGCAACAAACACTAACATTTAGTTATATCTGATGCCCATGCAGTATGTGCGACTATGTGTGCACGAGTGTGCATGTATGCTTGCACACGTGTGAGTGTATGTACATGCCCACACATGTAAACCTGCGGCAGCCTTGACCATATAATGAATTATGAAGCAAGTGGCTAATTGAGATGCCCAGGGTCAGTGGTTGCTGCAGTCAGAGTGGGAAGGGCCCAAGAAAGTATAAAAACTACAGCTCCTCTGCCTGCCCAACTCCTCACCTTCCTCCTCAGCCTCTCTTGTCCTCACCCAGACTCAGGGCCCAGGAGGGGAAACAAGGCATAGAGCGAGGGAAGGAGCGGGGAAGAGGACCTGGTGAGCCAGAACTCCTGTGTTCTGTCACTCTATCTAAGGCCTCCCTTTCACCCTCTCCCTCTTTTGACTCAAGAATCCCAGGTCCCTGGAACCTCCCAAAAGCAGGAGAGAGAGGGAAGAATCAGTCAACTGAGGATCAATATACTGGACTACTAGTTAGTAAACCCAAATATACATTTAAAAATAAAAGAATAATCCCTCCCATGTGCATAGTCCTTCCAAGTTTACACTGATTTCTCCTTTTACCCTCACGCTATCCCTGAGAAGACGTCAATAATGCCTACGTTACAGGTGGGAAAACTGAGGCTTAGAGAGGAGGAGAAATTTGCCTACGGTCACACAGCTGCAAAGGCTAGAGTTGGGACCAGGAGCTAGTCTCTTAACTGACCACCTGGTGAGCTTTCCATAGCTACCTTTATATCTTAAAAAACATGTTTCAAAAGTAGTATCACCCAAGCACCATGTGTTCATTAGGGGGAAAAGCCCTAAGGGAAGAAAAATGAAAATTACGAGGATTTCAGATGAAGTTTGGGAGGTCCTGAGTGGGGGCTGGGTGATGGGGGACTGCCAGAAAGAATGGAGCTCCCCTTGGCAGCATCCAGGGCTGACTTTTTCCTGGAGCTAGTCCAGAAAGGGTGCTGGAGGCAGCAGGTGGGTTCTGAAGAGGCCATGTAGAGATGGAGGTTGGCAAAGAGAAGCCTGGTTAACAGTACAGGCCTCAGAGCCTCACAGACCTGGATTTGAATCCAGGCCCTTTCCTCCACTTACTAGCTGTGTGACCATGGACAAGTTACTAAACCTCTCTGAGCCTGAGTGTTTTTCTCCACCTGTAATGTGAGAATAAGAGTAAGGATGAAATGAAATAACTTGTCTAAAACACTTGGCACAGTTGCTGATGCAAAATAGGTGACTAGCAAGTGTTAACTCATCATCATCATCATCATCATCATCATCATTATTTGGAAAGGCAACATTTAAAGCACCTGCTGGGCATGGTGGTTCACGACTGTAATCCCAGCACTTTGGGAGGCTAAGGCAGGTGGATCCCTTGTGGCCAGGAGTTTGAGACCAGCTTGACCAACATGGTGAAACCCTGTCTCTACTAAAAATATAAAATATAAAAATTAGCTGGGTGAAGTAGTGGGTGCCTGTAATCCCAGCTACTTGGGAGGCTGAGGCAAGAGAATCGCTTGAACCTGGAAGGCGGAGGTTGCAGTGAGCCGGGATTGCGCCACTGCACTCCAGCCTGGGCAACGAGCAAGACTCTGTCTCAAAAAAAAAAAAAAAAAAAAAAGAGCAAGCACCTAAGAGCCCACTGCAGCGTGTTCACAGATGTGAAACCTGGGTATCCATAGGCTGGGAGTGGGAGGAATCTCCCCTTTCCCCATGGCTGGGCCAGTCCCCAGAGGCTCCCTGAAGGAGGTCCTCTTCAAGGTTAGATAGACAAAGGCCGGGAACACAGATGCAGGGAGGCAGCTGCTTGGCTTTGAGGGAAACCAGGGGCCTTGAAGATGACCAAGGGTCCAGACGGGCCTTTTGCTCCCCCTTCCTCTTTAGGACACCTGGGGCATTGGCAGCCCCCGGCAGCACTGGCATCTCCCTTCCTCTCATGAATGTGAGACATCTCATGAGGCCTCGCTCCAGATAAGCTGAGTGTGTGGGCAAACTCACTCCGCAGTGAGGGGAGCAGGATGGGCTGGCCTGTGCAGCCTGAGGAGGGCCTGCAGGGAGGAGGGGAGGGGGCAAGAATTGGGACCACCCCTTTCCTAGACTCCTCTTCCACCCAGCAGGCAGAAAGCTCCCTTGGAAATGCTCAGTCCCTTGATTAGAAGTGTCCAGGGCTTTTCCTGATGTTAAAAGTTCTTAAGAGGGGATGAGGAGATTTCCAGGACTTTCCAGGGTCCAACACTCATTTGTTTTATTATCTCACTCCTCATAGGAGGTTTTTTCTTTTTAAAATCTAACTTGATCTTTCCTGCTGCAGCATGGCCAGATGCTGTCACACCAAGCTCCTCTGTCCCTCCAGCATCGCCCATGGCTGACCTGCCCACGGGGAGGCGGGCTGCAGGCTTCGCTGCCCTGTGTGGGTCCCATGTCCCTTGCGGAGCCCAGCACTGGGTTCTGCGCATAGCAGGCTCAAGGGCTCTGGAGTGCCCATGCTTACTGGCCCCTGCAAGCACCTGCTGATCTCTACCTGAACATGCAGGCTAGAGGCTGGGTCCTGTTTCCACAGAAAGAAGGGAGGGAAGAGGGAGAGAAGTTGGAGAAGAGGTGAAGAGAAACAGAGGCTGAGCCCAGAGAGTGAGAAGAACACGGTAAGGAAGAGTGCCTGGACCCACATTCTGGCTTGTGAGGTTGAATAAGCCAGCCCTCTCTCTGGACTCGAATGTCCCTGTAAATTGGGAGAAGGCTGGGGAGGGTTGAAGCCGAAGGTTCCTTCAGCTCTGGGATTCAATGAAATGAGGCAGTGGGGTGTGTTTCTAAGCAATGCAGAGAAAGGGGGCCCCCCACAGAAAGGTAAATGGAAAACAGGACACAGCCCTGCTTCTGTTTGTAGTCCTGAGGATCTAACTCTGTTCCCGCCCCGACACTGGGGACCCCCATTACCCAGGCCTAAGTGGGAGCTCCTTAACCTTCTTCCGCTTCCCACCCCAATCCCTGAACCGGGCCCCACCCTCGCCAAGAGGCAGGAGGTGGCGGGAGCTGCAAGACGGAGACCGGCGTCTTGGCTGGGAGCGCGGTAGGGCGTGGGCACCGAGCGCCCCGCGGCCGGCGGAGCGGGGCGGGTGGAGCAAGCGGCGGGCTCCAGGCTTCGGGCTCCGCGCCCAGGGGCGGGCAGCCTGCTCCGCGCCAGCGACGTCGGCCGGGAGATAAGCGGGATCTGGCTGCGTCCTGAGGCAGCGGGGTCTTAGTGAGGTGGGCTGGGTGTCAGGAGCACTGCAGAGCCCAGCCAAAGTCAGGAAGGACAGAGCTAGCCCCCAGGGAGGATGGCTGCAAGGTGCGGGAGGCTGTAGGTGGACCTGGGCTGGGGGCTGCTAGAATTGGGGCTTGGAGGGAGACTCCTGCCCTCCATGAAGCCCCAGAGGCATCAGAAAAGCCCTGTCCAGCCAGGACCCTCTACCCTGGTGGTGGGCATGGCGCAGTCCATCAAGAAGGTTCCCAGGAAGTCACTGGCCTTGCCCCGGACACCCTGTCCTGGAGGGAGGAGTGAGGGTGGAGGTTGGCAAAGGTCGGAGTCTGTCCCTTCACTCCCTTCATCCTGAGTCCAGAGATAAGGACAGGATCGGGGATGGGAGATGGAAAGTCCCACTTCCACTCTCCCTATGGTGGGAATTTGAGGGTTTTTTGTTTGTTTTTGTCTAAAACTTGAAGAGCAGAGAAGGTTCTGGATGGGACAATCTCTCCCTGCCGCTACCCTCCTTCAGGACAGGACTTCCCTGAGGGCTCCAGTGGAAGTGGCATTAGAGGGGTTGGGGAGTGTGCGGCATCCGGGTGACTTCTGGCCTCTGGACTGGAGGGAGGTGGGGTCCAGATCCCCATCCTTTGGTGAGCAGGCCTGACTCTGAGGAAGTTGTCACCCCTCTTCTGCCAGCCTTGACCACACCTTGCCCCCAGGGCCTGTCTGGCACAGGGCCACAGCTTTGGAGGTTTCCACGCATCTTTCTTCTTGTCTCTGTCACTCACCTGTCTCCATGGGAACAGGCTTCAGGGCTGGCAGAGGTGACTGAAGTCTGTGGCCCTCAGATCTGAGCAGGGTCTGGCCTCTCCTGGCTGGTGAGAATCCAATCAGTTTCGAGATGCTGCCAAGGTAATAAGCAGTGGAGGGAACCTGTAGTCACCCCCTCCAATGGCCGGCTGGATTCCTCCTTATAATATCCTTCCAGCCTCACTTGAAGTCTGCCAGTGACCAGGAGCTCAGCACTTTGCCAGGCTTGCTTACTCACTGTCAGCCAGTAAGCAGTGAGGACTATCCCCTCCCAGCCCTCTGTATCCTCGGCCATGCTGGGGGAAAGGCCACAGAAGAACGGAGGCAGGAGCACTGCTCTGCACCCCTCAATGTTCCAGAATGCACTGAGAAACCCCAGGCTGTTGCCCTTGAGTCACTCAATGAGGCTATGACTCTGTCTTGAGAAATGGTGTAATGCCAGTGGGAGAGGCGAGACTGGGATCCTGGGGTCTGGGTTCTGGTCCGAGCTCTGCCATGGATTTTCTTCTCGTCTATGGGCCTCAATCTTGCCACCTGCAAAATGGGAGGAGTTAGGATTGAATTATTTCCATAGGGCCTTCAAAGTCCTGACTTCCAGTGTTCTGTGTTTTATTTGCTATTAGGGTAAAGGATCAGATCAGGCATAAGGAACCATCACCAATAGCCCCAAACAGGTTTTTGTTTGTTTGTTTTTGTTTTTTGTTTTTGTTTTGTTTTGTCTGTATCTCTTGGTTAGCAGAGATGGATTTCTGCAACACACATTTAATCCCAGGGTCGCTGCCTGCATGTGGGACACAGCACCTTTGTCTGTCCCCATAGGCTTTGTCCAGGTTCTTAGGCTTGTCTGAGTCCTGTTCTTTTTTCCAGAAACTGCATCTTCCTGAAGCCATGGTAGATTTCTGTCTCTTCTTTTGTCCCATGAGTTACCCTAGCCCTTCTCCCAGGTGCCCTGTGCACCCTGGATCTGTCCCTCATCCTGACTCCAGAAACTCTGGCCTCCTTCCTGCTTCTACACCCCAGGGGCACCACCTTTCTCTCCACTGTCTGCTTTTCCCTTCCTGGAACCTAATTCTGGGAGTTCACCTTCCTACTGGGGCTGGGGAGAGCGTAGTTGTATTTTTTCCTACATGGGGTTTGTTCATTCATTCACTCACTTAGTCACTGTGGCAGCCACTGTTGGCTGCACTAATGAGGAGACTCGGGAGGATAATCCTATCTTGTCCCTCTGGCCCTCCCCCAGCTTCCTGCCCAATGGGCATGGCTGTGTGACATCGTCCTGCCTGGAACAGTGCTAGCCGACCTGTGACCATGATGCTTCAAGCTCAAGAATTAAAATCAGCACTGTGAAGACGGTGAAGCAAAAACGTGGAATGAGCCTGGGGTCCTTGATGAGTGATTTGCTGTCAAACCAACCCTGAAACCACCCCCCTCCACACTTCCCGTTGAGTACACAAATGTCATACAGTTAAAGCTTTATAAATGAAGTATTGTGGTCTTTTGCTATCACTATAACAACAAAAATTTAGACATTCACTTAATTGGCCATTCACATACTCATGAATTCACTCACACATGTATTCACCTTCTTGTTGTATTGATTAGGCTAGAGGTTCAGATGCTCTAACAGAGATCTCCAAATAGCAGTGGCTAAATTAAATATAAATGTAGTCCTTTCTTACGTAACAGTCTGGCTGTAAGTAGTCAAGGGCTGGGATGTCAGCTCCAAGATCTCAGGGACCCAGGACACTTCTAGCTAGTTACTCCAACATCCCTGGGGTGTTCTCTTGTCCATATGGTCCGGGATGTTTCACCACCATGTCACATTTCAACTGGAGGGAAGGAGGAAAGGTATAGGGAGGGCCTGGTTCTTTTTTAAAGACATGACCCAGAAGTTAAATATCCCACACGTCGCCCACATCTCATTGACCAAAACTTAGTTATATGGCCACTCCTAGCTGCAAAGGAGGCTGGGAAATGCATATTCTATTCTAGAGTGCTGTCTGTCCAGCTATAAATTATTTTTGTTTTGCTGTAAAAGAAGGCGAGAAACAGGTATTGGTGGGGGGAGGAGGGCAATTGGCAGTCTTATTAATTGTTCTCATTCACACCATTCATTCATTCATTCAATAAACATATTGAATACATACTATGTTGAAAGCACTGGGTTAGATGCCAGGATCCCAGATTTCAGGTTCCTCATGGTCTAGGGGGAGGATAAGGAAAGTCTAGACATTCGAATCCAACAAACTTTGTGAGCACCTGCTCTGCCCAGACATACATCCAAACTGAAAAGCAAAAAGCACCAGTGACATTACATTTTTAGGTCAGTCACTGTCCACTTTGACTACCTGCCCCCTCATGTCCCCTCTCCCTGACTGAGCCCAGGAAGGGAGGACAGTGACAAGAGCAAGTGAGAACATGCCCTTCAGAACAAATGTTTGCTTAGGAAAATCCTTCTTGGTTCCTGACTAGAATCCTGCTTGCTGAAATGTGCTCTCACTTTTTGTTCTTGGGCATGATGGGCATTTGTATTGGCCTCTGCCCTGGGGCCTCATCAGAGGCTAGCAGTGTGGGGAGCAATGGAGAAGACACGGACCTCCTAGCAGTGGTCTTGCCTGCCAAAGAAAGGCTGTCAGTTTCCCGCCCTTGGGGTAGCATGGTGGCTCAGCGTCTTTGGGAAGCAGAGAGTCTGTGAGAATGGTCCCTACTGTGTGCCTGGCACACAGTGAGTGCACCATGGGAGTCTGATAAATGGATGAATGAAGAATCAATGAATGCACGGTAGGTAGGGTGTATTTTTCCATATGGACCTCAGAAATATTTCTGGTCCTATGTTAGCTCTTCCGTGAGCTGGTAACTCCTCATCAAAAGATAGATCTGTCTTCTCTCCTCTTGAAATGGGGCCGATTTGTGACTGCCTCCATCAATACAACGCTTTTGCAGAAGTGACACTGCATGACTTTGGAGGCTAGGCCATAAAAGGCATGTAGCTCTGCCTGGTTCTGTTTGTCCATCTGTCTTTCAGGAGAGCCCAGTCACCATGCTGGGAGAAAGCACAGGCTGTATGGAGACACCACATGTTTTAGACAAAGCCCAAATAAAGTCTCAGCCCATAACCAGCATCAGCCCCCAAATATGTGAATGAGCGAGTTTGAGATCATTTCAGCCTCCATCCTTTCAGCCAGCCCAGATGATACTGGGTAGAGTAGAGAGATCTTTCTCCCACCAAATCCTGCCCAAATTGAAGAATCCTGAGCAAAAGACATGTTGCCATTGTTTTAAGCCACTGAGTTTTTGTGGTGGTTTGCTCTGCAGAACAGCGTGGTAGATTTCAAATGGCCACACATTCTTTGCAGCTTCTCCCACCAAGAGATGGCGTCTATTTCCCTACCTCTTGAATCTGGGCTGGCTTTGACCAAGAGAATACACCCGCAATGACGTTGTGCAACTTCTGTTTTCACTTTCTTGCTGCCCTGAGACTGCCATGTGAAGGGGCCAAGCTATCCTGCTGGATCAAAGTCCAGCCAACAGCCAGCACCAACCTCCAGACATGTGAGTGAGTTCACGTCAACCGTCCTGCCCCAGTCAAGCCACTGGCTGCAGCCACATGAATGACCCCAGGAAGAGCCCAGTCCAGATCACTGACCACATAATTGGGAGTAAATAAAATGGTTCTTGTTTTAAGCCACTTCGCTTAATACCCATCAATAGATAACTGATCATATCAACTTCCTATTTCCCAAACAACCTTTGAACCAAGAGGTATTTTGTGTGCCCAGGGTTGTGCCAGGTATGGGGATGGGCATAGTAGAAGACGAGATTCTTGTCCTCCAAGAGTTGATTGCTTGGTGAATCAAGGCTCACACTGGAGTAGATTGCTAGTTGACAACGCAGATTCATCCTCCCTTCCTCATGCTGATGGAACTGCAGGCCAGGCGCTCATGGCTGCCCAGATGCACCGTGCTTCCCAGCCTCCCTTGCCAAGCTCGCTCCAATGGCAAGTGAAAGGAAGTGATGGAGGCCACTTCAGTCCTGACCCTGTAGGGCGGTGGGGCTGAGGAACTAGGGGAATGATGGAGGAACAAGATGGAAGGAGCCAGGGTCTCCACATCACCTTTGGAGGACAGCTGCTCACCACCCTAGACTCAGGCTGCTATGGAGGAGGTTATAAACCTCTCACGTGTATCTGGGTTTTGGATTCTCTATTACAGGAATTCAGTTTTACCCCAGTAGTACAGCCAGTCTCTCCTGCAAGGCGGCCTTCAGTGCCCATGTCTCTTCTCCAGACTGGAAGCTTGAGCTGGGGCTGAGGGCTGGGAGGCAGTGGGTAGTGGGTGGTCCTTCCTTCCTGCTACAGCATGAGTCCAACAGAGCAGGGACTTTTGTTCTTTCTGTTCACAGCTATATCTCCAATCCAGTGCTGGAACACAGCATGACAGATAGGAGATGATTAATAAATATTTCTTGACGGGTAAGTGAACCAGGGCAGAAATAGTGTTCCCTCATAATTCTAGGGGATTCCTAAGGACAAAGCTTATGTCTCCTGCGTCAGGCTAGGAGCTTCTCTGGTACAGAGGCTGTGTCTCCCCTCAGACTGGGGCTCCCTGAGGATGGGGCTGTGTTTCCCTCAGACTGGGGCTCCTTGCATTAAGGCTTCCTCCTCCCTGACTTTGCAGGTTTGGAGCAGAGTGTTTGGGTGACTGCGTCACGCAGGGCAAGACTCTTGGGTCTGTCCCCACTGTCTCCCCGCCAGGGCCCCTTGTGGCGTGGGCAGCGACTGTGGCGGGGGCTGCAGATGGCATTCAGTGATGCTCGAGGGTGGTTAAGCACCCTTGGAATGAAGTTTAGGCTCATTAAAGCTTGTTTGAGAGAAGAGCCAATTAGGGAGGCAATTTTCCTCGAGCAGTCTGAAGAATGGAGTAAAACAGTAGCCGATCAGACAGGAAGCCAGCATCCGCCCCCAACTCAGCTGGCCTGCTGGGGGCTCTAGTCCGCCTTCTTACCTCCTGGGAGCCCCCAGCCACCTGGATGTGAGCCAATGGGTGCGGCGGGGGGGCAATTGAGCCCCACAGAGACCCCAGGGCTCTGGAGGTCTCCAGGAGCAGCCCCTCTGCCCTGCAGCCCTCCACCAACTTAACTCCAGCTTCTCAGCCTCACGCTCCTGGCTGTTGGAAAGTACTTCCTCATCACTAATTGCCTGTTTTGGGGTTGAAGTTTCTTTCTATTATATCTTTTGTGAGAAAGGAAAATAGGAAGCACTTTTAGGAGAGGCTCAGAGGCTCCCCTCACCTTCCCTTCTCCACCGTGGAAGTCTATGCCTTGTCATGGGCAGGTGGAGGAAAGGTGGTTTTCTGGGAGTTCTGTGTTGGCCAGGACTTGATGGGAAGCAAATGAAAGAAACCCAGCTGAAAGGATTGAACGAAGGCAATAAAGGGCTTGATGAGAAGGATTCAGAAGATCTCTCACAGTCAAAGGAAAGGAGTCACCGGCAGGAAGGAGAGCCTTGGAGACATCTGGAACCCAGGACTGGGACCCTGCCACCGCTCTATTCTTGCTCTGGTTCCTGCTCCTGTGCCTACTGACCTGAGTCCCTCAGACCCTCTCCCCCACGTGCTAGGTGATGTGCTGCTGGCCGCAGCCCCCTTACTTTCTCATGTCTCATGGCATTGCCATCAGATAAGAGCTGAACACGTCCCAGCTCCAGTTTGAGAAATCCCAGAGAAGAATTCCAGTCGGCCCTGCTTTGAGCATCGGCCCAGCTTTCAACTGCTCATCTGATGGCCAAGGGGTGGGGACCCATGATAAACACCCTCTAGTAGAACCACAGAGCTGGGGTGGTGGGGTCAGCTCCCCAAAACAAGAGGAATGCCAATCCCAGAAGCAGAGCCCTGGCTAGGAAGACTGTACATAGTTATCAACTACAGGGGCAGAGCTGTTTCCTCCCCTCACTGTATGGCTGGCATCTTGTCAAGTAGTTTATCCCATCTCCTTTATTTCTCAAAACAAGCATGAGGGAAGTTTCCATTAGTGAAACCCCGATTGCTAAAATCTAAAAAAAAGACTGTAATCACAATAACTTCGGAGACTGAGTCGAGCAGGTTGTTTGAGATCAGGGGTTCGAGACCAGCCTGGGCAAGATGGTGAAACCCTGTCTCTACAGAAAATATAAAAACTGGCCAGGAGCGGTGGCTCGTGCCTGTAATCCCAGTACTTTGGGAGGCTGAGGCAGGTGGATCACGAGGTCAGGAGTTCCAGACCAGCCTGGCCAAGATGGTAAAACCCCGCCTCTACTAAAAAATACAAAAATTAGCCAGACGCGGTGGTAGGCACCTGTAATCCCAGCCACTCAGGAGGCTGAGGCAGGAGAATCGCTTGAACCGGGGGTTGGGGGCAGAGATTGCAGTGAGCCGAGATCATGCCACTGAACTCCAGCCTGGGTGACAGAGTGATACTCCATCTCAAAAAAAAAAAAAAAGAAAAGAAAATATAAAAATTAGCCAGGCATGGTGGTGCAGACCTGTTGTCCCAGCTACTCAGGAAGCTGAGACGGGAGGATCTCTTCAGCCCAGGAATTGGAGGCTGCAGTGAGCTAGGATTGCACTACTGCACTCCAGCCTGGGAAACAGAGTGAGATCCCCATCTCTTAAAAAAAAAAAAAAAAAATCATGATTTACAGATGAGGAGATTGGGGCTTAGAGAAGTTAAATAACTTGTGCCAGCTCACACGACTTTAAGTGAGAGAGTCAGGACTTGAACCCATAACATTTGGTGGCAGGATTTGGTGAGGAAGGAAGGGTCTATGTGATGAGATAAAGCTAGGACATGTGAAATGGAACTCCTAATACCAGGCAGTCTGTGCCAAGTGTCTAAAATAGAGTTCACACAGAGTTGAAGGCAGCCAGAGCCAAGAGGCAGAGTTGGGCAGGCTCCAGGAGTCAGGGTAGGCTTCCTAGAGGAGGTGGCATTTGCAAGCCTAGCAGGATGGTTTGGGCTGCTCCAGAGAGAGGTCTTGGGCAAAGGGGTGCAGGGACTAGTAGTCCGAAGTTGGGCTGGTGTATTGTAGGGAGTAAGGGTGAAGGGACCTGGGTGGGCCTGACAACAACTGCTTCAGTGGCCAAGTCAGAAGCCTGTGCCACCCAGGTCAGGGAAGTGAGCTGTGGAGACCCTGTGAGCAGGGCCAGACTTCACCCTGCTGGCACTAGGACATTGGGGATTTTTTAACTAGAGGTGCAGAAAGCAGGGAAACAGCATTTCCGGAGGATGGATCTGGAATACTTGTTGAGCACAGCAACCCACAGCCTAAGCTAAGGGGAGGAGCAAAGCAGCCGAAGTCAGGATCTCTGTCCACCCTGTGCCTCATCCCAAGGTAGCGTGGGGCTTAGACTTGGAACCGAGCCCTCCAACTAGTCCAGCCACCTTGGGGGAGCAATGCCTAGCACAGCACCAGACACACAGTAGGTGCTCAACAAAGAGGGGTAACTACTACCCAGCCCACTGGAGTGACAATACTGCCAGGACTCCTGGTAGGCTGGGGTGGTGGATGGAGGCTGTACAACTGAGTACTACCAGGACCACCAGGAGGTAAGTCCGGAGAGTAGAGATGTCTGGTTGGGTCATTGCTCTAGCCCCACAACCCTGCACATAGCAGGGGTTCACTACATTTTTGGTGACTCTGCAAGGTAGGCCTCACGATCCCCATTTTACGAATGAGGAAACTGAGGCTGGCAGAATTAAAGGGAGTTGTCCAAGGCCACACAGCTAGAAAGTGAGGGAATCAGGTTCTGCTGATTTTCCAAACCCAGTTTCCTTAACCAGCACCCACTGCTACCTGCCTGGAGATGGGCAGGGGCCGGGAAGATGCTCTGCCTCCCCCATCGACTCAAAGAGGTCTGTTTCATTCTCTCTTTCCCTTTGTTGGTCCATGCTCAGGGTTCGAACTCTTTAGACCCGGATGGAGGCCAGAGGAGATCTTCAGAGGCCGCCTCGATGACCCGAGTCCACGCCAGGCCCCCGTCACTTCCTGGGGAGTCTGAGGAAGGTGGCCTCAGCAGCAGCGGGCGGCCTGCTAATTAGGACACGGTCTTTATGATTCACTATTCTGAGATGTCATTTTCTAGACTTGGGGTTGGGGGTGGGAGTGGAGAAGGCACACACAGAGTTGTTTTTAATTACATTTGGTTTGCTAATTTCTGATAGAAAATAAATATTTACCGGGAGCCATATTTCTTCATTTCACGCTGGCTGACTCCTGAGTTTATCGGGAGCCCAAACAGACACCTCCTGCTCACCTCCCTGCCTTCCCAAGTTCCTACCCCCGCATGGAGTCACACACCCGGAGCCTGGAGGAGGGGGCGGAAGGGAAGAGATGGAAGGAGTTGGAGAGGCAGACAGGGGCAGGCCTGGCTTCTGTGGGCAGAAGGGCTAAGTTCCAGTACGGATAGAGGGAAGAGGATCTGAGGACATGGAGATGCTCCTCCCTCCTCATCCTCACATGGGCAGTGGCCAGCTCATGGATGGGAGTCTGGAGGTTGAGTGGCCTCAGCTCTGTGCCGGCCAGCCCCGAGCCTGTCCTCCCTTCCCGGGCCAGCTTCCTCCTTCCTACTGGGATGATCTCCAAGGACATTTCTGCCTTGCACATCCTAGGATGTGGTGATTCTGGCCCCCAGTAGCATCCCTCCAAGGACTGGCCTCTGAGGCCTTTTTGGGTAATATGTATGGGCAGGAAGATTTAAAGGTCATCCTGTCCACTCCTTGGCCTCCAGATGGGCCTTTGCAAGGGAGTGGGAGGAGGGAAAGGAGTAAAGGAAGGAGGGAGGGAGAAAAGGGATGGGGAGGAGAGGAGGGAAGAAAGGGCTGAGTTCCCCTGGCAGAGGGTAAGGGTAGGGGGCTAGGATGTGGCCCCCAGGAAGTAAGGACATCTATTCTTCTCTCTGCTGAAGGTCCAGGTGTTTGGGTTTATAGGGCACATACATCAAAGGGGTGCTTCTCTGATGCTGGAGAGGAAAGAGGATAATAGAGGCCCCTTAGTTGAGGGTTGGGGGCCTCAGCAGAGCGGAAAGATGGAGTAGAGAGGGTTTCTTGATCTCAGCACTCTTAGCAATTCTTGACTGTGGAGGCTATCCTGGGCACTGTAGAATGCTTAGCAACACCCCTGGCCCTACACAGTAGATGCCAGTAGCATCCACCCCCTGTCCCCAAGTCATGACAACCAAAGTTGCCTCCAGACACTGTTAGATGGTGTGTGTGTGCACATGAGCGTGCAAAGTTGCTCCTGATCAAGAAGCCCTGTTTAGGATAAGGGGAGGTGAGGCTAGGAAAGAGAAGAGAAAGAGAGGAGCCTCAGGAGGATGAGGAGGAGCTTGTGGGGACTCTGGGCTGAGTGGTGCGGGGGCCCCCTGAGAGATGGGGAAGAGATAAGGAGATTTGGAGGCTGTAGAGTGTAGAGTCCCCTGCCCCCAGCCTGGCTTTTAAATCCATGTTAAACCACGATTGGTTTTTTTTTTTCCAATTACATTTCAATTTAGCTCAATTACTTTTCCATTATTGTTCAAGCGACTCGGTTTTAATTGAAGCTGCTGGTTCTTATCTCTCTCATTCCCCCACATACAAGGAGGGAGGGAGAAGGAGGGTGTGGGTTAGAGGGAGCCCAGGTTGGTGGGGTTCTAAGGGCAATGGGCATCTTCAGCAAAAAGATCAAGGCTTCCAGAGGTGGGGCAAACTAGGAACTCTCTGGGGCATCTCTGAGTAGTCAAATAAATCTGCAGGGAGAGCAGGAGAGCTACAAAGAAGGAAGGGTGTGATCACGACATATATAAAGTACCAGACATTGTTGTAGCCAAGGTACATTTAGTCAGCACAGTCCTGCAGGGAATGTACTATTAGCATCCCCATTTTACAGATGCAAAAACTAAGGCCCAGAGAAGTTAACGAATTCATTCTGGGTCATAATCCTGATAAATAGCAGAGTTGGGAGGCAGTTCAGTCCCCTGGCTCTTCAGTTTGCATGCTTAACCCCAGGCTACACTCAAACCCTCTCGCATGGTTATGTCCACTGGCCCCTCCCAATACCTGTCCCCACTCCTAGACACCTCCTCCTTCCCTCCCTCCCAAGCTCTGAGTCTGGCTCAGTTTCTTCCAGGTCATTTGGCTTTCCATCTTTCTCTAATTCCTGTCCAGGCTTCAAGACCCAGCCCTCCCTACCTTTTCCAGGAAGTCTTCCCTGATTGCCCTTACCCTCATGTATTCCTACAGCCCTAAGCTGCCATCTACCTACCCGTGTTACTAGCTTCTGTGGGGCTGGGGGTGGCAGCTGGGAATAGGGCAGGGGATTGGGAAGGCAATGCTTTGGAGTTGGACAGATCTGAATTAAGCAACCTGCAAGCCGTGTGACTTGAGCAAGTCATTTAAGCTCAGTGAGTCTCCATTTTCTTGCCTGTAAACTAAGTGTTAATAACACCATCTCTTGGTAGCAGGTGTTCTGTGAATTAAATTAAATGAGATGAAATCTGTAGAGCACCAGCAAGGGGTAAGAGGCCTAAACAGGGTAAAGGGGTTCCTTATGTTGACCCTGAGATGCAGGTACAGTAGGATCAGTCCCCCAACTTCACAGATCAAACAAATGAGCCCCGGAGATGTGCTCAAGTCCTGTAGGGAGGTAGAAGAGAGACTGGGCCTAGGATCCCATTTTAACCCTGAATGTCATCAATTCTGCGGCAGAGGAGACGGGGGAGGAGGGGTAAAAATAGCTGTGAACTTTCTGACCTATGGGGGTGAGGAGCCTGGACTCTTACTCTTCCTTCACCTTCTTTGCTCTGCCTGGGGGCCCAGGGGAATCAGAGAGGGGCCACTCTGTGACTCTCATGGTGGGTGAGTGATAGTGGTAAAAGCAGGCAAGCCCCCCTGCCGTGCATTTGTGGTGTGTACATGGTTTTCTCAGTTGAGAGATGCCTTCCATTGAAGTAACAGCATATTAGACCAAAAGGGGTGTCCCCTAGCAGGCTGGAGTGCAGTGGCGCGATCTCAGCTCACCACAACCTCCGCCTCCCAGGTTCAAGTGATTCTCCTTCCTCAGCCTCCCAAGTAGCTGGGATTACAGGCATGCACCACCACACCCAGCTGATTTTGTATTTTTAGTAGAGACGGGGTTTTACCATGTTGGTCAGGCTGGTCTTGAACTCCTGACCTCAAGTGATCAGCCCGCCTCGGCCTCCCAAAGTGCTGGGATTACAGGTGTGAGCCACTGCACCTGGCCTGGTTTTTCTTAAGTAGCGAAAAGTCTGGAGGGGTTGGTTCCTGAGCTGGTCAATGACTCAGGCTCTTCACAGATCTCTCTGCTCTGCAACCTTCAGTGTGTTCATGGTGTCCATTGCCTCATGGTCACAAGATGGCGGCCAGAGCACTTCACCACAGCCTCACAGACAACAACCTGAGCTGCAAGGAAGAAGAAAGAAAAAGAGAGCTCTCCTCATGCACTCTCTCCTTTCATCAGGGAGAAAATTCCTTCCCAGAGACTGTCCAGCAGACTTTCGTGTCTCATTGGCCAGAACTGAGTCATACAGCCACCTCTGCCTGCAAAGGAGTTCAGGAAATCCAGTCTCTGGCACCATAACCTTAGGGTGCACCCTTTGGCGGCCTCAGTTTGATGTGGAGAGGGTCTCCTGGAAGATCCCCAACTTCAGGCCTTGGTGGACTTTGATTTCTGTCCCTCTCGTCTCAAGCCTCCCTTGATTTGAAGCTCAGTTGAGCAGTATCTGCAAATAGCCTCAGGATAAACAGCTTCGGTGCTTACCTCTCTGGTTAGACACTTTCATTCCCAAATTAGCTTGGTATTCCCTGTTGCTTTCTCATCTTTTTGAAGCACTTAAGTCTATTTTGTTAACATATATTTTATCCAGCACTTTTCGTGGTCTTTAGGAGGGTTGATCTGAAAAGTGCTAATGCATCGTTACCTGGGACCTAGACTCCAGTATATGGCAAAGAGGAGAGGAACGTCATATTTGGCCCAGACCAGTGACTCATCCTCCAAGGCTGGGTACACGGCTGAACCTCAACAAAACTGGGGTCCTCTGAGAGAAGGAGGAAGACAAATGGCTGCCATGTCCACGATCTACAGCCATTGTCACAGTAACAATAATGACTGCCGAAACCACGAGGGCAGGGCCACAGGAGGCAGCTGAGAAATGTGCCTTTTTATCTGTGCTTTGAGATTTATTGATATTTTCTTCCAAAAAGCATTGTATTCATTTTTTTAATTTTGAGATGACAGACTCACAGAAGAGTTGCAAGTACGGTACAAAGAACTTTTATTTTCGGAACCATTTGAAATAAGTTGCAGACCCGATGCCCTATAACCTGCGAATACTTCATTGTGTATTTCCTGCACACAAGGGTATTCTGCTGCGTTATTACCATCTGATCCTCAGACCCCATTCATATTTTGACAGTTGTCTCTCTAATGCCTTCTATAGCAAAAAGATTCAGTCCGGAATCACACGTTGCATTTAGCTGTCATGTCTGTAGCTTCCTTGACTCAGAAACAGTTCTTTGATCTTTTCCTTGACTTTGACTACTTTAAAGATTACAGGCCAGTTATTTTGTAAGTTTCTCAATTTGGATTTGTCTGTTTCCTCCAGATCAGATTCAAGTTATGCACCTTTGGCAAGAATATCACAGAATGGATACTATGCTTTTATTGTGTCTTACCAGGTTTCAATTTGTCCCATTTTCGATGATGTTCATTTCCAGCAAACATGTTTTGGAACAGGTCTATAAGGCATGGCCTTTGACTTCTCGGAGTGTCTTGCAGCTGCTGTCCAGACCTGCACACATAGAACAAACAAAGGCTAGGGCAATCCTGTGCCCTGCGATAAATTGCACCTTTCAGACAATTTCATGGTTTATTCATTTAGGGGAGAGAGCAATCAGAAAGGGCTTCAAAGAAAAGGGTGTGATTGAGTATGGTCTTCAAGAATGGGGAGGATTTGTCAGAAACTGAAGGGAAGCATTCTAAGGTGAGAGAAAGAACATACGAAGAGGCTCAGAGCTAAGAACAAGGCATGTGTGACAGAGACGATGTTATGTACTCAACAAGCTGCATCCTTTCTCTTGAGCACATAGAAAGACTTCATTTCCTGGACTCCCTTGCAGTTCAGCTGGGCCACATAACTGAGCTCTGGACAATTGAATATGGATGAAAGGAATGAACACTGCTTCTAAGCTTTCCATCCCTTCCAAATCCTTCTGCATTCTCCTCCACAGTCTCTCCTTCTCTTGCATGGTAACCTTGGAGATGGCAATTTGAAGATGATGGTATCATTATTCATTGTCTCCATCACTAGATGGAGACAGACTGGGTTCCTAAATGTCTGTGTGGAGCAGAACTCTACTGCTTCCCCACTGCCAGCTACACTGGATCGTGTCATGAGTGGGCAATTAACCTTGGTTGTGATAAGCCACTGAGATCTGGGGGTTATTTGTTACAGCAGCCAGCATACCCTGATTAATCTAGTACGTGATGGAGACATCAGGGAAACCAGTCTGGAAACATGTAAGGAAAGATACATCCAGCTGATAGTGGTGCCTTGAGTGTCCGGCTAATAAATTTGGATGATTTTCAGTAGGAAATAGGGAATAACTTAAGGTTTGTGAGTTGGGGAAAAACATGAAGAAAAGTGGTGTTTAAAGAGGAGGGCCAGGCGTGCGGTCTCATGCCTGTAATCCCAGCACTCTGGGAGGCTGAGGCAGGCGGATCACTTGAGGTCAGGAGTTAGACACCAACCTGACCAACATGGTGAAACCCCATCTCTACTAAAGAAACAAAAGTTAGCAGGGCATGGTGGTGCATGCCTGTAGTCCCAGCTACTCGGGAAGCTGAGGCAGGAGAATTGCTTGAACCCGGGAGGCAGAGGTTGCAGTGAGCTGATATTGCGCCTCTTCACTCCAGCCTGGGCGACAGAGCGAGACTCCATCTCAAAGGAAAAAAAAAGAGGAGGTGGTTTCTGGGATAGCTTAGGCTGCAATGAAAGAAGCAGGGAGGCCATTTGGAGGCTGTTATGGTCATCCAGGTAAGGGATGGTATTAAACAGGGTTAAGTTCAGGTTGACTGAAAACTCCCAAATAACAGTGGCTTCATCAAGACGAACACTTATTTCTCTCACATAAATGGAGTCAGGGGTTATTAGTCCAGGGAGGTTACTCAGGACCCTTCTGTCTTGCTGCTCGGCCCTCCTCTGTAGATGGCTTCTGGTTTATGACCTGAGATGGCTGCTTGAACCCCAAAGATGGGAGGTTCGCATCTACTTTCCTGCCAACAGGGAGAAGGGAACAAGGAAGGTAGCGCCCCACCCTTTAGGGACACTCCACAGAAGTTGCATCTGCCGATTCTACTTACATCTTCATCACACAGAGTTGCAAAGGACGCTGGAAAATGCAGTCTTTATTCTAGATGACCCCAGGTGCCCATTAAAGTTGGGAATATGAGGAGAATGGATTTTGGGGCATAATTAACAGTCTCTGCTCAGGGTGGCACTGAGATTGGAGAAATAAGGAGAGATCCAAGAATAATGGACAACTGAACAAATGGTCCGGAGTTCAAATCCTAATTTCCCCATTTTGCTAACTATGTGATTTAGTCAAGTTCCTTAACTTTGGTTTTTTCATTAAAGAGGAATGATACTACCTCTGCCATTGGGAGATTAAATGAAATATTAAGTGTTAGATATTTGGTACACAGAGGGTGCCCAATAAACGGTAACTTATTTAGCTTAGGAGGGACAAGAAAGGAGGAGAGGAGGAAGAGGCACTAAGCGCAAAGAATTGAGGCTCATTCATTCATTCATTCATTCATTCATACATACATACATACACTCATCATCCCTTTATTGATATCCCAGCCACAGGGCTGAGCTCTGGAGATACTCAGGAAACAAAGCTATGGTCCCTTTGAAGAAGTTCCCCAGCCGCAGAGACAGAGAAGTAAACAGGCAATTAAAACATGCCAGGGTGGTGCCAGCCACAGTGGCTCACACCTGTAATCCCAACACTTTGGGAGGCTGAGGCAGGTGGATCACTTGAGGCCAGGAATTCGAGACCAGCCTGGCCAACATGTGAAATCCCTTCTCAACTAAAAATACAAAAAAATTAGCAGGGCATGGTGGCATGCACCTGTAGCCTCAGCTACTCAGGAGGCTGAGGCATGAGAATCTCTTGAACCCCAGAGGCAGAGGTTGCAGTAAGCTGAGATGGTACCACTTCACTCCAACCTAGACAACAGAGCAAGACTCTTTCTCAAAAAAACAAACAAACAACAACAAAACATGACAGGGTGGAAAGTCTTGGCCCACAGGCTCAGCCAAATTTCTAGCTCTCTTGTTCTTAGTCCTCCCCAGGACAGTGGCAGGAGCTTCCCAAGGTTCTGATTCAGGCCCAACACTCCTGCTCTACTGGCTCCACCACCCTCAACCAGGGAGATGTAAAGTCATCAGTGGGGAAGAGTTCTCCTCTTTTGTCTCAAGGCTGAAGGCAGCTTTCCCTCTGAATACAAAAGAGGATGAGGATGGGGCTGAATCGGGGAGGGGAGAGGCCTGGGTGTTTGCATCAGTGTTATGTTTGTGACAGCTTGTGCCTTGGAGTGGTTGTTGGATGACTTTATAGGTGAGGTGGTCCTCAGAAGTAGACTGACAAGATGGCTGCCATTATCATGGGGTTCCCTAGTGGTAGAATTCCAGACATTGGCTGAAGGAGTTTGATTTTTCCTCTTATAAGCATTTGGGCTCTGGTTCTGAGAAGATAGAGTAAGCATACCTCTATTCTGTCTCTCTCACTATATGAAACCATAAATCCTGAATTCATGGAGGAGATATCAGAGGATTTTGAAAAATAAATTATGGCAGGTGGATTAAGAAAGAATTAGGAGTTTCAACCCTCTGGTATTACCAATCCTGGAGTCAAAGGCAGCCTGAAACTCAGAAGTGCACAGAAAGAGCTCCATGAGAAACTCTCTCTTTTTGGACTAAAGAGTAGAAGGAGACCCCTATGGGTCAGCAAGAGTAAGGGAAATCCTGGTTTTTTTTTCTCTTTTTTTCCTTTTTGCTGCCTCCTGTTTCCAAATACTGTGGTAGCAGCGGTGACGGCTGTACAGCAGTAGCAAATAGAGGCAGCTGGGCAGGTGCCTAAACCTATGAGAGAGGGAAGCTCTTATCTCTGATCAAAGAAGCTGTGACCCCCAGGAGCAAAGGGTGAATTCCCAGGGTTTTTGTTTTTTTTTTTTTCCTTCTCTTTGTCTTCAAACTGAGTGCAGTGGCACACATCTGTGGTCCTAGCTACTCGGGAGGTTGAAGTGGGAGGATTGCTTGAGCCTAGAACCAAATCCGGCCCACTGCCCTTTTTCATAAATTAAGTGTTGGTGGAAAACAGGTGTACTGTGTTGAATAAGATCCCCTGAAACTTCATGTCCACTTAAAACCTCAGAATGTGACCCTATTTGGAAATAGGGATTTTGCAAATATAATTAGTTAAAATGAGGTAATATTCTAGTAGGATGGGCCCTAAATAAAATAAGACTGGTGTGCTTCTAAGGAGAGGAGAGGGAGATTCAGACACACATACAGAGAGACACAGAGGGCAAGAGGCCACGTGAAGACAAGTAGATGTTATGCTGCCATAGGCCAAGGAATTCCCGGGGCTGGAAGAGGCAAGGAAAGATTCTTCCCTAGGGCCTTCAGAGAGAGCATGACACTGATGACACCTTGATTTCAGACTTCTAGCCTCCTGAACTGTGAAGGAATATATCTCTGTTGTGTTAAGCCTCCTAGTTTGCGATAATTTGTTATGGCAGCCCCGGGAAACAAATGCAATGGCCATGCTCATTCACTTATGTATTGTCTATGTTGGCTTTTATACTGCAATGGCAGGGCTGAATAGTTGCAACAGAACCTGAATAGCCCCCCAAACCTGCACTGTTGTCTATCTGTTCCTTTACTGAAAAAGTTTGATGGCCTTTGACTTAGATGAAATCGACCAAGTCCTTAAAAAACACAGACTACCAAAGTATGCCCAAGAAGAAATAAAAAACCAGAATAATCCTGTATCTATTAAAGAAATTAAATTTATAGTTTAAAACCTTCTTTAAAAAAGAAACCTCCTGGCCTGCATGTTTTCGCTGATGAATTCTACCAAACATTTAAATAAGAAATAACACCAATTCTACATAATCTCTTGCAGAAAACAGAGGGGAACATTTTCCAATTCATTTTATGAGGTTAACATTATCCTAATACCCAAACCAGATGAAGACAGAAGAAACTGCAGACTAACATCTCTTGTGAACATGGAAACAAAAACCTTAAATAAAATACTAGAAAACTGAATACAGCAACACAGAAAAAGAATAATATGCCATGACCAAGAGGAACATGTCCCAGGAATGTCGGACTGATTCAATATTCAAAAGTCAATCAGTGTAATCCATCATATTGACAGAGCAAAGAAGAAAAATCCACATTGTCATATCAAACTGAGATAATACTGTGGTTTTAAGCTGCTGAGATGTGTGAGAATCTGATACTCAGCCACAGATAATTAACACAACACAATTGATGTCCCCTCTCTTCCTCCCCTATTCCTGCCCCACCATCTCACTCCCCAGGGGTAACTGCTGGCCTGAATGTGTTATTTATCTTTTCCATCTGTTTCTTTATATTTTACTCCATATGCACAAATCCCTGGATGATACTTGATATATTTTACATGTTTTAAAAGTTTGTATAAATGATATTGCATTGGGCCAGGTGCAGTAATCCCACACCTGTAATCCCAGCATTTTGGGAGGCCGAGGTGGATGGATCACCTGAGGTCAGGAGTTCAAGACCAGCCTGGCCAACATAGAGAAACCTCATCTCTACTAAAAATACAAAAATTAGCCAGGTGTGGTGGTGCATGCCTGTAGTCCCAGCTACTCATGAGGCTGAGGCAGAAGAATCGCTTGAACCCAGGAGGCAGATGTTGCAGTGAGCCGAAATCGCGCCATTGCACTCCAGCCTGGGCAACAAGAGCGAAACTCCGTCTCAAAAAAATAATAAATAAATAATATTGCATTGTATGTGATTCTTCTGCTCCTTGTTTTTCTCTTAATATTGTATTGTGAGGTTCATCCATGTTATGTGTGTAGATCTTGTTCATGCATCCTACTGTAGGATTGTGCTACAATACATTTATTCATTCTTCTATTGATGGACGTTTCATTTGTTTCCAAATTTGTTGCATTTACAGTGTTGCTGGAAACCTTCTTGCACATGTCTCTGTGTGTAAATGTGTGGGAATTTCTCTAGGGAAAGGGAAAGCTCCCTATAATCCTTTGGGTATTAAGATGTCTTTTCTCTGTATGAAGTGATCATAAGTTATGGGGTGTGCATGTGGTTTATGAAGGCTGGGAAGAAAAATTAATAACATAACAACAAATGGCAATGACCACAGGTCACTGAGCTCAGTGTCCCTGAACTAAGTACTTGAAGTACTTAGTTCATGATAGTGTCTCCACTGGAAGGGGATATTGATGCTGTTGATTTCATGTTCCACCCCCTGGGAATCTCTCTCTCCCTCTCATCTTCTGCCTTATCTGTGCAGCTTCTTTCTCACTCACTTTCCCCACCAAGCTCCCGCAACTTGTGGCAAGGGCTCAAGAGAAGACATCATGGCCCGGCGCGGTGGCTCACGCCTCTAATCCCAGCACTTTGGGAGGCCGAGGTGGACGGATCACCTGAGGTCAGGAGTTCGAGACCAGCCTGGCCAACATGGTGAAACCCCCGTCTCTACTAAAGATACAAAAAATTAGCCGGGCATGGTGGCGCATGCGTATAGTCCCAGCTACTCAGGAGGCTGGAGCAGGAGAATTGCTTGAACCCGGGAGGTGGAGGTTGCAGTGAGCCGAGATTGCGCCACTGCACTCCAGCCTGGGTGACAGAGCAAGACTCTGTCTCAAAAAAAAAAAAAAAAAAAAAAAAGAAGACACCAGGGAGCAGGAGAGAAGAGAGAACCCCCACCTCCACCATGATGAGGGGCTGCAGGTTGCAAATGAGCAGGGCTGAGGAAAGGGTGTGAGGCCACTAGGAGGGTAAAGAAGAGGCAGAAATCTTAATAGAAGGAAAGGGGTACACAGGTGAGGAAAAGGGCCTTTTTCTCTGCAGAGCTCAAGAGCATTTCTATCTGGACCAACATGAGCCAAAGTGTGCACGAGCCTATCACAGGTCCCCTGCAATGCCACAACACACACACACACAGCAATACACAACACCTGGGTAAGTGAGCACACACACTGTATGCACAAATACACATGTATCGAAAGCACACACACCTGTGCATGCAGTGATACACATTCTCCACATGCGCACACCTCAAACGTACATGTGCACACACACTGCTCTCACTCTTTCCTGGTCAAATAAGAGTGGAAAAAATTTTAACCCTGAATCCTGTCTTGTAAATCCCAGTGCCCAACAGAATTTCAAAGGCTTCAAGAAGTTCAGCATTCAAGAAGCTCGTTTCCTTCTGCTGAGGACCCCCTTCACCTGTTTCTTACTGTTCATTTCCTAATGGGTCCTTAGTGTTATTTGTTTTTTAATATAGACATAGTTTGTATTGTTTCTTTAACCAATTTAGAAAAACGATCCATTACCAAAAAAAGTTTGATACTCCATAAGAGTACACAAACAAAGTAAAAGTCACAGAAAACTACTGCCAGCATTTGGGTATTATCCTTCTGGCATTTTTTCTCATAAATATGCACGTGCACTTCTCTTTTTCATAAGTGTTTCATGACTTGGTCTTTTTTTCATTTGATAAGATACATTAAAATCTCTTAATGATTGCATGGTGTTTCATATTATGAATTGTGGCAGATTGTATTTTCCAGAGATGACTGCAACAGTACCTCCCATCTCACAAGCTCCTCTAGAAACTTGCCATTCTCCATCAATAAGCAAGGTCTGTTTCCCCTCCCCTAGGCTGACCTTTGTGACTATCTTGACTACTAAACACCATGTGATCCAGAAGCTAGGTTAAAAAAAAAAATCCTGCCTTGTCCTCTTGGAATACCTGTATTTGGAACCCAACTATCATGCAGTGAGGAAGCCCACGCAGTCATGAGGAGGGTCCTGTGGAGAGGAGCAGAGACCCCTGGTCCATGGCCCCAGCTGAGCCTCCAGTCTAGCCAGTACCAACTTGCCAGCCATGTAAGAGAGTTGCCCTTAAGTGACTCATCCAGCCCAAATCAAGCTGTCCCAACTGATGCCACATACAGCACAGGGCTGCCTTGCTGAGCCCTGCCCAAATTGCAGCTACATGGGAAAAATAAATAATTGTTGTATTAGGCCATCATGTTTTGAGGTGGTTTATTTCACGGCAATAGTTAACTAGAACATGGAAGTATCATACTTTATGTCAATAGCACACAATTTATGTATATTTAGGTTGTTTCCAGTGCTCTTGCGTTGATGTTCAGCTTTCTTCTTCAGTCATCCTGTCTCCCACATGGCTACAGCCCTGTCTTACATGTTTGAGGCATCCAACAGTAGGTTGGGCACACACAGTAGGAACTCAACATATGGTTATTGCAGGAGTTAGTGAAGAGGGATGGAGGGTCTCATGGGGATCTAGGGGAGGGTCCTGCCTTCTTTCCCTTTGCTCCTGGGACATGGCCTTTGGTCTGCTCCTGCTAAGGCATCTGTCTTACTGCCTACGTCACTGGTTCCCATGGGTCCTTGGGAAGGGCAGGCAAACATAATGGGGGCAGGGGATAGAAGTGGCCTGAAGGGGTGATGGAGAGCACAAATGAAGGTGCCCCCTTCTTGTATCCTTTCCCCAGGGGAACAGAGACTAACCTCTGAGTCCATAGACTTCTTCCAGAGCCTGGTCTCCTGGAATGAGCAGGGGACAGGGTGGTACAGAGCTGGCTTGGTGGTGTGGGGAAAGGAGAAGCCACAGCTGCTGGCAATGATGCTGATGGGCCTGCTAGAATGGGGACTGTGGCCTCTCCCCCGGGAGGGCAATATCCCCCTACACACATGTGCCCCCCACCCACCACACACACACACACGCATGCACACGTGCACTCATTTCAGCCTCCTGCTGCCACAGGGAGACCAGGGCATCCTGAGCTGGCCCAGATCATGGACAACCTCTCAGGACACCTGGGTCTCTGGCCACCTTCTCTGCCTGTCTGCTGGTGCTAGGCTGTGAAGCGGGAGCTGGGTCAAGACTGGGTGGTGGGGGAAGCTGCCTCAGAGCCAAGCAGCCAGTGAGCATGTGGGAGAGAGGGAGCTGCAGGAGCTGGAAGACACAGCCGCTGCCTGGCAGCCCACCTATCTTGGGAACATTTTGGACTGGGGAATCTCCCCGCCATCCAGAATCAGGCCCACCTCTGAGCTCAGACTGCTGCTGCTTCCAACTTAGGGCACTCTCCCCAGCAAAATGAGGATCGTCTGAGGCCAGATGAAGAAATATGGGGGGCTTTTTCATTATAATCCCTGAAGCCAGCTTCTGGAACCTTCTAACAGCAGAGGTGGGAAAGACCTCAGGACAGTGGAATCCAGAGCTTTGCCTACTTGAATGTGAACATGAATTTCCTGGATTTTGTTAAAATGCAGACTCTTACCCAGTGAGTAAGACCTGAAATTCTGCATCTCTAGCCAGCCCCAGGTGATGTCGACGCAGCTGGTTGGTGAGCCCCACTTTGAGGAGAAAGGCTCTTATCCATTGCTTCAAGCTCAGGGGCCAAGGGAGGCAAACGAATGGGCTCCGGACTGCAGAGTATTAGAATGCAGGCCTTGCTCTGACCCACTCTGCACAGCCCTGGATGGGCACCACATTCCTCTTGGATGGCTGCCCACACCAAGGGAGACAAGCTGGGAGCCCCCGCTGGATGCTCAAGCTGAGACTGCAGACAAGCACATGCTGCTGGGGCAGGGGCAGGCCCAGTGGTGGGAGAGCCGCCTGGGCTAGGGAGCCCTTCCCTACCTCCAGAACAGGGGAGGCAGCTCTCTCTGCACCAAGACACCATGTCTAGGGCACCTGGCCAGGAAGGAGAGGATGAAGTAGCCTAGAGATGGGCTCTCAGCTCCCATAGCCCCATGTCATCCCAGGCTCAGCCCACCTGCTACAGGCGAGAGGGAGGGCCCTTGCGTTCACACGCACACCTCCATATTTAAGTCACTTGGCAGCCCCCTTGTAGATGAGAAGCAATCTCCCCCAACTCACTCTTGGCCCAGCTGCCCCCATCAGAGTCTAAAGCTTAGATGAGAAGAAAGGCCAAGGAGCCCAGGCCCCAGGGGCAAGGGACAGTGGCAGAACAATTTTCTGCTCCGAGTGCATTCAGATCTACTAACTCCTGTGGGCTGAATGTAGGACAGAATGGCAGGTAGCCCCCAGTCTGTGGATGGAGGCACAAAACCTGCCTTCAGGGAGCTTCTAGTCCAAGGGCAGATGAACTACCCCTGCCCTCAGGGAGTCACTGATTTAGAGAGGGAGGCAGAGCCCCTACTCTCAGGGAGTCACCAGTCTGAGGGAGGAGGCAAAGCTTCTGTTCTCAGATCATGCCTGGTCTGAGGGGAGCTCTCACTTTGGCTGGTTGTCAGTTCCGCACGAGGTGGGGGCAGAAGAGGTTAGGATGTGAAAGTTCTCTGATTCCAGTCTGAAAGTCTATGATGATTATTGTGGCATGTAGAAAACTTTGATTTTTTGCTTTTGCTGGTAATGGACTGAAATGGCAGGAGAACTGGAAGCAGATAGCAGGAAGGACCTCCTCCTACCCACGAGAAGTGAGGGCACCAGTGTAGGTGGGGTTTGGTACAGAAAAGGATCTGCCTCCCCGTCCCCACATTGTTTGGACACTTACCCCTGAGGCTCAGGTGTGATGCAGCATGGTGGGTGATATGGTTTGGCCCTGTGTCCCCATCTTAATCTCATCTCAAATTGTAATCCCCATGTGTTGAGGGAGGGACCCCGTGAGAGATGACTGGATCATGGGGGCACTTTCCCCCACACTTTTTTCTTGTGATAGTGAGTGAGTTCTCATGAGAGATGATGGTTTTATAAGGGGCTCTTCCCCTTCACTCTCTCTGTCTCTGTCTCCTACCACCTTGTGAAGAAAGGTGCCTGCTTCCCCTTTGCCTTCTGCCACTGTAAGTTTCCTGAGGCCTCCCCAACCATACAGAACTGTGAGTCAACTAAATTTCTTCCTTTGTAAATTACCTAGTCTCAGGAAAGTTCTTTATAGCAGTGTGAAAATGGACTAATACAGTGGAGTTTGGGGGAGGGGAGATCACCTTTCAAAGCTTCTTGAGGAAGCTTTGGAAGTGCAGTTCTTGAGAACAGACAGGATCTAGCAAGAACCCCTGCCCAGGTGTTCAGGAAAACAGAACCTTCCCCACTTCCCTGAAGGCTATAGTCCTCATCAACAGCACCCCAACTGAGAAGCCCCTTCCCCATTTCCTCCACCATCAGCAGCACAATGGCCAGACCTCTAGGCTGCCATCAGGAGGCCTGGGTTCACTTCCTAGCTGTGTTTCTGATTCACTGTGTGACCCGGACTTGCCCTAAGCCTCTCTGAGTCTCAGGCACCTCATCCATCACAGGGAGAAGAGAGGCCAGCACCTGGGACTGTTGTGGGTTAAATGTGATGCTGTCAGTGAAAGCAGCTGGTAGGCTGTAAATCATCCCTTAAGCACAATGGGCTATCACAACAGTTTAATTGTGATCATGTACCTTACTATGGTGACAGCATCCAGTATCTCCTGTCAGGGTAGCGTGACACTGCCTGCCCTCTGGGATCGCAGAGTCTCAGGCAGAAACACAGGCCTTAACACACAGGCTTCTCTTAACAGCCAAGGCCCATCCTCAGGAAGCCATTTAGGACCCACTGGGCCCCATACCTCCAAAATTCAAGCAGGCCCACCAGGTGGGTCCTGGGGCTTGTGGAGGGCAGTCAATTCACCTGTTCAGCGCCCTCCCCCAGACCCCAGGAGCTGACAGCCCAGAATACTGAGCATTAGGTAGTCACTATCCTCTTTCTGAAAAACACAACTCTATTAAAATAACAGCGTGATTTTGTTAATTATTCTCAATTGTAAGTGAGTAACTATAGGAAGACAATTCATTCAGCTCCCTGCTGCCTGGTTGAGTTTCCTAAAATCCCACTTGGCCCTTGTCACTGCATCCCCTTCCCCAAGAGCTTTCAATGGCTCCCAAGATCACCGACGATGAAGCCCCAAATCCTAGGTCTGAGATTTTGGAACCTCCCCAACCTGGGTCCTCCCTACTTCCCTGCACTGACAGGACTTCACACTCTGGATGAACTGGGCTGTCTATTCCATATCCTTGTCTTTGCCTTTTTCAGCTGAGCTCATTTAAGATTCAGCAAATCAGCTTCCTCCATGAAGCCTGCTTTGATTGCCATAGTCCAGAGTTTCTCCAAGCGGACTTGCACCATTGGCATCATAATCACATAAAACGCATGGCAGGCGGTGGGGGAGGAGGGGGTGTGAGACCTATTGGCTCAGACACCCAGGAGTGGGTCTGCGAGTTTTCTCGTTTAACAACCCCTACCCCATCATGCTCCACTGCCAGCCCTTGGTAACTCACTGTCCTGCTCTGAACCCCTGTAGCCCTCGGGCCAGGACCTCTCACTCGGATATATCACATGATGGACATGATGGGCTAGACACTCCAAAAGCCCTTTCTCTATAAAACACCAAATCCTTCGTAAACCATATTGAATGACATGGGGCTTGGGAGAAGTCAGGGAAATCTTCAAGGCTGCCTTGAAGGAAAATGCTGATGCGAGCTCTACCTGGGGCTAACTGTGGGGAAGGCAAGGAAACTGACCTGAGACTCCTGTTCTAAGGCAGGAACTCAAGTGGCTGGTGTCCCCTGGCTTCCAGCAAAAGCTATTGCAAATCATCTCTGGAGGAAAACATTTCAATTTAGTTCCCCAAGATTCCCACAGGTGAGGATTAAGTGAAACAAATTCACTATCAAAGTTCACCAAATTCTGGAGAGGATGTGAAGAAATAGGAATGCTTTTACATTGTTGGTGGGAGTGTAAATTAGTTCAACCACTGTGGAAGACAGTGTGGTGATTCCTCAAGCATCTAGAACTAGAAATACCATTTGATCCAGCAATCCCCTTACTAGGTATATACCCAAAGGATTATAAATCATTCTACCTTAAAGACATATGCACATGTATATTTATTGCAGCACTATTCACAATAGCAAGGACTTGGAACCAACCCAAATGCCCATCAATGATAGACTGGATTAAGAAAATGTGGCACATACACACCACGGAATACTATGCAGCCATAAAAAAGAATGAGTTAATGTCCTTTGCAGGGACATGGATGAAGCTGGAAACCATCATTCTCAGCAAACTAACACAGGAACAGAAAACCAAACACCACATGTTCTCACTCATAAGTGGGAGTTAAACAATGAGAACACATGGACACAGGGAGGGGAACATCACACACTGGGGCCTGTCAGGGGATGGGGGTACTAGGGGAAGGATAACATTAGGAGAAATACCTAATGTAGATGATGGGATGATGGGTGCAGCAAACCACCATGGCACATGTATACCTGTTAACAAACTTGCACATTCTGCACATGTGTCTCAGAACTTAAAGTATAATTTAAAAAAAGAAAAGAAATGGAATGAGGAGATAAGACAATTAAACGGCAATTAAACCTTAAAAAGAAAAAGAAAAAAGAAAATGAGCCACCAGGAGTGAGAGCCAGCAGAAATCATAAACGCCAGATTTCAATTCCCAAGGAGTTCAGATACTAGGGTTATCAGACACTGATTACAAAATAATCATGCATAAAACATTTAAAGAAACAAAAGATGGAATAGCAAAGATGATCATGCAACAAAAGACTCTCAAAAATAAAGAGGAAGATTTTTAAAGAACTGAATATACCTTGTAATAAAAATCAAGTCAACAGATGGGTCAAACAGGGATTCAACGTACCTGAAGAATTATTGGAGACTTTGATTACAGCACAGCAAGTCAAGGAAATGCAGTATGAAAAAGGGGTTAAGAGAAATGGAAGCTAGAGTCTCGGAAGAGGAGTGAGGATGGAGAAAATGAAATAATTGAAAATGGCTGGAAATTTTCCAATTTTGATGAAACGTGTGGACTTATAGAGACAAGAAGCACCATGAAAAGCAGGATAAGTTAACAAGGCTCATCTAGACCACCTGGTGAAGCCGCCTGAATTTCATGGGTTCAGGGCCCAGTAGGTCCTAACTTGTATCCTGAAGATAGGCCTTGGCTATTAAGAGAAATTCACTGTGCAGAACATCAACAGAAAGAGGACATCCTCAAAGGAGCTGGAGAGAAAACAGATCTCATGCCATGCTTCCGTGTCAGTTCCCTGCATAGGAGCATGCCCAGTCTCTCCAGCCAGACTGAAGTCCCTTCACACCCAGGCCTCCGTCATCTGTGTGTCGTCAGGTGCATCACTCACCATCCGAGCCTCAGGTTTCTCCCTGGTCAAAGGGTTGAGGGGCATGTTGCGATATGGTCAAAAAGAGTGTTGTTTATGGAGTCAGGAAGACCTGGGATAAACTCTGGCTCTACTACTGACTCCCTGTGGTCATTTTTGCTTTCCTGGGGCTGATGCTAGGTCATTGGTGTGTGTTGTTTATGTCGAAGTTAAAAAGAATGAAGAGCAACATGAGAAACACCCAGGTAAAGATTCTGGTGTCTAAACTATTCACTTAAGTTCCCACTCTGTGTTCAGACATTCCTTACACATCCTCTCGTGGAGCCCTCAAAACACCCCTGGAAAGTGGCCATCATCTGGAGAGGGGGCCTCCGGGGCCAAGGCGTGAGAACATCTTTCCCTCAGCTCACACTGTACTTTCAAGCACCTGTGCAAGCCTCCCTCTATCTTAATTTTCTTTCCCCTCCTTCCTTGCTAGCTACCACTCTCACTCTCTCCCTGACACCAGCACACATTCCGATGTACTTGATAGGTGTCCTTGAATACGTCTGCTTTCTTTTTTTTTTTTTTTTTGAGACAGAGTTTTGCTCTTGTTGCCCAGGCTGGAGTGCAATGGCACAATCTTGGCTCACCACAACCTCCGCCTCCTGGGTTCAAGCATTCTCCTGCCTCAGCCTCCCGAGTAACTGGGACTACAGGTGGCCAACACGCCCGGCTGATTTTGTGTTTTTAGTAGAGATGGGATTTCTCCATGTTGGCCAGGCTGGTCTCGAACTCCCGACCTCAGATAATCCTCCCACCTTGGCCTCCCAAAGTGCTGGGATTACAGGCGTGAGCCACCACGCCCAGCCTCTGCTTTCTTTATGACTGCGTAGATTCCATTGTATGAATGTACCATCATCTTTTCAACTAGATCCCTACCGATGGACATTAGATTGCCCAACCTTTTCATTTTAAAAATGCTACAGCAAACACCCTTATGCCTATGTCCTTTCTCCTGGAGGCGAGTGGAGTGAATATTATGATGCCCTGCTGAGACTCCCTTAAGAACCAGAACTCTCATTCCCCCAACTCCTAGGAGCAGGGCGTTAGCTGCTGAAAGCTCACAGCTGCAAACCTCTTCAGGAACTGCCCTTCACTAACTCTTAATCAGGGCTATGTCCCTCCCTGGGGCATAGACATCCACTGAGGGGTCTAGAAGGGGCCCTTGCCTGAGTTTGGGATGTCCCTGCAGGGCTGTCCCCACGCGGAGCTCCTGTGGGATCTGCATTGCAGAAACCTCTCCCTCTGCTCATCCCGCCTCCCTCACTCCCCTGCAGGCGTTGTTCCCAAGAACATTCCCCAGTAAACCTCCTGTATGCAAATCTCTGCCTCAGAGATTGTTTCCAGGGAATCCAATCAAAGACAGAAAGTCTGCTTGTAGGGTAAATTCCTAGTTAGGAAATCAAAGAACCAATGTTTATGTGTGCTTATAAATTGGGTAGATTTCAACATATTTTCAAGGGACTGCACAAAAAGCTATGTATGCAGCAGGCATGCAATAACTGTGCTGAATGGGTCCCTTCCACCTGACCAAGGCTAGAGTGCTTTCGTACAGATGGTCACAGGATTTTTCGGTACCCCTGTGTGACAGGCAGCTGGGGAGCTGGGCTGGGAGAGGGCTGCTTGCCCAGGATGGCACAGCTGGTGTGGCTGATGCAGGGTCAGCCTGGTCCACAGCACATGTGAAGACTTGGGCCAGTGGATGCCCACAGTGGGACCAGGGGAAGGAGGAGGGGGGCGCTGTAGGAAAGCACACACAATGGAGTTTGCAGCCAGAGGTTCCAGGCCTTGTGAACCCGCCCCATGTGGGGAGGGTCCTAAAAGTGGTCCCAAGACCCTCTCCTTTTGGTGTGTTTGGACCTTTGGAGTTTTCCACTGGAGCTGGAAGGGTGGTTCCTCATGAGGTGAAGCAGGCAATTGCTAAAGGAAATGGACCCCAAGTGAGGTAGGAGTGGGGATGGGAAACTTTCTTTCCTTCCTTCCTCTCTAGAGGATTCTTTCTCCATCCCACCCAGGTTACCTCCTCAAAGGCAAATCTAAGCCCAGACATAGAAAAGGAGGGGGAAAGGGATAGAGAGCCCTTCCTCGTGTTCATGCCTGTTCATGGCCCAGCCTTCCCCCTCTACAGCTCCTCCTGCGAAGGGCTGCCCCATTGCACAGCTATGCAAATGGGCCATCTGAGGCATTCAGTGACCTGTTCAACATCACCAATACATTAGGCTCAGAGACTTGGCTCCACCCAGGTCTCCTGACCTCCACCTTGAACCCAAGTTTCACACCCTGGTATGGGATGGAAGCAGGGCATAGCAGGGAGGGGGCAGGCTGGGAGCCTTTCCCCCAGGGCTGCCCCATCCCACGCCCAGAAGGTCAAGCTCTAGGGTCCCAGCTCAATGCTACTCAGGAAGGAGGGCAAGCAGACTCCACACCCTCTTTCATCTCAATACTGCCTCTTACCTCAAGCCTGGACTGACAGAGTCACAGCCAATCACAGTATCATCACCAGGCCACTGCCCAAGGAGTTTCCAACTTTAGGGACTGCAGCAGGAGGCGAGGGGAGGGCGAAGTTCACAGAACCTCTTAGTCAGGGTCCTGCCTATCTCCCATCTCTGATGCCCCCCAGACCACTCAGTCTGCCCCTCCCTCTCTCTTCTCACCTGAACTTCTCCTCTCCTCAAACTCTCGAGGCCACGGTAAGGGGTTAGATGCCAAGAAAGACGAATTCAGACTCACATGAGAGCCGTGTACAAGCTCTCCACAAGCTACTCAAATGTCTGACTGACTTTTAGACTGCACAAAAATAGTTTTATGCACTAAAATAACCTTTGTAAGCATTTATAACAGTCCTGACGTATGTCCAGCCCTGACAGCTAGCTTTCAACAGGGCTCTCTCTACTCCACACACCCTCAGCCTGCACGGCCTCCACCTCCCCTGCTTCTCTGCCTTGCAGGTCATCCTCTGCATGCTCCAACCCTCCCCCAGGAACCTCCCCTTTAGGTGCCTCCACCATCCTCCCAGGGGAGAGGTGCCCCCTCTCCCACTCAGGAATGCCTGCTGACGCTCAGTGTCATGGGTTCATTACCGTGCCCTACCTGCCCCCAGCAAATTTCTTTTCTTTTTTCTTTTTTTGAGACGGAGTCTCATTCTGTCGCCCAGGCTAGAGTGCAGTGGCACAATCTCAGCTTACTACAACCTCCGCCTCCCAGATTCAAGCAATTCTCCTTCCTCAGTCTCCTGAGTAGCTGGGACTACAGGTGTGCACCACCATGCCCAGCTTACCCAGCTAATTTTTTGTATTTTTAGGAGAGACAGGGTTTCACCATGTTGGCCAGGATGGTCTCGATCTCTTGACCTCGTGATCCGCCCGCCTTGGCCTCCCAAAGTGCTGGGATTACAGGCGTGAGCCACTGCACCCAGCCCCAATTTTCTATATTGACATCTCAACTGTCAGTATCTCAGAATGTGATCTTATTTGGAAATAGGGTCATTGCAGGTGTGATGAGTTAAGATGAGGTCATACTGGACTAGGGTGGGCCCCGAATCCAATAAGACTGGCTCCTTATTTTTAGAATAGCCATATGAAGAGGGAATAATTCAAAACCCCCAAATACAAGGAACGCCACAGTTTTCCAGCAAACCACCAGAAGCGAGGAGAGAGGCCTGGAAAAATTCTCCTTCACAGTCCCCTGAGGGAGCCAGCCCTGCCCACACATTGGTCTTTAACTTCAAGCCTCCAGAACTATGAGAAAATAAACTTCTGCTGTTTAGGTCACCTGGTCCGTGGTACTTTGTTAGGCCAGCCCTAGCAAACTAGTGCTCTCAGTGAGCACTTAGTCTGCACAGGCTAATACTCAGCTCCTCACCAGGGTGAGCTAATGCATTCCTGGGTGCTGTGAGCTAGGTGCCTGTTACCCTCATGTACACTTTGGGAAACTGAAACCTAGCGCTGTTAAATGGTAGAGCCAAGACAAGGATGCAGGCAGTCTGACTCCAGAGCTTGTGTTCTTAACCACTAGCCTCTATGTCCTTGGATGATGACGATGACGACGATGATGATGATGATGACGATGATGATGATTGATGATGCTAATGATTGATGATGATGATGATGATTGATGATGATGATTGATAATGATGATGATGATGATGATGATGATGATGATGATGGTGATGACGGAAGGAAGACCTACAGAATCCCTCCAGGTTCTGACCTCAGTGCTTGGTGATTCCCACAGCAACCAAGGGAGAAAGAAATCCTCCCTCCCATGGCCTCAGGGGCTTGCCCAGGCTCCTAGCCATAAAGAGGCAGGGCCAGGATCTGATATAGGACCTCCTGTCTCCTATAGATAGACACTCTACTGCAGTTCGGTGCAGGTGTGCACATCTATTTCCCAGCCCAGCTGTGTGTGCCCTGCCAGGCAGGAGGAGCTGGGCAGCCAGGTCTCAGTGCCCTGGGGCCCAGAAGGGTGTTGAACACACAACAGGGGCTCCATAAATGCAGGTGGGAAGAGAGAACCCACTTGTGCTTCCAATGAGGCCTCCTTGGCTCTCATAACAACATTTCACACACAGCTCCAAGTATCGACAGAATTCTCGTCTCAGCCTGCTAAATGCCTGCCTAATTTTCCACTCTATTGACAGACTCCATTTTACTTAACTGGCCCCTATTGTGTAGCAATTGGAAGGTTTCTCATCCTCTCCTAAACTAAGGGGAGGTGCCAAGGACGCCCGCGCTGTGGTGTCACTGCATTCTGAAGGAGCCTTGAAAGAACGTTTATGTGCCACTAGCAGCAGCAGGACAGCTGTAGGGAGGCTTGGGGACAGGCCTGGGTCTCTCCCCAGGGCTCAGTAGGTATCACCCTGTCCCCAGTCACCCTCTAGTCCTGTCCTCAGCCCTGGCCCGCCTTTGCTGACCCCTTTGAAGGAGGAAAGACCTTGCTTCCACATGGCCTGCCCCCACCGTGGCCCGCCCTGCTCTGATTCCCCACTTTCTTGTCTGCTCTGCTTCTTATTTATTTTAATCTTTCCTGGAAGCAGAATCCCAGAACCCTCTGGGTAATATTCACCAAGCCAGCACTGAACCAGGCGCTGGGGATTCAGCCATGCCCCAAAGAGACAACCTTCCTGCTCATGGAGCTGACTTTCCAGGGTGGGGAGATGGGAAAGAATGATATGGCAGGTGGCCACCAGTGCTGTGGTGACCAGAGGGGAAACTGGTGACCTAAATAGGGTGGTCCTGGGAGGCCTCTCTGGGGAGGTGAGCAGAGAGCTGAACAAAGACAAGGAGTGAACCAGGCAGACACGTCAGGAAGAGCTTTCCAGGCCAAGAGAACAGCAAGTGCAAAGGCCCTGACTCCGGAAAGGCTGGCATCAGGAAATAGCACAGAGGCTGGTGTGGCCAGTGTTGGGGAGGGACCAGGGGCCACATGGTGCAGGGCTTCTGGACCTGCCTAGTAGCCTTGGCTTTTATGTTGGGCGAGATGAAAAGGTTTGCACCAGTGTGGGGCCTTAATTGCCTTGTTTTAAAAGATCCCTCTGGCAGTGATGAGAATAGACTATGGGGGTACAAGGGCAGAAGCAGGTGCAATTGCCCAGGCCAGCGGTGGCCCAGGCCAGGTGGTGGCAACGGGCATATATGTGAGTGCCCACACACACTCACACACAGACACACACTCACTCACATGATACACAAACATGACACACAGACACACACACAGACACACACACACACAGACACACACATAGACACACAGATACACATGCACAGACACTCTTAATCACTCCAAATCTATGTTGAAGTCAGGACTGATATCATTATCACCTCTAGAAAGAATACACACAGACACACACACACACTCTCTTAATCATTCCGGATCTATGTTGGAGTCAAGACTGATATCATTATCACCTCTAGAAAGAACCCTAGAAATCCTTTCCTATCCCATTTTCTAGATGACAAAACTGAAGCCCAGTGAGGGGAAGAGACCCATCGGCCACACACTCGGTTGGGATCGTAGACCTGGGGTGTCTGTTCAGACCCTGCTTCTGTGCTCTTGCCCCAGCATCTCTCTCTGCCTCTTAAGGTTTGCACTGTGTGTCCCTTACCCTCTTTGTCCCTCTCCGTTCCCAGTCTTTGTCTCTCTATCTCTGCGGATGCCTCCACGTTGATTTCTCCTCCTGTCAGGCCCAATTTGGAACATTAATTAGTGATGAATTAGCAACGTAAATCCCAGCAGTTGCCGTCACCTGGTACCCACGGGCTCTTGGAAGGGACCTTGCAAATCTGATCTTAATACCTCTCGCCTCCTCTCCTAGAGCAATTACTTCTCACATCATTTGTCTGCGGAGGTGGCGTCCAACCCCCACCCTCCCAGCCCGGCTGAGGACAACAAGTTCATCTTTGTCAATTAATTATTGAACAGTTTATTTCGCACTGAGAGGCGATAAGAGAAGGGAAAGCCGCATGTTGTGAAATCATCACCGTAATTATACAGACGCTGCTGCATCTCCCAGCATCACAACGCCGCAGGTGCCTGTGGGGGGCGGGGAGAGAAGGAAAGGGCAGAAGCCCCAGGAGGGAGACCTGACTGTGTGGTCTTAGGATAGCCTTTGGGCCTCTCTGAATTGTGTTGGACAGACACACCCATATGGAGCTTGCAGAGCCCACCTCCATGTGAGGAGGGGATCTGCAGAATTAAGGTCATAGGTACACGGGTGCAAGCCCCTGCTTCTTCAGCTGGGGTGATCAGACTGTAGAAGGGCTGAAGATGTCCTTACGGTCCTTCCCAACTGGCCTTGGAGGCCCACAGCAGGTCAAAAATACGGTGGCATGGTAGAGGGTCTTTGATACTCTAGCAGAAAGCCCTTACGAAGACCTGCAAGGCCCAGAGCATCTGTCCCAGCCCTGGCCCTCACTCCCGGCCTTTTACCTCTTACTTCATCTCTGATGGCTCCCAATGTTGCTTATTCCACTCCAATCACACGGATCTCTCTTTGCTACTCGCTGTACCTGCCGCATACACGCCCGCCCCAGGGCCTTTGAATGTGCTGTTCCTTCCACTTGAAGTGCTCTTTCCTCGGAAAGCTGAGTAACTCTATCACTTCCTGCAGGTCATTCTCAAGCACCAGGTTTTAGGGAGACCAACACTGAGCATTTCATTCACAATTCTGGTGGGGACCCCAAAACAAACCATCTCTCTCTCTTTCTGTTTTATTTTTCTCCAGAACACTTCATCACATTTCATATATGATGTATTTTACATATTTGTTTATTCTCTGTCTCTTTCTCTCTTACAGAGTATAAGCTCCACAAGGGGCTGGGATTTTCATCTGTCTCACCCTCCAGCACCCAGCCCCTGCATTCCGCCTGTGTCTGCAGTGCTTAGAACTGTGCCTGGCACAAAATAAGTGCAGAGATCATTGTTATTGAATGAGTGAATGAATGAATGAATGAATGACTATTTGTGTGGGATAAAGCCTGGATGTGGAAAGGACAGAGGTGAGTTCTTTTTCCTGGAATAGGCCAGCAAGGGCCACTGCAGGACCAGGAATTTAGGAAGACTCTTGGCACAGATGGGAGGCCCTGGCCAGGAAGGAAAACTGCTGGAAAAATTACTTTAAAAGCAAGTATTCCAGTTGATTTCATGTCTGTGCACGCCTTGAGGCTGGCATGTTTGATGCTGCCCTCCATCGGTCACACGCAGAACGGCCCCCACCCCTTCTCAATTCCCCAGGGAGAGCACAGGAACACGAGTAGTTGCGGACACTTTGATTAACTTCCCAGCAAGAGTCCCCACGCCTGTGTCTCCTTCTCTCCCAAAGCTGTAATAGGGGGCAGTGAGCTGAGGGCTGGGGGATGGGTGGAGTGATGCTGGGGCCTGCAGGGGTGGAGGCGACTGAGAAGGGGAGTGGGAGGAGGGAAAGGGCTTCTGCCCCTACCATGGGGAGATAGGGAAGATGAGTAGGTAGATAATGTGGGGCGGGGAGGTTACTTGGTGATACGTGTGGGGAGGTATTGTAGTCAAGAAGTCAGCTCTCTCTCTGGGACAGAAGGAGACGCAGAAAGAGAGACCTCCAGGGGGCTTAGGGAGGGATGGGGTCCCTGGTGGCCCAGCTTTTCTGAACAGGACCCTCTCTCCCTCATGCTATTCTCTGCCCTCTTCACAGAGCTATGCTGTCACTCCCCCAAGAAACGAAGATGGTGATTTTTTAAAGCCAGTTTTCCCCCACATCTCTGGAGATGCTGGAGCTGCTGTTTCCATGGAAACCTTCCCACCAACCTCAGGGAAGGAGGAGCTGGGCAGCCGCCCCTGCCCCCACCACCCCCATACCTCCCTGGCTGCAGCCTGCAGGGGGCCCCAAGTTGAAAATAATCCCCCTCCCCAAGATTTTCCCAGCAGGGGCTCCACTTCACAGAGGGGAAGGCAGCTGGTTTTGTCTCTGCTTCTCAGGCCTATAAGTGGGATCACTAAGACCCAGGCAAGAGGGAAGCCGGGCTGCAGCTGGGGCAAGCCCTGTCTTCAGTCAGCACCATCCCCGGAGTGACTGGCCAGGGAAGGGCCCAGGGGCAGGATTTCTCCTTCCCAGGAAATCCCCAAGGATGCCTGTTTATCTCTGGCCCTGTCCATCTCTGGGGAAGTCCCATTCCTAGCCCCCAGTCCCACCTGATTTCATGAGGGATTGTGGCTTCGACTATAAAAACAACAAAACAAAACAAAAAAGCACCTCTGGCCCACTCAAGTCAGAAAGGAATTTACTGGCAGGACACATCAAGTAGCTCCTTGCGACTGGGCGAGGTGGCCCATGCCTGTAATCCTAGCACTTTGGGAGGCCAAGGCAGGCAGATCACTTGAGGTCAGGAGTTCGAGACCAGCCTGGCCAACACGGTGAAACCCCATCTCTACCAAAAATACAAAAATTGACTGGGCGTGGTGGCGTGTGCCTGTAATCCTAGCTACTTGGGAGGCTGAGATAGGAGAATTGCTTGAACCAGGGAGGTGGAGGTTGCAATGAGCCAAGATTGAGCCACTACACTCCAGCCTGGGCAACAGACGCAGACTCCGACTTGGAAAAAAAAAAAAGAAAAGAAAAAAAAGCAGCTCCTTGAATTGATGGGAAGTTGAGAAGCAGGCTTGGAAAACTGGCCAGAAGCAAAATAGGCTGGTTGAAGGGGAGGCAGGCGGTCATGGCCAGAGACAGCCCAGCTAGGGCAGGGGACATTGCCGCCTCTGGACACCGGCCACCTGAGGACACCCAGCTCATCTGGACACTGGCACATCATGAGCAATTTGTGACAGTCCCACTTTTGCATCCCACTCTCTCCAGGTCAAGATCCCAGGCAAAGGGATAGTAGGAAGGAGTTTTTGGGGAACTGTTCTGTGTCCTGATTGTGGTGGTGGTGACATGAATCTATGCTTGTGCTAAAATTCATAAAACAGCCATGCCCGGTGGCTCACACCAGTAGTCCCAGCTCTTTGGGAGGTCGAGGCAAGAGGATTGCTTGAGCCCAGGAGTTTGAAACCAGCCTGGGCAACACAGCGAGACTCTGTCTCTATTATGTAAACAATTTTTAAATATAAAAATATAAAACATCACAAAACTATACACCAAAATAATTACATCAATTTTGCTCTATGTTAATTTAAAAAATAAAATCCTGGACAAAAACGTCCTACCGGCCACGGTAGTTTGTGTGCCCACAGACGAGTTGCCAGGTCAGGGGAGGGAGACCCTGCCGCAGTCTCGGCTCACTGCAGCCTCTGCCTCTGCACCCCTTTGGCTTTCTGAGTTGGGGCTCTGCCATCCAGATTCACACTGTGGGAAATTCTGCTAAGAGGGAGGGAGCTTGGATATGGGGCAGCCAGCAGATGGGCAGATATCCACTTCCCCTGAGGCACCTTTGGGTCTTTGGGAGCTTCTGAGGAAATGCCCCCTGACCCCACTGCGATGGCCACCCCTTCAGTCCGACCAGCAGCTCCTGAAAGGGAGGAGCGAGAGCAAGTTTTCTACCCAATGGACAGAGGGGAAAGTGATCACCATGCCGGAGCAGGTGCACATGCTCAGGCTCTGATACATGTTCACACAGCCCCCCAGCATCAGTCTGGTCATCAGGAGACCTGAGGTTGCATCGGGACTTTGGCCCTAACTTACCGCATGATCTTGGATAAATCCCTCTCCCCTCTGGGCCAAGTTGTCTCCTCTGTGGAATGCGGGGCTTCTCAACGGTGCTGTCCAGCTCTGGCACGGTGGGCACTGAGGCAGCACAACGAATTGAACTAGCTCTTAGGAAGCCTGGGTAAGTCCCTACCACTGTCCTGGAGTTCAGTGGGTGGGTGAATGACCACATGTCGCAGGGAGACTCCACAGGTCCTCCCGATGAGGAGCACTTTTATGCCAAAGGAGGAGGCTCAGGCCAAAGTAAGGACATTCCCCCTCTAGAAAGTAGGAGTGCAGCCTGGGTGATTCCCCTTCTGTTTGCCAGTGGGAGGATGGGACTCTGGGAGCCTGGGGATGGGAGGTACAGTGGGTTTCCCAGGCCTGGACCCAAAGGGGATCGTATCCTCGGAGACCCCAGGCTCCAGGGCAGTGGGGGTCTTGTATTTAACAAGCTCAGCACTGGGCTTCACATACCCCAACTCTCAGTGTCCAGGCTTGTGGATGACATCCTCCCTGGAAAAATGCAATTCCTGATTCCTACAGCTTGTGTGCAGAGCAGCAGGGAGGGACAGCCTCTCAGACCTGGATGTACATGAGCGTGCATCTGAGCTTCTCTCCCTTCCTCTGAGCCACTGTGTCACCCTGATCCCCTCACCACTTTAAGCACCTCTTCCAGCCCTTTCCTTGTCTGAAGAGCTTGCTCTCCCCCTGGCATCATGTGGGTGAATGGGGGACTTGAGAGGTGGTGGGAGGAGCCCACACCCCAGGGGGTCTGGGGAGGCTGAAGGCAAGGGGAACAGTGACAGCGTGGCTTTCTGCACAGTCTGAGAGATTGGACAAGATGACAACAGCGAGATGGCTCAGAATCCTGGCAGAGGAGGCAGGGCTGGGAGCAGGGCTGGGGACGCACACACACCTGGGGCCTTCTCTCCTATATTCACATGGCCCTGGGCCCTGCTCTCTCCCTGCCCCCCTGCCCACCTGGAGCCCTGCTGCCTGGCCTGGGCCAGGATCCCAGAGAGGAAGGTGGGGAGGGAGGGTGGCAGGGGCTCTCCAAGGGGCCTGCCCTACATGGCAGGAGGCAGGCAGGGGAGGGAGGGGAATGTGCCACGGGACAGCATAGGCTTCCCTGAACTCATTCACCAAAAAAGCATGAGCCTTTCCCATAATTTTAAAGGTACCCTGTTGACCTGCCATGTTGCTATGGCTGTGTGAGAAGATGAAACCAAGAGGGGCAACGCTGAGTGTCAGAAAGGGCGCCTTTCTCTGGCCTGCTCCCTCAGCAACCACAGGGCCCATCCTGTCCCATCCCCACCCTGGCTGCTGGGTACGTGGCTCCAGCAGCTTGGGGAGGCTGGGGCCCTCTGCCCTGGGTGTGGCGATGGAGAGTGTGAAACTGGACACCAGGAGCACGGAGAAGGGAGAAGGGGGAAAGCCCACTGGGAGCCAGCATTTTCCAAGGCCCTTTGTGCTGTCATGGCGGCAGAGGTGAAAGGTCCATCCAAGCTCCCTGGCCGCCCTCAGCTCGTGGGGAGGCACAGAGATTAGCAACGACAACCCAGCTAATGCAGTTGGAGAGGGTGAGCACAGGGCCGGCAGGAGGAGGCGCTGGCCCCACCAAGGGAGGAAGACGCAGCAGTGAGCCCCAGGGGAGGGGCCAGGGGGACAGGCAGGAGGGGAGTTCAAGGGGCACCTGGAGGCCAGGAGGGGTGCCGGGGCAGCATAATTACACCTGTTCCGTGTGGAGCTGCTGGGATTCCTTCTGCTGTGCGTCCACCCACTTTATATGAGTTGATCAGGAGTTTGATTCTTGGCACAAAGTTAGGATGATGGAAATGCATTCTGTGCCGTTCAGTCTGGTACTGTTAACCCACATGTGGGTTCTGAGCGCCGGAAATATGGTGAGGATGCTGAGGAGCTGAGCTTCCACCTGTATTACTTTTTTTTTTTTTGAGACGGAGTTTCACTCTTGTCACCCAGGCTAGAGTGCAATGGCATAATCTCGGCTCACTGCGAACTCCACTTCCAGGGTTGAAGTGATTCTCCTGCCTCAGCCTCCCCAGTAGCTGGAATTACAGGTGTGCACCACCATGTTAGCTAATTTTTGTGTTTTTAGTAGAGACAGTGTTTTACCATGTTGGCCAGGCTGGTCGCAAACTCCTGACCTCAGGTGATCCAACGGCATTGGCCTCCCAAAGTGCTGGGATTACAGGCATGAGCCACCGTGCCCGGCCCACCTGTATTACATTTTAATTAATACAAATGCAAATGTAAGTAGCCACCAGGGCCTCATGGCTACTGTGTGGGCAGCAGAGTGTGGACACACTGGGGTACAGTGGTGATGTTGGAGAGACAGACATTAAACCAATACCCATTGGTCTAGTGTCAGGTTGTGATAAGTGCTATGGAGAAAAACTGAGTTAGAGGGATGTAGCCAGCTGCTGTTCTAGAAAGGGTGGTCAAGGAAGGGTCTTGTGAAAAGGTGACCTGTGCAGAGACTTGTGTGCAAGGAGAGGATGTCCCTGTGGCATTCGGGGAGGCCGCAGTGCCTGAAGAACTGTGGGAAACAAAGTCCAAGTGGATCCAGGGGCCACAGTCAGTCAGGCCTTGCAGTCATGGAAAGGAGCGTGGGTTTTGTGTTATGAAGTGAAGCCCTTGGTCATTGCCACAGCTGACAGGACCAGGAATTAGCACCTGAACCTACCCTGGTAAACCCAGCTATCGACTGCACCCGAGCGGCTGCACACCACTGGAGCAGTTCAGGGAGAAAGCCACCGGCAGGCTCGCTGTATGTCTCTGGCTCTGTTTCCTTTCTGCTTCCCCTTCCCCACCTCTGAGTCTCTGTGTTCTGCTCTTGCCAATTCCCCTTCTCCCTGTCTCTGCCCGCTTCTCTCTGGGCTGCTCTCTCCGAGACTCTGTTCCCCTGACTGGCCTGCCCTCCACCTCCCCTGATGGTTCAGCAGAGACGAAGCGGGCCTGGCTCACGGGTGTGGGTAATGTACTAGTGCAGGGGAGTGGTGGGGCCCAGTCTGAGTGCAGGAGTGAGAGGCATTAAGGCTTTAAAGACCCCTCATCCGTGCCCAGGAGAAAGGCTGTCCCAGCTCTGGGAAAGGGTGGTGGAGAAGGCTATGGGAGGGGAGTCCTGTTCTACAGGCAGAGCCAGGATTTGCCCAGGACCCCAGGAACAGGGTAAGCGATGCTCACCGTTTCCCAAGGTAACCAGGATAGAATGACCCTTCCCAGCTCCTTCCCAGCTCTTCCTCAGCCTCCATCTCAAGGAGAAGCAAGGGGCTGGGGCAAAGGGTGTACAGGAGTTTCTGTCGACCCAGTGGGTCTCTGAAGACAGAAACGGAGGGGTGGCGTGTATTAGTTTCCTTGTTGCAGCTTTTACAATTACTACAACCCTTGTGGCTTAAAGCAACACACATTTATTTTCTTATAGTTCTAGGAGTTAAGAGTCCAAAATGAATCTTATAAGAGCTGAGAGGGGTGGCTCACCCCTGTAATTCCAGCACTTTGGGAAGCTGAGGTGGATGGATTGCTTGAGCCCAGGAGTTTGAGACCAGCCTGGGCAACATGGTGAAACCCCGTCTCTACATAAAATACAAAAAATTAGCCGGGCGTGGTAGTGCATGCCTGTGGTCCCAGCTACTTGGGAGGCAGAGGTTGCTGTGAGCTGAGATCATGCCACAGCACTCCAGCCTGGGAAACAGAGTGATAGCCTATCTCATAAATAAATAAATAAATAAATAAATCTTCTGGGGCTAAAATCAAGGTGTTGGCAGGACTGCATTCCTTTCAGAGGCTCCGGGCCGGGGCAGGAGAGGGGGTCCATTGTTGGCCTCTTCCAGTTTCTAGACGTTGCCAGTATTTTTTTATTTGAGGTGACATCACTCCAATCTCTGCTTCTACCACCATGTCTCTGACTCTCCTGCCTCTTCCATTTATGGGGACCCTTGTGATGACACCGGGCCCACCCCAATAACCCAGGATAATCTCTCCCTCTCAAGATCCTTAATTTAATCATATCTACAAAGTTCCTTTTCCAAATAAGATGGCATACACAGGCTGCAGGGATTAGGACGTGGACATCCTGATGGTGGCCATATTCCACCTATCACAGGGGCTCCACACAGGGTAGACTGCTGCAGCCCGTGAGGACAGAACTCTGTCTTTTCTCACTGCTGTTCCCGCCTTCTATAGCTTGGGCAAAGTCACAGGATTGCATGGGCTCTGGAGCCACCTACATTCATTCCTGGCTCTGCCTCTTCCTAGTGGTGATCCTTGGCAAGTCACTTAACCCATCTGTGCCTCAGTTTCTTTCTGTGTAAAATGGGGAAAATAACAGTACTACCCTCAAAGGTTTTTTGTAAGGATTCAATGAGTTAATCCATCTAAGGTGCAGAGAAGCATGCCTGGCATGTTCATAAGGGCTCCGGATGGAATGTGCAGTGCCCAGCACATGGTGAGCATGTCACCTACCATCATTCTGATTGCAGTTCCTTCTCTAACGCTTCCCATGGGCCCAGCCCTGGGATAGGCCTGTGGCAACTACCGAAGAAGGCAGGGCATTGCTTGTGCTCAAGGAATTCAGACTTGCATCAGGAATACAAAGGCTCAGCCGGGCACGGTGGCTCACACCTGTAATCACAGCACTTTAGGAGGCCGAGATAGGTCTATCAATGGAGGCCAGGAGTTTGAGACCAGCCTGGCCAATATGGTGAAACCCCCATGTTTACTAAAAATACAAAAATTAGCTGGGTATGGTGGGACATGCCTGTAATCCCAGCTACTCTGGAGACTGAGGTGAGAGAATCACTTAAACCTGGGACACAGAGGTTGCAGTGAGCCGAGATCACGCCACTGCACTCCAGCCTGGGCGACAGATGGAGAAACTCTGTCTATAAAATAAAATAAAATAAAATAAAATAAAATAAAATAAAAGCTTATAGAAACATAAAACTTTACTTTTTCTGGAAGGACTTCTAAAAATTATTTCACAAATGTTTATGCTCTTACATTTTCTTCATGAAGCGTCTGTGATCGTCACTGGTGCAATCTGCCAAGTCTCTCCAGCTCGCCGCCTTCTGGGCAGGTGGCAGAGTTGCACTCGTTGCCTCCACGTGGGTGGGCCAGGTTCTAGGACTGGTCCTGGCCAATGAGTTGTGAGCACCATGAAAGTGTCACTTTCAGGCCGTGGCATTTAATTCCCGGTGAGAGCGAGACCTTCCAGCGTTCTCTCTTTCCCTCTGTCACAGCGTCTCTGTCAGCCAGTGCTCTGAGTGACTGCCATGAGCACAGCCTCCTGCTGACCCACGACGAACATGGAGAGTAAGAATTAAATTGAGTTGTCTTACAGCCCTGAAATTTAGGAGTTGCTTGTCACCTCAGCATAACCTAGCCTCTCCTGACCGATTCAGCAACTAAACTGGTTTACAGAGGGAAAAATCCAATCAACACCATCACACTATTATTGATGACTCACCATTCAATCACCATCTCTGTACCAATCTATAACTTAAATAGCTGGGATCCATGAAGAACATCCACTTTCATGCCTACTTTTCCACTTAACATTTTTTCCCTGTGTGTTTCTATCAGTTAGAACTTGATTTGGTTATTAATGGCAGAAAATCCAAATTAGCAATGATTAAACACCCAGGGTGTCTTTAATCCCTCAAGTAAAAAGTTCAGAAGTAGGCAGTCCAGGGCTGACACGGTGACCCGGTGATAATGAATCAGGTTCCTTCTTTCATGTGACTCTGCCATGCACAGCAGATGCCTTCCTCCAAATGGCCCAAGGTGGCTGCTGAAACTCAAACAATCACATCTGCATTCCGGCCTGTGGGAAGGAAGAAGGCTCCAGGAAGGGCATGTTCCTCTCTGTAATGACATGTGTCACAGATGACTGTTCTGTTTATATCCCTGTGGCCAGAACTTGGTCACAAGGCCACATCTAGTTGCAAGGGATATTGGGAAATGGAATATCTCTTCTGGGCAGCCATGTACCCTGCTAACGCTTTTTTCTAAGGGTGGAAGAGAGATGGATCCAGGGAGGCAACTGGCAGTTGCTGCCACAGTGTGAGCTGTTATTCCTTCACGTATAAATTCCATGGCTTAATGACCAGTTTGGATCTTTCTAGTTTTTTTCACATTCCAGATGATCATATTAGTGCAAATTGCTTTTCTCCATTTGTGTTATTTCTTTGAGATTTATTTCCAAATGTGTGATAACCTGCCAAGCTGAAGGGCATGACTTGCTCTCTCCGGCAGTAGCTGCTGCTGTTACATTTTGCTATAGCCCAAACAATAGAGCTGTGAGAATTTAGGAGCCAATGTTCCTGTTTCCTCCCAGCTGGGCCAACATTGGCTCGTACTATTTTCATCTCTTTTAATTAATTTAACACGTGTGTTGTTTAAGGATGTTTTCGTTTTCATGTTATTCATTGGCAGTCAGCTGAGATTTGGGCCCAGGGCTGGTTTCCAATCTATATTTTCTCACATATTAACTTTTTTTTTTCCAACTGGAAGGAAATCTTTAATGTCTGTTTTAGAGCTGAGAAAACTGAGGCCTTAAGGATGAAGTCACATGCAGTTATGACAGAGGCAGTACTGCACCCTAGCTTGGACTCCTAGCCCAGTGCTCCTATAAACAGCCTGTTTAAAGGATACAGGAGGTATATGATGGAGACTGAAATGCAGTGAGAAAGCACTGGATGGGAAACTGTGGGTCTCCCTAGGTGAGGTTTGTTCTGACTAATTAACCCCCATGGCTTTGTGCAAGCTGCTTCCTTTCCCTGGGCCTCACTTTCCCCAGATGCAGAGTAGGAAGGACAGAGCAGACCCTCTCCAAGACCCTTCCAGCTCTTGATGGAAAGTACAATAATCAGTGCTAGGACAACTGAGGAGGATGGGGTAGGAAGGTGGGGAAGACAGGGGAGATCCACGGAGCCTAGGGAAGGTGGCAGAGGTCAGGGATGGGGGGTCTGGAGAGGGGCAGGCTGGAGCCAGGGTCTTGTCTTCCTGCCTGTGTTTGCACTGTGCTACCACTGTGTCTGTCTTGAGTTCGAGCTGAGGGTAAACATGCACAGTCTATTTTGGGTGTGCTGGTGAGGACTGAGTATTAGGATGAGGGAGGGTCACTCTTACCTCACCCCAGGGAGGTAGGATGAGGCCGGAGGTGCTTCTCCTGTGGTGACAGGGAGAGTGGAGGAATCTGGGGCCCAAGAGGGGAGGCCTCCTCAGGCCTGCTACTAGAAGGCCTGGCCCCCGCCCGTTCTCACTTCTCACAGGAGAGAGTGTTCGCCTGACGCTCTTATGGTCTCTTCTCAACACAGCAGCTACAGAGATTGGTTTTTTTTTTTTTTTGAGACGGAGTCTCACTCTGTCACCCAGGCTGGAGTGCAGTGGCGCGGTCTCGGCTCACTGCCAGCTCCGCCTCCTGGGTTCACACCATTCTCCTGCCTCAGCCTCCCGAGTAGCTGGGACTACAGGCGCCCCGCAACCATGCCCGGCTAATTTTTTGTATTTTTTTTAGTAGAGACAGGGTTTCACTGTGTTAGCCAGGATGGTCTCGATCTCCTGACCTCGTGATCCGCCCGCCTCGGCCTCCCAAAGTGCTGGGATTACAGGCGTGAGCCACCGCGTCCAGCCAGAGATTTTTTAAAAACATAAGCGAGGTCATGTCATGTCCCTCCTCTGCTCAGCAGGGCTGCTCATTTCACTCGGAGTAAAGGTGCAAGCCTTCGCCATGGACCACCGGCTGCCTACAATCTGGCCCCTCGTGATCTCCCTGACTTTCCATCGTGCCACCCTCCCCTGATTCACTCCACTCCTGCTGCCCTGGCCTCCCTGACGGCTCCTCGAATCCTGGGCACTCTCCTACCCCAGGGCCTTTGCTCTGGCTGCTGCCTCTGCCTGGAGCGCTCTTCCCCCAGGCATCTGCAGAGCTGACTCCCTCACCTCCTTCAGGTCTTTGCTCCACTGTCACCCACTATGGCACTATTTAAAGCTGTCATGCTCCCCCCACCAGCACTTCCCACCCTTCATCCCTGCTCTATTGTCGATAGCACTCATGCCCTTTAATATACTATAGAATTTGATTATTTCCTTTGTCCTATCAGCTTTTCTCTGCTAAAATGTGAGCTCCATGAGGCAGAGATATTCGTCTCTTTTGTTTCCTGACACACAGTAAGTGCACAGGGCATATTCATGGAATGAATGAGCGAATGTAGTCCAGCCCCTCATTTCACACAGTGGAGGCAGTGTCCCTGAGCTAACAGAAAAAGTTAGCAGCAGGATCCAGGAGCAGACCAAACACCTCCAGACACACAGTCCAGTGCTCCTTAAGCCCCTCCAGGTTTGATAAAGCTGAGTGTGGCAGATGGCGTTCGGGCCCCACTGAGATCTCCTCCAATCACTTTTTTTTTTTTTTTTAGATGGAGTCTCGCTCTTGTTGCCCAGGCTGGAATGCAATGGTGTGATCTTGGCTCACTGCAACCTCCGCCTCCCGGATTCAAGCGATTCTCCTGTCTCAGCCTTCCGAGTAGCTGGGATTACAAGCACAAGCAGTCACGCCCAGCTAATTTTTTGTATTTTAGTAGAGACGGGATTTCACCATGTTGCCCAGGCTGGTCTCGAATGCCTGAGCTCAGACAATCCACCTGCCTTGGCCTCCCAAAGTGCTGGGATTACAGGCGTGAGCCACTGTGCCTGGCCTCCAATCCCTTTAAGTGGTTTGTGTGTTCACTCCCAGCTTCAGGGGGCTTTGTAGCTGACATGTGGCATCATTACCTTTTCCAGCAGTTTCCCTTGGGCTATTGGGGCCAGCTGTCTCGCCTATAAGGAGAGCTGGAAACGTCTGAGAATTGGCATTCCTTCCCCTCCAGTCACTTCCAGGCAACCTGTAGGCAGGAACTGATAGGAGAGTAAAAAGATCAGCAACGGTAGCTTGCAGCAGGACCAATCCCGAGGTGTGATTTACCTTCCAGACATCCCTGTGGAGTCAGGCTGAGGGTGGGACCTCACCTGCAATCTCCCCTTGCTGGGCTTCTTCTTCTTTCCTATCCTGCTTTACCCCTTCTCTTGCCAGATTCTCAAAGGGGCATTCCAGTAATATATCATATGTGAATATAAATGATATATATGGCAGGGTCAGCTTCTGAAAGAACCCAACTGGAGATACGGGCTCCTGTGCTCATCTGGGATAGACTTGTGGACCAGTGAGGCATAGGAGAAACACCACAAGCTTTAGAGACACATCCGAGCTCAGCCCCTGCCCTGCTGCAAGACCTCGGGAGAAATCCTCAGCTCTCTCTGAGCCCAATTTCTCCTCCTGGAGAAATGGTATGAATTATATCTTTCTACAAAATTGCTGCAAGGATTAAATGAGACAAAAGATGAGAAGCAACCTTCGCAACAGCCAGCATACAGCAGTGATACGAGAAACCTTAGTTCCGTCTCAGTCTCCAGCCTGTGGGCCGTTTGTGACCCCTCTCACCTATCTGGATACAGTTTGGGCCTCAAGATCCCTCCTGAGCAGCTGAGCAGACACCGCATAGCTTTGAGTGTGATGAGTCAGAAATGTGTCATTTAAGCTTCAGGGAGTGCTGAGGACATAAAGGAGGGGCATTCTGAGGCCATCAGGACATCTCCCAGAGGGCAATAGGATGAGGCTTAGGGTGAATAAGACTGGGAGGAAGGGTGGAAGCAAAACACACACACACACACACACACTTGAACATGCACACACATGCACACACACATACATGTCCATAAATGTGCACACACATGCGCACACACGCACACATGTACACGCACATGAACAGGCACACACGCGCACACACATGAATGTGCACACACGCACGTGCACATGTACACGCACATGTGCGCACACACGCATACAGGCGCGCACACACGAACGCCCCGTGGTTCCTGTACCTTACCTACCAGCAGCTGAATGGCACTGCCCGATGAGGAAACATTGACAATCGCTTCCAGGTTGGGAAAGCGGCTCCTCAGCGGGGCGGGCAGCCTTCATGTGCCTGGTGGAGCCCGGGTGGGGCTGGAAGTTGTCAGGGAAGGAACACAGCCCTTGTTCAGCCCCTTCTCCAGCCTCAGCCTGGCCCAGCCCTGCTCCCCGCTTTTCTGATCCCTACACATGCTCCTCCTTTGCAGAGCTGAGACCCAGAAATCAGACAAAGGAGGAGTGTGGTCACTATCTCCAACAGGCCCAAGTCTAGGCCGCCTTCCTTCTCCCACATCCCACCCATGTGTGGAATATTCCTTCCCATTCTCACCCTCTGAGGCCCTGAGTGACACAGTGGCCCCCACAGAGACAGGGCTGAGACCCAGGAGCCCTGGAAGCTGTGCTCTGGTCATTCCACCCCTACCCCTTCTCTGTCCTCGTATCTGCAGCCCTGTCCCCAAAACCTCACTCCTGCACCAAATTTGTGTCCAGGCTTTCTTATAAGCCCAGCCACTCCCCAGAAGCAAGGGGCAAGTTTATCTTCATTTCTTTTGAACTCTAAGTACAATAGATCCTATTCCAGAGCTACAATTGTATTACTCATCAGATCTAACCCTCCCAGAATGTTTTGTAAATATGACAACAGAAACACAGAGCGGGAAAGTCGCTTTTTCAGGTCCCATGGTGAATTAGTGGCAGAGCCTGAACAAAGTCCTGACTGCCGTTCTATTTTATTTTGTCACCACAAGCACATCTGTTATAAGATAGGCCAGAGACACCCATCCTGCCCGTGGCAAGGCCCCGACACAGCCTTTCCAGATGTCCCTTCTCCTGAGCGGAAGCAAGGCGGGTGAGGGTGTGGGCCCCCGGGAGCTGTCCTCTATCTGGCTAACAGTGCTTTTCAGTGGCTGGCGGAAACCTGAGGGAAAAAAAGAGATTATTATAAAGTGCCTGTCATATGTTGGCACTGTGCACCTACCAAGATATTAAAATGGAGGTTTCAAAGTCATCGACGTACAATAGAGGTGAAATTTCAAAGTCAGATCTTATACACAGAATTTACCAGGGAAATGTTCAAGAACCAGGTGTGTAACTCAGAGCACCCTCAGCCAAGCCAAAGAAATATAAAGAGGGTGGATAGCGGAAAAGAGGACTGGTGAAAAGATTACTCTAGAGAGAGCCCTTGCTATGCCGTGGATCCCATCTCACACACACCAACATGCCTGTAATGAAAAAGACAGATCGTAACAAGCGTTGATGAGGAAGGGGAGGAATTGACCCTCATATGTGGCAGAAGAAAACTATCTGGCAGTTCCTCAGAAAGTTAGTTACCCAGGAACTCTACTTCTGTGTAAATACCCAAGAGAAATGAAAACATGTGTCCACACAAAAACTTGTACATGAGTGTTCACAGCAGCATGAAGTCACAGTATTCTAAAAGTGGAAACAACCCAACAGTCCATCACTATAACAAAATATGATCTATTCCTACGATGGATCATTCATCCACAAAAAGGAATGATTACTGATACATGCTACAACATGGATGAACCTTGAAAACACCATGCATCAAGAATTAAACATTAAGTGAAAGAAGCCAGTCACAGGCTGGGTGCGGTGGCTCAGGCCTATAATCCCAGCACTTTGGGAGGCCGAGGTGGGCGGATCACCTAAGGTCAGGAGTCAAGACCAGCCTGGCCAATATGGTGAAGCCCCAGCTCTACAAAAATATATTTTTTCTAAATTAGCTGAGTGTGGTGGTGCACACTTGTAATCCCAGCTACTGGGGAGGCTGAGGCAGGAGAATCCCTTGAACCCAGGAGGCAGAGGTTGCAGTGAGCCGAGTTTGAGCCATTGCACTCCAGCCTGGGTGACAGAGTGAGACTCCCTCTCAAAAAAAAAAAAAACAAGCCAGTCACAAACATCAACACATTGTTTGATTCTGTTTCTTTTTTTTTCTTTCTTTCTTTCTTTCTTTTTTTTTGAGGCAGAGTTTCGCTCTTGCTGTCCAGGCTGGAGTGCAATGGCGTGATCTCGGCTCACCGCAACCTCCGCCTCCTGGGTTCAAGTGATTCTCCTGCCTCAGCCTCCTGAGTAGCTGGGATTACAGGCAGGCGCCACCATACCCAGCTAATTTTGTATTTTTAGTAGAGACAGGGTTTCTCCATGTTGGTCAGGCTGGTCTCGAACTCCCGACCTCAGGTGATCTACCTGCCTCGGCCTCCCAAAGTGCTGGGATTACAGGTATGAGCCACTGATTCTGTTTGTATGAAAAGTCCAGAGAAGGCAAATCTCTAAAGACAGAAAGTAGCTGAATGAATTGCCTAAGGCCAGGGAGTGGTGGGGGATGGGGGGATGGGGGGATGGGGGGATGGGGGGATGGGGAGGGACTACTAATGTGTATAGAGTTTCTTTTTGGGGTGAACATTTGAAAATGTTCTAAAACTGATTGTAGTAATGGTCGCACAACTCTTCGAATACACTAAAAGAACACTGAATTGTGCATTTTAAAATGGCAAATTTTATGGTATGTGAATTATATCTCAATAAAGATTTTTGTTTGTTTGTTTTTTTGTTTTTTTAAGTGACTGCAGAATCATCACTTACCCGGGAGAGAGTAGAAAAGTCTTGGGCCTGCTGATGTTTTCAGTTAGGTCAGGGAAAGATAATCCCCACTGAATACATTTAAAAGAGACTGTGGGACACATTTTTTTCAAAATTGCACCGCGGTTCATCACACCCCTTAGATACACAATGTCTTATTTAAGGGTACTTGTCCAACTAGTGACTGAGAGCTGGCAGGTTCTGGTTTTGAAAAGACTTGACAGGCTGTAGTATAAAAAGATGAAAAAGATTGGGAAAAAAGTAATCTTGTGTTCAATATCTGCATACATTCGGAAAAAGAGCCAGGCATGGTGGTGCGCACCTGCACACCCAGCTACTTGGGGGCTGAGGCGGGAAGATCGCTGGAGTCCAGGGATTTGAGGATGCAGTAAGCTATGATTATGCTGCTGCACCCCAGCCTGGGTGACAGAGCAAGACCCTGACACAAAAACAAACAAAAAATGGAAAAACAGAAACAGAAAGGGGTGAGGATATAAGGTGCAACACAATTTTGTGTGAAAAAGACCTGATTTGAACTGATCATAAATTCGATGTTGCTAACCATTTGATAGGCATAAAAGCTTGCTCTATGTTAGATTATATTAAGAGAAATAAAACTGCTGGACCAAAGTAGGTGATAGTCCCTATGTGGTAAGAACCATTTCACACATTGTGTTTTGTTCTGGGCATCATATAAGAAGTACCTGGCAGGCCCGGCATGGTGGCTCATGCCTGTAATCCCAGCACTTTCGGAGGCCGAGGCAGGCAGATTGCTTTAGCCCAGGAGTTCAAGACCAGCCTGGGCAACATGGGGAAACCCTGTCTCTACAAAAAATACAAAAATTAGCTGGGTGTGGTGGCCCAGGCCTGTAGTCCCAGCTACTTGGGAGGCTGAGGTGGGAGGATCACCTGAACCCAGGAGGTCGAGGCTGCAATAAGCTGAGATCATGCCACTGCACTCCTGCCTAGGCCAGAGAGTGAGACTCTGTCTCAGAAAAAAATAAAGAAAGAAAAGAAAAGAAACAGAAGAGAATCATTCCCAAAAGACTCCCTGTCTCCAGCAGTGTCCCCCCTGTATCTCATTGGCTGGAACTGGGTCACATGCCCACCTTGAACCAATCACTAGTAAAGGTAGACAGGAGTACCTTGGTTGGTTTAAGCCAATAGTTTCATCTCCTGAGGCCAGAGTATTGGTCCTCCTCACAGAGCACGCTAAGGCAGAAGGAGGGATGGCGCTAGATTGGTAACTAGATAGGTAATCAGCTATATCAGCCACATGTTTTGTTCCTTTCCTCCAGGAAGTTCCAGGCATCTCACAGGAACCGAGAGATGTCCTGCAGCTGTGCTGAGGGCATTAGAACCAGCGGAGGCCCTGGGTGGGCAACAGCTCCCCTCGCCCACCAGCCTCTCGGCACCGCATGATCTCCTCTCTCAGGCCAAGCATTGCTTCTCTCCACTCTGCCTACGCATGGCCTCTCCTCCCCAAAGCTTCAGCGTCTCCAGCCCTTCTCAGCCTGTGTCAGCGTAAAGCCTGCCACCATCAGCAACTTTCCTCTGGAATCCTTCATTCAAACTCTCAAAAGAGGAAACCCAATTGCCTGGTCTATGTGCTCAGGTCACAGGTCTGAACTGGCTGTCTTGGGGTCAGGGGCCACCCTTCCTCTGGCAGCTGAGGCTGGAGGTGCGATGGTGAGCACAGACGGTGCAAGGCAGCAGGGGTGGATGGGGGTGGGAGGACGTTTTTATGAGGGCCAATGCAAGGTCAGGGGAGGGCAAATGAAGCCAGGCAATGTGATGGGACAGAATTGACCCAGATGTGAATATCAACATAATGAAAGCAGGGTGCTATGGTCTGAATGTCTGTATGCCCCCCTAAATTCATACGTCGAGAGCTAATCCCCAGTGTGATAGTATTAGAAGGGGGGGGGGGTCTTTGGGAGATGATTAGCTCATGAGGGCAGAGCACTCATAAATGGGATTAGTACCCTTATAAAAGCGACCCCAGAGAGCTAGCTAGCCCCTTCTTCCAGTTGGGGACATAGCTAGAAGGTGCCATCTATGAGGAAGAGGGCCCTCCCTCACCAGACACCAAATTTGCTGGCGCCTTAATCTTGAACTTCCCAGCATCTAAGACTGTGAGAAATAAATTTCTGTTGCTTATTGAGCTATCCAGTTTATGGGATTTTTATTATAGCAGCCTTACAGACTAAGCCACAGGATGTGTTCACGCATTTGGCAGATGATAATTCAGTGCAAGATTGAGGCGAAACCTCTCCTGACTGGCATCTTGTGGTGCCCCATGGGCTGGCACTGAAAACAAGAGACCCTTCTATCCTCCTTCCCCGCTCTTCTGGGACAGGCGCAGGAACCACGACTAGTACAAAGTGCATTCTGGATGGGGATGTAGTGGATGCTCTTGGGGCTCGCCCACACCCCCTTACCAGGCCCCAAAATTGGCATCTGCTGCTAACAGCTCACAGAGGCCTCCTTTTCTGGAGAACTGCTCTCAGCCACCTTGCCTTGATACTGGAGAGGCTCCACTCCTCTCCCACCCCAGCTCCTGGCAGCCGGTGACTGCCTGATGCGGGGTATAAGAAGCCGCCCTCTTGCCTCCAGGGGCCGACTCCGTGATGCTGTCCATGGTCCAGAACCTCCCGCCGGCTCAGGCCTCGTCCTTGCTCAGCTTGGCCCGTAGCCTATCCTGATCCCTTCACTCTTACACAATAAGAGGCACACTAAGAGACAATAAGTCACTTGCAAAGAATTCCCATGGCAGGCTCTGCTCGAAGGGAGAAGTTAGATAAGGTGACATCTAAGGCTTGTTCACGCTGAGATCCAGGAGCCTGGGATTCTCTTCCATCTCACAGGAGCTCTCCAGGGGCGAGCACAGGGAGTGCAGGAACCCATCTCCTCCATCTTCCTGGTTCACCAGTCACTCCGTAGACATTCTTAGAGCACTCACAATGTGCTGGGCTCAGTAAAGGGTTAAGTAAGAGGCACAAGACACAGCCTCTGATTTCAGAGGCTTAAAGATGTTTAGTGAGGCAGGTGGAGCCTATAAAAAGGGAAGCAAGCAGCATACGCCAAGGCCTGGAGCTGGCCCCAGCAGACGGGAGGAAACGCAGCAGTCAGGAAGGGCTCCCAGGAGAGCTGCGAGTTGAGTGCACGGGACCTCAGAGAGGATTAAAATTTTGATAAAGGAGGAATGATCCAGGGCTCAGCTGGCCCAATGCATAGGCCATCTGGTCAAAGAGGAACTCTGTAGAGAAGTGAGGGAGATAAGGTGGAGGTGGCAGGTTGCTGCCTGGAGGTACCAGGAGGGACAAGGGTGGAGGATGAGATCAAGATTCAGAGCCAGAGTGACTGGGAAAAGGAAGCTCAGAACGGGGAGCCCCTGGGTCTTGTCCATTTGTCATCTCCACTTCCTTCCCCAGAAAGCTTTGCACAGTGCTGGGCACATAGTAGGTGTTTTGTGTTTGCTGAACAGGACTCCTACCCATAGGGGTCCCCTCCTCCTCCGTTTCTTCCCTGGATCCAGGCTCCTCTGAGCAGGAGCAGGGGCTGTGGAATGGGAATGGGGGTAGTGGGTGGAGCCTTCTAGGTCAGCATGATCTGGTCCCCAGAGGATCCGGAAAAGAGAAGGCCCTCCCTGTCCATCCCAGCGGGGATTTAATTAGGAGAGCTAATTAGTGGACCGGGAGTGGGAGATGGAGGCACTGGCGCCTGTGTGCGTGCAGGAGCGTGCAAGCTGAGGATAATTTCAGGCTCACTTTCCGCAGGGAATGAAGCTGTGGGGAGGGGGCTGCTGTGAGTAGGAAAACAGCCAGGGCCCACATGCTGGGCTGGCTCTGCCCCTCCATCAGGGCCAGCAGACTGGGGCCCCAGGGGCACGCCCACGCTGACATCCATGCTCACATGTTCATCCTCACAGTCACACACGCATGCACATGCACACATTGACACGTACCCAATTCATACACTTCCACTCTCACACCTTTACACATAGTCACAAACTCACACAGACATCCACATACAACCACATCACCCAGTTATGCGCTCACATACACACTCACAGTCACAGACACATTCACACACTCCTATGCCTGCATTCACACACATGCTCACAATGACTCACACACATTCATACACTTACACACTCATACACAGGGTCAGTGGCGAACTCACACACTTGCCTACATGCTCACACATATACTCATGCACTCACATACATTCACACACACACCGACATACACACGTATGTGTGGGGGCAGCACACCCACACTCCAGGGCTCCACACCCACGCCGATCCCTCTTAACTGTGCTAGAATGCTCATCTCAGCTCTACCCCAGGGCCATGAACAGAACCCTGCACCGTACAAACCCCAGCCCTCTGCTGTCACCCTCAGCCCCTCCACAATGTCCTCTCCCACCCTGTGGCTTTTTCAAAGGAAAAGAAACTTCTCAAAGTGGATTCCACAGTCTCCCTTGCTTCTGTGGCCAGCACATCCCAGCAGAGGGAAGTTCTTCCTGCCAGCTACCGTCAGGCCAGTCCAGTTCTCCAGGACAGAGAATGTTCTCACCTGACAGCATGCGCCCTAGAACAGCCCCATAGCCACACTCTGGGGCCTTAGATCTAGGTGACTCTGAGTGACCTTGGGCAAGTTACCAGACCTCTCTGAGCCTCAGTCTTCTTGTCTGTAAAATGAGCATAACAACATTATGTGAGGTTGGGTGAGGAATAGATGAAGTTATATGTGTAACCTGTTTAGCACAGAGCCCAGTGTGCATATGTGCTCAGTAAGTTCAACACTTATCATCCTGGGGCCCAAACCCAACACTCGCAGCTCCCACTCCCCAGCCAGGGCTCAGTTTTGCCCTCTGGGCCTGGCTCTCTCTTCCCTGCCTTCCTCATCTCAGAATAAGAAGACAGGTTATTAGTACAAATTTGATCAAAATGACACATGGATTAGCATGTACGCTGCAAAGTCTAATTCTGTTTACTGTTCTAGGGGAGCATGCAATTATTACAGGAGCTGGGACAGAGTGTTTTTAATAACATTTCTTGTTAAGATTTAATTACAGGAAATTGTATTTTCTTAATCACTGAAAACTCAACTGGCTAGGAAAAGAATCGTGATAATTTTGTTTGCAGTTTATTAAATCCTTAGGATATTCTTTCTCTTACGTTTGCTTTTATTATATGCTGCTGCTAAGTGCTTTTTAACCCTTGGAGCTGTGAAGAGGGAGGCCTGCTAGCCCCTGCCTCTCCTGTCTCAGGCCTTCCACTCCTGGCAAACTCGGATGCCAATAACTCCAGAGACCAAGGCAACTTAGGAAGCGGAGTTGTTTGGTTTCCTGTCCAGTAGGAAGAACAGGTGTGTTCTCCTCCTTGTCTGAGGTTAGTGAGCTGAGAAACCATCCCCAGAATACCTGGCCCTCACATCAGCCTCCCCTGGAAACACAGCCCTGAGGTGTCCCCTTGCCCAGAACCTTTGAGGAAAGTTGCAAAAGTGACAGCATCTTTCACAGGGCCCATTCAAGAGTCTGGAGCTAAGGGCAGTGCCCTGAGGATAAGGTGGCACTGCTGGAACTATCTGACCCCTGCCGGGTCTCTTTTGGACAGGGCAGAACTGTGAGTGAAGTTTCTGCCCTGTATCTGGCCTCATACAAGGCCGCTTTCCTGCTGGCTGTTGTGCTAAGAATTGGGATACAGAAATGGACACGACAGAGCCATGCCCAGTGTGTCCCCAGGCCCTTCTGCTTTTGTGCGAGCATGAGCAGGGCATGGGGAGACAAGGGGGCCGTGGAGAAGGTTTCCACTCAGGAAACGGGATGTGGGGAAACCAGAGGCACAAAGGAGCCACAGTCTACCAGTTCCTCCAGGAAACCGTGCTCAGGGGAAACTATACAATATCACCAACAACATGAGGAGTTGCTTAGAAAAGCAACGCGAGACACCAACCCCACAAGGGATTTGTGCTGCCGTGGCTAAGTAAGAATTCCTCAGTCAAAGGAAAGCATTTCTGACTGCAAATTTCTGTGATCCCAGAAGTGCACGCGTGCATGAGCATGCACGGAAGTGTGTGTGTGTGTGTGTGTGTGTGTGTGTGTGTGTGCATGCGCATATGCTGGTGGGGGCCCTCTTGGCCTCAGTCTACAGCTCCATCTCCATCTTTACCTGGCCCCACGACTCGCTAAGCCTGGACCATCTCCATACAGACACTGCAGCCACAGGCAGCCTTTCCTCCAGAGAGCACCACCTTTTTGGCCAACAAGTACCACTTGTGTCTCTCCTGCTGCAAATCCAACTCAGGTCCTCTTGATCTTTTGGGAGGTGGGGGAAGAGGGACAATGAGATAATGAATGGAATTCTCAGCAAAACAGCCTCATCTGACACATCTCTGGGTCTTTCCACTCTCTTTTCAACTCTGAGCCCCCAGCTCTCTTAACCATCCCCCAGTGGCCTCTCTGTTCCTTCCACGTCCCTTTGGTCTCTTTGTTCTCTGGGGCTGGGGAAAGCAGGTCTGACAGCATTAACCCTGATGGCAGAGTGCAGGACATCAAAGAGGCTGCAAGAGAGGTGATGGATAATAGATAGGTGGAAGCATGAATGATACATATGCAGATAAATGATGGATAATGGGGCCCGCATGATGTATAGGTGGTCGCCAGAGTAATAGATGGGTAGATACATATAGATTGATGGAGGGAGAGAGTTTCAGAGACAACAGACACAGGGGCAGCTGGAAGGACTGATTCCGGAGTTCTGATAGATGCATCGCTACTAAATAGGCAAGGAGAGGAGAGGCAGGACAGGCACCTAATGAGATAAGACAGAGGGATGTACGCCAAGAGGGGTTCCTGGGCACAAGGGGCTAGAGGAAAGGTAACCATCAATGGATGGACATCCAGAGCCTTCCACTGACCACTGACAGTGTCCCTGGTAGGTGGCAGGATGGAGGGGGTGAGCTGAAGAAGCCCCGGTGTGTGGATGGGTAATGGATGTGTGGAGAGATGAGGAATGGCTGGGCCCATTGATCAGGGTCCTCACTTCCCTGACGTCTCTCTGTCCAGGGCTGGGCTTCCAGGCCCCTGGGTGCAGCCGGGGCGGTGGCGTGCTGCTCCGATGTTGGCCGCGCGGGGGCGCCCACGGCCGGGGCATGGCGCAGAGGGGCGAGGAGCGGGTGCGGGCTGCAGCCTGTCCGGCACCCTCCTAGAGTTTGTTTCCATGACAGCGGGGCCCACGTGACCCACTCCCCACTCCCCTCCTCTCTTTCCCTTCCTAAATAAAGTCCCTGGTTGAAAACTGCTCCCCAAGGAAGGGCAGAAAAAAGGCTTCTTGCTGGGCTGCTTTGCCTAGCATCGGAGCAGGTCTTTGAAGCCCGGCCGCCTCCCAGAGCTGCAGGAGCCAGTGTGCGCCTTCTCCGTTACTCCCTCTGCTTGTCCCTCTTGCCCTGTTTTAAATCGTTTCCCTCTCACCACCCACCGCCCCCAATCCTCAGGGTCTTCCCGACGCCGGCTCCTCTCCAGAGCCAGCTGGTATGGAGCGGAGAGACGGGGAGGGAAGCTATTGTTCTGGAAAGGGCAAGGCTAACTCCTGGAAGCAATGGGGGCTGGGCGGGGTGGGGGGTGCTGGAGCAGATAAGACCCTCTCTCAGAGGAAGCTGCTGCTGCTCCCAGCAGCCCTCCGAGGGACCTGCCCAGCCCAACTGGGGTGAGGGGCCTGTCACAGCCTGACACAGCTCGGCAGCCCCTCCCCAGCCCCCGCCATAGGCAGATGCACCCCTCCCTCAGCTCCAGCTCTGCTCCATCTCCCAGGCAGGTGGCGCACAGCTGCAGACCAGACAGCAGGAGCATAAGCCCCGGCAGCAGCAGCCTCAGGGAGGGCTGGGGTCTGGAGGTGGAGCTGTCACGACAGGAACAAAAGACCTCTTGCCTAAGCCCAAGGTTTCATTGTGTCCACTGGAAGCCAGACACACAGACTCAAGCCCTCCAGAGGAGATAGGCGCTGCTGCCTCAGAGATTTGCCTTCACAGTTCTTTTTAGTAACCACTTATTACCCTACCCCAGGTCCTCTGGAAACAGAAAACCAGACAGCCCAGCCAGAGAGGCACAGAGAGGTGAAGTGACTAGCTCAACACACCACAGTCTGGCAGCTGCAAGGCTGTAGCCACCATCAGACCCAGGGGATTCTCAGCCCTGAAGAGTTACGGAAAACAGCAAGGAAGGGGGAACGCAAGGCATGCAGAGAAGGTAGTGTAAGTGTTGTGGGGAGGGGGTGTTTTTTAGGTACCGGCTTCCCCTCCAAACAATGGCCAAGTCCCGTCCTCTGCTTCACATACCGAATTCTCCTTGAGATTAAAAACAAACAAACAAAAAATAAAACCTGGCTACTGTGCCTCTGTCTGGAAGAAGTGACACAACTTTAAGAAGCAGTGAAGGTTGTCCCGGATTGGCCAGTGGTTGGAGGGGGCAGAGAGAGAATTCCAAGCAGAAGGGACAGCGTAGCAAAGGCAGAGAGGCATGGAGTGTGAGGGGAGTGGAGACTGCTCTATAGTCCCAGGGCAAAGGTGCAAGAGAAAGAGGCAGGGCTCAGATCATAGAGTCTTGTTCACTATCCAACAAGCTTGCAATAGGGAGCCACTGAAGAGTTTTGAGCAGGGGAGTCACCAGTTCAGATTTGCAATGTGGAGATGTATTGGAGTGGGTGTCAGAGACTGGGATGTAAGTTAGGAAGCTTCTGCCACAGTCCAGGGAGGAGAACACGGGTAGGATGATGGGGAACCATGTCAGAGTAATAAGGATTGGGTTGGGGGAAAGGGAGAGTCAATAAATATTTTGGACATCCAAGCATCAGCACCCAAAAGGAGAAGACAGAGTAAGCAAAATCGCAGTCAAGGCCGACTTCTGGGTACCTGGCCTGGGTGTCGGTGAACCGCAGTGCCACTCTCTGAAAGGTTACATGGGAGGAGGAGCAGACTTAGGGGAAGAAGCCCAGTTTGGAACACACTGAGTTTGAGGTACCTGACGGTGTCCATATCGACTTCCAGGAGGTAATTGAATATTCTGTCCTGAGCTCCACAGGTGAAGGCTGGACTAGCCACGTACATGGTGGCGGAAATCCCAAGGGCTATAGAGGCGACTGCCCAGGAGAGAGAATAGAGCAAGGGCCTAGGTCAGAGAAAGACGAAGAAGGAACTGTCAGAGAGAGAAGGAAGCTGGTGGAGCACTGTGTCGCGGTGGGGTTGGGATAGAGGGGCTCTTGAAGGAGGGAGACCGATCAGATACAGCAGAAAGCACCAATGAGAAAAACACAGGTGTTTCCCATGGATTTGGTGCTGGACCTTCTATTAACAATTCCAGTCTGGCAGTAAACTCAAGGTATATTCAAACTGAGTGATTCAAAGAGAGTTTAATGAAGGTTCAGGCCAGGTGCAAAGGTGTGGGCAGAGTGCAGGGACATCAACAGGAGATGCTGAAGCCCCAGGGCTTGGAACAGGGGAGCTGGGCCCAAAGGGACATGGACAGAGCCATGCGGAGGGCCTGCTGGACAGGAGCTGTAGCCTTGTGTGGAGAGACACAGCAAAGAACCAGCCCCCTGGAGCCCCGCAGGGGAGCGCATCAGGAAAATAAAGATCTTGGCTTCACTCTCCTCCCTCTGATCTTCTGTGGGGCGCTCCCTTTGTTGGCCCTCCCTGGCGCAGGGAGCCTGGGCCATGCTGGTCACGGAGGTTGGCCTGGGAGCACAGTGCTGGTGGAGGAGGATTCCAAGACAGAGAAGCCTGCCTAGTTATTGGCAGCTTATCAAGAGCATATTCAGGGCTTGGAGGTCACAGAAGCTTTGCTGTTGAGAACTCAGAAAAGGACAGAGAGGAGAGGATATGAAGACTTGGATGCCTGGGACCCAGGGAGGGTGTTTTTTGTTTTGTTTTGTTTTGTTTTGTTCGTTTTGTTAGAGACAGGGTCTCACTATGTTGCCCAGGCTGGAGTGCAGTGGCACAATCATAATCATAGCTCACTGTAGCCTCAAACTCCTGGGCCCAAGTGAGCCTCCTGCCTCAGCCTCCCAAGTAGCTGAGATTATAGGTGCAAGCCACTGTGCCTGGCGAGGGAGAACTTTTTTAGGATAGGAAGGTTTTGACACAGGAAAAGGAATGCAGACACACTGGAGGAAAGGGAAGTGAGAGTTGGAGGCCGACTGAGGAGGCAGGTGGGGGTGTGGGGGCAGTGGAGGGCTCTCTGGGAGGAGGGACAGAAGGGACTTGATCGGGAGGACAGAGGCCCATCCTCTGCTTCCTCCCGAAAAGGCTGCAGAACAGCCTGAAGCCACGGGGTGGGTCTTTCAGGGCCAGAAAGGGGAGTGTCTCTCTGCCAAGGACCAGGGCAAGGGTCCAAAACAGAGACACACAGCCCAGCCCAGGCCTGAGTGGTGGCTGGAGGGTATGGAGGTGTGAGAAGAGACCCCCATAGTCAGAGAGAAGATTCAGAAGCAGTTTCTGGAAAGGACTGGGATCCCACCACTGGGGCCGTCCCAAATATCCCTTAGCCAAAGTTTGAGGAAACGAAGCTCACATTCAGCCCAGGTAGCAATTAGAAAAGCTGCTCTTCTCCTTTTTTTTTTTTTTTTTTGAGAAGGAGACTCACTCTATCGCCCAGGCTGGAGTGCAGTGGCAGGATCTCGGCTCACTGCAACCTCCACCTCCTGGGTTCAAGTGATTCTCCTGCCTCAGCCTCTAGAGTAGCTGGAACTACAGGCACACGCCACCACGCCTGGCTAAACTTTTTGTATTTTTAGTAGAGACAGGGTTTCACCATGTTGGCCAGGCTAGTCTCGAACTCCTGAGCTCAAGTGATCTGCCTGCTTCGGACTCCCAAAGTGCTGGGATTACAGGCTTGAGCCACCACGCCCATCCAGAAGAGCTGCTTTCTAAAGCACGTACTGGAGGAGTCTCTTAACAGGATGATTTAGCAACCACAACATCTATGGAGAACTTCAGTATGTGCCAGTGACCAAAGCTTTATACAGATTAACTTCAATGTCATGAAAATCTCATGGAGCAGCTATTATTATTATTAGTCCTATTTTATAGATTAGAAAACCGAGGCTCTACAAGATTGTATGTTTACATGGGGTCCCACAGCCAGTCAGAAGTGCCAGGATTCCTACCCAGGCCTGCCTGACCCCTAGCACCCTCGTAGAACCACCCCAGCTTGGGAGGTGTAGGGGAGAGCTGGCCTGGGACATTCTCACCTAACAGAAGACCCAGAAAGCCCCAACCCAGGCTGTCTGCAGTTGTTTCTGCTTGAGTGGAATTCCCATTGTGTTGTTTTGCTGCCCTCTCTAAAAGTTACCATTGAAGGATAAAAGACTTGGTGAAAATCTAAAGGGGATTTCTGCTTCTGTTTCTGAACCAGAAGAAAAAGAAGTAGTGAAACCAGGTGCTTCTTGGCTGATCAGCCTGGGAAGAGAGAATTATTAATAACCAGGACCATTTCAGTTGCCAGTAACAAAAACCCAATTCACATTGGTTTAGGAAATCATAATAGCCAATGTCAGCTGCTCACTATATACTAGGCACTGTTCTGAGCACTAATGTGAATCCATTCATTTAATTCTCAGAAGTATGCTGTGAAATTTACACTATTATCGCCACGGAGGAGACAGAGGCACAGGGATTAAATAAGGTGCTCACATCACTTAGCAAGATTGCAGCCCAGGCCGCTGGGCTGCAGAGTCCACCACAGCCTTGGAGAGCAAGCAAATAAACACACTGGCCCATGTCATTATTGAGACCAGGCGGCACTGGATCTAAAACATCTTGTTCCTTTCTCTCAGCTCTGCTTCTTTCGGCCTGGCCACTCATCCCTCCATGGCAGGGACAGCTGCACATCTCACCCTTTCCTGTGTCTATCACCCCAAAGGGAAGGGGCGCTCCACTTCCCTGCTTGCTCCAGCAGCAAAATCCTGGGGAAGGTGTCTGAGTGGTCTGGCCCAGGCCACACGCCTATCCCAGAACTAGTCACTCTGCCTGGGGCTAGGAGAGAGGGAAATTGTGCCAGGCGGCCAAAAGCAGTAGCCACCCCAGGAACACTCAGGGAAGAGAGTAGCAGCTGCCGGGAAGAGAAGAGGTGGAGATTAAAGCTGGGCGTGTGGTTAGGAGGCAAGCGGGACCCAAGATCTGGCCCTTTGTGTTTCTACCTCAAACAGGAGGTAAGACAGCAGCAGAGGGAAACTTCCCTTCTTCACCACTTGCTGGGTGTGGACCAAAAATACCAAGACTTGTATTCACACACACAACCTCCAAACACACGTGCTTCTATATATATTAAATAAATATTGGCACATACACATGCTTAAACACACATCCCTGGACACTTTACACTCCATACAGACACCTCCACAATCACAGGCATGTATACTGCATCAGTCAGGATAGGCAAGGCTATGCTTCATTAACAAACAACTCCAAAACCTCTACCGCTTAAAACCAAAGGGCTTGCTTCTTGCTCACACGACATGCCAGTCACAGCTTCTGCACATCATATCACCCCAAGGCCCAGGCTGATGGAGAAGCCACTAGCTCAAAGCTTGCTGGTCATAGTGCCAGAGGGAAAGAAAGACCCCTGGAAGATGTTGCATTGGCAATTACATTCTGCTGCCGGGAAGTGACACTTTCTCTTCTGCCCATTGGCAGAACTGGTCATACGGCTCCATCCAACCACAAGGGGGCCAGGGAGTGCAATTTGGAAGCCGAGACCCAGAAATATTTAGCAAATAGCACTAGTGACTAGTGACTAGTGTCCGCGTGCACACACACACACACACACACACTCTTACTGCTTTTCCCACGGTCTCCTTATTTTATCCTTTTGTGTCCTGGACTCCTAAACAATTCCCTGTCCCTAGTAATCAGGGTGGAAAGTCTCCTGCCAGGAGGCAGAGGTCGTGGAAACTTACATCCCCTTTCATTTCAGTCCTGTCTGCTGCCCTGAGTCTCCCCATCTCACTCTGGGCACCATCATCCATCTCCCTCCACGCCCATTCGTCTGAGCCTCCCCTGCCCCAGCTTCTGCCTCCTGCCAAGAAGAGATAAAAGAGACAGCTGCGTATTTATTCAGTGCTACTTCTACTTCTCACTGCTGCCCCACCACTTGCTTCAAGCTCCCCGCTAGCATCCTCCTCCCTTTCTTCTTTCTACGATTGCCTTGAGAGCTAAGCGTGAGCTAGTGGCACCCAGAGAGGCGGCTGCTACACAGGAAGGGAGGAATGAGGGCAGTGGGGGGTGGGACCTCAGGGCCTTTGGGGGTGAGAGGAGCAGGCAGACATGAACAAAAACTCAGAGAGGGCGTGAGATGTAGAATAACACTCACAAGCAGACAGAGACAGAAAAGAAACACAAAATGTGGCAGAGAGAAACGGAGACGCAGCGAGGGACAGAGGCAGATGGAAAGAGACACAGATTGACAAAGACAGAAATAAGTGGAACAGAGACACAGAGACTGGGCCAGAGGGATGAATGCAGAAAGAGAAAAGATGGAAGGTGGAAGTGGGGATGTGTTTAGGGCGTGTGTGTATGTTGCTGTACAGCTCTGGTTTTTAAGCCACGCTTTCACTGAAATGGATTCACGAAGGCAGGTGCTGTGCTATCTTTAAAGATACGGAGAGGATGTGGCACTTTTGAAGCCAGTGGTGCAGGTTTAAGGCCAGGCCATAAGCTCAGGGCGCTGGCAGGGTTCTCTGGAGATCTCTGGTGCCAAGTGGTCAGCTCCACAGCATTAGCTCTGTGGTGGGAGGAGGCTGCAGGTCTGAGTTGTGAATGCCTCCTCAGTGGCCTCAGCCACACTTCTGCTCCAGCTCCAGCTCTGCCTGCAGCAAAGGGACCCTAGGAGAAAGGGGAGAGGGGCGGAAGCAGTCCGTGCCCTGTGCAGGGGTTGAAGGGGGCCCAGGCTGAAAAGGGAGGCAGATTCCTATCTTTAAGGATCCCTGAGTCTGAGCAGAGGTTTGAGCCTCATTCATTCCTTCAACACTTGGTCCTGGTACCCTACCCTGTGCCAGGCCCCAAGACACAGTGGAAGACAAAAGCTATGTGCCCTGTAGGTTTTAGCCTAATGGAGGAGACAGACCACAAACAAACCCCAATTACATAACAACAAACCAGCTTCGGTGCTACAAAGTAAAAGGGCGTCATCGTGGGAGAATCTTGGCGGTGGGGGCTTCTTTACACTCAGGAAAGTCTCTCCAAGTAGGTGATACTGTGGCCAAGACCTTCCAGATGAGAAGGAGCCAGGTAAGAGGAAGAGTAGGGGGTGGCATGGGGTGGGGAGTGGGGACACCACCCCAGGTGGCAAAAACAGCCCAATTCATAAAGCAACACCCAGCTTGGGCACTACTCCAAGGTAAGCCCGCGGCGTCGGAGTGGGTCAGCCAGCTGTTCAGGAGCTGGCAGGGCAAGCCTCCATGGACTGTGGGTTTGATTTTAGGGACAATGGTGAGAGACATGAATGGTGTCCATGCACTCATGCTGGGCACCTATGGTGTGCCGGCCTGAGCTGGGGGCAGGGGGCTAGCTCAGTTGTTGGGATAGAAGTAAGAAGACCTCGGGGCAGAGGAAACCAACGAATCTGATCAGGTCACTCCTTGGGTTAACTCCCTCAGCAGCTCCTACCACCCTCAGGATAAAGGCCAGACCCCTCAGGAGGGAGGCAAGGCCCTCTCACCCTGTCTGTTCCCCATCTCCTCTCTCTGGCCCTTCCACGTGTGGGATTCAACGCTCCCTCCAGGGCCTTGCAGTGGCTGTGCCCTCCGTCTGAAACACCCTCCCCACCACTGTCTCCTCCATTTACTGGACACCTAGCCATCCTTCAAGACTTAGCTCCATGCTCCCTCTTCTTAGTGAGGTTTTTGCTGAGCCCGGCCCCTCCCCAGTGAAACTGGCCATTCTCCTTTGGGCCTCACAGTACCACATGTACCAGAATACTTCACTGCCCTTATCTGTCTGTCTGTTTCCTGCATGAGGTCCCTTAGAGCAGAGGCTATGCTGTTGGCTCAGAATCTTCAGGTGAATCACTCACCTGTGCTGCTCCGGTAGCTGATTAGAGGCAGAAGGGTTGTTCCAATGTCTACCCCCTCAACACAGCCTCAGGATAATTGGAGCCGAGCCCTCGCCTTGTCAGAAGAAGAGTACAGGGACCAGAGTCTGGGAGATTAGCCTAAGAAATGTTTCGAGGCAATTAATGCCACTCAGAGTTCAGAAGGAAGGGCAGGGTCATGGTTTGTGGCAGAGGATCGGGAGCTTCCAGTTGGGAGAGGGTGGGCTCAGGGGTAGAGAGTGTGCTGAGGACTCAGGGTGATGAGGCAGGGCCTGAGAGAGAAGGTCAAGGGAGGAAAGCTGCTGCCCACTCTGCCATCAGGTACCAATGACTCAGGGCAGAGTCCATCTGGGGAGGGCCAACGTGAGAGTCGGGCTAATCCCAGGAAAGTGAATCTGCCACGGAGAGATTTTTATCCAATTTGCCGTGGTCTCCCTCCAGGGACTTCATGTTCTGCTAAGACAGAGGCAAAGAGAAAGCTCACCCCTGGAGATGACCTCTTTGAGTCTCTGGCTGTGCTTCTATTCCGAGGAAGACATAGGCGTCTGTGCCACAGCATCCCCTCGGGAGGACCTGGAGCGGGCTGCAGGGAACAGAGCTGAGAAATCGGGGAGAGGTGGGGAAAGGTCAGGGGAAGCAAGGCAGAGGTTAAGGGAGGCCTTGGGAGAAGGCAGGATCATAAAAACCATGGAAATGCAGGAGGCCCCAGCCCAGCACCATGGGGAGGCTGCACAAGGAGGCCCACAGAGCCCCCGGAAGACAAAAGCCAGGGTCAGAGAGGATGTGGGGCTGAGGCTAACTGCACTGACGGATGGTAGCTTCTCTTTCCCTGGGTGCTCCTGAGGGAGAGGGGGATTTCTAAAGTCCCTTGTGGCTTGGGTCCTCATACACCAATCCACAGAGGATCGTATGACTAAGCAAGACCTCCTGGGCCACCAGAGTGTCCTGTCAGCATCCACTGAGGTGGGGACTGCACTTGGCGCCTGGAAAGAAGACCTCAGTCTGCCCTGAGCCTAATGGCCAAGATGGCTGCATCTGGCCCACTGTAGAGTCAGGGCAAGGGCCTAGGTCAGAGGGAACGGGACGCACTCCCTCCAGATCACGAGGCCTGGACAGCCAGACAGGTATCAAGACAGTCGCCAGGGAGGGATGGAAAAAAGAAGAGGTAACGCCACTGCTGTAAGAGGCTAGCCCCATCTCAGTGGCTCAGCCTGTGAAAGTTCATTTCCTGCTCAGTCACAGTGCAGCACCAGCACTGCTGTCAGGGTGTGCAGCACCGGCACTGCTGTCAGGGTGGCCTCCCCTGGCTCCCTCCCTCCTCCGGCTCTGCCCCCTTGAAAAACTCTGACTTCTTGTGCAGCCGCCAGACAGGAAAAGACCAATTCTTGATCCTTCCATCTGAAAGCAGCACACCACGCCTTGCACACAGTCCATAGGGGAGAACTAGAAATTCGGCCCCACCTATACACAAAAGGGTCTGAAAAATGGGGTTCCTGGCTGGGCAGCTACTTCTCAGCCAGACACTCCACACCGAGGAAAGGGGATCCTGGATTTGTAATGGACTGTGGGCCAGGTCTGCCTCCGGTACCAGCATCCACTGGATACCTCTTCTGGGCTGGGCTTCTCATCTTTGCAGCCACTGTTGAAAAGGAAAGACAGCTATTTTTTATGTTTTATGTTTTTTGGGGACGGAGTTTCACTCTTGTCACCCAGGCTGGAGTGCAGTGGCACAATCTCAGTTTACTGCAACCTCCGCCTCCCGGGTTCAAGCGATTCTCCTGCCTCAGCCTCCCGAGTAGCTGGGATTACAGGCACGAGCCACCACACCCAGCTAATTTTTGTATTGTTAGTAGAGACGGGGTTTCACCATGTTGGCCAGGATGGTCTCGATCTCTTGACCTCGTGATCCACCCGCCTCGGCCTCCCAAAGTGCTGGGATTACAGGCATAAGCCACCGCGCCCAGCCAGGGCTTTTCTTGATGTTAAAAGTTCTCAAGAGGAGAAGAGGAGATTTCCAGGACTTTCCAGGGTCCCATACTCATTTGAGCGTGCTGAGATTACAGGCGTGAGCCACCACGCCCGGCCTAGACCCACTTTACACGTGAGAAACGGAGGAAGCTCAGAGATGTCCAGACTCAGGGGCAGTGGCACAGCTGGCTGTGAAGCCGGGTGCTTGCAGGTCAAGACCACGTCACTTCCTCTCCCCAGCTCACCGGGCTGTTTCTCTAGAAAATGCCCGAGAGATGGAGACAGACAAAAAGGAAGTAGGGGAGTGGTGAGGGGGAAAAAGAAAAGACAGGGGAGAGAGAACAAGCCAGAAAGAGGCACAAATGGAAAGAGAAAATCTCAGAGCCTCACAGTAGTGAAGCTTGAGGTGAGAAAGAACCTCACTCAGTCTCCCCACCCACCCCCACTTCTCCTGCAAAAATGAGTTGTCTCCCAGGGAGGGCCGCTGGGCATCCCCGTTCCACACCTCTGCCAGCTTCAGGGCCAACCCTAGGTCACCTCCCCTGAGCTCCCCCTGCTTGGTCTCACCTCTTTGTGGGAAGGTCTGGCTTTAAATGTGCCCCAGATGCCTAAGTTCAAATCCAGCCTCTGCACTTACTACCGACAGACCTTGAGGAGTTCAGTAAAGATGCGATGGGTGAATGAAAGCACTTTGTAAACCCCAGCAAGAGATGGTTCTGGGGTGACTGTTCTCAGGGGCGAGATGGGGAGCAGCTCAGGGAGCATGAAGGGGATGGCCTTCTGGCTTCCTGCCCTAGACGGCGCCCCGAGGGAGGGATGGGAAGATATAAATAAGACATTTAAAGGCCTCTGTGCTTCCCAGCTGCCCTAAGTCAGAAGTGGCTTTCCTGACACGGAGGGTGGCTTGGGAAATGAAAAGTGAATGGGTTGCTAAAATGTTTTACTTCCCTGGTGTTGTTGGCGGGGCTTTAATGAGGAGCCATGCATCACTTGGGTCCCCTCACCCCGGCAGATGATAAAGGGCCACCGCTCCCCGCGGGCCTCAGAACAACCCAACACTGCCTGGCTTGTAAATTGTTATGGCCCAATGAAGAGCTCGCCCTTAAATGTCACTCACCCAGGAATTAAGGTGAAGACAGGCACAGGGACTTGCCAGTGGCACGGCCCAAGGTGGGGGCTGGCAGGAGTGGGCCCTGCAGGATGGGGTGAAGGGCAGACTCCTCGGGAAGGGCAGTTGGATCCCAGGTCTGGGGTTAATGAAAAGGGCCCCCTGCCCCCTAAGTGATCATTATCTCCAGTAATTATCCCTGCTCCTGGGGGGAGGCAGGGAGGGGCACACTGAAGAGCTGTCATTAGAATGGATTGGCTAAAGAATCCAGACCTGGCGCGCTGGCCTGGGGTCCTCAGCCTCTCTCCCCCTCTCTCTTCCCCACTCCGTCTCCCCTCCCAACCCCACCTGTCTTCCTCCCCACCTCCACCTCTCTCCCCGCTCCCTGCCAGTCTTTCTCTCTCAACCCAGTTGTCTGCACAGTTCACAGGTTTCTCTTTGCCCTGTGGACCCCAGGGCAGACTGAGAAGGAATCTTAATGAGTCTGACTCAGGCCGGCATCACGCAGGCTGCCCCGCTGTCTAGCTTCACTTTCTAACTTTGGGGGCACGGAAAGGTCGGCTTCCACCTCTTCCCTGGAGGCCTTCTCTAGAAGAAGGTAGAACTTCAGGTGCCTTCCAGGAAGAAGGTGACCTTCAGGCGCTTCCCAAGCGTGACCCTCTTCCCTCTCCCGTAACCTTTTAGCGTTGTGGAATAAATCTCACGTCCAGAAAAGGGCATGAAACAAATGGTTCATTAACACATTATTTCAAAGCAGAGTAGCCACCACCTCAGTCACGGACCAGAACCTCGCCAGCACCCAGCAGCTTGCGGATCCCTTCCCATTGACCTTCTCTTCCCCAGAGGTCCCAGGCAGTCACTTCCTACCTTTGTCTGTTTGTGTGTTCCCTCAACAACATGGTTCGGTTTTCCCTGTTTCTTAACTTTATATAAATAGAGTCCTGCCGGATGCGGTGGCTCACACCTGTAATCCCAACACTTTGGGGGGCCAAGGTGGGTGGATCACGAGGTCAGGAATTTGAGACCAGCCTCACCAACGCAGTGAAACCTCGTCTCTACTAGAAATACAAAAATTAGCCAGGCGTGGTGGCACGCACCTGTAGTCCCAGCTACTCGTGAGGCTGAGGCAGGAGAATTGCTTGAACCCAGGAGGCGGAGGTTGCAGTGAGCCGAGATTGCACCATTGCACTCCAGCCTGGGAGACAGAGTGAGACTCCATTTCAAAAAAAAAAAATAGAGTCCCATGTTACGCATTCTTTCGTATCTGGCTTCTTTCAGCCAGCCTGGCGGTGTTTGTGTGACTCATCTCTGGCTCGGGTAGTCACAGTTCATTCATTCTCATTGTCCTAGAGAGCTTGTCACTGTCTGCATGCTACAGCCCCACCACCCATCTCCCCAGCCCACATGTCACCAGCTTGCAGCATCTTCAAGTTTTCGGGCTCCTGTGCAGGAGAGATGTGACTGATCCTTCCTGCCAGGAAACTCCCCTTAGGTCTAACCTCTTTCTCCCTCACCCGCACTTCGCTGGTTTGCTGCCTCTGATGAAGTCAGGGGAGAGGGAAGATCCTGCAAAAATAACACATCAATAGCATTTGCAAGGCATTTTTCAATGTATGAAGCACTTCTTAATACACTAATTAAGTGAGATGGTCATTATCATCCTGTTCTAAGCATTATATATTTTTAACTCATTTAACCCTCAGAACCACCTTTGAAGTAGGTGCTATTATTATCCCTATTTTATAGACATGGGAACTGAGAAGTTAAAGAATTTGTCCAAGGTAGGGTTGCCAGATAAAATACAGAATGAGCAGTTACATTTGAATTTCAGACAAGCAAGGAATTTTTTAAAGCATAAATATATCCCAAACATTGCATATTAAATTCAAATGGGCATCCTATATTTTTGACTTCCTGAATCTAGCAACCCTGGTCCAAGGTCACAGCGCAAGTAACAGTACAGCCAAGATTCAGACCCCAGCTCCTACTCCACAGCCTTGTGCCCTTAGCCACTGTTCTCCTGTTACAATGGGACCACACTAAGGCCCTGGCGTCCAGGGAGAAAAGCAGATGCATTTGAAACTGTTGAATAAATCAAACAAGCAAGGCTAGGAAACAGATTTGCTATGGAGGCTAAAGGAGAGGGAGGAATTAAGAAAGGAGCTCAGTGGCTCACGCCTGTAATCCCAGCACTTTGGGAGGCCGAGGCGGGTGGATCACCTGAAGTCGGGAGTTTGAGACCACCCTGACCAACATGGAGAAACCCCATCTCTACTAAAAATACAAAAATTAGCTGGGCATGGTGGCGCATGCCTGTAATCCCAGCTACTCGGGAGGCTGAGGCAGGAGAATCACTTGAACCTGGGAGGTGAAAGTTGCCGTGAGCCGAGATCGTGCCATTGCACTCCAGCCTGGGCAACAAGAGCGAAACTCTGTCAGAAAGGAAGGAAGGGAGGGAGGGAGGGAAGAGAGCTCAGTTTCCAGCTCCAGTAGGCAAGATTCAGACAGGAGTCTTCTTGCTAGGAATCGCCCAGCTCAGAGGAGATAGGGCATCTCCCAAGGCTGGGTCACCTGGGGGCTGGTGGCCAACCCCTCCAATCCTCATTCTCCATCTGGTCTGAAGGGATTTGGCTCAGCCCTGCCCGGCTCAGATACTTCAGTCCATCCATTTCTCACATGGCCCCAATTTCCAGCCTCAAAATTCATAAACAAACCACCTCATCCAACTGCTAGGCTCTCACCAGGGCCTGCCCTCTGCCCTCCACGGGCCCTGTGCCAGGGCGAATCGCCCTCTTTGGATGGGATGCAACCAAAAAGCTTCCCAACTGTAAAAATCACAAAATGAGTGGGATGGTGTCAGAGCCTGCAAATGTGGATACGTGCTTTTATTTTGCATAGAATAATGCATTTAATTACTTCTTCCAGGGGAAGCCTGTTTGGAAGATAGTGAAGGCAATGCTAATAATAGCACTTTGCACCCAGGGCCTCAGACGTAGAGGAAGAGCCATGACAGCATCTCATTTCTGTTCCTGAGAACTTGAAAGCTCCTGCAAACACTTGCGCCTTCTTCCTCAAGAGGCAGAGGGAATTGTGAAGAAAATGCTGCGGGTTTTTGCTTTTAACTCACTGTTTTGATCCTCTGCAGCCGCTAGGATGTCGGACCCCCAGAGAGACTGGGCGGGGTAGAGGGTGGTCATTGTCTGGTGGAAAGAGTGTGGAACTGGGGAACATACCTTTTCTTCTCCTTCCTTCTACCATACCCCAAAGGGCAGGGCCAGAGGGAGCCCCCCAGAAATGCCTGCCCTGGCTGAGGCGGTTTTATGCACAGAGCAGGGCACAGTGAATCAGGATAATCTATTTTGCCAATTTGGTAAATTATGCTCCTTCTCCGGCCTTGGTCCTGCCCTAGGGTGTTAGGCAAATTACTTAACTGCCCTGAGCCTTGTGTTCCTCATCTGTACAATGGGCTCATAACCATACCTGCATAGAGGCATGCTGTGAGGGTTAGATGAGTTAGATCATACGAATGGGCTTAGAACAGCGTCTGACCCATAGGAAGAGCTCCATAACAATAATAATTATTGGTTTCTGAGCAACGAGGAGTTTGAACCAGATCAGGGACCAAGGAGATAAGGGTGTGAAGGGTGTAAGGAGACCTGGTGTGAGGCTTTAGGGAGCGGACCCAGCTGTGGAACCCAGAGACAGCAGCCTGTGTAAACAAATTCAAATGTAAATTCTAAAAACGCCCTGCAAGCCAAACACAATGGGTCTGTGGAGTGTGCAGAGCTCTGGGACCAGCAGTTTAAGCGGGCTCAGCTTTATGGTTCCTTCTACCATGACGAATCTCTGTTATTTAAGTTCAGGCTCTACCACTCAAATATGGAACCAGCAGGGCCTTAGAGCCCTTCAAGTCCAACCAACCCCTTCACCCATTTTACAGGTGAGGAAAGTGACACCCAGAGAGGGGAAGTGGCTGTTCCCCATGCAGGGCACTGTCCCACACGGCCTCCTAGCTTGCTGCAGTGTGCTCTTGGGGAAGTGGCTCCAGACTGAGTTTTGCCTTTGCTTTGCGCCCCTCCAGGCTGGGTTTTGCCTTTCCTAGAGAAGGAAGATCTTGGATTGGATGCCAACAAATGTGGTGAAATAAGGATGAGTTTAGGAGCCAGAGAGGCCTGGATTTAAATCCTGGCTAAAACCTGGGCAGGATCTCTAGCCCCCAAGCCTTATCCCCATCGCCTCTCTAGGGCTTGGTCTGTGGAGATACCCCTACTCTAAGTTGCTTTACTTGGAGAAAGGCATTTATTCCTGGGAAGTGAGTCCTATTATTATCCCCAATTTACTGATAAGGCAACTGAGGCCCACAGAGGTCAAGTAACTTGCCCAAGGTCATGCATCTTGTAGGGTTGTCTCTGGGAAGTATTCACTGTCCATTGTGTAGCCCAGTGCCCAGGACACAGCGTGCCAGGCACTCAATGAGCATCAGCCCCATTGCCAATCCAGTCAGTGACTTCTAGGATGATGTCATCACAGCCAACACTCCCAGGAACCAGGAGACCTTTCACACACTGCATGACTGTGGAATTAATAAAGTGTTGTAACCAAAGATTGGAAAAGAGATTAGGGGACTCGGCTCCCAGAGTGGAACTATTAAAAAAGAAAGAAGGCGCTCAGCTCCGCTACAGAGGAGTAAGAATAGGGCCCAGGCCTCCTCTTAGATGCTGGGCAAACACCAGGCGAGGGAGCGTCCCTAACCAGCTCAATGTGTCTGCTGTTGGCCATAAAGACGGGGCTTATTGGCGCTATGGTGCTGGGAGAACCGAAGAGTAACAAAACGGCGTCTTCGGAGGGGGATAAACAGGCAGGTTTATTACCCTCAGCAATGAGGGATGCTCAGGACCACAACCAGCCTCTCCTGATGAGGAGCCACAGCCCACCCCACTGGGATGCGAGGCCACCCCCACCCCACAGTCTCTGGACCTTTGCTCTGACACGACTCCCCTGGCAGGAGCCAGAACAAGCTCCCTGACCTGTGCAGTCCTCCACCCTTGCCCATCCAGGCACAGCTGCTCCCTGCTTCCTCCTTGGTTTGACTGCCTGCTTTCAAATTACTGGCTGTGGGACCTTGGGCAAGTCATCTCACGTATCGGGGTCTCAGTGGCATCATCTGTAAAACAGAGAAATAATAGAGGCCAATTCATGGAGTCGATGTGGGGATCAAGTGAGGGCTTGTAATATGATTAGCCCAGTGTGTGACGCTGACGAAACCCTCAGTAAAAGTCGCTTACGATTATTACGAACAGTTTGGCCCTCACTGCACGTTGTGTTGTAATTTGATGATTTGATCTCCCCGATGAGACCATGGGCTCTGAATTCTCATTTCCTCATAACAACCCATGACATAGTTATTAATGTCCCCATTTCAAAGATGATGACACTGAAGCTCAAGGAGGGCCCCAAAGTCACACAGCTCGTACCAGACAGGAGGCAGGTCCCAAACGTGGACTCTGTGGTCCTTCCACTCTGCTCCAGGACCTCAGCCCACTCGAGTGGCCTCTGCAGCTCCCAGCTCTGCCGCCTCAGCCTGCACTCTGTGCAGTAAATAGTTAAAGATGCTGCTCCAGGACTCAGGCAGGAAATAATTAAGGGAAAGCAGCCTCAGCTTAGGAGTGCTCAGAAGCCAGAAACCAGGTGTGCAGGCCCCCGGGATGTGGGGAGCCAGGGGGCCAAGAGGGCTCTGAGCTGTGGAAGGGAGCTGCCGCCACTCCCAGCAGAAGCACCAGCCCCAACTGCTTCATCACCAGATGCTGCCTGCTGAGAGGACGTGTGCACAGATACAGGGACACACACAAGTGCAGAGACACAGAGGAGATACAAACGCAGAAACAGACCCCCACATACAGAGATGCACATGCACACCCACGCCCACTCACCCTCCTGCAAGGCTGTGTTAGAGGGGTTGTACCTTCTTCCTAAGGAGAGGGACTGGGTGCTGTGGCCAGAATGGCTGGGGGCTCCTTGTCATATAGGAGAGATTTGGGCAATTGTGGAAAGTTCAACTCACAGGCCAGCACTACAGTGGGGAGAGGGGGTTCCTAGTGTCCTGTTGAGGATAGAGGGTGAGAGGTCAGAGAATCTTAGGGTTAGTAGATCTGCTCCCCCCTGACCAGCATCCAGACGATTCTCTGACCCTCCCCTCCCCAGAGGTTTCAGACTTTCATGGATATCAGATCCACCTAGGGTGCTGATTAAAAAATTCAGACGCCTGGGCCGCCCCATCAGAGATTATTATCCCCACCTGGCAGGAATGGACACTGAAGCCCAGAGAGGCTAGGTAACTTGCCCAGGACCACATAGCAGGGCTGGTGTATGGGCGCTCCAGTGCCCAAGCTCTGAACCACCATGCCAGGCTGTTTCAGGCACCTGCAGACCCAGGTGCAGACATCTGAGATCAAACCACAACCAGTCCCTGAGGGGAGCAAGATGGGGAGCAGGGTGCAGAGCTGGACACAAAGCCAGGACCCCAGTCTCAGGGCTCTGTTCCCACGTGGGCCAGGACACTCAAGAGAAAAACCTGAGGCCCAATCCCAGCTGCATGAACTGGCTCGACAAGGCTGCGGGATGCAGAGGTAAGTGCCTAGTGGTCAGGAACACTGGTTCCAGAGTTAGCTGGAGCTATGTGACCTTGGACAAGTGACTCAACCTCCCTGAACCTGTAGTAGAACCAGAATAACAACAGTCCCCACCACAGAAGCCTGTTGTGAGGATTAAATAAACTAATACACGAAAATCAGCGTTCTAGAGGTGGCATCTGGGTGGGTGGCGGTTTAGTCTCCTACAGATTCAGCTGTGGGGTAGGGGCTAGGTGCATGGCCAGAGAGCTGTCTGAAGAGGATTGGTCCACTCCTCTTGGCCCATCCCAGGGCAACTTGAAGCCAGTATGACTCATCTTCCCCTCCAGGAGAGGGGCAGAAGGGAGGCTAACCCTGGCTCCAGATGGAGCTGAGCTAGATTTTTCTGCCCTGATCGTGGGCTGCCATCTGTGCAAGGCTGGTTGGACCCGCCAGCCTCAGAGGGCGGTTAATTTACAACCCGTGCTGCTCCTTGTCCACACCGGGCCAGAGCGGCCTCAACCCCCAATCCCTCAGTCTCCAGCAGAAGAATATGCGAGCACTCCTGGGAACAAGTTCCAGCTCGAGTTCCTTCCTTCCTGCTTCCGTCAACTCCATCCCTCCAAGCCTTGGCCTCCCCTCAGCACCTCATCCAACTGGCAAACTTCCGAGGAGAGGCAGGACAGTGAGCAGGCGCTCTGCCCAGACTGTCTGGGTTCAACCTCCAGAGCTTACCAGCTCTGCAACCTTGGGTAAGTCGCTTAGCTTCTCTGTGCCTCTGTTTCCTCATCTATACAATGAAGATAATAATAGAAGCCTCTTTTTCAGGAAGATGCGGTTATGGGTGCTACAGAGCTCTGGTCCGCCAGTTCCTGCTGCAAGTCACCGCTATTCGCTCACCAAGAAACAAGTTGGTCAGGAAGCTGCACGGCAGCTGTGGTGTTTTTTTGTTTTGTTTTGTTTTGTTTTGTTTTTTGAGACACAGCCTTGCTCTGTTGCCCAGGCTGGAGTGCAATGGCACAATCTCGGCCCACTGCAACCTCCATGTCCCAGTTTCAAGTGATTCACCTGCCTCAGCCTCCCGAGTAGTTGGAATTACAGGCATCTGCCAACATGTCCGGCTAATTTTTGTATTTTTAGTAGAGACAGGGTTTCGCCATGTTGGCCAGGCTGGTCTTGAACCCCTGACCTCAAGTGATCCATCCACCTCGGCCTCCCAAAGTGCTGGGATTACAGCCGCGAGCCCCCACGCCCCGCCCAGCTGTGGCTTTTAAGGACACCAGAGAAACACTCATGGAGCCAGAGGTGGCAAATCACCGAATTAGAATTACCCTAACCAGCTGCAAAGAAAAAAATCCCTGGAGGTGTGTGCTGACTTGATCAGAGGCACCAATGAAAGGACTCTCGAAAGTGACAGGACCAGTTCTGATGCCTCTCAGGACTTTGAGAATCACCCTAAGAAAAACTTGTGGTGGGCTGGGCGTGGTGACTCACGCCTGTAATCCTAGCACTTTGGAGGCCAAGGCGGGTGGATCACTTGAGCCCAGGAGCTCAAGACCAGCCTGACCAACATGGTGAAACCCCGTCTCTACAAAAAAATACAAAAATTAACGAGGCGTGGTGGCGCACACCTGTAGTCCCAGCTACTCAGGAGGCTGAGGTGGGAGAATCGCTTGAACCCGGGAGGTGGAGGTTGTAGTGAGCCGAGATTGTGCCACTGCACTCCAGCCTGGGCAACAGAGCAAGACCTTGTCTCAAAACAAAAAAAACAAAACAACAACAACAACAAAAACTTGTGGTGAAGGTTCTAAGATGCAGGATGTCTTCCAGATAAGAACCCACAAGTGACTCATTGACTTGCACCGTCCTCCGAGGTTATCAGCTCATTACTTCCATTAGTAATGTACCCAGGAGTGAAGGCTGAAGTCACCATTGCAGACGCTTAGGTCAACTATTTTAATAAATTGATTACTAGTTGTTAAAAAAAAAAGACATAGCCGCCACCTCCTAGTGCTGTTGTTAGGATTAAACAATCCTATGGACAAGGTTTCAAACAGCCCCAGGCACAGGCTATGGGCTCAATGATCAACAGCTGCTGGAGTCCCTGCAACATGGTGGGTGAGGGGGAGGCGTCAGGGTGTCAGGGAAAGGGATTGACTCAAGGCCTCCAAGCCTCACCCTGGGGAGGAGGAGGGACCTGGTGTGTAACTAACTGGTCCTGAGGGGAGAAGGGCCATGGGTGGTGAGGGGGAAGGACAGAGGGTACCCAGAGGAACAGCCAAAGTAAGGACTGTCCTCTGGGGGGGAAGGAAATGAAAGTTTGCGCTGAGTCTGTCCTGCCTGGCTCCCGCTATTCCTCCTTCCATTCTTCCTTCCCTTTGTACCCCAGTCCTGAGGGAGAGACAGACATGGAGAGATCCGTTGTCAGGCTTCACCCTGCTCCCTGGGCAGGCCTCAGGCCACCAATCATTCTTTTAGGGCCTCCAGCCCTCTAGATAGGCTGGCGTAGGACTCCACTGGGACAGGGTGGTCATTGCTGTAGAAGGCAGGGCTGTGTCCCCCTCAGACTGGGGCTCTCTGAGGACGGGGCTGAGTCTCCTCCCTGGGAGTCACCTCATTTATCTCCTGGAAGAAGACTGACCTCATGGGTGTTCTAGGGAGGGAACGGATGTTCCATTTACTCACAAATTCCTTTCTTCTTGCAGATAGGTGGGCCACAGGATAGAGCATTAAAGGGCCTGGTAGAAACTAGAAAGACCTGGTAAGGGCCATGGAGTCCATGCTTGGCGGTGGGGGCTGATGGAGCTTATGTTAGGGACATACTCTCTTCCCTGGTCCTGCCCCTGGCCCCAGCCAGCAGCTTTCTCAAGCTTGCGCCAGTTTCAGGGGGCAGGAAGGAGTGTGGATGGCTCCCCAATGCCCAGCCTTCTTAGGAGTCCCAGAGGGAAGCCCCCGCGGTGTAGGGGTCTGAAAGACCATCTCCACACAGAAAACACAGGGGTTTATTGAGCTTCAGGGGCTGCCCACTTTGTGTCTGTTGAATAAATAATTGCAAACTCGCAGGCCAGTTCCTCCCCTAGCCTAGACCACTCACCTCTGCCAGCCTCTGTCTTCCCAAACCCCTCAGAGCCAGCCCGTGTTCCCCAGTCGGCCCAGCTGCACACTGTGTCAACCTCTCTGTGCCCTCATTGCACTCAAGCCCGGCCTCCACTCAAGCCCTCAATCTTGTCACTCATTCAGCAATGCCCAGGCTCCACCACCAGAGACTCTGGTTCAATTGGCTGGTGGTGGGGCAGCAGGGCATTGATTCCTTTTCATTCCCTAGGTCATGCTAACATGCGTGCTAGCAAAGCTGGAAGTCTAAGCTGTAGGCTCCTCCAGAGGAAGGGGAGCTACCTTTTATCTCTAAATCCTAGCATCTAGCACGTGCCTGGCTCATAATAGGTGCTCAATAAATGTTTGTTAATCAATGATTGCCTAACAGATGGGCCATCCCCTTCCTGGAGGTGCCTGAAGGTACCCAGGACTGGAGTCACTGTTCCTCTCCAGCAGTCAACGCAGTGATTAAGAGTTTCTCTCTGTTGCCAGAAAGAACTGGCTTCAAATTCTGCCACTTCCTCAACTTTGGGCAAGTTAAACCTCAGTCTCCTCATCCACCAATGAGGCTGATAACATCCCCTCCCTCAGAGAGTTGTTTTGAGGGTGGAGAACACTTAATTCTGTGAAGGCTTAGCTCAGGCAGTCTGTGTTAACCTGGGTCCTGGCAGGAAACAGATGGGTCATTCGAACTGTTCAGGTGTTTACCAAAGGGGTTGTTTGCATAGGTGAGGGCTGGGTTGAGGAAAGCAACAAGGAACGGTGTGGGCTGGGTTGAGGAAAGCAACAAGGAACAGTGCAGAACGCCTGGGCCAACCATGCTGGGGAGCTGGCCATCCATAGGAAGGATAGAGAGGAAAGGGGAGGGAGCGGTCAAAGGAACCCAGAGACAAAATTATGCTGTAGGCCAGGCGCAGTGGCTCACGCCTGTAATCCCAGCACTTTGGGAGGCCGAGGTGGGTGGATCACTTGAGTTCGGGAGTTCAAGACCAGCCTGGCCAAGCTGGTGAAGCCCTGTTGCTACTGAAAATACAAAAATCAGCTGAGCATGGTGGCAGGCACCTGTAACCCCAGCTACTTGGGAGGCTGAGGTGGGAGAATCACTTGAACCTGGGAGCTGGAGGTTGCAGTGAGTCGAGATTGTGCCACTGCACTTTAGCCTGGGCGACACAGTGAGACTCTGTCTCAAAAAAAAAAAAAACTATGCTATAGGCAAGGGGCCATGACAGGTACCATGGACATTGAGGGGGCAGCCACTGCCATCCTAAAATATCTACCCCAACCTCACTCACCTTCCTCCCTCCAGTCTCCCATCATTGGGTAACACCACCCAGAGAAGGTCCCAGGATGCAATCCACAGAGTCAGCCTCCCGGGGCACAGTGCAGGGCAGAAGAGGGGGGAGAGTGGATTTGGAGGAGCAAACAGAAGGTATCCAGCACTGACATCAGCCAGCACTGATTAAATAGTATTGTTATTATTACTGTTCATTTGGCCCGTGAACCCTCTTGTGATAACTGACCTTGATATTTAACTGTATTGTATCCACACACCGGGTCTCCTTGGCGTAGCAGATGGCCTGGGGGCAGGACCAGGTCCTCGCAGCAGGTGCAGCAGGTGCCCCGTGCATACTGGAGGAAGAAAGGACTATGTCTTTGCACCACAGCACACTTCCATGTTCAGCCACAGGCATTCACGCTTTTGACAAGCCATCAAATGGCTTTTCTATAGCAAGCTTCATTAAAATGGAAGCACATTGCTCTAGTGGGCAGATGGGGCCACTTTATTACTTTTTAATTTGTTTACAGAAAGCCCATGTTTGGTGTACACCATCTTTGCAAATAGTAACAAATGGGCATGTTTGTTGCCTCCAAAGCTGTGATGTCCCTGGATAAATAGACCGAAACCATGTTGGAGCGCTGCACTTGGTTACTCTTAATAGAATCTGACATGCTCTTCAAAATGTGCGGAAGGCTGGAGGGAAGGGGGCCACAGTGTGTATGGCATGTGGCTTTGAGTGACTCTAGTCCCTCTCTGGGCCCTCTTTTTCAATCTACACAGTAAGTCACCAGGCCCAAATGGAGCCTTTGCAGCTCTCCTATTCCACGACTTCAGGATTTCTCTACCTTTACCATCCTGGAAGCTACAAACCTTCCTACGCCACCCGCCTCCCAACTCCCAAAGGAAGCCCTCTTCACTCAAATGAGATAAAACTTACAAATTACCAAATTCATTTTGAAAATGGGTCAAATTGAATGAAGAATACTTAATGGAGCATAACTATTCAAATGGCAGTTAAACACTCATACAATACACCCCCAAAGCACCAATATTCTCAAACTGATCAGGACCCTCCAATTCCAGTTTCATTCATTATTAGCTGTGCAATGTTGTTTAACCTCTCTGTGCCTCAGTTTCCTCACTGGTAAAGTGGGGATAATAATGATACCCTCCACCTGGGCTGTTGGGGGGATTTGATTCCCTTTTGTGGCTTATTTTGAGGCAGAGTCTTTCCCCGTCACCCACGCTGGAGTGCAGTGGTGCGATCATGGCTCACTGCAGCCTCGAACTCTTGGGCTCAAGGGATCCTCCCACCTCAGCTTCCCAAGTAGCTGGGACTACAGGTGCGCACCACCACTTCTGACTAATTTTTTTAAAGTTTTTTTTAGAGATTGGGCCTCACTAAGTTGCCCAAGCTGGTCTCAAACTCCTGGCCTCAAGAGATCTACCTGCCTCCATCTCCCAAAGTGCTGGGATTACAGGCATGAGGCACTGCACCTGGCCAGGATTCAATTCTTCTAACCATTCAGAACAGGGTGTGGCATCAGCAAGTAGTAACTGTTAATTACTGTCATTGTCCTTATGCATGGTAGCAGTAGTACTTCTATTAAAGAGAAAGGACTTGGGACTATCTCTGTTACATAAAGTGGCCCATTCAGCAGAATCTGTCCTGTCCTGACCACACCCAAGGAAGGACACTTGCCCTTCAAGTCACTTTCTATCACACTCCCCTGGTTTCTTTTTTTCAAGGCACTCATCATCATGAAAAAAAAATCCTTTTTATGTATCTTCCTATTTGTTGTCAGTCTCTCTCCCTCTCAGCATGGGCTCCACGAGGGCAGGGACCTTGTGTCACTCATGGCTATCTCCCCAGTGCCTAGAACAGCATTTGGCAGTTTCTCCATAAATATTTGTCAAATGAATGAACGTCTACATCCACAAAGTGTGTGGTGTTGTGCAGACATGAGCTCTGGGAACTAAGATGCTTGTTACAAGGGCATTGGTCAAAGCCGGGCCCTTGGGAAGCCACAATACACACAGGCACACCTGACCTCTGAAGTCTGAATTCATGGGACTATCCATTAACTGGATCTTTGTTTTAACTTTTAAGATAAAACAAGATCAGAAAAGAATGCAAGGAACAAAACAATATCCTAATCCTTTACCTCCTGGGCCTCCCCTCCAGGGACCTGGGATAAGGTGACATCTTGTCCTGAAAAAGGGTTCCCAGGGTGCAGAGGCTCTGTGGTGAGGAGGATATGCCATTTTGGGTGACCAGCATGTTAGAGTTTAAAAAGTTATCTTGGAGCCATCATCTCATCTGACATCTCCTTGTGAGGATGGAAAGCCCCCACGCCCTCTAGGTGTTATTGCCCCCATTTTACAGATGTGGAAGCAAGGGGAAGAGGAAGAACTGACTCACCCTTCTGACAGCCTACCCACGGCGCCTGCTGATAATACCTTATGGCCTCCTCAGAAAGGAATATTAATAACCCCGCTAAGGCAAGGGACAGAATTTATGCATTTCAAATCAATGTTCAACTGTAGGAGAATGAAACTAAAAGGAATCGGCTATTCTCAGTTAACCAGTGTATACTATTAGCCAGAAACACACACACACACACACACACACACACACACACACACACTGCCCCCAACATTCTGGCTGGAAGTATACCTTAAAGGTCATCCCACTGGGCGCCCTCAGAATTTCAGAAAGTATATGTCTCTAATTGATCACTCTAGCAAAGATGCAGGAGCCAACATGATGAAATAAAAAGGCTGCTTCTCCTGAGAAGGGTTCAAAGGCATTCTGTTATTATCATTGACAGTAATAACACTCAACACTTAATAAGTTTGCACTAACTATGCACCAGGTACTGTTTTAAGCCCTTCAGACCACAGCAACTTTGTGTTGTATTATTTTCCCCACTTTTCCCCACTGTTTTTTGTTGTTGTTGTTGTTGTTGAGATGCAGTCTCTTGTCAGCCAGGCTGGTGTGCAGTGGCGCAATCTCGGCTCCTTGCAACCTCCACCTCCTGGGATTAAGCAATTCTCCTGCCTCAGCTTCCCGTAGCTGGCACTACAGTATTTTTAGTAGAGACGGGGTTTCACTATGTTGGCCAAGCTGGTCTCGAACTGACTTCAGGTGATCCACCCGTCTCAGCCTCCCAAAGTGCTGGGATTATAGGCGTAAACCGCCACGCCCAGCCATTTTTCTCACTTTATAGATGAGGACACGGAGGCACAGAGAAGTGAAGGGACACCCTCAAGATAACAAAGCTGGTAGGTGGCAGAGCCAGGATTCAAATCCAGGCAGACAGATTCCTGGGCTCACATTCTTCACTCTTACAACCTGTTGTCTCTCCAAGGGAAAAATCTTAGGAAAAATTTTTTAAAAAGTAAAAATATACGGTGTGGTATGGTTTGGCTCTGTGTCCCCACCCAAATCTCATGTTGAAATGTGATCCCGAGTGTTGGAGGGGGGGCCTGGTGGGAGGTGATTGGATCATGGGGGTGGTTTCTGGTGGTTTAGCACCATCCCCTAGTGCTGGCTCATGAGATCTGGTTGTTTAAAAGTGTGTGGCACTTCCCCCTTGGCCCTTTCTCTCCTGCTGCCATGTAAAGAGGTGCTTGCTTCCCATCCACCTTCCTGAGGCCTCCCAGCCATGCTTCCTGTACAGCCCACAGAACTGTGAGGCAATGAAACCTCTTATCTTTATTAACTGCCTAGTGTCAGGTAGTTCTTTATAGCAATGTGAAAACAGACTAATACATAGTAATACTGGTAAGAATCCATCTTATTGCTAAAATTTTAAATCACAAAGATAATTATTAGTAGTGAAAGCTCATGACTGTCCTGTTGGCTGTAAAACCTTCCATGTAATAGCATTATCGGTGAGTGAGGCTACAGAAGATGGTCCAACATTTTGGCTGGTGGACATGACGGAAACAGCGTTTAGGCCACGGTTATAAAACATGTGTCCCATCATGATTACTCCTGGGTCTCGGAAATGGTGCACTCATCTCACCCCTGCTCTCCTTTTACATATAAAGTATGTGAAGCCCAGAGAGGTTAGGTGACTCACCAGAGGTCACACAGCAAGTTGTGGGGGAACCTAACCACTCAATTCAATGAATGCTTAACGTCATATCTGCCATTGGATTGAGTTATGTTCTTTGCATTAGAAGCCAGAGAGAAGCCCAATGCCAGATCAGGATGGGCCAAGTTAGCCAGCAAAGGGCTAGAACCAGTTCCTTCCAGGGCTCCAGTCACAGCCCAAGCTTTTTCTGCCTAAGTGCAGCTGCTGCTGTGGGGTAGTCACTTAAGGGTTTTAGCCCTTGGCTCTCCTCAGGAGAGGAAAAAGGAAAGACCAGAGCCTGCTGATCCTTTTGTGTGAGGGCCAATGAATACCTCACACCTTTCAGAAACTTCCAAATAACCCTCTGCCTTCCAGTAATTCTAGGAGAATGGAAATTGACTCCCACCTGCCTCTACTACCACCATTCAAGCTAATGGCTGGGGGAGAGGCCAGGAACCACTTCTCTGTGTGCCTGCAGCCTCCTCCTCCTCCTCCTCACAGGCCCCGGATATTGATCATCTCCATCAGTGATGTCACAGGACAGGATGGGGAGGAGGCCCTGCCCTGCAGGGGAAACTGAAGACAGAGATCTCCAGCCATGCAGCCGGGAAGTGGGAACAGCAGAGGAAGGGTGCCCAGGAGCCCCTCCGAGGGTCTGTGCTGGAGGCTTTCCAGTGAGGCAACAGCAGCTTATTACAGCTAATTTCCTTCCCCTTGCTAGAACCAAAAATCCACAGGGTTTTCGCTGCATATTTGTTTATCTGGCACTCTCAGCTTGCCTCCCTTTGGGGACCATAAGAGATGCAGAGGAAAGAAACAACACGGCCTTCCATAATTTCAAAGTCAGTTCCTGAGTTAATAATAAATTAAGAGCTGGGGGTGGGGTGGAGGCCTAGATGTGACGGGCCCACTCTTGCAGCATAGACCAGCCCCTCTGGGAACATCTTCTGGAAGTCAGGAGAAAAAGTAGGTGCCCTGGGGACCGAAGATGCTGAGGTGGCTTCCCCACTGTGGAAAGCTTCCCCCTGGACCTCAGGTTTCTGTGGTACCCACACCAGGATGGATGGGGATGGAGGTGGGAAGAACTGGAAAGTATTCTCTCCCACTTCTCTCCGGATCAGGCACCAGCCCCATCGGAGCACCCAGTAGTCCCACAGTCTCTGAGGAGGGGGGAGCATAGCTGTTTCAGAGAGAACAGCAAGACTTCTCTCCCTGGAAGACGACTAAACCCACTCACCTCTGAGGAGGTTTCCAGACCAGCAGCCATGCCAGTCGGAAATCCAACAGTCCCAAATGCCTGTGTGATTTTGTTATTCATTCCTTAGGTCCTAGGAAGACTATCTCCCAGACTAGAAGCTCCCTGGAGACCAGGGCCTCTGACATCTGATGGAAGCTCAATCAATTCTTGTCAGAGCTACAGCGTGAGGGGACTGGGAAGCAGCAGGGAGGATACTAGGCAGGTTTTGCCCCAAGAAGGTGGATTGGGGGCGGTGAACAAGATCACTGCCCTGAAACATCTGAAGGGTGGTCCTGTGGGCATGGAGTTCACACCTAGGCCAACAAGAAGAGCTAGGATGAATGAGAGATGACACAAGGGACTCGACTTGGGATCCAGAAAAAGGTGAACTTTCTGGGAGTGGCTCAGCGAGAGGCAGTGAGCCTCCCACTGCAGGGGGAGCTTCTGGGGAGGGGCCCGGAGCACAAGGTGGCGGTCGGACCTGGTGGTTGTTAAGATCCTTACCAAGCCCAAGAGTCAATCCGTGACAGACAGATGTTCCAGTCTCTTCTGCCCCTACACCTAGAGCTCCGCCTCCTGACCACACAGAGAGGGACCAGAGGCAAATGTGCAGGAGGACACAGGGACCCAATCCCAGCCAGGGAGGCCACCAAACGAATCAATCAGGCAAACAGCCACAGGCAGAGGATGGACACAGAGGTGGCTGGTGTGGGGCTCTGTCCCCCTCTTCCCCACCCCATGGCCTAGAGGACAGTCCCCATGTCTGCCAGCTGAACGGGCTAATAAATAGGAAAATCTGTCTTCCCTGCTGATGGAGAGAGTGTTCTGTCCTCTCCATCGCAGGGCAGTGAGGCCTCAGCTCATCCTGCATGCTACAGGGGACCCACTCATTCTTCACAAGGAAAATGGGGCAGCGCAGAGCCGGGGAGTGACTTGCCCGCAGCCACACAGCTCACACGACTGGTAAGAGGAAGGGGCGAGGCAGAGCCCAGGACTCCTACCCTACTGCCAGCCAGTATTCTTTCTCCTGCCCTTGCCTGCCCCTGTAGCACCATCTGCTCCTGCAGCAATTGGGATTCCTTTTAAAACATATGTTCATCTCAGGCAGGTCCCAAAGTGGATGGAGAAAGGATATATATGTTCTTTGCTGGCCCAGGAAGAGCTGGCAGAATGAGCTCTTGACATTTCTGGGATACCAGAAGCATTCCTGGGAATGCTTCTGGTCTCCATGCTTCCTCCCCACCACCATATTCTCTCCCCAGCACTGGGAAAGCATGGATTTGTCATTCTTCTCTTCCCTGTGCCCATCTGCTTCCTTCCAGGAGCCCCTCCACACCTTGAAGGCCAGGCCAGCTCCTCCAGCTCCTGATGGGCTGTTAACAAGAAATTTGGAGGCCAGACCCCTGTGCACACTGCTGAGGAGCCCAGGGCAGTTCAGGACTGAACACAGCCAGATGCGTTCAGCAGGGACCATGACCTCTCCCCGTCTGTGAGTAACAGGAACTAGTTCTGGAACTAATCCACATCTGAACCCAGACCCCTGAAGTTCACCCTCCTTCACCCACCAAAGCAGACAGCTCCGTCCTACAGATTCGGCCCCTCCTCCACTACCCAGACACTGTCTGAGGCTGGAGACTGGACGCAGTGACCTCTGGGGATCCCTTGCCTGAGGTTTCTGGTTCCATCAATCCCAGGGAGCTGGAGAAGGAGAGCGGATTTCCCTCCAGAACTCCCGCGGATACCGACCTGAGCACATCCGCTAAAGTCCTCGCAGCAGCGCGTTCACAGGCTCCAGAGCAGGGCCTGCGGGTCCTGTCTCCTCCCCCACCCCGCCCCTCCTCTCAGACCCAGGGCAATTTCCCTACAAGTGTGCTCACGATGGGCCCTCTGAGCCACGGCGCCAAATGACTGGATTTCAATCAGAAATCCATCTCCCTTAAGGACCGCTTTGGATAAAAGCAGAAGTAACCTGCAATCTAGATGCTGATGGCAAGCCATAATGGGGGAGCCGGAGAGAAGCCGGGCCCAACTCCGGCCCCAGCGCCCAGCCACGGCGAAATCAGGCCTCAGCTGAAGCGCACGCAGCTTCCATGGCCCGAGGAAAAGAGGGTAGCCTGAGTTCCCTCCATCTCCGCCACCAGCCGCCACAGGCTAAATCCTGGAGTCTGCCGATGGGGTTAGCCTGGGGTTAGCCGGCTGCTAGCCGTTTTAACAGTTGGCCGGGGGCCGGGGACCAGCCTTGCACCCCTGGTCAGGCCCTCTGTGTGGTTCTCAGCGCGCGCGCAACAACGGCCCTTATAGGCCGGCTAAGGAGGGTCTGGGTGTCCTTAAGAGCCAGGAGGAGCTGCGGGGCTCAGCACTTGTTCCCACCTACCAACCCCCAACCTCATCGCCAGCTGCCGCTTGCGCCACTGGGTCCTCTCCGGGCTATATTGCGGTCAGGAAAGGGTCACTCCGAGAGAGCGGGGCTGCTCCAATGACCCCCCCGCCTCCAGACCCCGCACCGCGGGCGAAGGCGGGGCTGTAAAGACAGGAGGGACCCCGCGGAGCGCTGTCGCCTCTGGTGCGCAGCACGGACAGCCTCCCTGGTAAATAATGCACGCCTCCCGGGCCAGGCTGCAGCAGGTAGTGTATCAAAGTAATATCGCGCTGCGAATTGCAGTGTAATCGCCGTAATTTAGGGTGAGCCCGTTTCGGAAGGGCTGCGCGCCCGGACGGGCAAGGTGACTGGAGCGTCTGCTCCGGCTTTGACCTCTGGATTTCCTCCAAGCTAAGTGTGCCCATAAAAAATGGAGAAGCCCAGGATGTCTCCCAGCAAATGGGGTGTGGGCAGAGAGATTGTATTATCTATCCAGACCCAGAGAGATGGATGCACCTGCCGGGAGAAAAGCGATGTCACTGCGCGCACAACCCGGCAGGCTGGGTATACGCGTGCGGCGCCCATCCTTTCCCAGGTGGCCGAGAAGGCCGGGCGATGGGACGGCTGCGCCCTGCCAGGAGCTAGATGTTTTCATTAGGACTTGGGCGGCCCCTGCCGCCGTGAGCTGGCGGATCCATGCCTCCCACGGGCTGCTCAGCAACCACCTTCCAGGGCCCCCAGGACCTGACTGCGCCGTGGCTGTTCCTCCTCCCTCCTCTAGTGCTGGCAAGGTGGGGTATCATTCCTGCCCAGGGCCTCCTGCGGGGCCTGCTGCCCGCCTCCCCTCCCCCAGCTCTACCAGGGAAAGTCTTTCTGGGGTGGAGAGATGATAGCAGGAAATGTGTTTGCAGGCTCCCTTCTAACTTCTTGATGGGAGCCAGCTGGAAGCGCAAAAGCTGTGTTGTCCCTCTGTGCTCTGCTCCTGGTGACCTGGAAGGCGATAATCATGAGCCTCTCTCAGGAAAGACAAAGAAATGGAAAAACTTACTAGGGGCTGCAGGCCCGTCACATTGCATTAGCAGAGAGCCTTGTGTCTGCGGCCCTACCTCGGTGCCAGGCAGGGTGTTCCGTGTATCTTTAGAAGCCCCTGCCCCCACCCCATGCCTAATTTCCCGGACCTAGGAGTTACTGGTTCCTCCTCACCCATCTCTAAATCATTTTACGTCTCTCATTGAAGAGCTGGGGCAGACACCCAGCCTTCCTAGTCTGAGAATCTGCTAATATTCCCCAGCCATGTTCCACAGCCCCCTCCAGCTTTTCTTTTTGCCTGGGTGGTGGGCTCTGAGCTAGTAGGGACCTTGGAAACCAGCAGTTCTGGTTAAACAAACCAGAGTGCATCCTTCCCGCAGAACATTCTGCAGCAAGAATGAGGGAGATTTATGTGCATGGGGACATGGAAAGATGTCCAGGATATATTGTTAAACAGAAAAGACAAGTTGCAGAATAGCATGTAAAGTACAGTCTCATTTGTGTTACATTTTAAATAAAGGCTATATATACTCACATGCTTGCATATGCATAGAAAATGTCTGGAAAGATAAAAAGAGACTGTTAGCAATGGTTGTCCCACAGGATAAGGAGAAGCAGAGAGGGACTTTAACCTCTCATCTTACATTATGTACTGTTAAATTTTTTTAACAATTGTATTACTTTCATAATTTAAATATAAATCTTCCTCCTCCCCCCCCACAAAAAAACAACAACAACAACAACAAAAAAACAGCAATCTCTCAGCCCAACCCCTTATGAAACTGAGGCCCAGAGAAGGAAAAGGACTTTCCCAAGTTGCACAGCACTTATAGCTTGGCCTCAGCACTGGTCCTGCCCTCATCTCACCCCAGGCACACAGCTCTGCCAGCCAGACCCACCAGACCCATGAGGGAATCATGGACCACCCCTTCCCAGAGCAGGAAGGGCCCCTGACTGGGGTGTGACCTTACTTGAGGGAGCAGTCAGATAAAGGCAGGGGATCCCAAGATGAGAATTAGAGATGGATTTGGAACCTAGCTGGATGGCCTGCACTTGCCTGTGACCTTATCCAGCCACTGCCAGCCCAGTCTTCTGACACAGCTGGCTTTTCTTGGTCCAGGCTTGGCCAGGGTAGGGACTGAAGGGTCAGGCCTAGGGTGACCTACCATCTTGATTTGTCCAGGACTGAGAGGTTTCCCGTGACGTACGACTTTCATTGCTAAAACTGGGCAGTCCCTAGAAAACAGGAACAAGTCGGTCACCTTTGTCTTGCCAGACATGTCCGCAGCAACCTGCTAAGAGTCTGGCAAGGACACCTCCTGGTAACTCAAGGGCAAAGATTCTAGAAGTTTATCTCTGGGTGAAGACAGCCAGCCCCTGCTCTGATTTTTCTGAAAAATATGAAGCTGCAAGAGTTAATTTACATTTTGTCAGTTGTGTTTCTCCTTGCATTCATCCACACAGAGGCACACACACACACACACACCGCTCCTAGTCTCCCTTAGTCTACTGAGAGGCATGTCCACCGGGGCCCAGCAATACCACACAGAGCCTACTGAGTCTCTTTGAGCAACATAATCCCCAAGAAATTCTAGAGCCTATAATTACACATGGGATGCAGCGCAATTTCTCATCTCTCCCTCCCCACCCCAGGAGACAAAAAGGAAATTTCACACCCTGGTGAGCCCGGCTCATCTTTTCCTCTTTGATGCCAGCCTGGGGTTAAAAAGCAGGGACAGACGACACACACCTCCTCTGGGGCCTGATTCCTTGGCTGATTTTGAGATTCAAAGCATGCATCTTAAAGATCATAATCTGATTGTGCTATGCCCGCCTTCCCGGCCGATTAATGGCCTCCTGGCTTCCGCACTGCAGCACCCAGTGCTCTGCAGAAAGCCACCTCCCACAGCCCAGCTCCACCTGAGTCTGGCAACCCAGAGGAGAAAAGGCTAAGGCTAAGCAGGGGGCGTGTCAAGGAAGGAACAGAGATCTAAGTTCAAGTCCTAGTCCTGTCGCTAGCTAGCTGTGTGACTTTAGATAAATTGCTTGCCCTCTCTGGTCTTTGATTTCCTCACCATGAAATGAAGGTATTGACCTACATGGTCTCTAAGCCCCTTTAGACCCAATAAACCAGACTTCCTTGGTTAAACTCTCGACTCCTCCTTCTAGGTGGGTAAGCTTGGGCAAGTTTCTCCACTTTTCTATGTCTCTGTCTTCATCCACCTCATTGTGGATTCTTAGTAAGAATTAAGTGAGTTAACATTTTTAAAGTGCTTAAAACAGTGCCCGGCACATGCCAAAGCACTTGTGGCAGGTATATCGGTGCTCCGTCTTTATACCCCTGGCACTCACTAGTCCCATGCCTGGCTCTTGGACTCCAAGCATCTGTGGTTCTCTTCCCTGCCTGAAAAGTTTCTTTGATTCCCACACCCCTACCCCATCACTCCAGTGTCCTTGCCCTGAGCTCCACGCAGGCTGAAAGCACAAGGAGTGTAAATGGCTCAGAGCAGCCCTCAACCTGATGACTGTAGGGAGTTGGCATATAAATACCCCAGTGGTCCCTCTGAGATAGCTCTGAGGCTTGTTCTGCACAGCCTCGCAGAGGTTCAGCAGGATTGAGCCCTGTACCCAGGAGGCTAACTGCTCATTCACACACCTTTTATTGTCTTCCCTCCTGCCCCTGGCTTCCCCACCCAGTGCTCCTCAGGATCACTCTCCAATAAACCGCTTGCACCCAAATCCCTCCCTCAGTTATTACTCTGTGCTAATGCACTTCACAAATGTACCTTTGTTCCTTCTTTTCTTTCTTTTTTTTTTTTTTGAGACAGCATCTCACTTTGTCACCCAGGCTGGAGTGCAGTGATACAATCATAGCTCACTACAGCCTTCAATTCCTGGACTCAAGAGCTCCTTCCGCCTCAGCCTCTCAAGTAGCTAGAACTAAAGACATGAGCCACCACATTCGGCTAATTTTTTAATTTTTTGTAGAGGTGGGGTGTTTCTATGTTGCCCAGGTTGGTCTCAAACTCCTGGCCTCAAGTAATCCTTCTGCCTCTGCCTCCAAAGTGCTGGGATTACAGGGATGAGCCACTGTGCCTAGCCTACCTTCTCTCTTCACAACCACCTGAGAAGTGAGTGTGATTGTGCCCACGTTACAGATGTGGAAACTGAGGCCAATGGAGGCTAAATGCCTTGCCCAAGACCACACGGCAGGTGAGTGGCCCAGCTGGGATTTGAAGCCATGTCTGTCTGACGCCACAGACTCTACATCTCCATCCATCTCCCTCTTTTCCCTCTGAGGGGCTGGATCCTGCTTCAGAGATGGAAACCTCATTCCTTCAGAGGTACAGCAGCAGCTCCTTTGCTCCAGGCAGACAGCAGAGGCACAGGGCTAGGGCCATCTGTGATAATTTCTCCTTTTCCAGTCACACTCATAAAACCCTTGGGTGGCACGGTCCCAGGCAGAGCAATCAGGCACTTGGTACCACAGCCCCAGTTTACGTGCAAACATGTGGAAACCCTTGAGGGAAAGTGGCCTCCCAAAGTGCCAGGGTTGGACCGAGCTGCTGCCTGCCCCAAAGGGGTAGAGCACTTCCTGGTCCCCAGCTAAGCCCCCCTCTCAGCCCCTGCAAGTGTGTGCTGATGGCAAGAGCAACAGGCCATATGCCTGAGACTTGGGGAGCCAAGCCTCACATCATCCTCTCAGCGTAGAGAGCTCACTTCAGACCTGGCCTTGTTACAGTTCCTGGCTTTATACATATCAATAGCTTTTATACGCACATGGTTCCAAATCCACAAAAGCCTTCCTCTTTTCCTGTGCCCCAGCTTCCCTCTCTGAAGACAACAGCCGCTGTCACCAATCTGCTATGAGTCCTTCCAGAGATAGTCTATGCACAGACAGGCACATAAATGCAGTCATTCCAAACACATTCTTCTTTTTCTCTAGAACAAAATGTCTTGGAGATCTTTCTGTGTGAGTACAGAAAGAACTTCCTAATTCCTTTTTTAAAGCTATATAGTATTCCAGTGTATTTACGTCCCATAATTGATTTAACTGGTTCTCAGTGAATGGAAATTTGAGTTATTTCCAATCATTTATTAATATAAATCTTGTACATAAGTTATTTTACACACTTGGAAATAAAACTATAGGAAAAATAGCTAGAGATAGAATTACTGGGACAAGAGGAATACACATTTGTAATTTTAAAAGATATGACAAACAGACCTCCAAAGGTGCTGAATCATTTACACTCCCACCGGTTATGTGCTGTGCTGAGACCAAACTGCATGCCAGGGATGGGTGTGGATTATCGACTTTGGTCTCACCACATTCCTGGGGGGGTGGCACTGTTATCCTTATTTGATGAGAAAGTTGAGAGAGTTCAATTTTGCCCAAGAAGAACCAATAAACCTTTTATTATTTCATGACATACTAGGGTCTGTGCTTTACATTTATTATCTTATTTAACCTTCACCATGGCACTATGAGGTGGGTACTTTTACCATCACCACTCATTTTACACATGAGCCTAGTGTTGCAGCTCAGAGAGGTTAAGTAGCTTTCCTAGCATCACACAGCCAGTGGTAAGTGGCAGAGCCAAATGTGAGCCTGGGCTCTCTCTGCTCCCACCAGGAGTCTATCACTGGCTTCCTGCTTCCTGCCTTATGTGTGCCTCAAACTCCTCTAGTTTGGGAGTTAGGGGTTGCAGAAAGCAGAGTCCCCTGGAGGCATTAGACCGAGAATCAAGGAGTCGGCGATTGCTAGAAGGTAAGAGCTGGAAAGGATCATGAAAGGGGCAGGGCGAGTGGGGCTGGAAATACGAGGGGTGGTTGCCTCAATGTTTGGGAGAGGTGGGGCTGCTGGGATGCTAAATTGTTGTACCCTGCATGGGATATTCCTTCCCCCAACTTGTCCACAGTGTCCCCTATTGAGAAATTCCACATTTCATTTTGCAGATGCAGAAATAAAGGGAGGATCCCCTTGGAAAAGGCACAGGAGTTCTGCATTGGAGGCAAAGCCAGGACGAGAAATTGCTCTGCCCACTCCAGGACCAGTGCTCTGAACTCTGCGTGGGGCTGCCTCCTGCACAACTTGAAACAAAGAGAACCAGACCAAGCAGCCTTAGTGTGTGTTGGCAGGGGAGGAGGGGCTCACTTACCAAGCACCTGGTGTATACACATAACCATTTAAGTTCCATGATAACTCTATCGTTTTACAGGAAAGGAGATTGGCACTAAGTCCCCCAGCTGAAGGAAGGTGTTGGAAGGCAGATTTTGGGAAGACTGAAACCCAAGCAAAGGGCTTTATATTGACTACAATATTGACTACAATGAGCTAACAAGGCTGATTACAGGTTCTTGAACCAGGACGTAACTTACGTGACTTGATCAAATTCGTGTTTTAGGACACTCACTCTGGTGGCAATGCTTTGTACATGCCATTCCCCCTGCTTGGAATGCCTTTCCCAGACTTGTATGCCCCAAGAACTGCAACTCAAAGCTCTCTGTGAAGCATCCCCTGAACTCTGATCCCCTCAAAGGCAGGGGCTGGGTTTTAGCTTTTCATCCCCAAGCTCTGGTCTAGTGTCAGGCACATCGTGGGAGCTTAACAAATGTTTATGGGGCCGGGCGCGGTGGCTCATGCCTGTAATCCCAGCACTTTGGGAGGCCGAGGTGGGCGGATCACGAGGTCAAGAGATCAAGACCATCCTGGCTAAACAGTGAAACCCCATCTCTACTAAAAATACAAAAAATTAGCCGGGCGTGGTGGCGGGTGCCTGTAGTCTCAGCTACTCGGGAGAATGAGGCAGGGGAATGGCGTGAACCCTGGAGGCAGAGTTTGCAGTGAGCCGAGATCGCACCACTGCACTCCAGCCTGGGCGACAGAGCGAGACTCCGTCTCAATAAATAAATAAATAAATAAATAAATGTTTATGGGATGAAGGAATGGAGTGATGAAGGCCTGACTGAGATAGCGGCAGCAGGAAGGAAAAGGAAATGTAAAGACAAGTTGAAGGAAGATGGACAAAGCCCCTTGACTGGTTAGATTTGACGATAACAGCTTGTACCTTCATAGCAACTGCTGTATACCAGTTTTCATAAGGGAAGTGCTATTAGCACCCGCATTTGACAAATGAGGAAACCAAGACTCGGAGAGAGTACACAGCTAGTCAGTGCTTGAGGTCACATAGCTCGTAGGCAGTAGAGCCAAGCTTTGAACCCAGGCTGTCTAGCCCGGGATTCATGCTCTTAACCTTTGGTCTGTTTTGTACAACTTACAAGGACAAGCAGGTGAGTAAAGTGAAAACTATCCATCCTGGAAAACTGGATAATGATGCTCAGAGTCCTGGGTCTTCTGATCTCTAATCTGTTGCACTGTCTGCCAGGTGACCCCGCTCCCGTTCATCACCTCCTTAAAGGCTCAGCCCAACACCCACCAGGATCCAAGCTCAGTCTCCACAGAATGTACTGCCTGGACAGAGACCCAGTGTGCAGACGCGGGGGCTGGGGAAGATGTGGGAGCACGGGCGGGAATCTAGGTCCCACCCCTCAGGCTCTCAGCCTGCCCCAGCAGGCTCCAGGCAGGAAGCCAGTCCAGACTGCCATGCCCTCTCTCTGCTGCGCCTCCTCCCTCACCCAAGTCACACTCCACACGCTAAGGTTCCTTTGTGGTGGGTGTTTTGATTAATTTTATTCTAATTAATTCAGTAATCTCAAGCTGTTTGCAAAATCTTGCACCAAGCGCCGTTCTGTGATGGATCTGCAGAAGGGGCTACAGACAAACACCCGATTCGTGTTGTTTCTCCATTGGCACTAAATATATCTTACGACTGGGAGAGAGTGGGCTGGGGGAGAGCAGCAGGACACTGCCTGCCTGCCGGCTTCTCACTGTCATTCCCCAAATGTCCTCTATTTGCCTGCGGCCAGGGCGTGGGGTCTATGGTTGGGGCACAGGGACCCCGAAGGCTTTCCTGCAGGCAGGCAGGCTGGGTGGCAGGGCTTTGAGCCCTACTCTGCCTCTTCCTCTTTGTGGAGCCTCGGGTGGTTTGCTTAACCAGCTTCAGCACCCTCACCTAGAAAATGGAGATGAGCTGGGCGCGGTGGCTCATGCCTGTAATCCCAGCACTTTGGGAGGCCAAGGTGGGTGGATCACAAGGTCAGGAGTTCAAGACCAGCCTGGCCAAGATGGTGAAACCCTGTCTCTACTAAAAATACAAAAATTAGCCGGGCGTGGTGGCAGATGCCTGTAATCCCAGCTACTTGGGAGGCTGAGGCAGGAGAATCACTTGAACCCAGGAGGCGGAGGTTGCAGTGAGCTGATATTATGCCACTGCACTCCAGCCTGGGCAACAGAGCAAGACTCTGTCTCAAAACAAAAAAAAAAAAAAAAGGAAACAGAGATGAAACGCCTACCCTGGCCACCTCAGACGCACTGAGAGCCAGCTGGAGTATGGGGACAGGCTTGGGAAACTGAAAAGACCTTAGGGTACTGCTGATGTCTTTATCAGAGAAGCCGTAGAGGGTGATGGGGAAGACTCAAACCAGATTTCCTGGGTTGGAATCCTGCCTCAACCTCTTACTAGTGGGGAACTTTGCAGAGGCTACTTCACCTCTCTGTGCCTCAGTTTCCATGCCTGTAAAATGAGGGTGAAAACAGCACCCATCTCAGAGGGTTCTTATAAGATTAAATGAATATGAGCAAAGCTTTTAGAACAGTGCTTGGCATGGAGTCAAGCACTATACAGGATAACTATTATTATGGTTATCTTAGTTGTCTTCATCCCTTCAAAATCTTCCCAGTGCATTGTAAATGCCTTCTCTGAATAACCAGAATGCACCTTGCACTCCAGTCTCAAAGCACTCATCCTTCCCTCATTTCTCTGAACGTGTTAGTCTTGGCCCACAACTGGTTTCCACTCCAAGTGGCCAATATCTCTCACCCCAGGTCCATAACTTCCACCATGGTAGGATTAAGGGGGCTTGGTCCGTGAGTGTTCCAGTAGTCCTATCCAAAGGGGACTCGGAGGCAACAAGATGATTAGAAGCGAGTTCATCTTAAAGCTGAGTCTGCTAAGTATACACAATGATTCTACTTAAAATCCAAATACAGGAAGGTTTTCAAAAATTGAGGTAATGTCAGTTGTGTATATGAAGGGTTATTTTTCTTTTCTGTGGAAGGACATTGGGAGGGACATACGGAAATGGGGGACATGCCTCCCAGTACACTTTTGGCACCTGTACTCATGCCATGAAGAGGAAAACAACTGACCCAACCAACAGGGCAAAGGAACAGGGTGGGAGGTGATGCTTTAGGTGGGTAGTCAGGGAAGGCCTCTCTGAAGAGGTGTCAAGCCCTGAGAAAAGGGAGAAAAGCCCATTGTGTGACAATATGAGTAAAGAGCACTCCAGGAAGAGGGTACAGTGTGCAAAGGCTTGAGGCGGGAATGAGCTTGGGGGTATTTGGGAGACAAAGTACAGCAGCGGAGGGGGACAGCAGGATAAATTAGAGTGACGAGGCCACAAGGTCCAGGCCAAGGGCCATCAGCCATAATAAGGAGCTGGATTTCATTCTAAAAATGCTGGGAGACTTTGGAGAGTTTTAAGCCAGAAAGTGACCTGATTTCATTTATGTTTTTAAAAGACCACATTGGCTGCTGCTCTAGCATTCATCCATCCATCCTTCCATCTGCTTATTAACAAGATTTCCTGCATACCTACTGTGTGCCAGGGTCTGTGCCAGGCACTTGCAGTTTAGAGAGTTGAGTAGGATATTGCCCTCCCTCGTGGAGCTCAGCATGGATGAGAAAACGAACTTCTGGTGCTTTCAGAAGCAGGGGTTGAGTGCCTGGCAGAGCTGTGTGCAGGGTGTGCACTGTGGAGGAAGGACTGGGGCCCTGGGATTGGGGACAGGAAGAGCTATTGAGAACAGTGGTTCTCCAAAGTGAGTGGCATCAGAATCTCCTGAAAGGCTTGTTAAAAACAGATTGCTGGCCGGGCACGGTGGCTCACGCCTGTAATCCCAGCACTTTGGGAGGCCAACGCGGGCAGATCACCTGAGGCCAGGAGTTCGAGACTAGCCTGACCAATATGGTGAAACCCTGTCTCTACTAAAAATACAAAAATTAGACGGGCGTGGTGGTGCACACCTGTAGTCCCAGCTACTCGGGAGGCTGAGACAGGAGAATTGCTTGAACCCGGCAGGGGAAGGTTGCAGTGAGCAGAGATGATGTCACTGTACTCCAGCCTGTGACAGAGCAAGACTCTGTCTCAAAAAAAAAAACCAAAAGCAAAAAAAGATTGCTGTGCACAATCTCCCCCCACCCGCCACACAGATTCTGATTCAGTAAACCTGGGGTGGGCCTGAGAATTTGCATTTTTAGCAGGTTTCTAGCTGGTTCTGAGGCTGCTGGCCCAGGGACTGCACTTTGAGAACCACTGTGTAGGAGGATCTCAACTTCTATGGACCAGAAAGAGCTATTTCTAGGAATTCTTCTCAGCACCCGAGGTGTGGACAGCTCCCCAACTGGCTCTTCATTGTCATCCACCAGTCAGGCCTGAGATAGGGAGCCCGCTGAGGACAGCATTTCCCCGCCATCTCCCTCCACCCACCACCCACCGCTTGGTTTCCACTCAGACCCCTGCCTCTCCCTGCTCCCTCCTTGGGAAGCACATCCTCAAACTCTGTCCTGCAACCGAAGGAGCAATTCCACTCTCAGTCACCTTCACTGATTCCTTTCAGGATGCAGAAGACCTCAGTTAACACTGCACCCGCCTCCTGGCCAGCCAACTGCCCCCATCTGTTCCTTTCCCAAAACTGCGCCCTGGGCTGGGGGACTTGGAATCCCCCAGCTCTGTTATCTGCATGCCACAGGCCTGATTCATTTCACAGCCACGTGGTCAGATGTCTCCTCACCCCCTTCTCCTCTTCCTGCCCCCGCCTTTCTCTGAGCTCTGAATGTCCCCTTTTCACCCAGCCATATTTCCCCAGCCCCCTCCTCTCCTCACTCCTTTGCCCATCCCATCTGTGATAAATTTGGCAGATTACCCCATGAAAGCCTAAATTATCAGTGTTCCTGGTCACTTTGGCCCTTAGTCCCTTAGAAAGACAGTGTTGAAATTGCAAGCATTCATCAGAACCTGAATTTCAAAATTTCTAAAATTTCCCTAATTTGAGGTTGTCTCAACTATCCTTCAAGACCAGAACTCTCCTTGGATTTTTCAGCAGGCAGTTGAGCCCAATCCCTACTTCTCTACCAGACTGTAAACTCCCTGAGAACAAGAAGCTCAGCCGCTCAACTCTGAGCCACTCGGCCTAGCACCGTGCCCAGCTCCTAGTAAGTGCCTAGGAGGTGGCCACTTTATTATGACTATTACCGTGCTAGTGTTGTTGCTGCTGTTATTGCTATCTGCTCTGCTCTCCTCATGCCTTGCCCAGTGCCTTGCACACAGTAGGGTCTCAGCAAAGTCTTACAGGTACACAGATGACAAATGCATAGTTGTCATCCTCACCTCGCTGCTCTTGCCTCCTACTACTTCATTCGCCTGTAACAGCTTCTCCCTCATTTGCCTTTTTTTTTTTCTTTTCTTAACTGCTGCTATGTTCTGAGCCAGAGCATTTGAACGATTTTTGTGCAATAACTCCCCACCCCCACGCCCAGATCTTTGAGGCCTAGGAGATTAGTGTCAGGAGATTTGGTGGGTAATGGGTTCTGGGCAGTAGAAAACAGCCTCCTTTACAGAGATACAATTATACAGGTTATACTTCCCTGAGTTCAGACACAGCCACAGACCTCGGGGAAGCTGGTGTCGGCACAGATGGTGCATGGGGCCACATTATATGGAATATTCTCCACTTGCTATAAAACTGTTGACAAATATAGGAAATGAGATGTTTTTCTTTTCCATGTTTTTTTTTTCTTTTCCTTAGCCAAACACTGCAGGCCCTCATGACTCACAAAAGTTTTGAGATATTACTCAGAAATATAGGAGGAAAACGCCATATTTCCCCCTGTCAAAGGTTTGGTTTTCTTATTTATTTATTCGCATGCCACTGGGTAAATTGAACCCTGAACAATATTAAAAGGAAATAAACATATCTCTCAGCCGCTCACGGACCTAGCACTCACCAGGGAGCTGGGTTATCAACAAGCCTCCCCAGATGGGGACAAAGTTGCAGTCTGGAGGGGGGGTGGGGGTCCAGGGGCCTGCAAAGCGGGGGCCCTGCAGCTCCCCACTCCAGGCAAGTGGAAGCTCCCTCTCCCCTGGCCAGCCTCCAAGACCCACAACTGATGCATACATCCACTCGGTGGCCATGGCAGCTCCCAGAAGGTGGAAAGACTCCATTTTTATTTCCACCTTTCCGGTACCTGTGCCTCTCACTGACCCATTCCAACACACACACAAAAACACACACATCAGCAATGACTAACATGTCCCAAACCATAGCAGAATGTCATTTCAGAGTCCTATCTGCATGGTTGAAATCAGAGGGTGGGATGCCTGAGAGCGTTCATATGGCCTGTTTACAGTCACTGAGAATCGATACTTACTTTGGGGGAAGAAAAAAAAATACATTAAATATATATATATATAGATATATATATACACACACACACACACACACACCCACACACACTCAGATACATATCGGTGGTGGATAGATGGATCTTTCTCACCCTGAAAACCATGACAGATGAGTTTTGTTTGGGCCTCTATGCATTTTAAAGGTGCATTTAAACTCACTAAATTAGAATCTGGATCGGTGGCGGTGCCCACCCAACCCTGGCCTCCTCCTCTTCCCCTCAGCAGGAAGGCAGCCAACCAGGTTCTCATTCAGAATTTAATCTTGCCTGAGTGGCGTGACCACTTCTGTCTCTGCCCAGTTTCTTTTTTTCTTTTTTTTTTTTTTTTTTGAGACGGAGTCTCACTGTGTTGCCCAGGCTAGGGGGCAGTGGCGTGATCTCGGCTCACTGCAACCTCCACCTCCCGGGTTCAGGTGATTCTCCTGCCTCAGCCTCCTGAGTAGCTTGGACTACAGACACGCACAATCACTCCCAGCCAATTTTTGTATTTTTAGTAGAGACAGGGTTTTCCCATGTTGGCCAGGCTGGTCTCAAACTCCTGACCTTCGCCTCCCAAAGTGCTAGGAGTACAGGCTTGAGCCGCCACCCCCAGCCTCTGCCCGGTTTCTGCAATGAGAAAGCTGGGCCCTCTCCCCAGGGGGACAGGTCTGGACTAGGTGAGTTTACAGGGTGAAGTCAGAGACCCCACTACCCTGGGGTCTTTAGAGGGTCCATCCCCCACTGCAACTGAGTCAAGGTTGGTGGGATCATGACAAGCAGTTCACCCAGGATCCAGGAACACAAAACCTGTTCTGACACCCATTCTCCTGCTCAAGAACATGCAGGGGCTCCCAATTACCCACAACAATGACGTTTCCTCTCAACGGCAGACCATAGGTGGGGACTGCCTGGAGCTCTGGGTGGAACAGATCTCTGAGGCCTTGTGTGGGTTTAGCAGGGAGAGTGCAGTGATCAATGATCCATGTCTGCCACGAATGAAGGAGTGGAGACTGCAGCCACCCACACTGAATGTCAGTCTTCCCTGGACTACAGAAATAAGTCTAAATGCCTCTGCTGCTCTACCAAACTCCTCCACCATCTGACCCCTCATTTCCCCTCCAGAGTCATTGCCCACTCCTCTCCAGCAAGGCCACCCCTGTCACACCAAGCTTTGCATTGTACTTGGCACACACCACCTCAGACCTACCTCTGTGCCTTGACTCAAGCTGCCACTCCCACGCTCCCCCTCATCTTCATCCTCCAGGTATCAGTTTAGTTCCTAGCACTTCTTAAGGTCCAGCTCAAATCCTCCTCCTCCAGGAAGCTTTCTTAACTGCTCTGATCCATCCGAGCTCTCAAGGCACTCAGGGGCGTTACCACATATTGAAATAGTCAGTGTTCGAAGAGTTTCCTATTTCCAAGTACTCATCTCACCAACTTAATTGGAAACACACCACCACCACCACCAATGAGAATCACATCTGACTTTGTTTTTTCTTTTCCCAAGACGGAGTCTTGCTCTGTCACCCAAGCTGGAGTGCAGTGGCACAATCTAGGCTCACTGCAACCTCTTCCTCCCAGGTTCAAGCAATTCTCCTGCCTCAGCCTCCCGACTAGCTGGGATTACAGGTGCCCGCCACCATGCCCGGCTAATTTTTTGTATTTTTAGTAGAGACAAGTTTTCACCATGTTGGCCAGGCTAGTCTCGAACTCCTGACCTTGTGATCCGCCCACCTCAGCCTCCCAAAGTGCTGAGATTACAGGCGTGAGCCACCTCACCCAGCCCTTTCTTTTTTATTCTCCACAGCATTTCACACAATGCTTGCCAGGAACCAACCTGGCCACAAGCACTTACTGATGTCCACAAGTTTACCTTAGATGCTTTAAGATCCTTGGGGTCTCAGAAACCAAACTTGTGGGGCCAGAGGTGAAATCAGAAAGGCCCACCCTGGACTGAGAGTGCCCCCCCCACACAAGTTCCATTCCTGACTCATTGTGCAACCTGTGGTTTATGGGCAGAGTCACTTAACTAAATGTCTAGCCCTCGATCTGCCCATCTGCAAAATGGGCAGCTGTGTTCCGCTCTTTCCCCGCCCACACCAGGGGCAGAATTTTAATCTCTACCCTTCCACTGACTAGCCGGTGGAGCCAGGGACCCGCCCTTCTCAAGCCCCAGCGTCCTCCCCTGTGCAATGTAACATTCCCAGTAATGGAGCAGGTGTGCGGGGCAGCCCCGCTCCCCTGAAGGACAACAGCAGGCCGCTGGGGAAAGGTGAGGTGTCAGGAAGTAGCAGAGACGTGAGCCCCAGCATCTCATTTTTGGTGGGCTTTCCTTCCCCCAGAGCTCTTTTTTCCCCCTTGTCTTTTTTCTCCCATTCCCTGGGGCTAGGAAAAGGTTTGGGAAAACAGATGTGCTCCACGAGGTGTGGGTGGGGGACCCTCACGCCTCCCCTGGCTGAGGTGGAAAGGCATCTCTGAGGTCTGGAAGTCAGTCACAGGATAAGACAAGGGAGGTGGGGAGGGCTTGAGGCCCTGCAGCCTCCCTTTGGACTTCGGAGAGGGCCTGAGAAGGCAGGCAGGCCCCAGGGGGAGAATCAAAGAGGGGCAGTGAGAACATGTCAGCCAGGCCAGGAGGGCCCCGGCTCCATTCACCACAGGCCCTACCTAGGCAAGTGCCCACAAATCCTTCTTGACCCCACAAGGGAAGCACAAGCCCCTCCTTTCCCCCCATTTACTGCAGACTGCAGCTGCTCTGCTTCGCCCTTCCCTGTGGAGCCACCACAGATGGTGATGACAGAAACTACGGGAAATATCTGTGGCTCTGTTAACTGAGGAAAGCAGGGCACAGGGCAGGGCATGCAGCGAGGGCACCGGAGCGCAAGGGTGCTAGAGGCGATGGTGGGCTCTCCAGCAGACCACCCAGGTCAAACCCAGCTCTGCCTCACATAAGCCGTGCGACCGTAGTGAGTCATTTGACCTTTCTGTACCTCAGTTTCCTCGCCTGTAAGACAGAGGTGGCTAATGTGGGGACCCAGCTTGCACGAGTTAGTCGTCAGAAGCAATTTGGATCGGGCGCAGTGGCTCACACCTGTAAGGCTCACACCGGCACTTTGGGATGTCTAGGCGGTAGCATCACTTGAGCCCAGGAGTTCGAGACCAGCCTGGACAACATGGCGAGACCCTCATCTCTACAAAAAATCAAAAAATTGACTGGGCGCAGTGGCTCACGCCTGTAATCCCAGCACTTTGGGAGGCCGAGGCAGGCAGATCACGAGATCAGGAGATCGAGACCATTTTGGCTAACACGGTGAAACCCCATCTCTACTAAAAATACAAAAAATTAGCCGGGTGTGGTGGCACATGCCTGTAGTCCCAGATACTCGGGAGGCTGAGGCAGAAGAATTGCTTGAACCTGAGAGGTGGAGGTTGCAGTGAGCTGAGATCACGCCATTGCACTCCAGCCTGGGTGACAGAGCAAGACTCCGTCTCAAAAAAAAAAAAAAAAAAAATCAAAAAATTAGCCGGGTGTGGTGGTGCACACCTGTCTGTGGTCCCAGCTACTTGAGAGGCTGAGGCAGGAGGATCACTTCAGCCTTAAAGGTTAAGGTTGCAGTGAGCTGTGATTGCACCGCTGCACTCCAGCCTGTGGAACAGAGAAAGATCCTGTTTCAATTTTTTTTTTAATGAAGAAAGAAAGAAAGTACTGCCAAGAGTGCTTGCTTTTTTTTTTTCTTTTTTGCTTTTTTTTTGAGACCAAGTCTCACTCTGTTGCCTAGGCTGGAGTGCAATGGCATGATCTCGACTCACTGCAACCTCCACCTCCCAGGATCAAGCGATTCTCCTGCCTCAGCCTCCCGAGTAGCTGGGATTACAGGTTCCCACACCATGCCCAGCTAATTTTTGTATTTTTAGTACAGACAGGGTTTTGCCATGTTGGCCAGCCTGGTCTCGAACTCCTGACCTCCAGTGATCTGCCTGCCTCGGCCTCCCAAATTGCTGGGGTTACAGACGTGAGCCACCTCACCTGGCCGAACAGTGCTTGCTATCACTATAGAAGCCACTGAAATGTGAGCCCCAGGGTACAGACTTCTACCTCTTTTATTCATGGCTTCATCCCTGTATCTAGAACAACATCCAGTGCATAAGAAGCACAAATATTTGTTGAATGAGTGAACTGGGGAGGTGAACACATGGATCAATCAGCGGCCGCCACACACCTACTCCAGTCAAGGAGGCAAATGCATGTGCTGTAACTGTCAATACAGGCCTTTCTTTCTGCAAACATGGAGTGTTTACTATGTGCCAGGTAATGTGCTGTGGGGTGGCTTGGGCACAACATAGGGATGAATGAGGCAAGGGCCCTATGGCAGAGATACTGGTTGTCCCCATTCCACTCTCCCCTTCTTCCCTAGTCCTGGAATTCTTGGCCAGGCACATAGCCATACAGAATAAAGACTAGATTTCTCAGCCTCTCTTGCAGCTAGACATAGCCCTCTCACTAAATTCAGACCAATACAGTGCAAAGCGTCAAGTGATAGCTTCTGAAACTCCTTAAGGGATGGCTGGCACTCACTCTTCCCCCAGGTGACTGAAAAGTGGATGAAATGGCTGGAATTGAAGCAGCCACATTGGACTGTGAGGAGATGGAAGTCACCCCTCACAGAACAACAAGATAGTAGGAGCCTGGGCCTCAGAGGACCATATCAAACAAAGCCACCAACCAGCCCCAGACTGCAGACTTTCGAGAGAAGAAGAAATAAAACGGCTAAATTGCATGAGCCAATATTTGGGGTTGTACTACTCATGACCTACAGCCCATGCTAAAGCTAACTGATAGAGACGCATCACTAGAAGCTCACAATCAGCTGGGGGAGGCACACAAAGAAACAGACCAACCCATCCATCAGAGTGTGGTGAGGATGTGTAGACACAGAGTATTGTGGGAGGAAACACAGGGGAGGGATCAGTGGGAGGGGATCTAGGAAGACTTCCTGGAGAGAGTGACGTCTACATCAAGTCCCGAAGAATGGGGAAGCCTTTGGTGGGAGGTGGAGGGAAAGGGAAGAAAGTGCTATAACTGAGATAGATATATGCAGAGAGTTGGGGCGTTCAGGAGCAGGAGAGAGAGAGAGAGAGAGACAGAGAAATTTTATCCCAAGGGACTGAGAAAGATTTTTTCCAAAGTGAATGGAACAAAGCTCTGAATGATGAGAAAGACTTAGACAGGTTGGGAAGAAGAACGTTCCTGGGTAAGGAACAGCAAGTGCAAAGACAAAGAGGCCACGACTGGACATGGCTTGAGTGTGGCGTGCTCAGGGAGGGGTAGGAATGACGGCAGATGTTGGGGAGGACTTGGAACTATGTACCGGGTGCTTCACATTTTAAGTGTGTAACACGCATTAGCTGGCTTACCCTCACGACCCTCCGAGCTAAGTGCAGTACTATCATAGCCTCCTTGCACAGATGCAGAAACCAGGCACAGGGAGATTAGGCTGCTTGCTCAAGGATGCACGGCAGTGCCCAGCAGGGCTGGGAGTGGAGCCTGGGCAGTGAGACTCCTCAGCCCGCATGCTCCACTCTCACAAGGCAGAGGGGTTTGAGGGCACCCACCGCCCCTTCCCTCTCCTGACCTGAGCACCCGTGTCCACACCCAGCATCCTCCAAGGCCTCCTGTTCATCCATGCCGGCTTGTAGACATATCAGGAGGTTTTAATATTGGACATGGAGGGAAAGGGAAACATAACAGCACCAGGGAGGCCCAGGGAAGTCCAGAGCTGCCAAAGAGAAAGGCAGATCTGAAAAAGGAAGCCTTGGGTTTACTCAGACATGGCCCTCTTTTCATTTCAGGGATGAGAGTTCCATCAGGAAGCATCACGTCTCCCATCTTACATGTGTGATAAGGAGGTAGCAACTAATTATATACTAATGTGTTTCTTACATTGTCTCGTTTATAACCCTCACATCAGTCCTATGAGGCTGACAAGCTGACTCTCACTTTATGGATAAGATGAAGCACAGAGAGGGTAAGTAACTTGCCTGAGATTGCCCAGCTCATAAATGAGGGAGCCAGGATTCACCCCAGGTCTGCCTCATGCCAAGTCCACATTCATAGCCACCTCACTCTTACAAGTCCTCAGGCAAGGCTCTTTCTACATCCGTGACAGAATTCTGTTCTGACACTGCGGTCTCCTCCCGCTTCTCCTCCCTTCCCCTCCATCCTGCTGCCACAATCTGTAGTCAGCATATGCCTCAAAAAGGCGACAAAGCCACAGACGTGTCCTCAGAGGTTTTAAAAAAAAAAATGTAGCATTATTATGCAAGAGCTGAGAGAATTGTTGCTGGAAACACCCCTCGCCTTACTTAATCCTGGCACGTTGGAAAACCCATCCAAAGACATGAATCTGAGCCTCTGGGGCACCGAAGACCTTGGACTGGTTTTCTCCTCCATCCCCTGCCTCTGGAAGGAGGCCTCTTAAATACGATCTGAGACAGAGAAGGGCCCTCCTGAGAAGACATGTGTTCCCCTTGCTCTATAGGGAGAGGCCCAAACCAGGAGTGCCCAGTTGCACAACTCCAGGAGTGCCATTCCCACAGGGTACAGCGTGCCTGTGTCCTGCAGCTGCTGCAGGCAGCCTCCCTCCTCCCCGACTGCCCTCAGTCCTCCAGTGCCCCATGGCCCAGTCCGTCCTCCGGGAGTTTTGCGCTGGCTCCAGGCCTACCCGCTCCAGGCCTTGTGGCATCTTAAGCCCAAACCTGAGTCTGACGGATGGCTGGATGCTGGGTGGCACACGCGTGTCTGGAGTCCTTCCCGGGAGAAGCCCCAAGTACAGCCCAGTAAATCAATAAACAAATTAATAAGCAAATACTGCTGTCTGCTGAGCTGAACTGGGACTCCTGGGCGAACAGATTTAAAATCAACAACAGACGGCCACAGGGCATGCCGGGACCGGGCACCATACCTGTGTGGAATTTTCAGAGCCTCCATCCCGCAGCCCATTGCTCTCAGGACTAGAAACACGGTGGGGCGGGGGTGGGGGGACTCCTGATTTGGGGCTGGCAGGGAGCAGCACGGGACAGGCTGTTGTCTGGGAAAACCCCCCCTCTGCCAGCTTCAACTCTCCCTCACTTGCTCTAGTCTGCTGCTTCCTGCCAAGAGGAGGGCTTGGTGCACCGCTGGCAGGACCTTTGATCTGGGTACCACAGATGATGACGTGACCAAGGAGCCTCAGTCACGTAGGGCACCAGTTAAGGGGGTTGGCCCTTCCTAGCTGACTCCCGGCCACACTGCAGCAGCTTCTGTTCACTTCTCAGCGGGCAGCAGAGGCAGGGAGGGGGAGGCCAGGTGGTAGAGGACTGACCCCTGTGGATGCCACCTCATCACCCTGTTGGTGAGAGAGCAGGCAAGCAGTGCATATGGGCCTGGGGAAGACCACAAGGCCAGGTCCTCCAGGCAGGGAGGCTCTGGCAGAAACCTCTGTGCCAACCCCCTCCTTCCTGTTCCCGAATGCAGAGGCCTGCCCCTCCCCCCCTCCCCCCAGTGCCCAGGAGGCCAGGGTGAAGAAGCAAACAGAAACGCCTGCACGCCTGCAAATAGACTCCAACCGATCTCAGGAGAATTTCCAGCCAGCAGGCCTGTGGCGCCCTTTGCTGAAAGGGCCTTCTGAATGCCCGAGTCTTCTCTTTTGTGCTCACAAATGCCACCCAATCGCAGCGGCCGCGAAGCTGCATAAATATGGCAGAGAGAGTGTCTGCCTGGGGCGCTGGCCTCTGGGCTGCCTGCCAGGGCTGTCAGGCAGCCCAGACTTCAATACCAACAGACTTAAGGGACAAGAAAACAGCTCAGGTAAAGGCTTGGAAGCGCAGGAGGGAAGTGACCCGTCTTGTGAGGCTACAGAGATCAGTCTGCTCAGGGCCTTCTGATGCGAGGCTGTCGTGAGACCCATGCCCCGCAGGCTCTCCCCCACCAGGTGGGCACGAATGGTGCCCAGCAGCTGGGGAAGCAGGCCTCTCAAGCATCACCCTGCTGCATCCCACATCTCATGCTGCTGATGAGCCGGGGTTCACCCTTTCTTTTCCAGCCCATGGGGAGGGGGCTCATCAGGCTGCTAGAGCTCTCAGCAAACACTGCAGAAAGAAAGGAGGATGCTGCCGGGCATGGTGACTCACGCCTGTAATCCCAGCACTGTGGGAGGCCAAGGCAGGCGGATCACTTGAGCCCAGGAGTTCGAGACCAGTCTGGTCAACATGGCAAAACCCCGTCTCTACTAAAAATACAAAAATTAGCCGGGCTTGGTGGTGCGCACTATAGTCCCAGCTACCCGGGAGGCTGAGGCAGGAGAATTGCTTGAACCTGGGAGGCAGAGGTTGCAGTGAGCTGAGATCTTGCCACGGCACTCTAGCCTGGGCAACAGAGTGAGACTCTATCTCAAAAAAAAAAAAAAAAAAAAAAAAGGAAAGGAAGATGCCAGCCAGCCCCAAACACCCCAGGACGCTTGGAGAATTCTGGCCATGAAACTCACCTGCTGGGAAATTCTGGTGACCCACCAGGCCCACAGAACATTGTCAAGACCTTTGAGAACATTCTAACGTTCCTCCACAGAGTCTAGCAGTCATTGGTATATGCTGTGTCCCAAAGCACCTTTGAGGAAGGTGTCGGGTCCTGACACTGAGGAAGATAGATATGGCTCCTGCCTTCCCGGAGTTGCAGTGAGGGAATCCGGGCTCTCAGATTTACAAGGCGGAGTGTGGTTTTGCTGGGCCTGGAAGGCTGTGGTGCATCTCATGGGCTAGGGTAGCAACTCATTGCAGGTGGTGGGGAGGGAGGGTGAGAAGGAAGCCAGCCTGCTGGGGGTTGTCTGGGCAAACAGAAACCTCTCCCACCTCCAGGCTGGCCGGGAGAAAGGCGCAGCCCCAGGGCCTGACTCTGCCTCCCAGGCTGCCTGCCCTAGGGCGCTGCTCATTAATTACCACAGTGCCGCCAAGATAGCCCTGGCCTGGACTCGATCCCACCCCGATTGCCACGTGAGAGGAAAAGAACTGGAATTTGGGAAAAATGACAAAGAAAAAAGAGATTGGCTTCAAGGGAACAGGCCCCGAGTGTAACTTTCTTTCTGGCCCTGGGGAAGACGAGAAGCTACACAACGTGGATTGGAGCACAGGTCCTGGGGCAAGTCCTGGCTCTACTCTACATGCTGTGTGGCTTTGGGTGAGTCACTTGACCTCTCTGTGCTTCAGTGTCCTCGTTTGTAAAATGAAAGTAAAGACAGTACCAGTGTTCACTGGGCTGTTGTGAGGATTAAATGAGTGAATGCATATTCAGTGCTTAGGCTGCTCCCAGCACATAGGAAGAGCTATATACATGTGACTCGTGATTACTCTCAGCGAACAAGGTGGCTAGGCCTCCCCAGGGAGGCAGGCACTCTGGGCTGGACCACTTCAGCCTTGTAGGGATGGGCTAAGAGGAGTGAGAAGAAAAGACAGTGAGGGAGGTAGCCCTGGAGCTACAGGCAGCCCCACCTCCTGGATGAACAATGGAAGAAAAGGGAACCCACTGGTCCCAGATCGGTGTGCAGTGTGACACGGCCACACGCGCCTTTCACATGTGTATACACTCATATAATCACCATGCAGATCAAGATCATGTTCCCATCACCCCAGAGTGCTCCTTCAGGGCACTGGCCTTTTAACCTGGTGTTCCTCAAAGCAGGAAAAATACACCCCCACGGGGCGTGAAAGAATCTATTGGGGGCAGAAGAAATGGAATAGAACTTCCACTTCTATCTATTTTACCACATGCTTTTGAATGCCCCTTTTTCTGTGTACTTTATAATGCACATATTAGCACAATTGCACATTTAGAATTTACTAATAAATAAGTGTACATTTGCTAGGGATACACGCTGAGTATCTCCTGCTTACCCCTGGTTCCTCACCTCCTCCACCCTGCTCTGAGGCTGCCCTGCGTGGTCCCCATCACCCGGGCACCCTGCCCTCAGGTGTCAGGTAGGATTTGTCTAAGGGGAGACTTGGGAGATCAGAGGACACTGGCAAAGTGCAGCTGGGGAATTGATTCCACCCTGCAGGGCTCCATCCCTGCATGGCACTGCAGGCAACTCTTTCCTGGAAGCTGCTTACAAGTTGACTCTCCTTCCAAATTCGCCTCAGCACCCGCTCCCCTCGTGGCGGTCACAGCCCTGAAGCAGCCAGCCCCTGCTTACTGCACTGTCCCTCCTGGCTCCCCTGCACTCGCACCTTTATAAAGAGTCCTTTGTGAAGAAATCTGCTAGTATTACCCTAATATAAAAGTGGCATCTACCTCCTGCTGAGACCCTGACCTGATATGCCGCACATCCTCAGAAATAGTCTACCCACTGGGGTGTGTGATCCAAGTATTTGGAGATGACTGTTAGTGCACTGGATGGTCCCCATTGGTGGTTCAGGGCGGCTTCCCCTTCCTAGGGGAGGAGTGGAAGGAGCAGCTTTCAGTGTTTGCACTCAGCTCCATGCTTGGAAGCAGCAAGCACTAAGATAGTCAGTGGAGTTTACTGAGCTCCTGCCTGTGCCTCACCAAGGGGTGCCTCCATTCCAGGAGAAGGATGCCCAGGAAGCGGCAGCCGTGCCCTCCTACCCACAGACCCTGCTGTCTCAGTCCCTGTTTCCTGTCTGGGGATTCAGCTCTTCCTCAAGGGGCCAGCACTGGATTCATGCAGGGTGCTGGTAGCACTGTGATGGCAGCCTCACCCTGTGTAACGTGAGGAGACTTGAATAAAGGATCTCTACAAAGATGGAGGCAGGGTTTAGGGAAACCAACATGGGGAGCCTCAGAACCCTAGGACTAGCAAGAGTGGGGAGCCCCCTCTGAGAGTAGCTGCCTGATAGCAGCTGCAAGCGGGGTCAGAGGGACACGGCCACCCTGTGGTGACCTTGAGGGGAGGGAGCTGGGGTAATAAATTCCCTGTCCTCACTCTCCTCCCTTCCTCCAAACCCAGCTGCCAACCAGAGGGCAAGGGAGCCCTTGGATGCAGAGAAGTCAGCACTCCAGGCCAAGAAGGAGGGGGAGCCGGGTGTGGAAAGGGGAGTATGCATCAGACGGGACAAAGGGAAGGTTTCCTGGATGCACTGCAAATGACCTCTGAGCCACAAAGGCATGGCCCCTACCCACAGGGCTGCTCCTTGCCCCTCAGGTGGTCACGGATAACCACATCCCACCTCCACACAACTTCCCTACAGGAATGAGAGCAGAGGGACTGAGCGGTGAGGGTGAGGAAAGGCGGGTGGAGGCTGGAGGAGTGAGCTTGGGCGGATCAAGGCATGCTTGGAATGTCAGATGAGAAGCCTGAACTTTCCCCGCAGGCAGAGCCGTGTAAAGCAGCCGAGCAGTGATCTGGCTAAAGCCAGGCCTGAGCAGGTGTCCTCGTGGAGGGGATGCAGGCAGGAGGTGGGAGGAGAGCTCTCTGATTCCTTACTCAGCTCAAAGAGAGGAGGCAGGGAGACAGGAGGCCACCGATACAAACACTGACGCCTCCAGCGAGACATTTAGGAAGAGCCCCCTGAGCCTTTGTTCACTGCCATATACACAGCTCAGCTCAGGCTCTGACTTCCCCTCCAGAGCGGAGGCTTCTGGTGTTGAAGGCTCTGAACTAGCTGCGAAGACGCAGCTGGCAGAGAAGGGGACGAGGGAGCTCTCTCCCTCAGCCCCGAGGAATTCAGCGCCAGCTCTGACCCACTGTGCCTCCGACTGACTGTGCAGCTCTAGGCAGGCTCCTGCCTTTCTCCGGGCGGCAGTGTGCTCATCTGGAAAGTGGCAATAAAGCACCCACTTGCCAGGGTTCTTGGAGGGTGGAATGTGACAGCACAGGTGAAAGCATGTGTTTCCCATCAGAAGAAATGCGGGGATTTGGGGGTAGGCAAGTGCCACTTGATGGGAAGCCCAAAAGAAATGCTAGTCGCTGCACATGTCTGATGGAAATGACAGCACCTTTCCCTCTCCCCATGAGGGTTTACTGAGCATCAATGGGGGCCCCTCGCCCTGTGGGCTTCTTGGCACACAGGAGGAGATGGGGGTCTGCTCTTGCAGGCCGGAAGTGGGGCTGCAGACAAAACACACCCACAAAACAACGTGAGAACTCTATGAGGCTGCATTCATCATTGGGCTGAGTGGAACAGTACAGGTTTCAGTGTATAGGAATCCCAAAAAGGGGGAAATTGGTTGGAAGAGGGAGGGAGTTTAGCTAAGCAGGACTGGAGAGGTCAGAATTCCATGACAGGAGTCGCCCAGGTAAAGGCAGGTGCTGGGAGCAGGAACATGGCAGAGGAGGGAGGGGGGCAGGGGGCAGCCCTCTCTCCACCAGCAAGAGCTGGCCGGGAAGGGCTGGATATAAGTCCTGGGGTCCATGCTCTTCCACACCACACCATGTGTGTTGATAACCAAAGACATGGAGACCTCACCCCAGAGGAGTCTCTTAAAGCCCTCACCCGTCTTGCTGACTTTCTTTTGCCTGCTCTGAGCCAAGCCCCATCCCTGAATCAGGCCAGACAGCTGCTTTCATCTTCCAGGCGGCTGAGATCAGCAAGAGAAAGTGACACCTTCCTGTCAGTTCTGGAGTTCCTATAAATTCATTCATTCAGCAAATATTTAGTGAACATTTCCTATTATCCTTCACGACGCTAGGCCCTGGGGATCCATCAGTGAGGAGAAGGAGCTACATTCTAGTAGAGGAAGACAATAAGCAAAACAAATAAGCAAAATATACAGGAAATGCTATCAAGAAAAAGCAAGGAGAATAAGGGAAATTCAGAGGGGATTCAATTTAAAGACAGTAGCCAGGGAGGGCCTTGTGGAGAAGGCAACTTTTGAGCGAAGACTGGAAGGAGGGGATGGAGGGAGCCGTGTAGGCTTCAGGAGGGAGGGCATGCCAGGGCCAGGAGTAGGGTGAGAGAGTGAGGCACCTCAGGGACAAATGTTAAGGAGGTGTTCCCTCTGGGGTCGTGTTGCAGCCCTGCTCCCCACCACCCTCCCTATTGCAACCAGGCTGACTGTTCTCAAACGCAAATCTGATCACGATGGCGCAAAACCTCAGAGCTGCCCCGGGGCTCCCCTTGGCCTTGGTATGAAATCAGACTCCTTAGAATGGCCCAAAGACCCAGCTGTCCTCCTAGTCTCCTCTCTCCATTCCCTCCTCCCTGTGCACGCCATGCCTCGCCTTTCTCATGCCTCCACCCTTGCAACCTGGAGCCTGGGCCTGGAACACCCTTCCCCATCTCTGTGTTCTCCTACCTCTTCTAAGTTTTTTTTTCTATTAATATTATAAATATTTAGGACCTATATGAAAGGTATAAATAACAATAAAATTAATCCCCATGCACTACCACCTCCACCCAGCTTAAGAAAGGAAACATTACCCATGCAATAGAGACCCCTGGGCACCTGCCCTAGGCACATCTATCTCTCCAGTGACTGGAGCTGTCACTATCTTGCTTTTTATATTTACCATTAGTACAGCACAGGTTTGAAAGTTAGCCGTGCTGTGGTTTGAATATCTGTCTCCTCCAAAACTCATGTTGAAAAATTAATTACCATTGTAACGATATTAGGAGGTGGGATCTTTAAGGGGTGATTGGGCCACCCTCATGTGTGGGTTCATGCCATTATAAAAGGGCAGATTCAACCCCCTCTGGCTCTCTTTTGCCCTTCCACTTTTCACCATGCAAAGACTAAGCCTTCCTCGCTTCTGGAGGTCACAGCATTCAAGGCGCCATCTTGAAATCAGAACCACCAAATCTGCTGGCATCTTCATATTGGATTTCCCAGCCTCCAGAACTGCAAGCCAATACATTTCTTTTCTTAAATTCCCCAACCTGTGGCATTCTGTTATTGCAGCACAAAGGGACTAAGACAAGCAGTATGTAGCACTGTTTTGAATATTTTGAATGTTTTCGAACTTTAAGTGAATGGGATCCTCTGGTTTACATTCCTCTGCAACTTGTCTTTTCATGTAACATTATGTTTGTGAGATTTATCCATGTTGATATGTGTAGATCTAGATCAGAGCTCGGTGAAGTTTTCTGGAAAGGGACAGATTGTTCATATTTTAAGCTTTGTGGGCCCAACAGTCTGTTGCAGCTGCTCAACTCTGTAATTACAGTGCGAAAGCAGATACAGACAATATGTAAATGAATGAATGTGGCCACGTTCCAATACAACCTCATTTACAAAAACAGGCAGCAAGCTGGATTTGGTCCATGGGCCATAGTTTGCCGATCTAGACCATTTGTTTTCATTGCTGTATAATATTTCATTGTATGACTACACCACAGTTTATTGATCCATTCTTCTATTCATGGTACGGTTGAATTATCACTCCCAATTCTTTACTCCAGGACTATATAGGACTATACATTGAAACTCTTTGATGTACAGAGTAGATGGAGAATATATCCCCATCCCATTGACTTGGGGGTTGGCCTAATGGAATTTAACCAGGCAAATGCTAAAGAATGTGTGCAAAAGGAGGTTTTTTGTTGTTGTTCTTGTTGTTTCGAGATGGAGTCTCACTCGGCTCACTGCAACCTCCGCCTCCCGGGTTCAAGCAATTCTCCTGCCTCAGACTCCTGAGTAGCTGGGACTACAGAGGCATGCCACCACACTTGGCTAATTTTTGTATTTTTAGTAGAGATGGGGTTTCACTGTGTTATCCAGGCTGGTCTTGAACTCCTGACCTCGTGATCTGCCCCCTTCAGCCTCCCAAAGTGCTGGGATTACAAGCGTGAGCCACTGTGCCTGGCCGCAAATGGAGGTTTTTAATGTGCTTTTATGGTTTAGTTTGGCATCTTGCGGTCCTGCCCTTTGCCATAGAAGAGCATGTTCCCAGTAAGCTGTTGTCTCTTCAGCCTGAGTCCCCAAATGAGAGCTACTTGTAGCCAATGTGAACGTGAGTTCACCCCAGCTCACCTGCACTCCTGTGTGCAAGAAATAAATGTTTGTCATTATAAGCCAATGATATTCTTAGGATTGTTTGTTACACAGCTTTATTGCAGCAGTAGCTAATGAATACAATGGACATTTACGTTTTTGATTCTTTGCTGTTGCAACAAAATTCACGCTCATATACCTCAACTGGTGCACAAATGCATCTTCAACTTTGCTAGTTAATGCTGATTTGCTTTCCAGACTTTTGTACCCACTTGGTTTTGCAGGTGTCTGCTGATCTGTGGGTGTAAAATTCCATTGCCCATCTAACTCTTACTCATCTTTCTCTTCCTCTGGGCCTCCTTCCCTAATGCCCCCATCTCAACTGGGTCCATATACTCATTGCATCCATAGCTCCTTACACTTGCCTCTTTCACAGTCCTGGTATTGTATTTATCTGTTAATCTGTCACCATACAGACAGCCCCTGTCCCCTAGCCCAGGCACTTAGCAAATAATTGTTGAATGAAAGTTTCATGAAAAACTTCAATCAAGCTGGTCAGCTCCTGTCCTAGGGAATATATACGCTGAGACAACTACCTCATCACAGGTACAGCCCTCATATCAAGGTGTATCAAAGGACAGAGACTGATTGCTTTTCATGTGGTTATCACACTTGGGCTTTGAATGTGACTTGTTTTTATGCTGAAAATGTAATCATTCCAGGGTGGAATTACAGTAGCTAGAGAGATGTGAGTGAAAGCTAAACCCTAAGGGTCTAGGAAGGTTTTGTGGGAAAATGCCATCTTTAAAAAGCAGGTTACTCACATAATAAATAGCTTGCATTGCTGCACACTGCTCTAAGCACTTTACACATACAAGATAAATATCAGAGGAGGAAACTGAGAAAAGTAACCTGCCCTGGGTGCGCAGCTGGTGAAGGCCTCACTGTAGCCACCATCCTGTTGTTATTTATCACTCCCCCACCCCAAGGTAATTGCTTTAGAGAACAAAGAACTTGACACCTGCCAGAACTACCCCCACCTCTCACCACCACCTACCCCCAGCCCCAGCACCACCTACCCCGACCCCCACCACTACCTACCCCGGCACCACCACCTACCCCCATCCCCCACCACCACCTACTCCCACCACCACCTACCCCCACCCCCCACCACCACCTACTCCCACCCACCACCACCTACCCCCACCCCACCACCACCTACCCTCACCCCCCACCACCACCTACTCCCACCCACCACCACCTACCCCCACCCCACCACCTACCCCCACCCCCCACCACCACCTACTCCCACCACCACCTACCCCCACCCCCCACCACCACCTACTCCCACCCACCACCACCTACCCCCACCCCACCACCACCTACCCTCACCCCCCACCACCTACTCCCACCCACCACCACCTACCCCCACCCCACCACCACCTACCCTCACCCCCCACCACCACCTACCTCCACCCCCACCCCCACCCACCCCCACCCCTCCCACCACCTACCCCACCCCCAACACCACTACCCCCACCACCACCTACCCCCACCCCCAACATCACTACCCCACCCCCCACCACCTACCCCTACTCCCACCCCCCACCACCACCTACCCCCATCCCCATCACCATCTACCCCCACCCCCCACCACCATCTATCCCCACCCCCACCCCCCACCGCCACCTACCTCCAGCCTTTGGATGGCATGAGTTTGTTTGGTGTATCCAAGGTCACATTTAAAGAACAGAGTTCTGAAAAATCCATGGGGAGATGTCTTTGCTGCCAGTCAGCATGATGGAAAAACATGGGTCTTGGAGCTGGGAGGCGGGTTTTAATCCAAGCTTGGCCACAATCTTAATTTAGGTTATTTTGGTTGTAAGGAAAAGAAATCAATAACTTTAATAACTTCAAAACTCCCAAAATGAAGAGGAGAGATGTGTTGTAAGGAATGGGTGGTGCTCTCGTAGGACAATCAAGGCTTGGAACCAAGAATCGGACCATTGATATAACCATACTGTCATTCTGTCCCCTTCCTCCCTGGGCTAACTAAGACCAGCATCTCATCCTAGGGTCAGATTCCTGGGAGTTAAAATCTGATTGGCTCAGCTTTGGTCAGGTGTGTTCTTCTGATCGAATCAGCTGTGACCGGGTAGGTGGGATCACACAAACCTCAGGAAAGGGGGCCTATTGTGAGCTAGGCAAATATTCTCTAGAAGGTGCCTAACGCAGTTACTAATTCACAGTAGACCTTAGGGAAGATACCTTCCTTCCCGGACTCGCGGTTCTCATCTGTAAATGAGAGATTTGATCTGTGTCTGGTTCATCATTACATCTATTATGCCTGTTTAATAAATGCTGAATGGACTACAGTGATCTCTATATTAGCTTCTGGTTCTGACCGTCTGTCTTTTAGAATTCTCATAAGTAAAGTGTGCGGGTACAAGGAGCTGACAGCGAGGGAGAAGAAGGGGAGAAGGAGGGTGTGCCGACACTGGCTAGGGGTGCCTGGGGACTTCAGCTTAAGCAGTCTTTTCTCTGGGCACCTTTCCAGGGCCAATCTTCTGTCCCCACCAAGCAGCATTCTGGCCAGAATTTGGCTTCTCTAATAAACACTGTCCCTGGAGGGACAGTGCCCTTTATAAGCTATTAAATTGGCCTTCTGACAGTTGCAAACACAATGCCATTTGAGAAGCAAAGTCCAAAGTGGGGGGACTCCGGATTTGATTCTGGTGTCCAGAATCCAGAATCTTCCACTTATTATGTGACCTAGTGGGTCACGGCCCTCTGAGCATCACAGTCTTCGCTGCCCAGACAGATATGAGAATCTTTGTTCTGCCTTATTCATAGAACTGTTTGAGGGATATTGTGTATAAAATTATCCATAATAATTGAACTATATTTGTGGTGTGCTAACTAGATGCCAGGCATAGCGTCATATGCTGAAAAGGATTATTATGTGTAACCCTCACAAGAGCCTTACGAAGTAGCTGCTACTATGACCTCTGTTTCACAGATGAAGAAACTGAGGCTCAGAGGTTAAATAACTTGCCCAAGGTCACACAGTTGATGAACAACTAGGTTCTAGTACCTTTGTTTGTGGTCCAGTTGTAGACAGATACATTATTATGATTACTTCCCAGGGCCTAAGACCTCTTGGATAAGCTGAACATTGAGACCCACAGAGCTGGGAAACCAAAACTTGGACAGCAGAGAAGCAAACTTCTGGGTTTATTCCTTCAGTCTAAAAACTACATGAATCAAAAAATCTGTGGGCTGTAAATGAAGTAACTCAGCTCAAAGTAGCTCACTCAGAAGAGGGAATTTGTTGGCCTCCACTCTCCGAGGGGCAAAAGTGAGGCTAAGGCACCTGGAATTCAAGTTTCAAACAAGCACCCCCAGGGCAGTCTTCCTCATCGTCTCTCATTGCTGCTGCCCTGTGCTGGCTGCCTGCCCTCTTTCATACTCCATGAGCTTTTTCTCAGGAAGAGAACACTGTTGCCAGCAGTTCCAGGATCACACGTCAGCTGCTCTGCAACCAAAGCTAAGGTGGGATTTCCTTTCCCAGCTACAGGTGAAACAAATCTCAGGAAAGGATTCTTACTGGCCTAGCTCAGATCATGAGTCCTCCCTTCTGAACCAATCACTATGGCTAGGGACATGTGGTTCTATGATTGGCTGCCCCGCTTAGATCATATGCCACCCATGTGAACAGTGGGAGTGGATCTGTTATAAGAAGATGGGGTGGGAGGGGGAGATGGCAACACCGATGTGAACTCTGGGGGACTCTCTGAAGCCTGGGTCAGCTCAATTTGTATCCTTTCCAACGGGCAACAGCAACCTTGGTTTTCTCCTTCCTCAATCTATATCTACTAAGAAGTCACCTAATAGGCTGTTAGTTTCTTACTCTTGTTTTCTTCAGAGAGGCTCATATGGTCTTCTATAAGGAGGGAGGGGGTGAGTATCTTCTGCAAACTTTTCCATGTCTGGAAAATTGGGGCAATGGAGCCTGCCTTACTTTCCTCACAGAGGTATGTGAGGACCCACAGAGTTAATGGATATAAACACTGCTGTAGAAAGAACAAAGTGCCATATTTACAAACACAGGATCTATTTATTGATTTATTTATGCTCCTTTGTGTTTCATAAAAGGATTTGAGGTAGCTTACCAAAATGCACACAATATAGTGGGATAAAAATAGTAAGGGGATAGAGCAGAGGGAAAACATGGGTAGAAAAATCAAATAAAGCCAGGGAAAATTCTTGTACCTGGAAACTTATGCTCAAAGTCCCTGAACAAGTTTGGTTCTGAGCTTCCTCATGAACAAAGTGGGAAACATGATCAGTTACAAAAGATACAGCAGTCATAGGATAAGAGAATATCAGCATGCCAGGAAAGACCACAGGGCTTAGCTCAGCACCAATGTCTGATAGAAATTTCTTCTCATCAAGAGGATACCGCAGGGTGGGCTGGGCACGATGGTTCATGCCTGTAATCCCAGCACTTTGGGAGACCGAGGTAGGTGGATCATCTGAGGTCTGGAGTTTGAGACCAGCCTGGCCAACATGGTGAAACCCCATCTCTACTAAAAATACAAAAATTAGCCAGGCGTGGTGGCAGGTGCCTGTAATCCCAGCTACTCAAGAGGCTGAAGCAGGAGAATCACCAGAACCCAGGAGGCGGAGGTTGCAGTAAGCTGAGATTGCACCAATGCACTCCAGCCTGGGTGACAGAGTGAGACAGAAAAAAAAAAAAAAAAGTGCTGAGGATGGAGTGGTCTGCATATTCAACAATATATAGAGATCCTTTGGTTTTCATGTCACTGGATGTCTAATTCAGTTTCATGTGGATTCACTGTCTACAATTTGATTTACGTTAACTAAAAACTGGATACCAACTAAATAGCAAGCACATTCTTTTCCCCTTCCTTCCTTCCTTCCTTCCTTTTCCTTCTTTTTGCATGGTGACATGAGGTTGGGTGCAAGGAGTGGTATGTGAGTTTTCCCCAGTGAAGTATGTGGACAAAAAAGTTCTAGCATCTTGGCTTAGCTGAAATGTATAAAACTCACTAAGACATAAAACTGTTCCAAGCAGGCCATAAAGGCGCTGCTGCCTTTGCCTCAGAACTTGGGATATAATCTGCTGTCCTGGAACAAAATGCAAACATAAATCAGCTTTCACAGTATTTTTAACCACCTACAAAATTCTTCATTTCCTGCCTGAAATGCTTCTGACAGTCAGCAATGCCACTCTCCCTCATTCCTGCTCTGAAAAGCTTCCCTTTGGGCAGTGATGGGGACAGCTCAGGCAAGCCCAGAAGGAGGCATGGGATAGAGGAAATAGTCTCCCAGGGTCTCTAGGACAAATAAGCCAGGGATGTGGCTAGTGTATTAAGTGCTTTCGTGCAAAGTTGGAAAGGGCGCCCCTCCTTGGCACAGGAAGCCCTGTGGTTCCCACCTGGGATGCCCTCTCCTGCATCTTTGCCTGATGCAATCTCATCTGTCCTCCTGGACCCATAGCCTCCACAAAGCCATCCCCAAATACCCACCCCATTCTCTTATTTCTGCACTCCTAATGCATCAACAGTGAGTACCAGACAGCTGGCATTTAATTATGTGATGTCTGGCATGCCCTATTTCATGTTGCCAGTCTGTCTCTCTAACTAGATTAAAGAGATCTTGAGGTAATCGTTAGTTCTTACTTTATATGTCTCCCTTACAGCTAACGAGAAGCTTTATGTCTTCCTCGTTATGTCTTACACATAACAAGGTCATGAAAAACAGGAACCTAGGGTGACTGTCTCGTTCTCCCCACTGTACCCATTAAGCAGACAAAATTAAGAGCCAAAGAGGAGGCTTGACCGGCCCAAGGTCACGTAGTGAGAACTTGGGTTAGCCAGGAACGACTCCAGTTCTCCAGTTCTCAATGCAGCATTCTACTTTCCTGAAACACTTAGTTCTAAAACCCCCAATAGGAGGTTCAGAACCACAGCTCCCTGGGGTAATAAAGACAGACAGACAGACAGCTGGCCCACAGTAATCCATCTGCTCACGGGCAGAATTTCCAACATGGAGGCAAGTCAAGCTGCTCTAAGCCTCAGCAAACAGCCTCCATGGGAATCCAAGCTGGGTCTCTGTGCCCGGGGGATGAAAGGACCTCAGTGGGGTACCTGGAGCGCTCGCATCCTCCCTGACACCACGCAGGTCACTATTGTCTGCGATGTCTGGGGCAAAGGAAACCCGTAATTGATGGTCTCAGCAGGAAGGACACATAGACAGGTGGAGAGGGCATCTCCTGTTTACAGAGAAACGCTTGTGTTTGCTAGGGGCTGCCTTTTTGCAGTGAACTATGCACCCTTGATAGCAGGAAACCACCCAAGTATTTGACCCAAATTTATAACAACAGATACAATAGTGTCAAAGCTGATAGAAATTGAAAACAAAATAATAAGAAAAAATACCCATGGCAACAATTGCTAAACAAAACCCTATAACAACAAGCTGGCAGTAGCCTCATCAGTCCTGCTGAGCCTCTCCTGGGCACTCACAAGCCACAGCACCCGCCACTTAGTACTTCTCACAAACACCCTATGAGTTTGATATGATGTGTTTGTTTTATAGATGTGGAAGCTGAGGCTTACGGGGCTGAAGTATCTTGCCTCACATCACAGGCTGCTAAGAAGCAGAGCTGGGATTGGCATCCAGGTTGATCTCCCTCTAAAAGCCTCCCCTTTCACTACAACCCACATAGACTCTCATTCCAACACCACTTCAAGCATTTCTTCCCATTATCAGACCTGTGGGACAAGGTTTGGTTGGGAAAACATGAGGCTCTTCAGGAAGACAGACAACAGATTGCTCATCATTTCATGGACAAGAGACCAACATGAGGCGCACCCAGATCTCTGTGGCTTTTTCTTGGTGCCAAACAAATGAAGAAGGAGCCACTTCTCAAAGAACACAGTGTTTTTCTTCCTCTTCTCACCTCCCTTGGGCCGGTGCCTGTGATAATTGGGAAGCACAGAGTCTGGTTTTTCTGGGATTGGAACCAATGCTGTGACGAGTGTTCTGACAATAAATGTTGATTGACAGTTGATGGACAATGTTCTTGAATCAGTTTTTCCTGTGCTGGGTGTTAAGCTGAGAACTGCACTAAACAACTGCTCAACAGCCTGCTTCCTGTTCAGATAGAATTTACTACACTCTCTCTCTGTGGGCCTCAGTCAGGCAGCCAGGAGAGATGGTATCTCAGGCACCTTCCAGCTCCATCACTCAATGTCTCTATCAAGAAGAGAACACAGATCTGAAAACATTTTTCCCCCTAACACTGAGTTGGAGTTATTATTCACACACAAAAACACAGGCACCAACAGAGATAACTGGTCAGGAAATAAGGAGCTTTGATTCTGGTCTCATACTCTTTGACCTAGTAATTCTACTTCTGTGAATTTATCTTAAAGAAAGAATCCAGAGGACAGAGCTGTGTGCACGGAAAGATTTGCTTTTGCAATATTTGGAATTACTTTCAATAAAATGATGTCCAATGCAAGAATGGGAGAGACTCACTTGGTGGCACATGAGGCCACCGCAAATGATAATTTCAAAAACACAGAAAAACATCCTTGGCAGTGTTTTTCAAATTGCAGCTCAACCTCCATTAAGGGGTCATGAAATAAACCTAAGAGGTGTCCTACCACCAACTTGTTTTTATTTATTTTTTTGAGGTGGAGTTTCACTCTTTCACCCATGCTGGAGTGCAGTGGCACAATCTCGGCTCACTGCAACCTCCGCCTTCCAGTTTCAAGTGATTCTCCTGCTTCAGCCTCCCAAGTAGTAGGGATTACAGGCGCCCACCACCACGCCCAGCTAATTTTTGTATTTTTAGTAGAGACGGGCTTTCACCACGTTGGCCAGGCTGGTCTCAAATTCCTGACCTCATGATCTGCCCGGCCTCCCAAAGTGCTAGGATTGAGAGGTAAAGCCAGCTGGACTTCCTGGGTTGAGTGGGGACTTGGAGAACTTTTCTGTCTAGCTAGACGATTGTAAATGCACCAATCAGCGTTCTGTGTCTAGCTAAAGGATTGTAAATGCGCCAATCAGCACTCTGTAAAAACCCACCAATCAGCGCTCTGTGTCTAGCTAAAGGTTTATAATGCACCAATCAGCACTCTGTGTCTAGCTAGGGATTGTAAATGCACCAATCAGCACTTTGTGGCTAGCTAAAGGATTGTAAATGCACCCATCAGCACTCTGTAAAAACGCACCAATCAGCGCTCTGTGTCTAGCTAAAGGATTGTAAATGCACCAATCTGCACTCTGTAAAAACGCACCAATCAGCACTCTGTGTCTAGCTAAAGGATTGTAAATGCACCAATCAGCACTCTGCAAAATGGACCAATCAGCGCTCTGTAAAATGGACCAGTCAGTGCTCTGTAAGAGGGGACAAATAACGGAATAAAAGCTGGCCATCCCCCAGTCAGCAGTGACAACCCACTCAGGTCCCCTTCCATGATGTGGGAGCTTTGTTCTGTCACTCTTCACAATAAGTCCTGCTGCTGCTCACTCTTTGGGTCCGTGCTACCTTTAAGAGCTGTAACACTCACCATGAAGTCAGTGAGACCAAGAACCCACTGGAAGGAACCAACTCCAGACACAGGATTACAGGCCTGAGCCACCGTGCCCGACTTTGTTTTTTTAATTAAATAGGCAAGAATAGAAAACAACAGAGTGCATCACAGGTGGTAAAGGTACTTACTGTGAAACTTTGGTTTTGGTTTCATGGGTAACTGGGACATGGTATAAAATACATTTTTTTTATCTTGGGTCACAGTCAAAACATTTCAAAGGCCGTGGGTCTATGGTGTACAGTATAGTAGGATTACAACAATATAAAATACTGTGTGTGAGGCCAAGCCTGGGAGGAATAAACAGAAGCAAAGAGGAACTGATAAAGTTGGTAGAATAAAGGATGCTGCTTCTCAGTTATATGTTTTCTGTGATGTTTGTAGGTTGTTCTTACAATAAAACAAACCAAAAAAAAAAAAAAAAAGAAGTCAAGACACAAAGGAGAAATAACAATAGAGGGCCACTATCAGATTCCATTGGCCAAGAAGCTCAGGGCTCCAGCACGGGCCTTGAAGGATGGACAGACTTTGAATGGGGGGCGTGGCCTAAACAGGGACGGGGTTGTCGCTGAAACACAAAACACACTGAAAGAGAACATGGGGTTAAAAAAGGCTCTCAGTGATGCAAAGCGGCTTAAAACTGGGGAAGAAAGGGGCAGGTCCACTCCCGGGCTGTTCATTCTGCCTCCCTGTACCGACTTTTCCTCCCTCCACACACCTAGGCTGAGGTCCCAAGCTAGAGCTTGCCCCTCATAAACATGTCCGCACCAAGCCGGCCGCGCCCCTCAACAAGATGGCGACGGCAGCAGCCCCACCTCCCGCTGCCTCGGTGGCCAATGAGGGAGAAGCACGAAGACTTGAGCATGCGCATATAGCGACTTGGTGGGCGCGTCCAGTGATGACTGGGGGATCCCGGCAAGTAACATGACTAAAAAGAAGCGGGAGAATCTGGGCGTCGCTCTAGAGGTGAGGGGAAAAGTGGGGGTTGGGCCACCTCGTTAGTTGCCTTCTCCTGGCCGCGGGATAAGGGATAGGCTGGGCTATAGGTGGGAGGAGGAGCCAAGCGTAGGAAGAGAGGGCGACGCGGTTTGGGGACAGGGACGGGAGGGGTGAGAAGGCCCATGGGGTTCCCGGAGGCGAGGGAGCCCGAGGAGGTGCCGGATGGGCGAACCAGACTCGAGGGCATCTCTAGAGAGGAAGAGACATGGAAGTGAAGGGGAGCCCCAAAGACGGCCTGGCATAGAAGTGAGGGAACTCAGAGCGGGGGACACAGAACAAAAGGGATGGGTACAGAGGTGAGGGAGACCCCAGAGAAATAGGGACCTGTAGAATCTGAGGGGAACTCCCAAAGGGCTAGGACGCAAAGATGAGGGAGCCCATTCTGGTGTATATTATTAATGGTTTAAATATCCTCTAAAAGGGGAAATTTTTCCTCCAGAGTAGGGAAGCTTGTACCTTCAAAATTACTTTGGGAATATGTAAAGAGAATTCTGGAATTGGTGATGTCACTGAATGGCTTAAAAATAATTTGCTGCATATAGAAGGGAAAGAAAACATGCATATTGAGCAACCGCTATGTGCTACTTTCATTGCATTGTTAATCCTCACTGCAAGCCTGTGAGGTTTGTACAGAGGAGGAAATTGAGGTTTCAGGTGGAACCCAGGCTGAGATGGTGGAAGTGGTGGAGCCTGGGAATCAAGCACAGGTGGTCTTCCTGGAAATTCATCTTGCTTCCCCTGTTTTCCTTCCCTTAGGGCATCCTCCTGGAGGTTGCAGGAGAGGTACAGGGTCATAGTCTTCTTCAGGCTTACTAGTAAGTTCAGTGATTCTCAAACTTTAGCGTGCATAGAGTCACAGGGCTTGTTAAAAATGGAGAGTTGAACTCTTCCCACACCCCGACTAATTCAGTAGGACTTTGATGTGCATTCTTAACAAGGAATCTGCTTTTTTTTTTTTAAGATAGAGTCTCGCTCTGTTGTCCAGGCTGAAGTGCAGTGGCGTGATCTCGGCTCACTGTAACCTCTGCCTTCTGGGTTCAAGCAATTCTCGTGCCTCAGCCTCCCGAGTAGCTGAGATTACAGGCACGTGCCACCATGCCTGGCTAATTTTTGTATTTTTGTAGAGACGGAGTTTCACCATGTTGGCCAGGCTGGTCTTGAACTCCTGACCTCAAGTGATCTGCCCGCCCGCCTTAGCCTCCCAAAGTGCTGGGATTACAGGCATGAGCCACCACACCCGGCCAGAATCTGCATTTTTTTTTTTTTTTTTTTTTAACAAGCCACACACACCCCGTGGTGATGCGGGTAGTTTTAGTAGCACCCCTTGAGAAATATTGGCCTACTTGGTAGGAAAAAGGTTGATGGAAATGTGAAGAGGATGGTTTATGAGTGGTGACTGAGATGGCACTGTGTGGCGGGAAGAACACAGACGGACTTTATAACCTGTATTAGGGTACAATAAGCTGCAGTAACAGAGAAACTCCAAAACTCAGTGGCTTCAAGAACAAGAAAGTGAGTTTTTTTCTAACAGACTAGAGCAAAGGGCAGCAGATGTCTGCAAATGGTCAGATAGTAACTATTTTAGAAGAGACATGGTCTCTTCTAAAGAGCCAAATGGTCTGGGTTGCAACTACAGTTGATCCTCATTATTCACGGTTTCCACATTTGCGAATTTCCCTAATGGGTAAAATGTATTTGTAACCCCAAAATCAGTACTCACAGTGCTTTTGTGGCAAATGCAAAGCAGTGGGAAAAAATTTGAGTCGCTCGAGGTCCATGTTCTCAGCTAAAGTTGAACAGGTGATGATGCCCTGCCTTGTTTCAGCTGTCCTACTGTAAACAAGGGTCCTTATTGTGTTCTATTTAGTGCCCTGTTTTTGTTTTTTGTTTTTTTCATTCTCGTGTTTTTTATTGGTGATTTCGCTGTGTTTTGCTTTTGAGACAGAATCTCACTCTTGCCCAGGCTGGAGTGTAGTGGTGCACTCTTGGCTCACTGCAACCTCCACCTCCCGTTCAAGTGTTCACCCCCACCTTCCCCCGACACAGCCTCCCTAGTAGCCAGGATTAGATCACCACCACATCCGGCTAATTTTTGTATTTTTGGTAAAGACGGGGGTCTTGCCATGTCGGCCAGGCTGGTCTTGAACTCCTGACCTTAGGTGATCTGCCCACCTCAGCATCCCAAAGTGCTGGGGTTAGAGGTGTGAGCCACTGCCTGATTTCGCTGTTTAAAGTGCCCCCGACCCCCGACCCCCAACCCCAAGCATAGGGCTGAAGTGCTGTCTGGCGTTCCCAAGTCCAAGAAGGCTGTGATATGTTGTAGAAGAAAACAGGTTTCTTAGATAAACTGTTCAGGCATGATGTAACTCATAATGTAACAGCACAATACGTGCTGTTGGTTGTGAGTCCAGTGTTAATGAATCAACAATGTATATTGAATAAGGTCACTTTAAACAGAATCACACATAAAACAAGGTTGCAAAAATGTTGTGTCCATAGGCTTGCAGGAACCTAACCTGGTTCGGTATTTGCTAATTCAATATTAGAGGCAACTTTATAGGACATAGCTACCAGGAATAACAAGAACCAACTGTATTCAGGCTAAGGAGTATGTAAATGCAGGAATATGTAAATGAGTGGGTGTGTCAGTGTTCCACTAAAGCTGTATCTGCAAGAACAGGCATTAATTAGACCATTTGGCCACAGGGCTTAGTTGCCAGCTCCTGGTCTAGAGTACCAGGTCTATGGTGGTTCTGCCAGATTCCCTTCCTCTGTAGCTCCACCATCTCTTGGGATCTTGTCACCTTATCAGTGGAACCAGGGCATACCCCACTGATGTGTCCACTGGCAGAGAAAGAGGAGAATGGAGGAAGCACACCCACTGTCCTGGGCCCAAACTGCCCACTTTCCATTGGCAAGAACTAAAACTCCACCTGACCGCAAGGGACCAGGGAAATGCGATCACCAGTCAGGAGGCCACATAGCCAGCTACTGGTTGCTCACTATGGAAGAAGAGACCAGTGTGTTTTCACAGACAGCCTGTAGTCTCACTCCAGATGGCACCTCACCTCACAGTGTGGTTGTGAGGATTAAATGAGACATTGCGTTAAGTGCCCAGCACGTGCCTGGCACCGGATTGGTAATCAATACACGGTAGCTCCAGCCTTTGTATTTCTTTTGCATCCTTCCACCATGGCTAAGTTAACCTCGTTCTTCAGCCTTCGTTCACTCATCTATAACACGAAGGACTTGAATTTCACCCGGGGTTACCAACTCCTTGACTACGGCCCAAATACAGATCACAGATGTCTTCTGTTTGGCTGACACAGATTTTTAAGTATTTATTTATTTATTTATTTATTTTTTTGAGACAAGGTCTTGCTCTGTTGCCCAGGCTGGAGTGCAATGGCATGATCTCGGCTCACTGCAGCCTCCACCTCCCGGGTTCAAGCAATTATCGTGCCTTAGCCTCCCGAGAAGCTGAGACTACAGGCATGCACCACCACGCCCAGCTAAGTTTTGTATCTTTAGTAGAGACGGGGTTTCACCATGTTGGTCAGGCTGGTCTCGAACTCCTGACCTCAAGTGATCCACCCACCTTAGCCTCCCAAAGTGCTGGGATTACAGGTATGAGCCACCACACTCGGCCGGATTTTTACGTTTTTAAACTTGGGGCATGTATTCTCCAAGTGCCTTATACTGGGGCAGATTCCATTGTTTTACCTTCTCCATGCCACTGTAGATATTTATATTTGCTATCTTGGTCCCTAAGTTTACTTTTTGCTTGGATATTCGAAGATTTGACATCTGTAACCGTGTGCCTTGGAAAAAGCCTGACATCTGGCTGGCTGTCTCCCCACCTTGCTTCTCAGTTGCCCCCAGTGGGTCTGAGTATTGAATGTGCACTGATGCTCAGTAGCAGTAGATATTGTCCTCTTATTAAAAGTCGTGTGCTCAGAGCCAATGAAGTGGTGATTTAATCAAAAATGTTTGTTAATCTGACAAGTGCAATAAAACCCCCACAAGTGAGTGAGCTCAGCACCTGCAAACAGTCTCCACTTGTAATGGAGCAATTACCAAGCAGGCAGCACTCACCCCTAGGGCTGGCTCGGGCCAGCTGTATAAGCAGTCACCTCTTAGGACAACCAGGGCACCCTCTAGCCTCCCCCTCAAAGTGGTTCCTTTTGAGGTCTTTTTATCCAATTCATTTGCCACCATATGAGATCTCAGAGTTGGAAAAAACTGTGAGTTTTAGCTTCTGAGATTTCATTCTTAATAAGAAAAGAAAATTATAGTTCAAATGAGAAATCACCCACCCAGTACTGATTTTAATGTTGTGTGGGAGGAAGGAAAGGTTGAATTTCAGTCTAAACTGATAGGAGAATTTTGACTGATGTAAAACCTGTCTGTGTTTTCGGATCTCTGATAGTAATGAGCTGTTCCTTGGTCATTGCACTTTTCTTTTGTAGCTGGACTGTTCAAACTGGTGTCTTTAGATGTTTCAGTGACCAGTTGGTCTTCAGTTAACAGATGTGTGGTGTCTTAGCCGGTATCCTAAAGTGGATAACTTGGTTGGATCTGACCCCTAGTACAGAAAGTTTATCAGTTTGGAAAGCTTTTGGCTACAAGTTACGGAAAACTGACCTCAATGACTTAAGCAAATGGGAGTAGACTTTTCCTCTTATAGAAATTTGTAGGGGCCGGGCGCAGCGGCTCATGCCTGTAATCCCAGCATTTTGGGAGGCTGAGGCAGGTGGATCATTTGAGGTCAGGGGTTCAAGACCAGCCTGACCAACATGGTGAAACACCATCTCTACTAAAAATACAAAAATCAGCTGGGAGTGGTGGTACACGCCTGTAATCCCAGCTACTCGGGAGGCTAAGGCAGGAGAATTGCTTGAACCTGGGAGGTGGAGGTTGCAGTGAGCCGAGATCGCGCCATTGCACTCTAGCCTGGGCAACAAGAGCGAAACTTCGTCTCGGAAAAAAAAAAAAAAAAAGAGGGCAGGATCACTGACCATGAGAAGTGGTAGGCTGAGGGGAGAGAATGGCCTAGGCCAGAAGAGCACCGGAAGGCTTGACGCTTGTGGTTATTTGTATGGTGCCAGCCACTGCAGTAGCCTCCGTGGGGCAGGGCGGGCAGAAGCACCAAGTGTGGCTGAAGACGGTCTCCGCTCTGGAGCAGGCTGTGCACAGGGCTCAGGGGAACCTCCCACTTTCCTGAGACAAGGGCTAGGAGCAGGTGAGTGGACTGTCAATAAATATTTGCTGAACTGGCTCGATTGGCAGGAGGAGGCATTGAACCTTCCATCCTGACGTCTGGGCCCAGTTGAGTGGGTGGGTGGTCAGAGGTGAGGAGGTCACGGTAAAGCAGGCGGTTAGACGCCACCTTGCTGGGAACCCTGAACCCCAAGCCAGGGGCTGGGAGAAAGGCTCACAGCGTGCAGAGGACTGTTCAGGGGCCGCTGGCCATTAAATGAGCCTCACCTGCTGCCAGGCGAGAGCGACAGGTCGCCATTGGGCAGGTGATTTCTCGCGGCTGCCTGCGTCTGGCTCTGCGCCACTTGACGGGGGTCAGGAGACTAAAACCTCATTACCTAGCGCGGCTGGATGGCGGCGTGTGTGGAGTGGCTGTCTGCCAGCATCTTAATTAATGAATTCATAAGGCTCGGGGTGGATGCCAGTTCTTGAAAACTGCGTTGAGCCTTTCAGTGATGAAGAAGCTTTTGCTAATTTATCAAAAAGTAGATATGGGGGGAAAGAAGAGAAAACAAACCCCACACCACCTTCCGGCCCAGGGACAGCTGATGTCTTCCGGCGCGGACTGACTCGGGCGCTACTTGCAGGGCTGGCTCGGCCTCCGTCTCCGCGCGGGAAGGCGTTGGGACTCGCGTGGGCTGCAGCGGCCCCCTCGCCTTTCCGACCTGGCATGGGGGTGTGTCCAGGCAAGCGACAAGCCCCTAGGCTCTCCCTGCTCTTCCTGAAAATTGTTCATTGATTAAAAACTGGGAAGGTCTGCCGTCTTCAGCTGCACAACCTGCGAGAGAAATCCTCACAGGGCCTGTTGATGTGGGAAGCCATATGCGGAGGTTTTTCTGCCTCCACAGAAAAACATCCCCTAAACGATGTGGGGATAATGGGCCCTTTGGGGTTTGAGGCTGGTCACCTGGAAAATTGAGGCCTAAGAACCCCGTGTGACTTGCTGTGGAGCCTGAAGGCCCCAGATGGAAAGCCCCTGCACTCCTGCCAGAGACCATCTGGGCAGGCACTTGGCGGCTTTACCCATTATAATAAATGTCCTGGGGTCTCCTGACGTGTGAAAATGAGTGGATTTTCAAAAATCCAGTTCCCAGGCTGCTGGGGCTGCAGATGACACCACTCTCCAGGCTGTGAATTAGCAAGTGAAAGGGAAGGCTTCGGTACTGCTGGGGAAAGAAGGGTTTATCAGGCCCAAATAGCCCACCTTTTTCCTTCTCCAAACTGGGTCTGTTTTGTGTGAATTTTGGAGGATGCTTTGACAGTCGAGGTGATCTGGGGCAAGATGCCTGGGATGTTTGTGAAGCTCATTGAGTCGGCCCAGTGTAAGGGCAGACGCTGGGCTCCTGTCTCCTCTGTCTCAGCAAACAAATTTCAATCAAGGCTTTCCCTCACAGAGAGTATCTGTTATGTAGACAGAAACTGAGGAGAGCCTTGTACAAGATTATTCCGAGTAGAGAATCTGTTGAAGCCAGATCAGCAAGCTTAGATGGGCTTCAGCTGGGATGTGGAATGACTGTTCTGCAGAACTCTTCTTTGTCCTGAATGTTTTCATGAGGGATTTTGGAGAAAGAGCTTGAAGTGGTGGAAAGAGCATAAGCCCTGAAGCAGAAAAACCCAGATTCAGGCTTCAATTCTGCCCCTTCCCAGTTACACGACCTTGGGCAAGGTGCTGAAAACCTCTGCACGGGAGCTTGCACCTCTGTAAGATGCAGATGGGCCCTTCCTTGCAGGGCAGTTGCAGACACAGGAAGCTGCCCACAACCTGCCCAGCTCCAGGGGTAAGGTGTGAAGGTTGTGCCCAGGAGCTAGGAGTCCCTCAGAGCTGATGAGCGCTGCCTTCTCCATGTGGCATGGTGGTTAAGGGCACCTGGCTGCCTAGCTCCCGGACTTAGTGCCTGTGTGACCCTGGACAGTTACCTATGTCTGAGTTCCCTCATCTGTCAAACGTGGATGCTGATAATACCGCCCACCTCACAGGGTTCTTGCAAGCATGCGAGTTAATCGGTGTAAAGCGTGTAGGTCAGTGCCTGGCACACAGCACAGACTACAGAAGTGTTGCTGCTGCTGTCACTGTTGTGGTTCCATTTTGCTGGGACTTTTGGTTTCCAGAGGCTGCTTACACTCATGCTGTCATGCAGACACTGGAGACTCCGTGACTTGGCTCGGCTCAGCTACCCTGGCACCACGCTCTTTATTGGAAGGTCTCAGTACCCAGTAAGGACCTGGCCAGCCAGGTGCAGGGTATGCCCCATGATCACTGCCTGACCCTGTAGCAAACCTGTCACTCGCTGGCCAGAAGCTCCCGAGTAAAGCTGGAGAGACAGCAAACAACGTCCTAAATCAGAAAGCAGAGTGGCCTGTGTGGCCCAGCGCCAGGCCCCAGGGGTGCCTTCTGCCCTTTCCCAGAAAAAGGTCTGGCCCTAGACAGTAGCTCATTAGGGAGTGGGCAGAGAGCCGCCTCCCTGGCTGTCTAGATGCTCTGTGGGCGCACCATTCAGTAGGAGAATGCAGTGGCATTCGAGCCTGTGGCTCGAACTGTCTCGTGCTTGTTGGCAGAAGAAAAGCTGCATATGAGGCCCCCAACAGCAGCTAGCCCTGGAACTGGCACCCCATCAGCTGACCTGGCCAGGATGCTGGGGCAGTTATCTGTGCGTGAGCTGGCATGAAATTCCCTGCCCCCAGTGAGGCCTCCGTGGGGCTCTGATTCTGAGAGGGCCTACACTCCTGAAAAGATGCCTCGCGGGGATTTCAGACGAATTTTACAGTTTCTCTTAACACAGTGGTTTTATGGCATATAGGACCCCAGGGAGACTTCCTTAAAGCTCCCAGAATAAGGTGATATTCCCCAAGTCAGGCTGCAGAGGAGAGTTTGCTTATCTGCCTGGGGGCTGCTGAACTCCAGGCCCAGGTGCTTGGAGCTGCATCTGTCCGACGGGCTCTCAGGGAGGCTGCAGGAAGAGTCCCTGCCCCTGCTGCTGGGCATGAAGAAGCCCTTTCTGCTCTTGGCACCTGCCAGCAGGATTGATGGCCCTTGTCTAGGGCCTTGTCCCCAGCACCCCTCAGGCCTACAACACAGCCTCTGCAGCCTTGACTGCTGGGCTGACTTTAGATCTTCTTATTCTTCTGCACAGAACATCCCCTCTGTGGAGGGCCTTTGGTCTCATGGGTCTCCTCACTGAGCTCACTCCTCCACCCAGCAGGCCTCAATTCCCTGCCCCAGGCTCTGATACTGAGAAGCAGCAGTTCTCATACTAACTTAGGCAGCATCACTACGGGGCTTTTCTGTTAAAAGAACGGACTTGCTGGGTCCCAGTCCCCAAGGCCTCCCCTGGGGCCTTTCCCACCTGTCTACCTGAGGGATGCTCCTTCTCCATTCCCTGCCTCATATGCCTCTTTTTCCTTCCTCCTCCCTTCTTCCTTTGTGCTCTGTGTCTCCCCTGCCTAGGCAGACTCCCCAGCCATCCCCCCAGGCAGTTTTTAGCCACTGCTGGTCTCTGGGTAAAGAACAGATTTTCCCCCAGGACACCCTTCACACTCGCCAACCTGTTCCTTGGGCCCCTGGACCGCTCACACAGGGCTTCACACAGCGCCTCCCAAGGGCTCAGGCTGGGCCAGATGCCAGGAAGCACAGTGTGCTGGCTTACAGTGGGTTCATACCACCGCCTCTCTTACTTCCTGGGGTCCCCAGAGCCCCTGCAGATAGCAGCCCTGTGCCCCCTGCTGACTCATCTTAGTGACTGGGACACAGTGCTCTTTTTCCCTATGTAAAAATTGACCTTGGTTTTCTGAGTGTAAATACAATGCACGGGTGGTTCTTAATGTTATTGTACAGCAGGGGGCACCTGCTCTCTGCCCCCACACTGTGCCTGACTGAGTGCCGTCTAGGTCTCTGCCTTGGCTGTTTCTCTACTTTGCCGGTCACAGTCACAGCCAGAAGTGCTGCCCCGATAGCTCCAGGCAAGTCCTGGCCCCTGAGCCAGCCATGCCTCTTCCTGCCAGCTGGCCCTACTATGCAGCCTGTCGGGCAGGAGTCCTGGGAGCCCCCGTGGCCTTCAGAGTATAACTTTCCCTTCCTACTGGGCTTGGTCGGATCCCTTCCATGGGGCCTCTTTAGGCTGCCTAGAACCATGGTGTGAGTGAGCCCTGGCTCTGGCTGCTGGGCCTCACCTGCTGTTCCACATTTCCTCAGATGCCCACTGATGCCCAGACCGCCCCGAGGCTGTTCCACCTTGGACATGGCTCCAGGCCTCTCAGGCTAGGATTCTACCAAGTGCCACATCTGCAACCTGGCCCTGGCTCCAGAGGCCCACCCCAGCTTTGTCCCAGGGCAGGATTGCAAAGTTCCCACCGTGCCATGTCTGGAGTAAGCGGAGCGAGCTGGCCTGTGGCCTGTTGTTGTTCTGACATCTATCCTGGGGGCCCTCCCTGCTGAACCTCTTCATGGACTGGGAATGGGCACATCCAAGCTAGAGGGGCCCTCCTCCCTGTGCTGCCAGTCAGCAACTCATGGAGATTCCTCTCCACCTCACACCCGTGCTTTTTTTTTTTTTTTTAGATAGAGTCTCGCTCTGTCACCCAGGCTGGAGTGCAGTGGTGCCATCTCGGCTCACTGCAGCCTCCACCCCCTGGGTTCAAGCAGTTCTCCTGCCTCAGCCTCCTGAGTAGCTGGGACTACAGGCGTGCGCCACCACGCCCAGCTAATTTTTGTATTTTTAGTAGAGACAGAGTTCAACCATGTTGGCCAGGATGGTCTGGATCTCCTGACCTTGTGATCCGCCCAAAGTGCTGGAATTACAGGCATGAGCCACTGCGCCCAGCCACACCCCTGCTTCTGTCACCTTCTCTTACTCTTGCCATGGACTAAACCAGGTTTTCTTTTATTCTCCAAAGATCCAGTGCAAACCACTCTCTGATAATAAAGGTAGCAAACACTTACTGAACTCTGACCTTGTAAAGCATGTTCTGGGCATCTTACCTGTATGGCTCCATGTCATCCTCACAAAACTCTTTGAAATATGAAATGTGGTTATCTTTGTTTTACACGTGAGTCAACTGAGCACAGAACTAAGGGAGTTGCCCGGTGATACCACAAGTGAGTGACAGAGCCAGGGGCACTGATTATAGCCCATGCTCCTTACCACTCGCTTACCTGGAACCACCATTCCAGGCTTCTGGGCACTTGAGCTCCCGACTGTTTGCCCAGTTCTGGCCCTTACACTTCTAGAATCTTCTTGACATTTGTCTTCTTATCTGGTCCTAATCCCCACGTCTTCTCTCCTGGTCCTGGCTATCTTGTCCTGCGTTGCCTTTAGCCTGGCGGTGGCAGGGACAGAGCTAACCAAAGACTGCACATTTGCCTTGGGTCGTCTGCAAAGTGTATAATCCGGGTGCATGTAGTTGAGAGCTGGCTGAAAATTCAAGTCGAGACTTCCTTTAAGACCTACTTTCTGGGTCCTCTCCCACCTTTCAGGCCCATCCTGCTGTGTCAGCTCTGCTCTGTAGCCACCACTCCTGACCCCAGCCACAACTAAAAGAGGCATCTGGACCTACCTTCCCTCCCTGCCTCTGCAGCCAGGTCCCCCAGAGTCTCTCCACTCATGTTGACAGCTGGCTCCTGCTTCAGCAAATGCTGCAGGGTGTTTGTTTGATTGTCAGCTTCCCGAACCAGGCCCAGTGCTGGGGACCCCGCAGGGTCACCTTCTGAGGATGGGTTTGTGGCCTCTGAAGAGCCTCTTGACAGTCTTAGCCTCCCCTCACTCAGCCCACATCAAGCAGCTGGGTTATAAAGAAGGGGAACTTGCTATTTAGAAGGGAATCAGCAAGAGCTGTCAGCAGGACATAAATATTCATAGAGGGAGGTTAGAACTTGAGTCCCTAAAACCTTGATTTGTGTTCGACCGTTTAAGCCTCATTAAAAAGTGGCAAATGAAAGTGGGAATATTCAGTGGAACTGCAGATAAATTGGGCTTGTTCAGATAAAGGCCCCCGACTGCCAGCTCCGCAGGCTTTGCCCAGAGCATGATAGCAGATTGGCTTGGCCACTTGTGGTTTGCCAACCTCAATTTTAAGATTTTGCTTAGCATGAGTTCCTGGCCTTGCTCTGGGGGCAATTACCACTTGTTTGGGCACTTGGTAGCCTTCCAGAGGTGTTCAGGGATGGAAATCCCCAACCTGCTCCCTCCCCAGAATGACATGGAAAACCAAGGCCTGGCTCAAGGACTGTAAGGAGAAATCTCACCTAGGACTAAGACTTGCACTGGGCAATCTGCAAAGCGTATAATTTATGTGCATGTCTAGTTGCTTCTCCTCCTCCTAGCTTTTTCTAGCTTCTGTGGACATGAGGAAGGGAGGATTTCAGACTCCAGTTGCTACATGAGACCTAAACTGTCTGTCCTAGCCCCTCAGTCCCACCCAAGCTCAACTCCACTCATTGTGGCTAAAAATACAAAGACTGCAGCAGGCTAGGCCTTGTGGTGGGCACAAAGAGGAGACAGATGGTCACTCTTCCTTCTAGGACAGGAGCTTTAGACTTGGGCCTCTGCCGGGATCAGGCAGGTCACATATATAAGTGGAATGGGCCAATCTGTGGGCTAGACCTGACCTACGGGCTGCCAGTTGGCACCATCTAGAGACCCCTAGAGTTTGGGAAGATAACGTTTAGACACAAACAGAAGGGCAACAAAGAATATACTCAGCCTCATGAAGGAAGGACTGGTTAATTTCCCAGGAGAAGGAGGGTGGAATGTACCCCGTCCCCTGCCCCCCAACCCCCACCCCCCTGCCACAGCCAAGGGCAGCAGGGAAGCCTGGTGGAGGAGATAGAGCATCAAGAATTAAGCTTTATTTGTGCTCTTGAGTGGAATCTGAGTCTCAGGGTACTGAGGGGCTGGGCTGTGTGCTGGGGGTGCTGCTATAAAGGGGAGGCCACATGGTGGCCTGAGGCACTGGCATGGGGCTGCCGCTCTTCCCTGAGTCTGGCTTCCCAGTGTTCACTTCCCTGCTGCACAGGTTCTAGGTAGGCCTTTGGCCTCCCCAGGGACAGCCCCATCTCCTGGCTGGGTCTGTTTCCCAGGACAGCCCTCCTTTTGGGTGCCCATTAGCAGAGAAACGACACAGTTAACCAGGCAATTAACTCAAGGGTCTGTGGTCGCTTTCCCCCACAGGGCCCTGCTTATAGGGCTGGAGGTGGCAATGGTGGGGCTGCAGGGCAGGGGGTGGATGGTGTGTCAATGCCAGGCTTCCCTCGGGAAGAAGGAAAAGTGGCTGACATGGAAGTGGCTGAGATGGGTGTTGGCCAGGGAGAGAGGCAGAAGGTCCAGAGACTTGGAATGCGACTCTCCTGACACCCAGCCCCAGAATGCCTGCTACCCTCTAACCAGCCATTGTGGGAGGCAGGGATCTTACCTGCAGTTATTGATTACTAACCCTGCAGGGGCTAACTCCAGAAGCGAATGGGGCAGAGAACTGGCTGAGACTGATAAGGAGAGGGGTGCCCCACCCTGACTTCTCAGAAAGTCATTCCATTTGGGGGACCCCCATTCTTCCATTCGTGAAATAGAGGTCTTATTTGCCATGTCTCCTAGGGAAGTGGTGAGAATGAGTGAAGTCAGAGATGGGAAATGGAGCATTATGGGGCTCCGAGGCACTATTCAGTCAGCTGCTGGGAGGGTTGCAGAGCCCCCTGAACCCTTCCACCCACTGACACCCAGGCTCGCCCCAGCCAGAGAGGTGGCCAGCTAAACACCTGGAGACTAAGTCAGACACAGGGAGATGGACTTTCAATGCCAAATGCATGGTACCAGGACCCAAGTTTGGACAACCCAGTCCAGTATGTTATTAAACATTTCTCCACAACTCAAGTATTTCCCCAAGAACACTTCTCTGAAACTCTAATCAAACAAATGGAAAAAACAGATACCTTAACTATTTTGCTACCTTGATGGTAGGTAAAGTTTTTGCTTAAGAACCAAGTCAGAAAGGAAGAAAGGTGTTTTTGAGCATTTTTCTCAGTAATTTTTGCTTCTCACAGAAAAATGTATATTTTTACAACTTGGACTACTAAGTTATTAAGATGAAGTATGTCAATGAGAAAAACACCGTTGTGTTGCCCCTAGATGTCTAATCACCCGGCCCCACATGTGTGGAGTGTTTGGAAGCCAGTTTCTTCACAGCATCTCCGCCACTCTAGGATACACCCGTGGGGCAGGTGCGTGCGGTGTTCAGGGTTCTGGTTGCTCCTGTTGTGCGCCCAACTGGGGCATCGTGCTGGGGAGACAACAGACCAAGGGGCTGCTCCTCTCTACCCCCAACCTGTGCTTGGCCCAGAGGGCTGGGACAGCTGTGAGACCCTGGGCAACACCCACTACTGTTTCCAGTGTGGCTCAGGCCACTGTCCTATGCAGTTCAGAGCTGAACCATGTGGAGGCAGAGGACAGCAAAACAAAGACACTCCAGGGAAGATAGGCCTGGGTGCCCTGCCCTGCCAAAACGAATGAGGGGGAACACCTGTCCAAGACGACTCCCGGAGGCCCTGCTTCCCAGTCCCAGTGTTTTGAGAGCTAGAAGCCTCGGCAGCCCACCTCTCTGTGGCCTTTGTTTCAGATCGATGGGCTAGAGGAGAAGCTGTCCCAGTGTCGGAGAGACCTGGAGGCCGTGAACTCCAGGCTCCACAGCCGGGAGCTGAGCCCAGAGGCCAGGTAATGCTCCTGCCCAGCCACCCCACCCTTCCCCATCGGGCCCCCACCCCCTGTATCTATCCTGGGTCCCCAAAGTAGGCCTGAGGCAGAGGGTTTGGGTCCTTGACATCTTAGCTTCAATGCACCCCCACCACCGAACAAGACCCGAGCCCTGCCAACTGGCATGCCAGCTGCCCCTCAGGTGGGGAAAAGGAAAAGGGTTTGGTCCATGAAACTCCTTCCCCCTCACAGGAGGTCCCTGGAGAAGGAGAAAAACAGCCTAATGAACAAAGCCTCCAACTATGGTAAGAAAGTTCCTTTCAGTTACCAACCCCGGCCTCCAGTCCCCAGAGCCAGGAAGGGTCAGACGCCCAAGGGGCCTGACAAGGCAGCAGGGAGCAAGGGGGTTCTTTGGGAGGGAACCAGCCCCCAGAGGCTGCAGACACCCCTGCTAGGCTCAGCAGCCTGCGGGAGAGCGGGTTCGTTGCTTTGTTCTAAGGGAGGATGAGACGGCCTGTGGGTCTGTCTGCTCTTTGGGATGAAGGGCTGTGGCCGTGGCCAGGTCTAGGAGACACTCATTCACCTAGACATCGGAAGTCTGCTCTCCCCACGCCCCAGCCCAGCCCAGCCCAGCCCACCCCACCACACCCTCCCAGGAAAACCATGCGGTGGAAGTGAGGGGTAAAGGAAGCCGAACCTCCCACTTGGGTACAGCAAGGGCTCCTGTGGGTGGAGCGATGCCGCCACCTTCTGGGCACTGGGGGCAGAGGCAGGTAGAGGCCAGGCCCAGCGGGGCGCCAGAGGGTGGCTGGCAGGCTGGTGGGCTCCCTGCTAAAGGCTGGGGAGGACCACGGTCTACAGATGCTCCTCAGACTCGTCGGTTCTGTTCTCCCCTGGGGGACCAGGCCTGGCCAAGAATCAGCCCCAGGAAGGCTCTAATGGCAGGGAGTCCCGCAGAAGCGCTGGTCTGATGAATGCCGTAGGCACAGTGCACACCTACCAGCCCTTCCTGGAGTTCAGCATGTCTGGGCCAGTGCACCCTGGGCCCTGGACTCAGTCTGGCCTGCCCAGAGCAGCTCTGCAGGTGTCTCCTCCCACTGCCCAGCACAGACAGGGATGGGACATTAGTTTCCCTTCAAGTTTAGCGGTTTTCACACAAAACCACACCACCACTCAATTTAGCCCTCACAGAGTACCCCCTACCTGCGTGTCACCTGGAGGGGATACTTTGATACAAGTGTGGCCATAGAGCAGCAGGACTGATTTCCTCTAGAATCAAGACCAGCTGCCTCATGGACACAAACTGCATCTTAGCATCCCTAGATTCTGCTCAACCAGGCCACCCAGGACAGGGCAGGGACTCAGGAAACACGCGGCCCTACCTGGCACCTCCTCCACTGTCGGGCCCAAGGAGGCCCCAGGTGCCCTCAGTTTCTGGTTGGCGGATGAGATGCCTGGAAGGATGAGCACCACACAGCCAACCCCATGACAGGCAAGCAGACTCACCTGGCGATGTCACACCACCTCCTAGCTTGGCTTTCAGGTGTGGCATTTTTGGTGACTCCTCACCCACCTCACCCTCAACCTCAACCACATTTAAAGAGCAATAGTTGAGCAGCACTGGGCACTGGGACTTTATCAGGCTGGTTCTGTAGCCAAAAGGGTGTCAGGATTTGGGCAGATTAAGAAGGGCAGGATCATTTTTATGGGTAAGGAGGTGGCTGGAAGGGTGCGTCTCTGCCCTCAGCAGTTTGTACCCACTCGTTGGAGAGGCAGAGCAGAACAACAGACGGGCCTAAACTGCCTGTCCTATCCCTATCACCCTCTTTCCTCCCAGAGAAGGAACTGAAGTTTCTTCGGCAAGAGAACCGGAAGAACATGCTGCTGTCTGTGGCCATCTTTTTCCTCCTGACACTCGTCTATGCCTACTGGACCATGTGAGCCTGGCACTTCCCCACAACCAGCACAGGCTTCCACTTGGCCCCTTGGTCAGGACCAAGCAGGCACTTCAAGCCTCAACAGGACCAAGGTGCTGGGGTGTTCCTCTCCCAACCTAGTGTTCAAGCATGGCTTCCTGGCGGCCCAGGCCTTGCCTCCCTGGCCTGTTGGGGGGTTCCGGGTCTCCAGAAGGACATGGTGCTGGCCCTTCCCTTAGCCCAAGGGAGAGGCAATAAAGAACACAAAGCTCTTCCCGTCTGCTGAGTAAATGTCATGGTCTGACTAGCGAAGGGTGGGGGGCGGGGGCAGGAAGGGGCAGCAGCAGCAGGGGCGGCACTCAGGAGTCAAGGAAGAAGAGATGTTCAAGGGAAAGCTCTGGATTACAATTCAGAATAGAGGAGAAGGCCCCCAGCTCGACTGGGAAGTAAGGAGACAGTGGGAAGCACTTTCCAAGCCAAATAGTAGGAGTTACTTCCAGGGCTCGGGCACTGCTGGGGTTGAGCAGCAGATATTGTGCCACCTGTCCATCCCCCAACCACACACTGTCATGCCCTCCAGTCAGTGCCATTGCTTGTAATTATGGCAGAAAAAATGCAGTCTGTGCATCGAAGGGCGGCTTGGGGACTTGAAGTGGTCATGTGGCGATCCCAGGGGAGTGCGGAGTTAATCCATCTTCGACAGGCAGGCAAGGCTGGGGAGGCTGCTGAGTGGACAGGAAGAGTCATGGTAATGACCAGTCAGACTTACGGTGACAGTGGCCAGTAAATCAGGTAGGGTTTGTAGTGAGAAGTAGGGGTGGGGCTGATCAGAGAGGGAGTTGTGGCAGGAGCAGCAAACTCAGACATCCCCCTTACCCTTCCACCCCCCAACTCTAACTCCTAGCTTAGGAATAAGGAGGGGAGCAGGTGGGAGGCTACAGCAAGGCAGAACAGAGGAAGGGCGTGGATGGCTGAGATGAAACCAATTAAGTAGGAAAAACAAGGGATGGAGTTGCCCAGGGAGCTAAGGCCATACACGAAGGACTCTTGGGGCCAAAGTGAGGAAGTCCAGCAAAGTGAAGGCGGACTTTGGGGGGCAACCAGCACCAGGGTGATGACTAACTAGTGGAGAAACCAGCCAGGAACAGAGAGGGAGGTGCCTGCAGCATCTGCATCCCCCGTCCCCAAACACAGCCCCATGCAAGCAGAACCAGCCCTCCTTGGAGGGGAGGCAGGCTAGGGTCATTGAAACCATCTCTCCCTCCCTCTTTCCCCCAAGTCTAGTGACACTAATTGGTCTGACGCCTCTGTTATTTTAGTCACACAGACTGATCCTGGATTGTCACAGTGCCACCATGGAGTGAGCTGTGTGATTTATGTAAGGGGAGAAGGTGCCTCTCTGCCCTCCCGGGGCTGTGGGTTCATTCATTCTGCAGTCCCTGCTTGTAACAGGAGCTGCACAATTTCCCCCAACTCTTCTTTGGGCCCCCTCTTGAGCAGCAAGCAGCAGCCCTGGGAGCCCTGCAGGGGCCCAAGAGCTTGGACAGGCTCCGATTAAACAAACCCTCTTTTCTCTCCTCTGCTTTGAGTAGAGCTGCCTCCCCTTCACCTCTGGCTCAAGCTGTTTCATCCAAGCCAGTCTCAGATCACAAAGCACTGAGGACAAACAGCAGCAGCCCCAACACAGAGCCACACAGGCATTAAAAATATGTTTATCTTTAATGATCCAAGATTCTGCAAGACACACTGATATACCCAGAATTGGGTGGAAATACAGCATCTCAGCAGTGCTGCTGCCAGCCTGGGGGTAGGGAGCTGGATGCTGGCTGAAGGACCCCCATGGTGAAGTTGATTCCAACCTCACGGGTGCCTCAGTGCCCTATCTCCATGGAAACCAGCCTGGCACTGGGATGGGGCCCTAGGGAGCCTGCATGAACATCTCTGAGAGGTATTTCCCATTAAAAACAACCACAGGTGCCCACCCCCACCCCAAGCTACTGCCCAGCTCCCCCTCCTCTCTGTGTTGTCGGCCAAGATAAAGGAAATGGGAGTGACCACATAACGACAAACAAAAGCAGACTGTACCTCCTATTAGGGAAGAAAAAGGAAGGGAAAGGGTAGTAAGGGAGCTGCACTTCCAGCTCAGAATTCTGCCAAGACCCTAGAGCGGCTATGGCAGACAGCGGTGCATGACTGCCAGAGGGCAGTGCTACCCAAACCCCTGGAGGTACCCTTTGTTACTGCTGGGGCCACTGCTGCTGTGGGGGAGAGAAAGACGGGTCTTCAAGGCTGCTTCCTGCCATCTAGCGCTGCCCAATGTTTGGACCAAAAGGGGATGGGACCTAGGATGGCTCTACAACTCCATACTCAGTACGAAAAGAGGGCTCCCAGGATCTCAATGTGGTATCAGGGACGAGAGGTCCACGCTCCCTCCTTCCCACCCTGCTGGACTGTCAGAGCTCTGAGCTAGGAAGAACTCCAGGGAAGGCCAGGATGAGTGGGGGATGGAGACAAGAAAATGGTTTCCAACTTGGCATCAAAACAGAGTAAGTTCAAAGAAACAAAACCTTGATTTTTTATAGCAGGTTCTCCTGGCCAGCTCATGACAGCAGGTCTCTACCCACTCAGGGATGGCCCAATAAAAAGTTGGGCAAAGCAAGGGCATGGCTACCCTCAGGGCAGTGCATGGAACTCAGAAAAGTGAGTCTACAGCATGCAGGAGAGAACAGCAGAGCCCACAGCTCTGCCACTCTGATATGTTCTCCATCGGCCCCACGTGCCCTAGGCACTGACCTCATACCTGCCTCAGGAGCAGCTTCCTTCAGGCTGAGTCCTGGCAGGGGAAAGTTCCCAGGCAGGTGTCCCAGAAGGAACGTGACAGTGTTCTCTGCAGGGCCCTGCCTGAGCTCTTCAGGGGATGGAGAGGAGGCCACCCACTCCTCATGCCAGGTGCAGTGCTCCCCAGTCCCTTTTCAAGAGGGGGAAGAAGCCAGCACTGTGGGCCCCAGGTGGCCCCATCTCAGGAATGACAGGGCATTCTGCAGGGGTGGCGCATCCTGAGGCTCTTAGGCCCTGTGCATCTGGATGAAGGAGAGGACATCCTCCTTGGACAGCTTGTCCTGGTCCTGGGGCTTCTGGGAGTCATGCACACGAATGCCATCCCCCCACTCCCAGAAGAGCCGGCCATAGTAGCAGATGCTGGGGAGGAGAGGGACGGGAAAGAGGTCAGGACTGCACCCAGATGGCACAGGGTCACGTGTTCTTAAGGGTGTGGGGCGAAGGGGTCTGTCAATGACTTTAGTTGAGGTTCTTCCCCCTGGCAGGCAAAAGGTACCCAGTAGGCCCTAACTCCCCTGCCTCCCAGAACCAACTTTTCCCAACAAACAGCTGTTGCTGCTAATTGCATCCAACTGGATTCCTACAGTGACTGATATTCCTGGCTTATCTGTCTGTGCTTCTCTAATATACAGTATTAGTAGTGTGGTGACAGAAAATGTCAGTGGCTAATTACAGGCACATTAGGGCTGCTGGGGAAGCCTATGACCAACAGTCTGACTAATGGACACCAGGTCCTAAAGAGGGACAGCTGGGACCTTGAGTGCCAAGGGGCAGGGCTGTGGGCCCTCAGCAGGTTCCCACCATCAGGCCAGTGTTGGAATGTCACGGAAACGTGGCTGCTCCATGGGGGGGATACGCTGCCACCCAGATGGGCCTTCACAGCCAGGCCCGTAACCATTAGCAGGTCCAGGCATCGTGCTTCCCTCACCAGCTCTACCCAGGTCCAGCCACACCTGCAGGGGGCTGCCATCCCCACAGGTATTCTCAGGCCTGTGCTCAGGGGAACCCCTGCACGGGCAACAGTCTCAGGACCCAGGGTGTGCCCCAGGACAGCTGGCTGGCATCCTCCAGGAGTATTTGAGGCTGCTAAGGAGGGCAGGCTTGGAGGAGAGCTACTTACTGAAATGGGGCAATGGAGTCTGCAGGGAGGTCAAAAGTAGAGTCCTTGGTTTTCTTGTTGTAGAAGAACTTCTTCTTGAAGCTTTTGCTGAATCCCATAGTCCAGGGCTCTGATGGGAGGAAGAGGGGATGAAGCCCAGAAGGGACACAAAGCACTTGTGGAGGACAGGTGTTGTGCCTTCCTCCACTCCTGGTGGTCCTATTCCTGCCTCCCACCAAAAGCAAGCAGGGAATAGCCCGTGAGGCAGCAGCCTTCATCACCAGCCCAAAGGGGCTCCAGGAGAATGACTAAGCGATGACTTGTCAATGACCCCACCCCAGTCCTGCCAACCCTCCATCAGGGTAACATCTCTAGGACTCTGACAGATGTAGGACTCTGTTAGCCAGAGCGCTCTGAAGAAAGGGGGATGCAAATGGACAGAAACCAAGCTTGACTTTCTGGATCTGCTGCTGTCTACTGAGAAGGCCCTTTTCCTGCCATGAGAACAGCACGTGCGTATGTACAAGTTGAGCTCCTCTCCGTATTCCCTAACCAACTCCCAGGGCCCACAGAAGAACAGAAGAGGCTCAGGGAACACTGTCCCCTAACATATGCCTCAGAGAAATGCCAGCCTGGCTGCTACCCACCTTAGCTGGGAGCCCTTCGCTCTGGCTCAGGTGGGGTCTGGACCCATCACCTGGCAAGGAGAGGGGAGAGGGGAGGGGATGGCGGGAACAGTCCCTCCTCACCCACCATTCACCGTCCTGACGATGTAGAGGCCCATGGGTACAAAGTGCCGGTCATCACGCCCTGTGTAGCTGAGCTTTGGGGTGCCACTGGAGCCCTTGATGATCTTCATCTCCAACCTGATTTCCCCGAGAAGGTATGTGCATGAGAGAGAGAAAAGGCCCTGGCTGATAAAATTAGTCTCTAACTAATAAAATCACCCCAACTGCAGTATCTGATCCTGGTTTGACTTAAGACGAAACTGAGGCACACAGCCGAGGGAGTGGGTGGCCATGCTGAGTTTAGAATTCAGGCCCTGAATTCCCACTCAGGCAGTGGAGGCAGGCGAGTAACAAATGACCCTGCTGTGTCACTGCTGCTTGAGGGATTTCAGGGTGACACCAGTAAGGGTGAGATCTGACACCATGGGTGCCCATGGCAACACTGCGGCCACTAAAGAGTTAATGTAACCTCTACATAAACATACGCAGAAGGAGACTGAGATCTGTGAGCACCCGCACACCACTAAGAATATGGGGACGCATTTATGCCCCTTCTACCCCTCCAGGCTCAATTTCTCTCCCAGCACCGGGAGCTAGGATTTATGGTATTTCAAGCAGCTTGCTGCTCTGCCCCTTGCAGGGCCCATCGTAACTATGACAGCATCAATGAGCCCGTATTTCTGCCTGACACAGCCCGCCTGGCTCCCTCCTGATAGGATGCTGAAGCAGCTCTCAGCCGGGGGACTCTTGACTGCAGCGGTGCTGCAGCGAGGCAGGTGAGGTGAGGGGACCGCTGGAGGCAGCTCACCACCCCACCCCTGACCCATCTCTATGAAACAGAGGATGACTCTAGGACATGGCCGCACTCCCACCTCCTCTTGAATCTGAGCTTCACTGGTCAAGTCACTCACCTGACAAAAATCTTCTCCATCTCTTCCAGTCTGTACACCTCCTTCACCCTGCGGGTAGAGGGACAGAGACAAGACAAAGGCTTCCTGGGGGACATTCTCATCCAGGAGGCAGCTGGGAGGCAGGAGACTGCACCTGACCTTGGCTTCTGCCCCAGGCCCTCCCTGAAACCACCCAGCCCACCGGCAGCGAGGACACCAAGCCTGCCACGTGGCTGTTCTACACAGACAAGCCCTGGGTTTCAGAGCTGCCAAGCAGCTCCTCAGGCCTGCGTCAGGGCAATTGGGGAGTGAAACTGGATGCTGGAAGACAGGAGGGAGAAAGAGGAAGAAAATCTGGCAGACAAAGATGTCTCTGTCAGCATTCCCACCCCAAGTCATCTTCACCATCACCAGAGGGCAGAAAACAAAGGAGTAGGCTCTTGCCCAGGTCTGTCCACATGGATTTTAGGCCTTCCATAACAAGTTACTGCTAAACAGTCGTAATAGTCCTATTACCCACAGTGGGTGGGGAAACCCTAACAAGGATGCAGGGCTCTTGTTTGATGCCCATGCTCAGCTCTTGGGGGCCCTGAACATGTCTTTGGAACTGCTAGTGGGGAAGGTTCCCAGAAATCCAGCAACCAAACCACAAGCAATGAAGGCAAGGTTCCCCCTGGGAGCTGTCTTTCAGGACCTAGCAGACAGGACATTTTAAAGGGCAGACAGAAATTCCTTTGAAACTTTCACATGCCATCTATAAAGTGCATTCTCAATATTGGATTTAATTTTAACAAAGTAAATTGATGTTAAAAAGAACAAAAACAATGTGGATAAAGTGTAAATAGATACCTCAATCTCCAGCTGCATGAAGCCCCCAGGAGCAGGGCTAAGCAGTGCCCTTTGGCAATAACCTCAGACCTCAGCCTACCCTGGAAAAGTGTGTCCTCCATCTGTCTCCTCCTGACTCTGTTCTCTTCCTCCTTTCCCTCTCAGGGTCCTGGAACTTTCCCACTATCTAACATTAAAACAACCCTGGCCTCCTTCTCCCTCAGCACTGGGGGTCCCATTCCCCCAAACCATCCTTCTCTTTTTCATGTTCAAAATTCCTATTCCCTCAGCACCCATTTCTTACCTGAAAAAAAATTAAAAGGCCAGGTGATGTGCTAACAATGTTCAAGTGGCAACGGGTGATTCATGAGGTGGGCTGGCACTCTCAGAAGTACGTGGGTCCTAAACAAGGATGCCTTAACCCCTCAGAATGAAGTTCACCCACTGCCAGGCAGGATGGGGAGATGCTCTGGGGCAAGTCACCTACCTAGCACCCCCAAACAAACTTCACGGCAAGAATGGTCTTGTCTCTAACACCCACTTGCCTAGTGCCCTCCACTGAGCCCTCCCATCCCTCACTGGACGGGAGCAGCAGGTACTGGCCAGAAAGAAGCATGGAGGGTAGGGACCACATGCTCACCTGATGGGATTCATGTCAGGCCGACTGGGCTTGGAAACAGCTTTCACAAATTTCTCAGCAAGCTGAATTCTACAATCCAAACAGTCTCTCTCAGAGGCAAGCCAAGGATGCCTCCACCAGCACCCCTACCCCCAGGGCATTTTCACAGCTCCAGTAGGAGAACCTTCTGAATCTGCGGCAAGACTGCTCCAAGAGGCAGCACCCATGTCCCCCAGGAAGCCCGCCCTGCCCTTCTCCACCGACGTCTTTATTCATGCCCCACCCCTGTGGATTCTGACCTCTAATTTCACTATGTCGGTTGGTTTTCCTGAAGTGTGCCTTCAGTTGTGCTCAGTCACCTCCACTAGAACTTCAAGTATCATCTTTACTGTATGTGTCTGCCCTGTCACCCCAAAGCATGGACACCACAGTGCACCCACTCAGATGAGCAACTTAAATGGGACCACTCAAGCACAGGATATTTCTTCCAAGGAGTACTCCCTCTTCCTGCAAGGTCATCCTCTTGCTCAACTTTAACATAAATACCTCAACCTGAGCAGCTGTGGCAAAATGGAGTGTGCTGTTATCTCTGATAACCAGGGCCCAAGCCCTAGCAAACTCTGAAGTGGCAACTCCAATTCTCACCCTGACTTTGGGACCAGCCAGTGGGTGGGAGAGGGAAACTCTTAGGATGTCAACAAGCAGAGAAGGCCTAGATGAGGGGCCACACCTTGGGAGGCCACTGTCCTCCCAAGCTGCCCTGGCCTACCCCCACCCTCCCTACCCTGGGGCCCAGGTCAGACCGCTGGTTAAAGTGCTGCTCCCGAACATCGGTGCCATTCAGCACAAGGACATCGAGGATGTGGATGGCACTGATCTTCCGCTGGGCCTTCCCCTAGAAGGATAAGTAAGTACACTGCCCACTCTGCCAGGCATCAGCCTTCAGCCCCCACTACCCACCATGGCATGCTGGCTCCATTCTGCCTACAGCTGGGGGAAGGGTAGGGCTCTAAATGCAGGATATTTCTCTTGTCTCTCTCCCAGCTGCTCCTCAGCATCAGACTGGCCTGGGCTTCTGAGCAGGGTAAGATCCAAGGCATTGGGTGATAAGGCCCCTCGAACCTCAAACCCAGTGAGGCTGCTGCCTGGATCTGGCTTACCCCCCTTGCCAACTGTTCCTACTGACTGTTCTGAATGTCACCATATAGATTTCATACTCATGGTTCCTGAGAAATAACAAGTCTCTTGTTTCCCAAGGGATCTCTGGTCAAAAACTAAATCAGCTGCTAAAAAATACCCAGTAGACTCACCAGGGCCCTCAATGCACAGAGACAATCGAGGTCTCCTCTGACGCACAGAGACTGCGCTCCTCCTTACCTGAACCACTGTGGCTTAGAGCAACTGCTCGGGGAGAAAGAGTCATTATAAACCCTTACCCCAGCCCTGGGCCCTGTCAGCCACCACACAATGTAACCAAGTTAACTCAGGGCAAAAGGCCAGGTTCAGCAGCCCCCTAGTCCCCTAGCTGCAGGGCCAACACCTGAGCAGAACCATCTCTGACCTCCCCTTTCAGCTCATGCACAATTTCCACAGATAGCAGAGTGTCCCGGGGCAGCTCTGTCTTCAGGTCTAGCTTGATCCAGCGGTCTGACTGGCGGCCATCCCACGTGTAGATCTGGGATTTCTACAGGCAGAGAGAAACAGCCAGGTAAGGAAGGCATGGAGATCGAGGGATAAGAGGCTTACTTCTCAAAAGAGCTTTTAGTTGGCAGCTACAAACTGATGGGACTGGGACATGTCACAAGAAAATGTCTATGAGAGATTAAATCCATTATACTGATAATGATAGTAGTGTTCTCCAGTGCCTCAGCAGAAGAGAAGCAGAGATCTGGCTCAGCCTTGGAACGGGTTGCAGGGCACCACTCAAAAGACCTAAGTTCATAATTAGTGGCCCTCAAAAAAGATCCAGTTTCGTATATGTCTAAGGTGGGTTTAGTGAAGAGTCCAGAGAGCAGAGAAGGAAAGAGTAAGTAAAATGAGAAAAAGACAAAGTGTGAGAGGGCACAAAAGAAGTAACTGAGGAAGACAGGATCAAATTATATAGAAACACAAGTCAAGAGTTGAAAGAAAAAGCAATGACTTTACCCAGTTAAGTAAGATAAAGAGCTTGCCAAGGCTTTCCCTCACCTAATTTTAGACTCCAGGGGGCCCAGGGTAGGGACAGGGAGTGTCTTTGCACGACAGGGGATGGCATGGGGTGGTGGTCGTGTTGCAAAGGAATGGCTGCATGGGCTCAAGCCAGATTAGCCTGCTGACCACTCTGCTAGCCTGGGAAGCTCTGTATCACAAGAAAAGTAGCAGTGTTCCTTTTAGCAATGCACAGAGTTGAAGAAACAAATGAAAGAATGAATGAATGACACTTGGCAAACTCAGAGGAAGAAAGGAAATGAAGTTTCAAGAAATACCTTCACTAGTGTCAAAGCAACAGCTACTTAATGCCAAGAGAACATGTACCAAGTGTGGCAGGCAGCTGTCCAGATTCCACAAAGGGCAAATCCACCATCCCAAGCTGGGCAGGAAGCCAGCTGCAGACTTACCCCCAGGCCGATGAGGAACTTCTGCTCACTGCCAGATACCATGCAGCGGTAGTCAAACACAGGGCGGATCTTCTCCAGGGTTTTAGAGGTGAGCAGTGTGGGCTTGTAGCTGAAGATGTCAATCTCAGTGCCCTGCAGCCACGAGTCAGAGAAAACACTGCCGGGTTGGGGGAAGGGACAGTATGGGTGCCTATATGGGCTGGGGGCAGGCTCGACAAGGTAAGGGACAGAAAGCATTGGCTGTCTGAAATATGCTCCCCTGCATCCCCTTCTCTACCTAACTGTGCACTAAATGGGATCTATTTCCATCTGCTTGGAATGTTCCTGGAGGACCTATCAGGAGAGGCTGGAAAAGGAAAGAACACTGAGTCCCCAAGTACAGATCAATTTACCAGACCTATAAGAAAATGTCACCAGAATATAAAAGCTGCCCCTTCAATAAAACTAAAAGCAAGGATTCTCCAGCAGTTGGTTTGGGAACAGTTTAGTGATCTCTTTACCCCATTTAGAAAAATGTACACATACTATTCTTTTGAGGGCATCTTGAACCTCGGTCTCTACTCCCTGACCCCCACAAAACCAGCACAATTGCCCATGATCTGGGACAGATTTAAATGAGGCCCAAGTAAAAGCTGGAGGTTGAGTGGTAGGAAGAAACATGGCAAAAGAACTCTGAGGACCACCTCACCAGAAATAAGACAAAGAACCTGGGGTTAGGCCAACCCTGCTGTGGGCTTCCCTGGCAGCTCCCTTCACCCTGTGCCCAGCTCCCTTGCCTAAGATTATCCCACACTCTATGTCTCCTTTGTAGGCAAATCCCACAGGACCCTGAACTTGCCAGGGTGACACAGCCAGAACCACCCTTTGGGTGGCAGGAATGCTGAGCACAAGTACTGAACATGAGAATCTTCCGTTGGCCTGACTGTGCTCTTGGGGAATTCAACACCCTATACCAAAGGTTCCCACCTGTGGCAGCCTTAGCTCCGCCCCTTAGAGCCCATGGGGGGCATCTGCACAAGCCCTCTGGAGACCATGCATCTGGGGCCTCAGTGATACCATCCACATCTAGAGACAGATCTCTAACTTTTTATGTCCACCACAGATACCAGTCTTACCTGGATTAGCTCAAAGAACTTCGATTTAGGGTCGGAGGAAGAAGGAGCCACACGAGCCTGGTCTGGGATCTGAAATAAGACAGCAAAGAGCTTTGACTTTCAAATGCCCTTTTGACCAAGACCATGTATGAGTGTATGCAGGTGGAGGATAGGGTCAGACTGGGGAGGAGGAATGGCACACAACAAAGGAGGCTAGGCTGACAGGGATGGAGGTGGATAATTCACTCACTGCTCCCTTTCAGACCCTGTGGCAATGCACCCCAAAGGCTACTTCCTTTTCTCTGGGGCTCTCTGTTGTCAGTGCTGCTACATGGGGCCACCAGTTGCAAAACTGACACCGGCCCACCTCCCCACACCCCACCCCTTAGTCCTTTCTGACCCAGCTGCAGGGCCAAACCAGCAGTGAAAGGGCCAAGGAGGTAACTACTAACAATGCCGAGATGTCAACCTCTGGGATGCTGTGAGGGTAGCAGATATTTTTGGATGTGGAGAGACCCTAAGGTGACAGGATTGGGAGTCAACCCCATTCTTCTCTATGGCTTCCCTGCCCTGAAGCAGCAATGGGCTGGGGAAGATACTTACCCCCCAGAGTCGGAGGCACTCCTTCCGTATCTCTGCCTGTCGAGGCTCACTCAGTGTCCTGGGAATATGAAGCCAGTTAGTGATTAAAATCTCTAAGAGGCACAGGAGTGCCCCCTGTGCACCCCTCATATCCCATAGAGAGGAGGCCTGAATGAATGAACATGTGAGTGTACACGCAGTCACTATGCTGCCACTGGCCCAGCGTGATTACAACACATGCAAGGCTCTCCTTTTGAAGACAGGAGCTCAAACATACACAAAATGGGATTACCTGCCCTTCTTACCACAATGGGAAAGGAGAAAGTGCCCTCCAGACCACCTGGATGCCAGGGTCCTCCCCGACACCCTTTTCAATCACCCATCAGCATGTTCTAGCTCCTCTTGTGCTGACACAGGCCACACTAAACCCATCCCAATTGATGTCACCATGCCCCACAAAGCTGAATTAGCTTATGTTCACCCCCTACCTGAGGTTTCTCTGATCAGTCCTACCTCTCCTCTCTTGATCACTCTTTACTCTGTGTCCCCTGAACATTATGTATTCTACCTGTGCTATGCCACTCTACACCCTCTGATGCACTGTTAATAACCTTTCCTGTATCCTTTTCCTGGGTTACTCTTATCTACCCAAAGACAATGTAAAGTATCTGGGGACAAGGTTCATGTCATATGCTTCTCTGGCATCCTTCAGAGACCACAGCAGAGTATGAGCTAAAGTAGGTGTTTTAAAATGTTTGTTGAAATGAAAAAAACAAAGAGCTTGTGGGGAAGAAAAGCAAGATCTTCCCTTGAAATAGGTGGTTTCTGAAAAGTGGGCAACACTCACGTGTCTTGAACAAAGGCATGGATTTTCGCCAGAGCTTTGATCTGCAGACTACAGTGGCTAGAAGAAAAAAAAATTATTTGATCTCAGGATTACCAAAAAAGACAGGTAACTGACATCAGGACAGAGAGGTTAAACTGGAGCAGTGGCCATCTATATTTGGTGAAGGAGCTGGAGAGTTGGGAAAGAAACCCACACCCCTACCCCACAGTGCAGTTATGTGGGGCTTAATGAAGGATGAGGGTAGAACAGGAAAACCGGGTCACTCAGTTCTTAGATCCCAAGTCCTACTAAAAGGAAGCTTCTAATCCCACCCTTAAATAATCTGAAAGTAGTGGTGAGCTCATTCAAAGCCCAGATTCAGTTCAACTATAGACTAAGCTTACTCGACCTATGTATACTAACAGCCACCCTTTCTACTTTAGTCTTCACTGTTCTTTACACATAATGTCTGGCATGTAATAAAAAATTATGAGGCATACAATGAAGCAAGAAAATGCTACCCATTGACAAGAGGGAAAACAGGCCAACAGAACAAGACCCGGAGATGGCCCAAATGTTGGAATTCTCATATGGGGCCTTTAAGATAACTGTGATAAACATGTTAAAAGATCTACTGGAAAAGGTGAATGACGGCCAGGCACGGTGGCTCACGCCTGTAATCCCAGCACTTTGGGAGGCCGAGGCGGGCAGATCACGAGGTCAGGAGATCGAGACCATCCTGGCTAACACGGTGAAACCCCATCTCTACTAAAAATACAAAAAATTAGCCGGGCGTGGTGGCAGGCGCCTGTAGTCCCAGCTACTCGGGAGGCTGAGGCAGGAGAATGGCGTGAACCCAGGAGGCGGAGCTTGCAGTGAGCTGAGATCGCGCCACTGCACCCCAGCCTGGGCAACAGTGCGAGACTCCGTCTCAAAAAAAAAAAAAAAAAAAAAAAAAAAGGGTGAATGACATATATAAAAAGGTGAAGATTTTCAGCAAAGATATAGAAACTATATTTTTAAAAGGCAAATAGAAATTCTATAAATGAAAATATGTTAGAGATGAATAATTATTTTGCTGGGATTGGCAGACTGAACATAGTAGAGGAAAGAATCAGTGAACTTGAGGACAGACATGTCAACAGAAATCTAAACTGAAACATAAAAGAGGAAAAAAAGTGAAAAAAAAACCCGGATCATCTAGGTATTGGGGACAATAGCAAACTGCTTAACATAAACATAATTGGAGTTCCAGAAGCAGAGGAAAGAATAAAACAATATATTAGGCCAGGTGCGGTGGCTCACACCTGTAATCCCAGCACTTTGGGAAGTTAAGGTTGGCGGATCACCTGAGGTCAGGAGTTCGAGACCAGACTGACCAACATGGCGAAACTCTGTCTCTACCAAAAATACAAAAACTAGCCAGGCATGGTGGTGGGCGCCTGTAATCCCAACTACTCGGGAGGCTGAGACAGGTGAATCACTTGAACCCCAGAGGCGGAGGTGGCAGCGAGCCACGATCACACCATTGCACTCCAGCCTGGGCAACAGAGCAACAGAGCAAGACTCCATCTTTAAAGTGCTAAGAGAAAAAATATCAACCTCAAATTCCATACCAGGTGAAAATATCCTTCAAAAATGAAAGGGAAATAAATAGTTTTTTTTTTTTTTTTTTTGAGACAGAGTCTCACTCTATCACCCAGGCTGGAGTGCAGTGGCACGATCTCGGCTCACTGCAACCTCCATCTCCTGGGTTCAAGCGATTCTCTTGCCAGAAGGGAGTTTCGCCATGTTGGCCAGGCCAGTCTCAAGCTCCTGGCCTGAGGTGATCCACCTGCCTTGGCCTCCCAAAGTGCTGGGATTACAGGCGTGAGCCACCATGCCCAGTCTAAATACATTATTTTTATTTATTTATTTATTTTTTGAGATGGAGTCTTACTCTCTCACCTAGGCTAGAGTGCAATGGCACAATCCCGGCTAACTGCAACCTCCGCCTCCCAGGTTCAAGTGATTCTTCTGCCTCAGCCTCCCGAGTAGCTGGGATTACAGGTACCCGTCATCATGCCAGGCTAATTTTTGTACTTTTGTAGAGACGGGGTTTCACCATGTTGGTCAGGCTGGTCTCGAACTCCTGACCTCAGGTGATCCACCTGCCTCAGCCTCCCAAAGTCCTGGGATTACAGGCGTGAGCCACCATGCCTGGCCTAAATACATTTTTAAATAGACAAAAGCAGGGAATTAGTCTCCAGCAGACTTATACTACAAAGACAGGCTAAAAGAAATTCTTTAGGCTGAAGCGAAATGATTCCAAATAGAAATCTGGTTCTACAGGAAGGAATGAAGAACACCAGAAAGGCTAAGTATGTCAGTAAATACCAAGGACCTTTTTAAAAAAATTAGATATATATGTGCATGCGTGTGCATCTTTAAAAGACTGAACGGTTTAAAGTAAAAATAGTAACAATATAAAGTAGAGTTTATATAAAAACAAAAACACAAAGACAAAAGAACAATAGCATGTATCGTGTTGTAAGGTTCTTACACTGTTCATAAAACAATGAAATAGTTTTGGAAGGCAGACTGATTACTTAAAGGTGCATATTGTAATCTCTAGAGCAACAATTGAAACATAGCAAAAAAAAAGGCATCTAAAAAACCTCAAGGAGATAAAAGGAATACTAAAAAATACTGAATTATTTTAAAAATACTGAATTAGTTATTAAAAAATACTGAATTAGTCCCCCCCCACAAAACAGAGGGAAGAAAGGAAGAGAGGAACAAAGAGCAGACAGGATAAATAGAAATCAAACAACCAAGATAGGGGATTTAAAGCTAAACATTAATAATTACACTCAATGTAAATGTACCAATCACCCCAATTAAAATGCAGAGACTTTTATCCAGATCAGACTGGACAAAAAGGTAAGACTCAACCACATGTTGTCTATAAGAAACATATTTAATCATAAAGACAAAGGTAGAAGGACAAAAAAAGACCATACAAACACTAAGCTAAAGAAAGCTTATGTGGCTATACTAATGTCAGATAAAGCAGACTTTCAGACAAGGAGTATTACTGGAAATAAATAGGGTATTTCATCACAATAAAAGGTCAATTCATCAAGAAAACAAAACTATCTTAAATGTGCATGTGCCTAATAACAAAGATCCCAAATAGCTGAAGAATTGACAAAACTAACGGGAGACACAGACAGCTCAATAATCATAGTTAAAGACTTTAACAACCCTCTTAGCAGTTAACAGAATAAGTACTCAAAATATCAGTTAAGATTTAGAAGATTTGAAAAACACTATGAACCAACTTGACCAAATTAACATTTATAGAACATTATGCCAAGCAACACCAAGATAGAGCATGTGATGGGCCATAAAATAAGCCTCATTAAGTTTCAAAGACCAAAATCATACAGAATACATTCTCTGAGAATGGTGTGACTAAATCTAATAGGTATCTTGAAAATCCTAAATTATCTGAATATTAAATACAACACATATACATAATCTATGAATCAAAGAACAAATCATAAGGAAAAAATTTAAAATATATGAGCCATAGGTTAATTAAAAGACACATATCAAAATGTAGCAGATTCAGCTAAAGCATCCTTTTTTTTGAGACAGGGTCTCGTTCTGTCACCCAGGCTGGAGGGCAGTGATGCGATCTTGGCTCACTGCAACCTCTACCTTCTGAGTTCAAGCGATCCTCCTGCCTCAGCCTCCTGAGTAGCTGCTACCACAGGTGTAAGCCACCATGCCCAGCTAATTTTTGTACGTTTTGTAGAGACAGGGCTTCACCATGTTGCCCAGGCTGGTCTCAAACTCAGTCCTGAGCACACGTAATCAACTGCCTCGGCCTCCCAAAGGGCTGGGATTACAGGTGTGAGCCACCGTGCCTGGCCCTAAAGGATCCTTAAAGGGAAATTTATAATACTAAAAATTATATATATATATATATACACACTTATGTGCAGAAATAGAAAAATCCATCCTAAAATTTATATGGAATCTCAAGGGACACCAAATAGCCAAAATAATCTTGAAAATGATGAGCAAAGTTGGAGAACTCACACTTCCTAATTTTAAAACTTCCTACAAAGCTACAGTAATAAAAACTGTCTACTACTGGCATAAAGATAGACACATAAACCAATGGAAGAGATAGCCCAGAAATAAACTCTTACATATATATGGTCAAATGACAGATGCCAAGACCAATCAATGGGGAAAGGGCAGTGTTTTCAACTAATAGTACTGGGAAAACTGAATATTCACATGCAGAAGGACCCTTACCTAATACTCTATACAAAAATTAACTTAAAATGAATCAAAGATCTAAATGTAACAGACAAAACTGTAAAACTCGGCCGGGTGCAGTGGCTCACACCCACAATTCCAGCACTTTGGGAGGCCGAGGCAGGAGGATCACGAAGTCAAGAGATTGAGACCATCCTGGCCAAGAGATCGAGACCATCCTGGCCAACATGGTGAAATTCCGTCTCTACCAAAAATACAAAAATTAGCTGGGCGTGGTGGCACACACCTGTAATCCCAGCTACTCGGGAGGCTGAGATAGGAGAATTGCTTGAACCCGGGAGGCAGAGGTTGCAGTGAGCTGAGATTGTGCCACTGTACTCCAGCCTGGTAACAGAGCAAGACTCCGTCTCAAAAAAAAAAAAAAAAAAAAAACCTGTAAAACTCTTTAAAAACATAGAGGAAAGGCCGGGCACGGTGGCTCACGCCTGTAATCCCAGCACTTTGGGAGGCCAAGGCGGGCAGATCACGAGGTCAGGAGATCGAGACCATCCTGGCTAACACGGTGAAACCCCGTCTCTACTAAAAATACAAAATATTAGCCGGGCGTGGTGGCGGGCGCCTGTAGTCCCAGCTACTCGGAAGGCTGAGGCAGGAGAATGGCGTGAACCCGGGAGGCGGAGCTTGCAGTGAGCCGAGATCGCGCCACTGCACTCCAGCCTGGGCAACAGAGCGAGACTCCGTCTCAAAAAAAAAAAAAAAAACATAGAGGAAAGATTAATGACATTGAATTTAACAATGATTTCCTGCATATAACACCAAAAGCACAAGGAATAAAAGAAAAAAATTGGTAAATTGGATTACATCAAAATTTTAAACTTCAGTGCATCAAAGGACACAATCAATGCAGTGGGAAAAAAAAATACCTACAGAATCGCAGATATTTTCAAATCACATATCTGACAAGTGATTAATATCCAGAAATATATAAAGAACTCCTACAATTCAACAACAACAACAAAAAAACAAACAAAAAACAATTAAAAACAGCCAAAGGTCAGCCAGACATGGTGGCTCATGCCTGAAATCCCAGTACTTTGGGAGGCCTAGGTGGGCAGATCACCTGAGGTCATGAGTTCGAGACCAGCCTGGCCAACATGCTGTAACCTGTCTCTACTAAAAATACAAAAATTAGCTGGGGGTGGTGGCGGGTGCCTGTAATCCTAGCTACTCCAGCTACTCACAGGACTTGTATCCAGAATGTAAAATAATTCCTGCAACTTAATAAAAAGGCAAATCAATTTTTTAAAATGTTCAAAAGACTTGAAGAAGCACTTCATAAAAGAAGATATACAAATAGCCAATAAGCACATAAAAAGGGGTTCAATATAATTAGTTGTCACAGAAATACATATTGAAACCACAATGATATAACACTACATCGCACCAAATGGTTAAAATAAAAGACTGATAATACCAAATGCTGACAAAGACGTAATCAGAACTTCATACTTTGCTGGAAGGAGAATAAAACAATATATATAAATTGTTTTATTGTTTTTATATATAATATACTTTTTTTTTTTTGAGATGGAGTCTCGCTCATTGCTCAAGCTGGAGTACGATGGCGCGATCTCGGCTCACGGCAACCTCGCCTCCTGGGTTCAAGCGATTCTCCTGCCTCAGCCTCCTCAGTAGCTGGGATTATAGGCATGCACCACCATGCCCAGCTAATTTTGTATTTTTAGTAGAGATGGGGTTTCACCATGTTGGCCAGGCTGGTCTCGAACTCCCGACCTCAGGTGATCCACCCGCCTTGGCCTCCCAAAGTGCTGGATTACAGGCGTGAGCCACCGCGCCCAGCCATAATATACACATTATATGTATACTATATACATATACATTGTTTTATTGTGTGTCTATACACACACACACACACACACACACACACACACAGCATTTTAGAAAACTATGTGGTATTTTAAAATAAACATACATCTCCTCTATGATCCAGAATTTCCCACTCAGGTATTTACCCAAGGGAAATTACAACATTTGTCCACCAAAAGCTTTGTACAAGAATGTCTGTATCAGCTTCATTCGTAACAGCCCCAAACTGGAAATATCTCAAGTGGCCATTGACAAAAGAATCCTCCTACAATGGAATGGAATACTAGTCAGCAAGAAAAAGAAACCAACTAACATAATATGAATGAATCTCAAAAACATGAAGAGGAAAAAATCCCAGACACAAAATACGAAAGTAAAACTAACTTGTGGTGATAAAAATCAGAAGAGGGGTTACTTTGGGGTTGCCTGAGTAGGGGCACAAGAAAATTTCCTTAGGTGATGGAAACGTTTTTTATCTTTTTTTTTTTTTTTTTGAGATGGAGTCTTGCTCTGTCGCCCAGGCTGGAGTGCAGTGGCGCGATCTCAGCTCACTGCAAGCTCCGCCTCCTGGGTTCACGCTATTCTCCTGCCTCAGCCTCCCGAGTGGCTGGGACTACAGGCGCCCGCCACCACGCCTGGCTAATTTTTTTTGAATTTTTAGTAGAGATGGGGTTTCACCATGTTAGCCAGGATGGTAGACGATCTCCAGATCTCGTGATCCATCCGCCTCAGCCTCCCAAAGTGCTGAGATTACAGGTGTGAGACACTACGCCCAGCCACATTTTTTATCTTAATAGGGATGTAGGCTACAAGGATATATGCATTTGTAAACTGATTATACACTTAAGATTTGCATTTCGCTTACAGAATTATACCTCAACTTTTTTAGAAAAAGAAAAGTAGCTGGTTATAGAGTTGCTTAAACACTCTGTGTTATTAGAACCACTGAAAAGAATTCCAGTTCTGCCATGCATCTATGCACACTTGTTCAGCCAAAAGACATGTTGCATAACTCAGAAGTGTTACAAAGCCCTAGCCAGGCAGGTCCCTGGGCCTGTTTGCTTCCTCATCTATAACATGCTGAAGTTTACTGTCTGCTCCACTTTGGTGCCTACCATTGCTATCAAAATGAGGGAGCTTATATGGCAGTACTGTGGAAAGTTAAAACACCAGGCAATACTGGAAAAACAGGAGAGAATAGGATAAAGACTTCCTCCCCTTCTATGATACTCCACGGCCACCTCTATCTTCAAACTTCTCTGGGGGACTTAAGGTTGGACTCTTAACTAAGGCCTTTCCAACACCTGTTTAGCCCCTTAAGCGAGCACCTTCTATTGAATCACTGCTACTATACAACCCTCCAGCCTATCTCCAAACACTTTTTTCTAACGCCTGCCCACTGAGAAAACTAAGCCAAATGTCACAACTTTAAATTATTACCACTAACAGGGAGTGGGGAAAATAAAGAAGATACAGAAAATAGCATTTGGATCACCAGCTGGGGAACTCATGAAGAACTGGCAAAAGTTTGAGCACTTCCAAAGCATGTTGTACACATGCTTTCCATTCATCTCCTGCCTCCAAACAGGGACTTCACCAGGCAACAAGCATGATGGCCTTTTACAAACAGCAGCAATTAAAGGGAAATTACTCCTGCCTCCAGGGACACAGGCTGCTCTGTCAGCTTTCACTGTTATACACAGGCTCCTGCAGGCAGGCCTCTACTAGCCAGGCACCTACCTGCCACCCTTGGGATAGGGCATGGCAGCAGGAAGGGGGTCCCTGAGGGTAACTAACCAAAGTCCCAGGGAGCCCTGAAACCAGCAGACCAAACCCAGTTGCCAATTTGTCAGGGTTGACAAAGTGATAGCAAGAGCCAACCATTCAGTCTTTCACTCTCTGGTCTTCCTTAGGACCTCCGCGTTACCAGCAAAAACCAGCCCATTGGCTTACCTCTCATTGGACCGTATCATGTAGTCAGTAAATTCATGGTCTCCCTTGATCACCTCCAGGGGGACCACCAAGTTGACATCAGAATCCGTGTTCCGCAGCTGATTGAGTTTAATGTTCACTGCGAAGAGGTAATCCCGAACATCATCTATGCCCACCTTCAGGCCCTTGCACACCACATACCTGGCAGGAGATACTCTGTCACTCCACCGAGCAAGGGCTGCCTCCCCATACATTCCTTTCCCCCCAACCCTTTGTGGAATCACAAAGCTTAACGGCTTCCCTGTTCAACCTTAGGCCTACGCACAAAGAACAACACGGACCCTTTGTGGTGCTAAAGTTCCCCTCAAATCCTTCTCTGTTAAGCTCTATTTCTACTCTCTATCGCAGTAGTTCCTAACTTCCCTGTGACAGACGAGCTGTGTCACAATCACCTGGGGAGTCTGTTAAATTACAGACCTAATGAATCAAACTCTCCCAGGAGAAGGCCCAGACATATGTGTTTGTGACAAGCCACCGAGCAGTTCTGATTGGTTGCATTTTCTCTCACCTTGTGTGTGGGCAGTGTCACACTGGGACCCCAGTAGTGCCTCTGGATAGCGGCTCCTTGCCCCTTCCCAGCCCAAGACCCCTGAAGTGTCCCTACTATTGGTCACCTTCTCCTTGGCCAAGCTGAGAATCCCTCACATAAGCATGGAGCATAAGGCTTGGAAGAAGGAGGCAGAGGCTGAACTGGCATATCACAAGACCAAAAGATCCAGGAATGCTGAATCCTGTTGGCTCTCATCACTTCTTTAAAGTCAAAGGTTTTAAACGTAGCTTAAGAGGTCATGCCAGAGAGATGCACCGTGATTTGCTGTTCTGACATTTAGCCAATTAATCTGGCTAATATAGAGAGAAAGGCTTCACCTCTCTGAGTTGGCAGGACGGCTGGTAATAGGCTTGAAGAGACAAACTCGTTCAAAGCAGCAGTACAGCAGGTAGACAAGCCCCACACTAAACGGTGTGAACAGGTCAAAGGTTTTACAGATGAAGTGGCCTCCTAGATTAGAGAGAAAACACCAAAAGCAGCCAATGGGTCTATTCCAAGAGATGGGTGAAGTAGTCTTGGGAGTAAATATGACAAAGTCAAGGAAACCAGCACCTGGGTCTGTTAAAACTCAGAGACAATTTAAGGGAGAGAACCATCTTTGGAGGGGACTTTGAGGATTCCACAGCCCTTTCTTCCCTAAATTACTCATTTAGCTACCTGTCATCTAATATAAGTAGATTTTTTTAACTTCCCCACCAACCCCTTGTACATGTTCTTGTCCAATAGGGCCTCTAAGTGGGTCCTGGGGTGAGGAGACAGCTGAGGAAGTGTCACCTGTCCGGACAATGGACAGCGCCATGAGGAACTGACACAGAAGCAGCTGCTTGCTGAGGATCTCCTGCAGGTTCTCCTGCCCCTCCACCGAGAAACCCTGAAATGAGAGCACAAGGAATGGGGTGGGAAAGAGAAAGGAGAAGAACTGAGAATAACATCACTACCTCATCTTCATCAAGAGTTCTTGAAGTGTTTTCACTGATCACCATCTGATTGATGAAGAAGCAGCTCAGTGTTGAGTTATTTTAGAAGGTCACTGGGCTTGTTAGATGGAGTAAGCACAGGACCCAGGCCTACTACTGGACCAGCTCCACTTTCCTGCTCTATCATTCTCAGGGGTTGGAACCAAGCCTGCTTTTCCAAGGAGATGGTTTAGAAAGTGTTTTAACTCATGGGAATCCAGGGAAGAGTAAGGCAGAACAGAGGCAAAATATTGGCTAGTCAGAGGTCAACCACAACATAGGAAACCGAATGCTCTGGTGAGTCCTAACAAGACCAGGGAGTGAGTGCAGTGAGAACACTCTGCTTCAGCTTCCCACTCTGATGACAGGAGAAAAGTTAACTTTCCTAGTCACAGTAATCTCTCTCTGTTGACTCAGGTTTTACTTATAATACCCCCTTTCCTGTCCTAAGACCACGGTGCCTCTTCTCTCCAGCTGGCAGACTCTCTGGCCAGGGTATTTACCGAAAGAATGTGTGATGCTATTTCTAGAGTGGTCTCCCTCCTTGTGAGATCCCAGCAGGAGACAGAGTCAGGCTTACATAAAAGTAAAGGAGGCCAGGGGACATTGGGTGGCAGAGTGTTGTTAAATGGGTACAGTTTCTGTTTCGCAAAATGAAAACTTCTGAAAATCTGTTGCACAACAGTGTGAATAGACTTAACACTACTGTTAACACTTAAAAAATGATTAAGATGATCAAATTTGTGTTTTTTACAATAAAATAAAGAAAAAAGGACGCTCCCTCTATTAAACACGCCCCAGGTGTCCCTAACTCAGTTCTACAAAAGTGATAGCTAAAGGACTCAGGATAAGAAATGTTTAGGAGTGTCTTCCAGACTTAAAGATGCTACTCAAAATGCATGCCTGATTATGGGATCAATTAAAAAAAAAAAAGCCCAGGTCACCCCTCTACACTGCTGAAGTGCTGAAGCAGAAAGCCCTTGAGCTTCCAACTCTATAGCTGCCGCATGGCAACAGCTGCCTCATAAGCGCTATCAGACTCCTACATCTGCTCAGCCAGAGCAGCCCCTCCCTCACAGCCAGCCCCAAGCCTGTCATCTGTTGTTCCCTGCTGTGCACAGTGCTTTGGTGAGCCTAGGCATCTTTGGATATCATGCTGACATCCTGCCCACCTTCCTTCACTAGCCACACAGCTACTGCTTAAGAGGCCACCCAAAGAGTCCCAGAGGCTTTTCTCACCTCTAGCTATATGACCCTGGAGCAGCTCCCACATTGCCTGTCCTTCCTCTAGAGTAAGTGGTGGCTCACTCCAGAAAGGAATGCCTGCATTGTCAGATTACTGGGTGAGAGCTTCTGCTGAACAAAGCTGCAATGGGCTTGCCTCTATGCCTCAAGCAGCTACCCGTAGACAAGGCCTCTTGAACATTCACTGTAGCCCAGCCCTGACAAAAGCCTCCTGTGGATTCCCCTGTGCTGCCGTCTTTGGTTAGGTGGCCATCTGTCAGCCTATGAGAGGCTTACAGGTGACCACGTATAGACAGCCTCCACCAGGAGCAACACCAAGATCACCCTGCTCCAGGCAAAGGTATCCACAACATCAGTCTCTACACAATTATCATTTTAAAAATGTACAAAAAGAATAAAAATGCATTCCCTACAATCTGAACTGTGAAATACCATCTTTGGGGGCAGCTAAAGAACCAGATAAAACAAACAATTCTCAAACCTCTAAAATAACAAATCCTTAATGCATCAGTCTATGGAAAAAAGGTAACCTACCCCATCAGCCATCAGAAAGTGGACACCCTTGCGATCTGTGTTATCCAGGACAAAATTCCGAAAAGCAGAGATGTTCTCTGGGCGGGTGATATCTCCATCTCCATCAATCCCACCCTCACCTGTCAGAATACAAGAGTCGTAGTGAGTTCATCTGCCCTATACATGTCAGGAGCTGGGACACGAGTGCTCTGGGTCAGTGAACACGGGCATCAGGTGTCTCAAGAACTAGGGCCCATCCTGCAAGGCTCCCTTACAGTGATGGACCAGGAGGAAGAACAGTACTCTGCTATAATGAAACACAGCCCCAAAGGAGTTGACCAGTCAAAAGTCATCAACTCGTGGAACTTTCTCTTTAAGACCCAAGTTGTGTTTAAGGCACCTACATTTAGGCATCAATTTTTTAATAAGGACTGTTCAGAAAGGACTTAGGATTTGCTGTCAAATTACAATCAACATAGAGCAGAGGGACTGCTGTGGGTTGCCGAGCTGTCTGCAACCCAGTGCATTCTGCACCTGGCACAGAGGGCGAGAGATGGGCGTGGGTTTATATTTGTTAATAACCCTGCCAGTTCTCAGCCAGAGATCAGGCAGTTTCATTATCTCCTGCTACCACAAAAGCAGAGTGCTCCTGAAAGGAGGAATTAATAGGGCCTTGATGAGAATCTGCTGAGGGAGTGTTTGACCTGTATTCTGCAGGCCCAGGGTAAAAAGGGATAGTCCAGAGGGAACCAAGATTCTGACATGAACTGTGAAGCCCATGGTAAGAGACCTAGGAAAGAAAATATGGCATGTGGATAACAACTGCTTCTGACCTGAAGTCCCCATAGAGGGGCTGTCCCTCATACCTCCTAGTACCCTCCTCAATGTCCCTACCATAGTAGGGTTCGAAGAGTTCACTGGAAGCAGAGTAGAAGTCCTCCAGCTTGAAGTCATTAGGGCCCTTCAAAGTCATTCCAAAGCCCTTTGCATGCCACTTCTTCCTCCACAGCACATACTCTGAGAAGCCACCTGGGCCTGCGCAGACGTCAGCAAAGTACAGAAGCTCAGCTTCCCGGTCCTTCACCAGTGGCTTCTGCAAAGGCAAGTGGAGGACAGGAGAGGAAGGAAAACAAGACAGCTCAATGGGGAACAGGAAGGAGAATGCAGGGAGAGTAAAATAAGCCTTTCGGCAAGTACAATCCAAAGCTCCCACCAGGGCCACAGCACTCAGGAAATGTATCTTCTGGTGATTAACACCCTTTAGTATTGCCTCACCCACCCTCAAAATACCCACAATGCCTATCACATCACCAGGCCTGGCTCAGACTCCTCATAAAAACATCTTCATGGAGCCGGGCGTGGTGGCTCAAGCCTGTAATCCCAGCACTTTGGGAGGCCAGAGAGGCAGATAGCCTGAGGTCAGGGGTTTGAGACCAGCCTGGCCAACATAGTAAAACCCCATCTCTACTAAAAATACAAAAAATTAGCCAGGTGTGGGGGTGCACACCTGTAAACCCAGCTACTTGGGAGGCTGAGGCATGAGAATTGCTTGAACCCGGGAGGCAGAGGTTGCAGTGAGCTGAGATCGCGCCACTGCACTTGAGCCTGGGCGACAGACCGAGACCCTGTCTCAACAAAAACAAAAAAAAATATTTATGGGTATCTGACTACATTTTTTATCTCTCAGAGTGTTTTCCTCACCATATCCTGCCTTTCAAGAGTCCTACTGAACAGAATATGCTCCACATATACAGATAGGGAAAAGAGGCACCAAGATACAAAGTCACAAAGTAATCTGTTCACAGCCAGTCTGCAACAAAGCTAAATCAGGGTCCAGTTGGCCTAGCCAATAGACTCAGGTCTTTCTGTCCAACCAAAGGCTGGGGGGCTCTAACACCCTCTCCCAGCCACAGGAACCTCCCTTTTCCCATCATAGCCTCTGTCTTCTTTCTCCCTTTCCTCCTCGGCTCTCCCAACCACCTTTTAAAAAATCCCAAATAACTTTTTATTTTGGAATAATTTTAGATTTACAGAAAAGTTGCCAAGATAGTACCCCTCACCCAGTTTCCAGTTTTGTTAACACCTTACACCATGGTATGTTTGGCAAAACTAAGAAACCAACATTGGTACCTTACTATTAACTAAACTCTAGACTTCATTTAGATTTTCACTAATGTTCTTTTTCTGTTTGGGATCCAATCCAAGACACCACACTGCATTTGGTCTCTCTCCTTTTTGCACTCCTTTTTCTTCTCCTGCCCAGCGCTGGGTGTGGGGTTGGAGCAGGGCACAGTCAGAAGCTGACAAGACAGAGAGGGAAGGAAATACTGGTGTGCAGCAACGGCAGCTTCCAGGCAACCCTCGGAGCACCCAGCCAACTCAGGACTGACTAATCATCATTTGAATTTTGGCATAATTACATTTGTGGCCCCTTGAGTAGCTTTCGCTCTCTCTCCCCAGTTTTTTTTTTTCTTTTTTTTTTTTGGCAATGAGGTCTCACTCAGCCCATGCTGAAGTGCAGTGATACAATAATAGCTCACTGAAACCTTGAACTCCTGAGCTCAGGCAATCCTCTTTCTTCAGCCTCCTGAGTAGCTGGGACCCCTGACACACACCACCATGTTCAACAAATTTTTTTTTTTTTTTTTAGAGACAGGATCTTGGTATATTGCCCAGGCTGGCCTCAAACTCCTGGACTGAAGCAATCCTCCCACTTCAGCTTCCCACAGTGTTGGAATTACAAGTGTAAGTCACCATGCCCAGCCTAGCTTTATCTCTTAACCTCACATTTATGCTGAACCCAGTACTGGACCATATTGTATGTTTATACTTCTCTTACGCAAATGCTAGGTATGCTCTTACCCACACCTGAGCCCTAGACAGTGAAATTCTACCCACCCTCCACAGCAGACAGGATGAACCATTTGCGCTGGTGACAACAACAAAAGATTGAGTTCTACAAGTGAGTAACTGCAAAAGACTACAGTTGGCCTCAGACCATGATGAACACTCAGCCAGAAGGGGCTTAGGGACCTCAGTCTTCCCTCTATACAGGTTCGGCATGGCTGAGTGCTGGTCTGGAGTTCTGCAGCTGCTAGATAACGATCAGAAAGCTTTAGGGGAAACTGTCCCAAGAAAGAAATAGACATATTAATGTTTACAACCCAATCACTTCTAGGTGAGATGGGCCTTTCTTCTGATGATAGCTATCTGGCTTTATCAAAATAGTGAAAAAGTCTCCGGAGAAAGTGACTTTAGCTAAAAATAAATGTCATCATCCCGTGACAAGCCCACTCCAGGCATGCTGGGTCTTAATCGTTCTTTCCCCACTTCCTTACTAAGCCGCCCCAGCATTCTTTGTTCCTGAGCCATCGATTATTCATCTTTTTGGATTATATTCATTTCCACACAAAAAAGACTTAATGGTATTTGCCAAGAACATTATGTAGCATCTTCGAGTCAGCATGGTGGTAATGAAGCAGGGGTCACAAGTTTAAGCCCTACACATACTGCAAAGAGAGAAAAGCAAGGTTCCCTGCCACTGGCCGTGCCCTCTAAGTGAACCACTGGTCCAAAGGAAGACTGGGAGAAGGATGCAGAATGATCGATGCGAACACCTCACCCCTGAAAAGGGGGCAAGAATATGACCTCGTTCTGTGATTTCAAGATGTATGGCCCTTATAGGTCATGGCCAGGAAGTCTTTTCACAGGAAGGACAGCTGGGGTTCTTAGCCCTGCTACTTACTGACTGTGCAGTCAAGGACAAGCACACAATTTAAGTCATTAAGCTTGAGCTTGCTCAGTTATAAATGGGGACTGATGCAGGTATTTCTCCAGGCCGTTGTAGGACTAAATAAAGTATCCTATATTGAAGAGCTTTACAAACTGTAAAGTATTAAACAATTAATGCAAGATGATATTGTACTCAATCAGATCAACTTCCTCAGAGTCAAAACTCTTATCCTTTTCCATGTTTTTCTCTTTCCAGTGGTGAGTACAGCAGCACTCCACACTCAATGGAAATTAGACAAATGATGTCTAATTTCCTCAGCTAGGACTGAAACTTAGAGAACTACCTTCAGTTGTCTTCTGCAATGCTTCACAGACAATGTATTCTTGTCTCAACAACATTCCCAGGCACTCGAACCCCTGACATAATGTAACAGTTTATACTATGCTTCCATATACTCCAAGGATCTAAATTTCCCTCCTTCGTCTATTCCAGTTCTTGCTTATAGCTTCTTTATTTTCCTCCCCTTTCTCCTTTACCATAACCTGCAGCACCAAAGACCTACTTAAAAACTTCAGAGTTGGCTGGGCGTGGTAGCTCACGCCTGGAATCCCAACACTTTGGGAGGCCAAGGCAGGCGGATCACCTTAGGTCGGGAGTTTAAGACCAGCCTGACGTGGAGAAACCCTGTCTCCACTAAAAATACAAAATTAGCCAGACGTGGTGGCGCATGCCTGTAATCCCAGCTACTTGGGAGGCTGAGGCAGGAGAATCACGTGAACCCGAGAGGCGGAGGTTGAGGTGAGCTGAGATCGTGCCATCACACTCCAGCCTGGGCAACAACAGCGAAACACCGTCTCAAAAAAAAAAAAAAAAAAACTTCAGTCTGCTCTCTCCATCACTTGTTATCTCCTCCTGACCTCTCCACATTCCAAGCTTCAAATTCTCCTGCTCTTAGTCTATAATTTGCCTGATCCAAGAGCCACATGACCCTAGCAAACATGGGTGTGTGCCTGGGCCTTCAGCCACTCCCTCTTCTGCTGGGGACTGCTCTAGTGTCTCTGCTTGCCTGAAAACCACACCAAGCCTATTGGGCTTGGCTGTAACTCTGGTCCTCAGGGGAAAACGGAAATGAAAAGAGAAAATAAAATACTAGGGGCTCAAGAGAAATCACTTTTTTTATAGTGAAGCGTAGAGAAACATCTCTGAAAGGGCAATTCTCCGTGGCCACTAACAATCAATTCAGGTCAAGAAGCTGCCTGAAGCATTACAAACACGGCTGCCTTTTCCTATGTAACTAACATCTCTACCCTCAACCTGAATGGTACAACCCTGGTGCCTACTTCATTTTCATGACAGCAAAAGGCAATAACCAGATACCAGCTGCTGGAGGCATTTGTATTCAAAAGCCAAAAAAGACACTGTGACTTCCCATCAGCTTGACAGAGCTCCTCTGCCAGGCAGGGGTTTAAAGGAAATCATTTGGAGCTCAGAAAATTAAATCAACATTATATCAACCTAATTTTCTCAAGATGCTAATTCCAACAGCCCTTTTGTGCTGCCTGCTGGTACTGGAGAATGGGAAGGGAGACCTGGGAGTGAAAAATGAGTAATGGCTGGAGGGGCTACATGCCAGTTTTACCAGCAAGGAGGAAGCAGTTAGGTAGGTGGAGCTGAAACATTAAAGAACTTGGAAAATAAAGTTTCTTTAGCCAGTGGATAATCAGGGGGTCTAATGGAATGAGGGTGAGTGAAGCAGAAACAGGTTTGGGGATAGCTGGCTCCTGGCCCTATCACTGTCAAAGAAAAGTAACTTTCTAGGACCGGGTAAAAATGCTTTGAAACCCTGAAGGGAATTCTAGAATGAAATTTCCTTTTTTTCTTTCTCTATCACTATGGAGAGTCTATGTTCAGAGAAATGAGATGCAGCAGAGTAGAAACTCATTTTGCTTTACCACTTCTTGAAAAGGGCCAAAGCCTTATAATTATGATCCCACGCAAAGCTTGTTCAGAGAGGCAGAGAAGGAAAGTGGCCCAGTCTAAAATTACAGTCTTAGTGCTGGGACAAATCTAAAGAGCCTTTTGGTTCTACCCTAGCCCTCTGGCAGGTTAGTACGGCTCATTTCAGAATGAGGCAGCTGAGGCCCAAAGAAGGTATAAACTTAAGTAATCCATCCTGCTTCATAAATGCTATGTCATGTCCCTCCTCACCACATTCCAACAACACAGGCTAGATTTTCAGATACAACACTGATTTTAAATAGATCAATGAAAATGCCCACTGAAATGCCTACATTTCATCCAACACTCAAACCATATTTCCCAGTACTCCCCTCTCATTACCAGAAACAGCACCCAAATCAGGTGATGTCACCAAGTTTCAATTTGGAAAATAAGCTTGCTATATAAAAACAGTATTCACCCTTCCACTCTACCTTCTGTAAGGTTAGGGGCTTGGATTCCAGGACTGAAGCCCTGGAGACAATTGCTTCACTCCTGGGACCACAGAAGCACTGTGGGACCCTATCTGAGGAGCTCAAAGCAAAGTATCTCCATCACACAGTCAGAATACTCTCCTAGCATTGAACAAATGGCAATGGCTGAGCCACTGAAGCTTAAGCCCTCTTAGCACCATGAATTCAGAAGCAGAATCTTGTTCTCACCCCATAAGAGTCCCGTGGATTTGTGAACATGCGATCAAACACAAAATCCATGTTAGCCATCTTCATTGCTGCCCTGCAATAAAGCAAGACAGAAAAGTACTAGATGTACTAGGCTCAATTGAAAAGGTAGAGCAGGGAGCATCAGGGGAGGGGAGGGAAATGTCAGCAAACCTGTTTAGAAAGAAGACTCCTCGGATCATCTCATAGGGATTGGCCCGAGTCCGAGCTCGCCGCATCTCTTCCCCATCCAAGACATCAAACACGCTCTGCCCAGAGAATCAGAACCTCAAGGTGAATTCCAGGATAGGAAAGGGACCTTAAGAGCCTGCAGAGCCCAACTCACAGCCCTCCAAGGAACAAGATTCCTGTGGCATCTCAGCTCTGAAATGTCTCACTGTGTGACCCTACACAGGCTGCTCAATAACTCTCTCAATTACCTTGCCAGTAAATTGGTTAAAAAAAAAAAAAAAATGTAAACAGGTGCCTGGCACATGGCAAGTGGTTAAAAAACGGCACCCGCTGCTACACACAGAGCCACCTCTGGGCATTGCTAATCCTTACAGTAAATCTGTTTCTCCATCCCATACCAGCAGCTACTCTCCAAGGGATCAAAGCTCTGGTATGAAGGCTTACCTGACTAGACCTCACTTAGAGAGAGGAGAAACAAATAAACAAGACTAGGGTTTTCTGATGGCACCTACCACACAGTAGCGATCCCTTCTCTCAAACTCCCCTGACTAATTTCCTTTCTAGATAAAGAAATCCTCACATTACCTGAGTTCCAGTTACCTTATGGATATTCCCAACCCTATGCCTGCCAAAAAATAAAATCTGTGAGGCTAGTCTGAGGCCTGCCTTTTTCACCAACCCATTTCCTCCTCAGAGTTTCCCTGGCTCATTCTGCCCACACACAATGTGATTCTCAATTAGGACAAAAAGTGTCAAGGGGAGGCTAACATTTACCCAGGTACTTCACACCCACTAGTTCATTTAGCTCTCACAACAACCCTGAGAAAAAAGTATTTTCTCCTCATTTTATAGATGAGGAAACTCAAACTCAGAGAGGGTAAAACCACCGGGCCAAGGTCACACAGCAAAGAGCTGCAGATCTTGGATTTGAATCCTGGTCTATCTGATGCTAAGGAATGACTCCAAACCTTTTACTACACCAGGCCCTCTCAGGATTACAATGAACAGACCCACTGAGGTTAGGCAGATCCTTTCTTGGCTGCTGACCACAGGGACAGCACAACACCCACATGGCAGAACAGTCACCCAGGAAAAGGACAATTTGCAGATATAAACCAAGCTATGCATCTGATCTCCAGCAAAAATCTTAACTTTAGCTTCCCACAACCAACTCAAAGGAGAAATGGAAAAGTCCAGCAAATCACCTCCCACAAGGCTTTCATTATCTGGTTCTAGCCACGAGACCTTACCTTACACTGCAACACACTGTGAAGCAGCTCTTCCCCACAAAACTCTGTTTCATCTTCAATAATCATCTTTCTCTACAGGGAGAAAAAAGCAGTAAGTAATGACCACATGTGACTGCAATTGTCGGGGATGAATGAAGAAATTAGGGTTCCAAGTAAGTAGAGCAAGAAGGGACTTGGTTCTCTGCCAAGAAACATCAATCCCTGAAGGGTGGGAAAGAGAAAATCGTAAATCCCTCTGGCTATTCTCCAGATGGCTGTGAGATGAAGCACCCCCTTACCCCCCCTCCCAGGAGCTCTGAGTAGAGCACCATATGGACACAAGACTCATGAATGCTGAGGCTGGGAACACCAAACAGGAAGGAGACATTCAAGCTGTCTAACCCTGGAGCATGGAGGCAGAAGGATGGGGAATGCCTCAAATGACAAAAGCTTGTCCTTCCACCAGGAAGCTTCTCACTCTGTGATGAGTACAAATGCATGATACCAGACACTGACCTGGTAGCATTTCAGAAAACAGGGATGCTAAGGGGTCTCACAGGGGTATCAAGTGCAACCCCAAAATGAGTGAAGCCACCTCTAAACCAGTGAAACTCAATCTCTTTGGTCTCAGGTTTTACACTCATAAAAATTATTGAGGATCCTAAAGAATTTTTGTTTATGCGGGATCGATAATAGATAGGTTATCTATTATCTAGAATTCAAATAATGATATTATTAGAAATTAAAACAGATTTTAAAAATATTCTTAAATTCAGTTTAAAAGGCTCATGTTAACATAAATATTTTTCAGAAATATATTTTCAGAAAAATAACATTTCCAAAAAAAAAATGAGTGAGGAGAGTGGTACTGTTTTCCATTTTTGCAAATTTCTTCAGCATCTGGCTTAACAGAAGGCCAGATTTTCCTCTCTGCTTTTTCAATTCAATCTGTTGTAATATCACATCATAGCCTCTGGAAAACTCCACTGAACACTTGTGAGAGAATGAGGGTGAAAAGTGCAAATAATTTTCAATATCATTATGAAAATAGCTTTGCCTTTGTGGACCCCCTGAAGGGGTCTTAGAGATCCCCGGGAGCACAAATACTTTGAGAACTGCCCTCTAGACCATATTGATTTGGTAGCCATCTACTTTATTCTCACAATTTTCCAGAAGATTAAACAAATTCCCTCTGTAACAATTCCCTCATTACTTTCTGAGGACAGAGACAATGTCTTTTCATCTAGCAGTGATCAGAATACACAGATATGTATGATAAGCCACTTCAAAAGGCATCCATGAAGAAGACAGAGGTTATACATTTTGTCTGTCTTACAATTTAAATAACTCAGAGAAAAGAAAAAACCCTGTCATATCTCCAAGGGGCATACTCGTAAAGCTCATGACACTCCCTCTTGACACAGTTTTATTCCTACCAACGTGAATGGTCAGATTCACATTTTTCTTAAACTGCAAGCGTATGTACATACCAGACTCAAGCAAGTGAAAAGTCAAGAAAATGCCAAGAAGTCAGGGTACGTTTTCCTGAAAGCCTACCTTTCCCACGACCATCCAATCGCTCATTTCCTGAGTGTCAGGAATTTCAGTGGTACATTCTGGAAACCATGATACCTGCTCACAAGCACTGGGCTGCAAACAAAAGAGAGGCTAGTAAGACAGATATGACAGACCCTCAAAGCTAAACCCCAACTCATCAGGACTTCCCCAAAACAATCAAAAGGGACTGAGACAGACCGAGAAGGGTGCAGGTTGCTGAAGCCAAATGCAGTGGTCAGACATGAGAAGTGAGAGCCAGAATTCTAAAGTTTAACTTCTAAAGCCAGCTCCAATTTTGGTTAGAATTCTTAGAAACTTCTCAAACCTAAGGTTTCTTTCATTTGTTCCATTATTATTTAATGAATACCTACTATGTGTTAAGCACTCAGAATGCAGAGTTAAATAAGACATGGCCCTTGGCAAAAGAGGTTTGTAATCAGAGCAGCAGAGACACAGAAAAGTAAACAGGCAGTTATCACATACAATGTAGGTCTATGACAAGATAAGTATATCAGAAAGACTTAATGGCAATGAGTCTCATCTCCTGATTCCTTTCAAAGTGTTATTCACAAAACAATCCAGAAACTGGTAAATAGGATTCCTAGCCCATTCATTCTAAGACAGAACAAAAACTGACATCTCTAATCACTGCTTCCTCTTAATTTTTCAATTACTTTCCTATCAGGCCAAAACAGTGCATTAGGATCATCTGCAGTGCTTCTAAAGAGTACTGATGCAGCTGGGTGTGGTGGCTCATGCCTGTAATCCCAGCACTTTGGGAGGCTGAGGTGGGCACATCACTTGAGGTCAGGAGTTCAAGACCAGCCTGGCCAACATGGTGAAATCCCGTCTCTACTAAAAATACAAAAATTAGCTGGGCATGGTGGTGCACATCTGTAAACCCAGCTACTTGGGAGGCTGAGGCGGGAGAATCCCTTGAATCCTCAAGGTAGAGGTTGCAGTGAGCTGAGATTGCGCCACTGCACTCCAGCCTGGGTGACAGAACAAAACTCCGTCTTGAAAACAAAATAACATAACATAACATAACATAACAAACATAACATAACATAACAAACATAACATAACATAACAAACATAACATAACATAACAAACATAACATAACATAACATAACATAACATAACATAACATAAAATAGTACTGATGCCTGGGGCTGGGCCCAGTAGCTCGCACCTGTAATTCCAATGCTTTGGGAGGCCAAGGTAGAAGGACTGCTTGAGGCTAGGAGTTTAAGACCAGTCTGGGCAACACAGCAAGACTCTGTCTCTACTAAAAAAAGTCTAAAAAATTAGCCAGGCATGGTGGCACAGGCCTGCAGTTGTAGACACTCAGAAGGCTGAGGTGGGAGGATATCTTGCGCCCAGGATTTCAAAGTTGCAGTAAACTGTGTTTGTGCCACTGCATTCCAGCCTGGGCAACAGCGCAAGACCTTGTCTCAAATAAAATAAAAAATAAAAAATAGTACTGATGCCTGAGACCCACCTCCAGAGTGTAAGATTCTGCTGGTCTGAGGTGAGGCCTGGGAACAAGTTTTCAGAAGTCCCCAGGTGATTCTACTGTGCAGGCAGCTAAGTGCCACCAGGATAGAGAAACATGGACTCTAAAACCTGAACAGGCGGCTGACCTGCATGGCAGCTTCACATATTGGCTCCCAAGCAAGTGTGGAGGAGAGATTCACCATTGCAAAGTGAAGCAAAGTGATTAAAAGTAATATTACATGCTCTGAAAGGCATAAAATGGTATCACAATGCAAGGTCTTGAGGGCAAGCCAACCAGCATCAACAGAGACAAAGTTGAAAAGAAAAATTACTGAAGTCTTTTGTCCATGAAACTGGCAGTGAATCATGGCTTCTTCTCCTGGTCAAATCCATCATGTTTAAGCATAAAGGTGATAGAGTTGGTTATAAATTATAAACTCTAGAGAACAAGAAGCTCACATAAACTTGGAAAGAAAAAGCAGACTCAATGTCCCTATGGAAGTCTGATTATTATAACTACCTACAGAGTGGACTTTACCCAGAGGGTCATACCCTGTCCTCCACATTCCTAGGCTGCAGTAGCCACTGAGCATTTATCCTGTGGTAACCCCACGATTGGATATCCACCCCTGGACACCCAGACTCACCTACTGTAAAGAAGTGGCTGCCAACTGACACTTGACCTCTTTTTTTTTTTTGAGACGGAATCTCTCTCTGTCGCCCAGGCTGGAGTGCAGGGGCGCAATCTCAGCTCACTGCAAGCTCCGCCTCCCAGGTTCATGCCATTCTCCTGCCTCAGCCTCCCAAGTAGCTGGGACTACAGGTGCCCGCCACCATGCCAGGCTAATTTTTTGTATTTTTTAGTAGAGACGGGATTTCACCATGTTATCCAAGATGGTCTTGATCTCCTGACCTTGAGATCCACCCGCCGTGGCCGCCCAAAGTGCTGGGGTTACAGGCGTGAGCCACCGTGCCCGGCCCCACTTGACCTAACTTTTACTTACAAACTTTTACTTACTTATAGGGCTTTTTTTTTTTTTTTTTTGAGACAAAGTCTCACTCTGTTGCCCAGGCTGGAAGGCTAGAGTGCGGTGGCACGATCTCTGCTCACTGCAACCTCTGATTCCCAGGTTCAAGTGATTCTCCTGCCTTAGCCTCTCTAGCAGCTGGGATTACAGGTGTGAGTCCCATGCCTGGCTAGTTTTTGTATTTTTAGCAGAGATGGGGTTTTGTCATGTTGGTCAGGCTGGTCTTGAACTCCTGACCTCAGGTGATCCACCCGCCTCGGTCTCCCAAAGTGCTGGGATTATAGGCGTAAGACACCATGCCCGGCCTATAGGGTGATTTCAGATTTTGAGTTTAGTAAAGTTAGTTCAACTTCTGCCCCAATGAAAGGATGTGGACTTTTGTTTTAACACGAATGAAGACATAGAAACCATCAGGTACTTCTGAGATGAAAGCCCACAACCAGCAACCAGCAGCAGGTATCTACCCTATTCCGCATTGCCAGTCTGCTGGTCTCAATGCCCACAACTACAAGGCAACAGCGAGACTGGCCCCAGAACCCATGAGCCCCTCACTCATCAGAATCTTACTCAGAAGGCTTATTAGGCTTTTATCACATGCAGATTCACGGGACTTCTTTCCTGAACTGGAACATTAGGGAGACAAATAAAATATCAATTTTCCAGAGTTCAGAGCCACATTTGAAGCTGAACTACAGGAACTATGCAGAAAGCTAGATGTTTGAGTTCCATTTTCTCTAGTTTCAACTCTGTAATGGTAATATCTCAATGTTATTTTTAGGTATTTTTATTGTACCCACTACAGATCCTTTGTGGAATAAGATAGGACATAAATAAATGAATAAAATAAAATCTCACATTATCTGTGCCATGAAAAGGGATAATGAGAGTTTCCTTTGGTCTTCAGGGTGAAAACAAACTGGTACCCTAGTAAGCTGACTAAACCCACAGTAGAAAAGCAATGTGGCATAAAAAAGCACCTATTTAGAACCTGGATGGCACAAACCTGAGGAGGTACAAGGATCTTCTTAGAAGGCTCCTACTCCAGTTACTCACACAGTGAGAGAGTGGGTGCTCCCTTGGCCTGCCTGAACACTTTCAGCAGAGAGCACACTGCCTCACAAGGTATCCTAGTCCACTAGTGGAGAGCTGTAACTATTTATTAAAGTTTTTATGGAGCCAAACTCTGCCTTTCAAGCATCTTCTACCCATTGGTCTTAGACAGTCCTATAATGCAACAGGAAATCCACATCCCACCGTATCTCCCCCAGCCTTCCGTTTTCCATTCTGGATATCCCCAGTACTTTCCAAGTAAAAAAACTAATTCCACTTTGCTCATACTGCCTCTGGAGATTTCTAGTTTGTTGATATGGCTTCTTAAAGCCATGCATCCAAAAACACAAGTGGCTTTTCCATCTCCTCCTCACTTTAACACTTACCTCTGGCTCATCTCGCCAGTCCACGTTCAGCTCCTGGTCAAAGCCCCGGAGTGTCAGACCCAAGCCTCTTCGACCTTTCTGACTGGAAGCCTCAACGATGTCCTTCCGACCCTGGCTGTATTTACCCAATCCTTCACCTTCCCTGAAGCCCATCTTGGCCTGAAAAAGAGAAGCAATGGAGCACAATTAATTAGGTTCAACAGACATTTATTTAGCCCCATCACATGCCAAACAGTGTGCTAAATCCTAAGAAAAATAGATGAGTAAGGTCTAAAGTTTGTCTTAGCCTAATGAAGAAAAGAAGCATAAATAAATAACTGCAGTATAACTGTGGGCCCAGTGGCTGGCTGTTCTGGAGGTTAAAGTCTAGGGCAACCAGAAATTGGATAAATGAGAAGGGACCTCATAGCCATAATTAAAGCACCCAGAGTACTTAATGAATCTCTCATTGGACATTTGCTAATTTGTCTGATTAAGTGAGAAATAGATCTAGAGTAGACTTGATAAAGAGAACATAATTTAAAATGGAACCGCTTCAAGCTGTAACTTCTACCTTACCCTTATCCAGTCAAACAGCCTTACTAGGCAAGGATAAGTGGCTTTGCAGGAGCCCACTTAAGAGATTAAAAAGTTGCCTCATGTAAAAGTGAGGTATGGGGCCGGGCGCGGTGGCTCAAGCCTGTAATCCCAGCACTTTGGGAGGCCGAGAAGGGCGGATCACGAGGTCAGGAGATCAAGACCATCCTGGCTAACACGGTGAAACCCTGTCTCTACTAAAAATACAAAAAAATCAGCCGGGCATGGTGGCGGGCGCCTGTAGTCCCAGCTACTCAGGAGGTTGAGGCAGGAGAATGGCGTGAACCCAGGAGGCGGAGCTTGCAGTGAGCCGAGATCACACCACTGCACTCTAGCCTGGGCGACAGAGCGAGACTCCATCTCAAAAAAAAAAAAAAAAAAGTGAGGTACGGGAGGTACTATAATACTCTGGGACAGAAACAGGTTTTTAATGCCACAACTATCTGTAAGTTCTCACTAAACTTTAGAGTTACTGGGCCCAGGTATATACCCAAAGATTAGAGACTTGAATCCCAAACCCCACAGACTCCTGCCTAATAAAAAAAAAAACTGCAATCCTAAGAAGATCTAAATTTCCCTGGAGGGTCTATATTCCCTCTGAAAGGGGTATTACCAGCTAAAGAGCTGGATGGAATTCCTATGGTAGCCACAAATACTTCTCCCAGGTCAAACAGGCTGACTGAGTCACAAGCCTTCACATCTTTAATTTCCCCAAATCTTGTGGCCTGCAAACTAGAATCCTGACCTATGGCTTTAGCAGTGACAATTCTCATTCTTAAATGAATCAAAGAGAAAATGGAGGAGTCAACTATAATATTTCTTTCTTTTTTTTTTTTATTTTTTTGAGACGGAGTCTCACTTTGTTAACTAGGCTGGAGTGCAGTGGCGTGATCTCAGCTCACTGCAACCTCCACCTCTCGGGTTCAAGCGATTCTCCTGACTCAGCCTCCTGAGTAGCTGGGATTACAGGCACCTGCCACCATGCCTGGCTAATTTTTTTGTATTTTTAGTAGAGACGGGGTTTCACCATGTTGGCCAGGCTGGTCTCGAACTCCTGACCTCAAGTGAGCCACCTGCCTCAGCCTCCCAAAGTGCTGGGATTACAGATGTGAGCCACTGCGCCTGGCCCAACTATAATATTTCTAAAGCTAGACAGAAGGTAAACTTGGATCTCTCTAACGTTTGCACATACACTAAGGAATATCAGCAGGTCTTCCTAGTCACCACTCTTCTTGTGATACATCAATTAGGTATAAAAGTTAGGAAAGATAACTTTCAGAAAAAGAATAAATGGAATACTTCCATTTATTTTAGGCATCTGGGAATGAACAGGATTTTAGTCATTTCTTTTGACACCACTTACTAGAGCAAAAATTCACAGCATGAAGCTTCTTTACCCACTGACAGACATCCATGTTTAGGGAAGTATATTCACACATGTTAGTAATAAGAATTCATTACTATGTATATGAAAAGGTGATCCAGTCCAGATAGAACAGCAGAAACAGGCCTAAGCAGTTGCTGCCCATAGATGATACAAATGTGATAGATACTTCTATCAAGAAGTGGGTCACACTCTGCTAAATTTCAGTAGCTGAAAAGCAAAGGAAAAACCTATGGCCAAACTTTTCTTCTTTCATTCAAATACAAATTGCCCTTCTTTCACTCTGCTGGTGGGGCTTGAGAAACCCAACCCAAGCGCTGACATACCATAAGCTTCTGGGACACGCTATTATACATGGAATAGCGAGAAGAAGTTCCCTCCACAAGAGAGTCTGCTTTGAATGCATCGTCAAAAGAGTCAGAGCTGTGTTGTTTCCCCTCGGTCTCACTATCAGACCCACTAAGGCTTGTAGTAGATGCTGAAAAAGAAAAAGGAAAATGTTTAGGTAGGTTTATGGCACAAAATAGCCTCCAGAAGTCCAAGTTTCATTTATTCAACTACTGTTCAGTATACACAATGCACATATAAAGTTCATTAAATGACCCAAGGTCAAATCTATTTTCTACCTCTTACTAGCTAGGTAATCTTGGGCAAGTCACTACTGAAAGTTCCTAATGGACTTGACACAATGGGAGCTCAAAAATAACAGTTTTCCTTCCCCACCCTTTCAATTTCCTCCACTACAAAACTGAGATGGTAATACCTGCCTCACAGGATTGTTTAAAGATTAAACGAAATAATGTATTTGAAAATGCATTGTTGGCTGGGCATGGTGGCTCACGCGTAATCCCAGCACTCCAGGAGGCTGAGGTGGGCGGATCACTTGAGGTCAGGAATTCAAGATCAGCCTGGCCAACATGGTGAAACCCTATCTCTAGTAAAAATACAAAAATTAGCCAGGTGTGGTAGTGCATGCCTGTAATCCAAGCTACTTGGGAGGCTGAGGCAGGAGAATTGCTTGAACCCAGGAGGCAGAAGTTGCAGTAAGCCGAAATTGTGCCACTGCACTCCAGTCTGGGCAAAAAGAGTGAGACTCCATCTCAAAAAAAAAAAAAAAGAAAGTACATTGTCAAATATAAAGTGTATTTACTGAAGATATGATTGTTATCTGCTGGTGGTTATTATTTGAACATCAATATCCAAACATTGATGCCTGATTCCATTTTCAACGATTCCATTATAAGGCTAACATTTTTATTTCTTATAATTGCAAAAAGTGCTCTTGGAAGGAACGATATACAAGACCAATAAAAGTGATTATTCACACATTCAGGGGTTAGCATTTGGAGACAGAATACCAAAACAATTACTTGGAACTAGTGAAAGTGAAAGTGAAACTTGATTTACATTTTTATAGCATGAAAGTTTACAATGGCTATCTTTTTATATTTTTTGACTTATGAACCATGTGAATATATTATCTATTAAAATTTAAAATAAATATGAAAATACTGACTTAGCAATGTGGCATAATTCCCTTGAAGAAGAAGGGACACCACTCAGAAAGGGTGTTGATTCAAAACTTGGCTGCTTGTGAGAAGTACTGAAGGAAAGTCACAGACGGCAGTGTGTAAAACATTTTTTAATAGACCCGAGGTGGTCACTATTCAGGTATTTCTAACTTGAAGAATACATTATAATTCTGAAGCCAATCTTAAGTGATCCATCCATTTCCCTCCCAGAACCAAAACCTGCTAAGGGTTGACATTCAAGAAGAACAAAGTTTTCCCCAGCACTCCAGGCCTAACTGATTATCCCCTCCACTGTGCTCCAGTAGCACCAGTGTCATTGGCGCAGCACTCATCACATTGCCTTAGAGCCAGTTATTGTTTGCCACCTGCTGTCCCCACTGGACAGGGTCACTCCTGGAGGGCAGGAACTATGTCACAGTCTGTACCCAACACCTGGACTGAGGCTTTCCATTTAATAGAAATTAATTAAATGATTACTGTAGTAAATGTAAAGATGTGTCAGCCAAGTATCACTTTCCTAAGGACCTACAGAGTATATGACTCCTTAAGACATTTCCTCTTACAAATAGTGCAAGCTGTTCAGGCCTCAAAAGTTTAAGGATGAGAATGGGATCTCTATATCTTAACAGAGAACGGAGCCCTCCTGGGCTATGATTTAGCTTCCCCACCAGTAGGTTGAATTAGGACATCTGTCATAGTTCAGAACACTGATACTGTTTAAAAGATCAGACTACTATACTGGTTCAGCACCTATTCTATAAAAGATCATGCTACATATAATGGGGTACTGTGCAAAAGTAACAACCCTCAGAGAGCTTAAAAATCTAATAGATAAGGTTAATATGCATTTTCAAGGATACAACATTTTATAAAAGAAAGAAAAGACAGGTGAACATGTGTGAAAGAATAAACTTAAAACCAAAATTCTGGCTTCTAATAAGTTAGCAAGGAGAAATTTTGGTTGAGAATGTCCCTGTATGAGAGGCACAAAATCTGCCCTTCCCTTTATGGTGGCTGTCCAATTCTCTTAATCGAGTTGACTTGCTTACATGAACCAATCTGGCAAACATCACAGAGTGCCAGAGTGTGCCACTCAGAAAACCCAGACCACTAAGAATGAGTAACCATGGAAACTGAGAGGTGAACTGGTATTTCTTTTGTTTTGCATTTATTTCCTGCATGTTCTGCATTTATGAGACACAAGAATGTATTAGTTTGAAAATCAGGGGCCAGGCACGGTAGCTCACGCCTGTAATCCCAGCACTTTGGGAGGCCAAGGCGGGCGGATCACCTGAGGTCAGGAGTTCAAGACCAGCCTGACCCAAACGGAGAAACCCCGTCTCTACTAAAAATACAAAATTAGCCAGGCGTGGTGGCACATGCCTGTAATCTCAGCTACTCGGGAGGCTGAGGTAGGAGATTCACTTGAACCCAGGAGGTGGAGATTGCGGTGAGCCGAGATCAAGCCATTGCACTCCAGCCTGGGCAACAAGAGCTAAACTCTGTCTCAAAAAAAAAAAAAAGAAAATTAGGGTTAAAAAAAGCTATAAATAAATAGATTAGCACTCCAAGCCTTGGGAAGAGGTTGGTTCCTTTCCAGGGAAATCTTCCAAGAGCAGCAAATCTGAGGGGAAAGGCCTTCTAAATGGCTCAAGACTGTTCCAGGGCCTCTCATCTATTCTCCCACGCAGAGGAGAGAGATGCACTCTGCAAAAGAGTGCCCACATGCTAAAGAACTGCACTTCCAAAGGTATGGATTCTCTTCACTCAGTTGCTTTCATGCCTTCAACCTGTACTACTTAATACAGAAACAGGTGGTACCAGAAATGTGGGCAGCTCCCTAAGCACAGCCCTAAAGTTCCTCTTGGGCAGCCCAGGGATCCAGGACCCTGACTAATCACAAGCTACAATGCTAAATCAGTTGCTATTCCTTTCACCAGCAATCTGGACATTCATAGGTCTACCTATGAAAAAGTCTGAAAACCTGGTATCCTTCTCAAAGGAGGGTATGCCCTTGCTCCAGCTCTAAAGAGTTGCCAGGCTGTTAGATTTGCCTGAGGGCCCAACAATGAGCACGGAAATAGTACAAATAACATTCCTGGGCACACAGGGTTCCTGCTACCCTAAGATCTCAAAGAGAGATCTTTTGTTTCCTTCTGTCTTCAGAATATCTCTGGGCAAAAATGACAGGGAGAACCAAATTTGAGTGGAAGGCTCACTAAGCAAATCAGTGGTGACTCTGGTGTAAAATTCCAGTACCAGACTTTGGCACAAAGATTTTTCCCTCCTACTCTTCCTCCCAAGGTGTTACCTAATGTACACTGTCCTTTCCAGGTTCTAAGAGTGAGGTTAATGGCAGTAAAATATCACCCTACTAAGCAATTCCTTGTAAGATCAAGAAGTGTGCTAGATAAGCAAATAAGTCTTGTTTTTTTCTTTTATTCACGTGGTATAGGAGACCACTTCTTAGCTTGACATGCTTTAAGCCAAAGTTCCCTAGATTATTCCTGATGTCCACAGACTGCCACAGCCACTACTTATTCTTACTCAGGGACCTTTGAGGCTACTCTTTTCATATGAAAGGGAGACAACTGTCACGGCTGCAGCAGGAACTAAACAGGAGGCTTAGCTTCTCAAGACCGATAAAGAATTTAGCAAACATTGAGCAGATAATTTTGTAATGAGGTTGTAAATTAATAGGAGTAATAAGGTCAGTCTATTCAACTCATTAGTTTCAATAAGAATTTGCCAAAGCTGGATGGCATTCCCATTTACCTCCTGGGGAGCTCCCCTCCTAAAACCTACCAGAGAGCCCAAACAGTATGTACGGTTTTAAGATTTCTTCTCCACCTGATACAAATCACTATTAAGTCATTACAAGGAAGAAAGATTCAACTTTACAGAGGAAACAGAGGTCTCCTGGCTGTTGGCAAAATTTTTCACATGGCAATACAGCAATGGGACAAACGTGCCAAGATTAAAATTGGCAGTGACAAGCTGGGCACAGTGGCATGTGCCTGTAGTCCCAGCTACTTGGGAGGCTGAGGTAGGAAGATCACCTGAGCTCAAGAGTTCATGGCCAGTGTGGGCAACATAGTGAAACCCTGTCACTAAAAAAAGAAAAAGAATACATATACTATGTTTAAAAAATGACAGTGACCACAAAGAGGGGCAGCTCCAACCGCTAATGGCCAAGGTGAGCAGCACACAGATACAGAAAAATAAAATTATGAATTTTAATAAACATCACATTCTGCTTAACAACTGTTGTGAAATAAACTCATTCCTACTTAAAGACTCAATTTCTCCTTCATGCCAGACAAATGGTAACTTGTTAGAGCAATTTAAACAGATACCAATAAAGGAAGCTTTTGATTAAGGTCATGAATCTGGGCTGACAGGAAAGCGATGGTGTTTCAGGGCAAATAGCCTATTTAGGAAAGAAACCTGGTGGAGAGGAAGGCGCCTTTAACGTGATACTGGTGAAGGAAGCTGGCAACTTCCAAAGCAACTGACTGCAGCAGGGCTAGGAGCCTACACTAGATGCACAGCTAAGGAGAGAAGGAATTTTCTTAGAGTCTAGACCATAGTTTCCCCATGAAAAACAACCAAAAAGAACAAAATGACCTCATCTGCCCCTCCTTACTTCAAAAAGTTATTTGACAGCAAATTTTTAATAATGTATTTACACTTGAAAATACCTTCAAACTCCTTTGAAAATACTCAAAAGATCACATGATGCAACAGTGGCCATGACAACAACATCTCTTTTCTTCTTTACTCTGGCCAGACGTCAGTCTTTGACCTGGCAATGCAGCTACCATGTGAATAATGTAAAATAAACACACTGATTAAAGTAAATAGATCTAATAATGAGTCATCACATTGATTTGGCAGAGGAGGAAAAAATAAGGTCCACACAGACAGAAATAGTAACTACTGTTTTGTTTTTCTAATTGTCCTCCCTAAAGAGCATTTTTCAATCATCTACCTGAACATATGTTCAGGTAGAAGTGGCTGCAGTAAATGGAAACACTCCTGCTTTAATAGAATGATTTGAATAGGAAAGCTGCGTATACACTTCAGGGGATATGTAGACAGCAAACCACCAGGGTATACCGTCCAGGGGACACCTAAGAGAATTAGATACAGAACATAGATGATATAAATGCTAAGTACTTAATGAAATGATCTTCTGCAGACTGGAGGAGACAGGCAAAATGAAAACTGTGAGGTATTTTAAGCTTCTTGGAAAAGATACTATTGTTGCCTTTTATCAGTTCTATTCAGTAACTATTTACTGAGCTTTTGCTCCAGGCTAGGCATGGTGGGAAAGAAGGCACAGGGAGCAGTCTTGCTGATAAAGATACTGCCCTTAGTTTCTGTGTCAATGCACAGCTGCCCCTTCCTAAAATAAATTAACCTAGGGAAATCTAGAAATGTTGGTTTGCCTCTGCCTCCAATCTCATTTTCTGCAAATGAAAGGACCAAGTGGCCTCTTGCCAGACACATACAAGGAACTGGACACCTCTGGATTTCCATTCTTTTTTTTTTTCTTTTTGAGATAGGATCTTGCTTTGATGCCCAGGCTGGAGTGCAGTGGCATAATCTTGGCTCAGTGCAACCTCTACCTCCTGGGCTCAAGTGATCCTCCCACCTCAGTCTCCCGAGTAGCTGGGTCTACAGGTGCATGCCACCATGCCCAGCTAATATCTGTATTTTTTGTAGAGGTGGGTTTTCACCATGTTCCCCAGGCTGGTCTCAAACTCCTGGGCTCAAGCAATCCGCCCACCTCGACCTCCGAAAGTATTAGAATTACAGGCATGAGCCACGATGCCCAGCCTGGATTTCCATTCTACGCACACAACAGCAATAGTCAATCCTGACTGAGTCATATAGTACCACTTCCAGAGAAGGGGGAAGAGTAATCTCAATTCAGTCACAAAAACTTGAAATTTAAATCAGAACGGTTTCCTTGAAGGATCCTTACCCTTATACACTTACCTTCTTTTATCTGGGAGTTGCCCTTTCCTTACTTCAAAGAGATGTTACTTGAGAGCAAATGTCCCCCAAGATCCACTTAGAACCAGATATCACTTGTTCCCCAGACATACTCTCTCTTTTTCCCTTACAGGCCGTCTCTCCCAATACCCCTATCCAAGGAGATTCTATCTTCACCAAGCTGCTCAAATTCCAGGTGAGAGGTAAAATTCCCTTTCCTCAAGAATCTCCAGAACCATCGCATGCAATAAGTTTTTGCCTTCCTACTCAGGAACTTCAATTCCTACCTACCCTGGAATCTACTGTGACTTTAAAGCAGAGGTGTCCAATCTTTTGGCTTCCCTGGGCCACATTGGAAGAACTGTCTTGGGCCACACATAAAATACACTAATGACAGCTGATGAGCTTTTTTTTTTTTTTTTTTTTTGAGATGGACTCTCGCTCCGTGGAGTGCAGCGGCGCGATCTCGGCTCACTGCAAGCTCTGCCTCCCAGGTTCAGCCCATTCTCCTGCCTCAGCCTCCTGAGTAGCTGGGAGTACAGGCGCCTGCCACCACGCCTGGCTACTTTTTTCTATTTTTTAGTAGAGACAGGGTTTCACCGTGTTAGCCAGGATGGTCTTGATCTCCTGACCTCGTGATCTGCCCGCCTTGGCCTCCCAAAGTGCTGGGATTACAAGCGTGAGCCACGGCGCCTGGCCAGCTGATGAGCTTTAAAAAAAAAAAAAAAAAAAAAATCCCCCAAAAATCTCATAATGTTTTAAGAAAGTTTACAAATTTGTGTTGGGTCCCATTCAAAGCAATCCTGGGCCACATCAGCCCACAGGCGGCAGGTTGGACAAGCTTGCTTTAAAGGCATGAACACCTCCACACACAAAGCTGCAAGTGACTCTCTTATCTAGCCTGGACTACAGCGACACCAATGCTCCATTCACTGTACCACCTGTCAAGCTTCTTTCTGGACCAGCTTCTCAGTAGCAGCTGATGAGTAACTGCCCTTCAATAAGCTTATCACTTGTGAATAAACTGTATTTCCTACTACCTTCAAAGGGTGCTTCACACCCTTTCAGTCACCAATCTGTTACGAAATTTCATTCCAGTTTCCCAGTGATCCAACAGAGGATCCAATATGCAAGCCTGCTGGTGTGCTGGGTTGAATATGGTATCCTCCCCAAAGCCTGTAAATGTGACCTAATTTGGAAATAGGGTCTTTCCAGATTACATCAAATGTAATACTAGATTACAGTCGGCCCTATCCAATGACCAATGTCCTTATAAGAAGAGGGAAATTTGGATACAGACACACACAGAGGAAAGGTAGAGGCAGAGACTGGAGTTATGCTACCACAAGCCAAGGAACACCAAGGAATGCCAGCAGCCAGCAGAAGCTAGAAGTGGTAAGGAAGGTCTTCCCAAGAGCCTTTGAGGGAACATGGCCCCACCAACACTTTGATTTTGGACTACTAGCCTCCAGAGCTGTGAAAGAATAAATGTCTGTTGTTTTGGGTCACCCAGTTTGTAGTAATTTGTTACAGTAGCCCTAGGAAACTAATACAGCTGGCAAGTCAAGGTAAATGCAGATTTACGTTGAGGTATTTGAGGCAAGCTCCCAGACATTTTACCATTTCTCAGAAAGCATCTATGGAAACTGTGAATAACCCTAAAAGACAGGAAAAGCAAAATGCTAGTTTCAACCAGATTAGTGAAATCTTTGACGCTTAATGCAAACAGTGAACACAGCAATGCTCCAGTACAGTTGGATGTTTCTGACCACAACTGCTGAAGGAACTGAGAAAACAGTATGCATACAAAAAAAGTGAAAATTAGGCTCGATGGCGATGGCCGCAGCAAAAGAGGCCCTCCCTTACAAAAGAGCCCCAGGATAATTAACAGCTATTAAGGGCACACAGCACTCAATGCTCACCACTACTTCTAACTGGTTTAAGGCAGCAAGAGTGCCACCTACTGAAGGACAACCAACAGAAAGCAACTTCTGGAAAAACTACCATTTTTTATTTAAAACAAGTTTCCCCACTCTTAGTAGGAGAATGGCAGAAGGGAAAAGAGTCTATAGCCAACATCTCTCTGTAGAGTATTCCTAATTTTCCTCAAGGGACCAAGGGTCAGTGGACTATAGTCTGCTCCACCTAGATTAGACACTGTATGTTCAAAGAACCAGATGGCCAGTGGCCTCAGACCACACAACACACGTACCTTTTGCTCCATGACTGACAGAGGAGGGAGGTTCATCATCGGACGTGGAGCTGAGGCTCAGGGCAAGCTCTGCAACTCTTTTTTTCTGTTTCTTGATGGGGGCAGTGCATTCTGGGTCAGTTCTCCTCTTCATGGTTAACTGTAACCGTAAATCCAGTCAGTCAGCTGCCCCTGGGTCACAGCCACTGGGATCACAGCAGGGATTCCAAAGTGTAAATCATCGATGGGATGAGATGTGGCAACTCTACACATCTTCCAGTGCCAGCACTTGAATAGCCTCTTCCTCAGAATGAGGTCTAGGAAGGATGCCAGCCAAGTGTCGGTTTTCAATAATAGCTGTTTTACTGGAAAATGTGGTGCTCACAGACTGAGAGAGCCCTGGGGGCCACTGGTGTCAGATAACAGAAAGTCATGGATCAACTCCACAAGCCACTGGAGGAAAAAGCCTTGGTACCTGTAGTTATTCTACACTTTTGATGCAATATTGGCCATGCATGACAATGTACACTGAAAATGAACTATAAAACCTAATAAATATTAACCAATATTCCCAAGGTGAAGGGACCATCCCAGAATGACTGTTTCATCAGCATTATTTTACCAAAACAATTAAGAAATTACATAATATCATAAAAATACTGGTTTCGGTTTACTTCATAATGTTTGAAAACATGAAAGAATTGGGAAAGTTTTTAAGCAGAGTAAGGAATGGAAGCAGTGAATGACTTAAGACTGAGGAAACACAAGAGTGGGAAAGTTATTGGGACTGGAGGTACCTATACCACAGAACTCAGTTACGAAAACAACAATTTTAAGGACAGAAATCCACCTCCACAAAAAAGAATGGAAACCGGCTGGGCGCGGTGGCTCACGCCTGTAATCCCAGCACTTTGGGAGAAAGAGGTGGGCGGATCACCTGAGGTCAGGAGTTCAAGACCAGCCTGGCCAACATGGTGAAACCCCATCTCTAGTAAAAAAACACAAAAATTAGCCGGGTGGTGGCACATGCCTGTAGTCCCAGCTACTCAGGAGAACCGCTTGAATTGCTGAGGTGGAGGTTGCCGTGAGCCGAGATCACACCACTGCACTCCAGCCTGGGCGACAGAGCAAAAAAAAAAAGAAAGAAAGAAAGAAAGGAAACAGGCACCATGCCACCATCAATCATCCATCCCCATGGTTAGGTACATGAGAGATAAGCACGAGAAAAAAATAAGATGGAATGAAGTGATTATGAAACCCTGAAATCTTAAGGAATGATCAAGTTAAAGAGCAAGCAAGAGAAGTAGTGAATAAAGTGTGGCTTACACACAACTGATTGGCTGTAGAGAACTCAGAAAAGAGGACTCAATACAGGGTGGGCGACCAGCTGGGAAACAATCCTTAGGGAAGGCGAGGTACAGCAAGAAAGTATTGAAACCCAAAAGTGTCACTGATGCTCCCAACCTCATAAAACCCTGAATCACGTTTCAGTTCTCTCCAACTCAAGGAAGAGCCAATCAACCCAATGCACAACCGCCACCTTCCTGAGAAAGCGGCCTCTTACTAGATACAGGCAGGGGCTGTCCCAGGGAAGAACCGGAGACACTGAGCAAACAGAAAGCAAGACCAAGCTAAGCCACATTTCACTTTAAGCAGTAGTCTTAAATACCCCCAAAAGGCCCCCAGGGTGAGCTAAAGGAAGGCTCATCACAGAGCCTGCTTCTAGCCATTGCAAGCGCTAAAAGCTTTTAATTCTTAAGTGACTCGGGAGGAGACTGGAAGTACAGCAAACTCAAAGCGGACTGTGTTGAATAGTTGTGTGAAAGGCAGGAGAGGCGGATGCTCCTCCCCAAACCACATCACCTTAGATTTGGGCCTTCCAAATCATCTCATCCAACCCTATCATCTTCCACGGGAAAAGACTGCGGCCACAGAGGGGAAGGCCACACAGCTAACCAGTGCCCAGCTCAAGTGACTCACACATGCCAGCAGAATGCTCTGGCAGGGAACTTCTAAGCGGAAGGTAAGCGGCCTGGTTCTACCTGCTGCTTCCGCACAGAAGGGGTTCAAATCCCCTCTGCAGTCTTCTCTCCCTGGGCCTCGGTTTGGCACTGTCACCCCTAATCACAGAGAGAAGAGATAAGCTCCCATGTCTCCCGGCCAGTCCCTTCATTTGAAGATAACATGAGCGTGTGAATGTGTGCGCAGAGACGTGTGTCAGCGGCAGCTCAGGCTCCAGGGAGCCGGCGTTGGGAGTGGGAGGAGGAGGGAAGACATAAGGGGCCAGAAGGCGAGGAGACTCACGACCGCGGGTGGGGGGCCCAGGCGGCGGTGGAGGGGAGAAGGATGCTGAGCCCGCGCGCCCGCCCGCTTGCTCCCCCTGGGCCGCGCGTCGGCACTCACGCTGAGGGGAGAAAGCGAGCTGCCGGGGAGCGGAGGGGGGGGTCAGGCCGACACTGTCGCCGCCGCTGCCAGAGCCGCCGCCTCCTCCCTCAGTTTCGTTTCCCCACAAGCCAGCCTAGGTCCGCCAGCCGCACCGTCGCGCTCGGGTCCAGTACTGCGGGCAGCGCAGCCTGATGACGTCACGGACAGCGCCGCGCCTCGGTCCTCCCCCGGCCGGGTCCCGGCCCCGGGAAAGGCAGCTGAGGTTCTGGCCCGCTCCACCCCTCAACCTGGGAGGTCCAGGGGCGCCTGCGCGGAAAAGCCGCCCGGAAAAGGCTGCAAAAGCAAAAGTAACTATCTCCTCCTTCGGCTCTGAGGAAGAGAAACCAATACAAAAATTATAAGTGCTAGGTACCCTCACACGACCTCATCTTACTTAATCTTATCATTGATCTTCATTTTACAGACTAAGAACAAGTTCAGAGAGGTAGATGGTAAACTGGTTGAGCGAACGCAGTGTTCTTGTTCCCTGCTGTATCCCCAACATCCAGCCTATGGGACATCTCAACAGATTTTGAACGAAGGACGGAAGGAAAGAAGGAATGCCGCCTATAGCATCTTACCATATGGGCACAGTTGGCTCTCCATCTCAAACCTCTCTTCTGATTTTCAGGCCAATATGGCCAAACGTCTGTTGGACATCCTCACTCAGTCACCTCAAACCCCATGAATTCAAATTTCACCTTATGTTCTCCCATCAGCTCACTTTTTTTCCTGGTGAAGGGCGCTGCCATCCATCCTGTTGGTCCAGCTAGAAATCTGAGGAGTCTCCCTCTTCTTCATACCCCAAAGTTTCTCATACACTTAATTGCGTTTACCTCCTAATTGTCTTTCAAATCCATCCATTCACCCCCATCCCCATTGCCACAATTCATGCACTTACCCCCTCTCGGCAGAATTTCTCCAGTAACCTCCAAACTCCCGTGACTGTCTCCAGTTGTGATCCCTCTAATGCGTTCTTCACAAAACCAAAGTGATTTTTATAATTTTCAACACCTGTGAAAAGAAGGGAATTTAAAATTGATTAATTAATTAAACCTGATCCTGTCACAACCCAACAATTATTAAAATCCATCAATGATGTCCCATTGCTCTTAGAATAAAGCTAATGTCGTGGCCGGGCGTGGTGGCTCACGCCTATAATCCCAGCACTTTGGGAGGCCAAGGTGGGCAGATCACGAGGTCAGGAGATCGAGAATAAAGCTAATGTCCTTAAAATGGCCTCCGAGACCCTCCAGCATGACCCCCTCTTCAGGTATGCCTTGTACTGCTATCCCTTAGTTCTCCCCATGCTGACTCTTCTCAGTTTATCAAATATGCGGTGTCTCCGCCGGGCGCGGTGGCTCACGCCTGTAATCCCAGCACGTGGGGAGGCTGAGGCGGATGGATCGCCTGAGGTCAGGAGTTCCAGACCAGCCTGGCCAACATGGTGAAATCCCGTCTCTACTGAAGATACAAAAAAAAGTAGCTGGGGTGTGGTGGTGCGCACCTATAGTCCCAGCTACTCAGTAGGGTGAGTCAGGAGAATCGCTTGAACCTGGGAAGCAGAGGTTGCAGTGAGCAGAGATTGCGCCACTGCACTCCAGCCTGGGCGACAGAGCCAGACTCTATCTCAAAAACAGAACAGAACAAAACAAAACATGCTATGTCTCTTAAGAGTTCAGCCCCCTGCCTGGATCATGCTTCTCCTCTTTGCTGGGCTAACGTCCATTTATCCCTCAGGACTCACTTTAGTGTCCTTATCTTGAAATATTTCCTGATGTCACAAGTCTAGGTTGGGAGACCCACCTCTGAGTTCCTAAAGCACTCTGTCCTTCCACTATCAAAGCACTTACCACGGTGTTGTGTAATGGCCTGTGGACTCAGCTGCCTCCCCGACTCAGCTGTAAACTGTACAGGAAAGATTGTCTGTCTGTATTAAATTCACAAGATTTAACAGAGGCTGGTGGTCAGTGCTGAATAGATATTTACTGAATCTGTGGAAGTGTGGAATATGAATGAAGGTTGAGTGATATGTTCAAGGTTACAGAGCTAGGAAGCAGCAAACAGGTATTTACCCAGTTCTCTATGTTCTAAAGCTTAGTGTCCTTCTTTCCACCTCACTAAGGCTTCTTAACATGCATTGTGACATGAACACTTTTGGTAATCTTGTAGAGCTTATGGACCCATTCTCAAAATAATAATTTGAAGGGTATAAAATAAGGTATAGGAAATGAGTTATATTGAAAAAGTTAACATATTTAGCAAATTTAATGATTTAATTTTTATGTAAAGCATTAAATAATGAGAGAATGCATTCAAAATATAGTCAAGTTAAAGTTAAATTTTATTTTTTAATGTATATGAGTATACCCAATGAATAGTGCTGGAAAAACCAGATAAATATATAGGGAAACATGAACTTTGAATCTTTTTTTTTTTTTTTTTTTTTTGAGACGGAGTCTTGCTCTGTCGCCCAGGCTGGAGTGCAGTGGTGTAATCTCGGCTCACTGCAAGCACCACCTCCAGGTTCACGCCATTCTTCTGCCTCAGCCTCCCAAGTAGCTGGGACTACAGGCGCCCGCCACCACGCCCGGCTAATTTTTTGTATTTTTAGTAGAAACGGGGTTTCACCGGGTTAGCCGGGATGGTCTTGATCTCCTGACCTCATGGTCCGCCTGCCTCGGCCTCCCAAAGTGCTGGGATTACAGGCGTGAGCCAACGTGCTCGGCCCACTTTGATTCTCACTTTATGCCAAATGCAAATTAAGTTAAGATAGATCATAGACCTAAACATAAAATCTAAAATGATAAAGCTTATAACAGAAAACATAGGAAAATATTTTTGCAGACTTAGGGTAAACAAAGATTTTTTTTACATGGGACCCAGGGAGCATTAATCGAAAGAAAAATAATGATAAAATGGAGTTCATCAAAATAAAAGGCTTCTACTCAACAAAAGACACCATTAAGACATTGAATAATCAAACCACAGAATCAGAGGAAAAGATTCACAATACATCTCTCTGACAAATGACTTATCTCATATATATATACACACACATATATATATAAAATACCCAAGAATAAAAAGAAAAACAGAAATTTCCAATTCCTGTCAAAATGGAAACAGCACATTTCATTCTGTTTCTCCCACTGAATGTAATTTAAAACCTTAGACAGAATGCATAGAACAACTATCTGAGGATTCTGAAAAGTAAATGGTAAAGTATAAAGTAAATGACAGGAATATGGAGAAAGGAAACCAGAAGTCAAAGAACTGTCAAATCAAGAGTGAGTTTCCCAATTTTTTTCCCCTCCGTTTTCTCCCAACTTGTACTAAAAGGCAATCTAAAATGCACATATTTTGCACAACAATGTGAATATAGTTAACACTGCTGAACTGTACACTGTTAAATTACATTTGGCTTAAATCTGCCTCCATACATAACGTAATCTAATAATATGTAAACAAACTGTAACCTAACTTGAGAGTATATTCTTTTTTTTTTATTATTTTTTGAGACAGAGTCTTGATCTGTCATCCAGGCCGGAGTGCAGTGGCACAATCTCAGCTCATTGCAACCTCCACCTCCCAGGTTCAAGCAATTCTCCTGCCTCAGCCTCCCGAGTAGCTGGGACTATAGGCACATGCCACCACGCCTGGCTAATTTATGTATTTTTAGTAGAGATGGGGTTTTACCATATTGGCCAGGCTGGTCTTGAACTCCTGACTTCGTGATCCGCCTGCCTTGGCCTCCTGAGAGTATATTCTTGTAACAAGTATCTGAGTCTGGGCTAATCATAGCAGGTAAATTTTCAGTCAGTCATGGGGATGCAAACTGCCACAATATGTCCAAATAAGACAAATGCCAAACTGTAACCAATCAGGCTATTTTTGTATGTCACTTCCTTTTTCTGTCTATAAATACTGCATGCCTCCATTGGTAGGTAAAGCTCTCTGAACCCTTACTGGTTTGGGAGGCTTCCCAATTCATGAATTGTTTCTTTTCTCAAATAATCTCTGCTAAACTTTATTTATGTAAAGTTTTTCTTTCAACAACACTTAAAAATGGTTAAGATGGTAAATTTTATGTTGTGTTTTTTACCATAATTTAAAGAATAGCTATTATAACCATAACCTAAAACACAGGAGTAAGACTCTTAAAAAATGAATAGAAAGATAGTGAGTCTCTGCAGAAAGAACCAAATGGAAATTTTAGAATTAAAAAGTACAGTAACAAAAACAAAAATTTCACTAGATGGGTTCAATAGCAGAATGATGATGATGGGGGTGGAGGGAGTCACTAAACTTGAAGATAGATCAATGAAAAGTATCAAACGTGAAAAACAAATGGAAAAAAAAGTGAATACAGCCTCAGGGACCCAGGGAACAATACCAAACGATCCAATACTTATGTCATCAGAGTCCCTACAAAGAAAAGGAGGTAGAAAAAAATATTTGGCGCTAAAAAATATTTGAAGAAATAATGGTTAAACACTTCCAAACAATGGCAAAATGCATAAATTTACAGACTCAAAAAGCTCAGAATTTCCCAAACAGTAAATGCCCAAAGAAATCCACTCCCAAATGCATCATAACCAAACTGCTGGAAACTAAAGCCAAATAAACTATCTTAAAAACAGCCAGAGAAAGTTGTCAGAATCAAAATGGAGTCACTCATGTTTAAAACTCTGACAGGCCAGCACGGTGGCTTATGCCTGTAATCCCAGCACTTTGGGAGGCCAAGGCAGGTGGATTACCTGAGGTTGGGAGCTCAAGACATGCCTGGCCAACATGGTGAAACCCCATGTCTACTAAAAATACAAAAATTAGCCAGGCGCAGTGGCACACATCTGTAATCCCAGCTACTCGGGAGGCTGAGGCAGGAGAATCACTTGAATCCGGGAGGTGGAGGTTGGAGTAAGCTGAGATCACACCACTGCACTCCAGTCTGGGTGACAGAGTGAGACTCCATCTCAAAAAAACAAAACAAAACAAAAAAACAAAACTCTGACAAACACAGCCAGGGAACCCACGAAGGGAGGGTTCTCACGCATAAATGCCTGATAAAAAGAACTATCACAAAAGGCTCTGCAAAAATCACAGTCTTCCACAAAAGTCATCACAACCTAACAACAACAGCACAACATACTTCTGCAAGGACATCTGCCTAACAACTGCCTGTCCAAACTTGCAGTGACACCACCCTTGTTATTAAGGATCCTTGTAGTGAAGGATAATTGTCTCAAAACATTTATGTAATCCTCCTCATTTTTCCTAAAAAATTTTTGGTCTTCCTTTACCTGTCTGAATACACACATTATTTACTGTGGCAGCTGTACTCCCATTGCAATGCTTATTCCTGAATAAACACAGCTTCTTTTTTAGAGAGTTTCTCTCTCTCTCTCGCTCTCTCTCTCTCTGTTACTTAGGTTGACAAAACTCGTATCACATTTAGGGGAAAAACAATTAGAATGACTATGGATCTTACATCAGAAACCATGGAGGCAAAAAAAGGAGTGACACAAAACATTTCAAGTCCAGAAAGAAAAGAACAGTCAACCTGGAATTTTATATCCAGTAGAAATATCCTTCAAGAATGAAAGCAAACTAAAGAGATTCTCAGAGGAAGAAAAACTAAGAGAATTCATCACCAGCCACACTTTGTAAAATAAAGCCTAAAGGAAGTTATTTCAGCCTGAAAAGAAATGATAACAGAGTAAAACTGGAAATGTCAGGAATGAAGGAAAAGCAATAAAAGTGGTAAATAGCTAGGTAGATGTATAATAGGCTATTTTTCTCCTTTTAAGTTCTTACAAATATACCTGATGATTAAAAGCAAAACATATAACATTGTCTGATAAAGTTGCCAGTGTGTGTAAATGTAACACATATGATAACTACCACATAAATGGGGAAGGGTGAAGGGATCTATAAGGCAGGAAGGTTTCTACAGTCCACTGAAAGTGGTAAAATATTAATTCTAAATACACTGTGAAAGTTATTCTGGAATTGTCCTTTTTGGAAAGGCGAAGTAAGGACCTCTGAAATAAATCTTCCATAAAAACAATGAGAATACTAGCAAAATTGTCAAAATTGGGTGGAGAGGATTCTGGGAAGATGGCAGAGTAGGAAGCACCAGGAATATGGCTTCTCACCTAGACAAAAATTGTGCTGGCGGAATCTGTCTGATGTAACTATTATGGGACTCCGGAGTCTAATAAGGACTTGCAACATCCAGAAGAAGGCAAGGATGGTAAATTGTGGTTAATTTTAGTTCATTTCAGCTCTTAGCACAGCAGCAGCTACTCATCCACCACCACTCAGCCATATGGCAGACAGCGGTGCACGTGTTCCTGGAGCAGCTTACAAACAGCTTGTGGGAGCCAGGGTAGGCAAAGAGGACTTTGTCCTCTGATTATGGAGGATCCATGCCCTGATCTCTCATTCCCACTTCTTATCACAGAGGTATAAACAAAGCAGGGAAAGCCATTTTTGTTGCAACTTCCCCTATTTGTTTCAAGCCTCTTGCTCTCTGGCTGAAGTGACTCCTGGATATTTAAAGGGCTGGTGACCTTTCTATTCCTCCCTTTCATTTTTGCTTTTTCTCCTTTTGGGAACCAGACATTAAAGACTAGGACACTAAAAAATGACTACATATATGGAGCAAATTAGAAAGTGACTGAGCCTGCCCAGGGAAAGTTTCAAAAAAGATCTGAGGAAAATTGGCCAGGTGTGGTGGTGCATGCTTGTAATCCCAGCTACTTGGGAAACTGAGGTGGGAGGATCGCTTGAACCTGGGAGACGGAGGTTGCAGTGAGCCAAGATTGCGTTACTGCACTCCAGCCTGGGTGACAGAGTGAGACTGCATCTCAGAAACAAAAAAAAAAAAAAAAAAAAAAAAAAAAAGACCTGAGGAGACCTTAACTCTATACCTCAGGCTCATCCTTGGCACAGAGACAACCTACACTAATCAAAAAATAAAAATTAAAAAATAAAAACAAATACAGAAAACAGAAAGTCCTGGGGAAGGTGAAGAATTGGCTTTCTGGAGTTACCATCTTATTAGATGCATATGTCCAATTTCCAACAAAAATTCACAAGGCATACAAAGAAACAGAAAAGTGTGTCACATTCAAAAGAAAAAATAAATCAACAGAAAATGTCCCTGAAAAAGACCTGATGGCAGATCTACTAGACAAAGACTTAAAAAAAAAAGTCTTAAGGTGCTCAAAGAACTAAAGGAAGATGTGGAGAAAGTCAAGAAAACAATGTATAAAAAAATTGGAAATATCAACAAAGAGATGAAAACCCTAAAAAGAAACAAGAAAAAATTCTGGAGCTGAAAAGTACAATAATCAAAATAAAACATACTCACTAGAAATATTCAAAGTCAGATTTGAGCAGCTAGAAGAAAGAAGTAGTGAACCTGAAGATAGGACAATGTTAATTATTGAGTCTAAGGGACAAAAATAAAAAAGACAACAAAACAAACAGAGTCTAAGGGGCCTCTGGGACACCACGGAGCAGACCAACATATGCATTGTGGGAGTGTCAGAGGGGCAGAGAGAATATTTGAAGAAATAATGACTGAAAGCTTCCCAAAATTGATTAATATAAAGATTCAAATTTGATGAATATAAAGATTCAAGAAGCTTAACAAACTCCAAATAAAACGAACTCAAAGATATGCATATCGAGACACATCACAATCAACTTTAGAAAGACAAAGAGAGAATCTGGAAAGCAGCAAGAAAGAAGCAATCTTCACATACAAATGATCACCAATAAATTAACAGCAGAGTTTTCATCAAAAACTCTGGAGGCCAGAAAGCAGTGGGCCAATATATTCAAGAATATATTGCTAAAACGTGGTGGCTCACGCCTGTAATCCCAGCACTTTGGAAGCCCAAGGCGGATCACGAAGTCAGGAGTTCGAGACCAGCCTGGCCAACATAGTACAACCCCGTCTCTACTAAAAATACAAAAAAATTAGCCAGGCGTGGCACGTGCCTGTAATCCCAACTACTCAGGAGGCTGAGGCACGAGAATTACTTGAACTCGGGAGGTGGAGGTCACAGTGGGCTGAGATCGCACCACTGCACTCCAGCCTGGGTGACAGAACAAGACTTTGTCTCGGAAAAAAAAAAAAAAGAATATATTGCTAAAAGAAAAAAAAAATCAATCAAGTATTCTATATCCAGAAAAACTGTCCCTCAAAAGTGAGGGAAAAATTTCCCAGCACTTTGGGAGGCCAAGGCAGGCAGATCATGAAGTCAGGAGTTCGAGACCAGCCTGGCCAACATGGTGAAACCCCATCTCTACTAAAAATACAAAAATTAGCTTGGTGGTGGGTGCCTGTAATCCCAGCTACTCTGGAGGCTGAGGCAGGAGAATTGCTTGAACCTGGGAGGCAGAGGTTGCAGTGAGCTGAGATTGCGCCACTGCACTCCAGCCTGGGCAACAAGAGCAAAACTCCTTCTCAAAAAAAAAAAAAAGTGAGGGAAAAATTAAGACATTCCCAGATAAACAAAAGCTGAGAGAGTTTCTTACCACTGAATCTGCCCTTCAAGAAATGCTCAAGGAAGTCCTACAGGGTGAAATAAAAGGACACCAGAAAATAACTTGATGCCATATGAAAAAAATAAAGATAACAATAAAGGTAAATACATGGACAATTATAAAAGCTAGCATTATTGCAACTAAGGTTTGTAATGCCACTTTTTATTTTTTATGTGATGTGAGAGATGAATACATTAAAAAAACAATTATTAGCCTAAAACCGAGTATTATTTTAACTTTGGTTTGCAACTCTGTATTTTGTTTTCCGTATAATTTAGGAGACTAATGTATTTTTAAAATATTAGTGATACAGGAATTAAGACAAAGGTACTAGGCTGGGTGCGGTGGCTCACGCCTGTAATCCCAGCACTTTGGGAGGCCCAGGCGGGCAGATCACGAGGTCAGGAGATCCAGACCATCCTGGCTAACACGGTGAAACCCCGTCTCTACTAAAAATACAAAAAAAAAAAAAAAAAAAAAAATTAGCCAGGCGAGGTGGCGGGCGCCTGTAGTCCCAGCTACTCGGGAGGCTGAGGCAGGAGAGGCGCCTGTAGTCCCAGCTACTCGGGAGGCTGAGGCAGGAGAATGGCGTGAACCCAGGAGGCGCAGCTTGCAGTGAGCCGAGATCGCACCACAGCACTCCAGCCTGGGCGACAAAGCAAGACTCCGTCTCAAAAAAAAAAAAGAAAAAGGTACTTAGGCAGATAGTGAGGGTACGGGAGTCCTCAGTAAGGTTTTCCTTTTAATGAAAAGCAGCCCCCAAATCATTTTCTTTTCTAACAAATAGCAGCCTGTAAAATCGAGCTGCAAACATAGAAAACCAAGCTAGAAGCTTGCAGGGGTGAATGTCGGCAGTTGTGCCAATTAAAAAAAGGCTACCTGTGACTAGGCATGATCAAAATGGTGGGTCCGTTTTCTCTTCTCTTTGCCAGCAACGTGTACAGTAAGGAGCAGACAAGATGGCATTGTCCAAGTGGAAAGCCCATTTACATAATAAGATTAGGGTGGGGCAACCAACCTTCCCCACATGCTATGTAAACGTCACACCTGGTTGAACCAATCTGTGAGCCCTATGTAAATCAGACACTGCCTCCTCAAGCCTGCCTATAAAATCTGCTGCAGTTTGCCACAGGACGCCTTTTCCCTTTTGGACACCTCTCTCTCACAAAAGACAGACCTGCTCTCCTCTCTCCTTTCTCTTGCCTATTAAACTTTCCACTCCTTAACCCACATCATGAGTGTGTGACAGTGTTGTTAATCTTCTCAGTGTGAGATGACAAACCCCACCCAGGTATTTACCCCAGACAAGGAGGCCACTTCATTAGTTTATGTTTAGGGGCACACAATGTGTAAAGATATGTAATTTTGTGACATCTACAATGAAAAGAGGTGAACACAGTGTTGTATGTAATGAAGCAGAGTTTTTGTATGTTATTGAAGTTAAGCTGGTGTAAATTCAAATTAGAGTACTAACACAGGATTATCATGTTAAATGTAATGCTAATGGTAACCACGAAGAAAATAGCTAGAGAATATACACAGAAAGAAATGAGAAAGGAATTTAAACATTTTACTACTCCAAAATACAAAAAGGACAGTAATGCAAGAAAAGAGGGACAGAAAAGCTATAAGGCATACAAAAACATGTAACATAATGGGCTGGGCATGGTGGCTCACACCTGTAATCCCAACATTTTGGGAGGCTGAAGTGAGTGGATCACTTAAGATCAGGAGTTTGAGACCAGCTTGGCCAACATGGCGAAATTCTACTAAAAATACAAAAATTAGCCCGGCATGGTGGCACGTGCCTGTGGTCCCAGCTACTCAGGAGGCTGAGGTGGGAGGATTGCTTGAACCCAGGAGATGGAAGTTGCAGTGAGCCCAGATCATGCCACTGCACTCCAGCCTGCATGACAGAGCAAGACTCTGTCTCAAAAAAAAATTAATTAATTGAATTGAATTGAATAAAAAAGAAAACATATAACAAAATGAGAGAAGTAAGTCCCTCCTTATCAATAATTAAGTGTAAATAAATTAAATTTCCCAATCAAAAGACGAAGATTGGCAGAATGAAAAAAAAAATCCGCATGATCCTTTATGTGCTGTCTACAAGCCACCCATTTTAGATCCAAAAACACAAATAGATTGAAAGTGAAAAGATGGAAAAATATATTCCATGCAAATAGTAACCAAAAGAGAGTAGAGTGGCTAGACTAATATCAGACAAAATAGATTTTAAATCAAAAAGGGTTATAAGAGACAAAGAATGATATTACATATTAAAGGTTCAATACAGCAAGAAGATATAACAATAACAAACATTTACACACCTAATGACAGGTCATCAAAATATACGATGCAGGCCGGGCGTGGTGGCTCACGCCTATAATCCCAGCACTTTGGGAGGCCGAGGTGGGTGGATCACCTGAGGTCAGGAGTTCGACACCAGACTGGCCAACATGGCGAAACCCCATCTCTACTAATAATACAATAGCTGGGTGTGGTGGCATGTGCCTGTAGTCCCAGCTACTCTGGAGGCTGAGGCAGGAGAATCACTTGAACCCATTGATCCCAGAAGGCAGAGGTTGCAATGAACCAAGATTATACCACTGCACTCCAGCCTAGGTAACAGAACAAGACTCCATCTCAAAAAAATAAAAAATTAAAAAAAATACATATATATATACACACACATATATGTATATACATATATATATTTGTATATACATATATATTTGTATATACATATATATTATACATATATATTTGTATATACATATATATTATACATATATATTTGTATATACGTATATATATTTGTATACAAATATATATGTATTATATATGTATATACAAATATATATGTATATACAAATATATATACGTATATACATATATATATAATGCAAAAACTGACAGAATTGAAGGTGGAAATAGGCAGTTCTACAATTATAGTTGGAGGTCTCAATACCCGCCCTTGCAATGATGGATAGAACAACCAGATAAAAGGTAAAAAAATGCAGAATTAAACAGTATAATAAACCAATCAGGTCAAATAGACATGTACAGAACACTGTACTCAACAGCGACATACTGCACATTTTTCTCAAATACACATGAAACATTCTCCAGGATAGACCATATGTTAGGCCACAAATTAAGTACCAATAGATTTTAAAAGATAGGGATCACACAGAGTATCTTCTCCAATCACAGCGGGATGGAGTCAGAAATCAGGAACAGAAGTAAAACTGGAAATTTCACAAATTTGTGGATATTAAACAACATACTCTTAAACAACTAATAGACAAAGAGGAAAACATAAAGGAAATTAGAAAATACTTAGAAGTAAATGAAAATTAAAAACACAATACACCAAAACTTACGAGATGCAGCAAAAGCAGTGCTAAGGGAGAAATTTATAGCTATAAATGCTTATATTAAAACAGTAAGAAAGATCTAAAATCAGCAACTTAACTTTAGAGCTTAAGAAACTAGGGGCCGGCACCGTGGCTCACGCCTGTAATCCTAGCACTTTGGGAGGCCGAGGCAGGCCGATCACTTGAGGTCAAGAGTTTGAGACCAGCCTGGCCAACATGGTGAAACCCCTTCTCTACCAAAATACAAAAATCAGCTGGGTGTGGTGGCGTGCGCCTGTAGTTCCAGCTACTCAGGAGGCTGAGGCAGGAGAATTGTTTGAAACTGGGAGGCGGAGGTTGCAGTGAGCCGAGGTCCTGCCATTGCACTTCAGCCTGGGGGACAAGAGTGAAATTCCGTCTCTTTAAAAAAAAAAAAAAAGAAAGAAAGAAAAAGAAAAAAAGAGAGAGAAAGAAGCTAGGGGAAAAAGAACAAACTAAACCCAAAGCTGGCCTAAGGGAGGAAATAATAAGATTAGAGCAGAGATAAGGGAGATAAGGAAAACATAGACTAGAAAAACAATAGAGAAAAGAGGCCGGGTCACGTTGGTGCGCGACTGTAATCCCAGCTACTTGGGAGGCTGAGGCAAGACAATCACTTGAACCTGGGAGGCAGAGGTTGCAGTGAGCTGGGATCGTGCCACCGCACTCTCACCTGGGCAACAGAGCAAGACTCTGTCTCAAAAAAAAAAAAAAGACAAGAAAAAAGAAAAAGAAAAACTATAGAGAAAATCAATGAAGTCAAAAGATAGTTCTTTTAAAAGTGACAAATCCTGGCCGGGCGCGGTGGCTCACGCCTGTAATCCCAGCACTTTGGGAGGCCGAGGCGGGCGGATCACGAGGTCAGGAGATCCAGACCATCCTGGCTAACACGGTGAAACCCCGTCTCTACTAAAAATACAAAAAATTAGCCGAGCGTGGTGGCGGGCGCCTGTGGTCCCAGCTGCTCAGGAGGCTGAGGCAGGACAATGGCGTAAACCCGGGTAGCGGAGCTTGCAGTGAGCCGAGATTGCGCCACTGCACTCCAGCCTGGGCGACAGAGCAAGACTCTGTCTCAAAAAAAAAAAAAAAAAAAAAAGAAGAAAGAAAAGAGTTGTGGAGATGGATGGTGGTGATGTCTACCCAACATTATGAATATATTTCATAACATTGAACTGTATACTTAAAAATCGTTAAGAGGAAAGTTTCATGTTATGTGATTTTTGTTTTGCTTTGTTTAGTTTGTTTTTTAAGAGACAGGATCTCACTCTGTTGCCCAGGCTGGAGTGCAGTGACACAGTCATGGCTCACTGCAGCCTTAACTTGGTAGGTTCAAGAAATAGTCCTGCCTTGGGGCCGGGCATGGTGGCTCACACCTGTAATCCCAGCACTTTGGGAGGCCAAGGCGGGCGGATCACAAGGTCAGGAGTTTGAGACTAGCCTGGCCAACATAGTGAAACCCCGTCTCTACTAAAAATACAAAAATTAGCTAGGTGTGGTGGCAGGTGCCTGTAGTCCCAGCTACTCAGGAGGCTGAGGTGCGAGAATCGCTTGAACCCGGGAGGCAGAGGTTGCAGTGAGCTGAGACCATGCCATTGCACTCCAGCCTGGGTGACAGAGTGAGATTCCGTCTCAAGAAAAAAAAAAAAAGAAAGAAAGAAATATTCCTGCCTTGGCCTCTGAAAGTGCTGGGATCACAGGCATGAGCCACCATATCTGGCCCTGTTATGTGTATTTTACAGCAATAAAAAAATGGGAAAAAAATCTAGCCTCAAGCAATAATATCTGTGAAAAAAAAACTGTCAAAATCAACTTTTTTTTTTTTTTTTTTTTGAGATGGAGTTTTGCTCTTGTTGCCCAGGCTAAAGTACAATGGCGCAATCTCGGCTCACCGCAACCTCTGCCTCCTGGGTTCAAGCGATTCTCCTGCCTCAGCCTCCCGAGTAGCTAGGATTACAGGCATGTGCCACCAAGCCCAGCTAATTTTGTATTTTTATTAGAGACGGGGTTTCTCCATGTTGGTCAAGCTGGTCTTGAACTCCCGATCTCAGGTGATCTGCCCACCTCGGCCTCCCAAAGTGCTGGGATTACAGGCGCGAGCCACTGCGCCCGGCCCAAAATCAACTTTTTCAGAACTCTGGAAAATATCAAAGACTTGCAAAATTTGAAGAGTGTTTATTCAACAATAATGGGTTAATCTCAGTAATACAGAGCTTTGTGATATTTCAACTTGTTATAGTTCCAATCCTTTTTGGCAGCTCCATGCTCACCTTGAGAAACAACAGCCTTGCAACTATGATAGCTGTGAAAACCAGCAATGTAGCCACCACTAGAGAGGACAAAAACAGGCTTTAACTTCCCAAAAGCCCCACCACCAGAGAATTTGTCAGTATTCCACCTGTCTGGAAACTCTCCGAGAAGCTCTATTCTTAGAGCTTGTCTTATTTTACCTAACTCAGGGCTCACTCTGTGCAAACAGTCCTGTCTGCAGAGCATTGTCAAAAATAATTAGCAGCAATTGTTTCACAGTGCAGCTGCCTGAGGCAGCATTACCAATTGCTGCTAACAAAAATATTAAAAAGAAAAACCTGGGGAATGAGATGCCCATAGAAGGCTCAGAAAAGCCCTGAATATTCCAGGAGAGCTAGAAGGCCACATGCATGTGCAGGGCTACACAAATGCCCAGGAGAGATCTGAGAAGGCCGTAGTCTCTCACCTTTGACTTTGAGGCTCTGTACAATAAAAGCATAAAGTGAAGGTTAAGACATGGTTGCATACTGCCTGCCAGAGAATTGAAGCCATACACCAACACACACAGAGAGACCTTCAAAAAGGCTGGGTGATTTATTGGTTCATGGAATTTATGGAAATCTGTCCAGTCGTTTGGCAACCATTAAGCTTACCAAGTAGAGATTCAGTAGACAAACATGAAAAAGTACACAGACTGCAGAATTAGTCCAGGAAAGTGACCAAAAAAAAAACAACAACAACAACAAAACAGCAACAAAACAAACCTGGGTGATCTGATTTCCACAGGTGCCATGTTATTTTAACTGTTTGGTTTTCAACAAAAAATTAAGAGACATACAAAGAAATGGTAAAGTATGGCCCACAGACGGGCAGAAAAGCAGTTAATAGAAAGTGTACCTGAAGAAGCACAAACATTGGACATATTAGACAAAAACTTTAAGTCAGCTATTATAATATGTTAAAAGAATTAAAGGAAACTATGTCTAAAGAATTAAAAAGAAAGAATGAGGACAATGTCCCACCAAATAGAGAAAATAAAGAGATAAAAATTACTTTTTAAAAAAGAACCAAATAAGACTTAATTGTCTTCTCCAAAAATTTATATGTTGGAGTCCTAACCTATATCATGACTGTATTTGGAGATGGGGTTTTAGGATGTATTTAAAGTTAAATGAGGTCCTAAGGATGGGCTCCTAATTTGATAGAATTGATCATCTTATGAGAAGAGGAAGATCACTCACTATCTCCCTCTCCCCTTCCCATTCCTCCATCCCACTCTTCCTCCATGTGCACACAATGAAGAAAGGCCATGGCCCACAGAGAGAAGGTGCCCATCTGTAAGCCAAGAAGAAAACTCCCACCAGAAGCTGACCATGCTGGCTGCAGAATTGTGAGAAAATACATTTCTTTTGTTTAAGCCACCCAGTCTATGGTATTTTGCTAGGACAGCCCTGGCTGACTAAGACAGCACTCAACAGCAGAGTTGAATTGTCAAAAAAAGAATCATAAAACTTGAAGTCAAATGAGATTACCCAGGCTAAGGCACAGAAAAAAACAATAGTGATGAATAAAAATGAACAAAGCCTCAGACACCTATGGGACACCAGCAAGTGTACCAACAAACACATAATGGGAGCCTCAGACATAGAGGATAGAGAGAGGAGCAGAAATAATATTTGAAGAAATAAGGACCGAAAACTTCCCAAATTTACTGAGAAGCATTAATCTGCACAACCAAGAAGCTCAATGACCTCCAAGTAGGATAAACTCAGAGATGCACACTACATATCATAGTCAAAGTATCAAAAAAAACAATGAGAGAATCTTGAAAGCAGCAAAAGAAGCAACTCATCACATATAAGGGATCCTCAATAAGATTAACAGCTGATTTCTCATTAGAAACCATGGAGGCCAGAAGGCATATTCAAAATATTGAAAGAAAAAGACTCGCAACCAATAATTTTTTTTATCACTCTCACTAAATTTGTCTAGCTTATTAATACTTTCAAACAACTACCTTTTTTTTTTTGAGATGGAGTCTCACTCTGTTGTCAGGCTGGAGTGCAGTGGCACGATCTCGGCTCACTGCAACCTCCACCTCTCGGGTTCAAGTGATTCTCCTGCCACAGCCTCCCACGTAGCTGGGACTGCATGCACGTGCCACCACACCCGGCTAATTTTTGTATTTTTAGTAGAGACAGGGTTTCACCATGTTGGCAAGGATGGTCTCGATCTCTTGACCTCATGATCCTCCTGCCTCGGCCTCCCAAAGTGCTGGGATTACAGGTGTGAGCCACTGTGCCCAGCCACAACTACCTATTTTTAAAGAGATGGTGTCTCACTATGTTACTCAGGCTGGCCTTCATCTCCTGGGTTCAAGTGATCCTCCCACCTGAGCCTCCCAAGTAACTGGGATTACAGGCATACGCCACTATGCCCAGGTTCAGCCAAGAATTCCATACCCAGCAAAACTATCTTGCAAACGTGAAATAGAGGCCGGGCGCTGTGGTTCATGCCTGTAATCCCAGCACTTTGGGAGGCCCAAGTGGGCAGATCACGAGGTCAGGCGTTCAAGACCAGCCTGGACAACATGGTGAAACTCCATCTCTACTAAAAATACAAAAATTAGCCAGGTGTGGTGGCTCATGCCTGTAGTCCCAGCTACTTAGGAGGCTAATGCAGGAGAATCGCTTGAACCTGGGAGGCGGAGGTTGCAGTGAGCCGAGATCATGCCATTGCACTCCAGCCTGGGCAACAAGAGTGAAACTCCATCTCAAAAACAAAAAAAAACAAAAAAAAAGTGAAAGAGAAATGAAGACATTTCCAGATAAACAAAAACAAAAAAGAGAATTTGCTGTTAGCAAACTTGCCTTACAAAAAATATGGAAAAGAGTCCTTCATGCTAAAATGAAAGAATACCAGACAGTAAATTGAATATACACACACACACACACACACACACACACACACACACACACAAACGAACAGATGTTCCTCAACTCAATACGGGGTTAGACCCCAATAAACCCATCATGAGTTAAAAATATAGTAAGTCAAAAATGCATTTAATACCCCAATAAACCCACTGTAAAGTCAAAAAATTGTCCATTAAAGCATTGTATGTTGTCAACTAGCTGCCTCAAATCTATTTTGGGAATAGGAACTGGAAAGAAATTATACTCAGAGTTCTCTGTTTCATATTCTCTTCCATTTTCATCCTTTCCTCCTGAGCAGAAAATCAAGTGAGAAGCAACTTGAGAAGACGGATTTTTTTCTTCTTTTAAAAATAAATAAAACAAATACCAAAAATAGTCCAAATTCACTAGAGCAATTAAAATTGAGTATTTAAAATTTTCAAATAATCCAAAAGAAGGCAAGAAAGGGAAAACAGAAGTACAAAAAACAGAAAAAAAAAACAGAAAACAAATAATAAAATGGTAGACCTAAGTCCAAACATATCAATAGCTGCATTAAATGTCAATAATCTAAAAAAAAAAACAATTAAAAGACAGATATTATAGAAGGACTTTTTAAAAATCAAGAACCATTTACATGCTGTGTACAAGAAACTCACTTTAAATATAAGGGTATAAGCTGGGTCTGGTGGCTCACCCCTGTAATCCTACCACTTTGGGAGGCCAAGGCAGGGAGATTGAGCTCAAGAGTTTGAGACCAGCCTGGGCAACATGGCGAAAACCCGTCTCTACTAAAAATAGAAAAAAATTAGCCAAGCATGGTGACATGTGCCTGTAGTCCCTGCTATCTGGGAGGCTGAAGCATGAGAATCACTTGAACCCTGAAGATAGAGATTGCAGTGAGCCAAGATCATGCCACTGCACTCCAGCTCAGGAGACAGAGAGAAACTCTGTCTCAAAAAACAAATAGACTACATATATATATATATATATATGTACACACACACATACATACATATATACACATATGTACATATATACACACACATATATACTATTTATTTATATTATACATTTTATATATGGATATAGGTAGATAGAAGGGTATCAAATGATACAACATGCAAACACTGATCAAAAGAAAGCTAGGCTGGGCTCAGTGGCTCAAGCCTATAATCCCAGCACTTTGGGAGGCTGAGGTGGGCATATCACCTAAGGTCAGGAGTTCAAGACCAGCCTGGCCAACATGGTGAAACCCCGTCTCTACTAAAAACACAAAAATTATCCAGGCATGGTGGCATGTGCCTGTAATCCCAGCTACTCAGGAGGCTGAGGCAGGAAAATCGCTTGAACCTGGGAGGTGGAGGTTGCAGTGAGCCAAGATCGTGCCACTGCACTCCAGTCTGGGTGACAGAGCAAGACTCGGCCTCAAAAAAAAAAAGAAAAAAAAAAAGAAAGCTGACGTGGTTATAATAATATTAATCAAAGTAGACTTCAGAGTGAGAAAAATTACCAGACATTAAAAAGAGGCATTGTATAATGATAAAAGTAAAATCAAGAAGGGATAACAATCCTAAATACGTATGCACATAACAACAGAGCTTCACAATAAATGAAGCAGTCTGGTGTGGTGGCTCACACCTATAATCCCAGAACTTTGGGAGGCCGAGGCAGGCAGATTGCTTGAGCTCAGGAGTTCAAGACCAGCCTAAGCAATATGGTGAAACCCTGTCTCTACAAAAGCTGGATGTGGTGGCATGTGTCTGTATTCCCAGCTGCTTGGGAGGCTGAGATGGGAAGATTGCTTGAGCCTGGGAAGTCAAGGATGCAGTGAGCCAAGATGGTGCCACTGCACTCCAGTATGGGCAACGGAGCAGGACATTGTCTCAGAAATAAATAAATAAATAAAATGAATGAAGCAAAGACTGATAGAAATGAAAGGAAAAATTAACAACTCCACAATTATTGTTGGAGATTTCAATATTCATCTCCCGGTAATCAGTGGAATATTAGATAGAAATCAGCAAGGATTTATAAAAACTGAATAAAATCATCAACCAGCTGGATCTAATTGACACTTATAGAACACTCCATCAAATAACAGCCGCAGAATACACATTCTTTTTAAGTACGTGTGTACCAAGATAGACCATATCCTGGATCATAAAACAAATGTGAACAGATTTACAAGAATTGAAATCATACAAAGTAAGTTATCTGACTATAATGGCATTAAAGGAGAAATTAATAACACAAAGATAACGAAAAAATCTTCAAATACTCAGAAATTAAGTGATTTAATTTAATAGTTAAATAGTTATTCAAAATACTTCATAGGTTGTAAAGATATCTCAAGGAAAATTAGAAAATTAGAAAATGTTTTGGTTTGGGCGCGGTGGCTCACACCTGTAATTCCAGCACTTTGGGAGGCCGAGGCGGGCAAATCACCTGAGGTCAGGAGTTTGAGACCAGCCTGGCCAACATGGAGAAACCATGTCTCTACTGAAAATACAAAAATTAGCCGGGCATGGTGGCACATACCTGTAGTCCCAGCTACTCGGGAGGCTGAGGCCTGAGATCACTTGAACCTGGGAGGCGGAGGTTGCAGTGGGCTGAGACCACACCACTACTCCAGCCTGGGCAACAGAGTGAGACTCCATTTTAAAAAAAGAAAAAAGAAAGAAAATGTTTCGAAGAAAATGAAAATAAAAATACAACATATCAAAATTTGCAGGATGCAGCTAAATAATGCTGAGAGGGAAATTTTATAGTATTTAATTGTATTTAAGAAAAGAAGAGCCAGGCGTGGTGGCTCATGCCTGTAATCCCAGCACTTTGGGAAGCTGAGGTGGGCGGATGACCTGAGATCAGGAGTTTGAGACAAGCCTAGCCAGCATGGCGAAATCCCATCTCTACTAAAAATACAAAAATTAGCTGGGCATGGTGGTGCATGCCTGTAATCCCAGCTACTGGGGAGGCTGAGGCAGGAGAACTGCTTGAATCTGGGAAGTGGAGGTTGCAGTGAGCCGAGATCATGCCACTGCACTCCAGCCTGGGTGACAGAGCAAGACTCCATCTCAAAAAAAAAAAATTAAGAAAAGAAGAAAGGTCCCAATTCAACAATCAAACTGTCTGCCTTTAGAAATTAGAAAAACAAGAGCTAATAAACCCAAAGCAAGGAGAGGAAAGACATAGTAAAAATATAAAGATAAATTAATAAAATTCAAAACAGTAAAATGAGGGAAAAATAAAGAAACCAAAAATCTGGTTATTTGAAAAGATTAATAAGATTAATAAACTTCTTGTCAGACTGACAGAGGAAAATAAAAGAGGATACATATTACCCATATCAGGAATGAAAGAGGGGCTATCTCTACAGACACTACAGTCATTAGAAAGTTTGGCCGGGCACGGTAGCTCCCACCAGTAATCCCAGCACTTTGGGAGGCTGAAGCGGGCAGATCACGTGAGGTCAGGAATTCAAGACCAGCCTGACCAACATGGAGAAACCCCATCTCTACTAAAAATACAAAATTAGCCGGGTATGGTGGTGCATGCCAGTAATCCCAGCTACTCGGGAGGCTGAGGCAGGAGAATCGCTTGAACCCAGGAGGCAGAGGTTGCGGTGAGCCAAGACCACGCCATTGCACTCCAGCCTGGGCAACAAGAGTGAAACTCCATCTCAAAAAAAAAAGAAAAGAAAAGAAAAGAAAATTAATGAGAAATACTGTGAACATCTTTACACACATAAGTGGACCCATTGATAAGGGCCAACTTCTTAAAAATTGCAAACTACTGAAACTCATCCAAGAAGAAATAGATTTCTTGAACAATCCTATATCTATTAAAGAAATTGAATTCATAATTTTAAATGCCATCTTCAAAAATTGAGGTCCAGATAGCTTTGCTGGTGGAGTCCACCAAACATATAAAGAAGAAATGATACCAAGTCTACAGAATCTCTTCCAGAAAATAGATTAAGAAGAAACAATTTGGCCAGGCCTGGTGGCTCACGCCTGTAATCCCAGCACTTTGGGAGGCCGAGGCGGATGTATCATGAGGTCAGGAGATCGAGACCATCCTGGCTAACCCAGTGAAACCCCGTTTCTACTAAAAATACAAAAAATTAGCCGGGCTTGGTGGCAGGCGCCTGTAGTCCCAGCTACTGGGGAGGCTGAGGCAGGAGAATGGCATGAACCCGGGAGGCGGAGCTTGCAGTGAGCCCAGATTGCGCCACTGCACTCCAGCCTGGGTGACAGAGTGAGACTCTGTCTCAAAAAAAAAAAAAAAGAAGAGGAACAATTTGGCCAGGCACAGTGGCTCACGCCTATAATTGCAGCACTTTGGGAGGCCAAGGTGGATGGATCATGAGGTCAGGAGTTCGAGGCCAGCCTGGCCAACATAGTGTAACCCCGTCTATGCTAAAAATACAAAAATTAGCCAGGCATGTTGGTGCGTGCCTGTAGTCCCAGCTATTTGGGAGGCTGAGGCAGGAGAATTGCTTGAACCTGGGAGGTGGAAGTCGCAGTGAGCCAAGATCGCGCCACTGCACTCCAGCCTGGGCAACAGAGTGAGACTTCACCTCAGAAAAAAAAAAAAAGAAAGAAAGAAACATTTTCCAACATATCTTATGAGGCTCAGCATCACCCTGATACAAAAAGCAGATAAAGACAGTAGAGTGAAATAAAATCACAGACCAATATCCTTCATGAATAAAAAACAAATATCCTAAACAAAATACTAACAAATCAAATCCAGCAATATATAAGAAGAATTATACACCATGGCCTACTTGCAAGACTGGTTAAATATTCAAAGATCAATCAACATAATCTATCATATTAACATACTTAAGTATCAAACCTTCACATTAATTGCTGCAGAAAAAGCATTTGACAAAATTCAACATCCACTAATTATTAAAAATTAGTAATAAAAGGGAACTTTTATAACCTGATAATGAAGGATATATGTGTATATTCATATTGGTGTGCATATATATATATATATATATATATATATATATATATATATATATATGCATATATGGCTAACATCCTATTCAAATCCTAGTGGATGTCCTAGACAGTGAAATAAAGGCAGGGGAAAAGGGCATACAATTGGCAAGGAAAAAAGAAAAGTGTCCTTTTCAACACATGATGAATTCACAGAAAAATCGCAAAGAATCTACCAAAAAATCTCCTAGAATTAATAAGTGAGTTTTCAAAGTTTGCAGAATCCAAAGTCAACAGATAAAGATGAATATTTCTACACACGGCAGGGCGCAGTGGCTCATGCCTGTAATCCCAGCAAGCCCTTTGGGAGGTCGAGGTGGGTGGCTTATCTGAGGTGAGGAGTTCGAGACCAGCCTAGCCAACATGGTGAAACCCTGTCTCTACTAAAAATTCAAAAATTTGCCGGGCATGGTGGCGTGCACCTGTAATCCCAGCTACTCAGAAAGGTGAGACAGGAGAATTGCTTGAACCCAGGACTCAGAGATTACAGTGAGCCAAGATTGCCCCACTGCACTCCAGCCTGGGTGACAGAGCAAGACTACATCTCAAAAAAAAAAAAAAGAATATATATGTATATTATATGTTATATATAATATATGTGTATATTATATGTTATATATAATATATGTGTATATTATATGTTATATATAATATATGTGTATATTATATGTTATATATAATATATGTGTATATTATATGTTATATATATGTATATTATATTTTAAATATACTTATATAATATAAAATATATATTTCTATATGCTTGCAACTAACAATTGGAAATTAAACATAAATTTAAATTATTTACAATAGCTTAAAGAAAATGAAATATTCTAACAAAACTTGTGCAGGATATGTCTGCTAAACAATATAAAATGCAGATGAACTAAATCGAGGAAGACCTATATAGAGAGACGTAAAACATTCATGGATTAAAAGACTCAATATAGTTAAGATGTCAGTTATCTCTAAATGATCTATTGATTTAATACAACTCCAGTAAAAATTCCAGCAGGAATTTTTGTAGAAATAGATACATGGATTTTAAAATTTATGTGGAAAGGCAAAGGAACATAGATATCCAGCAACAATTTTGAAAAAGAAGAATAAAGCTGGAGGATTCATACTACCCAATTTTAAGACTCGCTATAAAGCTACAGTAATCAAGGCAGTGTGGTGCTATAAAGTAATAGAAACACAATCAGTAGGACAGAGAATAGAGTTCAGAAATTGGCCACAAAAATACTGCCAGTTGTTTTCCCGCCTTGAGACACACAAAAATACAAACCAATTGCTTTTTAAAAATTTTTTACCAAAAACAGGTATATTTCTGATCAAACTAATTGCTTTTTGACAAAAGTGCAAAGGAATAGGATATTATTCAGCCATAAAAAGAATGAAAGCCTCTCATTTGCAGTGACATGGATGAAACTGGAGGCTATTATGTTAAGTGAAATAAGCCAGGCACAGAAAGACAAATATGTTATCACCCATATGTGGGAGCTAAAGAGGTAGATCTCATGAAAATAGAGAGTAGACTGGTGGTTTCCAGAGGCCAAGAAGGGGAGGGAAAGGAGGGATGAAGAGAAAAAAAAGAATATAAATGTAATTATTACCACTGGACTGTACACTTAAAGTTGACAAAGACGGTAAATTTTACATGAATATTTTACCTCAACAAAAAAATAAAATTGTTTAACATACAAAGACTTAGTTGTGGAGAAAGGGTTGCCTTTTAACAAATGGCGTTAGAACATCAACTGAATATCCATATGCAAAAAATAAGCTCTATCCTTATAGAGTTTGGAAACTCTGTACAAAAATTAAACCAAAATAGATCATAGATCTAAACAAAAATCGTAAAACTATAATGCCTTGAGAAGAAAACAGGAAAAAACCTTAATGACCTTGAGTTAGGCAAAGACTACTTAAATATGACACAAAAATCATGATTCATAATAAGATTGATAAATTTGGCTGCATCAAAATGGAAAACTATTGCTCTGAAAAAGACGCTGTTAAGAAAATGAAAAGAAGCTGCAGAATGGGAGAAAATATCTGCAAATTGTTTATCCCACAATGAATTTGTATGCAGAATATACAAAGAACTCTCAATATTCAATCATAAGAAAACAATTCAATTTTTTAAATGGGTCAAAGATTTGAACAGATAGTTCACCAAGGAAAGTATGTGGATGACAAAGAAGTGCTTGAAATTAGCTATTATGGAAATGAAAGCTAAAACAATGGTTAGTTATACACTTATTAAAATGATTACAATGTTTTTTTAAAAAACCTGACAATACTAAGTGCAGGAGAAGATGTAAAGCAACTGGAAGTGTTTATTTTATTTTATTATTATTATTTTTTTAGATGGAGTTTTGCTCTTGTTGCCCAGGCTAGAGTACAATGGCGCGATCTCGGCTCACTGCAACCTCCGCCTCCCGGGTTCAAGCGATTCTCCTGCCTCAGCCTCCCGAGTAGCTAGGATTACAGACATGCGCCACCATGCCCAGCTAATTTTGTATTTTTAGTAGAGACAGAGTTTCTCCATGTTGGTCAGGCTGGTCTTGAACTCCCGACCTCAGGTGATCCGCTTGCCTTGGCTTCCCAAAGTACTGGGATTATAGGCGTGAGCCACCATGCCCGGCCGTTTATTTTTTTTGAGATGGAGTTTTACTCTGTCGCCCAGGCTGGAGCGCAATGGCGCGATCTTGGCTCACTGCAACCTCGCCTCCTAGGTTCAAGTGATTCTCCTGTTTCAGCCTTCCAAGTAGCTGAAATTACAGGCATCCACCACCACGCCCAGCTAATTTTTGTATTTTAGAGAGATGGGGTTTGACCATGTTGGTCTGGCTGGTCTTGAACTCCTGAACTCAGATGATCCACCCACCTTGGCCTCCCAAAGTGCTGGGATTACAGGCGTGAGCCACTGCTCCTGGTCACAACTGGAAGTCTTATACATTACATGGGAATACAAAATGGTACTGGCAGTTTGGATAACAGTTTGGCAGTTTTTTATAAAAAAACTTAAACACATGCTTACTAAATGACCCAGCAGTCCCACTGAACTATTTAATAACTAGAATCTTATGCTCACAGATAAATTAATCTTATGCTCACAGAACAACCACAAACAAATGTTTTTAGCAGCTCTTTTCATAATTGTCAAAATCTGGAAACCAAAGGTTGTTCAACAGGAGAATAAATAAACTGTGTATAACTATACAATGGAATACTATGCAAGTAATAAAAATGAAGAAACTGTTGACAAAAGCAATGGCATGAAAAAGTTTAAAATGCTGACTGGAAGAAGCCAGGCTCCAATTGTTACATACTGTATGATCCCATCTACATGACCTTCTGGAGAAGGCAAAACTACGGGACAAAGAATATATCAGTGGTCGCTGGGGGTTAGAGATGGGGAGGGGGGGAGTTTGACCACAAAACAAAAGGGAATCTATGAGGGATTTTTCAGGGTGATGAAACTGTTTTACATCTTGATTGTGGTGGTGGTTACACAGCTCTACATATGTATTAAAACTTATAGAACTGTATACCAAAAAGCCAATGTAATTGTATTCTATTAGTTATCCAGAAAATGCAAATTAAAACCACCACAATGAAATACCACTTCCCACTCACTCGAATAGTTAAAATTAAACATACAGACAAAACCAAATTCTGACAGGGTATGGAGCAACCATAACTCTCACACATTACTGTGGGAGTGTAAAATGGCACAACTATTTTGGAAATCAGTGTGGCAGTTTCTCATGAAGTTAAATATACACCTACTCTATGACCCAGCAATTTCACCTCCAGATATTTACAACAGAATGAAAACATGCACACAAAAAGGCTTGCACATGAATGTTCACAGCAGTTTTATTCATAATCACCTCAAAAATAAAATGCTGTGAAAAAAACCATGCACAGAAGAGTATGAACGCTATGATTTTATTTATATGAAGTTCAAGAAGAGTCAGAACTAATCTATGGTGATATTTGAGCAGTAGTTGGCTCTGGGACTGAGGAATTACTGAAAAGAAGTATGAGGGAACTTGGTGGGATGCTGGAAATATTTTATACTTTGATTGATGTGGTGGTTACCCAGGTACATACATTGCCAACACTTATGGAACTGTTCATTTAAGATCTGTGAATTTGGCTGGGTGTGGTGGCTCACACCTGTAAACCCAGCACTTTGGGAGGCCGAAGCAGTTGAATCACTAGGTCAGAAGTTTGAGACCAGCCTGGTCAATATGGTGAAACCTCATCTCTACTAAAAATACAAAAATTAGACGAGTGTGGCAGTGCGTGCCTGTAGGCCCAGTTACTTGGGAGGCTGAGGCAGAAGAATTGCTTGAACCCAGGAGGCAGAGGTTGCAGTGAGCCAAGATTGTGCCACTGTACTCCAGCCTGGGCGACAAAGTGAGACTCCTTCTCAAAAAACAAAACAAAATAAAACAAAAAAACTGTGACTTCACAGTATGTAAAATTTAACACAATAAAAACACTTAACATACATATGTGCGTGTGTGTGTGTGTATGCATGTATGGTAAAATTTATAAAGGAAAGAGCTTTAATCAACTCAGTTCCACATTGCTGTGAAGGCCTTAGGGAACTTACAATCATGGCAGAAGGCAAAGGAGAAGCAGGTACCTTCTTCACAAGGTGGCAGAACAGAGTGAGTGCAAGCAGGGCAAACACCAGATGCTTACAAAACCATCAGATCTCATGAGACTCATTCATTTATCACAGAGGAAACTGCTCCCATGACTCAATTACTTCACCTGGTCTGGCCCGTGACACATAGGGGATTATGGGGATCATTATATGATTCAAAGTGAGATTTGAGTAGGGACACAGAGCCAAACCATATCAGTATATATGTGAAAAGGCTGTTACTTAGCTTAAATAAGAAAATTAAACTGTAAGATGATGTTTGACAATGAATGTTTTGTTACACATTAAATCAATCTTCAAAGGTCGTAAGTGTTGAAAAATCCCCATCTGTGGATTCAAAAACTATTGTTGTAAACAGAATTAAAGTTTCTGGACCTTGTTAAAAATCAAAGCAAAAATAATCCTTTCTTAAGGAATTCAATAATTTTTCAAGGATTTTTGAGTTAAACTTCAACTGTATTTTTTATCCTAAGATCAATTAATTCATCTTCAGTTAGGTCAACATCTTAACATCTTTGATTCAGTTTGTGTAAGAAAGAAATAGATTGCATGTCTCTGGGTCAACTTAGAAGCCATCAAGATAGACATAGCCTTTGGAAGACATCTGAAGTGTTCAAGAAATTTACAGATTTCTGTTTTCAAAGAAAACGACAGAGAATTGTGTATTACAACTCCATCTTAGAACAGCATATCCTCCAGCTTCTTTCTTATTGACCACTTAGCCAAGAATGTTTTTAATTTTTTCAGTAGCATCTATAATGTTGATTTCATAACATTGAATTGAAGGTTCAGCTCATTCATATGGTTTAAAGTATCTGCCAGGTAACCAACACATTGATAAAATTCCTTTTCTCATAATGTCCCAAGAGTGGGTTTTCTTTTCTTTTGCTCTGGTTTTATTTCAGTTAAAGTAAAACTTCAGTCCTTAGTTTGAAAAAGTGCTTCAAGGCATATTCTCATGAAGGTCAGCAAACCTCTGTGTGGAGAGAAGCAATTCATATTTTGCTCTCACATCTTAATGGAAAATTTTTAACATGTTTGACTCGGAGACCTGCCTCTGATAAAGTTGATGATGTTTATGGCTGTTGACACACCTTATTTTTCAGGATTGTTGAAAGAATCTTTCTTGTCAGTACATGCCTCTGTAAAAAAAAAAATAATAATGATGATGCCTATGTGAAGAGTTTGCTTTCTCATTAAAGTAGGAAAACTAGATGCAATATCAAGCATTGCAGGAGCTCCATCTGTGCAGAGTATGAAAGTTTTCATTCCAAAGTTTTATTTGGCAAAAAATCCTTTCACCATTTCCAAAATGAACAGGTTTTGTAGTTTCCAAAAGGACTCACAAAATAAGAATTCTTATTTGATGGCATCAGCATGCATACAGAAACAAAAAGAGGGAGCTGGCTACATTGAGAGATGTCTGCCAGGAGACATGTCTTACTTAGATGCCCTTTCAAGCTGGGCAGATGTGATATACTCTTTCAATTTTTCTGATGTCATACTTCAATTCACATTAATTGTTATAGACACACACACCACTCTGCCTTTTGTGTCCCATAATGTTCAATAATGGAAGTTAAAAAATATAACATATGATCTTCATCATTTGTCATTTTCTGTGACATTTCATTTTAAATTGGGTTTGTAAAAAATATGCAAAGTAGGCCAGGCGTGCTGGCTCACGCCTGTAATCCTAGCACTTTGGGAGGCCAAGGCAGGCGGATTGCTTGAACTCAGAAGTTTGAGACCAGCCTGGCCAACATGGTGAAGCCCCGTCTCTATCAAAAATTCCAAAAATTAGCCGGGGGCCAGGCGCAGTGACTCACGCCTGTAATCCTAGCACTTTGGGAGGCCAAAGCGGGTGGATCACCTGAGGTCAGGAGTTCGAGACCAGCCTGATCAACATAGTGAAACCCCATCTCTACTAAAAAGGCAAAAATTAGCTGGCATGGTGGCACACGTCTGTCATCTCACCTACTTGGGAGGCTCAGGGAGGTGAATCGCTTGAACCCAGGAGGTGGTGGTTGCAGTAAGCCGAGATTGTGCCACTGCACTCCAGCCTGGGCAACAGAGTGAGACTCTGTCTCAAAAAAAAAAAAAAAAAAAAAATTAGCCAGGCATGGTGGCATGCGCCTGTGGTCCCAGGGAGGCTGAGGCCAGAGGATCATTTGAACCTAGGAGGCGGAAGTTGCAGTGAGCCAAGATGGCACCACTGCTCTGCAGCCTGGGCAACAGAGTTAGATTCTGTGAAAGAAAGGAAGAAAAGAAGAAAAGAAAAGAAAAGAAAAGAAAAGAAGGAAGGAAGGAAGGAAGAAAGAAAGAAAGGAAAAGAAAGAAAGAGAGAGAGAAAGCAAGCAAGCAAGCAAGCGCGTGAGCGAGCAAGCAGGCAGGCAAGCTAAAATAAAAACTTTGATCCAATTTACTTGTTTTAACTTTTTTATTTTGAAATAATTCCAGACTTATAGAAAATTTGCAAGAATAATACAAGGAATTTCCATATACTTTTGCTTGGATTCTCCAGTTGCTAACATTTTACCACATTTACTCTGTCATGTTCTTTCATATACGTCTCTTTATGTATACATAGTTTTCTGTATTATTATTTTATATACACACATACTTATCTCTTTATATAAGTAAATATTGTTTTTATGAACCATTGAAAGTAAATTACAATGAGGCATAATGCCTCATTATCCCTAAATGCTTCAGTGTTCATGTCATAGAAACAAGGATAGTCTGTTACTTAACTACAGTATAATTATAAAAATCAGGAGGTTAACATTGATATGACACTTGAATCTATATTCATATTTCACCAGTTGTCCCATAGTGTCCTTTGTAGTAAACAAGAATTTTTTTTTTTGAGACGGAGTTTCACTCTTGTTGCCCAGGCTGGAGTACAGTGGCAGACTTGGCTCACTGCAACCTCTGCCTCCTGAGTTCAAATGATTCTCCTGCCTCAGCCTCCCAAGTAGCTGGGATTACAAGAGCCCGCCACCACGCCTGGCTAATTTTGTATTTTTAGTATAGACAGGGTTTCACCATGTTGGCCAGGCTGGTCTGGAACTCCTGACCTCAAGTGATCCGCCCGCCTCAGCCTCCCAAAGAGCTGAGATTACAGGTGTGAGCCACTGCACCCAGCCGTAAATAACATATTTTTTCCCCCAAGGACCATTTCAGGATCATATATCAAATTATATGTAATGCCTCTTTAGTCCCCTTTAATCTGGAACAGTTCCTAAATTTATCTTCGTCTTTCATAATCTTGACATTTTAAAAAAGTTATCTAGTCGAAAGTCTCTACCAGGTGCATTGGTTCATGCCTGTAATCCCAACACTCTGAGAGGCTGAGGTGGGAAGATTGCTTGAATTTGAGAACAGTCTAGGCAACATGGCGAGACTCCATCTCCACAAAAGGAAATAAAAAATTACCCAGGCATGGTGGCATGTGCCTGTAATCCCAGGAACTTGGGATGAGGCGGAAGGGTCGCTTGAGCCTGGGAGGCGGAGGTTGCTGTGAACCTTGATTGCACCACTACACTCCATCCTGGGTAACAGAGCAAGGCCCTGTAACAACAACAATAAAAGGAAAGTCTCTCAAATGTAGTTGTCTAAGTTTCTTCATGATTAAATTGGAGTCATGTACTTTTGGCAATAATACATCGAAATGATAGTGTCCCTTCTATCAGGAAGGACATGATGTCAGTTTGCACCATTACTAGTGAAGTTAACTTTGATCACCTTGGCCAGGCACAGTGGCTCATGCCTGTAATCCCAGCACTTTGGGGGGCCAAGGCAGGTGGATCATGAGGTCAGGAGACTGAGACCCTCCTGGCTAACACAGTGAAGCCCCTGTCTCTACTAAAAATACAAAAAATTAGCCAGGTGTGGTGGCGGGCCCCTATAGTCCCAGCTACTTGGGAGGCTGAGGCAGGAGAATGGAGTGAACCTGGGAGGCAGAGCTTGCAGTGAGCCGAAATCGAGCCACTACAGTCCAGCCTGGACGACAGAGCAAGACTCCATCTCAAAAAAAAAAAAAAAAGAAAGAAATCCCCATCAAAATACCAAAGTGATTTTTCACAGAATTAGAAAAAACTATCCTGAAGTTCATATGGAACCAAAAAGAGCCTGAATCGTCAAAGAATCCTAAGCAAAAAGAACAAAGTTGAAGGCATCACGGTATCTGACCTCAAATTATACTGCAAGGCTATAGTAACCAAACCAGCATAAAAATAGATATAAAAACAGTATAGAAATAGACACATAGATCGATGGAAGAAAATAGAAAACCCAGAAATAAAGCCACATATCTACAGCCAACTGACATTTGACAAAGTCAACAAAAACATACACTGGGAAAAGGACACACTTTTCAATAAATGGTGCTGGGAAAATTGGATAGCCATATAGGGAAGAATGAAACTGGGTCCCATCTCTCACAGTATACAAACATTAACTCAACATGGATTAAAGACTTAAGTTTAAAACCTGAAACTATAAAAATACTGGAAGAAAACCTAGGGAAAACTCTTCTGGACATTGGCAAAGAATTCATGACTAAGACCTCAAAAACACAAGCAACAAAAACAAAAATAGGTAAGTGGGGCTTAATTGAACTAAAAAGAAATAATCACACAGCAAAAGAAATAATCAACAGAGTGAACAACCTGCAGAATGGGAGAAAATATTTCCAAATTATTCATGTGACAGGGGACTAATATCCAGAATTTACAATAAACTCAAACAACTCAACAACAAAAACATAAATAACCCCATTAAAAATTGGGCAAAGGACATAATAGACATTTTTCAAAAGAAGACAGAGAAATGGCCAATGCGCATATGAAAAAATGCTCAACATCACTAGTGATCAGAGAAATGCAAATTAAAATCAACAGATGTCATCTTACATCAGTCAGAATGGCCATTATTAAGAAGTTTTTAAATAACAGATATTGACAAGGATACAGAGAAAAGAGAACGCTTTTACACTGTTGGCGGGAATGTAAATCAGTAAAACCTCTAAGGAACACAGTATAGAGATTTCCCAAAGAACTAAAAATAGAACTACCATTCAATCCAGCAATCCCACTACTGGGTATCTACTCAAAGGAAAAGCAATCATTATATCAAAAAGATATGCCAGGCACCATCTGTGCGAAAAGATATGCCTGCAATCCCAGCACTTTGGGAGGCCTAGGTGGGCAGATCATCTGAGGTCAGGAGTTCCAGACCAGCCTGGCCAACACGGTGAAACCCCATCTCTACTGAAAATACAAAAAAATTAGCCAGGCATGGTGGCGGGCACCTGTAGTCCCAGCTACTTGGGAGGCTGAGGCATGAGAATCACTTGAACTCAGGAGGCAGAGGTTGCAGTGAGCCACTGCACTCCAGCCTCAGCGACAGAACGAGACTCCATCTCAAAAAAACAAGCAAACAAACAAACAAAACCCCTGCACTCATTGTTTATCACAGCACTATTTACAATAGCAAAGATATGGAATCAACCTAAGTGTCCAACAGGGGATGATTGGATCAGGAAAATGTGGTATATACACACAATGGAATACTACTTATTCATAAAAAAAATAAAATCTTGTCTTTTATAGCAACATGGATGGAATTGGAAGCCCTTAAGTGAAACAACTCAGAGGCAGAAAGTCAAATATTGCATGTTCTCACTTATAAGTGGAAGCTAAATAGTATGTGCACATGGACATAGAGTGTGAAGGGGCAGGCATTTAAGACTTGGAAGGGTAGGGAGCAGAAGGGGGAAGGTGATGAGAAATTACCTAATGAGTACAAGGTACATTATTTGGGTGATGGATGCTAAAAGTCAAGACTTCACCAGTAGGCAATGTATCCATGTAACAAAATTGCATTTGTGCCCCTTAAATTTATACAAGAGAAAGTAGTTTAGGTGCTGTGCTAGAGGGCAACAAGGACAAATATAGGTGAGATAGTTGCAGGAAAAGGGCAGAAATCAAAGAAGATTTTTGCAACATTTCATGACAATGTGAGGTGGGAAATTAAAGAAAAATAAAACTAAAAAGAAAGAGAAATAAGCTTTTCTGTATTAGGCTTACTTGACCCAGAGGCGGCAACAAGCACAGGCCAGACCCAGGAAAAGTCTTAATAATATTATCTAACGTGCTCTGCAGACTCTCCCAGCACTCCCTCAACATAGGGAGAAGAAAAACAAATTTTCCTTTGTTTTATGGTATGAGTTTATAGATTCTTGTTCTCTGTAACTAGTAACTTCAAGTATTCTGTTTTATCTAATACGTACAACGAAGGTCATGAGAAGCCTGAGCAGGCCTGAACTACAGCTGCCTGGGCACCATAGTGAAGGTTATGAGATAAGCCAGTGCAAGGCTCTTTAGAGCAAAACCTAGATAACAGACATCTGGGGTGCACAGCAATGGTCATGTGCAATCCTAAGTTATGAACCTGTTACAATTTAATTAACTGTCTTTGTCCTGCCTCTGTATCCCCGCTTTCACGCCACTGTAAGCTTGCCCAATCCCTTTTGTGAAGTGTGTATAAAAGTCACGTGCTGCCTTTGTTCTGTGCCCAGTCTTTGGACAATAAGTCTGCTGGGTCTGATTGCACTCAATAATAAAGATATCCTCCTGTATACACCCCAAGGTCTCTCTCTGGTCCTCCTAATTCCACAACAAATGCATAATTTGTTCCTGCTGTTGCAGCTGAAAATTAAAGAGAAAAGAGAGTGGGAGATTAAGAGGTATAAGAAGAATATATTATTGAAAATGAAGAGTTCCTATGGACATTTTGTTTAATATTTATTATTTTTAATATCTGTAAGACAAATATAGCCACAAGAGCAGTATATTCATGTATATACATATATATGTATGTGTACACACACACACACGCACACACACACACGCACACAGTTGGTCCTCCATATCCATGGGTTCTGCATCCATAGATACAACTGAGTGAGGATCAAAAATATTCAGAAAAAAAATTCTACAAAGTTCCAAAAAGTAAAACTTGAATATGCCATGTGTCAAGTACTATGTTGAATCCACACAAATGAAGTGATGTGTAGGATTGTTTAGGTATTATAAGTACTCTAGAGATTATTTAAAGTATACAGGAGGATGTGCATAGGTCATATACAAATAGTATGTCATTTTATATCAGGGACTTGAGCATCTGTGGATTCTGGAACCCATGGGGCGTCCTGAAACCAGCAATCCCCCACAGATACCAAAAGATGACTCTGTGTGTGTGTGTGTGTGTGTATTTGTGTGTTTACACTGTTCTTTGACCCTGCAGGTAGCTTCCCCAGACCCTGGACCTCCCTACTTTCTACTTATCAACTCCCTCCTGTTTTCATTTTCCACCTTAGCCAGCCCTGAATCCAAGTTCCATCACTTTAACCCCTATTCATCTCCATGGTACCCCATTACCAAAATCCCAACCCTGGGTCCATCCAGCTGCATTTTCTCCAGATGTAGGGTCTGCCAGGGAAAACCACACAAAAGTGCCTGCTGGTGTCATAAACACCCATGGCCCCCTCATCACCATGCCCCCACACAGCCCAGCAATCCTTCTGTTTCCCTAGTGAGCACTCCCCTGTTCTCTGCAGTAGCTATTTTAGACCATCTCCTCCTTCTTCCAACCTTCCATCCAAACACCTCTCTCCCTTCACACTTGTCAGAAGATCCCTTTTCAACTTCACAGCATAAATAGAAACCATCAGTAAGAAAATTCCTCAACTTCCCTCTTCCATATTTTCAGACTTTTCTTTCCATCTCTATTCTATTTTTTCTCTTCTCCTCCTGAAATATAAGTGCTTATTTTTCACTCAATCCCTAATGCAGGGCAAATGGTTGTTTTGCCTCTACTATGCTACTAAAACTGCTCTTCCAACAGCCTCCTGGTTGCTAAACCTGTTGCTACTTTTTAAATATCTTATCTTACTTGACCAAACAGCAACCTTTGACCCAGTCGACCATTCTCTACTTCTTGAAGCACTGCTCTGCTTTATTGGTCAGGGTTCTCCAGAAAAACAGAACCAAAAGGAGAAAGAAGGAAAGAAGGAAAGAAGGAAGGAAGGAAGGAAGGGAGGGAGGGAGGGAGGGAGGGAGGGAAAGAAAGAAAGATGGGGAGAGAGAGAGAAGGGAAGGAGGGAGGGAGGGAGGAAGATCGGTTATATGGCATGAGCCCACACAGTTATGGAGGTTGACAAATCCGAAGATCTTCAGTCAGCAAACTAGAGACCCAGGAGAGCTGACGGTGTGTGTGGATCTAGTCCAAATACCTGAGGCTTGAGACCCAGACAGAACTGATGTTTCAGTTCAAGTCAAAAGGCAGGAAAAAAAACTGATGTCCCAGCTCAAGGCAGTCCAGCAGGAAGCAATTCTGTCTTACTTGCCAGAGGGTCAGCCATTTGGTTCTGCTCAGGACTTCAACTGATTGGATAGGGCCCACCCACATTAGGGAGGGCAATCTGCTTTATTCAGTATAGCTTCAAATGTTAGTCCTATCCAGAAATACCCTCATATACCTAGAATAATGTTTGACCAAATGCCTGGACACCCCATGGCCCAATCATGTCTACACAGAAAGTTATTTATCACATTTGCCCTCTCAGCTATATCACCATTTCTATCTCTTACCTCTTGCCTCCTACCCTTTATCGGTTTCTGCAAGCTGCTCTCTTGAATGTCTGTTATCCTCAATGTTCTGTCTTGGGTAATTTTTCCCTCGCCCACTCTCCCTAGGGATTTCACCCTCTCTCAGGACCCCAATGACCATCTATACATCCATGAGTCCCACATTTGTATCACCAGCCCAGCTCTCACCTCTGCACTCTCAACTCTGTTGAGAAGCCACAAAATCCTTATGATTGACACCTTCTCCTCCACCCAAGGGCAGCAGCTCCTTCATGTCCTGATATGGGCAGTGATTTCATAAGTTCACTTATTGGGGCATTTCTTTTTGTCAATGTCAACCACAAGGGTTACTTGAGTACATTTCACATGTGAATTTTCCCACAACTGTGAGAGGAAGGTCTTGAAGCAACAGCTCTCCTGCCCCAGCACTTATGCTCTCTCAGTTAGTGGATACTTATCTTGACAACCAATTCAGTGGATGCTGGAACGGGTGTGGGTGTAATAGCATATGGCACACTTAACAACATGTGACGATTTGCTTTTGGGCGTTGTGAAAGAGTAAATTCTCAAATCTACACAATCTAGGACAAATTTAATAATTTCCAGCCATGGCTATGAAAGTTGATGCCCAGAAGACTATGAGGAAAATCTAAATTTGTGTGAATAGCAGAGGGGAGCACACAAGTCAGCATACATAGGGACTCTGTAGACATTCCACGAAATTTTCTCTTTTTTTGAGATGGAGTCTCGTTCTGTTGCCCAGGCTGGAGTGCAGTAGCGCAATCTCGGCTCACTGCAACCTCCACCTCCCGGGTTCAAGCGATTCTCCTGCCTCAGCCTCCCGAGTAGCTGGCACTACAGGCATGTGCCACCACACCTGGCTAATTTTTGTACTTTTAGTAGAGACGGGGCTTCACCATGTTGGCCAGGCTGGTCTCGAACTCCTGACTTTAAGTGATCTGCCCACCTCGGCCTCCCAAAGTGCTGGGATTACAGGCATGAGCCACCGCGCTGGGCGAAATTTTCTTTTTGACATCCCAAAACAGAACTCATGCTTGCTCAACATCTCTAGTGTCTTCCCCAGGCGTGTTCCTCTCCCTGAGTTATTTCAGTGGCGTGTTTCTCTCCCTGAGTTATTTCAGTGAACACTATCACTGAGATTGTTGTCCAAGGCGGAAACCCATGGTCATCTTTCCCTCCAGGCTCTCCCTCACCCCCACATTCAATCAATCATAAATCTTGATCTCTCATTGCCTTCATTTCTCATCTATAAAATGCGAGACCCTGTTTCTACTAAAAAAAAAAAAAAAAAAAGAGTTCCTCATCTAAAGTACTGGTAACAATGCTCAACCAAAGTTACTGTGCTGCTACTAGCTAACATGATTATTTATCTCCCCAAACTCTACAATCCAGTCACACAGAATGCCTTTCACTTCAAGAGGCCATGCTGTTTCTCACCTCCACACCCTCCCACTTCCTTGTCTGCTCCCCAGCCCTATCCTTTTCCCACTCTTACTCTGCTGACCCCTAGTCATCCTTCAAGTCTTAGCTAAGATGCCACATGCTCCTGGAAGCCTTCCATGCTCCTCAGTCTGGGCTAGTTGTCCCCTCTCGGTGCTTTCTTGGCTCCCAGTACTATGCCTACAAACACTTGTTACTCTGTGTGTTCTCCATAAGACAAGCTCCAGAAGGTCACGTATTGTGCCTGTCTTTTTCAGGGTTGTAACCCTAGTAGCTAACACAGTGTCTGGCACGCTAGGTATTTGGTAACTATTTGTGCAACGAAGGAATGTGAGCACTTCTTTCCCGGGGGTTCAGAAGCTAAGTTCCCCTTAGAAGGGACTGGGCAACTCCAGAAGAGCAGGGGAAAGTGAGTAGTCCGCCTGGGCGCGGTGGCTCATGCCTGTGATCCCAGCACTTTGGGAGGCCGAGGCAGGCAGATCATGAGGTCAGGAGATCGAGACCATCCTGGCTAACACGGAGAAACCCTGTCTCTACTAAAAATACAAAAAATTAGCCGGGTGAGGTGGCAGCAGGTGCCTGTAGTCCCAGCTACTCGGGAGGCTGAGGCAGGAGAATGGCGTGAACCCAGGAGGCGGAGCCTGCAGTGAGCTGAGATCGCACCACTGCACTCCAGCCTGGGCAACAGAGCAAGACTCCATCTCAAAAAAAAAAGAAAGAAAGAAAATGAGTAGTCCTACCCTTCACATTCAGGCATGGGAAGAGAAGGTAGGGGAGACTCTTTCTGTTCCTTGAATTTCAGGACCTGACCTGTGGCAGAAGGGTAAGGAGATTTTCCAAACGGGAAGAGGATGGCCACAGCTGCTCTGTGAGGACTAAACACTTAGAAACAAATTACATGACTAGAGGCATTCACTGGGAAACCGGTCTGCTCTCCAGGTTAACCCTCAAGCCCCACGCTATGATCTTTGAGTCAAGGGCAGCTGCCAGCTTCCAGGTCATAGCATGCTTGGGAGGGATTTTCCCAAAAATCAGGAAAGACGCTACCCATGACAACCTGTGCCTTTGCTGGAAGAAGCCAGAGCTGCCTTGCATGGTGGGAACCTCCTGGGTAGAAACCATGTGTCCCAGGGGAGGAAGGGCTAATATCCAGATTCACGTGGCTCAGGGTGAAATGTAGTTCACATCATTCAGCACTGTCTCCAGCCCTGGAGAAATGCCTGGTGCCTCAGCCACAATGCTTTTTTCTCTGTTAAAAGAATTTTTGTAGGAGGCTGGAGGTGGTGGTTCATGCCTGTAATCCCAGCACTATGGGACGTCAAAGCGGGAGGACTGCTTGAGGTCAGGAGTTCAAGACCAGCCTGGGCAGCATAGCAAGATTCTGTCTCCACAAAAAAATTTTAAAAATTAGCTGGACGTGTTGGCATGTGCATGTAGTCCTAGCTACTTGGGACGCTGAGGTGGGAGGATCACTTGAGGCCTGGAGTTCAAGATCAGCTTGGGCAACATAGTGAGATCTTGTCTCTACAAACAATTTTAAAAATTAGCTGGGCGTGGTGGCACATGTCTTTAGTCCTAGCTGTTCAGGAAGCTGCGGCGGGAGGATTGCGTGAGCTCAGGAGTTCGAGGCTGCAGTTAGCCATGATGGTGCCACCATACTCCAGCCTGGGTGACAGAGTGAGACTCTGTCTCTTAAAGTAAAAAAGCTTGAGGCTGGGCATGGTGGCTTACGCCTGTAATCCCAGCACTTTGGGAGGCTGAGGCAGGCAGATCATGAGGTCAGGAGTTCAAGACCAGCCTGGCCAATATGGTGAAACCCCATCTCTACTAAAAATACAAAAATTAGCCAGGTGTTGGTGGCACGTGCCTGTAGTCCCAGCTACTCGGGAGGCTGAGGCAGAAGAATTGCTTGAACCCAGGAGGCGGAGGTTGCAGTGAGCCAAGATTGCGCCACTGCACTCCAGCCTGGGCGATAGAGCGAGACTCCGTCTCAAAAAAAGCTAAAAAAAAAATAAAAATTAAAAATTAAATTAAAAAGCTTGTAGAAGGCAGGCTTGAGGAAGTACAATGGAGCACACTGACTGACTGGCTATGCTGAGGACTGAGGCTATGCTGGTTGCAATGACATCCCTTGCCTCCACCCCTTCCACCAAGTGTGTATCTTAACTACATTGACAGCTATGAGGAAGGAAATGGGGGCTATTTACAGGGGGCGCCATGACATCTACCTTCTCCCTGGCCTCTGGGATAAGTTCTGGGTTCCAGTCGTTATGGTACTGATGGTCAGCAGCAACTTGGTTGAGAAACTGAGAATTCTAAAGGTGTTGGTGATACCAAAGGTGCCAAAATGTGGCCTCAAGTTTTTGGAAGAGACGTTCTCCTGCCTCTGTAGTGACACCGCTACCACGCTGGGCAATTCCAGAGCACCAGGAAGGAGAAGCATTCTTAGACTGAATGGTGGCTTTCTCACAAGAACAGGGAAGACCTGGGGTGAGCAGGCTTCAGGAGTCAACCATGTGGGGAGATGCCAGTGATGCTCTGGTGAATGTTTAACCGCCTCTCCAGGGGTGGGGAAAGCTCCAACTTACAGCGTTTGCCAATTTCCATGGTGTGAATACCCCACCATGGCTGATTACAAACTACCAACATGACCTCACTGAATGTAGAGTTGGGAAGAGACGCACACCATCAGCTGCAGAGCCAGGGCGGCACTGGGACAGGCCCAGGGAAGACGGGCAGGAATTTAGATCAGGAGAGCACCCTCACAGCCAGGCTGAAACTCACAAAGGCTCATGGTCCTGAAAACTTGTCCAGCCCCATCCACCACCAGGTTAAGTTTGGTGCCAATATTCGCATTAGAAACATTCAGCTGTGCTTACCTTGGCTGAAGTATCTGAGGCTTCCACAGAGGTCTCCTGGGTGTCTGCCTACACAGGACAGTGGTATGTGGTGCTTCAGGGCCTATTCTCTATGCTAAGGTGCCAAACTTGCCCTGAAACCTGCCACGGAGATGCCCTTGAAGGCCCCTGGGTAGAGCTGAGTAGAGGCCCAGGAGAGCTTGATCTCTAAGGAGCTGGTCCCTACATCCTGAGGGCCGGTGGGTGGTGGTAAAAGCAGCAGACTGTAAAGGCTTGGGCTACCCAGGTCCTAGAGATGTGAAACGCCAGTTCTGGATCTCGGGATGGGCCAGCGTAGCCTGCTGGCTCTCCTGCGTGGAGGTTGAGGAATGTGAGGAAACACCCAATATTGCTAGCTCAGTAGGTAGCAGTGCCCCTCCCACAGCATCTGATAAAACCTTTGAAACACGTTTGACACCTTTCTAGAACATCAGCTCACAATGGTTGTGTTTTGCTCATTGCCATACCAAACACCTAGAGCAGTGCCTAGTAAGAAAATGGGCATTTGATAACTATTGCTGAATTGAATTTATTGAATACATGCAGAGTACCAACGGCCCCAAATCACAGCAGGTTGAAGTATTCACAGAGCCTGAAGGAAAGTGGACAGCAGAGATAGTGGCTCTGGAAATTGGATGAGGTGGGCATCTGGAATGTAGTAAAGCAGCAGCAAGCAGGAGATACTGCTTGGCGACTAGATGAGCTCAGGTAGCCCATCACTGGTACATTGTTTGGGGATGCTGTAGACAAAGGAATGACAGCATTGGAGTACTTATTGAATACCTATCACAGGCTCAGCCCTTTCCTAGGATTCATATGCTTTTCTCAACGGAAGAATCAAGAAGATAGTTCATTATTTCTCCTTAATACAAGGCCCCATCGTCTTCCCAGGAACCCCACACTCCTACTGCCTCAACTCCCATTTGTGGGAGAAGCTGAAAAAGCTGACCAGGTAGGAAGTTTCTTTCTCTGAATGAAGCTAAACTAGGGTTCAGAACAAGCCCTTGACCTATTGTGACCAATGGCAGATCCTGTTCCAATCAGGCCCCACACCTATGAACAAGTCTGTATCTCAGAGCAAGAGACAGATAACAATTCCAGGTTTCTCCTGATCTTCTTAGATTAGGACCACAATACAAAGTAGACATTCCTTCTCTTACTTTCTATGTCAAATTTAGCTAATCATTGGATTCATCAGAAGCCTAGGGGGTTCAGTGTCGAGATAAACATACCTAGAGCACCCCATGTTTCTGGGTTATCCTTAGATACGATGAGGTGGAGAGATTCCAGTCACCGGCTGTAAAGAGCAAGCAGGCAGTTGGAGACAGCTACCAATCCCAGACACTCCATCAGTTATGGTGACTGCCTGGATGGTCACTCACAGAGGAGGAAAAAGTAGTGAGAGAACTGGAGATAAGGGGGAAATGCAGGTCTTTCTATACAACAGCAGCTTCCAATCAGAGAAACAGATGATGGGTATCCAGCTATCCAATCCACAAAGGACAAAGTCCCCTGCTTTGGCACAGTCTGATTGTTGGGATGAAACATGCCTAGAGGTAGTGAGCCCTTTCTAGGTTAACATAACCAGATATGGGACACCTGCCATTCACTGCAAAGTGCTTCATATAGCTGGCTGCATTCATCTGCTTAATAAAACCAGATAATGAAACAAACCCCCTTTTCCAGTTCCCCAGAGCCCTGCTGTAAAGAATGTGCCTTTAATTAGAGCCAGGCTGCACAGCACTGGGGCTCAGCTGTACTATAGTTTGATGCTGCAAGGCAGAAAAGTTACCATGTATTTTCTAGGCAAGTAAAATGCAGATGATGTTTAATATCAGATATCTCTCCAAGGAAAGAACATTCTGTAGCTCAGACAAATAATGCAAGTTTGGGTTAATTTTTGGTTTATCTTTTAAACACAGTACATTCAGGCTTTTGTTTGTGATCAGGGCAATGATGACAGATATAATTATTTAGAGATGAAGAAACCAAAACCAAGACACAAGGAGGCTGAGTAACTTGCCCAAGGCTCACACAGTTACTAACAGCAGGGCCAAGATTCAAACTCCGCTAGTCTGGCTTTTAATGTTGTTGTATTGATTTATTATTCTTTTTAGTCTGTCTTTAAGAGCTCACTTTCCTAGATGTTGTGGAACATTTGAGAGGGATGTGGTATTCTGTCTGAAAGGAGGGGCTGCAAATCACTCTATGCCCAGCAGCTGTGGGATGGAATGGTCAGTCTGTGAGGTCAGTCTCTGTATGTAGTCTTCAGGCTCAAGTCAAGATGTCTCTTCTTGGCCAGGTGCAATGGCTCATGCCTGTCATCTCAGCACTTTGGGAGGCCAAGGTGGTAGGACTGCTTTAGCCCAGAATTTCAAGACCAGCCTAGGCAACATGGTCTCTATTAAAAAACAATAAAATAATTTTTAAAAAGGTATTTCTTTTTAAAATATCTTTTCTCTAAAGATGTATGTACAAGGGTGTTAACTGCAGCATTGTTTTAAGAGTAAAAAGGTTTGAACCAACCTAGATTTTTATCAAAAGTAAGCCAGAAAAGTAAATGATGGTGCAAATACACAATGAAGTAACAGGCAGCTGTAATAAAGAAAGGAAACTATGTACTGACATGGAACTGTTGCCAACATATATCTGAAAAAAAGCAAGGTTCAGAATAGTGTACAGTTTACCATTTGTGCAAAGCAAGGAAAAAGACTACATGTGTTTTTGCTTGTGTAGACAGATCTCTGGAAGAATACACAAGCAACTGTAATACTTGTTGCCTCTGAGTGGGAAGTAGTCACCGTGGGGAAAGGGTGAGAGGCATTTCATTCTATGCCATTTTGTACCTTTCATTTCAAACTATGTGAACATATTGCCTACTCAAAAAGTGTATGTCTGTACTCTCTTAAAAATGAATTACAATATGTAAACTAAAGACAGAACATATAAAAATTGACATATACCCATGCAATCTGTAAGCAAAACACATGTATGGGGAAACAAGAAGTTATTAAATCAAGGTGGTAACAATCTTTTCCTTTTGTTCTCTATTTTTCCAGAATTGTTATGATGTGGTTATAGTAAGTACCTTTAAAGCATTTTTTCCACATTTAACTTACTTCCTCCATGACTCTACCAGTATTTTGATCAGTAATCATGGGCAGAAGAATGGAAATGAAGACTAAGGACTCCAGAATCCCAAAATTCACAGTATATTCAACAAAGAAAAAATCCCTACCATCCTTAAAAAGTTGGCAAAATAGTTTCCAACCCTTTATGAAAATACATGGGGTATAGGCTGGGAGTGGTGGCTCATGCCTGTAATCCCAGCATTTTAGAGGCCGAGGCAGGTGGATCACTTGAGGTCAGGAGTTTGAGACCAGCCTGGCCAACATGGTGAAACCCCATCTCTACCAAAAATATAAAAATTAGCTAGGTGTGGTGGCACTTGCCTGTAATTCCAGCTACTCAGGAGGCTGAGTATTTCAATGTAATCACTTGAACCTGGGAGGCGGAGGTTGCAGTGAGCCAAGATCATGCTATTGCACTTTAGCCTGGGAAACAAAGTGAGACTTCATCTCAAAAAAACAAAAAAGAAAATACATGGAGTATAAAGAACTATAAAAGAATGGTTCTTGGCTGAGCATGGTAGCTCCTTCATGTAATCCCAGCATCCTGGGAGGCTGAGGCAGGAGGGTTGCTTGAGATCAGGAGTTCGAGACCAGCATGGTCAACAGAGCAAGATTCCATCTCTACAAAAAAAAACAAAAAACAAAAAACAAAAAACAACAAAAAAAGCAGTCGAAAAAGGAATGGTTCTCTAGGTAGGCAGTAAAAAGGCAGAGGGAAGCAAATCATTAAATTACATAACGCACAGTTTCACAACCCTAGCAGAGGGCTCCTAGTTTCAAATGACCATTCTTTAATTTCTCATATTTTCCCTCATTCTCATTGCAGGAAACCAAGGATGCCACAGGTTATCCCTAACCTTCTATCTCCTGAACACCAAAACTAGTTTCCTTTCTGTTTAAAAAGGGGAGGTTGGCCAGGCATAGTGGCTCATGCCTGTAATCCCAGCATTTTGAGAGGGTGAGGCAGATAGATCACTTGATGTCAGGAGTTTGAGACCAGCCTGGCCAACAGGGTGAAACCCCGTCTCTACAAAAAAACAAAAATTAGCTGGGTGTGATGGCATATGCCTGTAGTCCCAGCTACTCGGGAGGGTGAGGTGGGAGGATGGCTTGAGTCTGGGAGGTGGAGGTTGCAGTGAGCTGAGATTGCACCACTGTACTCCAGCTTGGGCAACAGAGTCAGATCTTGTCCCAAAAATTAAAATTAAAAATAATGGAGAGGTGGAGAAAAGAGAGAAAACTTTTAATTTAAAAGAAAAATAAAGAAAAAAGGACATCAAGTTGTCATAAAATCATTGCCTGTGTGTTCATGACGTCAGATAAAATAGATTTGGAAACATTCAAATGCCAGCTGAAGTAAAGGAGTCCCTCCCACCCCTGAAACAAGGCAAACAGTGACTCACCTCTGTAATAAAAAGGAAACCCGGCAGTCAGGGGGTTAACAGAGCTCATCTGTGGCCATGATCTGCGGCTTGGCCTCTTAGGCTGACATTCACTTGAAGTCTATCATCTGATACAGTCACTTTCTTGGTTGTAATCTATGAGCTGCTGGTGTTTACTTGTGAGACTCTCTGGGAGCAGGAAGGGAAGGAAGGTAAATACACCAAAGCCCAGCTGAGCAACTGACAGGTTTTACATTTTATTTCCAGGAAATGAGATAGTATTTTCACAAAGAAGAGGTAAGCCATCCTCTCAAAATAGACACTGCCTTCAGAGGCAGCCATGGGGTAGCACCCAACCTATCCAAAACAACTGTCAACGGAGGTGTTTCTGAGGTATCAAAACAGTAACAACAACAAATTAAAAAAAACAGAAGAGAACTCAAATAACTCTTTTGACATGTAGTGAGGCAGAGTCTATGAAGTACCCTGAAGCAGTTGGGTGCCGTGAATCCTGGTGGTGCTTCAGCCATTGATGGCAGCAGGGCTGGCCACCGTGGAAGGCAAGTGACTGAGGGCTTCCTAACTCAAGTCTCTGTCCCACAAGACCTCTCAGTTGACCTTCAGAGCAGCGGAGTCACGGCTAGAGAGAATCCTCCAGACCATCTCAGGCTCCCATTGCCTGGCAGTCTTTCAAATGCCCTTAGAGCATGGTCTTCAGAACAATCTCTTTGCTTTGGAGAAAAAGAAGAGAAATAAATAAATGAGGAGCCTGCATTTCCCTTCCCTGGACTCCCTGCTTCCAGCCTCGCCACCCTGTCTCTTCCTCACACAGCAGCCATAGCGAACTGAGAAAACAGCAGTCAAATCATGTCACTCTCTGCTCAAAGCCCACTCCTCATTCCTCTCACAGTAAGAGCTAAAGTCAAAGTCCTTTCAAAGGCCTACAAGGCCCTACACAATCTGCATCTTGCCCAAGCTTCCTCTCCTCATCTCCTACCCACTCCCCAGCGCTCACTCCACTCCCCAGCACTGGCCTTCTTGCTGCCCCTCCCACATACCAGCATGCTCCCCCTTACCATTCCCTCTTTCCCTACATGGCAGCATGGCCGCCTCCTTCAGAGCTTCCCTCAAATAGTTCCTGCTCAGAGGTGCTTTCCTTGATTACCCTATCAAGAATTGCCCAGGCTTTCACCATCACCCCTTCTCCCCTTCTTGCTTGATTTTTCTCCATAGCATGAATTACATCTAACTTAGATTTTCAACTTTTTACATCCTCAGCATCTAGAACAGTGCCTAGCACAAACCTGGCCCTCAATATATCTGTTAAAGATGTTAAAGAAGGGAATGAATTATATACAGGAATAGGCAGGGAGAGGCGGGACTTCTTCCTGTCTTCAGAGAGGGAGGGGACAAGAAAGGCTATTTACTTACTAACCTCCAGGCTTTTCCAATAGCTTCTGCTTCCTTGTGGGGATCCTGGCCTATGCCAAAGGCACAATAAAGTCACCAACCAAATTGTCCTCTTTCTCTGAGACTGAATTCTGGAATGCTTTGGTAGGGGATTGAAAGGCCTACAGAAGTTATTCGTCTCCCACTTCTGGGTAGCCTTTGAGGTGGTGGGCCTTGGGGCTGGGCATGCCCTCAGCCTTGGAGAGAGAGAATCAAGTGGGGTTCCCTCCCTCTTAGCTAACGGCCTCAACTATTAGCTCACAGAATACAGAAGCCACAAGAAAGAAATTCTCTGGACGCCCCTCAAGCAAACTTCCTTGCCCCACCCCCCGACATGATACTCTTCTTTCTATAAAATAAAGAATGCACCCTTCTCCTCTTAAAGACTAATTGCTTTCTGAGCTCTGTACTCCCTGTCTTCCCCTGCTTTCCAAAGAATCATGCCCTATCCACTATCTTGGCTTTCCAGCATACCCTTCTCTACAGGCTCCTTTCAATCGGTAATTGAACATGCTCGAATCTCGTCTTAAAAAACAACAAAAACTCCATTTCACCCTACTTCCTCCTAAAATACAGCCTTCTTTTGGTGGTGGTCCTCCCCATCTTAGTCACAGCCAAATTTTGTGAAGAAGTTATCTATCCTTTCTGTACTTCCTCACCTCATACTCACTCCCCAATCACCGTAAACTGACTTCTGACTCCACCATCCCCCACAACTTATACTAGATGAAGTCACTGATATCCCACATGCCTGCACACTCAATGGGCAATTTTTCATCTTTATCTTGTTTAATGTCTCAGCAGCATTTCAAACGCTGACTTCTCACTTCATAACTCTTCATAAACACATATTTACTGAAGAGCTACCATGTGCCAAACACTCTTCAACACCCTGAAAATACAAGCAGTAAGATAAAATTCCTGCCCTCAAGGAGTTCAGAAATCTAGAGGCAAGAGTACACTAACAAATATTATTTCAATCTGGTAAATGCTTTCAAAGAAATAATAGGGCAATGTAATGGGGGGGGGGGGTCTACCCTAGACAAGAATGTGGCCAGGAAGGCTCAAAGGACACCATTTAATGTCCTTTTTTTTAAAAAAAAAAAAAAGAGATGGGGTCTGGCTCTTTTGCCCAGGCTGGAGTACAGTGGCACAGTCACAGCTTACTGGAGACTTAAACTCCTGGGTTCAAAGGATGCTCCAGCCTCAGCCTCCTAAGTAGGTGGGACCACAGGCATGTGCCACCATACCTAATTTTTTTTTTTGAGATGGGGGTCTCACTATGTTGCCCAGGCTGGTCTTGAACTCCTGGCTTCAAGTGATCCACTCACCTCAGCCTCCTAAGTAGCTGTGAGGACAGGCGTGTGCCAGCTCTGCCTGCCCCACATCCCTTTTTTCCATCTCTCTCTTTGGCCATTCATCAGTCTGCCCTGCAGGCCCCTCTTCTACTACTCATCCCCTAATGTTGGTGTTTCTCATGGCTAAGAACTTGCCCTTTGGCTCCTAATACCACAGAGGGGTAACAGTGGTTCATCCACTTCCACGGCTCATGATCCCCAAACCCAGAATCTCAACTTGGCCTGTCCTTCAGGCTCCAAATCCATACATTCAAATACCCACTGAACAGCTCCACTGATGTCCTCAGGTGCCTTAAACTTTCCAGTTGAAAACTCAATTTGTCTGCCCCAACTGCTCCTGTTTTAGTAAATGCATCATCATCAACTCAGGTGCCCCAGTAGAAAGAAACCTGGACATGATCTGAGCTCCCTTGCAGTCCCCACAGCACATCAGTCCCACAGACCTGTGGATTCTACCTCCTTAACTACCTCTTGAATCTATCCACTCTGGCCATCCCTGCTGCTACTTCTCTAGCCTAGCCACCATCATCACTGGCCATGATTACTGCCTTTATTCTTGTTCCCAGCACCATGTCGTCTCTTCACTACAGCCAGACTAACCTATCCAGAAAAACACAAACATCAACAGTCAGATCTCCACTTCATATCTTCTGATAGTTTCCCCCTGCCCCTAGACTAACCCTGCAACATGTCTGTAACACCCTTCATGACCCAGTCCTGCCTACTTTTCCAGGCTGAATGCTCAATATTCTCTCTAGCACTCTGTACTTCTCTCAGCCCCTAAAAACCCCTTGCTTTTGCTTCTTGTCCTTTCACCTAAAATATACACTCCATGTCCTTCACTGACTCAGGGAAGCCTTTCCTTGACTTAGCACCCTTTATTTCTCATATTGTAGGACTTTACCGTAAGGAGCCTAGGGGCCTGTACTTAGAGCAAAAGTTCCATGAGGGGTGAGGCTGCACATGCCCCCTTTGCTTTTATCCCCAAGCACTTAGCATTTAGTAGGTGCTAAGAAAAAGGAAAGACCCAGGACTGGGCATGGTGGCTCATGCCTATAACCCCAGCACTGTGGGAAGCTGAGGTGGGCTGATCCTATGGGCCCAGGAGTTCGAGACAAGCCCAGGCAACATAATGAAACCCCATCTCTACAGAATATACAAAAAATTAGCCAGGCATGGTGGCGCACACCTGTAGCCCCAGCTACTAGGGAAGCTGAGATGGGAGGATGCTTGAGCCCAGAAGGCGGAGGTTTGCAGTGAGCTGAGATCATGCCACTGCACTCAGCCTGGGCGACAGAAAAAAAGGAAAGACCCAGAAGAAAGGAAGCAAGGAAGAGATATTTCTTTGGGGTTGGTTCTGGTTCAAGTTTAATGAGACAAGGGTAAAAGCAGTCCAAACTCTCCAGGATACAGAAAGTAACTGAAGTAGAAGCCCTAGCCAGGAAAAGGAGCATGTCTAGTTATATCAGATTTCTTAAGAACCATAGCAGTAGGCAGTTGGACAGAATATATATCCAGCTGATAAGGTATAATCAGCCATTCTCTATGATTAGTTCATAGAATATCAACTTATTTGAGCTTGCTCTAAAAATACTCAGTGTTCATCTAGGGTTAACCAAGAAACTCAAAGAAAAGCTGCTTTGGTTAACGATGCTACTCTATATTTGCACAGGTAGTCTCCCACAATTGACATTCCTGGAAGTAGGTATGAAAAATCATAAAACTACATGTTAGAAGGGAAGGAGGATCCATTTTTTAGAGGGCCAAAATAACTGTGTTTTCACTAAAAATCAAAAAAGGGCAGGAGAAAATTTTACTGTGGGAAATAGCAATGAACAATCTGAAGTGTCTTCTGCTAAACACCAGAGATGGCCAGAACTGCTCACGTTCCATCTCCAGGCCCTTTTCCCAGCCTGATGGACAAGCTAGGCTGGTGGGCTGATAGCTGGGCTGCAGCCTCCAGCAGCAATGGGATCCCACCATGGCCAGCAAGCACTGATTTTCACTTTCAGTACAACATGGTGGGGGGCTCATTGGAATCACTGACTCTCCTGCATTGGACTCCTCAGGGTGTATTTAAAGCTATTGTAGCCCAGCAGTCAAAGTCAGCCCTGGATCTCTCAACTCTGGCATGCATGGTTCCCTCAAACTCAATCTTCCATACATTTAGGGTGTACTGAAAGATGATTAATAGCATCTAGGAAAGCCACTCTCCTAAGCTGTGAAAACTTTTCCGGGTGCCTGCAGGGCGGTAGCAGCTTTTGGTGAAAGGGAGAAGACACTCTACCACAGAGCACAAAGTCAGAGAACAGCCTTTTGACCTCCAGATGGAAGGACCATTCGGAAATCACAAGGATTACAGAGACAATAAACAAGTCAAGGTTCTAGGACTGCCTGGGTTGCTACTCCATACAATCCAATTAATCCCGCAGCAGACTTCTACTAAGTTTCACCAGGTGAATGGTTCCTATGATGCCCTTGTCATTTCAAACTATGTATTCTGAGGTGCCAATAAGAGTGATAGGGGAAAAAAATTAGGCCAGGCGCAGTGGCTCACACCTGTAATCCTGGCACTTTGGGAGGCTGAGGCAGGTGGATTGCTCGAGCTCAGGAGTTCAAGATCAGCCTGGGCAACATGGCGAAATCCCATCTCTACAAAAAATACAAAAAATTAGCTGGGTGTGGTGGCACGCTCCTGTGGTCCCAGCTACTTGGGAGGCTGAGGTAAGAGGATTACCTGAGCCCAGAAGGCCAAGGCTACAGTGAGCCGTGATCATGCCACTGCACACCAGCCTTTTTCAAAAAAAAAGAAAAGAAAAGGAGTGACAAGGGAAAGGAATTAAACAGAGGAAAAACCACATCTTGATGACAAGGAAGGATACTAGGACACAAAAGAAGAGAAGGAAAAAAGAAGGGAGATGAATAGGGAAGTGGTGATAGAAAAATTAAAAAGCTTCTAGTAACAAGTCTGATAATGTTCTATCCCATTACAATTTTGCAAAGCATACTTTTGCTTTTCTTCTTCTTTTTTGTTTTTTTGAGACAAAGTCTCTCTCTGTTGCCCAGGCTGGAGGGCAGTGGCATGATCTCGGCTCACTGCAACCTCCGCCTCCCAGGTTCAAGCGATTCTCCTGCCTCAGTCTCCTGAGTAGCTTGGATTACAGGTGTGCGCCACCACACCGGGCTAATTTTTGTATTTTTAGTAGAGATAGGGTTTCACCATGTTGGTCAGGCTGGTCTCAAACTCCTGACCTCGTGATCCGCGCCCCCTCAGCCTCCCAAAGTGCTGGGATTACAGCCATGAGCCACAGCGCCCGCCCTGCATACATTGTTTAAAGTAAAAAAAATCTTAAGAGCCGGGTGCGGTGGCTCACGCCTGTAATCCCAGCACTTTGGGAGGCAGAAGTGGGCGGATTACCTGAGGTCGGGAGTTCAAGACCAGCCTGACCAACATGGAGAAACCCCATCTCTACTAAAAATACAAAATTAGCCAGGCATGATGGTGCATGCTTGTAATCCCAGCTACTTGGGAGGCTGAGGCAGAAGAATCTCTTGAACCCAGGAGGCGGAGGTTGTGGTGAGCTGAGATTGCGCCATTGCACTCCAGCCTGGGCAACAAGAGTGAAACGCCGTCTCAAAAAAAAAAAAAAAAAAAAAAATCTTAAGAATATAGTGTTATATGCTATCTGAGTATAAGCATGTGGACACTCCCACCTCATCCTGACCTTGCCAAGATCCATTTTCCCTTAGACAAACACTGTTTTATACAAGGCAGACAGAAATGCTAATTTCATGCAAATGACCCTGATTCTCCAGGGACAGGACTGAGTAGGTTACAACTACCTGCTAACAAGTATTCTGTCTGGAAGAGAGAGGATTACTGCTGCCACTCCCTCAAACATCCCTTTAAAAGGCTGTCTTTCAGCAAAGGAGGATGGGCAATATCAGGGAAAGCCTTACAGATAGGCTGATGGGTACTCTTCAGAGCCTGGGCTTTGCCAGTTTCTCCTGTCCTGTGTTGAGACCACCCTCTACTTAGCCTATAGGAAGCTGGCAGGAGATACAGGCCATGTGGTCTAACCTGGGTCCATCTTCCCAGACACCCCCAACCTCTGGAGGGGTCTTTGTGTCACAGATTCACACAATAGTTCACAAATGCCTCTCCCCACCTCAGCACATGTGAAGGCCATGGCACAGTCTCACTAGTAGCCGCAATTCACTATTACAGTAGCAAGGGGCCAGGCGCGGTGGCTCATGCCTGTAATCCCAGCACTTTGTGAGGCTGAGGGGGGCACATCACCTGAGGTCAGGAGTTGGAGACCAGCCTGGCCAACATAGTAAAACCCCATCTCTACTAAAAATGCAAAAATGAGCTGGGCGTGGTGGCGTGCACCTGTAATCCCAGCTACCCAGGAGGGTGAGGGAGAAGAATCACTTAAACCCTGGAGGGGGAGGTTGCAGTGAGCCCAAATCGTGCCACTAAACTTCAGCCTTTCAGCCTGGGCAACAAAGCAAGACTCCGTCTCAAAAAAAAAAAAAAAAAAAAAAAAAAAAAATAGCAGCAAGAGAGCTAAGGAATGTAGTTTGAAAAAGCCCCTTGGTTGAAAATCACTGTTCTAAAGGACCAAGATTTTATTTCTACATTGCTTGTTTTTTTCTGAGTACAACCTAAAGAAACTGTTAGGAAAAGCAAAACACAAGAGTTTTAACACTCTTGTCAACCAACTAACATCGAATGAGAACGGAAGAAACAGGAGGGGAGCAGCTGACAGAAGACTGCTCTCTCACCTCACCAGCTCCAGAGGGAGATCCTCTATAGGGATTTCAAAAAAAACTTTTCCATTCAGAAAAAATCTCACGTCAATATCCCAGAGAGCCACATTGACTCATGATACAAGACTTACTGAATGTCTCTTATCTGTCCTAGCTCCAGAGCATCCAACTCCAACTCAGGACCCAGCATCCTAACATTCCCATCCTCCTCCTCCCCTCTGATCTCACACAAGAGATCAATGGCTAATCAGTCATGAGACTCTACTCCTCCCACTGACATGTGAAACTTCAATAACCAGCCCAGAAGGCCTAGAAGTGAGGCTGCTCTTGGTAAAATCAGAATACAGGCATGTCTGTATGGGCAACCCCCTGCTACCACAGGCAGGCAGGTCTCTGAATTTATAAGAGCAATTCCTGCTCCAGGGCCTACAGTGTTGGGACTCTGACAATTACAGGCTTGCCAATCCTAGTTTCCAGATCCTAAATTTGGTCCTTTTAAAAAATTCCCATGCAACAGGGATTAAACCAGCTTTCAATTGGCCCTGGAATATGGAAGGAAGGTTGGTATTTAAACTGAGAATTTTCTCTAAACCCAGTGAAGCTGTTGATAGCTCTGGCATGTCTTTCCCTAAATCAGGTCTCAGAAAACCTGTCTGTCTCTAGAGAAAACTTCAAAGCTGCATTCAGTGCGATAACTACAGAAACCAAGATGGGTGCCAGAACTGCTCCCAGCCAATGCATGTAACAGGGAAGCTGACTCGTTTTACTGTGTAGCCCCCTAGTGTTACCAAAAAAGTGAGAGACACCCTCTTTAGCCTTTGGAGAGAAAAGGGGGATCTGTTATTACTCTGCAGAATTAACTCTGTGTAATAGGAGTCAGACTTAAACTTAGGACACAGGGCCCAGGGCCCTTCTTTCCTTTTTTTTGAGACAGAGTCCCACTCTGTCATCCAGGCTGGAGTGCAGTGGTGCAATCTTGGCTCACTGCAACCTCTGCCTCCCAGGTTCAAACAATTCTCTTGCCTCAGCCTTCTGAGTAGCTGCGACTACTGGTGTGCGCCATCACGCCCGGCTAATTTTTGTATTTTTAGTAGAGACGGGCTTTCACCATGTTGGCCAGGATGGTCTCGAACTCCTGACCTCGTGATCTGCCCACCTTGGCCTCCCAAAGTGCTGGGATTACAGGCATGAGCCACCGTGCCCAGCCTTTTCTTTCCCTGATGTTTTGTGAAGCCATTTGCCATGCTTAGATTGCAGGGAAGGAACTTAGGTGGTAGACTGGGCGAAGAAAGCCCATGGGTGTCCCTAGGTCCACCCCACAACCCCGTCCCCCGACTCAGCTGATCTTGGCCAGATCTGGGTTCCTAGATCACTGCTCCTCTCAAAAAGGGAAAGAGGGAAGAAAAAAACATTCGCAAAGCCTCTGTAGATACTTTCTAAGCCTTGACATCAGGTGAATATTATGTCTTGTGTGGGCCACACTGGGAACTGGGGCAGGACAGGTCACTGCTTCTCATGCCTGTGTTTTGCTTGTGCTACTGCCTCTGCTTAGAAAGCTAACCTCCTAGGGAACCTTTAAGGCTCATTCAAATGTCATTTCCTTGATGAAGCTTTTTCCCATACCTGCACCTCCCCAGGCCAAATCAGGTGTGTCCCCTTCCTTTGAAGTTTCATAGCACCCTGATAAGGAACTCATCACACTATCTACTTGCCTTTCTATCTCCTCCGACAGACTGTTTGTGCCGTAAGGGCTGAGATAATGTCTTATTTATCTTTTTCTCCTGATGCCTAGTGTAGTATTCCTATAAATGCTTATGGAGTGATGGGAGGTGAAAAGGAAGAACAATGGGATTCTGCCAGATCAAGTAGCTCTTGGAAGTGAAAATCTGTGGGGGCTTAAATTTAGGCACAAAACCCAGTAGCATACAGCTGTTAGTAAAGTGGTAAAACTTCAGTTCCAAAGAACCAACTTTCAAAGTCCACTCTGCCCTCCCACAGGTCAGAATGTCTTCCTTGGGCATAAGAGGCTCAGACACACGTCCTGCTCAGCCTCTGTGACAAGCCTGCTGCCTCCATTCTGGCTGACCAGCCGAGGGCCAGTTTCAAACCACAGGTGCTTGCAAGTCAGCATCAGATTCCTGGCCCTACTATCCTATTTATAACTCACTGTATACTTAACTCAAGGTTTTTTCAACACCTGGACAGCAACTGAAGTGTCTTGACAACAGCACCATCTAGTGATTGGTAGAGCAAAACGTCTGACTGTGTGTATTTTTTTAAATCACATCTTTATTTTATCCCCACAACCAAGGCACACATACTTAGCCTCCCACTTCCCTGCTGCTCAAATAACAGTTGCGGTTAATTCTATCTCAACTCTTCCTCTCATGCATTATCTTTAACTCCCTTTACTCCTCCCCATTTATTCCATCTCTTCCCTAGTTCAAGAATTGTTTATCTGACTCTTTCTCTTTCCAAAAATATTTGTTGAAGTTTGGAAGTAAATAAGTCCTTTCTTGAGGGGTAGGAATTCTCACACCCACTCACCTTTTCGTTCCCTAATGAGAACAATTCGTCGTTCTTTCACTTCTGAGCTCAGATTATTTACCATCTTATTAATGCAATTGTCCAGAACCAAAGAGTACGTTTTGGACTTAATGTCTTTCCGACAAATGGGGCATTCTATCTTCCGCTTCATCCATTCATTGATACAGTAGGAGCAGAAACTGTGGGCACAGTTCAAGGTGACAGCCTACAATAGGAGTGTGGACACACATATCAGAACTTTCATGCTTACTTTCTCAGGATGCTTGTGATCTCAAAGTTAGGACAGGAGTGAATTTCAAAGGCCAAATGGAAAATTAACAACAATCCCATCTTGAGGGCTTATAAAGAGTATCAGAATCATTCTTGGGGTTGGGCTGGGAGTGATTGCTCATGCCTATAATCCCAGCACTTCGGAAGGCCAAGGTGGGTGGGTCACCCGAGGTCAGGAGTTCGAGACCAGCTTGGGCAACATGGTAAAACCTCGTCTCTACTAAAAATATGAATATTAGCCAGTCACAGTGGTGCACACCTGTAATCCCAGCTACTCGGGTGGCTGAGGCATGAGAATTGCTTGAACCCAGGAGATGGAGGTTGCAGTGAGACAAAATCATACCACTGCACTCCGGCCAGGGTGACAGAGGCAGAAATCGTTTTTAGGGTTGGGAAATTTTTTTTTTTTTTGAGACGGAGTCTCGCTCTGTCCCCCAGGCTGGAGTGCAGTGGCGCGATCTTGGCTCACTGCAGGCTCCGCCTCCCGGGTTCACACATTCTCCTGCCTCAGCCTCCCGAGTAGCTGGGACTACAGGCGCCCGCCACCACGCCCGGCTAATTTTTTGTATTTTTAGTAGAGAGGGGGTTTCACCGTGTTAGCCAGGATGGTCTCGATCTCCTGACCTCGTGATCTGCCCGCCTCGGCCTCCCAAAGTGCTGGGATTACAGGTGTGAGCCACCACGCCCGGCCTGGGTTGGGAAATTTTAAGCTTTATGTTAGACAATTCTTTTCTTTTCTCAAAGTTAAGGTCACAGACTCAGGCTCCAGGCAGGCTGATTTCTCTTTTTCAGTCCACCAACTTAGACCACGCTCCCAATGTGGGCTGGCCACTTTGCAGACAAAATGTTACTGGATATGAGTAGGACTATTAAGTGCGTGAATGTTTACACCTGTAATCCCAGCACTTGGGGAGCTGAAGAAGGTGGACTGCTTGAGCCCAGGAATTTGAGACCAGTCTGAGAGACATGGTGAAACCCCATCTCTACAAAAAAAGGAAAAAAAAAATAGCCGGGCATGGTGGCAGTCTGTAGTCCCAGCTACTCAGGAGGCTAGGGTGGGAGGATCACTTGAGCCTGGGAGCTAGAGGCTGCAGTGAGCCATGATGGCATTACTGCATTCCAGCCTGGGCAACAGAGTGAGACACTGTCTGGAAAAAACAAACAAACAAACAAAAACAAATAATAAAAATTATTATTTTCCACCAATCTGATGCTTTTATAAAACAAATTTTTTAAAAAGAAAAACAAATTTATGTCTTGCTAATTAACATATGAAAGGAAACACATACTAAATATTAAGTATACAGAATTATATAAGATATCATCTCTAAAACTAAAAAAGTAAAATAATATAGAAGGCAACTAAAAATGCTGGGCAAAAAAAGAAACTAAAAAAGTAAAAATGTAGTGGGTTCATTGACAATGCCTGAATATCTAAGTAATGTGCCAATGAAGAGAGAAAGCAAAAGGAAGCCTGTATTTGTGGGGCTCCTCTGAGTAATCCCTCTGGTCAATTTCTGCCTGAGCCCTTTTCACTCAGAAGAATACAAACCTTTTTCTTTGTTACTCTTGTTTATGTACATCTCCTAAGATACAACTTTTTCTGAGGCTCAAAAATGCTCATTCCTGCTCTTAGGATAACAGTGCAAAATAACACAGATATTACATATTTTTCAAATGCCAAGTTGAGCACAGAAGCTAGGAAACATTGTGTTTATTACATGAGACAAGCTCTCGTAAACAGTACTGAAAACCTATCTGATAAAAATGAAGCATCTGGCCGGGATCACTGTAATCCCAGCACTTTGGGAGGCCGAGGCAGGCAGATCACCTGAGGTCAGGAGTTCGAGACCAGCCTGGCCAACATGATGAAATCCCATCTCTACTAAAAATACAAAAAAATTAGCCAGGTGTGGTGGCGGGTGCCTGTAGTCCCAGCTACTCGGGAGGCTGAGGCAGGATCACATGAATCCAGGAGGAGGAGGCTGCAGTGAGCCGAGACTGCGCCACTGCACTCCAGCCTGGGCAACACAGTGCGACTCTGTCTCAAAAATAAACAAATAAATAAATAAATAAATGAAATAAAACATATTTCTGAGACGAATTTTAAGAGGTGAACAGTAGAGTAGATAAGATAGTATTCTGTAAACAAAACATAGGTCAAGTTGTTTACGTCTTATATGTTTCTGCAGATGCTCCAGGTTGGCTAACTCATCATTTATTTCAACCCCCATTCCTTGTCTTCCTCTTATAGAGTCCATAAGCCCTGTCAAAACAACATAGAACTTCTCCAAAGTAGAGAATCAGATGACTAGAAATTATGGGAGAAGTTACGATCTGAAGTCTAAATGGACCCAGAGCAAAAGAAACAGTTCTGCCCAGGAGAGATTTTTCAAGAGGCTAACAGACCCAACTTCCCTAAAGATCACCTGAGAAAAGAAAGCTGTGTGTATATGCGTTGTCCTTTTTTTTTTTTTTTTTTTTTTGAGACGGAGTCTCGCTCTGTTACCCATGCTGGAGTGCAGTGGTGTGATATCGGCTCACTGCAAGCTCTGCCTCCTGGGTTCAAGCAATTCTTCTGCCTCAGCCTCCCGAGTAGCTGGGATTACAGGTACACACCACCATGCTTGGCTAATTTTTGTATTTTTAGTAAAGACGGGGTTTTGCCATGTTGACCAGGCTGATCTTGAACTCTTGACCTCAGGTGATCCGCCCACCTTGGCCTCCCAGAGTGCTCGGATTATAGGCATGAGCCATTGCACCTAGCCTACATTTTTCTTTCTCTTTTTCTTTTTTTTCATGCCTTGCTCTGTCGCCCAGGCTGGAGTGCAGTGGCTTGATCTCGGCTCACTGTAGCCTCTGCTTCCCGAATTGAAGTGATTCTCCTGCCTCAGCCTTCCGACTAGCTGGGACTACATACACACACCACCATGTCTGGCTAATTTTTGTAGTTTTAGTAGAGATGGGGTTTCACCATGTTGGCCAGTCTGGTCTCGAGCTCCTGACCTCAGGTGATCCTCCTGCCTCGGCCTTCCAAACTGCTGGGATTACAGGTGTGAGCCACTGCGCCTGGCCTTCTTTTTAAAGGAATCTGAATAGCACTGTCATTCAGCAACTTGAGTCTAACATTTGTGGTCTAAGGTGAACTGGTCACAAATGGCAGAATTTGTCAAATAAATAAGCCAGTGCAAAAATATGATAGGCTAACAAATGGTAGAGGTTTCATTTCCATAAGGAGCCTCAGAGTCCCTGAAATATATTCAACTTGGGCCCTGAATTCCCAAAGTGACCACATTTTAATGATGTTTACCCCCTCGTTTAAAAGGTTGCACTATAAGCATATTCTCGGCATTGTGCCCATTCAGAGTAAAGAAAGAATAGCTTTTATTGAGCAGTTTTATTCTGATACTTCCAAAATCTAATTTGGCCCTGTTTTCTCCTCAACAACAAAGAGATAAAGGCTTCACTGCAGCTAAAAATGTTAATCATACCAAATAAACATTTAAGAACAGATGAAATGCCAAAAAAGGACAGTGAAGGGAAAGAAGATTATAAAAACAAATGAGAGGTGGTCATCTCTAGAGGTGACTTTGAAATCAAATAGTTATAAGTTCCTGGAAGAAAATCTCTTCAGAATGTTCCCCTATAGTAGAAGCAGCCTGTGTAACCCAGGCTCCATTCAGGGTTGGGAGAATAAGAAGGGGTCGGCTGGGTGTGGTGACTCACACCTGTAATCCCAGCACTTTGGGAGCCCGAGGTGGGCAGATCACCTGAGGTCAGGAGTTCGAGACCAGCCTGGCCAACATGGCAAAACCCCATGTCTACTAAAAATACAAAAACTTAGCCAGGCGTGGTGGCATGTGCCTGTAATCCCAGCTACTCGGGAGGCTGAGGCACAAGAACTGCTTGAGCCCAGGAAGTGGAGGTTGCAGTGAGCCGAGATCGTGGCACTGCACTCCAGCCTGAGTTGACAGAGTGAGACTCTGTCTCAAAAAAAAAAGAAGGGGTGAGCAACTGTTCATAATTACCTCAATGAAGTATTCTGAACAAATAATACATTGGAGCTCATTCTCTAGCACATCATTCATGTGGCTGAGAACTTCTTCCTTCTGTGCTTGCACCTTCTCCTTCTCTTCCTGCAAGACACACAATCCTACCTGTCATTCAGAGAACCAACAAAAATGCAAAATGGGACAGGGAGCAGGGTCAATTATTTAGAAGAGGATTCAGTCTTAATGAATGATTCATTCTGGTGCAGCAACATTAAGAATAGAACACTTTCCCTAAGGGTTATTGTTTCTCAATAATTGTTTCCTAATACAGAACACTAATCTCCTTTCTTTCCTCTTCCTACTTGCTATGATCTGAATGTTTGTGCTTCCTCCCAAATTCCCATGTTGAAACTTATTTTCAAACATGATGGTATTAAGAGGTGGGGCCTTTGGGAGGTAACTAGGTCATGAGGGCTCTATGCTCATAAGTGGGGTTAGTGGCCTTAAAGGGGCCCAAGGAGAGCTCGTTTACCCCTTCAACCATGTAGGGACAGACATGGCAAGACTCCACCTATGAATCAGAAGACAGCCCTCACCAGACACCAAATATGCCAGCATCTTGATCTTAGATTTCCCAACCTCCAGTACAGTGAGAAATAAATTTCTGTTGTTTTTAAGCTACGCAGTTTATGGGTCTTTTTTGTAGTAGCCTGAATGGACTAAAATACCACTTTTTCAGTATTTGCATTGCAGTTTCTGTCTCCTTCCCCAAAATTAATCAAATGAGAAAAATGCAGGTGGCATACTAACCACACCAACCACCCAAGACCAGATGGGACATTAAGTAGTTTATAGCAAGCTGTAGTTCAGACGTTACATAAGATTATCCCGAACAATTAAAAACTCACTGGACAAGAAAAGAGGCATGAATAGTCCAGAGAGGCAGGAAACTTGAATTAGTTATAAAGTTGCTGTGTTCTTTGCAGCTGCCTTTTCTATAAAGTAAGGTACACCTCTGGAGGCAGAAGGCTGGAGAGAGGCCTCTTGAATTACCTTCAGGCTCCATGCTCTAATACCTGCCACTTCCCACTCCTGCAGAGGCCTGCAGTACCATCTCCCCGGCTTTCCCCAAGAGGTCAGACTGCGTGTGGACACAGTTTTTAAGGAGGCTCCTAGGTATGCTCTCTTGAAGCAGACATTTATTTTAGCACTTCATCCCCAAAACAAAAAGCATTAAGAGCCCCTGAGGGGGAGAGGATAGGCCATTTGAGGTATATTTGAGTGGCTGGCTCATTTTTCATAATTTTATTTTCTTTTCCACTCAAAGCAAAGACTGGCAGACTGCTTAGGACAGTGAAGAAGGTCTGGACCCATTTCTAACTATAGTCAAATTCCCTGAGAACTTATGAATCACTGAGTTTAAAAAGATGTGGCAGTTTCTTGGAGGTTGGAGAGGAAGGTATTATGTGATTTAAACAGGAAATCAAACCAATTAAAACAAGTCCCTCCTTCAGCTCTAGGTTGGTACATGGAGGGGGTGGGATGACAAATGCAGTCAGACTCAGGTATTAATTTCAAGTCAGAGGTTGCAAATTGGTGGCCTGTGGACTGGATCCACCCTGCAGACTTGTTTAGTTTGGCCTTCATATTAAAGAAAACACACACAAAAAGCTGAAGTTGTTGCCAATATTTAAAATTTGGGATATTTCACTTAAACATTTGGACTTTCATCTGCTGTGGAAAAATCAGAAGATCTGACAACACTGGGCCTGCACTTCTGGATGGCAACAATTGGCTGAGCAGAGAAGAGTTGCCTCCTGGGATGGGGGTGTGGGCAAGTACCCCATCCAATGAGCCATAGCCCGCACAGCTCCCTACTGTGTTCTTACATTCAGGCCACTTCGCTCACTTTGATTACCAGTCTGGCCCTGGTGGGCATTTAAGTTTATAACCCCTAATTCAAGAGTTCTCCTGATTTGACATGGGAAGGAACTGCATTAAGTAATTCACTTTACTTTATGTAATTCAAATTACATAGTTCAGGAGGAACTATTTCTTGACTACAATATTCCTCAGTCTGTATCAGTGACACACCCTGAAGGAGTACCCACCATAGACAAAGGACTAGAATGCAGGATGCAAGTGCCGTATTCCCAGCATTTTGCTTCTTAACAAGGGAAGGAAATAGATGTTGTCTGACAGGCAGAACCTGCTATAGGCCTCTATAATTTTATAGATTATTTCCCCAGAGGCAAGGAGCAGCCATAATTTCTCTCTTCATTCTCCATAGCAACCCTTGCACTGTTAAAAATGCTGAGTTGCATGCACTAACCAAATTCTAAACTTCCATCTTCTTTCCAGTACCTTGGTCTGCTCTAATTCTTTGTTCTTGGCTTGAATGATTGCTTCAAAGTCCTTCTTGCTGCGATTTAGCTCTTCCATTAGAGCCCAATGCTGCAAAAACATAGCAGACACATACTCAGGATGAACTACAATGCATCCTTCCTTTTAGCCATAAACATGCCTGTTCTCTCCCTCTAGTTAGTGACTCTGGTTCAGGGATCGATAAATTGGCAGTCTCAAAATAATACCTTTATTCCATCGGGCTATCTTACCTACCTGCTGCTTTTTTCAGAGGAGAGGGCAGTTAGGGAAGGCGGCCACCAAATGCACTAGGGCCTCTAAAACTAACCCAACATTGGTGGCCATCCAAGTCAACTGAAGAACTTTCACTGTGTCCCACAGTCTGCTTCTATAGGTTTGGCTTGGAGCCCAGAAATGTGCTTTTTTTTTAAAGGCCACCCAAGTGATTCTGGGAACAGTATTTAAGAACTAGTAAGTAATTAAAAGCTATTCAGAACTGGAAGCGGCTTTTATGAAATAATCAGGAGGAAATGGGAATCAGCGGAATTAGACAGTCATTTTTATTGAAATAAAAAAGATCTTTAACCTATTTATTCTACAAATCACACATTACATGCTCATAAGACAATGCTGCCTGAACCCTGCCAGTGTCTTCTGGAAGAAGGCACACCCAGGAGCTAACAGCTCATTCATTGTGACTAAATGCCTATGATGAATGTCAAGAGGTTCCACATATATGAAACATAATTTATGAGTACTCTCATGCTTAAGTATAGCTTATACTTTAGAATCTCACCTCAAATTATTTTTAAAAGAAGGTGGAGTAAAGTTAAGTATTTTTGAAAAGATATTATTCAAGAACCAAATTTTAAAATGTGTGATCTCCTGACAAAAAAAAGCAGTTATGTCAGAAGGCCTGGGTCTTCAACTTGACTCACTAATTAGATATGTGTATTTTAACTTTCTCATCTATAAAATGGGAAAATATGGCCGGGCGTGGTGGCTTATAGTACCTGTAATCCCAGCACTTTGGGAGGCTGAGCTGGGTGGATCGCTTGAGCTCAGGAGTTTGAGACCAGCCTGGGCAACATGGTGAAACCCCATCTCTACCAAAAACACAAAAAATTTGTCGGGCATGGTGGCGCATGCCTATGGTTCCAGCTACTCAGGAGGCTGAAGTGGGAGGATCACTTGAGCCCAGAAGGCAGAAGCTGCAGTGAGCTGAGATTGCACCACTGCACTCCAGCCTGGGTGACAGAACAAGACAATGTCTCAAAATAAAAATAAAAGGAAATGGGAAAATAGATGCCCCCTCCTCCCTCAGTGTTCATAAGAAAATAACAGGTATGAAAAGCATTTAGAGAAGTTTTTTGAGCTGTATATAAACGCATCTTTTTATTTTCTTTTCCACTCAAAGCAAAGACTGGCAGACTGCTTAGGGCAGTGAAGGTCTGGACCCATTTCTAACTATAGTCAAATTCCCTGAGAACTTATGAATCACTCGGTTTAAAAAGATGTGGTGGTTTCTTGGAGATTGGAGAGGAAGGTATTATGTGATTTAAACAGGAACTCAGTTATAAAAGATTATTATAAAAACAGTTTTTATAATGGTCTGGTAAAGAACAGCTTTCAAAAGTATCAGCATGGTGGAACAAAAAACCACCATTGCATGAGAGTGGCATGTCCCCCAGGCATGATGGTATAGAACCATGACCTCAAAGTATCACTTTTTTTTTTTTTTTTTTTTTTGAGACGGAGTCTTGTTGCCCAGGCTGGAGAGCAATGGCATGATCTCAGCTCACTACAACCTCCACATCCCGGGTTCAAGCAATTCTCCTGCCTCAGCCTCCCAAGTAGCTGGGATTACAGGCATGCGCCACCACGCCCGGCTAATTTTGTAATTTTAGTAGAGACAGGGTTTCTCCATGTTGGTCAGGCTGGTCTTGAACTCCCTACCTCTGGTGATCCGCCTGCCTTGGCCTCCCAAAGTGCTGGGATTACAGGCATGAGCCACCGTGCCCGGTCTAAAAGTATCACATTTTAAGCTAATAAATGCATGGCCAAGTAGCCCATGCAAAATGATAGTGTGTTTTCCTGTCTCAGGAGAGGGTGCAGGGTACTTAGTGATCCCTCAGGGATTTCCAACTAGCAGAACCACATTCTTTTTCAATTTCAAAACAATGTCTGAATATTAACTGAATAATGCTCCAAATGGGAAACATGCCTACTCTCCCACCCTAGAAAATAAACAAGCTCAAAAAATAAAATTCTAAAAAGATTGAATTTATTTTCATCTAATTCTTTCCAAAGCTGTTTGTGCAACCCTCAAGGAGATCAAGACAGGCACCCTGTCGTGCTTACAATACTGTATGACTGTTAGCACTGTAAGGTTGGGAAGTAGGTTTACGATAAAAGGATAAATTCCCCTGAACAAATTCCTATGCGATTTGCTCACTCTCTCCAATGAGATTTGAACCATCCTAACTAAATGGCACTAAACTACTAATCATAATACATAAAAGGTAGAAGACACAGTAGGTTTTAAAGATGCAAAAGAGCACACACACACAAAAAATCAAATGAGAGTAGTCAGGTTAAATTAAATAAATTACAGGCAATCTTTTAGGAGAATTTTAGTCCTGTTGAGCTTTACCCTTTCAATAAATTGATATGTGTTGTTGATTGTTAAACTGCACATTCTCAACCTGGCCTAAAATGCTTAACTGGAACATTCCCGAATTGTTTCTGGTTGGCTACAGCTCAGGAACATTGTGGTAACAGAGGCCTTCACGGGCCCTAGTGGCCGAGTCATACCTCACATTTTCCCTCTGCTGCCCTCACCTTTCTGGAAGTGGAGCCACTTCCCCAGAGAGCCTCTTAACTGCTAAAGCTCCATTCCATCTTCACCAGAGCAACTTCTGCTCAGACGAAGATGTAAGTTTTCATGCCGAGGTCTGGCATGTTTGTAAGCTCTAAATCTCTGATCTGATGGTGTGAGCAGCTGCCACCTGCTCTGTTTACAGACTGGGGATGACACAGAGGTATGGGCTAAGCAGCAAAGGCAGCCAGTGGTCATGTGATGCCTGGTTGCTCCCCACTCCACAGCCCACTATAATCTTAGTACTATGGCAAAGTTACCTCCTGTAGAGCCTGGGCCAGCTGTTGCTTCAGGTCCTCTTCTCCTTGCGCTATCTCCAAATCCTGCAAAGCCAAAACAAAATGGAAGGTTTCTCTGCAGGGAAAAGAAAAAAGGAACACAATCCAGCAACAAGCAGGGCAGACCAGCTAGTATGAGCATCTGGAAACAACAGGGGTGAGGGAGCAGGTGGAAAATCTCCTGTTTTACTTCAAGCTGTTGGCAGTAAAGAATTTGAGCAGAGTTATCTGCTCGAATACTGCACACTTCAGGACTGTCAGCTTTAAGCCACCAATTGGGTTGTTCTGGAAATACTACGGCCTAACAGTCCAAGCCTCCTTCATGGACTAATGCCATGATTCCCAAAAGGATGTAAACTGAGAACTTCTGAGCCCCCAAATACCTAAACTCAGATGTAATCCCCAGTGCTGGCACTCACAACATCTAGCATGCTTCTTTTCCCTCTACTCTGGCCATCCTGTCTCTCATTCTGAGTCTTTACCACTTCAGTTTATACACTGCTCCTCTGCTCCTTCTCTCTCCTTGCCTGAGCTTATGCTGTATTTCCTCATCAGCCCCCTCCAATATGGAAGCTTTCCAGGTGATCATTAACCTACATGTCCAGCACCTTCCAAAAGAACTTCTGGGCCGTTCTGTCCTTAAGAATTACCTACCCATTTAATATGCCAACTTGAAATTGTTCTCTAATTTACTATATTGACTGAAAACTATTCTCTGATTACATCATGTGTATGAAACATCTTGCCTCCTCAACAAGATAAATTCCTTAATGGCAAAAACCATTTGGTAAGCATCTTTATAACCACCAGAATTCCCTAGTACCAGGCAATTTGAGTACTTAAAAAAAAAAAAAAGTGTTAAGGAGCAAGGGTTTAATGAGCTTCTAAACAAGTAGTAGGGGATAGGATAAATCCTTAGGGCTTGGTGGGCAGAGGGAGATGCAGCTGATAAACAAGGGACTAGATACACTTCACTATGAGCAATATATACATGACCAACTCATACCCAGAGAAATTCTCTAAACCAATCCTTTCGCCTTTAACATTTTGGTACAGAAAAAGATTTTGCAGCTACACCTTGAGGCATGTCCAGAGCAGCCACAAATATTAATCAACAGTAACTTGTTCCTGAACATATTAGCCTTTACAGAGAGTTCTGTCCTGGTGAAGGTGTGATATACTAAACACGTAGACACAAACCACCCTCTATTAATTTCAAGAACTAGTCTAGGCTGGATAAGGGAAGCAAAAAGGTACACATAAGCAAGCAGTGTATACTCTCAAAAGACCTATTTAATCCATGGCCTTTGCTAATACTACCACTTCAAGGGGATAGCAGAGATCAGAATGAAATTTATAAATTGCTCAGAAATAAGCCAACACTACCCCTGGCTGTTCCTCACCCTGAGCAACCCAAACAAAAAGCTTATTCACTGTAGTTGTGACTGGTCTGTCTGAGTTCTAAGTCAACAATGGGGAATTCTTGACATTCAATATTATCTGAGCAACTGGGTGGGAGCAAAATGTGCGGTTCCTGCCAGATAGGAAATGACATTTTGAGCAGGGACAGGATCTGCTCTAGCCTAAAGCTTTGTGCAAGAGCTTGTCATCTAAGCAAATGACTGAGGGATGGAAACACATTTGGTCTTACCTTTATACAGGTAAGACAGTCATTATTTTACCTTCCTACTATAGGCACTCTGGAAGGTGGTTTATCATTCAACCCAATAATGCAGTCATGGTGCATCTGTCCCATCACATGCTGGCTGCTCAAAATAGAAACAAAAACATTTTCTGCCTTTTTAGCCCCTCACCTCCTGGCTTAGCTACAGAGTTAACTAACCTTTATAGCTAACAAACTGTCAGGTACCAGGGCAGAGGAACCAGCTGACCTGTACCTGCCCTGAGACTAAGTGATTTGGCCTTGGCCACAGAGCAAAAATAGGTAAGTCTTGAAGACAACTACTGATTTAATTGGACTCTACTGTGGTTTTGTGGCATCTTGACCTTCACCTAACTTCCCCCTGAATTCATGTTGGTTCTGAGTTGCCTCAGCTTTGCATCCTGAGATAAGTTATGCCCTGGCTGGCTCTGCTGGTCACTTTACCCTATCTTGGCACTCTAACCCTGCTCCTGATCTCATCAGCATGCTGAAGCCTTAACCCTCTACTCAGTCCCCTTCCCTTATCTCAAAAGTTTACTGTTCCCATTCCATTTCCTGTCTTTGGTGCTCAGAATTTGGTACCTGGCCCAGAAACTGAGAACTCTGGCCAGAGGCTCATGAAGTGCCTGCCCCACCCCTGAAGACCACTCTTGCCCTTCCCTTCCGTGTGGTACCTGAAGATGCTGTTCCTCTTCCTGGAAAGTCTTCTCTAGTTGCTCCACTCTTGCCTGCTGCTGAGCCTGCTCTGCACACAGCTGGGACTGTAAGTCCTGCAGTTCCTGCTCCATTTGCACAATTTTCTTTGAGTTCCCCTTTTGGGTCTGCTTTTTCACATTCATAACGGCTTCATGTTTTTCCTGCATCTGTATTTTCAGCCTCAGAATCCTGGACATGGTCACCTTAAACATCTGTAAGCCTCTCTGAGATGCTGAAGAGTTTGAGGCTGTCTGCTCATGATGAACCTCTGTGACTTTGGGGAAGCCAAGGTAAATGGGAGCCCCTGTGGTCTTCTTACTTGGCTCAAGGACAGTCAACTTAGGATCCAAATTTTCAGAAGGTGTACTGGACACTTCACCTTTCCCCTGTGATTTCACTGACTGACCAGATTCACAAGACACTTTATTTATTTTGGATTTCAAATTTGAGGGGCCTTCAGCTCCAGGACCTGCTAATTCATCCAAACTGAATTTCCTTTTAGTTCTCAATTCCTTATTTTTTTCTATCACTTGGTCATTCTTGGGGGAAAGACAAGGATATATTGTCTCCCAGTCTTCTTCAGTAACTTCATATTCATACTCCGCATTCTCCTTATTTTCCAGAGGCACTCCAAGTTGGATGTAGTCTCCCTGATGAATGGAATAGACCCTTAAAGGTTCCAGACGTGCTCTGTTCAGCCAAACACCATTTAGACTCTGGGGAAAGTGAAAGAAAGAAGAAATAAGCTTCACGATTTTCGTCTTAAGGGAATCTCTCTCCTGCTGCTGTAAAATCTTCTGCCTTTTCAGAAGGAAAACTCTTGATAACAAATAGAAAACAAAGATTCATAAACGACCATCCTTAGAAACAGCATTCGTCAAGCAGTGCTTTGGCTTTTTACCTATATTTCACATTCATGCCTCCACAGAGAACTGCCATATAACAGGCAGGAATCACCTTATTATTGGTGGATAATTTACTCAAACACATGGAATAGCATTAAAGGAAACCGAAATTGGATAGCTCCTATTAACCTAAACTGAAGCAATGTCCCAAAACTAGAAAAAATGCTATTAGCGAAGAAAGCAGTAGCTAAGGGTGAGGTCCATGAAGTAGGTTCAAATGCTATCTCTGGATGTGGTTCCTTAACACACTGGTAAGCAAGCAAGCACACATAAACCAAAAAAAAAAAGAGAGTACTATATCCGGTACTAGGGTCAAATGGCAGGTAGGATCTGACCCAATTAATACCAACAGGGGTATATGGGCAATACAGGATAGCGGTTAAGAGCTGGAGCTCTGGACTCAGATGTGGGTTCATAGTCTGCACGGCATTCGGCAATTTACTTAACCTCTCCATGCCTCAGTTTTGTCTGCAGAACAGGGATAGTACAGTACCTACCTCACACTGTTCCAGTGAGGAATGAATAAGATAATGCATGTAAATCACTTAGCACAATGACTCACATAGAATAAATGCTTAATAAATATTTACTGTCTGGGAGTGGCGGCTTAATGTCTGTAATCTCAGCACTTTGAGAGGCCGAGGTGTGCGGATCACTTGAGGCCAGGAGTTCAAGACCACCCTGGCCAACACAGTGAGACCACCTCTCTACTAAAAATACAAAAATTAGCCAGGTGTGGTGGTGGGTGACTGTAATTCCAGCTACTTGGGAGGCCAAGGCATGAGAATTGCTAGAACCCAGGAGGCAGAGGATGCCATGAGCCAAGATTGCATCACTGCACTCCAGCCTGGGTGACAGAGCGAGACTCTGTCTCCAAAATAAATAAAATAAAATAAATATTTACTTTTATGGTTTTAATGAAGTCATAGATTGAGGTTAAGAGCACAGATCCTGGAGTCAGACTGCCTGGGTTTGTAATGTGAATCTCTCTCTATCATTTAGCAGCTGGGTGATGTTGGCCAGGTTTCTTGACCTCTTTATGGCCCAGTTACTGCACTGATAAAATGGAGGAAAATAAGTCTCTCCCTCATGGTGTCTGTGTGGATTTAATGAGATAACATATGGCAAGTATTTAGACAGTGCCCGGGCATCGTATTACATAAGTGTTCACTACTATTACTATGCCTTGGTTCAACTGATTCATTAACAATCATTTCAATTCTATGCTCAATGTCATGCAAGGTAAATATATTGAGTGGAAAGGACATGAAAACTTTCAGCAGCTGATGGTAAAGACAATACAAGGACACAAATAAGTAAATGTGGGATTACATGGCATAGCCCGTAAATGCAAAGAAATATCATGTGCAGCTGGGATAGCTAATGGATGCTAAATGGAGATGATAGGTCCTAAAATAGACTTGAAACAAAGGCAAGATTCAGAGTTGAAATATACTGGTGAGCATTTTAACCCATACCAAGGACTTAAGTTCAGGGGATAGGCCAGAGATGAAGCTCACTGCTGAATTGGGACCAAGATTTATGTTTACACTGGCAACTACAGCTACCTTCTTTCAGCTAGAAAAAAATCCCTAGTCAACCCAAATATGAGGGACAGGGGGCTTGACCACAAGGCACAGAGGGTAAAGGGAAAGTAGAGATCAGATCTTAGCTCTGGTTTGGCATTAGGCTCTTGTTTCCAGTTTTATCTTCTATTACTTGGTTTACACGGAAAGAAAGACTGGTATAGATACATACAGAAAGATTAGTCTTAACCCACTATGCATTGGGCCTAACCTGGTTCATCTAGGAAACCTCCTCACACTCTTTCTATTCAGCCTGAGAAACTATGGGGAGTGATAAGTTTTGCTAAATTTTGAAACAACATATGAGAAATAACAAAGGAGAGGGATGGAGCCAGAACAATCTATCTGAGAACAATTTTAGAGCAGGACAGTCAATTTTAGATTATACGCAGGAAAAAGGTCTCAGAAAAAGTAGTAAGACACAGAAGGCCACCTAATGCCAAGGTACAGAAATTTAAGGAAAGTCTCCAAAGCTAAGATAAGGTAAAATAAATAAATAAGATTACAGGAACAGCCCACAGCTAAAGAGAGTAAGAATCCCTCAGAAGCTGGGGCAAACTTTCACGATATGTTGCAGCCCTCCATTAGATCCTCTACATTAACCCATTGCCTTCAGAGCCCTTTTAGCAGCTGGAAAGTAAACTCAAAATTCTCCCATCACGTTTTGTCTTTGGATCCTTGTACATTTACCCATTCATCCCTTCTTGGTGTCATCTAGTGGTATAATTTAAACCAAAGCCCTGAGTCAGGTCTGTTCATATAAGGAGACTAGAAAAGGACAAAAATGCCACGGCTGTACAAGAACAATCAAGTACTGCCGGATACGATCTCAAATACAATGGCTTAAATAATCATGCTCTGTTCAAGGCTTTCTTAATGTTGGTTTTCATAACTACCCACTTGAATAATGCTAGCAGCAGAAAATCATACCCAGAAAAGTCTGCCTGATGTCTCTTATCCACCAATGGGAAAAAAGTGGGATAACTCACATCCACTTATACAGGAATTACTTCACTAGATGCTCAATCTCTGTCCAGCTGCTTTTAAACAGTTATTGAGGAAAGTGGAAACTCAAAACCAAAAGACAATGTTTTCTTGGAGTGCTTTAGATAATTTAGGTAGCTCAGTGGTCCTCAACCCTGGCTATACAGTAAAACTACCTGGGAAGGTTTAAAACAAAGAGTGGTGCCTGGGTTTCACCCTCGGAGTGAGTTAAGTGGTCTGAGATAGAAACTAAATATCAGTATTTTAAAAGTTACATTTATATACCAACACATATAGTTGTGTAACTATATCAAGAAACAGCGCCCCTTGGTAGTCAACCTTTCCTGCATTTCCAGGCAACTACTTATCTGTTCTCTTCCCTTTCTCAGAATGTAATACAAATGGAATCTTATTATCTACACTTTTGAGTCTTGCTTCTTTCACTTAGTGTAATGCCTCTGAGATTCGTCCATGCTGTTGCATTATCGGCAGTTTGTTATATTTTATTGCTGAGTAATATTGAAGGTAGTAGGAGTGGAGCACAGTTTATTCATTCCCTAGTTGTTTTTTTTCCAGTTTTTGGTGAATATTAATAAAGCCACTACAGGCCGGGCGTGGTGGCTCACGCCTGTAATCCTAGCATTTTGGGAAGCCAAGGCGGGTGGATCACCTGAGGTCAGGAGTTCAAGACCAGCCTGGCCAACATGGTGAAACCCATCTCTACTAAAAATACACAAATTAGCCAGGCGTGGTGCTGCATGCCTGTAATCCTAGCTACTCGGGAGGCTGAGGCAGGAAAATCGCTTGAACCCGGGAGGCAGAGGTTTGGGGAGCCGGGTTCGCGCCATTGCACTCCAGCCTGGGCAAAAAGAGCGAAACTCCATCTCAAAATATAAAAATAAAAAAAACAAAGCCACTAGAAACATTCACATACAAGTTTCTGCAAGAACATAAGCTTTCATTAATCTTGGGTAAATACCTAGAAATAGGATCACTGGACAAGTGTATATTTGACTCTTAGAAACCACCAGTTTTTCAAAGTGGAGGTACCATTTTATATTCACACTTGAATGTTGAGGAGTTCCAGTTATTCTGCATGCTTGCCAGCACTTGGTTATCATCAAGTCTTATTTCAGCAATTGTATTAAGTATGTATCCATCAATATATTTTTAAAAGTCTTTACTAAAGCAGAACATGCAAACATAAAAGTGCACAAATCATAAATGCACCAACTCGATGAACAGTCACAAAATGAACATCTTAGTGTAACTACCATGAGGTCAAAAACAAAACAAACCCCACATTATCAGCATCCCAGAAACCCCTGTGTGCCTCCTTCTAGTCAGTAGCCACCTTGGCAATAAGGTGACTACTATCCAGATTTAACAGCACATGTAAATTTTGTCTGGTTTTAAACATTGTATAAATGTCATCATATAATATGTATTCTTTTGTGTCTGTCTTCTTTCACTCAATTTTTTTTTTTTTTTTTTTTTTTTTTTGAGATGGAGTCTCGCTCTGTCACCCAGGCTGGAGTGCAGTGGCCTGATCTCGGCTCATTGCAAGCTCCGCCTCCCGGGTTCATGCCATTCTCCTGCCTCAGCTTCCAGAGCAGCTGGGACCACAGGCTCCCACCACCACGCCCAGCTAATTTTTTGTATTTTCAGTAGAGCGGGGTTTCACTGTGTTAGCCAGGATGGTCTCGATCTCCTGACCTCGTGATCTGCCCACCTCGGCCTCCCAAAGTGCTGGGGTTACAGGCGTGAGCCACCGCGCCCGGCCCTCTTTCACTCAATATTATGTGAGGTTTATCCATGCTATTAGATATAGTAGTTCATTCATATTCACTACAGTATAGTGTTTCAATATAAGATTATTCCACAATTTATCCATTCTATTGTTGATGGACATTTGGGCTGTTTCCCTGGGAGTGAAAATACTGTGTCAAGAGCTATATGTATGTTCAACTTTAATGAATAATGCCAAATAATTTCCCAAAGTAGGTGTACCAATTTACACTCCCAACAGAAGGGTAAGAGCATTCTATCACTCCATATCCTCAATACCTGGCATCACTAGTCTTCAATTTTGGCCACTCTGGTGAATGTGTAGAGGTATTCCATTATGGTTTTAATTTAAATTCCCCAGATTATTAATGAGGTTGAACAACTTTTCATTGGATAGAACCTTTTGTGAAGTGCTTGTCTCTTGCTCATTTTTAAATAGGGCATATCTGTCTTTTTCTTATTGGAGTTCTGCAGATACCTCAGTATAGCCCTTCATTGACTATAATGTGTAGCAAACATCTTCCTCTGAGTTTGCCTTTTACTCTCTTAATGGTGTTTTTTGACGAATGAACGTTTTTATTGTACTACCACCAGTATTTTTAAAAAGTGACCCAGGTGAGAGTAAAAACTGGAAATGGGGTTGATAACCACTGCTCTAGTTGCTGGAGGACCAGAAGCTGAACTGTCCCAAGCAGCAAACTTTGTTCACGTAAGAGTACACTTACCAGAGACTTCAAATGCCAGAGTCTGCAGAAGAACAAAGGTAGGAATCACCAGGCAGCAGGTGAAAAGCAACAGGAGAGGAGGGTAAGAATGGGAAAGGCTCAAGTAAGACGTGACCGAACCTCTAAGGCATTTCATACTGTGACTTTAAAACAGCCAATTTTCTGAAAGGGCTGGATACCAATACAAAGGATGGGCCATCTGAAGAGCTTATGAATTGACCAAAACCTACACAACTAGAACCATCCTCATACTGTGTGCAGACTTAGCTGTCCTCCAAGGTTTTTTTCTATATTTTAAGCCAATTTTAAACCAAAATAACATTTCTTGCAATTTTTGTATCTATACTTAAGCTCTTTCTGACCATTCCAGCAGATAAGAGAATGCAGCTCTGAGTTTTAACTTATTAGAAACACCTATCTCTTGAAAGAGACTTGGCAAATGATTTCAAACACAACCACAGCAATAATACCCTACAGCTGAAATTCAGGTCTCTTATCAGCAGAAGAGGGCTGCCATGGCATCATGCCAGGAAGAAGCCAGAAAGGGGGCATCTGCAGTCAAAAGAAAAGTGCAGGGAGGAGGGGGGATTTACTTGTAAGAATTGTTCTATCAAAACACCCCAGTGCTAGCTTCTCTTAAAAATCAGTTATCTCACAAACAATCACAGCTAAAAAGTTTAAACAGGTTGTTAAGAAACCTATCTTTCCTCTCTATTGCCTGACTGAGACCTGAGAAGAATCACATGATAACAGCAACCCTAGAAGGAAGGGTACAAAGCAAACACTGGAGAGCGAGCCTGGAGCACAGTCATGATCTCATCTTGCACAGGCTGCCTCTGTATCCCTGGGGTTGACATTCAAATAACACTAAAGTTGATCAGCTGTTGGCTTCCCAACCTATGAAAATCTGCTAATCCCATAAGTGGATCACATCTACACTGCACATAATTAAGAAAAGCAGCAGCAGAGAACTCACCTCTATAATATTGTAATCCTAACTCTCATACAGCCTACTCTGATGAGGAAAACATCTTTTCCTAAGCTGTTTTGATATATGCTATTACAGAGGCTTTAAAACCTTGCAGCTATATTTTAAATATGCATAATTAATTGTTTGACGTCATAAAGCCAGTATAGCAAATTGCTTACGTACTTTACTGGTATTTGACACAGGGTATCGCAGAGAAACTTAAGACCTGGCTCATTATAGAGAAGGCCTTGGGCAAGACAGTTTATCTCTCTGGGCCTCAGATTCATCTGTCTACATAAGGGGTTAAAGTAGATAATCTCAGTGCCAATTTTTATCCTGCTCATGGTGCCTTGCTAAAAGTGCTGAACCAATTTACTTAGCATTTATGTACGGTCTCCTTCAATACAGTGCCAACTCAACTTAATTCTAGAGCAGGAAGATACTTTCCAACAGCTTAAATCTAGCAGTTTTATGCACGCAAAATGAGGCTGGCGGGCAGACCTGTGGGATACCCTCCCTTCTAATGGTACCTTTAAAATCCTAACTGGGGCAGTGAAAAAATATGAAATGGCACTTAAAGACATGTTATACTTCCTAAACATTAACTGTTTATGTTAGAATTTCTCTCACCTCATAGTCTGTATTTTCATCACATTCCTGGGTGCTTGTATATGTGCACTTTAGGTATTTTCTTTTCTTTTTGATAGAGACAGAGCTTCACTATGTCAGCCACACTGGAGTGCAGTGGCTATTCACAGGTGCAATCCCTTTGTTGATCAGCACAGCAGTTTTGACCTGCCTTCCTTCTAACCTGGGTCAGTTCACCTCTCCTTAGACAAACTGGTGGTCCCCTGCTCCCAGGAGGACACCATATTGATGCCGAACTTAAGGCAGACACCAGAACGGCATAGCACACTATAACCCAGAATTCATGGGCTCAAACAATCCTCTGGCCTCAGCTTCCCCAGTAGCTGGGACTACAGGCATGTGCCACCACACCCAGCATATTAGGTACTTTCTAATTGCTGGGCTTTATATACTATTGCACCTCCCTCAATATATTTACCACTAAACTAGTGGTTTTCAAATTTGTTTAAAGGAGAAAAACCCATTATTCAAAGGAAATCTTCAGAACACCAATATTTAAAACATGTTTTAAAAGCCAGGGGAGGTTGCTCAGATTGAAAGGAGTGAGGAAGGAAAGGAGCTAAGCGCAATCAGATCAGTTTCTCCCTCCTCCCCCTGTCCACTGAGCCATAACTGTACTCCAGAAGCATCAGCAGATTTTGCAGATTCTCAGGGTCTCTGGGAGCTTCACCTCAAACAGGCTTATTTGCCCAGTAACTTAGTCTAGTTTCTGGAATAGGACCTACTACCCCAATTCAGGTATTCTCTTCAAGGTAACAAACTTCAACCCAAATCAAGAGAAATTATTTTAGCATAATCGAATCTCTGGCAGCATATGGAAGTGGCTGCCTCTGGAAAAGGGAACTGGATGGCTAGGAAAGAAAAAGTTATACTTTTGAATTTTATACCATGAATTACCTATGCAAAAAAAAAAAAAAGTAATTTAAAAACAAATAAAAGTCATTAGGCTTCTGTGAATTCCTGTACCTTGTTGTCCATAATTGTCCACTGGCCCTCAGGATTCTGCTTCAAAACACAGTGGTTTCGAGAAATCATCAGGGGGCAGATTTTTGATACCAGTTGGTATGTGACACCAAATCCTCGTCCTACAGTCACCTGGGAAGACAACAACAATGCAAGCAATACCATCAGTCATTGTGCTGAAAAGGGAGGTCCTTTACAAATCTCATCAACCAGCAGCATATGCAGGTCCTGACTTAAGAAACCAGACACCTGTGGAACCAAAACAGTGCATCAGCTATCTCCTCTTCAGCTGCCTTGAGAACCACCAAGTAGAAAAAGGCAAACAGTTGTGACAACAAGAGAAAGCTGAAAAAGAGTTATCCATGTATCTCAGGGTTGGCAAGATCTTGAGAGGTCATCTGTTTCAGTGACTATGAGATAGAGGAATTCTTTCTACACATCCCATCAACGCATAAATACTGCCAGTAACTTTACATAAGGCAGGCCCTCCAATTTTTAAAATGTCTCTGACTTGGCATCTTTCTCCTTGTAAATTCCATCCATTGGCACTGGCTTTGCCCTGGGCACCATCAGGAAATCTCCAATCCCCTTTCAATGTCGCAGCTATAAAGTGAACACGGTGTTTTCTCTTTTCCTGGTTCTGTATTCCCAGGTACTTCAACTTAACTCCCAGGGGATGGGCTTGAGTCTTTGCCATTCTAATGAGTCTTCAAAAGGACTACTGGTTTATCTTTATTCCTGGATGACATATTAAGAAAAATAAACTTAATTTCTATTACACAGTCAAACGCAAGTGTTACTTTCCCAGTTCTAGATATTATCACTGGAGCATATAAATTGCATTAGCTTTCATAGCAGATCTAGTACACTGCCAGTGTATCCTCGAACTTAGGAATGATTAAATTTCTTGGTCTCCCCCTCCTCCAAGAAATGCTATCCTAAGTCCCGTCTCTTCTGCTCTATACTTGACTGGATGGAAAACTTTGGATTCAAGCGCAGGACCTTAGATTGATTCCTGTTAAATTTCATCTTGCTAGCTCAGCCTATCAAACCAATTTGTCCAGACCTTTCTGAATTTTTAATCTGCCATCAGATCAGACATACTTAATATCCCTTCCACCAAATTTATATGAGATGATGCCTTCTATACCTTCATTTGAGACACAGAATGGGATGTAGCCAAAGGCAAAGTTTTCAGGAAAACCTAGTAAACATTAATCCACACAGTCTGGATACACCTTCAGCCATTTATAATTCAACCAAAAGTCTTTGCATTGGAGTACATATTCTCTGTCTTATCCACAAGAACAGCTTGAGAGCTTCCGGAAAAGGTTGAAAAGAAGCCCCAATTCACATCTATCATACTTTCCTGTTGGACCAGTCTAGTTCATAACAACCCTGTGAAGGAAATGAAATTCTTCTGAGATCCAGATCACAGAATTCCCTTATTCTTTTTTGTTTTTTTAATTTTTTTTTTCTTTTTGAGACAGAGTCTTGCTTTATCACCCAGGCTGGAGTGCAGTGGCATGATCTTGGCTCACTGCAACCTCTGCCTCCCGGGTTCAAGCAATTCTCCTGCCTCAGCTTCCCGTGTAGCTGGCATTACAGGCGCGCATCACCACGCCCAACTAATTTTTGTATTTTTAGTAGAGACGGGGTTTCACCATGTTGGTCAGGCTGGTCTCGAACTCCTGATCTCAAGTGATCTGCCTGCCTCAGCCTCCCAAAGTGCTGGGATTACAGGTGTGAGCCACCGCGCCCGGCTCCCTGCATATTCTTCTTAGTGCACAAACAACCTCTTTAATGACCCATATCACAACCTTAACTGGGAACTTTAAACCAAAGTTAGCTAAAACTGCCTTCTTCTCTTCTTTTTAAAATCCTTCAGAATGCCTGTCCTCCTCAGTCCCTCAAAGACCACCACGACTCACTGACCTAATCTATTCCTCCCCACAAACTCTCATCTCAGTATTCACAATACTATCCAACCAACTACTCAACCCATAACCCAGAAGCCATCTTTGACTCCTCTCTGTCCCTCATCCCCACATTGAAATTACTGGTAAATTATATGGGCTATAATTCAAGTATGTCCTAAGTCTGTTCATTCCTATCTCTGCAGCCACAACCTTAGTCCAAACCACCTGGCCTCCTACTGTTTCTGTTCTCACTCTAGCCCCCATAAGCTTTATATAGTAACTGGAATAGAAATCAGATCACTTTCCTTCTTTCCTTAAAACTGTCCAATCATTCAAACTTCCTTCCACAGCCTATAAGACCCTCAATGTCCTGAGCCCCTCTACTCTCTAGTCTTAGCTCATACCATAGTGCCAACACTAGCTGCTCCAGCCCCTCAAACTTTTTTTTGTTGTTGTTGTTCCTTATGCTCCTCTCCCCGAAGTACCAGCCTACCTGAGGGTCTTTTCACTTAGCCCCTCTGCTAAGAACACTTTTCTCTCAGATCTTGCACAGGCTCCTTATCTTTCATGTTCCAGCTACTCATAAGCCTACTCTATTACCTCTGTCTAAAGTTGGTTGTCTGCTTCCCATCATATTTCTTCAGTTATTAGGACGTACTTATCACAAACCAAAATTATCTTGCTTATTTTACTTTTCCACTCTGTCCCCTTCATAGAATATAAATTAGATAAGCAGGGACTTTATCTGTCTTGTTTACCACTGTGTTTCTATACCTGGCATAGTGTTCAGTTAAGTATTTGAGAATGAATTAAAGAATAAAGAGGTCTTGCATATGAGTCCTCAAGATTTTAGGGTGGGTGTTTTTAGGTCAGAAGTTAGAGACTGTATTACCATTGGAAAATATGGAGCAGCAGTTGGAACTCATACGGTCTCACTTGTTTCTCTTTAAAATGTTGTGGTGATCACTCCACCAACACTGAGCACAAAGATTTTCAGTTCTTTCACACTCTGCCAGAATTATATTAATTATAGAAGTTCCTCTGAATACACATATCTGTTAAAAATGGAATGGCTAGGGATTTATCTGTCATCCATATTCAGTAAAATTTCTATTTAGGTAGCTTTATCTCTAAGAGAGGAAGCATCTCATATTACATGCTAATATTTGAGGGTAGACAGCCAGACTGCCATTGTGAGTAGCCTGGGGAAAACAGTACCAAAAAAGTAGAAGAGTACCTTTTCCTGACATTGCCTCCAACAGACTTTGAACCCAGAAAAAGGAATCATTCTTTTACATCCTTCCCTGCACTGCCTGGTCTTAGAATTTACCAGGCAGTAAATTCTGCCTGGTAATTTCACTGATATTTCACCTATACTGTAGTTAAAGAGTACAGTGAGGTTACCTGGAAATCTCAGGACCACTCAACATAACACTGAATTTCCCGTGGAAACTGACTGACGACCCACATGTGAGGGGTTGTTTTCATTTACAATAGTTTTGCAAGCCTTTGAGCTTACACACATTATTGATCTAAAAGATCATCTTGTCTTTGCCCACCTTCACTAAGACTATCTCCTTCCTCCTGGGCACAATTCCTACTGTTTCTCAAATAACAAGTAAATATGGCCAGGTGTGGTGGCTCACACCTGTAATCCCAGCACTTTGGGAAGCCCAGGCAGGCGGATCACATGAGGCCAGGAGTTCGAGATCAGCCTGGCCAACATGGCGAAACCCCGTCTCTACTGAAAATACAAAAAGTAACTGGGCATAGTGGTGCATATCTGTAATCCCAGCTACTTCGGAGGCTGAGACAGAAGAACCACTTGAAGCAGGGAGGTGGAGGTGTGATCACACCACTGCACTCCAGCCTGGGTGACAGAGGAAGTACTCTCTCTCAAAACAAAACACCCCACAAAAAAGCCCCAGTAAATATAACCATCCTTTCCCTTTTTTCCCTTGGGGCAGAAAACTTAATGAAAACTAAATACAAGAGAAGAAAAGGGGAGAGAAGGTTCTGTTGTTTTCCCCAAAGGCCTAGATACTTTATAGTACCTGAGAACTAGCTAATTTGCAATAAATCTCTACTTGTTTTTCCACCAAACTCTATGCATTGCTTTAACAAGCTTAAAGCCACTTATTTAGACAATTTACTACAGTGTTCCCATCAATGAAATGAAAGGAACTCTGTTTTATTATTTTATCCACAACATCTGAGACTAAGAACTGGAAAGGCAGGGAACTGACCTACCTTTGCTGTTATGTTATTAGCATACCTTTTAAAATCTTGTGCAAAACAGCTTGTGCTATGATTTGGGGACCATAACAATAAGTACAACTTCTTCTCTTGCCTTTGATTCAGACTTCTTTTCAGGCTATGCTACGACCTGACCTTGCAGGCAGCCAAGACTGGCAGGCTTCTCCTACACACAGGTCCCTGAAGCCAGCCACAGTCTTACCACTGGGTTTATATGGGTCCCTCCCCTCGCAAGTAGCCCCACAAAGAACTATCAAATGGTTTTGTGTAAGAGTGCTTTATAGTCTTCTTGCCCTTTCTTCAGGTGCTTTCATTCTTCCTCCCCATCCCACCTGCCCAAGACTGCAGTACTAACAAGCTATTCAGAAGAGTCATAAATTAATCCACAACAATTGAATCTAAAGGAATAACACTTGCCCACTAAGTTACCTTATACGGTTGTGTGTATGCGGGGATCAGATTAAGTAATGTATGTGAAATTAACTAATAGTTATGCACAAAAATAATTTATTTTTGTGTGTATTATTTAGGTTATCATTCAGGTGTTCGTGTTTTAATTTGTTAAACTTCTCACAAACATATGCTGTTGGAAAGGGCCAGGCAGGGAAAGATCGGTGCTCAAGCTAAAAGAATGAATGCTTAATGTGGACTTTTAGGCACTAATACCTGGATAGAAGAGGTATTTGGGGGCAGAGATGTTTTCTTGGTGTTCCTCAAATCACAGCATACAAGTAACCCTTTATAATACCCCCTAATCTAGCAACTAAATCTGAGCCTGGACATGAATTCCTCCTCTGACTTGAAGAACTACTGCTCTGGGATGGAACTAAATAATCCACATCTTGGCACTTGATCATACAGCCCATATGGATGTGCTTTATACAATGACTGCTTCATTGTATAAATCCTCTCTCCCCACTCAAGCCTTAAACTCTTCGAGCGCAGAAATTTTGTCCTCATTGTACACCAAACAATGTTAAATACTCAGTAAATACCTGGCAGACTGAATTGAGGCAGTACGGCTTATAGGAAAAATCTACCTGAACACCCATAAGACTCAAAAGACTTCTTGAATTTACAACATCATGGCCAACCATCCACTTTTACTGCAAAGAGAACTTTTCATACAGATTATTTCCAAAACCCAAATGGTTCCCAGTCATCACAAGCTTGTCCCTGACCCAGTTCTCCTTCTCAACCTGATTGCAATCTAACAACTCCCTCCTCCCTTCTCTCGCTCTTTCAAGATGCACCACGCTGGTGCGTCTTGAACCGTGCCAGGAACCGTGCCTCATCTTTCCCCTTAAAATTTTTTTCATTTGCAACTGCATTAATAAAGACGACAGGCAGCCTCTGGAGAGAACTCTGAATACCTGCCCGACCCACCTCAGGGAGTGCCACTCGGCCGTACCGAGCCTCACGGGAGAAATGTGGCCCAGCCCAAGCCGCCCATGTTCCTCAGAGTTGGGAAGGAGGAAGACATTTCTACGTGAAAGTTTGATTGCTTTAAGGGACAAAACCCAAAATTTGCAATCGTTTTCAAAACAAACTCGAGAAAGTTCACGCGCCGGGCCCTGCCTCGGCTTCCCGGCGGCTCGCGGCCCCCACCACCGTTCCCCGACCTGGGCACCGCGAGGCTCTGTGCACCCTAAACGGGATCTGGCCAGCCCCCGCCCTCCCCTCCTCCACACCTCCGCGTCTCCTCACGTTCTCTGCGCGTCCTTCTCCTTCCTGTCCCCGGCCCGGCTACCCGCTGACCCAGGCCTCTCTGGATGGGGCCCGCTTCTCGCCTCACAGGCCGCGGGTCAGGGTCTCCGTCCTCACCCCAACCCTTGTGGCCCCCCCGGGCTCCCCAGAGCCGAACTCTCTTTTTTTCCTTTCTCCCACTTGGCCCCTATTTCTCCCCCAAACACCTCCCACCGCAGCCTTCAGCCGCTCGCGCCAGAACCGCTTTCTCCCTTCTCTCCCCAGGAATTCACCCCGCACAGACACTTCGCTCCTCTTCCTGGTGCCCGCCTCCTCTCTGCCATTCATTCAGCCCAGCAAGACACCTTCCTCCCTCCCCGGAGCCCCGCTCCCTCCAGCCCCTGCCCTCCGCTCCACAGGACCCCTTCCCCCGTACCTCGCACCCATCTTCCAGCAGCAGCCACCCGGCGCTCATCCCCACCCGCCGCAGGCACCAGCTCCGGCCACCGGCGCGGTCTCCTGTGACGAAGAAGCCGGGCTCCCCCATCGCCTACTCGACCCCGGGAGCGGTCAGCACCGAGCGAGACCCCGACCCAGGTTCCGGCTGCCTCTGTGCATCCCCTCAGCTTCCATATCTAAATAACAGACAGAAGCAATCGCCACACGCTCGCGATCGCTGCGAAAGCAGGATCCGCTCGCCCGCCCTAGGCCAGGAAGCAGGAGCACTGCGCCTGCGCAAGAGGACGGCTGCCGCCCTGGAGCAAAGAGGGTAGGTTGGGAGCCAATCCGGCCCTGGGCGGGGCGGGCGCGACTCGAGAGCTCTTCTCCCCTCACACCTTCCCTCGCCCTCTCCAGAACCATCACCCCAGTCCTAGTCGCCCCAGACTGGAACCTCTCCTCACCGTTCCTCTTTTTAAAAAAGTCATGTAAAACTATAGACCACTTTTAAACAACTTTAAACTTTCCATCAGATTTAAGTCTGCCTAGTCTGTTCCTAAATAGTCTCTATTTTGCACGACCTCCTTATATTACCGAAGTAAAAAATAAATTACACTAGGCAAATCTACAAAGACAGAGAGCACAGTTACCTGGGGCGAGGTGTGGGAGCGGGGATTGAATGCAGATAGGCTTGAAAAAATTGGAGGAAAGCGGTAATAGAAATGTTCTAAAAGTGGATTGTGGTGACAATTGCACAACTGTATAAGTTTATTAAAAAGTCATGGAAGTGTGGCCGGACGCAGTGGCTCACGCCTGTAATCCCAGCACTTTGGGAGGTCGAGGGGGGCGGATCGCTTGAGTTCAGGAGTTGTGACCAACCTGGCCACATGGGGAGACACCGTATCTACAAAAAAAAAAAAAAAAGAGGAAGGGAGGGAGAGAAAGGAAAAAAGAAAAAAAAGAAAAATTAGCTGGGTGTGGTGGTGCACACCTGTAGTCCTGCTACTTGGGAGGCTGAGGTGGGAGGATCACCTGACCCCAGGAGGCAGAGGTTGCAGTGAGCCGACATGGCGCCACTGCATCCCAGCCTGGGTGACAGAGTGAGACCCTGTAAAGTGAAGGAAGTGTACACTTCCAGTGGGTGAATTTCATGGCATGTAAATTATACTCAATAAAACTGTTAATTTTATTATTATTATTACTGATTACAGACAGTCTCGCCCTGTCACCCAGGCTGGAGTGCAGCCTGGAGTGGTGCGATCTCAGCTCACTGCAACCTCCGCCTCCCGGGTTCAAGAGATTCTCCTGCCTCAGCCTCCAGAGTAGCTGGGATTACAGGCACGTGCCACCACGCCCGGCTAATTTTTATGTTTTTTGGTAGATACCGGGTTTCGCCGTGTCTCCTGGATTCAAGCGATCCAACCGCCTCAGCCTCCCAAAGTGCTGAGATTACAAGCATGAGCCCCCGAGCCCGGCCAATTAAAAAATTGTTTTTAAACTCAACCTCTCCTGTGGATTTTCCATATAGTGTGATAGCTGCTGCCTGTAGTGAGTACATCCAATGGTTGAGCCCCTTTTGTCTTTTCAGTTTTCCAACACCCAGTTAACAATTTCTTTCTTCTTTCTTTCCTTCCTTCCTTTCTTCCTTCCTTCCTTCTCTTTCTCTTTCTTTTCTTTTTTCTTTCTTTCTCTTTCCTTCTTCTTTCTCTCTCTCTCCTTCCTTCATTCCTCCCTTCTTCCTCTTTCTCTCTCTCTTTTTTTTTTTGTACAAGGGGAAAGAAGGAAAACAATTTTCCTAAATAAAATTCTGTCAAAAAAACAGCCAGGGCTGGGCATGGTGGCTCATGCCTGTAATCTCAGCACTTTGAGAGGCCGAGGCAGGTGGATCACCTAAGGTTGGGAGTTCAAGACCAGCCTGACCAACATGGAGAAACCCCGTCTCTACTAAAAATACAAAGTTAGCCCAGCATAGTGGCACGTGCCTGTAATCCCAGCTACTCAGGAGGCTGAGCCAGGAGACTCGCTTGAACCCAGGAGGCAGAGGTGGCGGTGAGTCGAGATCTCGCCATTGTACTCCAGCCTGGACAACAAGAGTGAAACTCCATCAAAACAACAACAATAAACAAAAACAAAAACAAAACACATACACAGCCAGGTGTGGTGGCTCACGCCTGTAATCCTGGCACTTTGGGAGGCCGAGGCAGGTGGATCACCTGAGGTCAGGGGTTCCAGACCAGCCTGGCCAACGTGGTGAAACCCTGTCTCTAGTAAAAATACAAAAATGATCCGGGCATGGTGGTGAGCACCTGTAATCCCAGCTACCGGGAAGGCTGAGGTGGGAGGATCCCTTGAGCCTGGGAGGCAGAAGTTGCAGTGAGCTGAGATCACACCACTGCACTCTAGCCTGGGTGACTGAGCAAGACTCTGTCTCAAAAACAAATACACAAACAAAAGAAAACAACAAGAAAAGAAAATACATACACTAAATGAATGACACAGTGTACAATAGTAAATGGCTAACATTTACTGAGTGCTAAGTGCCAGGTACTAGGCCAAGCACCCCACATACTTTATTTGTCCTTTGCAAACAAAAAGAAAAAAGAAAAATTAGCCAGTTATTAGTGGTTACAATTATAATCCCTACGTTAGAGATGATGAGACAGGAGGCACAGAGAGGTTTTGGTAATCTTCCCAAAGTAACAAATGAAATGGCAGAGTAGGATGTCAATTCAAGTCTGTTTCAAAAGCCTAGTTTCCTAACCATGGGTACAATCCCAACCTGGAACATTTTATCTGTGTTGTGCAATCAGATCAAGAAATGCAGGCCCTGACATCACAGAGGGCCAGGAACATTGGTGAGAATCATAGCTGCACTCATGGAGATGCTTCCCTAAGCTGTGCATAGGTATCTCTTGGTGCCCCCACCCCACCTTAGCATTCTATCCCAGGAACAGCAAGCACACCTAGAAGCCACCCTGACATTTAGTCTGTGTGTCTCCTTATGCTCCTCTTGGCTGTGATAGATTCTCAGACTTTTCTTGTTTTTGATGACCTTGACAATTTGAGGAGTACCAGACAGAGATTTTGTAGAATGTCCCTCAATTGGGATTTGTCTGATGTTTTTCTCATGATTAGACTGGGGTTATGGATTTGGGGATGGAAGACCACATAGCTAAAGTGTCATTCTCATAGCATCATATCCAGGGTACGTGTTATCAACATGAACTATCATTGTTGGTGTTCATCTCGATCACCTGGCATTTCTTATTTCTTGATCTGACAGTGCCACACAGATAAAATGTTCCAGGTTGGGATTGCAACCATGGTTAGGAAATTAGGCTTTGGAAATCTAGGTAGTGTTTGTCAGGTTTCTCCATTGTAAACTTACTTTTTTTTTTTTTTTTGAGACAGAGTTTCACTCTTGTTGCCCAGGCTGGAGTGCAATGGCTCAATCTCGACTCACTGCAACCTCCGCCTCCTGGGTTCAAGCGATTCTCCTGCCTCAACCTCCCGAGTAGCTGGGATTACAGGCATGAGCCACCACGCCCGGCTTATTTTGTATTTTTAGTAGAGACGGGGTTTCACCATGTTGGCCAGGCTGGTCTTGAACTCCTGACCTTAGATGATCTGCCCACCTCGGCCTCCCAAAGTGCTGGGATTACAGGCGCGAGCCACTGTGCCAGGCGTTTTTGTTTTGTTTTGTTTTGTTTTTTGAGACGGAGTCTCACTCAGTGGCCCAGGCTGGAGTGTAGTGGTGTAATTCTCAGCTCACTGCAACCTCCACCTCCCAGGTTCAGGCAATTCTCCTGCCTCAGCCTCCTGAGTAGCTAGGACTACAGCTGCATGCTATTATGCCTGGCTAATTTTTGTATTTCTAGTAGGGATAGGGTTTCACTGTGTTGGCCAGGCTGGTCCCGAACTCCTGACCTCAGGTGATCTGCCCACCTTGGCCTCCCAAAGTGCTGGGATTACAGGCGTGAGCCACCACGTCCAGCCCAAACTTACTCTTTTTTTTTTCTCTTTTTCCACACTGTACTCTTTGGAATGAAGTCACTATTCCTGGGCCAAATTTAAGGAGTGAGGAATTATGCTCCACTTCCTTAACTGCAGGGTCTCTACAGAAACTGTATGGAATTCTGCACAGGAGTTTGTCTCTCCTCCCCTGTTGATTTATCTATTCAATCATTTATTTGTATCAGGCCAGGTACGGTGGCTTACGTCTATAATTGCAGCACAGCACTTTGGGAGGCCAAGATGGATGGATCACTTGAGCCCAGGAGTTCAAGATGGGCCTGGGCAACATAGCAAGACCCCCCTCTCTGCAAATAATAAATTAAAAATTTAGCTGTGTGTGGTGGCATGCACCTGTGGTCCCAGGTACTTGGGAGGCTGAGGCAGGAGGATTGCTTGAGCCCAAGAGGTCAAGGCTGCAGTGAGCCACTGCACCCCACAGCCTGGGTGACAGAGCAAGACCTGTCTCAAAAATAAATATGTAAAATAAAAAATATATCAGTGTGAACCCATGGATATTTATTTTATACTTTGGGTTATAATCTCATACTGCTTTATTTTGTTTCTCAGATTGTTCCTACTTTGGCCATTGAGAGCTCTTTCAGGTGGCTATGGTGTCCTTTTGACATACTCCCATTGTTGTGTTTTGCTAAGTACTTCCTTACTTTCTGGCACAAGATGCCCTAGATCTAGAATCAGCTATTTCTCCAAGGATCTCTGGTTCCTTTATTGGAAAATGGTACTAGAAACCAAGAAACTCTGGGCACTAGGTGCAGTCATTGCTAGTGGGATGTCATTGTTTCTAGGCCTTCTCAGCTGACAGAGCAAATAAATATATGGGTGAATACTAACCCTTGATATGCACATATTTATAAATATTTACGCATATATACACATTTGTGTTATATGTGTGTGTGTGTTTCTGTAAGCTAGGCATGAGCTCATTCTGATGTCTTACCACTCTAATCCATTCCCACCTGAATCATTCTAGCTATCTCCCCTTGTTTATCTGTAAACTTCTACTTCAAAAGTGGGAACCCAGAATCCCACCATCTGCCATCCCTTGACTTAATCTTTCATTTCTAGTATACATGTATAGTGATTTCAGAATTGTTAAGCCATACACTTATGGAGACAACTTTATCACTACAGTACAGTACTTGTATGCAGGTCTTTTGCCTTCAGTCTTACAGTCTTACAGACTCCACTCATGTCCAAAGTGGCTGAGGTCAGCACCCATTTCCCTCAACCCCCTTCAGAGAGGTTGTTTCATACATTTGTAATACAGTTAGAGTGTTTTGTCATAGTCTATTCTATGTGGGATCCTCTGACCTGCTAAATGATTGCTTAGAATTTGTATACATTTTACATTAACAATTGACTAGTGTACACATTAAGGTTAATATATACATTAAGGTTCACCCTTACTGCAAAGTTCTGTGGGTTTTGATAGATGCATGGTGTCATGTATACACCATTACAGCATCAGAGAAAATGATTTATCGCCCGAAAGAAAATCCTCTGGACTTCACCTATTCAGTCCCACTCCCACCTACTGTACCTCACTTGTTTTATTTAACTAAGTATCCTGGAGATTACTCCATAACTATATATATATATATATATATATATATATATATATATATATATTTCTCCTTTCTCTCTCTCTTTTTTTTTTTTTTGAGACGGAGTCTTACTCTGTCACCAGGATGGAGTGCAGTGGCATGATCTTGGCTCACTGCAACCTCCGCCTCCCAGGTTCAAGCGATTCTCCTGCCTCAGCCTCCTGAGTAGCTGGGATTACAGGCATGCGCCACCATGCCTGGCTAAGTTTTGTATTTTTAGTAGAGACGGGGTTTCACTATGTTGGCCAGGCTGGTCTCAAACTCCTGACCTTGTGATCCGCCTGCCTTGGGCTCCCAAAGTGCTAGGATTACAAGCGTGAGCCACCATGCCCAGCCTCTCTTTTTTTAATTTAATAATAGTAATAAAAAATCCCTCAGCCTCCCAAAGTGTTGGTGTGAACCACCGCGCCCCGTCCCTCCTTCCTCTTGACAGCTGTATATTACTCTGTTGTGTAGATGTTGATGGCTGTTGTGAGACCTCAGTTCTTGTCTTCTTAGTTTAAAATAATTTAAACAAGAGACACACAGCAGGAGATGCAACATAGAGCAATTTATTGCAAAGGAAAAAGAATATTTTGAAAGTTAAGTGCAGAAGAGACAGTCCATCCTAAGAAAGGATTCAAGGCGGGACAGCCAAGACTGGCACTAGGGAGACTCCCTTTACGGGAGACTTACATGGATTATTCATAAAGGAGTGGGAAGAGGTGTTACTAGGAAGCATGCTCTGGGCAGTCCTCTGGGTGCACATGCGCAGTAGCTGTGCATGCCTATTCATTCCCCACGTGTCTCATTAACACCTTAAATCTCTACCCAGGGGTGTGGTTTTTACTATTATAATGAGCAAAGGGTCAGTCTGAGGACAGGTAAAATCAAAATATGCATGCTCTCTATGGGGGAAATTCTCTACTAGAGACAGTTTTGCTTGAATGAGCTTGACTACAATGTGAATGCTGGGGCTTACTGTGTTGACTGTACAGTCACCACGGTTGTTGCATCCTGAGGACATGATTACTTCCTTGAGTACCTATCCTGCTTCCTAGATATACCATTGTTTATTCAACCAGTCCCTTGTTGATATGCAGTAGGGCTCTTTCCAGTCTTTTGCTGTCACAAATAGCCCTGCCATGAATTCACAGGCACCACTTTTGTGTGCCTATTGTATGCTTATCATATATCGTCTTATTAATCCTCAATACCATCCTGCAAGTTATCCTCATTTTGCCTATGAGAAAACTAAGAGTTTCTTGAAGGTTACATCTTGTTTTCCATTGCATTCCTGACATTTTATTGAATGAATAAATGTAACTCAACTAGTAAATGGCAGTGCAGGAAACTGAAGCCAGGGCTGTAAGCCTAGATCTGTCTAGACCCAGAGGTTGCATTCATTATGGTCTAGCACTAGAAATGGCCACCCACAGGGAGTGCACAAAATGATTCATTTGTTTGTGGGTAGAATATAACAGGATATCTAATTAGTTTTTTTTTTTTTTTTTTGAGACAGAGTCTCGTTCTGTTGCCCAGGCCTGAGTGCAGTGGCACAATCTCAGCTCACTGCAACCTCTGCCTCCCAGGTTCAAGCAATTTCGGGCTAATTTTTGTATTTCTAGTAGAGACGGGGTCTCACCATGTTGGCCAGTCTGGTCTTGAACTCCTAACCTCAAGTGATCTGCCCGCCTTGGCCTCCCAAAGTGTTAGGATTACAGGCATAAGCCACCGTGCCCAGCGGGGTTTTTTTTTGTTTGTTTTTTTGTTGTTGTTTTTCCTTCCTTCTTTCCTTCCTTCCTTCCTTTCCTTCTTCCTTCCTTCCTTCTCTCTCTCTCTTTCTCTCTCTGTCTCTCCCTCTTTCTTTCTTTCTTTCTCTCTTCCTTTCTTTTCTTTTTTTTTTTTTTTTTCATGATGGAGTCTCACTGTGTTGCCCAAGCTGGTACTGAACTCCTGGGTTAAAGTAATCCTCCTACCGCTACCAATGACTTTCTTCACAGAATTGGAAAAAACTACTTTAAAGTTCATATGGAACCAAAAAAGAGCCCACATTGCCAAGACAATCCTAAGCCAAAAGAACTAAGCTAGAGGCATCACGCTACCTGACTTCAAACTATATTGCAAGGCTACAGTAACCAAAACAGCATGGTACTGGTACCAAAACAGAGATATAGACCAATGGAACAATGGAACAGAACAGAGCCCTCAGAAATAATACCACACATCTACAACCATCTGATCTTTGACAAACCTGACAAAAACAATAAATAGGGAAAGGATTCCCTATTTAATAAATGGTCCTGGGAAAACTGGCTAGCCATATGTAGAAAGCTGAAACTGGATCCCTTCCTTACACCTTATACAAAAATTAATTCAAGATGGATTAAAGACTTAAATGTTAGACCTAAAACCATAAAAACCTTAGAAGAAAACCTAGGCAATACCATTCAGGACATAGGCATGGGCAAGGACTTCATGACTAAAACACCAAAACAATGGCAACAAAAGCCAAAACTGACAAATGGGATCTAATTAAACTCAAGAGCTTCTGCACAGCAAAAGAAACTACCATCAGAGTGAACAGGCAGCCTACAGAATGGGAGAAAATTTTTGCAATCTACTCATCGGACAAAGGGCTAATGTCCAGAATCTACAATGAACTCAAACAAATTTACAAGAAAAAAACAAACAACCCCATCAAAAAGTGGGCAAAAGATATGAACAGACACTTCTCAAAAGAAGACATTTATGCAGCCAACAGACACATGAAAAAATGCTCATCATCACTGGCTACCAGAGAAATGCAAATCAAAACCACAGTGAGATACCATCTCACACCAGTTAGAATGGCAATCATTAAAAAGTCAGGAAACAACAGGTGCTGGAGAGGATGTGGAGAAATAGGAACACCTTTACACTGTTGGTGGGACTGTAAACTAGTTCAACCATTGTGGAAGACAGTGTGGCGATTCCTCAAGGATCTAGAACTAGAAATACCATTTGACCCAGCCATCCCATTACTGGGTATATACCCAATGGATTATAAATCATGCTGCTATAAAGACACATGCACACGTATGTTTATTGCGGCACTATCCACAATAGCAAAGACTTGGAACCAATTCAAATGTCCATCAATGATAGACTGGATTAAGAAAATGTGGCACATATACACCATGGGATACTATGCAGCCATAAAAAAGGATGAGTTCATGTCCTTTGTAGGGACATGGATGAAGCTGGAAACCATCATTCTCAGCAAACTATCGCAAGGACAAAAAACCAAACACCACGTGTTCTCACTCACAGGTAGGAATTGAACAATGAGAACACTTGGACACAGGAAGGGGAACATCACACACTGGCGCCTATCATGGGGTGGTGTTGGGGGAGGGATAGCATTAGGAGATATACCTAATGTAAATGACGAGTTAATGGGTGCAGCAAACCAACATGGCACATGTATATATATATGTAACAAACCTGCACGTTGTGCACATGTACCCTAGAACTTAAAGTGTAATAAAAAAAATTAAAATAAATAAATAAAGTAATCCTCCTACCTTGGCCTCCCAAAGTGCTGGGATTACAGGGGTAAGGTACCACACCTGGCCTCTAATTAGGTTTTTATCTCATCCTTTTAAAAATGCCTATTTTTGTGATTATTTTATAATTACAAAAAAGAACAACATAGAAGATATGTATAGACTTTACATGAATAAACAAACATGCATATATTGGGCTGTATTCTCAGACACTGTTTTGTTACTAAGGGTGCATGAGCAAAATGGGTTGAAGACCACTGACTTCTGTCTATGGCCATACCACCCTGAACATGCCCGATCTCGTTGAGACCACTGACTTCTAAGATTTGGAGATTTTATCAACTCTACCTCTCCTATATATTCCCTTTTAACAGTGGCTCTTAACTGGGGGTGATTTTCCTCTTTCCAGGCAATGTCTGGGGACATTTTTGGTTGTCATGATGTGGGGAGGGGTGCCACTGGCATCTAATGACTAGAGGCCAGGGATGCTACTGAACATCCCACAAATCACAAGATAGTCCCCACAACAAGAGCTATCCCATACAAAATGTCAACAATGCTGAGGCTGAGAAACCCTGTCTCATACCCATCTCAAGAGTGAAAACTGAAATAGGAAAAGACAGCAGGATGTGGAAAAGTTAGTAGGGGGTTATCTATGTGAAACTGACAACTGTCACATTATATATGCTCAGTTAATGTCAAACAGAACTGAGGAATGTTAGAGCTGACTGTGGAGAGGCTTGGGGAGTTGGGAAGGAACATGACAATAAGGGGAGAAAGCACAGGGCAAGAAGAAGAAAGAGAAAGAGATGAGAGAAGTATGGAAAAGCCAGGCACGGTGGCTCACACCTACAATCCCAGCAATTTGGGAGGCTGTGGTAAGAAGATCGCTTGAGCCCAGGAGTTCAAGACCAGCCTGGGCAACATAGGGAGATCTTATCTCTACCAAAAAAAAAGGTTTTAAATTAGTCAAGTGTGCACCTCAAAAAAAAAAAAGTGTGCACCTGTGGTCTCAGCTACTTGGGAGACTGAGGTGGGAGGATCACCTGAGCCTGGAAGGTCGAGGCTGCAGTGAGCCATGATTGTGCCACTGCACTCCAGCCTTGGTAACACAGTGAAACCGTGAAACCCTATCTCAAAAAAAGAAAAGGAGAAGAAAAAAGAAAAAGAAAAGAAAAAAGAAAAGGAAGGAAGGAAGGGAAAAATAAAAGAATTATGAAAAGGAAGTGTGTTCTCAGTAAACTATCGCAAGAACAAAAAACCAAACACCGCATATTCTCACTCATAGGTGGGAATTGAACAATGAGAACACATGGACACAGGAAGGGGAACATCACACTTCGGGGACTGTTGTGGGGTGGGGGGAGGGGGGAGGGATAGCATTGGGAGATATACCTAATGCTAGATGACGAGTTAGTGGGTGCAGCGCACCAGCATGGCACATGTATACATATGTAACTTACCTGCACATTGCGCACATGTACCATAAAACCTAAAGTATAATAAAAAAAAAAATTGTTAAAAAAAAAAAAGAAAAGGAAGTGTGGCAGATCACGCTTTTAAAAGATGATTACAAGATCTCCCATCCTGCTTGCTCTTACCATATGACACTGACATTCCTCACATTGCAAGGTGGAGCTTATATTTCCTCCCCTTGAATCTAGATGGGCATGGGACTCCACCAGAAGTAATGCTATGTCATAAAAGGTGATACAACTTCCACCTGGTCTTTTGGGGATGCTTGCTGCTGGAACCTAGTCTACATAAGGAAGTGGAGAGGTCACATGAAGAGGCCACATGTAGATGTCCTGCCTGACAACCCCAACTGAGGTCCCAACTGAGGTCCCAACTGACATCCAGCATCAATGGCCAGTCGTGGGAATGAAGGTGCCCCTAGATGACATCAGCCCCGACCCTGAATCATCCCCAGTCCTCTGTGTCTTCCAGCTGAGGCTCCAGACATTGTGGAGGAGATCCAAGCTCTCTCTGTTGTACCCCACCTGAATTCCTGACCCACAGAGTTGGTGAACATAATGCGATGGTTGGGTTAAGACACTTAGTTTTGACGTGGTTTGTTATGCAGCAGTAAGGAACTAGAACAGAAAGGGTGCAGGGACATGCTGGGGGCTCTTGGACAGTCATTGGTTGCGTGCTTTATATATTAGTTAGGGTAATGCTAGCTGCAGTAACATACAAACCCCAAGTTTCAATGGTTTAACACAACAGAAGGTTATTTCTTACTCACGTATTTGTTCAGTGTCCCTAGTGAGTGGACAGCCTACCACTAAGTCATTCAAGTACTCAGACTACTTTCTTTCTGTAGCTTCTCTGTTCCCTAGGGCTTGGAGTCCTCTGCATCAAGAAAGCAAAACAAGGAAAGAGAGAATGGAGAAGGTACACTTGCTTCTTCATTGTCTTGTCCCCAAAGTGACATACATTCCTTTGGCTCACACTTTACTGGAGAGAACTGGTCAAATGACCCCACCTAGATCTGAGGGAGGCTGGGAAATTCAGACCCTGGTTGATTAGTCCTTACTAGAAACAACTCTAAATTGTGGGAAGAGGAGCATGAATTCTGCCAGACTTTAGAACTCAAGTTACAAATTAAAATAATGATAATGACATTATCTCTCCCATTTCCTTTGCTTTTATCTCCCTAGAATAGAAGTAAAAGGGTGGAATTTTTGCTCACTCCATGGCTTTTGTGTAAGACCAGCTTTTAATTCAGTGGTAAACTAGAGGCTACTGTAGCGTGGTAGTTAGGGACATCGACTCTGGAGCCCTGCTGTTCAAATCCTAGCTCGGCTACTTGCTACATCAGACCTTGGGCAAGCTTCTTGACCACTCCAAGCCTCAGTTTCCCCATTTGTAAGATGAAGGTGATGCTAAGTATAGCACCTAACTTATAGGATTGTTTTATGGGTCAATTCTTGTAAGATACAGAGTAAGTACCAATAATGGTCAGCTACTGTTGTGGAAGAAGAGAGTGTCGGCTTCTGCAGATACAAACACTATCTCCCCATGCCTTTTCTACACTCTTTCATCCAAGAGACTTAAAAATAAAAACTTCCTCCTCTTTAAATTGGTGATATTATAAAGCAGAAATCTCTTCAATCAATTTTATACTTTTTAAAAATAACCCATGTCCAAGCAAGATGGGTTTTTAAACTGTCTAATAAAACAAATAGTTCCCTCTGTAAGCAAGGGTTGATCCACTTTGGGGGCATAGCTCTGCCAACTGAAGTGTGGTTTCCCTGCGTGAGTTTCAATAAAAGCGAGTTGGAATTTTTTCATTACGTTTTCAAAAGATTGAGCAGAGAAGAAAAGGGTCTTGATGTAGCATCTCAAGGAAAGTCCTGTGTTTCTCCGAGTACTTTCTATCTTGAGACCACAGGCCAACTTTTCAATAGATTGCTGCATGTAGCCATCTTGGGGGTGGGGTGGGCAGTGAGTGCTCAGATTGGTACCATAGACTGGGAGGACTTCAGGGTGACTGGGGGAGATGAAATCTCAGATGGGATGATGCAGCCTGAGTGTGTGGTGGGGAGAAGTAGGGAGGTGGGACTTCTCATTCATCCTACCTTTTCTCTTACTCCTTTATTCTACCACCTTCTCTTCTCCACCCATCCCCAAAATGTAAAGCTCCACGCTGAAGGAATCAGGAAAGGATGTCTTTCATCTTGGAAAAGGAAATGTTTTAGAAAACCAGAAGATGACGAGAAGGGGAAAAGTAACCACTTGCTTTGGTCAGCTTGTGTGTTCAGTGATATTTTATGTAAACATGGGGTTTCAAGTATAGAGTTGTAAGATATTTCTGATACCTTCAATCAAGTTTATTATATTTCAGAAGTACTTGTAATAGGTAATCAAATTTACGATATTCTGGAGGTGTCTTTTTTTTTTTTTTTTTTTTGAGATGGAGTCTTGCTCTGTCGCCCAGGCTGGAGTGCAGTGGTGTGATTTTGGCTCACTGCAACCTCCACCTCCCAGGTTCAAGCAATTCTCCTGCGTCAGCCTCCCGAGTAGTTGGGATTACAGGAGCGTGCCACCACACCAGGCTAATTTTTGTATTTTTAGTAGAGACGGTGTTTCACTGTGTTAGCCAGGATGGTCTCAATCTCCTGACCTCATGATCCACCCGCCTCGGCCTCCCAAAGTGCTGGGATTACAGGCGTGAGCCACTGCGCCCAGCCTGGAGGTGTCTTTAATCAGTAATTAAGGTGGATATTTTGGAGGTACTTAAAATTAGTAACCACCTTTTCGGTGGGGGCCCTGACTGTTTAAGCATCCACATCCTTTAACTTGCCAAGGATCAGTATCCAGATCAAATATTTATTACCAGCTGGGCTGGTGGCTCATGCCTGTAATCCCAGCACTTTGGGAGGCCGAGGTGAGTGGATCACCTGAGGTCAGGAGTTTGAAACCAGCCTGGCCAACATGGCAAAACCCCGTCTCTACTAAACAAAAAGTAGCCGGACACGGTGGTGGGTGCCTGTAATCCCAGCTACTCAGGAGGCTGAGGCAAGAGAATTGCTTGAACTCGGGAACTGCAACAGAGGTTGCAGTGAGCCGAGATCGTGCCATTGCACTCCAGCCTGGGCGACAGAGAGAGATTCCATCTCAAAAAAAAAAAAAAAAATTTATTACCCAGCTGATTTTATTCAGGAGGAAGAGGGGAGGAAGGAGAGAAGGGAGGGGAGCCAAAGGGGGGGGGGGTGGTGGTGGGGGGCAGCAGCAGCAGAAGGCAGTGGGAATCAGACATCAATAATGACCACCTTGTTTTCCTCTGAGTTGGCTTCAGTCTGTTTATTTTGCAAGTAACGTGTGTATCAGGCACCTGATATAAAATTTAGATTTTAGATGACTTACAGTTGAGTCAACTTTGAGTTGGCTATTTTTGGACTACAAAAGATCACAAAGATCCCTAACTCTGTTCACCTTTGTCAAGGGTTGAGGAAGGGGAGCAGAGAGTCGGGTGTTTCTCACATGGAGAGCCTGGAGTTCTACAATTCAAGGTTATAATGCAATTCTCATCACATTTTTTGACTCATAAGTTTATTGTACCATCAGCTGTGGTATATATTATTCAGGACTTGTTTAAATGTGCTTACTTCAGCTAGTAGCAGCCTTGCCTCTCCTGTTTCAGTGACAGTGTTTAGAGCTGTGTTTTTCAAACTTAGGTTAACGCCGAGTAATGAGTCTTAGCACTATTTATTTATTTATTGACAAGATCTCACTCTCTCACCCAGGCTGGAGTGCAATGGCATGATGATAGCTCACTGTAACCTCAAACCTCTGGCCTCAAGCAATGATCCTCTCACCTCAGCATCCCAAGTAGCTAGGACTACAGATGCGTGCCACCATGCTGGGCTAATTTAGGTTTTTGTATAGATGAGGTCTCACTATGTTGCCCAGGCTGGTCTCAAACTGCTGGCCTCAAGCAGTCCTCCCATATGAGCCATCACACTGGTCTCTTAGCACCATTAAAAAAACAAACAAACAAAAAACAGAAAAGGAATACAATAGCATAAGTAAGAGGCCATCACACACAGTAAGGGTAAGCATTGTTTGTGAAACATTGTGTGTGTGTGTGTGTGTGTGTACTGAGTCTCAATGTAAAATGTGTTTTTTCACTATAGGTCGTGGTCAGAAAGAAGTTGGGAGGCTTCCAGTACCAGACAAAATGGAGTAAGGTACTGCAGTCTCTGCCACTGATCACAACTAAAAATGCTGGACAAAATGTAACTAAGGACTCCGAAAAGTAAACAAGCAGCCAAATTGTGGAAGGGAATCAAAGCTTGAAGAAACTATCTGTATGGGGTAAGTTTCCCCCAATTTTTCTTCTTTTCTATCACAGCTTTGAGCTGAGAATAGGTCCAGTTGGGGAGCTGCATGGTAGCAGAGACAGCAGAAACTCTGAGAGAAACCCCATCTCTCTGACCAGAAGACTTAGGAAAAGGATCCCTGTGAGCCAGGGAGTGTAGAGTGAAATCCCCATTGAAACTATTTCATTTTCTCTCTCCTAGATCTGTCCCCAAGATGGAGAGACAGAATTTGCAGTTTGAACCTCATTAGATTGACTGCCTGCTAAAACAAACAAAACAAAAACAAAGTCAACACTTTTTGTTGTTTTTTTAGACGGAGTCTTGCTCTGTTGCCCAGGCTGGAGTGCAGTGGCACGATCTCGGCTCACTGCAAGCTCCGCCTCCCGGGTTCACGCCATTCTCCTGCCTCAACCTCCAGAGTAGCTGGGACTACAGGCGCCCGCCACCACACCCGGCTAATTTTTTTTTGTATTTTTAGTGGAGTCAGGGTTTCACTGTGTTAGCCAGGATGGTCTTGATCTCCTGACCTCGTGATCTGCCCACCTTGGCCTCCCAAAATGCTGGGATTACAGGCATGAGCCACTGCGCCCGGCCCTACACTTTCTAAAGCCGAGGTGAGCAAACTTTTTCCACAAAGGGCCAGATAATAAATATTTTAAACTTTGTGCCATACAGTCTTCTATCACAACTACTCAACCCTGCCATTGTAGTGCCAAAGCAGCACAGTATGTAAATGAATCAGCCAGGCTGTGTTCCAGTAAAACTTTACCTATAAAAACAGGGGGAAGGCTGGATTTGGCTTGCAGGTCATAGTTTGCTGACTCCTGCTGTAGAAGAATTTTAACAAGATTCAGAGTCTCACACCATATTAATACTATTCAAAATATCCAGGATGCAATCCAAAATTATTCCACAAAGCTCTAGAAAATGTTATCGATTTTTATGGGAAAAGATGATCAAAAGATGCCAGCACCAGAGAGGATGTGGAGAAATAGGAATGCTTTTACACTGTTAGCGGGAATGTAAACTAGTTCAACCATTGTGGTAGACAGTGTGGCGATTCCTCAAGGATGTACAACTAAAATACCATTTGACCCAGCAATCCCATTACTGGGTATATATCCAAAGGATTATACATCATGCTACTATAAAAACACATGCACACATATGTTTACTGTGGCACTATTCACAATAGCAAAGACTTGGAACCAACCCAAATGTCCATCAATGATAGACTGGATTAAGAAAATGTGGCACATATACACCATGGGATACTATGCAGCCACAAAAAAGAATGAGTTCATGTCCTTTGCAGGGGTATGGATGCAGCTAGAAACCATCATTCTGAGCAAACTATCACAAGGACAGAAAACCAAACACCACATGTTCTCACTCATAGGTGGGAAATGAACAATGAGAACACTTGGACACAGGGTGGAGAACATCACACCCCGGGGCCTGTTGTGGGGTGGGGGGAGGGGGGAGGGATAGCATTAGGAGAAATACCTAATGTAAATGACGAGTTAATGAGTGCAGCACACCAACATGGTACATGTATACCTATGTAACAAACCTGCATGTTGTGCACACGTACCCTAGAACTTAAAGTATAATAATTTAAAAAAAAAGCAAAATAAAAAAGATGCCAGCACCAATATGACCAAGAGGTGGGAATTATCAGATAAAGACTTAAAACATCTATTATAAGTATGCTGGATGAAATAATGGTAAACACACTTGTAATAAAGGGAAAGATAAAAGTTCTCAGCAGAAAAATAGAAACTATAAAAAGAACCAAATGGGAATTTTAGAACCAAAAAACACAGTATCTGAAATAAAAATTAACTGGATGTGCTTAATAGCAGATGGAGACCATGGAAGAGGAAGTCAATGAACTTGAAGATAGATGAAGAGAAATTATCTACTCTGAAGAACAGAAAGAAAAAAAGATTGAAAAAATAATGAACAGTCTCAGGGTCTAATGTTCATATTATTGGAGGCCCAGGGGACAAATAAGAGATTGGTGCAGAAAAGGAAATACTTGAAGAAATACGCTCAAATTTGATGAAAGATATAAAATTACAGATTCAAGAAAATTAATGAACCCCAAACAGGACGAATGCAAAAAATGAACAAACTCCAGAAAACAAACACAAACAACTTACACTCAGACACATAATCAAACTCCAGAAACTTAAAAAAAAAACAAACTCAAAAGCAGTCTGCAAAACAATACAGAAGTTCCCGAGAAAATTAAAAAATAGAATTACCAGCAATTCCACTTCTGAGTATATACTCAAATAATTGGAAGCTGGGTCTCGAAGAGATGTTTGCACACCATTGTTCATAGCAGCATCATTCACAATAGTCAAAAGATAGAAGCAACACAAGTGCCCGTCAACAGATGAATGGATAAACAAAATGTGGTACATACACACAATCAAAATTTAATCTTAAAAAAGGAAGGAAATTCTGATCCATGCTAAAACGTGGATGAACCTTGAGGACATTATGCTTAATGAAAGAAGCCAGTCACGAAAAGACAAATACTATATGCTTCCACTTCTGTGAGGTATCTAGAAAATTCAAATTCAAAAAGACAGAAAGTAGAATGGTGGTTGCCAGGGGCTGGGGGCAGAAGAGAATGGGAGCTGTTGTTTAAAGGGTATAGAGTGTCACTTTTGCAAGGTGAGAGTTTTGGAGATTGATCGCACACAATGTGAATGTGCCTAACACTACTGTACACTTAAAAATGATTAAGATGCCAAGTTTTCTGATATGTACATTTTACCAGTTTTTTGTTTTTAAAAAAAGCCTGAGAAAAATAATGAATTAAACACAGAAAATTATTCAATGACTGTGGATTTCTTGTTTTTTTTTTTTTTTGAGATGGAGTCTCGCTCTGTCACTCAGGCTGGAGTGCAGTGGTGCAACCTCAGCTCACTGCAACCTCCACTTCTCGAGTTCAAGCGATTCTCCTGCCTCAGCCTCCTGAGTAGCTGGGACTACAGGCATGGGCCACCATGCCCGGCTAATTTTTGTGTTTTTAGTAGAGACGGGGTTTTTCACCATATTGGCCAGGCTGGTCTCGAACTCCTGACCTCGTGATCACCCCGCCTCGGCCTCCCAAAGTGCTGTGATTACAGGCATGACTGTGAATTTCTTATCAGAAGCCATGGAAAAAAAGATGATGGAACAAGACGGGTAAAGTGCCAGAAAGTAAAAAAAAATCTATATCACGAGAAAATAGATTCAGGAATGAAGGCAAAATAAAGGCATTCTCAGATGAAAGAAAACTAAGAGAACTGTTGGCAGATCTGTTCTAAGTGCTAAAGAAAGTTGTTTAGGCTGAAGGGAAACAACTGTACCAGAAAGAAACCTGGAACTTAAGGACTGAAGGAAGAACATGACAGGTAAAGTCTCCTCTTCAGTTCCTTCAAATATGTACGACTGTTGAGAACAAAATGATAATAGTATCTGGTAAGGTTTTCAATGGATGTAGATGTAATTCATGTAATGATTATAAAGGAAGGAAGGATTAAGGACCTAAATGGTTGTTAAGACTTCTGAATTTTAATTGAAGAGATAAAATATAAACTCTAAATAGACTGTGAACAACTTTAGGTACGTATATTGTAATCTTCAGAGCAATCTCTTAAAAAATATAGAGATATAGCCAAAAGCCAATAAATATGTTATTCAAATAATTCAAAAGATGACAGGAAAGGGTGGGGGGAAGTAACAAACATAAAAGGGAACAAACAGAAAAAGAAATAAAATGGTAGATTAAATCCAACCATATTAATAATATTAATTGCAAATGGCTTAAATGTACCAATTAAAAACAAGAGATTGTCAGACTGGATTGGAGAACAAGACCCAACTACACCGTCTTTAAGAAATCCATATTGGCCGGGCGCGGTGGCTCATGCCTGTAATCCCAGCACTTTGGGAGGCCGAGGCGGGCAGATCACAAGGTTAGGAGATCGAGACCATCCTGGCTAACATGGTGAAACCCTGTCTCTACTAAAAATACAAAAAATAAGCTGGGTGTGGTGGCGGGCCCCTGTAGTCCCAGCTACTCGGGAGGCTGAGGCAGGAGAATGGCATGAACCCGGGAGGTGGAGCGTGCCGTGAGCTGAGATCGTGCCACTGTACTCCAGCCTAGGCAACAGAGCAAGACTCTGTCTCAAAAAAAAAAAAAGAAATCCATATTGAGGCTGAGCACGGTGGCTCATGCCTGTAATCCTAGCACTTTAAGAGGCCGAAGAGGGTGGATCACCTGAGGTCAAGAGTTGGAGACCAGCCTGGTTAACATGGCGAAACCCCATCTCTACTAAAAACACAAAAATTAGCAGGGTGTGGTGGCGGGCGCCTGTAATCCCAGCTACTCAGGAGGCTGAGGCAGGAGAATCACTTGAACCCAGGGGGCAGAGGTTGCAGTGAGCCAAGACTGACCCACTGCACTCCAGCCTGGGGCGACAAAGCAAGACTCCATCTCAAAAAAATAAAAAATAAAATAAGAAATCACATTGGACATAAAGACATAGATAGGTTAAAAGTAAAGGAAGGAAAATAAGTTTGGAGACCAGCGAGTGGTTTGAAGAGGTTTGGGCTTTCCTTTCAGATAGCTGGGTTGAGTGGGGCAGGTTTAGTGGGGTCACTATTGAGACAAGCTTAGTATCCATACAAGCAAAAGTAGCCCAGGGTCTGGCTCCCAGATTCCCCACAATGGCTCTCACTTCAGGCAGGGACTGTCACACTCACCCTGCAGAAGCCACACCACCTGCAGAACCAAACTGAACGGGAATTCTCCTTGCTTCCAAGAATTCTAATTCAGCCTTTGCCAAAGCAAGGGGATGCCTTTCCTTGGGAGATGCCTTGGTTGGCCATGGTTGTGGGCGTGTGGCACCTATCCTGGCAAGCTGGCACAGGCTCAGAAGACCCTGGTCTTGTGGTACTGCACTTTAGGCTGATTCTGTGGGAAGCTCATCTTTTTCATCATGAATCTAAAATCATCACCTTGGCATCTATGGCAGCTTCCAAAACTGTCTCCAACCAGGAAATGAATATTGGATGTCCTGAGAGAGGTAGAGGTATGAAAGGCTCAGTTACTGGGGCTTAGTTTTTGCCTCCAATCCTCCAAGTTTTACATAACTGTTTTGAAATGCAAAGTCCAGTCCAAGGCAAGCCAAATGCTGTCAACAAGAGGCTCTTGCCTCTAGAAGCAAATAAGGTCACTGTTTGAGGAATCTGTGCTACTATCCCTTTGCAGATCAATACAAACAGAGGCAGGGCCTATTTTAAGTAGAACCTTGTAGAGATTTAAATTGTAGAAATATTGGATAAACTGTAGGTTACAGTATGCCAGGATTAGTTCGGAAGATTTCGTCAATTTTCTAATCATGATTAAACAAACCTGTCTCAGAAAATGCTTGACTTCCTGCATAAATGAAAAACAGAATGTTTGAATGAAGATTAGTTCAGGTTAGTTATTTTTAGCCTCAGGAACAATTAATGGCTTCAGTCCAAATAATATCAAGTAGAAAGTATTCGTGTTTTATGACAAAGGTTAAATTACAAAGTTAATTGTGAAGAGTGACTTAGATTTTGAACACACATTCCCTTTCTGTATGCTTATGGGAAAGTCTGTCTCTATTGTCAACTTATTTTTATAAGTTCTTTTTGTAGAGACTGTTACCTGAATCCTAATGTCTGTGTTCCCCTTCCTCCACAGTACCAGAATCCTTTTAGCCAGGCATATGGCTGCCTGCAATGGACTCATCTTCCCAACCTCTCCTACAACTAGGTGCAACCTACCATGGACTAAGTTCTGCTGTGAGTTGTAGGAGGAGGTACAATGGGGCACCTTCCTGGAACCTTCCTTACAACACTGCTGGCACATTTCCTTTTTCTTCTTTGTCACCTCTTTAATTCATCTGTGTAAAAATAGCTGGAGTGCTGGCTACTATCCTGACCAAGAAGACCTAGGGAGGGAGTCCAGGTACCTAAGCACTTTGTGAAACAGAGTCATCTTACTAGCCCTGGGTTGCCTACTTTTGGGCATTTATGTGAGGGAGAAGTAAATTCTCATCCTGTGTAAGTCACTGTTATTTATTTATTTGTTTATTTATTTAGAGACGGAGTCTCGCTCTTGTTGCCCAGGATGGAGTGCAATAGTGTGATCTCGGCTCACTGCAACCTCCACCTTCCCGGGTTCAAGTGATTCTCCTGCCTCAGCCTCGTGAGTAGCTGGGATTACAGGTGCCCACCACCATGCCTGGCTAATTTTTTTTGTATTTTTAGTAGAGACGGGGTTTCACTATGTTGGCTCGGCTGGTCTCAAACTCCTGACCTTGTGATCCACCTGCCTTGGCCTCCCAAAGTGCTGGGATTACAGGCATGAACCACTGTGTCCGCCCTATTTTGGTTTTTATTACACACAGCTGAATTTAATGTTTATGTGGTTCCTAATGACTGAAACCAAGAAATACTCTCAAATAAATCCTAGGAAGGAATTCTGGGTGGAGAAACCATTCCAACCTGTCCTTTGTAGATGAAATGTAATCAGCTACCTTTCTTGAGATATTTCACAGTAAGGTTACCAAGAAAAAAAACAACAGCTGACAACCAAAAAAAGACTTAAAGACAACCCTACATGGCGGCCGTCTTAGTTCTTTCTGCTTTGGTGGAAACACACTGAACAGGCAAGCCAGGAGGACACCGGATCTCTGGTTCTGACTTTGATGCTGTCTTCCTTGGCCTTGGCTTGGATTTTCCTCCGTGAATGAGGGGGTTAAACTAGATATCTCCAAGTTTTCATCCAGCACTGAAATTCTAGTCTGTTTTCTACCCTCCATCAGATGACATACTTCTTTTAGATGAATGAAATAATCCATGTAAAGTGCTTCTCAGAGTGGTTGGCAAGTTAACTCTTTTTAGTAGTTTCATTTACCAAGTTACTCATTTTTGTAGTTTCCACAGTACCTTTCACAGATGGATGTCGGCTAAGTGTTTGCTGGTTGATCCTCTGCTGAGGCCCTGCTCACCTCACAGAAGGCCTGACTGCACACCTACTAGTATCAGCAAGAAAAACTCAGGAAGAGGAGACTCTTTAGGTTCCATGGACACATACGGGAGAAAAACCAGCAGATGGAGGAGGAAATACACCATTTATTTACAATTCTTTTCACTTTATCCACAATTTCCCATACAAACATAAAAACTAAAAAAATAAAACCACCACTTGGGAACACAAGTGTCTTTCTTTAATTAGTCCGGTTGAGGGAGGGTCTCAAGCCCTCTCACTCTATGAAGGAGACCACTGAGGCACACCGAAGGGGAAAAGGAAGAGGGTTGGGAAGAATGCCTGAGAAACAGCTCCAGATGAGAAATCTAACTCACACTGATGTGGTGGGGCCTCACTGGCAAAGAGACTTGAGGATGTTACCCACCAGGGACACTGCTCGGCTTCCCAGGAGGATGACAGCTGCTGGCCCCCAACCCCCCACCCTCCACTACCAAATACCAAAACTCAAACAGGGGTCACACATCTCATGAGCTGTGTGGGGAGTGAAGGTGACAGTAAGGGACATGGAGTGCTGCTCTCTGAGAAGAGCCCCAAACCCAAGGGACACACAAGAAGCCCCTTTCCTTGGCACTGAGTCTTCAGTCACAGCTTCTGTCCGAATACAATGCTGAACTTGAAAATGTAAAAACAAAAGCCCTCCCCAGATTCCGGGGAAGGTGGGGATAAAAACACATAGAGAGGGCTTGCCCGCCTCTGCAGTCCCTTCTTGGGGGGGCTGCTAGGAGCAAAGGGCAGATGCTCCAGGAAAGTCTGGGGGTTGGGGGGTGGGGTGAAGAAAGGGGCGAGGGGGACTCTGAGACACTGATGCTTGGGATGGCTCCAGCTGCTCAGCCACTCACTCCAGCAGCCTCCCGTTCTACCCCTCACAGCAGGACACCCAGAACCAACCTGGAGGCGCTGAAGCCACCTTCCTGGCAACTTCCTCTGTGCTAGTGACCTAGATTGCTTTCACATGTTGATGCACATTATAAATATAAAATCATATCTGCTACAAAGAGGACATATATTTGTACATCTTTACCCATATACATAATAACACAATTTACACATAATATCTTGGAGTGGGTCATCATGGAAAAGGGGTCTGGAGAGCCCCTTCTGCCTCCCCTGCCCCGATCCCTCTTCAAGGGATGCTTATACACTTGGTCACTGGGGCCCTTCCCAACTAGTCTGATGGGACTCGTCTGGACACAGAAATTCAGACATGTGACTAAATGCTGATGGGCATGTATACACATTCACACCCACACACACATGCAGACACCTGGTGAGAAAAGGAAAAATAAAATTCCTAGCCCTTGGGTGTAGGCCTCTTCCCAGAGTTACAAGCATCAGTGCCTCCTCCATCTAGAATCATGGTTTTAAAAAGCTGCCCCTCACTGGCTCAGACTGGGGCAGAAGGGGAAGGGCTAGGAAACCAGGAAGAGGGAAGAGGGGCCAGGAGTCTTTTGAAAATATAAGGCGTTTCTGACCTGTGATCAAATCAAACTATGTTCACAAAAAAAAAGCAACGGTTATCAGTTGGGGCCTGTCCTTGCAGGGACAATGTGAGGTGAGACCCTGAGCCTTCCCCTTCTTTGTCCAGTTTCTTTTAAAGGGGTAGACAACCCTGTACCACCTTTTCTGTCCTCTCCCAGAACTGGGTCCATCCACGCGGCATGGAATACTGACAGTGGTCCAAGTGACACATCCAGAGACATGGAGTGGTGGACGCCAGAAAGTTAAGACCTGGGCGGCGGGTGTGAGCTTTGTACAAACAGGAGTGGTTCCTGGCCGGGGTCCACGGCTCGCACAGTGGCCACAGTGATCAGACTGCCATCAGAGATGAGGGCAGTCTGGGTCCCCGGAGGAGACAGCACCTATCGGCGGTAGTGATTTGGGGCATCGGCAAACATGTACTTGAGTCTGTATGCCTCGGCGAGAAGCAGCCCAATCTCTTCGTTGCCCCAGTGTATTGTAGGTAGGTTCTGTAGCAGCATGAGGAGACCCTGGAATGCAAGAAAGGACTTTTATATCATGCCAGACTGTAGACCAGCGAACCCATTCTTAGAGACCAAGGCCTAGAATGGGGCCCCTTCCTCCTGGCTCACACATGTCAAAGAGTCCAGCCTCCTTCCTCCCAAACAGTACACAGCTTTCAGTCCTAGTTCACCTCAGGAAGCCTTGAAAGCCTCTGCTGATTCTCTAGTCCACTAACACCTGCCTCTTTAAAAACATAAAAACATAAATAGGGAATGACAACAATAAAGATTTTTAAGAGAGAAAAATAATCACTTATCCAAATATACCTCTCTTAATCTTATTCATTTTCAGTCTTTTCTTCACATGCATATTTCTTTAAATAGTTGTAACAATAATTATGACTTTTTTTTGAGACAGGATCTCGTTCTGTCACCCAAGCTGGAGTGCAGTGACACAATCATAGCCTGCTGCAGCCTTGAACTCCTGGGCTCAAGTGATCCTTTGACAAAGTTAAAATATAGGCCAGGCGCGGTGGCTCACGCCTGTAATCCCACACTTTGGGAGGCTGAGGCGGATGGATCGCGAGGTCAGGAGATCGAGACCATCCTGGCTAACACAGTGAAACCTGTCTCTACTAAAAATACAAACAATTAGCCAGGCAAGGTAGCGCACGCCTGTAGTCACAGCTACTTGGGAGGCTGAGGCAGGAAAATCATTTGAACCTGGGAGGTGGAGGTTGCAGGGAGCCCAGATCGCGCCACTGCACTCCAGCCTGGTGACTGAGTGAGACTCTGTCTCAAAAAAAAAAAAAAAAAAAAAAAAAGAAACAGACAAAATATTTATAACATCTATAGAAGATAAAAGGTTAATATATGTAATCCATAAGGACTGCCTACAAATCAGTAAGAAAGAAGGCAAACAGCCAAATGGGAAAACAGACTAGCAATGTGAATAGCTAACGCACTAATGCCAGTGGCCACTCACACTATGATGACTTACAAACCCTGCTCCTAGCTGATCCGAATACTCCAGCAGCATTCTGCAGTTCTCAGTGTAAAGGTCTTGTGCATCCTTTATGAGATTTCTTCCTCTAGTACTAGAAGTGTGGCTGGGCACAAAACTGCCCAATGCACATCACTGCTATGTGTGGCCAATACAATTAGGTTCTGGCCAATTCTGGATGTGAACAAAAATGATAGGTGTAACTTCTATGTTTTGCTCTAAACTTCTCTCCTTCTTAGAAAATGGATATGAATGGAGGAGTAGAAGTGATCATCTTAGACCATAAAATTAAAGCATGTGTTGAAGATGGCAGAGTAATAAGACAAAAGAAATCAGAATCCCTAACACTCCAAAACCATAATGTTAGCCCTGGACTGCTTACACTTAGACTGTTAGTTGAAGGGAAATAAACAACTCTCTTGTTTTAAGCCAGTTATTTTGAGGTCTTGGTTACAGTAAACAAGTTTATAGCATCTTAACAAATACATACCATATTTATCAAAATAAGAAATGCACGTGGTCTTTCATCCAGCAACTCTGCTTCTAACTATCCTAGGGAAATAGTCACACTACTGTGTGTACAAAGGTATTCACTGCATCATTGCTTCAAATAGTGGAGAAAGGATACTAGAAAAGCGTCTGGCAGTATAGGAATGGTGAGATAAACCATGGATTATCTGCATCATGAGACGCAAGGCAGCACTTGAAACAAGTAAAGCCGGTCTACATGTACCAGTATATGAAGATACAGAAGACATTTTGGAAAGGATACAAAAGGCAGTTGCAGAAAAATATTTACAGTATGATCCCACTTAGGTAAAAGAAAAAAACACAACAATATATTTGTATATGTACATGTACACATAAACATTTTAGAGAAGTGGGAAACTGTTCACAGTGGTTACCCTTTGGGAGGGAAGCCTTTCACTTTTCTCTCACTATACTCATGTATCTTATAAAATAAAATATTTGTATATTATTGTGTTATGAAATAACTTTTTTTGAGTAATAGCTACTCTGGGCTGGGCGCAGTGGCTCATGCCTGTAATCCCAGCACTTTGGGAGGCCGAAGTGGGCCAATCACTTGAGGTAAGGAGTTCGAGACCAGCCTGGCCAACATGGTGAAACCCCGTCTCTATGAAAAATACAAAAATTGGCCAGGCATTGTGGTGGCCGCCTGTAGTCCCAGCTACTTGGGAGGCTGAGGCAGGAGAATTGCTTCAATCTGGGAGGCAGACGTTGCAGTGAGCCGAGATCACGCCATTGCACTCCAGCCTGGGTGAAGCTACTCTGTGGAAATTTTGTTTACTAAAAAGTAAAAAAAAACAGAAAATAAATTATCCATAACTTCACGATCATGAGGAAGCCATTTTAAAACATTTTGGCATATCTCCTTCCAGTCCTTTTCCTACATATTTTACATACTTGAAATATTTTCTCTATATAATTTTGAATCTATGCAGCATTTACCATAAGCATTTCCTCTAATATTAAAAATTCCTTGTAGATATTTTCAATAACCAAAGAATTTTCCATGATGTAAGATGTACCATAATTTACACCCTCCTGTTCTGAGCATTTAATTATTTCTGGTTTTTCACTATAAAAAATTATAATGAACATCTTTATGCACAAAGTCTTATCTTGGATTATTTCCCTAAGCCAAATTCCTAGAAATGAAATTACTATTTCAAAGGGCATAAACATTTTATTTTTATCTATCTATTTATTTATTTAGAGACAGAGTCTTGCTCTATTGCCCAGGCTGGAACGCAGTGGCACAATCTCAGTTCACTGCAACCTCCACCTCCCAGGTTCAAGCAATTCTCCTGCCTCAGCCTCCCAAGTAGCTGGGATTAGCCACCACACCTGGCTAATTTTTGTATTTTTAGTAGAGATGGGGTTTCACCATGTTGGCCAGGCTGGTCTCGAACTCCTGACCTCAGGTGATCCGCCTGCCTCAACCTCCCAAAGTGCTGGGATTACAGGCATGGGCTACTGCGCCTGGCCTGCCACAAACATTTTAAAGGTCTTTAACATTTAACCAGAAAATATATTCCAGAAAAATGCCCATTTCCCTAGATCTCTACCAGCACTAAATATTCTCATTAAAAAAAAAAACAAACTTTGCTAATGCTAAAGTCTTCCCTTTGATCCCCAAGCCTGAGAACAGAACTCAAAGCCGTAAGTCATGATGGTGGTGAACCGCCGGAAGAGTGCACATCCCAAGGTCCCCACTCTCCCCTCCACGGTTGCTGGCATCTGCTTTCTCCAACCCTCCAGGCAAACCCCTCCAGTCACATGGTTACGGAAATTCACTCAACCAGACCAGTTATTCAACCAGTTATTGATATTCACTCAACCCAGCAGATGCTCTGCTTTTAAAAGCTCTGCCTTTAGCTGATCAGAACATCTTTGGAATACTCGCCTCTCACAGGAGTAATTCTCTCTTGGTTCTATTCTGGCCTGAGTCCTGTCTGCCTCAAAGCTTTTTTTTGTTTGTTTTCTTTGAAAGAGAACCATCATTTCTATCTCAACTTATTTTTTAAAATGTTGACCTTGGACCATACTACATGCCCCCACCCCCACGCCACCATGTACTCCCTGGCCTCTGGCCCCTTTGACTCACCTCTGCTGCTTCCTACCTCCTTCCCACAACATGCCCCTATCCCACAACAACTGGAAAAGGCGTTGCCTCTTTTTGCTAACATTCTCCTCAGGTAGACAACTTGTATCCTAACTTAGGCAGGCTCTCTTTATAATGGTCTCAGTCTTTTCTGTACCTTAGACTCTTGGGCTGTCTGGTGAACCCCACCAATCTCCTCAGAATAATGGTTTTAAATATTAATACATAAAATAAAATGCATATTAATCAAATTTTTTTTAAATTTGTGATATTCACCTCTGTGTGGTAAGATTTCTTTTTCTTTTTTTTTTTTGAGACGTAGTCTCGCTCTGTCACCCAGGCTGGAGTGCAGTGGCAAGATCTCGGCTCACCACCACCTCCACCTCCCAGGTTCAAGCAATTCTACTGCCTCAGCCTCCTGAGTAGCTGGGACTACAGGCACGAGCCACCATGCCTGGCTAATTGTTTTTTATTTTTAGTAGAGACAGGGTTTCACCGTTAAGCCAGGATGATCTCAATCTCCTGACCTCAGGATCTGCCTGCCTCGGCCTCCCAAAGTGCTGGAATTACAGGCGTGAGCAACTGTGCCCAGCCTAAGATTTCTTACTGGAATTTTCTAAATTTTTCTATGATGGTTACATACACTTGCAAACTGATAACAAACAAGAACAGCCAACAAAGGACATAGCTCTCTAGAAGAGAATACTTTTTTTTTTTTTTTTTTTTTGAGGTGGAGTCTCGCTCTGTCACCAGGCTGGAGTGCAGCGGCAATCTTGGCTCACTGCAACCTCCAACTCCCAGGTTCAAGCGATTCTCCTGCCTCAGCCTCCTGAGTAGCTGAGATTACAGGTGCGTGCCTCTGCGCCCGGCTAATTTTTGCATTTTTAGTGGAGACCGGGTTTCACCATGTTGGCCAGGATGGTCTTGATCTCTTGACCTCATGATCTGCCCGCCTCAGCCTCCCAAAGTGCTGGGATTACAGGCGTGAGCCACCACGCCCAGCCGAGAATACTCTTTGTTGAGATGATATCTACCTATAATTTCCAATTCTTCCAGTCTTAACAGAAACCTCAAAAGCTTCCAAATAATTCCACCCCTGGACAAGTGAATGTCCCCACTTCCCCCAAGGAAAGTGACGCTTAGCCGTAAGGAACCAGTCTGCCACCTGGTGGCTACGCCTAAAACTGCAACATCCCCACCTCCAGCCCCGACCCTAGTCTACAGCCTGCTGTCCTCATGCTGCAACAATGGGAAACCCTGCCCAGTGGATTAAAAAGTAGAAACTCACTTTGGGAGGCCGAGGTGGGTGGATTGCCTGAGCTTAGGAGTTCACGACCAGCCTGGCTAACATGGTGAAACCCCATCTCTACTAAAATACAAAAAATTAGCTGGGCGTCATGGCGTGCCCCTGTAGTCCCAGCTACATGGGAGGCTGAGGCAGAATAATTGCTTGAACCCGGGAGGCAGAGGTGGCAGTGAGCCAAGATTGTGCCACTGCACTCCAGCCTGGGCGACACAGTGAGATTCCGTCTCAAAAAAAAAAAAAAAAAAGTAGAAACGATAATTATGGCTGGGGGATGAAGGTGCTAATCAGAAATCAGGAGCTTTTATCTAGGGGCAGAGAAGAGACACTACTGGGGCAGGGAACAACTGAAGATTTGTTACAAAGCCAGTTCATGGGAGCACTTAAGTATGACATGCAGTTAGATGAGATACTATAGTCAGGAAGAGGAGAAAGCTTGTAGGGCAAGTATCAGAAAGAGATTCCCAATTAATAGAAAGGGAGCAAACACCTTTTGTAGAAAACAGCTGGAAATGGCTGAAATAGCAGAAAAGGGCCAGGCATAGTTACCTGCTGAAAATCCACACAGGAAAAGGCAATATGGCAGAGAAGGACTTTGAGCCATATGTGATGGGTGGAAAAAAAACAATTAGCTAAGAGGTAAAGGGATAGTGGGTAATAAGCAGAGACTTTGAAAAGGGAAAGGTATAGGAAAATTCTACTAAAGACTGTCCAATAAAGGTGGGAGAATAATTGAGGAGGAAGAGGAAGAACACCAAAGATAATCAGTATAATGGCATTTATTATTTATTGAGCACTTATTACATAACAGATGGGGCTCTAGATGTTTCACATGTACTTTGTACTAGTTCGTTTAATCCTACATCTATTCTATGAGATACGTATTAACCTCCATTTTACAGATGAGGAAATTGAGGCACAGAGGTTAAGGAACTTGCCTAGGGTCACAGGGTAGTGCTGGCCAGGGATTTGAGCCCAATCTGGACATGTGCTCATAATCACTAGACTATATACTGCCTGCCCTGGTGTGAGAAGTAAGGCATAAAGTAGAAGGAACAAAAAGAAGAGAAGTCATAAAAGAGGCTGTTTGAAGGAAATCTAGAAGCATTCACTTTTTTTTGTTCATTTTTACTTTTATTTGGGCTCATAGTAAGGCTTGATGCCATATTGGTGTCACACTGCCAAGCGATCCAAAGCATATGTTAGCCTTCTATTTCAACTTCTTCGCTTACTAATGCATCACTGGACCCAGCAGGCGGCTCATCCAGACAATTTCAGTAAGGGATTTTGGTGCATAATAGGCCACAGTCCTTATAAAGTATCCAGTTTGTCTTACAGCTGAGAGATTTGAACCTGCTGCAGATGTGTCACAGCTAAATTCTTGAATGGATTTTTATCATCAGTGCCACCTCTTCTCTGCCTCTTCTTGGTCTTTCCCAGCTACCAGTGTGACCCAGCTGGTGACTAAGAGTTGACTAATTTTACTCTGCAATAAGGGCTGGCACAACCAAAGACAGGATGTATAATGATGAGCAACAAAAGAACATTAAATATGTGCTATTAAATAAGATACCGTATCTAGAATCACTTTGCAGTACTGGAACATTCTTTGTAAATGTAAAGTGTATTCAAGCATGTAAAAATGCCTTTCTGGTCAAATAAATACTTTAAAACAAACCTCTTCTATTTTGAGAATCAGTGAGGTAGCAAAACATTTCCTCTGGTCCCAATACAACTTTTCAAAAACATGTCCCTACGATATAAGCTTGTTGAGAGTCAAACTTTTATTCATTGGCTCTTCCTGAATCTAGGCATTTGGCAAAGTTTCCTCTCAAAGAAAGCTGTGCAGAGTTCCCCTCAATGGCTTGTTTTTGTTCACATGTCTAGGAACCATGCCCTTTCTCACACCAGCTTGTTTTGGGTGGAAAGATCTTCAGTTCCCAGGGTTCCCTCTGAACCCTTGTGTGAAGGATTCAAACTGGCAATTCACCAAATGTCTGTAAAGACAGGACCTCCATTTGGCAATGTTCCACAATCGCACCCTTGAGTTCTTGAAGAAGTGGTGGGTGGATGCCATCTGGTTCAAGGGATTTATTTACATTTACTTTATTATTGAGGTCTGGAACATCCCATGGGCTTAGCACTATTTAATAACCCTGACCTGTCTCCTACAAAAGAAACCTTCAGAGTGGGAATCTCTCCAACATTTTCTTCCAGCTGACCCCCTTGTCATTTCACTCACTTACTTACTCACTCATTTGAGACTCACTCTGTTGTCCACTGATGGCTCATTGCAGCCTTGCCCTCCCTGGCTCAGATGATCCTCCCACCCAACCTTCCTAAGTACCTGGGACTACAGGTGTGTGCCACCATGCCTGGCTAATTTTTAAATATTTTTTTAGAGACAAGGTCTCCCTATGTTGCCCAGGGTGCTCTCGAACTCCTGGGCTCAAGCGATCCTCCTGCCTCAGTCTCCCAAAGCGCTGGGATTACAGGCATGAGCCACTGCGACTGGCCTCTTTTTATGCATTTAAAGAAACTTTGATTATTAGTCCTTAGAGTACCCTGCATGGTGCTTCTCAAATTCCGTCCTGAGCCCTCTGAGGCCTCACTGGCGCCTGCTGACATCTTCCTGGGCTCCCATGTTCTGGGCTTCACTGCTGCTGCTGCTTTCCCGATGACTTTTTAGAATAGAGTGACCAGGTATTTGCTCAGGCGCCTGTCCCCTCTGACTCAGGCACACACTGTTCATAGAAATATTATCCTAGAGTCAGTTTTCAGGCCTCCTATGGGTTGCTTTATTCTGTACAGAGTTTCTGCCTGCTGCTCATCTAAGTGCCCACAACTGGGCACAGCTCATGCTCGTCTACACGTGCAGTGAATTTTTGACTTCTGGAGGTGTTCCCCTGCTCCCTGTTGTAACCCCTTGGTTTTGGGTTGTAATTATGTGGTGCTGCACTGACCACAGGGGGCTTGTCATGCCTTTCCTCATCACAGAACTCACTCAACCAGTTCCTGTCCCGAGGTCTGACATTAATCTGCTTTGGGAAGTCTTCCCCAAGTCTGACATCTGCAACCTGCCTTGATGGCATATTCTGCCAATGGGTGTTGGGAATAAAAACATGTTTTTATTACAAACACCTGTGGGGATAGCACGCCTCTCAGCACTCACAGGCTCCAGCTTTGTTCCCTCAAAAGTTCCCTTTGCTTACTTCCTTTTTCTTTTTCTTTTTTTGAGACAGAGTCTCACTTTGCTGCCCTGGCTGGAGTGCGCTGGTGCGATCTCGGCTCACTGCAATCTCCGCCTCCCAGGTTCAAGCGATTCTCCTGCCTCAGCCTTCCGAGTAGCTGGGATCACAGGTGCGTGCCATCACGCCTGGCTGACGGAGTTTCACCATGTTGGCCAGGCTGTTCTTGAACTCCTGACCTCAGGTGATCTGCCTGCCGTGGCCTCCCAAAGTGCTGGGATTACAGGCATAAGCCACCGTGCCTGGCCTCTTAATTCCTTTTTCTAGGACCAAAGTGGCAACAGGAGGCCCTGACAGGTCTCCTATTGCTAGCCCAGATGGCCCTGTCCTCTGGGCATATACAGTCCTCTTCAGGCTCACCGCTGGGTAACAGAAGCTCCATTCACTTCCTTAGTAGTACACAACTGTACATGGTGGTAATGAATTGTGATTATGTAAAAATGACCCACATCAAAATGGGTAGAAAACATCTATTTGTCTATTTAGGTAGGTAGGTTTGAGCACTCTTACACTGTCTCCACCATTTACTTTCCTCCCTACCTTTTGAGGGTGGACTTATGACATAAATCTTAAGCATGCAGGTTGATGACTTTTTACATAAGTACACACCCAATTGACCACCACCCAGATGAAAACAGAGAACACTTCCTGTGTCTCAAAGACTCACGCTCCTCCCCAGTCAACACAGCCTCCCCAGCCACTGACCTAACCGAAGCCTGAGAGCTCCACCAGGGCCCAGGCAGGCTCTAGGGCTCCACAGACAGGCCCAGAGCTGCTCTTCACCCATAACCTGCACCAGCCCTGGGCACTCCCTGCTGCAGTCCACCCTGGAGCATTAGAGCCTCTGCTTCCCCCAGGGGTGTGTGCGAGGTGATTTCAGGCCACTTGGAGGGAGAGCATGAAAGGGCAGCAGGAGGTCACAGATCTTTCTGGAAGGAGAAAAACCCAGAAGCCAGAATAGGAGGAGGCCACAAGGAAGACCCTGGGAGGAATTCTTTTTCAGTTTTAAAACAACAAGTTTTTGTTGTTGTTGCTAAATGTTTCTTTGTGAGGAGAAAGCCTGCTAGCAACCTCCACTGTAGGGGGAGAGATGGGGAAGAAGAAATCTTGAGGGGAGGTGGAAACCTAAGCAGATCCTTGCCTGGGAACAGCCACCATGTGAGTTTAGCTCAAGAGCTCCAGGAAGCACCTGGCAGGCCTGGGACTGACAGGCAGCAAAGCACAGTGGTTCAGAGAGTGGATTCCAGGCCTCTACCACTCACTCAGGTGACCTTGGCCTGGTTACTTAAAAAAAAAAAATCTTGCTATGACAGTTTCCCCATTTGTAAAATGGGGTATTATAGCCCACCTTGTAGGATTGTTGCAAGGATGAAATGAATTAACACAGGAAAACATTTAGAATAGTGCCTGTATATTCAAAGTGCTAAGAATTAGCTATTAGATTGAGCCTCACGAAATTGCCAATATTCAACCATTTTAATCTACAAAAACAATTGCATATGATTCAACCTAACATTATTATTATGATTCTATTACACTAGCCCAGGCTGAGGGCAGGAATTGTCAAGGGTCCCCTACTACCACAAAAGAGGCTTTGGCCCAGGTCTGCTGGCAGCTCTCATTTCAAGCCGCCATGGGCCCCGGAGGATCCAGCCATTCTGCTCCCAGAGTACTATGTGCAAATGTGCCTCAGGCTCCTTTGCCCAGCGGTCTCAGGAAGGAAACCTCTCAGTGTGATCTCCTTTGTCAGTTTTTGGTCCTCTCTGCCAGGCAGCGGCCCTAGACAACTGCTTGGCCAGGGAGAAGCACGCACCCTTCCTGCTGGGGGCTTTTGCCGCAGCTGGGACCCAGCCCTTTGCCCTGTACTCTGATGCCTTCTCTCCAAACCAGTTTCCCCCGGTATGAACCTTGTATGGTCTACTCATTATGTTAAAAACCACTTAATTAGAAAAGTGGGTTTTTAAAGCTCGCCTCATTGCTTCCAGGACTCATGAATACACTAAAGGAAGTATTAATATTAATGATAATAAGCTCACTGTTTTGAGGCCTATATATCAAGTACACTATTCTAACTGCCTCACATGTATTTGTTTCTTTAAACTCATCATAGCCCAAGGAGGTAGGTACTATTGCCCCATTTATAGATAAGAAAACGGAGGCACAGAGAAACAAGTTACTTACAGCTGCATGTTTAGGAAAGTGGGAGAGCTGGGATCCAACCCAAGGCAGTCTGGCTCCAAAGACCATGGTTTAACCACTGTACTATTCTGCACAGTCCCTAACCTTGACAGGAAGATATCTGCTTCCTCTCTGAACCCCTTACTGGCTCCCCTTGTATCTGGCTCTTTTTCCCTGTTCTTCAAGTGTAACCAGTTTGCTGGTCTGCTAAAACTGCTGCAACTACCACTTTTATTTCTGTAACCACTTCAGCTGGTTTTTCTTTGAGTCACTTAACATGGCTTTTAGCCCTAAAACTTCTCTCCTAGGCTGGGCATGTTTGGTTTTTTACAACACCTGTATTCATCTACACAGCTTCCTTCACAGTGATTTCACTACAAGCAGCCCTTCAGCAGTTAGGATACACGTGCCTACTTTCTCTGCAAAAGTCACACCCAACAGTTCACAACCTCACACAATGCTATGTGCCCTTGTTCCTCACACCTCTGCCATGATTCTGTCTCCTAAAAGACACTGCCTGTCTAGCCTAACACCCAGGCACATTTTCTTCTTTTATCATTCATAGAATTTTAGAACTATGGAGGTGGGAGGAACTTTTCACCTTATCCAGTTTAATCGCCCATTCTATTTTGTCTAAAAGAAAGATGTGAGACTCCTCCATGAACAGGATTAATCAAGGTGTTAATACGGCAGCAGACAACAGCCTCCGATGCTGTTCTGTTGGGTACTGCCAAAAGACCTCAGACCTACCAGATAATTGAAAATGCTACCCAGTAAAGAATATCTCTAGGATTAACATAGCTGTAAAGTCACAGAGTACTGTCCTCTGTTCTGCCGATATTGTGAACTGCTAAAAGCCATTCCAGGAATCGTCTGCACCTCCCTGAGCTGATCTGGGAAGCACTTTTATCACATATGGCAAAGCTCTGAGCCTGGCTCATGATAACTAAATTAAACTTCATGCTCTTACTATCCGGCTCCACCTCAACCACATTATCAAAATGGATAGCTCATCCCAGCATACAGCCATTCCAGCCCCTTGTCCTCATTTATCCTGGAATGCCACACATGCTGCTCACTGGAAGAAGCCATGGTTCTTAATCAGTGGCCTGAAGCCTCGGCACCATGGCTAGCATCTACTCACAGAAGTCAATGCATCTGCTCTCCTTTTTCTTCCAAAGCCCTTACTTGGGCAAGCTGGGTCCTGTCTTTCCATCTATCTACTAAATAGTCTTCTGTTCTTTTGCCCCCTAACACCAATCACAGAGTGGTAATGCTCAGGGATCACATGGAGACGCTACCACTCTTGAGAACATCTATGTTATTAGTTAGAACTTAGAAAAGCATTCAACTTTCTCTGGCTTTTCCCCCTGCTTTTAAAAGAGGTATATACCTATTAAAAACAAACAAACCAAAAAAACTCTCAGTTCAGAAACGTGCAAAGCATAAAAGCAATACACTCGCCACCCCCAACCCCAATGATTCTCTCTGGAGAGCCTGACAATCTCCTCAATCCTTATTTCCCTGACCCTGGAACAGCTCCTAGCCCACCCACCACCTAGCATAGGCCCGTCTTGAGTTTTCTACATAGGGACTCTGAAGCACCCCCACCCAGGGGTTCCAGGAGGCTGTACTCTTGCTGGTCATCCCCTCTCAGCCACCTCTCCTCCCTGACCTCTTCATGTAGTCATATAAGAGTGCATCAAGGCTGTGGCCCTGGTCCCCTTCTCTGTCCATCCTTACTTCCTTTGGGATCTCATCCAGTGTGTTGGCTTTAAGTAGCATCTAGGCAAAGGCTCCTACATTTATAGGTCCAGTCCAGATCTCTCTTTCAAACTCCAAACTCAAGATATATTTGCCTAGTCTGCATCTCTATTTAGACGTCTAATGGCACTTCAAATCCAATATGCCTGAAGCTGGACTCTTGCTGTCCCCACTGTAGCCTTCTCCATAAACTGTAAAGCCATCCAGACTCACCCCTTTCTGTTGTACTCTACACCCAATTCATCAGGAAATCTTGTTGGCTCTACTTAGTAAATAGATCCAAAATCTGGCCACTTCTCATACCTCCGCTGTCACCATCCAGGTCCCACCACCTTCATGTCTCATCTGGAGGACTACAGTAGCATCCTGAGTGGTCTCTGCTTTCACTCTTGCCCACACCTACAGTCTACATAGAAGCCAGGGTGGCCCTATTGAAACGTAAGTCAGATTGTGCCACTCTCCTCTGCTCATGGCTCTTAAGAGTTCCTCTTCCACTCAGAGTAAAAGCCAAAGTTCTTACAGTGGCTACAAAGTCCTCTGTGATCTGGATCCCTGTGACTCCTCTGACCTCACCTCTTCCTATTCTTCCCTTGGATCACTCTGCTCCTGGCCACACCGGTGACCATCATGATTCCTTCCATAGCTCAGGCATGCTGCTGCCTGAGGCCCCTGCACTGGCTGTTTCCTCTGCCTAGACACTCTTCCTGCTGATGTCCACGTGGCTTGCTCCTTCACTTTCCCCAGGTCTTTGCTCAGATGTCACCTTTTCAGTGAACCTATCAAGACTATTTTATTCGAAATTGCAACCTGTCCCTTCTCTACCACCTAATAAAACCTTTACCCTGCTCTACTTTTTAAAAAAATATTATTTCGTAGCACCTTTACATTCTTTTCAATTTACTATTTACTATGATGTTATTTACTGTATGTTTCCCCACAACTATCAGAGTATGTAAGCTTTATGAGAACAGAGACCTCTCTGTTTCACTTCTTAATATAGCCTTTGTCTTTGACAGTGCTGGCATGTAGCAAGCATTCAATAAATGCTTGTCAATGAATGACTGAAAGATCTCTTAGGCCTGCCCAGTCACTCTGCAGCCATTCTGGCACAAACACCCTTCTCACACTGAAGAACCCCTGGGCTCCAGTGACTTCCTGCCAACTAAGAGGGACGACCCCTTCAGAGCACCCCTTCTCCCTTCCTACTCCCAGCCAGGTACCTGCTATGGCATCTTCTGTCTGCGCTGCCCACTGAGGGGCTAACTCCCATTCTAACGTTCATTCCCTGCCCACGCTAAGCTCTTGGCCACTCACCTGAAAATCCTCCTCATCCAAGATCTCTTTCCTCCACTTGATCAAGAAGGCTGCACACACGTAGAGATGAAAGTGGGAGAACCCTTCTGGTTCAGACTGGGAAGCAGAAAAATAGAGTTAGGTCTCCCAGCCCTGACAAGGACTCAGCTCTGGTCCTCAGTTCCATTCCTTCTGGGAGGTGGGAAACTCTTTCACGGTTGGGGAGATGGTGTTCTGAAGAGACTTAGCAAAGGCCCTGCCCTGAGGCTAAAGCAGACATGGAAGTAGAAAAGGGGAGAAGGGGAACTTCTAAGCAGCTACACTCCACAACATGGCAGGGAGCTGGACACCTCAGGGACAGCCTGGCACAGAGAGGCCGGGGAATCCCTCCTACCTGATATGTGTCCCACAGGCGGATGGTGCAGCGAAGAGGAAGCTCCCGCATAAGCAGGTTGTTCATCCAGCGGAAGGCAAACTGCAGGTATTCTACCTCGTACCTCCTGAAGTGATTATGTACCTGCTCTGAAACAGGAAGCATCATTGGGGATCAACCTAGGGGACTGGACCCTGAAAGGGCCACAGGAGCCAAAACAGCAGCTCCCACTTCTTACTGCCCCCTCCCATGGGTAAGCAGACACAGAGGGGGCAGACAGGCAACTGATTGTCCTTTATGTTTGATTCCATCATCTCACAGCAACACTGCATGGTTAACTCAGCCCAGCACACAGAACTATTTTAACATCTCCCAGTGATGTTCTAGGAGCCCCGCTTCCTTTGCGGGGCCGCTCTGGCCACAAAGCAGAGGATATGAGGTTCACTTGGCTGCCCGACCTTAGTACTCATCAGAGAAGAAGCCAGAATGGAAAAGAACCATGGAGGTCACCTTGGCCACCCTCCTACTGGCGAGGAACTCCTCTTCAGCATCCCCGCCAGATGGCTAGACAGCAGGGATGTGAACACTGCCAGCGAAAGGGGCTCAAAAACTCCACTCAAGGGCAGCCTCTTCCACTGATGTATGAAGTGATTCACCAGAAAGCACTTCACCATATTCAACAAAACCAGCTGCCTCCTCTCTCCCACCCTTTGGTGTTCGTGTGGTATTCTCAGGCAAGCCCAAACAAAACTGATTGCTGTTCCACAAGACAGCTCTCCAAATAATGCTTAGTGGGATTGTTTTCTAAATGACTGTCCTCAGTTTCCTACCCTATAAAACAGGAATAATCATTCACATCTCAGAGGGTTTCAGGGAAGATAAATGAGAAAACACAAGTAAAGTGCTTACAATGGCACCTGGCATGTGGTAAATATTTCAAACAATTCTTGAAAGAAGAACTATCAACAATGGTTATGGCCAGGTGCTGTGGCTCACACCTGTAATCCCAGCACTTTGGGAGGCCGAGGTGGGCAGACTGTTGAGCCTAGGAGCTCAAGACCAGGCTGGGCAACATGGCAAAAGCCTGTCTTTACTAAAAATACAAAAATTAGCCAGGCGTCATGGTGTGCACCTATAATTCCAGCAACTCAGGAGGCTGAGGTAGGAAGATCCTTTGAGCCAGGAGGTCAAGGCTATAGTGAGCCAAGATCGCACCAGTGCACTCCAGCCTGGGCGACAGAGCAAGACTCCATCTCAAAAAACAAGTTATTTCTGGGGAGAAGAATTTAAGGAGAGGAAGGATTCCTACCTTATCACCCTGGCTGGAGTACAGTGGTGCGATCTTGGCTCACTGTAGCCTCGACCTCCTGGGCTCAAGTGATCCTTCCATCTCAACCTCTTGAGTAGCTGGGACTACAGTCGTGTGCCAGCATGCCCAGCTACTTCTTAAATTTTTTGTAGAGATGGGGTCTCACCATGTTGCCCAGGCTGGTCTTGAACTCCTGGGCTCAAGTGATCCTCCTGCCTCGGCTGGGATTACAGGTGTGAGTCACCATCCCCAGCCTGTTTAAATTTTTTTAATGAGGAAGTATTACTTCTACAATGCAAAGAAACATCCAAGATATATATACTTAAAAATCCACTATTCCAAAGTATTATGCCTTTATGTATCATGTATTTGTAAGGGCGGAAAAAATAAGGACACAGTGGCAGAAACCACAGCATCTGCCTGTTGGAACCTGATTGATGACCAGCCTCTGGCAGCCAGCTTATCCCCCAGAAGAGGGCAGCATACACCCTGTGCTAGGCTCCAGTTGAGGGATGTCAGAAACCTGCACAAGAGGCCCAAACATGAGGGCTAACAGCTGGGCCAGAGTGATAAGACACAGCGGAAAAAAACATTCCACATGTGACATATGGGAAGTAACTGTGAATAAACAAATGGGTTCAGAAGACTGAAATGCTAAGTCATAAAACAGAGTGAGTGGAACAACTCAAGGAAGGTTTTCATGAAAAGAGAACCTGGGAAAGAAGAGAGAAAAATATACAATGTTGGGGGTGGGGGTAGGCAGCAGGTAGGGGAGAAAGGCTTTGCATGGATGACGCAGAAAATCCGATGAGTAGGAAAGCCTGGGAATAACATTTGTTAGCTGGTGTCAGGACAGGCAGAGTCCTACGGGAGCTACTACAACTTCACTAGTGTTAGAGATCCCACCGGCTTCTCTCCCCGTGCCTCAGTTAAACATCAGTCAACAGCAGAGCTTCCTGAGTTGTCCTTTCGTTCTAACATTCTATGACTCTAGGCCAAAGCTGAGGAATTCCTGTAAGGCTGTTCCTCAAAGACATGTGCCTTAGGAAGAGCCACAACTCAATTTCCCCACCCCACACAAGTCCTGGGAAGCTGTATAAAGTCCTGCTGGGGTATCAGCCAGGCCTGAGGACCTCATGTCAAGCCCAGGAGTTCTGAGTTACATCATAATGTGAAGGACAAGGCCGGACGACAGGCTGGATGCTGAAGGCAATGGAGAGCTATGGGAGGCTTCAGAGCAGAAGAAGGACGTGGCCAGAACAGAGCTGCAGAAAGATGCAGTTGTGTGACAGATAGTTTGGAAGAGAAGAGTATGGAGAAGGCAAGCCCTCTGAGGAGGAAGCTGGACTACAGCTGTGGCTGGGGAAGTGCGGAACGGGCATACTGAGGAGAGCTGCTGAAGGAGAACCGACAGAGCCTGGTGATAGGAAACCAAGGGGAAAGAAGAACTTGATATAACAGCACAGTTCTCACTTCGCCTTCCTGCTGAGATGTGGTAGGATCCTGGTGTTGCCAGCAGCACTCAGTGCACTGGAAAGGGTCATGGCTAGGAAGACAGCTGAGGAGAGGACCCACAAGTACAACCGGCTCATAACAGAATCAACTCTGCTATTGCTAGAGAACTCTTCTCCCTCTGAACCTACCATCAATCCGGCTGACGAGCTCTTCCAGTGCCTTCACCTTCTTCTGGATTCCTGGTTGTGCAAAGGTGTAGTTATCCTGCAAATGACATAGAGCCCAGGATGAACATGGACTCTAACTTGTGCTATCACCTGACATTCACTGAAACACGTTTAAAAGTTCAGGCCGTTTTCCAAAGCTAGTACCAATGGTCAGTGACAGTGTTCTGGGAAACAGAAATCTACAGAACAACAGTGTGGGGAGAAAGCCCGATGGAGACCTGCAGTGTGGAAGGAAACCCACATGCTTGGGGTGCAAAGCAGAAAGGAGCAGTCTACTCCAAAGACAAAGCCAAGGCAACATGGAGATTTCTGCAGACTCCAAGGGACACTACACCATCACTGTTTTTTTTTTTTTGTTTTTTTGTTTTTTGAGATAGGGTCTCACTCTATTGCCCAGGCTGGAGTGTAATGGTGTGATCATGGCTCACTACAGCTTTGACCTACTAGGCTCAAGAGATCCTCCCGCCTTAGCCCACTGAGGACCTGGTACTATAGGCACACACCATCATGCCTGGCTAATTTTAAAATTTTTTGTAGAGAAGGGGTCTCTCTATGTTGCTTAGGCTGGTCTCGAACTCCTGAGCTCAAGCGATCCTCCAGTCTTGGCCTCCCAAAGTGTTGGGATTACAGGCGTGAGCCACCGTGCCCAACCCACCATTGCTGTTTGAAAGCTGTAAAGCTAATGAAGAAGGATAGAGATGCATGAAAAGGAGGAGGAGCCATAGTGGCTGGGTAGTAGTCCTGCCTGATACAGAAGAGCAAGAAGGAAACCAAAGGCCTGCTGGGAGCCCCTGGACCTAGATGTTTGTTCCCACAAGGACAGAAGCAGCTCACCTGGATTCCATCCAGCAGCTTGCTCATGCACCAAAAGCTGTCAGCCTCAATGCTTCGCAGCATGTCTTGAGACAAGTTGGTCACGTCAAAGTTCTCCACATCCTCTTCTGTAAAACAAAAGGTGAAGAAAGTCCAGAGGTCTTATCTAAAAATGGAGAGAGAAAGATAGATTCGAGTGTCTTCAACAGGGTCTTTAAGGCCAAGTGAGGACCAGGCTAACCTGATGTTAAGAAATGAGGGCCTGCCCCTCTACTCTCTGTGTCAGGTGGACAAATATGTCCCAGGGAAGTTCTTGAAGATCTCATTACAACACTGGACAGGCCATTTCTCATGCTAGTCCCATCAGGTCCAACATATCTTTCTCTTCCTTGGAATTTGTTCATTCAGTTTTAGAAAATGATACTTCAGGTCTCATGTTCAATGAATTATACTCAGCTCCCTGAAGATGGCCTGGAAAATTTCTTTGATTTCAGCTCAGTGAGCTGTCTAGCACACTCACACTCATATGTAGGGAGAACAGCTAGGATCAGAAAGCCCCCACAGTTTATTTTAAAGATGGAATTCCCAAGTTCTGATAAGGCAGACCCACAGTCTTGCCACTCAAAAGAGAAGGTATGCATGTAAAGGAAGATGAGTCAAGCCTGTGAGTGCTTCTAGGACTTAATTCCAACAAGATGGTATTTCTCAAGATGGGTTCTGCAAAACATCAATCCTACAGGACACTCAAAAAAAAAAGGGGGGGTTCCACAGACAAATATGGTTGAGCAATGTTGCATTAGATATCCCCATCTTGGAGATTAGCAAAGATCACAGCACACAAAAGGGTTTGAGAAGTTAACAGAAATTCTGCATTAAGTAAATCTGCTTAACTTTGTTTATCCAGCATTTCCCAAGTTTATCTAGCCACGAGACCTCATGGCTTCTCATAAGCTTCTCATGGAAACCTCCCACTGAGTAACAGGAGTGAGAATCTGTCTCGTCTGAGGTGCAAGTGAGGAAAACATAAGCAGCCTTCCAGAAACCTGAAGAAGGAAAAGGCTATGTGATGTGTCCTTCCTAGCTCGTGTTTAACTCCTCCTTCCTGTCACAGAGAGGTGAAGTAGTAAGAAGCACTGTGTTTGCCCAACAAGAAAGGCCCCTGTGTATGCCTGTCAGAGGCCACACACAGAAACAATCAAGCCCTTGAGTTCTCCACCAGACAGCTTTTCTCCTCAGACCCACAATCCCTATACTGGAAACAGATGTTCACTGCAATCCCTTGTGCTACAGAGACACACGCATTAGACAAAATGTATTCAGAATCTAGCCTTTTCTTTCTTTCTTTCTTTCTTTCTTTTTTTTTTGAGACAGGGTCTCACTCTGATGCCCAGGCTGGAGTGCAGTGGCAAAATCTTGGCTCACTGCAGCCTTGACTTCCCAGGCTCAGATGATCCTCCCACCTCAGCCTCCCAAGTAGCTGGGACTACAGGTGCATACAACCACGCCCAGCTAATTTTTTGTAGTTTTTGTAGAGATGAGTTTTTCCCATGTTTCCCAGGCTGGTCTCAAACTCCCGGACTCAAGTGATCCTCACACCTCAGCCTCACAAAGTGTTAGGATTACAGGTGTGAGCCACTGCACCTGACCCCAGCCTTTTCATTTCTAAGCATTGTTACTAAGACCTATATCTGAACCTCCTCGAGAAAACATGTAACAACTCTCGGATTCTTACCTGTTTAAAGAGACATTTTTTAAATGAACATCAAGGCTGAAAAAAAAAAAACCCTCTTGAGAAGGGTGGGGTGCTTTATCAGAAAAGCCATGACTCTATGAACGACCTAAAAAATCTAACTTGAAGGCCAGCTGCAGTTAATATATATAAAGTGCTAAATATAGTGCCTGGCACACAGTAGGCACAATATAGCTATCTTAGATGAAATTTATTAGGAACTTGTAATGACATAAAAAAGCATGCCACAATATTAAGGAGAAAAGAGGGGAAAAATTATTTATGGCATACTTTCTTACTGTGCATACAATATTTATGTGTTTATATAAGCACAGAGGAAAGACAAAACATCTCAAGGTTTACAGTATTTATTCCCCAGGTGGTACAAATGAAGGATTTTATTTTCTTAAAGCTTTATTGAACTTTTCAAAATTTCTATAATAAGCATAATTTTTATAGTCATTTTATATGCACAATATTTTAGGAAAAAAGAGCCACAATTGACTACATCTGCCTTTTATCACCAAAAAAGAATAAAGAAGATTTTGTAAAACAACACTAAGTTTGCAGAAACTAAAAATCTAGATAGCATATAAAGATCAATTTGAGAAATCACATTTTATTTTTATTTTGAGACAGTTTTGCTCTTATCTCCCAGGCTGGAGTGCAATGGCACGATCTCGGCTCACTGTAGCCTCTACCTTCCAGGTTCAAGCAATTCTCCTGCCTCAGCCTCCCAAGAGGCTGGGATCACAGGCATGAGCAACTATGCCTGGCTAATTTTGTATTTTCAGCAGCGACGAGATTTCACCATGTTGGCCAGGCTTGTCTCAAACTCCTGACCTCAGGTGATCTGCCTGCCTTGGCCTCTCAAAGTGGTAGGATTACAGGCGTGAGCTACCGTGCCCAGCCGAGAAATCATATTAAAAAAATTCTTCCAAGAAATATCATTTTTCTTTTATTCCTATTTTTTTCTTTCATTCCTATTATTCTTATTATTTTTCTTTTATTCCTATTATTCCTTTTATTCTTTTATTGTATCCTAACTTAAACATTTACTATGTAGGTTTTTTGTTTTTTTATATATGTAAGTATATATACATATTTGTTTTCTTAAATATGGAAGTATATATACATATTTTAAAATATATGTAAGTATATCTATATAGATATACTTACATATATAAAGCTATATTAAAATATAATTATATATAAAATTATATTTCACATATATTTAAATATAATTATAAAAATAAAATTATATAAATATAATTTTATATATTTTATAATATATATTTATATATTAAGTTTAAATTATTTTACCTAATATTTTATATGTTTTATATTATATTTTAATATTATATGATTAATTAATTTAGTTAAATGATATTGGGCTGTAAAACCCAGCTCAGGATCTTCCTTTGACTTTTTGCTTCATGTTACATTTCTAAGGTCTGTGTTCCTGTACATACATACCTCTAGTTCATTGCTGCATGGTATGCCTCCCATCACACTTTATCCATTTCCTCAGGGATGGATATACCCAGGTTGCCTCCAACTCTCATGACCATAAACAATGCCCCAAGGAACTGTCTCCTTTGAGAACTGCTCTGGGTCAGAGGCTCAGGCAGACTCTTCTCCAGGACTAGCCTCACAACAGTGCACAAGGGAGGAGAGCCCTTTCCCTATCCATGAGCATGACTTCTAATCCATCCTAGGCAGCAGCTCCCTCTTTATGAGAATAGGGTTGTTGGAAAAAAGTGAAACCCACAAGGAAGGATGGAGACGAAAACCACCCCCACTCCTCATACACATTTCCCAAAGGAAGATCCAGAGCTCCATAATAAATTGAAATGTCTTTTCCAACTTGGGCATTTTAGGATTCCAGAACATTGCAATGCAAATACAAGCAGAATTGGAAACCACACATGGCAGGGTAAAAAGAGAGCAAGAGCCCCAGTTCCTGGGGGCAACAGGAGCATCGCTCTCACACCAGCCCTAGTGACCTGTGGCTTTTTTGTCAGACAGAATAGCAAGCACTTGGCTAAGAGCAGACTCTGAAGCCAGACTGCAGAGCTCAAGTCCTGGCTCTGTCACTCAGTAGCTATGTGACTTTGCAAAAATGGCTTTACTTTCTGTGTCTCAATTCCTCATCTGTTAAAGTGGTAATATCAGTACCAGTGTCATAGGATATTTTATGGATTAAATAAGTTAGTTAATATACGAAAAGTGCTAACAACAGTGCCTGGCATAAAGTAAGCATTACATAAAAGTTAGCTGGCATAATTATTATTGTTACCAAAGGAATAAATACACTTCTATCTTATTTAAGCCACTGGCATTGTCTTTTTTTTTTTTTTTTAAGAGACAGGATCTTACTATATTGCCCAGGCTGGTCTTGAACTCCTGGGCTTAAGTGAACTCCCACCCCGGCCTCCCAAAGTGCTGAGATTACAGGTGTGAGCCTCCATGCCCAGCCAGCACTGATATTCTGGATCTCTATTATTCACAGCCAAACTTAATCCTAACTGATATACCTGCCATCCCAAAATATACCTTAAAAATAAGTCAGTTTTAAAAGTTCTCTACTTCTGCCTTTCATCTTAAGGAGGAAAACCTGACTAACAACATGAGGTCATAAGTTGGTAAGGTGCCATGCTCGGTAACTGTACCCACTCCAAACCGTTAGCCATCTAGGGAGCAAAGGGAACAACAGACAAGGCGCTGAACCCTATTTTGGGGCCCTGAATTGGGGGCTGTTGTTTGCCCATTAGCCCTTTGTTTTCACAGCCAGTGAGATAGTTCCCCAGCACTTCAGAGAGTGGGAGGGAGGGTTTAGTTCTATTTTTCTGCCTGCTGGGTGGATAAAATTCAAACATTTAGTCAAAAACTGTGAGCTGAGTGCACCAGCAAAAAGCAGTGGAGAAAGGGAGGAGCAAATGCTCTCTGAAGGGCTTCATTCAGCATAAACAATCTGTTCAGAAGGATCATTAAGCGTCCACTTGAGGAAATTCAACACATAATTGAAGCTGAAATGGGAAACCATGCCAGCAGTGTAGTCTCGAGTGAGGGCAGCGTCTCTGGTTGTCATGACAGAGCATACAGCAGCAGGACTCAGATGGGAGGAAATGAGATTTTAAGGGATATTTTATGGCTATTTTAAGAGGCAAGGCATCCAAAAGGAGGAAACTCAAAAGCTCTTTACAAAAATCAAATTGGCCACTCTGGGCCTTACAAAGAACATGCCCATTTATTAGCTGATGAAATGTACTTGAGTGACGGCTCCAGTCAACCGTTTATTTTTCCAAGAACTCTGAGCCCCAGTCCTAAAAAATCAGCTTAATATATGCCTCAAAAATTCCCTGACAGCTTTAGGAAGAACTGGTTTTGCCTATACTGACAAGAGTAACTTGTCTATTCACTGCTCTAGGCATTTCCCAGGAAACATCTGTGATCTCAGGACAATTTCTAGATGTGATGTGGTGGGCCAGCATGATTCAACCTGACCAGCCAGACCAAGAGGCTCCAATGCCTCAGCTGCAGATGGCCTTTCTATTTTCCAAAGCCTCTGGTTTACCTGATTTGGGTCCTTGTTGTTGTTGCTGTTGTTGAACTGGACTCATAAGAATACCTTGCGTAATATTTTCTGATAACAGGCCAGGCGCTGTGGCTCACGCCTGTAATCCCAACACTTTGGGAGGTCCAGGCAGGTGGATCACAAGGTCAGGAGTTTGAGACCAGCCTGGCCAATATGGTGAAACCCCGTCTCTACCAAAAATATAAAAATTAGCCGGGCATGGTGGCAGGCACCTGTAGTCCCAGCTACTCAGGAGGCTAAGGCAGGAGACTCGCTTGAACCCGGGAGGCAGAAGTTGCAGTGAGCCGAGATTATGCCTCTGCACTCCAGCCTGGGCGACAGAGCAAGAAGACTCCGTCTCAAAAAAAAAAAAAAAAGAAAAAAAAAATTTCTCATAACAAAAGTAAACTGAGAAAAATAAAAAAATATTTTTGACCATATCTAAAGAACCTCTTAAAACAGCAACAAATATTTCATTCAGAAAAAAAGCAGTTTTAAGAAAACCGTCAAGAATTCATCTTATCACTTCTATGTAATAATTTTGAACTGGTTCAAGTGCTATATATAAACATATTGTTGGGTGTTATGCATCTGGCATTTTCAGGCAAGTACCTGATGGCAGCAGCTGAGACAATAATAGCACTGCAAACCTGTAAGTGTAGAGAGGGTGGAGAGGCCCCTCGCTAAACCTGGGAAAGCCAAACCACCTGACAAAGACAGGGGGAGGTGGTCTCTGAGAGAGATGGCCACTCCAATGAGATGGTTGGAGGAAAGACTTATTTCGAGATTCCCACAGAGAAGAGACCCGCTGGGAGGTGGTTCTGTTTCGCAAGGCCCATGTTTCTGACTGTCAGAGGAGATGTGCTATTTTGAAGATGCTGCTTAGCTGACCATACAGCATTCTGACACTGTGCCTGTCAATCAGGGTGGTGACTATTAATTCAGAATAATACTTGAACTCTGGCTGCTCAGTATAGGATAGCATGGGTATACATGTATCATGATGCCCTGGTTAAAATTAATTTTAAAAACCAACATACCACCAAGTTTTCACTATTTTCCTTAGGTTGCTGTATTACTTTTACTTTTATTTAGCAAACATTAGTTGCTGCTGGTTAAGTCAGCCTCCTGACATTGGCTGTAGGATCCCAGCTTATATGAGCCCAAACTCTGAGTATTTGGGTTACGGAGTAAAGGAAGAGGAGGCAAAGGAAAGGCAAGGTCCAGCACATACTTAACCTTCTAGGACCTGCCCAAAGACCACTCACAGAGATGGGCAGCATGTTACTAAGATGCTGTGGATGTGAACAGGCTCTGGGAGGCTCAGGGTCCCCAGTGCCAATGTCAGCTGTTCACAGAGGCTACTCATGTAGGCTCAAATATCTTGAATATGTTGGCTACCTCAACATCTCCTCTGTTACGATTTCTCACTTATCCCTGGGGTCAGATGAGGGACAGAGAGCAAATGTGCACCACACCCTGCTCAGCTCATTGCCAGGGTAGAGGATTAGGCTAGGTCTTATAGTCTCAGAAATGACAAGCCACAACTTGCCCTTGGAGAGCTCACCTCCTGCAATAATAGGAAATCCAGCACTGGACACCCCACCAAACGCACACACTGTCTTCAAGTGTCACTGAAAGCAGCTCAGCATCCTGGCTGGGCTACCTCCACACACTGCTGGGAAGAGCCTTAATATTTCTCAGCTGCCTATCACATGGGAGGCTGCTTCATCTATGAAGATGGGGCCAGGAGGCAGCTTGAGTCCCAAATAGGGTAGCTGCTAAAAATTCAGCATCAAGCCCACTCCCCACCAATTCCCTCCAAACTAACAACATTAAAGTGGAAAATTCTTACTATATGATTCAAATTAGATAAAGCTTAGAAACAGGCAAAACTAATCTAGGTGTTAGAAATCAGTGAAGTAGTTACCCCCGCAGGGGCAGGGGAGGAGAGGATAGGGTAGGGACTAGGAGGGAACACAAGAGGACTTCTGAAGTCCTAGAAACGTTCCATGTCTTGCTATGGGTGCTGGTTATTTTGGGGAAATTCATCGAACTGTGCATGTATGATAGATGCACTTTTCTAAATGTACAATTTAATATGAAGTTCACATTTTAAAAAGCAGAAAAGGAATGGCTTCTTGAGACAATAATAAAGTTTGTCCAGTTTCATCTTTGGCCTAGCCAGGCAGGGAAGAACAGACTGGGCAAAGCGGATGCAAAGAGTCAGATGTAAGATGGAGGATGCTGCCTCCCAGGACTGAGCGTGGGGGGCAAGCACAATCCACAACAGCCCAGGAGCAAGACAAGGCAGCAGGATCCACAGTACCTTTTCTTTGAAAATGTGAGTGTTAACTATCAAAAATTAACTGCACAGCTCCCTCCCTTACCTCCTTCAGGGCTCTGCTCAAATGTCATCTCCTCAGTGTGAAGGCGGCTCACCACCCGGTTTAAAACCTGCCTCCTGCTCCCACACTTGCCAGCGTGGCACATCCCTGTCCCTCTTTCTTGCTTTGTTTCTATCCATAGCACTTATCTCAATCCTACAAATATCTGTTTTTTCAGTTGATTGTCTGTTTCTGCCCACCAGAAATTAAACTAAGAAAGCAATTTTTTTTTAAAAGTAGAATTAAGCATAGTAAACTGCACATATGTGCACAGTTCTATGAGTCTTGACACATGTTTATGTCTATGGTTTAAAAAAAAAAAATGCCCCCATCCAAATAGAGAACATTTCCATCATCCTGGAAATGTTTCCTTATGCTCATTCTCAGCCCACCTCCCACCATAGGCAAACTTTGCTCTCATTTCTATCGCCATAGATAAGCTTTATCTATTTTTAACTCCATATAATGTGAATCATACAATATATATATTTTTTGGTATCTGGCTTCTTTCATTCCGTTTCATGGTTTCTGAGACTCTTCCATGTTGCTGTACTACTAACAGTATGTTCTCATTTATTGCTGAGTACTGCTCCATGGTATGGATATCTGTTCTCATATTAACTGATACTAGGGTTGTTTCATTTTATGTCTGTATAAAGTTGCTGTGAATATGTTTGTGCATGTCTTTTGGGGCTATAAGCCTTCATTTTCCTTGAATAAATACCTAGAAGTAGAAGGCAGGGTTTTTGTCTACTTTGTTTATGGTCATAACCCCAGTGCCTAGAGCAGTGCCCTGCACGTGTGGGTGCTCATCAAAGACTTGTTGACTAAGTGGTGGTGCTCCACCTCCATCCCTTAGGGGAGAGAACTTCCGGCTAATTCGGCACAGTATCAGAAAAGTGTAACTCACTGCCCTCCAGTGGCCAAGCCTAGTGAAGCTGTACTAATTTCTGAGTATTCTGCAGTTATCATGGAATTTTCATTCTCTCATTCATCTGGACATGTGTGGAATGCCTATTTTGGACACCAAAATGAAGGTACCGGGGATATGAAGATGTTTAAAATACTCTTTGGCCTCAAAGAATCAGAAAGTCTGGTGGCAGAGAGTAGGAGGGAAACACAAACAACAACTAGCGAGGTAAAGTGCCACAGGAGAAATCTACGGAGTGACAGAAATAGCACTGTTAGATGCCAGGGGTCAGGGGGACCCCAGGGAAGGCTTCTAGGAGGAAGGGGAGTCTTAAAGGGTGCACGAAGATTAGCTCAGGAGATAAAGAGGTGGTGCAGGACAAGGCTTTACATTTACAATGTCCATTTTGGATTGCTGAGTTTAAGGGGCGAAGCAGGGAGCAGGTCACAGGGCCTTTACATGCCAAGTTAGAAAACCTGGACATTTAACCTATAGGTGATGGAACGCTAAGGAAGGATTTTTGTCAGAGGAGTTCTGTGGGCGAGTCTGTGTTTGAATGGTGTGCAAGATGGGTTTGAAGGAGATAAAACCGGGGGTGAGAAAACATGCTTGGCTGGTTCGGCAATCCAGGCCTGACCTAGTGCATGCATAGTGAGAATGAAGAAGAAGCAGATTAAGAAACATTTAGGACGTAAAATCACCAGAGCTTTGTAAATGATTGGATATAGAAGAGTAAGGAAACAGAATCATGGACAATTCTTAGCATTTCTGACTTAAGTGACAGGAAATGCTGCCAACTAAGAGAAAAGGGTGCCTGGGTAAGGGAAGGAGAAGAGCCAAACACCGAGTCTGAGGAGCCTAGGAATAGCAAAGATTGCCTGAAAATAACTGTTCTCTTCTTCCTCCTTGGTGACAGGACCCCTAAGTGTTGGCCACCTAAGACAGACTGTTTCTCAGCCTCACTTGCTGCTAGGTGTGTCCACGAGATTAAGATCAGACAAAAGAGAATCAAGCCCCAGAGTCATGCACAGCTTTCAGAAATGTTCTTAAACAGAAGAAGTATGCCTTGCTTCCTTTCCTTCTCCATACTGGCTGGAATACTGATGTGATGGCTGGAGCACAAACAGCTCTTGGATCATGAGAAAGAAACCATATGCTGAAGATTGCAGAATGAGAGAGAGGAACCTGGATCTCTGATATTTTGGAGCAGCAGATAAGCCCCAGATCACTTACCTCTGGACTTTTAATGTGAGAGAAATAAGCTTTTCTATCTTACTTAAGGAACTGTTACTTGGGTTCCCTGTTATGTGCAGCCTAGCTAATCCTAAGTGATCATCTATGACATAATCAGGCGGAAATGCCATGTAGGGAACCGGACACAAGTCAGAGGTCTGCGGAGGACTTCCTTTCTGAGAGTTCCACTGCTGTCATGCTTCCAGGTAAAATCTATGGTGAAAATCCTACTGTGCTGTTTCATGCAGAGGAAAAGAGAAAAGATTACTTGATAATTGGTGTTGCATTTTGTACCTAAAAATATCATCAGACACCACTCTTCTTTTGAAAATAGGAAACATCATGAGTCCTGCTCTTTTCCATGACTTCCTTATATGAATCACGTCTGTTGTTCCTGTTAAGCGGTTTATTTTGATGATGGCTGCATGGTCAATTATATCGGACCTCAGTAGTTCAGAGCTAGACTAATATTGCCTAAGCCTAAAAGCTCTTGGAGGAAAGAGTTTAGAATTATACCACAGTCTCAGAGATAAGATTCCAGAGACTTTATCTCCCCAGGGGTGACCTCCTCACCTGCAGCACTGTCACCACTAGACCCAGACACAGCTGGCTTATCTGCAGAGGACCCACTTTTACAGGAGCAGCTGGCTTCAGCAGATAAAGAAGCTGCTTGGGGGCAAGGCTAGAGCTATAGACAACTTCTCTATCAACTCACAGGGGAATCACTGGAACTCACTGTTTCCAACTACTTTACAACAAACATAACATAAAGCGTGAAGCAGGCTCAGGTACTAATTTTTAAAAGTGATAGAGGTGGTAGAGAATAGGTAGGGGAAGAGATATGAGAGAAGCCAAATAATGTCCCAGTGGCATGTTGACCCCACAGCTCTACTGGGGCAGATCCCCTATGCTATGATTCAGTGAGATGGGGCAGTGAGGTAAGGATGCCTGGAGAGACCTACCCAGGATAATGAGGGCAACTGCTGGCCTGTTCCATGAGAAAGATACTTGAGGCTTCCTACAGTAGGGAGAGTCACACCAGAAGGGCCATAGCAAAAAACCTTTGACAGCAGCTGCCTCATCCAGATATGCCAACATGAGAGAAGTACAAAAGAGAAGCATCATTGCCCAGACAAAAAAATGATGCTTGATGGCCACAATGTTGTATCTATCTCTGTTCAAGAAAGGTGTGAGGGTGGGGAGAAGTCTGTATTTCTTTGAAATTTAATTTATATCCAGCAACTGACAGGTGAATAAGATGTAGTACATCCATATAATAGAATATTTGGCCATAGAAAAGAATGAAGTACTGACACGTGCTACAACATGAATGAATCTTGAAGACATTACGCTAAGTAAAAGAAGCCAGACACAAAAGACTCCATACTGTGTGGTTCCATCTATATAAAATGTCCAGGATAGGGAAATCCCTAGATACAGAAGATTAGTGGTTGCCCAGGGATACACAGGATGGGAGGCTTAGAGGTGATGGCTAAAGAGTACGAGTGTTCTTTTTGGGGTGATAAAATGTTTTAAAATTGATTGTGGTGATATACAACTCTGTAAATATACTGAAAATTATTCACTGTACCCTTTAAATGAGTAAATTGTCTGGCATATGAAGTATATCCCAATAAAGCCGTTACCAAAAAACCCACAAAAATTGTAATTTGTAAATTTATTGCAACTCCAATAAAAATTGTATTAATAAAAGGTCCCCCACTCCTAAATTTGACAAAAGTTGATTCTCAAGTTCAACTGGATGAACCTGGAAGACATTATGCAAAGTAAAAGTTGGTTTACAAAAGGACACATGCTATATGAATCCACTTATATGAGGTATCTAAAATAGTCACAAACATAGAAACAGAGCAGTGGCTGCCAGGGGATGGGGGAAGCGGAAACAGAGGGTTGACGTTCAGAGGGTACGAGTTTGACAACTGTAGGCAAGATGAGCATGTTCTAGAGATCTACTGTGCAACCATGTGCCCACAGCTTACGATACTGTATTGTGCACTTCAAAATTTGTTAAGAGGGTAGACCTCATGTTAAGTGCTCTTATCACTATGAGAAAGCGATAAAAAATAAACAAAATTGAAAAATAAGTTCATCTGGAAGAACAATCAAGACAGTATTTTTTTAAAGGATAATGAAAGAGACTGGCCCTGGGCGGGGGGGGGAATTTAAAAAAAAAAAGCCACTAATAAAAAATAATAGCCAGGCGCGGTGGCTCATGCCTGTAATCCTGGCGTTTTGGGAGGCCGAGGTGGGTGGATCACTTGAGGCCAGGAGTTCCAGACCAGCCTGGCCAACATGGTAAAACCCCGTCTCTACTCAAAAATACAAAAATTAGCCAGGCATAGTGGCGCATGCCTGTAGTTCCAGCTACTAGGGAGGCTGAGGTGGGAGGATGGCTTGAACCTGGGAGACGAAAGTTGCAGTGAGCCAAGATTGCGCCATTGCACTCCAGCCTAGGCAACAGAGTGAGGCTACATCTCAAAATAAATAAATAAATAAAATATATAATAATAATAATTTAACAACTTTATAAACTCAAAAAATCTAAGCTGTGTGGTACTGGATAGAAATGGAGACAAATAAAATTAAACCAACAAAGCAGCAGAACCATGTAATTAAAATTACATAATATTATGAAGAGAGATTTCACATCGGTGAAAAGATGGTGTATTATTTATAAATGGTGTCGAAATAATTAGCTATGCAACTGGAATAGTAACTATAAATCTCAGTTCTCATCATACAAGAAAATAAATTAGTAATGGAATTTAAAAAGTTAAATGTTAAAACCACAAGAGTATTAGAAGAAAACACGGGAGAGTATTTTTATAATCTTTTTTTTTTTTTTTTGACAGAGTCTCACTCTGTCACCCAGGCTAGAGTGCAGTGGCGTGATCTCGGCTCACTGCAACCTCTGCCTCCCGGGTTCAAGCGATTCTCCTGCCTCAGCCTCCCAAGTAGCTGGGATAACAGGCAGCCGCCACCATGCCCAGCTAATTTGTGTATTTTTGGTACAGACGGGTTTTGCCATGTTGACCAGATTGGTCTCGAACTCCTGAGTTCAGGTGATCCACCTTTCTCAGCCTCCCAAAGTGCTGGGATTACAGGCGTGAACCACCATGCCCGGCCAGTATTTTTGTAATCTTGAGGTGGGGAAGGAAAGAGTTCCTAAGCAAGATACCAAATCCAAAAACTCTAGAGGAGAAGCTGCTTCCTTCAGAGGCTTCATCACAGTTTGCAATTATCTTGTGACTTGTTTGTGAGCCTCCCTACCAGACAGGAGTTGCCACAAGGGCAGGCCCATGTCTATCTCCTGGCACATAGTAACAGCTCAATAAATACTTGTTGAATGGACAGATCTGACTGTATAAAAATTAGTAAGTTCTATATAAAGAGACACAATTAGCAAAGTTAAGAGATAAATAATGGTCTGGGGAAAATATTAGGTTGGACTATATAAAATTCCCATGTTGGGGGGTAAAAAAAAGGTTGAGTATTAATAATTTATATGATTCAACCTAATATTTTTAACACAGCAGATCAAGGATGAATTTATCTAATATACAAAAAGCTCTTACAAAACAAGACAGGTCAATAATCCATTAGAAAAAATAGGTAAATGATTAAACCAGCAGACCACAAAAGAAAATGATAATACAGATGAGAAAGGATACATAATATCAGTGACCAGCAAGTGGAAACAAAAACTGAAACACAAACCATGGTTTACCTGATAGACAGGTGAAATACACTAGACTTCATCCATACACAGGTTTTGCTAAGGAGGTGAGGAAAAGTGCATCCACACATTTCATGGCTGGAGTACAAACTGGTAGAAACATTTTTGGATTATAATTTAGTAGTACCTATTTGGCATGCTTTTAGGATTAGTAATTTCACTTCTAGGACTCTTTCAGAGAAATACATATTTTAACAAGTGCACAAGAAAATATGTACAAGGATATTCACTGCAATGTTACTTATAACAGCTAAAAACTATAGGCAACTTAGGCCAGGCGCGGTGGCTCACGCCTGTAATCCCAGCACTTTGGGAGGCCAAGGCGGGCAGATCACAGGGTCAGGAGATCGAGACCATCCTGGCTAACATGGTGAAACCCTGTCTTTCCTAAAAATACAAAAAATTAGCCGTGCATGGTGGCAGGCGCCTGTAGTCCCAGCTACTTGGGAGGCTGAGGCAGGAGAATGGCGTGAACCTGAGAGGTGGAGCTTGCAGTGAGCCAAGATCGTGCCACTGCACTCCAGCCTGGGCAACAGAGCAAGACTCCATCTCAAAAAAAAACCAAACAAACTGTAGGCAACTTAAATGTTCTTCTAGAGAAGAAAATTAAATAAACTATAGTTAAGTCTTATTATAGAAATAATGGAATTGCTGAAAATAATGAAGTGGATCTGTATGTTCAGGCTTTGAAAGCTTGCTATATGATGTTTTTAAATGAACACAAGCAAAATATAGAAAAGTATGAAAGCTTGATTTCATTTTTCTGAACCCAGTAAAGAAAAACAATGTATGCAGCTCCATCCATACATAGGAAAAGGTCTGGAAGAACACACAACAAGAGGTTAACAACTGTAGTTATCTTGGAGGTAGGTGTGTGTTTGTTAACACTTCTATATTGTTTTGATTTTTTTTTTTTAATTATACTTTAAGTTCTGGGGTACATGTGTAGGACGTGCAGGTTTGTTACATAGGTATACACATGCCATGGTGGTTTGCTGCACCCATCAACCTGTCATCTACATTACGTATTTCTCCTAATGCTATCTCTCCCCTAGGCCCCCCAACCCCTAACAGGCCCTGGTGTGTGATGTTCCCCTCCCTGTGTCCATGTGTTCTCATTGTTCAACTCCCACTTATGAGTGAGAACATGCGGTGTTTGGTTTTCTGTTCCTGTGTTAGTTTGCTGAGAATGATGGTTTCCAGCTTCATCCATGTCCCTGCAAAGGACATGAACTCATTCTTTTTTATGGCTGCATAGTATTCCATGGTGTAAATGTGTCACACTTTCTTTATCCAGTCTATCATTGATGGGCATCTGGGTTGGTTCCAAGTCTTTACTATTGTGAACAGTGTTGCAATAAAATACATGTGCATGTATCTTTATAGTAGAATGTTGTTTTGATTTTTTTAATGAACATACTTCTACTACAATTTTTTTTAGAAAGATAAGCAATAAGAAAGGTACTGCCTGCTTTAGAGCATTAAATATAATAGGTGAAGCCATTAGAAGTCCAAGAACAAGGATTGAAGTTGAGACACCACCAAGTCATATAAAGAGCACAGGTATTAAGGCCAAGCACAGGTATTTGAGTTCAAGAAGCTCATTAGACCCCTGAGTCTTGGATTTTTCACCTTATAAAATGGCTTGATACATCTACCTTAAAGAGATATTGGGCCCTACTAAAGGAAATCAGGTATGTCCAAGTTCTTTGCAAATAACAAAGTACTTTAAAAACCAGTGTAATGTTACTGCTTGGCCAGAAAAACAAGGGCTACAGCTACGAACTCCTAAGGGAAAGAGAGACGGATGGGAGCTGGAGGATTAAGAGAGACAACCAACTATAATATGCAGCTCTGATTTGGACCCTGATTCAAACTGTTGAATAGATTTATGAATACAACTGTATATTAGATTACATAAAGGAGCTATTACTACTTTTTAGATGTGATAATTGCATTATGGCTGTGTGTTTTAAAAAAATATCTTTGGCCAGGTGCAGTGGCTCACGCCTGTAATCCCAGCACTTTGGGAGGCTGAGGCAGGTAAATGGCTTGAGTTCAGGAGTTCAGGACCAGCCTGGGCAACATGGTGAAACCCTGTCTCTACAAAAAATACAAAAATTAGCCGGGCATGGTGGTGCAAGGCTATAGTCCCAACTACTCGGGAGGCTGAAGTGGGAGGACTGCTTGAGCCCAGGAGATGGAGCTTGCAGTGAGCTGAGATCGTGCCACTGCACTCCAGTATGGGCGACAGAGTGAGACTGTCTCAAAAAAACAAACAAAAAATTATAATATATATATATGTGTGTGTGTGTGTGTGTGTGCGTGTGTGTATGTGTGTGCATATACATATATACTTTTCAGAGATACATATAAAAAATTTATGCATAAAATGATATGATGTTTGACATTGAGATTTGCTTCAAAATAATTCACAATGGTGAGGGAGTAGACAATGGATAGAGGCGATGAGACTAGGATCAGGCATGGCGGCTCATGCCTGTAATCCCAACACTTTGGGAAGCTGAGGCAGGAGGACGCTTGAGCTCAGGGGTTCAAGACGAGCCTCGGCAACGTGGCAAAAATTTATCTCTACAAAAAATAAAAAAAATTAGCTAAATGTGATGGCACTCCCCTGTAGTCCCAACTATCCAGGACGCTGAGGTGAGAGGATCACGTGAGTCAGCAGATTGAGGCTACAATGAGCCATGATCATGCCACTGCACTCCAGCCTGGGTGACAGAGACCCTGTCTCAATCAATCAATCAATCCAGCCTGGGTGACAGAGTGAGACCCTGTCTCAATCAATCAATCAATCAACAAATAAATAATACTTTTTTATTTATTATTATTTTTTGAGACGGAGTCTCTCTCTGTTGCCCAGGCAGGAGTACAGCGATGCGATCTCAGCTCACTGCGACCTCTGCCTCCTGGGTTCAAGCAATTCTCCTGCTTCAGCCTCTCCAGTAGCTGGAATTACAGGTGCATGCCACCACACCCCACTAATTAGTAAATAATATTTTATTGTTAAAAAGTGCTAACAATCATCTGAGCCTTCAGCAAGTCATAATCTTTTTGCTAGTGGAGGATCTTGCCTCAATGTTGATGGCTGCTGACTGATCAGGGTGATGGTTGCTAAAGGCTGGGCTGGCTGTGACAATTTCTTAAACAAGACAGTAACAAAGTTGGCCACATTGACTGACTTTTCCTTTCACAAAAGATTTCGCTGTAACATGTGATTCTGTTTGATAGCATTTTACCCACGGTAGAACTTCTTTCAAAATTGAAGTCAGTCTCTTGCCTGCCACCATGTAAGACATGACTCTGCTCCTCATTTGTCTTCTGCTATGATTGTGAGGCCTCCCCAGCCATGTGGAACTTTGGCTGGGGAACAGACCAGGGAATCGATGGATTTGGACAGGAGCCAGGAATTAAATCTCAGCTAATGAACCTTATTTGATCTGTAAGAACCTTGATGAGAGTGCCATTGATAATAGTAAACTCAACTGCAATTGTGTTTCTCTTATTATTTGGATGAATATCAGTGGAGGAAATGGAGACTCAGAAGACATGCCAGCAGAAGTTATTACTTCAGTAATTATTGGAAATCTTAGCTGGCTGACCTTGCACTTGACAAAAATGTAAAGCTTAAAATAAAACTAGACTTTCTATTTATCTGAAAAAAATAAAAAAATTAAAAAATGAAGTCAATCTGGCCAGGTGTGGTAGCTCACGCCTATACTCTCAGGACTTTGGGAGGCCAAGGCAGAAGGACTGCTTGAGGCCAGGAATTGAAGACCAGCCTGGGCAACACAATGAAACCCCCATCTCTACAAAAAATAAAAAAATTGGCTGGGTATGGTGGCGCACACCTGTAGTCCTACCTACTCAGAAGGCTGAGGCAGGAGGATCACTTGAGCCCAGGAGTTTGAGGTTACAGTTTGAGCTATGATTACACCACTGCACTCCAGCCTGGGCAACAGAGTGGGACCCCATCTCCAAATAAATAAATTTAAAAAAAAAATTGGAGTCAACCTTCTCAAATCCTGCCACTGCTTTACTAGTTGAGTTTATGTAATATTCTAAATCTTTTGTTGTCATTTCAAATGTTCACAGCATCTTCACCAGGAGTAGATTCCATCTCAAGAAAGTATGTCAGCTATAGCTTTACTAAATAACTAAATATATTTCTTAAATAATAAGACTCATGAGTTGAAATGACTTCTTGATCCACAGGCTGCAGAACAGATGCTGTGTTGGCAGGTATGAAAACACTAATCTCCTTGTACATTTCCATCAGAGCTCTCAGGTGTCTAGGTTCGTTGTCAATGGACAGTGATATTTTGAAAGAAATATTTTTTTGTGAGCAAGAGGTCTCAACGGTAGCCTTAAAATATTCAATAAATCATGCCATAAACAGATGTGCTGTCATCTAGGCTTTGTTGTTCCACTTATAAAGCACAGGCAGAGTATATTTTGCATAATTCTTAAGGGCCCTAGGGTTTTCGGAATGGTAAATGAGCACAGGCTTCAACTTAAAGTCACCAGCTGCCTTAGCCCCTAACAAGAGAGTCAGCCTGTCCTTTGAGGCCAGACATTGACTACTCCTCTCTAGCTATGAAAGTCCTAGATGGCAGGCTGGCCATAGTGGCTACTACGTACTTGTAACCCCAACTACTCAGGAGGCCAAGATGGGAGGATCACTTGAACCAAGAATTCAAGACCAGCCTGGGCAACATACCAAGACCCCCTCTCTACAAAAACTGTTTTTATAAAGTTAGCCAGGTGGGTGGGTGTGCATCTGCAGTTCTAGCTACCTGGGGGGCAGGAGGATTGCTTTAGCCAGAGTATAAGGTTACACTGTGCTATGATCATGCCACTGTCTCTTAAAAAAAAAAATTAAATTTAAAAAAGAATGTCCCAGATAGCATCTTTTTCCAATAGAAGGCTGTTTTGTCTGTATTGAAAATCTGCTGTTTAGTGTACCGCCTTCATCAATGACCTTAACTAGATCTTCCGGACAATTTGCTGCAGCTTCTACATCAGCACTTGTCGCTTCACCCTGCACTTTTATGTTACGGAGATGGCTTCTTTCCCTAAACTTCATGAAAACCAACTTCTCCTAGCTTCAAACTTTTCTTCTGCAGCTTCCTCACCTCTCTTAGCCTTTATGAAAGTGAAGAGAGTTAAGGCCTTGCTCTGGGTTAAGCTCTGGATTAAGGGAATGTTGTAGCTAGTTCATTCTTCTATCCATATGAGCAATAAGGCTATTTTGATTTCTTATTATTTGTGTGTTCACTGGAGTAGCATTTTTAGTTTACTTCAAGAACTTTTCCGTTGCTCACAATTTGGCATGCTGGCACAAGAGGCATAGCTTTCAGTCTGTCTCAGCTTTTGACCTACCTTCTTCACTAAGCTTAATCATTTATAGCTTTTGATTTAAAGTGAGAGAGACATGTAACTCTTCCTTTCCCTTGAACACTTACAAGCCATTGCAGGGTTATTAATTGACCTAATTTGAATACTGTTTTGTCTCAGGGAATAGAGAGGCCCAAGGAGAGGGAGATGAGGAAGGACCAGCTGGTGGAGCAATCAGAACACACACAACATTTATAAATTAAGTTCACTGTCTTATATGGAGGCAGTTCATGGCACCCTGAAATAATTACAATAGTAACATCAAAGTTCGCTGATCACAGATGACCATGACAGATATAATAATAATGTAAAGTTGGGCCAGGCACGGCGGCTGATGCCTGTAATCCCAGCACTTTGGGAGGCCGAGGTGGACAGATCATGAGGTCAGGAGATCGAGACCATCCTGGCTAACACGGTGAAACCCCATCTCTACTTAAAATACAAAAAATTAGCCGGGCATGGTGGCAGGTGCCTGTAGTCCCAGCTACTCGGGAGGCTGAGGCACGAGAATCGCTTGAACCCAGGCGGCGGAGGTTGCAGTGAGCCGAGATCACGCCACTGCACTCCAGCCTGGGCGACAGAGCGAGACTCTGTCTCAAAAAATAATAATAATAATAATAATGAAAAGTTAAAAATACTGTGAGAATTATCAGAATGTGACACACAGACATAAAGTGAACACATGCTTTTGAAAAATGGCACTGATAGACTTGCTTAACGCAGGGTTGCCACAAATCTTCAATTTATAAAAATGCAATATCTACAAAGCTCAATAAAACAAGATATGCCTGTACCAAGATCAGAAAGCAGTCATATCTATCACAGGAAGGCACACTGCTTTGATGGGGTTGAGGTAGTAATGGGATGGGCACCTGAAGAAAGTGAAGACATGCTTGGAACAAAATATAAATGGTAGCTAACAAGATAATTAAATATCTAATCAGAACTACAGCTGCTGAGGATTATTTTTAACTGGCATAACACTGTTAGCAAGATTTCATGACAGCATTTAGACTTCAAATGTAGATTAATGAATGGATTAATACCATCCTAGGCTCATTCTTCAACACTATTTTAGAAAATTACTACTGCAAGAAGCAACTAAAAAATCCCAACAGATCAGCTGAAATGCTCTCTTGATAAAATTATACAACACAGTAGAATTACGCTGTTTCCAAAAGTTGATCTATTGTGGGGGGGCGGGCGGGGGAGATGTAAAAAGTCCTCTAGAAAAAGCTTTCTTAGTCAGTTGCCTTAATTCTTAATTTTCTGAGACTGCCTCATGAAAGACCTCATCATCCCTTTGAGCCCCACCGCAAAACCTGGATAGGATAGACCAAGTGAGACATTTCTTATGCTCTCCTCTTCAAAGGGCTCCACTCTCACCCATTTCTCATTACCCAACCCCCTAACCCCTCCAAATGGCTTCCTCCAAAAACCACAATCATCCACTACCCTCAGAGTCTAAAGAAAATGGTTTTAGTTCTAGCTCTGCCTCTAATAAGGAGACAGAGAATCTCACAACTTCTCAGTGAAATGAGGGATTACATGAATGGCTTTCTAAGATCCCTTTCGATGTTCTTACTCCTACATGAGGTTCTCCTTACCTAAGGAAACAAAGCATCAGAACATGGCAGATGGGTTTTCCTGTGACTCTCTCAGCACAAGTGATTAAGGAAACCAAAACAGAGAAACACAGGATCCTCAACTCCTTTGACTCTGCTTAACTTAGGCTGGCTGGCAGAGGCTGGGACTACAAGAAAACCTAACTGCTGCCATGAAATCTAATCTCTCTCCAAAGTGACAAGAACCCAGTGGGGTGAGAGGTGAAGAAGGTGTGGGAGAAATCAAGGTCCTGGAGTTCTCCTTGGCCCATTCCATCACTTCCCGTATGTGCTGGGTTCTGGTGCCACAACTTTTTGTCCTCTGCACATCCACATCCTGCTCCTAAGATACAGCAAGTGAACTGGAGTGTGCAGGCCTGATGTCCAATCTAAAATTCCAGTTTACTTGGATGAGGGCCTGCGTCGGAAACAAGTTCAAAATAATCCTAAAATAATCTCAAATAAACCATCAAACCACAAAACTTATCAATGTGGTCATTCTTGTGACAAAGCAGGTCTTTTTAGGTGAGATCTGTGACCATCTTAAGAGATAAATTCCAGGCAGCAACCGCTGTTAAAAGTAGTTTTAGCTGTGTATGCCAAAGGCACTCTCTATTTTCTAGCAAGACATACCCACTGGCTGGACTCTTGGAAAAAACAAACAGACAGACGGCAGATAAGAAAGAGCAATAGCTTGTTCAGCTTGGTACTAATGCTTCTTACCCACATATTCTGAGAGGAAGACGACAAAGAATGGAGTGACCAGGTCATTAATTCCCTGGACATACCCACTGGCAGGGTGGCGGATGGCCCAAATAAATAGAATTCTTTCAAAGATCTAGGAAAATGAGAGAGAAAGACACAAGTGTTAAATCATGGGGACACACACTCCCTCCCTCCGTTTACCTACTTCACAATTTACCTCTAGGTTGGTGTAGAATTTTTAGGAAAATTTTAAGATACTGTGGGATAAAGAAGTATATAAATGCAAAAAGTTTCTAAATACACTAATTGTTTTCAAGTAGGGGTAGATACTTCTTGCCCTTTATTCATTTTTTCATTATCTGGTCACCACAATATGAAATTGGGAGAAGGAAAGAATAGCAAACCCAAATGCCTTAGAAAACATTTGGGATGAATGCTGTTAATTCAGGCCACCACATTCTCATCTGTAGATACGGTTTCCTATTTCCAAGAGCAAGATATCAGGACATCCCAGTTCTGATGCTTTTTTCTAAAATTTTTTTTTTTTTTTTTTTGGTCATTATAGGATTTAGAGAGGAAATACTTTTTCTACCACCCTCCCTTCTCCCTGCTGAGAAGAAAGGAGGTCTTGATTTAATTCTAACCCAGCCTGACTAGGACCAAGTGACAGACTGCACATTGCAGGAAGTCACTTCACATATCAGGATACAACCCAGACATTTGCTAAGGATAGGAAGTCAAACAAAATCCTATGGACTCCTATAGCTGGGAATTTGAGAACAGAGAAACCAGCCAGGGCCCCATGGGAAAGGCCCTGGGGTTTAGCATATTAGCCACAAGAAGCCAGAGGCCTACACTGGGGACAAAGGAAAGATCTTTATGGTCCCTTTACATAATCATGCCCTGTCCCACTCAACTATATTACCCTCGCTTTCATTAGGCCCTCTGAGCTTCTCCCCACCTTCTCTCAACCTGATAATACCCATTGCCTGGTTTCATCCTGGTGGCCACAACTCCTGAGTCTGACACATTCTTGAGACTGGCTTTGACTGGGCTGCCTCATGCCTCTGTGAACCACACCAGAGAGATGGCAGAGGTGATGTGAGTACATGCAGATGATAGGGTAGGAGATTAGAAAGCACGTGGACTTGGGAGAATCTCAGCCAGTCACCACTGCATCAGATTGAAGAGGCCCTCTCAAGCAGGTGGAAGGGAGAAACCTCCCAGGGAGACCAACAAACAGGAAATGGTTATATGGTTTTTGGAGATGGTTATCTAGTGTAGGAGGGACATAGAGAATCTAGAGACATAAACGATGCTTCCCAGCCTCTCTGTCATAGATAGTTGTGCCTACAGCTGGCAAACAGAGCTGAGAAATGGTTTCTTTCACTGTCAACACTGCTGCCTTCATAGGCAGTGAGAACAAAGCCCTCCCTGGAAGGGAGCTGGCCTCTCTGCCTTCACTAGACCGACCCATTTGCTTTGTGTGGCTGAGGAAAAGGCATAGCACCCTCATTTGCATTTGGCCCAACACTCTAATGGGAGCACTCTTACACTCTATTTTCTCTCTGTTGCTAAATGATCCCTCTATCTTGAAAATACAGCCAAAGCTAGAACCACCATTTTCAGGAAAATCTCAAGAATTCCCTGCCTCACTCTCTTTCTTTGCACTTCTCGTGACCTGGGTCTGTCTAGACGCCTCTATTAAAAAGCTCCTCCAGGCTGGTCTTTCCAAAGGACTTAGAAGGGCTTCTACTCTATAGGATCGGCCCCTTGTAAATACTCAAATCCTTGGCACCTGGCTGTAACAATGGCCAAGCACATGGAAGCTAGCTGTTCAGAATCAGAAGACCTATGATCATCCTCTCTAGTCAGGGTGGGACAGCACAGACACACTCACGTGGTACAAGTGAAGTGGTCAAAGAGATGGAAACTGAAGAGCACCAAGCCTGGTAATCAGGGGAGACCATGGGATGTTCACTATAGAAAAAGTCTGGGATAATCCTGCCTTATAGAGGAGTGGATAGGAGAACCGCTGGAGGTCTTCCTGTTTCTCTTCTACTAGTGTGGGTAATTCTTACATACTATAGTCAATTATCAAGTATCTTTCAGGTTTTCAAAGCAAGCCTTTCCATATTCAGTGTTACTTAGTTCTTTGCTTCTTGGTTGGCATTTTTACCAGCCTGGATGGTGGCTCACGCCTTGTAATTCCAGCATTTTGAGAGGAAGAAGCAGAAAGATTGCTTGAGGCCAGGGGTTCGAGACCAGTCCTGGGCAACAAAGCAAGACCCCATCTGTACAAAAAATTATGAGAAAAAAAATTAGCCAGGTGTGGTAGTGCATGATTGTAGCCCCAGCTACTTGGGAGGTTGAGGCAGGAGGTTGAGGCAGGAGGCTTGAGCCCAGGAGGTAGAGGCTGCAGTGAGCTATGATCACGCCACTGCACTCTAGCCTGGGTGACAGAGTGAGACTCTGTCTCTTAAAAAGTTAAAATAAAAAAAAATTTAAAAGATGACTGTAGCCTGCTAGATGAAATGGTCATTCAGGAAAAATTGGGAAGAATAAAGTTTGAGTTCCAATATTGTATTCAGGATGCACTACTAAAAGAAGCCACCACCCCCCAATCTTTTTTTTTTGAGACAGGATCTTGCTCTGTCACCCAGGCTGGAGTGCAGTAGCACGATCATGGCTCATTGCAGCTTTGACCACCTGGGCTCAAGAGATCCTCCCTCCTCAGCCTCCCAAGTAGCACAGGCACAGTAGCACAGGCACGCACCACCATGCCTGACTAATTCTGTAATTTTTTTGAGACAGGGTCTCACTATGTTACCCAGACTGGTCTCAAACTCCTGGGCTCAGGCTGGTCTCAAACTCGTGGGCTCAAGCAACCCTCTGGCCTTGGCCTCCCAAAGTACTGGGATTATAGGAGTGGGTCACCATGCCTGGCTGAGAAGCCTTTTAAACTGACTACTTTTCCCATCTCCAAATTCAGAGTAAGCATGCACAGGTAAAAGAAAAGTCTCTGAACATCTCCAAGTTAAAATGAGGAATAAGCAGTGCTGAGCCATGGAAAACTGTATGGGAGGATAAAGGGATCGTGAATGGGTTTTTGGCTTCCTGTGAGCTGAATCTTATAGTTAAAATAATGATGTTACCTTCAAAATCTTCTTTATGCTATGGGTAAGACATGAGGGACCCCACCAGTGGAGACATCTATATTTAAACAAAATTATAAATATAACCCAAAGTCAAATAGAAATTATTTTCAGCATTTTAACCACCACCCCTCTCTATTATGAGAACTGAAAGTTCTGTTAAAAGAGCACTAATACTTAGTGTCCTGGCTACTGTAAAGTTGCAAAGGAAATCCCTAATCTTAAGAAGTTTACAGTTACTGCTTAAGTCAAAACATAATAGCCCCACTGACACCTTCCATGTACTTCATTAACTTGTTAGATCTCAAAATATAACTACTAATCCCACTTCTAAATATATACCCAAAAGAATTTAAAACAGAGACTCAAACAGATATTCACATACCCATACTAGCAGCAGCATTACTCACAATAGCCAAAAGGTGAAAGCAACCCATGTGTCCACTGACAGATGAATAGCTCAACAGTATGTGTTACATATGTACAATGGAATATTATTCAGCCTTAAAAAAGGAAATTCACACATGCAACAATAGGGATGAACCTTAAAGATATTATGCTAAGTGAAATAAGCCAGTCACAGAAGGACAAGTATTGTATGATTCCACTTATTTGAGCTGCCTGGAGTAGCCAAATTCTTAGAGACAAATAGAATGGTGGCTGCAGAAGAGAGTTAATATTTAATGGATACAGAGTTTCAGTTTGGGAAGATGAAAAATGTTCTGGAAGTAGATGGTGATGATGGTCATACAACAATGTGACTGTACTTAATGCCACTGAGCTGTACACTAAAAAATGGGTTAACACAGTAAATTTTATATTATGTATATTTTACCACAATTTAAAAAATCACTACTTCCACCTTGATAAATTAGAGCAAATACAGGAATAGGAATTCTAAGATGTGGGTTCTTCATTCTGCCACCAGGTAGTCTCAAAATTCTGAGCAAGTTCCTTAGCCTTTCAAAGTGTTATTCTGCTCACAGATTTGTAACGAAGATCAAATGAGAATGCTCTGAAGGAACCAAAGCTGCATATATGAACATAAGGTACTATTATGATTACCCGCAAATCTGTAAACAGGTGCCACAGAACTACACGGGGAGAAGCGCCAAAGAACATTAAGTAATTCCCTCACCTCCTGTACAAGTGGTTGCTGGAACAACGGAATGAGAGGATTCGTCCTTGGAATGTCAATGTGAATCTGAAAAAGAGAAGGCATGTCCAAAAACACAAATGCCAGGTTTTTTTTGTTTGTTTGTTTGTTTGTTTTGAGATGAAGTCTCGCTCTTGTCCCCCAGGCTGGAGTGCAATGGCGCTATCTCAGCTCACTGCAACCTCCGCCTCCAGGGTTCAAGTGATTCTCCTGCCTCAGCCTCCCAAGTAGCTGGGATTACAGGCGCCTGCCACTACGCCTGGCTAATTTTTGCATTTTTAGTAGAGACAGGGTTTCACCATGTTAGCCAGGCTGGTCTTGAACTCCTGACCTCAGTGACCCACCCGCCTCGGCCTGCCAAAGTGCTGGGATTGCAGGTGTGAGCCACCGTGCCTGGCCCAGTTTGTTCTTTTGACAAGTTTTTTTTTTAAAGAAATGGGAATCATCTGGCCGGGTGCAGTGGCTCACGCCTGTAATCCCAGCACTTTGGGAGGCCAAGCCGGGCGGATCATGAGGTCAGGAGATCGAGACCATCCTGGCTAACACGGTGAAACCCTATCTCTACTAAAAATACAAAAAATTAGCCGGGCGTGGTGGCGGGTGCCTGCAGTCCCAGCTACTCGGGAGGCTGAGGCAGGAGAATGGTGTGAACCCGGGAGGTGGAGCTTGCAGTGAGCCAATCGGGCCACTGCACTCCAGCCTGGGTGACAGAGCGAGACTCCATCTCAAAAAAAAAAAAAAAAAGAAATGGGAATCAAAGTAGTAAGAAAACACAATTTATCTTCAGAAAGAAGTGATTGACACAGAAAAAAATATAGTTATACCTACCTGCCCATGTGGAACATGTTTCCATGATAACAGTAGCTTATTAAACAGTGAGGAAACCTCCCAAAAGAAACCACTAAAGTCAAATGGCAATAGGCTTCACAGCCTAAGGGTTTTTTCTTATTGCTCTGAAGTCTGTTTCACTCCGGGCTGGCATGTATGTAGTAGGTATGATCCAGGTAGGTACCCATCTTTCAGAATCTTACGCATCAACAGTACCTAAGAACTAAAAGAGCTCAGAAAACTGCAAAAATGTCCTAAAATAGGGAACCAGAGATGAACTTGTTTATGAAGTCATGACGTGTAAGAAGCGGGGAAGGGCCAGGGCGATGGCTCATGCCTGTAATCCCAGCACTTTGGGAGGCTGAGGCAGGTGGATCACTTGAGGTCAGGAGTTTGAGGCCAGCCCGGCCAACATGGTGAAACCCCGTCTCCATTAAAAATACAAAAATTAGGGCTGGGCGCGGTGGCTCATACCTGTAATCCCAGCACTTTGGGAGGCCAAGGTGGGTGGATCACCTGAGGCCAGGAGTTCGAGACCAGCCTGGCCAACATGGCAAAACCCCGTCTCTACTAAAATTACAAAAATTAGCTGGGTGTGGTGGTATGCGCCTGTAATCCCAGCTACCCAGGAGGGTGAGGCAGGAGAATCGCTGGAACCCGGGGGACAGAGGCTGGAGCAAGCCGAGATTGCACCACTGCACTCCAGCCTAGGTGACAGAACGAGACTCGGTCTCAAAAAAGATAAACAAAAAATTAGCCGGGCCTGGTGGCACATGCCTGTAATCCCAGCTACTCGGGAAGCTAAGGCAGGAGAATCACTTGAATCCAGGAGGTGGCGGCTGCAATGAGCCAAGATCACACCACTGCACTCCGGCCTGGACGACAGAGCAAGACTCCATCTCAAAAAAAAAAAAAAAAAAAAAAAAGAAGTGGGGAAGGACCAAAAGGAGTTGGCCTTCAGTAACTGAAGCTGAAAGTTCTTACTTCTGTTACCTAAGACATCACTATAGTCCATTTCAACTCAGGGATTTTCCAATGCCCAGTCTAACTATGCAAAAGACTGTGTCAGCAGCAGCAGCAGAGGCTACTTCAGTTCTTGAGGCTTGTTGTAAACAGCTGCCCACCTTTCACTTTCTGCAACCCCTGGCCTACTCTTCTCCTCCCTCCACATGTGATGTTGGGAGCAGACCTTTCCGCAGACCATGAGGACCATTATGGGCAATGACAGAAGACTCCCTGACAAGACTACTGATAGCTACAGCTCCTACAGACCGTCACAGATGCCAAAACAGCACTGGAGCTGCCAGAAAGACATACTGATGTCATAGTCCAGAGGGACTGGACCACTGCTAAGTAAGTTTGTCTTTCCTCTCCATGCTCGATAACTCTTACTACTCACAGTGTGGTTGGTGGACCAGCAGCAGCAGCATTGCAAGGGAGCACATTAGAACTGCAGGCTTTACCTGAGACCCGCTAAATCAAAATCTGCATTTTCTCATAATCTGTAGGTGAGATCTTATCAAGATCCTAGGTGATTTGTATGTACATTAAAGTTTGAGAAGCAGTGCACTGATTAGTGCCAAAAAAGTCTGTCTATTTAAAATGGCTAAAATCAGAGCTGCTGAATGAAAAGAGGGGAAACAGTTTTGAGGATAAATTTGACTCCTAACCAATATACCACAGCCGGGAAGACTTGGAAAGCCTGTACCCTGAGAGCACTACCATGAGACATACCTAAAGTGTACGACTGGTAAGCAAAGAGGCAGCAGGTGATGACTGTACCTGTCTGTAGGTATCCTGGTGATGTTCCTCATTTCGAGAGTCATAATACTGTTCAATGAAGCCAAAATATTCTTCCCGCTTCCGCTGCAGGGTCAACTTCCTCCTCTCAGTGTTTGCTGGGAGATAGCCCTATAGACAAGACTGCTGGTCAGATGGGGAAAGACAATGGTTGGATAAATCCTTAATTTTTATTTTAATCTATGCAGTGGTTTGGAAACTATCAAGAAGGAAAACTGCCAAGGGTAAATCCCTTTTTGGTTCTGGCCACCCATTTTTTGCCCTCTCCTCATTCAATGAGATCCACATGTGAGCAGATGAAGCAAGGCCAGCTTTCCTAGGATTATTTACTCCCTTGGCCCTGCACTGTGCTGGAGCTTGTGCCACTGGTGAGCATTCCTCAGCTCCCAGAGCTGGCACAGTACAGGAGTGAATGTAGGTCAGTGGGAGGGAGCTGGACCCAAGTCATGGCCTCGGAGGGCTGTGTGTGTCCAGCGCCATACTTCTGAGAAATGCGGGGATATAGCAACCTCTACAGCACATCTCAGCAGTGTGCCAAGTAAGGTGGTGTCAGTTACATTCTTTTCCAGTGTAACTTTCAGAACTACCAGCTTAGGAAGCAGCTGAATGGAATCTGTGACATACAGCTACAACACTTAGACAGAACTTCTGGCAGCAGCCCCCGGTCTAGCCAAAGCTCCAGGCCAACTTTCATTCTTATCCCTGGTCTAGATCCCACTCTCATTCTTATATTTTCTGTTCCCCTTCCGTTCTCACCAAATCTACTCTGAATAGCATTTAAACTTATTAGAAGTGGCAGAGGCAATGATTACATGGTTGCAAGAGTAGAGGTGGGGCGAGCAGTCAGGAGACAGACCCTTCTTCTTGAAAACATTTATGTAATGCATTCTGCAGTGAGTGCCTGGAGAGTGGGGACTGTGGTTTATTCATTTTTGCATCTGCTCAAAGCATCTGACACTATGCCTGGCAAACAGCAGGCTCTCAATAAATCCTCACTAGATGAATGAATGAATTTTACAGGCTCAGGAAACCCACGTGTTCCCATCATAGTGGCTGGCACAGTGCTCTGTACTTGGTGAAAGCAGGACTAGTAAGGCTTCCAAGGGAGGCCAATTTATCAACTCTTCACAGATCAAAGTGGGTTTCAACTTTTGGTTATTCCGGCTGAAACAGGAGTGAAGCACAGGGAACGTTGGAGCTTACTCAAAGCAAGTGCTGGAATCACCCTATCTCACTCTATTCTTCTTCCTCGCTGTTAAGAACATGAGACCATGACTATTGGTACAAGTCTGTGTACCTCCACATGTGTGTGAATAAACTCTCAAGAATGTATTTCTTTATGCACAGAAATAGGACTACAGTCCCACAGTTCTGTCATATCCAGTAGGACTAGAGAAGTCTATGGAGTTAAGACCAATGTGTCCAGACTAACCTCATCAGGCAAGAAGGGCTGTGTGAGGCTCACACTTCTCTACACAGTGGGTAGAACTCACCGACAGGAGTCTCCAGGTTATAGGTCGAACCTCCCTGGGAACCCCTGGCCAGCTATACTTCCTCAGTTCATCTGTAAACAGAAAACAGCCTTGTTGGGTTAACTCTCCACAAATGCTCTAAAGCAAACCGCAACCAGCACTGCCTGATGTCTCCTTCCATCCATGTAAGACCACCACCACCACCTGCTACCCATAAGCACACGGAAAAGCCCAAAACAGCCCTGAGCAGCCAAGTGCCAAGGACACAGCCTTGCAGTAGCAGTCCTGTCAGCTCAGAGATGAAAGTTAGAGGGGAAGGGAAAGACCAGTGGGTGTAGATTTTAGTAAGAGTCACCTTGAGATAAGGGAGACCAAAGTCAGAATAGTTGCACTAGGGTCTACAGGCCACAGAAACCAGTCCCACCTAATTTGGTCCATAATCTCTAGTAACATATGTCTGACTTAATACCTGCATGTCACTGCAATGGGCACCAGGTCAGGAGAAGCTAGAAAAGTAAAAGAAGGAAGAATAAAGAGCAGTAGCTTCCAGGTCTCTGAGAATTCCAGTCACCCAAAGCTCCTACCTTGCCTGGGCTCACAGGGACTCACCTAAGTCAGTGTTGTGGCTGGAGAGAAGCTGACGGAATTTTTCTAGGCGGGTTTTCTCCCGGACAGTCATTGGGGGGGCCCCAGAAGCGTTCTGATCCGAGATCCGGGCAACGAGGGGGATGATGGGCCGGAGAGGGAGTGATTGCTGTTTGTGGAGTGGGTTCCTCAGGCATGTATCACCTGAGATCATTTGAAAAAAAAAGAGAACGGGCTGTGTGAGGAGCATGGATTCTGAGAGGCCTTAAACCTAAGCGTTCAGCATCGTGTTTCCTCCCCAAGGCTGTGGCTGCCTGTGTGCACTGTCTGAGGTGCCCAGCTGAAGGGCAGCAAGGGGCCAGAACCCAGCCACACCCCATTCACTGCCCAGAGAAAGGGCTGCATTTATATCAAACACACCAAGGCACCTTAGGTGGTAACAGACGCCAGATGCTGCAGCAACTTTTGAGAACTTTTTTGGTGACTCTAAAGGAAAATCAAATGTTTTCTTTCTACCCTAACTTGGAACTTTTCTTGGTGCCAAATAGTGAGTTTAGTTTAGTCTAAGGCAGTGTTTTCCTTCCCATTCCACACCACAGAGCACATAAGGAATGATGACACTGCAGATGACACCACAAAGCACAAGGCTGCAATAAATGGAGGTGGTTGCTCTCCACAAGCCCCAGAACCTCCGGCTGCTCCAAGGACTAAAAGGATCAATATCCCCGCACATCCAGTACCCGGTTCTTGGCCCACCAGTGTGCCCTGCACAATGGTGAGAAGCTCCGGCCTAAGGCAATCCTGCCTTCGGTGGCTGCGGTTCCTTTGTGCTCCTACATTTCCCACCAAAATCAACCAGTTCTTAATTCTGCCAAGATATGACTGAAATAACAAACAAAGACTCAAACTGAACTCTGTCTTGTTCTCGACATTTCTACACTAGATGGTGGGTAGGGGGAATAAGCAGTACAGGACTCACGTATATTGAGTGCTTCGTATGTATAAGGCATATAGGTCACTTTTACATATGATCTCTCATTTGATCCTTAGAACATACGGTAGGAATGTCTAACTATTTTACAGACAAGAAACTGCAGCTCAGGGAGGTTAAATAATTTGCAAGTGAGAGGTGAAAAACCACCTTAGGTAAGCCTGACTCTAAAACTCTTTTATTACCACAAGCAAAACTCGGTTTTTAATTCTAGCTGTGCTTCCATGACTGTTTCATATTCTTTACACGGCTGGGCCTTAAAAAGTAGTAGTCACAACAAAAATTCAACAGTGACTATCAACCAACCAGCACTACTAGAAGGTTTACAAAAACAACTTCCATGAGGCAGTTGGCTGAGACGCCTAGTGTAACAAGGGGACTAGAAAATGCAGACACACACTGCAAAGCTGAGACAGAGGTAAATCTCTGCTATTACCTATTTACAGACAGATGACGGCAGGAGAAGAACTCCTCAGGAAGAATGCTCTGGGCTGGGCGGGGGAGGTCCTGGCTGCACAGGGCAGCTCATCATGGATCATGGTAGGGGCCTTCCTCACACTGGAAACCTCTGGAGACCCTCCATCACAGTGTGTAGACACCTTCCACAGCCTGCAGCTGTGGCCACCTGGTCCAGTAACACTGAATGCCTATCTGTGCATGGCACTGAAGGTTCATGCTAGAGACCAAATCAGTGATGGAAAATAACTGCGGAATGATTGCAAAACCTTACAGCCATGAACAAGTTCCCTCAGAACATGAGCCAGGATACACTCCAGGGCTCTGATGTTCTTCTACTTCCTTTTCATCCTGTACCAGCTCACTGCTTTAACTCTCACTGTGATGACAAAGCTTCCCTCTCCAGCTCCCAACATACTTTCATAAAACCCATTAGGGCAACATTAAACACAACCATGAATATTTAAAGGAATACACTGAGAGTCCCCAAAGGTCTAATACAACCACCATCACATCCACCATTACTGTGGCCAGTTTCCTGAAAAGAAACAGAGAGGCCTCTACTTCTACCCCACCCAACCTGATGGGACCTGCCTGATGGTCAGGAAGCTGGGACCTGGGGCCTTTAGGCCCATTTGCTCCCTCCCTCAGGAACAGGAAAAGACAACCTTATGCTAGTGGCTGTTCCCTAGGGCTGAGAAAGTCAAACCACAGTGCCAAACAATTGTGAAATTCAGCCACTAACAGCTTTAAATACATTAGTTAATATTTCTAAACCTGACCAGGCCTAAAGCAATGTGAAGCAATCAAACCAGAGAAGTTGTGGACTCCACCACAGGGAAAGGAAGAAGAGAAGAGGAGAATGGCAAACAACACCTGGGTGTCAGAGAGTGAAGGCCCAGGTCACCAGACTGGGCAGCCGCCACTGTGGGAGGGGCAAGTATAGCTTGTGACCACTCAGGCTTAATGATGTCATATCTCAGGCTTGAGTTTATTTACCACCCAATTGAATATCTACCTGAGTGAGGCCCCAAAGAAAAATCGCTTTTATTTAAAATGCACGCTGCTGAGAAGGCTGAGGCTATGAAGGGAGCAGGAAGGACTTACTAGAGTTTCTGGACAGCTGGGCATCACTGCTGGACTTTATGACCTTGTAGCTGGCAGGAACGTCCGATGTCGTTGACTGGGACCGTTCTGGTTTTACTCTCAGCTTGCTGTGGTTTTCTAGAACTTGGGCTGCAGTTGCCAAAGCAACTTTTGAGTTCAGAGTTTGGAAAGAAGGTGAGGAAAAGTCCTCTTCCTCATCATCGCCAATGTCCCAAGCATCACTGGTATTCCGTGCAAACTCATGAAAACTGGAGGCCTTCTTATTCTTCAGAGGAACTGTGTTGACTTTTGATCGTTCTTTAATGAAACTTCAAGAAAGGAGACACGATTACCAAGGAATGGCCTGACACATCTGACCACCTGCATTTGCTTATTATTATAATATTAATAAATTACAAACTACCCCATACATAATCATTAGCTTCTTCAAACAAAAACTGCCCACATCCATTCTTCATCTAGATACATCCAGACAGCCTGAGATCGCAGAGACAGATGTAGCAGAGACAGCAATGGTCACCAAATATCCCATGTGCTCTTGTATACTTCCCAGCCCCCATGCACTTAGGTGAGGCCATATGACCAGTTCCAGCCAATGGACTGAGAAGAGAAATGAGGCGATTACTTCCAGGCAAAGTAGAGAATAGGTGTCAGTTCTGTATAACCTCTCTCTTTTTTTTTTTTTTTCTTGAGATAGAGTTTCTGTCACCCAGGCTGAAGTGCAGTGGTATGATCATGGCTCTCTGCAGCCTTGACCTCCTGGGCTCAAGTGGTCCTCCCACCACAGCCTCTTGAGTAGCTGGGACTACAGGTGTGCACCATGATGCCTGGCTAATTTTATTATTATTTTTTGTAGACACAAGGTTTCACTATGTTGCCCAGGCTGGTCTTGAACTCCTGGGTTCAAGCGATCCTCCCACCTCGGCCTCCCAAATCGTTGGGATTACAGGTGTGAGCCACCATGCCTGACCTATAGCTTTTCTTCTAACATGTCATGATGACTGGCAAGATGGTAGAGCCTCCCTCAGCCTAGGTAACTGAGTGGCTATGTGGAGCAGCAGTAACTATGTCGAGAAGCCTGCCCTCTGCCCTTACCCCACCCCCATTTTAGACATGTAGCATGAGCAGGAAATAAACCTTTACTGTGTTAATCCACTGAGATTTGAGAGTTGATCTGCTGTCACTTAGAGCAGCACATAAACTACTGGCAGAAAACGAGATAATTTTAGGTAGTTCACATATGTAGCATTAAACATTAAGTCCCAAAATAAAAAAGTTGCTCCATTTTTTATTCTGTTAAAAGTTCTTCTGCTAGCCTTGAGAAGAAAGTTGAAGTTTGGTGCTACTCTGTCTTTAAGACCATTTTCTAACCAGGTGCCAAAGTGAGGGCAGCCTCAGAATCAATATATTTGCTAGCAACAAGATCTGGCTCTGGATTTAATAAGATTGTTTGGTTTTTCACTGGGTATTTATATGGTTCTTTTCTTTTAAGAGTCAGGGCCTTGCTCTGTCACCCAGGGTGGAGTGACGGAGTGCAGGAGAGAAATCTCGGCTCACTGCAGTCTTGAACTCCTAGGCTCAAGCAATCCTTCCACCTCAGCCTCCTGAGTAGCTGGGACTATAGGCGCACACCACGTCTAGCTTTTTTTTTTTTTTGAGAGATAAGGGTCTCATTATGTTGTTCTCGCTAGTCTCAAACTCCTGGCCTCAAGTGATCCTCTCACCTGAGCCTCCCAAATTGCTGGGATTACAGGCATGAGCCACCATGCCCAGAAGTTCTTCTTATTTATAACAAATGTTATTTGTTTTCTATTTATAGAAATGATAATATTTGTTTTTAAAACAAGTCTATTTGAGTGGCCAGGCACGGTGGCTCACGCCGGTAATCCCAGCACTTTGGGAGGTGGAGGCAGATGGATCACTTGAGGTCAGGAGTTTGAGATCAGCCTGGCCAACATGGTGAAACCCCATCTCTACTAAAAAAATACAAAAATTAGCCGGGCGTGGTGGCGCATGCCTATAATCCCAGCTACTTGGGAGGCTGAGGCAGGAGAATTGCTTAAACCTGGGAGGTGGAAGTTGCAGTGAGCCAAGATCACGCCACTGCACTCCAGCCTGGATGACAGTGTGACACTCCATCTCAAAAAAAAAAAAAAAAGAGCTATAGAAGACAAGTACCCAAATCAAAGAAAATAAAACTGAGGCTGCATGTTCTGGACTCATCCACCATGGCTGCTTCTCCTTTGTAAGACGGGACCTGATCTACCACCTGCAGTACCATCTCAGGGGATTCACTGTCGAGAACAAACATGCAGCTGTGTAAGAAAGATCTGTCATCTAATATACCACCCAGGAGTATGTGGTTATTACTGTTTTTCCTTCTTAGAGGCCATGTGTACATTAAGATTGCATAAATACTGGATGTTCTGAGAATTCTTTAATCAATCATCAAATCAAGAAGTTGAATTTTAACTCAGGTCAAAGAGCTGACTTGAAGCTGGTGGCCTAACACAGGGTGACACACACGCACACCAGGACCGGATGAACACACTACAGGGAGAGACGGGCAAGGCTGGCTGTCAGGTTCTAACAGGTGCTGACTTCTGAGAAAAATGAAGGCGGTTAACCAGCTGAGGAGTGGGTACCAAGGTGTGTGTTGTATTTTTCTTCATACGCTTTTTATGCATTTGAAGGTTTTTGTTTTATATATGTATTTTTTTGTTTGTTTGTTTGTTTGTTTTGAAAAGGAGCCTTGCTCTGTCACCCAGGCTGGAGTGCAGTGGCGCTATCTAGGCTCACTGCAACCTCCACCTCCTCGGTTCAGGCGATTCTCTTGCCTCAGCCTCCTGAGTAGCTGGGACTACAGGCACGCACCACCATGCCCAGCTAATCAGGCTGGTCTTAAATTCTTGACCTCAGGTGATCTGCCCGCCTCGGCCTCCCAAAGTGCTGGGCTTACAAGTATGAGCCACCATGCCTGGCCAGTTTTCATTATATTTCTGAAGCAGATGATGATTCAATATATATTTGAAGTAGATTAAGAATTGGAATTTACTCAAATGAAGACTTGCCAATAGAAACTGGGAGGACACTTTCCAACACAATGAAGAAGAAAGACGGGAGAAAAGGCTGTCATTCCCCGTGACATAAAGACATGAGATTCAAGGCAGACCATTTTGAGGCTGCTAGAAATGATTTTAAGGATACCTAGCCCACAAAACCCAAAATTCAACCAACCAATTTAAAAGTCAGCTCTGTCCTGAGGAAAGAGGCCTTCATGGAGGAAGGGGTTGGTTTCACCTAGAAAAGGGGAAGAGTCTGAGGACAAAACAAGGTTGGTGAGAACCACCCACAAGAATGAAAGAGAAGGCTGGGCGCGGTAGCTCATGCCTGTAATCCCAGAACTTTGGGAGGCTGAGACAGGCAGATCACCTGAGGTCAGGAGTTCAAGACCAGCCTGACCAACATGGTGAAACCTCATCTCTACTAAAAATACAAAAATTAGCCAGGTGTGGTGGTGCACACCTGTAATCCCAGCTACTCAGGAGGCTGAGGCAGGAGAATCGCTTGAACCCAGGAGGCAGAGGTTACAGTGAGCCATAATTGCGCCACCGCACTCCAGCCTGGGTGACAGAGCAAGACTCCATCTCCAAAAAAAAAAAAAAAGAAAAAAAAGAAAAGAATGAAACAGCAAAGCAATTAGTGAAAGGTACTTTGGGTTACCACTGAGAGAAGGCAGAGAATCCACAGACCAGGAGCAATAAACAATGATGGGTAAATGTAAGGCTTTAAAGCTTTTCCATGTTTACTAGTTATGCTCTCTCCAGAGGAGATACATAAATTCACAAATAAATACACATAAATATTGACTACTCACTAGCTACCAGACCCTATGCTAAATTTTAATATATACCCATTTTTTAATCTAATGCCCATTAATAATCCTATAAGGTGGGTATTATTGTTAGTCCCATTTACAGATGGGGGAACTGAAGCCTACTGAGATCATGAGCAGGCAGTGAGGTCTGGGCTCAAATCCAGGTCTACCTGACTCCTGGGCCAGCATGTGCTACTAACTACTTACTTTACCTTGAAAAAAGCAGCTAAAAAGAAGAAGGTCAGGGCCTAGAAGGATCTGTAGCCTTGGAAGAGAAGTCACCAAGTAAACTGAGCCACACACCACCACAGTTATAATTCTCCCCAACTATACACAGCCAATAGCCCGACTCTCACACCCTGTAGGAAAAAAAAAATCTCAACTTGTAGGAAAAGACTTAGGAATGACACACATAGCCTATTCTGACTAGACAGGAAAGAAGCCACATCTACGCATGGGCTCCCTGTAAGAGAAATGTCACCCCTTTCTGTTGACCCCAGTAGTTGCAGCAAAAAGTTAATCCAGGTAACTCCAGCTGGGGATGCCTTCGGTTTATATACTCCATTTAAACACAGTCCCAAGTAGTTTACACTTAACTCAATGTAAAAGAATGCCACAGTGTGGCTTGAAGTCTAACCAAAATTATTTATTATTATTATTATTATTATTATTATTGAGATGGATTCTCGCTCTGTCTCCCAGGCTGGAGTGCAGTGGTGCAATCTTGGCTCACTGCAACCTCCGCCTCCGGGTTCAAGCGATTCTCTTGCCTCAGCATCTTGAGTAGCTGGGATTACAGGCGCACGCCACTACGCCCAGCTAATTTTTGTATTTTTAGTAGAGACAGGGTTTCACCAATGTTGGCCAAGATGGTCTCGAACTCCTAACCTCAGGTGATCTGTCCACCTTGGCCTCCCAAAGCGTTGGGATTACAGGCGTGAGCCACCATGCCCCACCCTAACCAAGATTATTTAAACACAACTCTATCAAAGTCACAACCAAACTGGCCTCTGACGAACACCTTCACCATACCTCCTTACAACTGTACAACAAATTATAGTTTAGAAAGCACCTTTGCAGATACCTCATGAAATCCTCACAAATCTGTGAGGTGAGTCTTACTATCTCTATTTTATGAATGAAGAAACTAAGGCTCAGAAAGTTTCAGTAATGTGCCCAAGGTCATGGAGATGGTAAGTGGCAAAGAAAAAGGGATTCAAGAAGTGCAGGGAATACTAAAAATTTCAAAAACCTAATAAATGGCACATTTGACTTGGTAAAGTGTTTGGTGATGAGTACCTTAGTAACACAAACACCTAAGGATATGTTGAAAAAGAGTGGCCACAGGTTACACTGCTTAGGAGTACAAAAGATCAAGCATTCTGTAATTTGATCATACTACACTGTCTTACTAATACGGATGTTCTACTTAACAGAATTTTCTAGAAAAATGTTTGACACTGGCAAGTGATGTGAAGTGGAGAAATTTAGTAACAATCAAATAAATCCAGATATCTTAGTAACTAGTGTGGCTCCATGTGAACTAGTTTTATAACTCGGAATTAGGACCTAGCATACTTGAGCATCAATTCAAAAAACAATAAACTTAGAAGCTTGTCATACCATCAAGTGGCCAATGGAGCTGCTCAGCAACGAGAGTAGTTTTATCTGAGCTATAAAAATTATTGCTGGCAATAGTATCACTAATAGTAATCATTTGGCAAATTAAAGTCAATATACATGGACAGGGAATGACTTACTGTGTTTGTGCAGTTTAGATGATTGAAGACCCAATGTAAAGGCTTCTGCTGCGATGTGTATTAACCACACAGTAATTAATGATGGGCTGAAGTGGAACGATAATCATGTAGCAGAGAAAGTCATAAGAATGTCCTGACAAAGGTACTAAAATAGAGGCGATAAATGTTTTATGGCAACAATCTGAAATTGTAAAATGGTCTGGTGCAGATGTAGACGTGGCCCCATGTTGTAAAATATCAACATCAAACCACCACATACATGAAAAAGGGAACCAATTAATCCAGTGACAACTAAACTCCTCCCAAACTGTAAAGCTAAGTAATTACTCCTATTGAAAGCATGACTGAAACTCTGCTGAAAGATCAGTGAAAATATTCATGATTTTATATCATCAACAGGTGAGAAAACAATAGTATATAAAGTTTGCCTTGGCAGTTTGGGATATGGAAATATTCCTGAAGATCTGTCCTAAATACAAAATTAGGAAAAGCTCAGTTGATGACAGGTGCAGACAAGGTATGGTGATCTTGATCAAAACATAAAATGGACAGTACACTCAGTGCTTTATATATGAGTGGATGAACGGCTTTATAGGTTAGCCACGTGTTTGTCAAAGGTTGTGCTAGAACAGATCTATTACCAGTCAATAACTCCTGGCTGTGACCAGAATGGTTGTAGTTACACGTAACATAATTCTCAACTATGATCCTTAAATCCCAAGACCACGATGTAGGTCTAGGCCGTTGTCTTTGCTATTCTCGTCTTTTTTTATTTTTGCCTCGGGGTTACGAGTCGGCTGCTATAGCTTTCAGAATCACACTCACACTACCACATTCAAATGCAGGAAATGTGAGTGGCAGCAAAAAGAGGCTTTCTTCACAGAACCGTCTCCCATTCTGATCAAAAAAGAAAATCTTTCCAAGAACCCTCCCCCAGGAGACTTTCTTTGATTGGCCAGAACCAATGAGATGAGACCAGTCTATGCCAGTGACTGGGATTACTAAAGAATTATCATGAAAGGTTTAAGCCAATGTTAATACCTCCCCTAAGTGCATTGTTACTTACTCAATATCTGAACAAAATTACGGTTCTTGAGCATGAAAGAAGCAGGCACAGGGAAGACTATCAGTTAGGTAACCAGTAATGCCTGCCTCACTGGCCAACAGACCAGAAAGTCGATTCTTGATAAAACCAAAGAAGAGTAGAATTCATTCTATTTAATGGGACGATCACACAGATATCACAGAAAACATGCTCCCCTTAAGAGCTAACAGACAGGTGCGGTGGCTCACCCCTGTAATCCTAGCACGTTGGGAGGCCAAGGCAGGCTGATCACTTGAGTCTGGGAGTTTGAGACAAGCATGGGCAACATGGTGAAACCCCATCTACACTAAAAATACAAAAATTAGCCAGGCATGGTGGCCCATGCCTGTAGTCCCAGCGACTGTGGGTGAGGTTGAGGGTGAGGCATGCGGGAGCTGAGGCAGGAGGATAGCTTCAGCCCAGGAGGTCAAGGCTGCAGTGAGCCCTGATCATGCCAGTGCACTCTAGCCTGAGCAACAGTGCAAGACTGTTTAAAAAAAAAAAAAAAAAAAAAGGCCGGACACAGTGGCTCATGCCTGTAATTCCAGCACTTTGGGAGGCCGAGGCAGGTGGATCACTTCAGCCAAGGGGTTCGAGACCAGCCTGGGCAACATGGCAAAACCGTGTCTCTACAAAAAATACAAAAATTAGCCAGATGTGGTGGTGCACGCCTGTAGTCCCAGCTACTAGGGAGGCTGAGATGGGAGGCTTGCTTGAGCCCAGGAGGCGGAGGCTGCAGTGAGCCAAGATCACACCACTGCAAGCCAGCCTCAATAGAGCGACCCTATCTCAAAAGAAAAAAAAGAAGACCTAACAAAAGGGGCAAACCAAGGAACATTAAAGAAAAGCCTGCTGTTTAAGTAAATGAGACAGTTTCATACCTTCATTCAATAAATATTTACTCACTGCCTACTACGTGCCACATGCTGTTCTAGAGGCTATGGGTACAGTAATGAACAAAACAAAGTCCCTGCTCTCAAGAAATCTACACAATAGTGGTTTCTGATTTAAAAAAAAAGCATGCACCTTGCAGACAAGAACAGCAGTCGTGCTTCCTCAGTAATTCAGAAGACTGTGCCTTATACACACACCAAATCGCAAAAAGAAGTTGGTAGAATTATAGAAAGTGTACTACATATTCAGCTAAGTTATCTTTAAAATTTTTAAATACTGATAATGCATATTTGATACAGCATTCTTCTAGGTATTCAAAATACTTTAATGTATATTATTCTTTTTTTCTTTTCTTTTTTAAAAAACCACATTATTTATATATTTAGAATAGTTTTAGGTTCACAGCAAAATCCAGAGGAAGGTACAGAGATTTCCTATACACTCCCTTCTCCCACACAGGCACAGCCTCTCCATTATGAACATCCGCCACCACAGTGGTACATTTGTTACAAGTGATGAACCTACACTGATACATTATCATCACTCAAAGTCAGTAGTTTGAATTAGGGTTCACTCTTGGTGTTGTACATTCTGTGGGTTTGAACAAATGCATAATGACACGTATCCACTGTTTTTTGTTTTGTTTTGTTTTGTTTTGTTTTGCTTTGTTTTTTGAGACAGAGTCTTGCTGTGTTGTCCAGGGTGGAGTGCAGTGGCTTGATTTCAGCCCACTACAACCCCTGGCTCCCAGGGTCAAGCAATTCTCCTGCCTCAGCCTCCGAAGTAACTGAAATTACAGGCGCCCGCCACCAGGCCCGGCTGATTTTTTTATTTTTAGTAGAGATGGGGTTTCACCATGTTGGCCAGGCTGGTCTCAAACTCCTGACCTCAAGTGATCCGCCCACCTCCGCCTCCCAAAGTGCTGGGATTACAGGCATGAGCCACTGCGCCTGGCAGTATCCACCGTTTTTATAGTATCACACAGAGTAGCTGCACTGCCCTAAAAATCCTCAGTACTCTACCTATTCATATCTCCCCTCAACCCCACCCCTTGGCAACTGATCTTCTCACTGTCACCATGTTTTGCCTTTTCCAGAATGTCATGTAGCTGGAACCATAATTGTACATTATCTTTACTTCCCTATTGACTGTGAAGGAAGAAAGGGCAGCTACTAATACACAGGCCCCAGGAAGATGAGAACCTAGGTCTGTATCTCCCTAACCATTCAGCTTTCATTACAAACAACAACTTTCCCAGAAACTAGTCTCTAAAATTAAGCACGTCCCCACATAGAGGCCAAAGTTCTTAGGAAATCTCTGAAGGTGACCTATCCCCTCATTTAAAATCACTGTGGCCCAGTGATGGTCCATGAGAGAAAGATGGGATAAAGGGAGAATTGGAGGTATGGATACACAGCCACACATCTTGGATTTAACTAGAGTCTCTGTTGCATTTGAAAACAATTTATTAGAGTTCCACTAGAGAAATAGCCTCCTAAATAGCTTTTATTTATTTATTTTTATTTTTATTTTTTTGAGACGGCATCTCGCTTTGTTGCCCAGGCTGGAGTGCAATGGCATGATCTCGGCTCACTGCAACCTCCGCCTCCTGGGTTCAAGCGATTCTCATGCCTCAGCCTCCCAAGTAGCTGGGATTACAGGTGCCTGCCACCAACCCAGCCAATTTTTGTATTTTTAGCAGAGACAGGGTTTCACCATGTTGGCCAGGCTGGTCTCGAACTCCTGACCTCAAGTGATCCACCTGCCTCGGCCTCCCAAAGTGCTGGGATTACAGGCGTGAGCCACCATGCCCAGCCCTAAATAGCTTTTAACTCTACCGTACATATGCCTGGGTCTCTTTGAGTGTGTCAAAGGGAAAGAGGAACTAAAGAATGCCAGCCTACAGTTATATTCCGTTGCCCTAGTTCTCATAGTAAAAGTGAGGAAAAGGTGGCAGACCTACCTATTATTCAGAAGCAGTGAACCTCAGAAACCAGATCTCCTGCTAAAAGATCTGGAGGTCATCAATGTTCTGGTTTCAGGGACAACATTTAATCAATAAAGACCTTTTGACTATTCTCTTTTGACCACAGAATCCAATACCAAACCCTACATATATCAGTTCCCAATATAGGAAAACACAAAATCTCTAATGGGAGTTAATTTCCCATTTAGCAATGGATCATTTGGAAGTAAGAACATTGCTCATCTCCTGGTCCAAAATAGGGCAGAAGAGAAGCTAAAAAATGTCAAGGTGGAAACTGTCATTTCAACAGAATAAGGGAGGGTATAGGGGTGACAGCAGTAGATAGATAAAAGGAAAATGTCTTGACTTACTTTTTGGTGAGCCGTGGGTCAAGAGGAGGATGCTGTGCTCCATATACAGGCTGAATGCTAAAAGCAAAAACAAAAGGAAGAAATAAATTGTTAGTTTAGCTGGGAAACTAAATATGTTGGCTGAGTGCCATCTGCATCACAAAACTGGATGAGACTTTGATAAATAGGTTATCTCTAATAACTGTACTCAAGCCATCCCCCAAAGAGAGCAATCTACCCGTTAAAAAAATATATTTGATAATGTTCATTTTCCCTGGTGAAGTTTCAGTGCCTTACACACCTGTCAGGATGTCCTATGTGTAAAGAAGGCAGGATGGAAAGGTAACGGGCTTTAGAGCTGGAGAGAGCAGAGTTCAAACGCCAGTTCTGGCACTCAGTACCACCATGAACTTCCAGTAAGCTTTTTGACTCCTTTGAACCTGTTTCCTCATCTAAAGTGGGAATATTGCCTAATTGAAAGGCTCACTGGCTAAAAGACAGTGAAGGGTGACCTAAGGAGCTCACACACTGCAGGAGAGGTATAAACGTAATTTGGTCATATCCAGGAAGAATGAAATATGCATACCCTAAGACCCAGTATTTTCACTCCCAAATATGCATCTTAAGATAAATATATACATATATGTATTAGGAGATATATATAAGACTATTCAAAGCACCATGGCTCGTCTTAGCCCCAAACCAGAAATAACCCAAATGTCCATCAACAGTGACAAGAGAAATCAATTGCAATATGTTTATATAGCAGAACATTACACACCAATGATAATATATGTGAAGTAGGGCTTCAAGTAACAACGTGGATGGATCTTACAAATGTCATGTTGAACAAATGAAGTAAAGCATAAGAATAAATACTGCATGATTCGACTTATATAGACTTCAAAAACTGACAAAAGTAGTTTCTACTGTTTAGGGATGCATGCAGAGTAATATTATAAAGAAAGAAAGGAGTAAATGACATAAAAGGATATAGTTCTCTCTGGAGGAAAGAAAGGAGAAGACAGCAAATAGACACAGAAGTTTCTGGGGTGTTCACTTTGTGATTATTCATTAAGCCATCATACCACACATTTGTGCTTCATGTGCTTTTCGGTAATGTACCACAATTAAAAGAAAATGAGCTGGATGGGGTGGCTCACACCTGTAATCCCAGCACTTTGGGAGGCCAGGGCAAAATGACTGCTTGAGCCCAGGAGTTCGAAACCAGCCTGGGCAACAAAGTGAGACCCTGTTTCTACAAGAAAATAAAAAATTAGTTGGGCATGGTGCCAAGTAGCCTCAGCTACTTGGGAGGCTGAGACAGGGGGATCTCTTGACCCCAGGAGGGTCCAGGCTGCAGTGAGCACACCACTGCACTCCAGCCTGGACCCTGTTGGAAAGGAAAGGGAAAGAGAAGGAAGAGAAGAAAGAAAATGAGAATAAATGACTCAAGAATAAGTATATATCAAGCCAAACTATTGTTTAAGTATAAAAGTGAAAAAAAAACTACTTTTCAACATGTAAGAACTCAGGGAAAATGTGTTCCTTAACACCTGTCTGAAGAAGCTGTGAGAGAACAAACTTCAACTAATCATGAGATGGAGAAACCATGGCAAAAGGATTGGTGGAGAGCCCTGAACAGACCCAACCTTACGACTAGGTATTACATTTGAGGCAAAGAGAATGTCAAAGTAATATAATTGGCTAATGTTAAAAGGAGGAAAAAGTGGACAAATGAAGTGCATCGACTTCTTCATCTTTTACTGACAGGGCTCAGAAGATATTTAAAGCAGATAGCTCAATTTGCAAATCTATGTCACTACCTGCTTAACATTAAATCCTAATGTAGATTTGCAAATGTTAATAGACGAATATGTATGTTTTACAACAGAAAATAAAACCAAGAAAAATAATATAATCAACTAGAAGCAGGTGGGAAGAGAGGGGTGAGGAAATATACTTACTAATTTCATCATTGCTCATGGTAGGGAGCCAACGGGTACTGTCTGAAGAAATATGGTATAAAGTTACACTTATAAACACAATCACTAGAATAAAAAGATAAATCTTCCAAATTATCAGAATATATATATATATTCTGATATATATATATATTCTGATATATATATTCTGATATATATATATTCTGATATATATATAGATATATAGATATATAGATATATAGATATATGCCCTCCCCTCAAAAGCAAGCACAGTCCACATAGTGAAAGATTTTTTTAAGAAGAAAATATTTTTAAAAGGCCAAGCATGGTAGCTCACATCTGTAATCCCAGCACTTTGGGATGCTGAGGTGTAAGAACTGCTTGAGGCTAGAAGTTTGACCAGCCTGAGCAACATAGCAAGACCTTGTACCTACAAAAAATTTAAAAATTAGCCAACTGTGGTGTGCATGCTTGTAGTTCTAGCTACTTGGGAGGCTGAGGTGAGATGATTACTTGAACCCAGGAGTTTGAGACTACAGTGACCTATCATCGTGTCATTGCACTATAGCCTGGGCAACAGAGTAAGTCCTATCTCAAAAAAAAAAAAAAAAAAAAGACGAAGAAAATATTAAAAATTGAACTAAAACTAAATAACTAAATATATCAGTAATTCCAATAAATATAAAGGAGCTAACTTACCTATTAAAATAGAAAGGATAATTACCAACAGGAAAGTAGGTAAAGTACATCTTTTAAAAAGAATGAGGCAGTTCTGGCCAGGTGCGGTGGCTCACGCCTGTAATCCCAGTACTTGGGGAGGCCAAAGCAGGCAGATCACCTAAGCTCAGGAGTTCAAGACCAGCCTGGCCAACATGGTGAAACCCCATCTCTACTAAAAAACACATAAATTAGCCGGGCATGGTGGCAGGCGCCTGTAATCCCAACTACTCAGGAGGCTGAGGCAGGAGAATGGCTTGAGCTGGGGAGGTGGAGGTTGCAGTGGGCCGAGATCGTACCACTGCACTACAGCTTGGGTGATAGAGCAAGACTCTGTCTCAAAAAAAAAAAGAATGAGGCAGTTCTATATTCACTGACATGAAATAAACTCAGACATTAATTGAAAAAAGATGCAGAACTACATGTATGACACCATTTTTGTAAAAATCTTTAAAATAGATACATGCATTTTATGTATGATTAGGTCTATGTATCTGAAAGAATATCAGAGTTATCTGCAAGAATACAAAAGACACTGTTAGCAGCAGTTTGGAATAGGAACCAGATGACTGGAAGATGATGGGACACCAAAGAGACTTAGTTTTCACTGCAAACCGTTTCTGATTTAGTATCATGTACAAGTATCACCTTTATAAGAAATAAGCAATCTTGAGAAGGTTAGAAGGTTTAAGTGGGATAATATGTCGAAAGCCCTTTAGCACAATTCCTGGTGGGTGGTAATGCTCATTTAATGTTAAGCTGGAAGTGACGTAGATTTGCAAATGTTAGAACACTACCCAGCAAACACTCGGTGCCCAAGAAATGTTGATTTTCTTCCTCCCTCCCATTTTTATAATTTAATCCATACTCAACATTTAGAAATTGAAACAAGCTTACCAAATACTTGTTTCACATAACAGAGGTGATCCTAAAGGATGCTTTTAAATAAAAATATAGCCAAATCAATCACTTTCACATTGATTCCTATTAAGATTTCAGAGGAAATTTTATATATAATCTTTAATTTATGAATACAGTCCCTACTTCTTTGGCTATAAGAATCTTTACTCCCAAGAAACTCACTCAAAACCGCTCAACTACATGGAAACTGAACAACCCGCTCCTGAATGACTGACTACTGGGTACATAACGAAATGAAGGCAGAAATAAAGATGTTCTTTGAAACCAACGAGAACAAAGACACAACATACCAGAATCTCTGGGACACATTCAAAGCAGTGTGTACAGGGAAATTTATAGCACTAAATGCCCACAAGAGAAAGCAGGAAAGATCCAAAATTGACACCCTAACATCACAATTAAAAGAACTAGAAAAGCAAGAGCAAACACATTCAAAAGCTAGCAGAAGGCAAGAAATAACTAAAATCAGAGCAGAACTGAAGGAAATAGAGACAAAAAAAACCCTTCAAAAAATTAATGAATCCAGGAGCTGGTTTTTTGAAAGGATCAACAAAATTGATAGACCGCTAGCAAGACTAATAAAGAAAAAAAGAGAGAAGAATCAAATAGACACAATAAAAAATGATAAAGGGGATATCACCACCGATCCCACAGAAATACAAACTACCATCAGAGAATACTACAAACACCTCTACGCAAATAAACTAGAAAATCTAGAAAAAATGGATAAATTCCTCGACACATACACCCTCCCAAGACTAAACCAGGAAGAAGTTGAATCTCTGAGTAGACCAATAACAGGATCTGAAATTGTGGCAATAATCAATAGCTTATCAACCAAAAAGAGTCCAGGACCAGATGGATTCACAGCCGAATTCTACCAGAGGTACAAGGAGGAACTGGTACCATTCCTTCTGAAACTATTCCAATCAATAGAAAAAGAGGGAATCCTCCATAACTCATTTTATGAGGCCAGCATCATCCTGATACCAAAGCCGGGCAGAGACACAACAAAAAAAGAGAATTTTAGACCAATATCCTTGATGAACATTGATGCAAAAATCCTCAATAAAATACTGGCAAACCGAATACAGCAGCACATCAAAAAGCTTATCCACCATGATCAAGTGGGCTTCATCCCTGGGATGCAAGGCTGGTTCAATATACGCAAATCAATAAATGTAACCCAGCATATAAACAGAACCAAAGACAAAAACCACATGATTATCTCAATAGATGCAGAAAAGGCCTTTGACAAAATTCAACAACGCTTCATGCTAAAAACTCTCAATAAATTAGGTATTGATGAGACGTATCTCAAAATAATAAGAGCTATCTATGACAAACCCACAGCCAATATCATACTGAATGGGCAAAAACTGGAAGCATTCCCTTTGAAAACTGGCACAAGACAGGGATGCCCTCTCTCACCACTCCTATTCAACATAGTGTTGGAAGTTCTGGCCAGGGCAATTAGGCAGGATAAGGAAATAAAGGGTATTCAATTAGGAAAAGAGGAAATCAAACTGTCCCTGTTTGCAGACAACATGATTGTATATCTAGAAAACCCCATTGTCTCAGCCCAAAATCTCCTTAAGCTGATAAGCAACTTCAGCAAAGTCTCAGGATACAAAATCAATGTACAAAAATCACAAGCATTCTTATACACCAATAACAGACAAACAGAGAGCCAAATCATGAGTGAACTCCCATTCACAATTGCTTCAAAGAGAATAAAATACTTAGGAATCCAACTTACAAGGGATGTGAAGGACCTCTTCAAGGAGAACTATAAACTACTGCTCAATGAAATAAAAGAGGATACAAACAAATGGAACAACATTCCATGCCCATGGGTAGGGAAGAATCAATATCGTGAAAATGGCCATACTGCCCAAGGTAATTTATAGATTCAATGCCATCCCCATCAAGCTACCAATGACTTTCTTCACAGAATTGGAAAAAACTACTTTAAAGTTCATATGGAACCAAAAAAGAGCCCGCATCACCAAGTCAATCCTAAGCCAAAAGAACAGAGCTGGAGGCATCACGCTACCTGACTTCAAACTATACTACAAGGCTACAGTAACCAAAACAGCATGGTACTGGTACCAAAACAGAGATATAGATCAATGGAACAGAACAGAGCCCTCAGAAATAACGCCGCATATCTACAACTATCTGATCTTTGACAAACCTGAGAAAAACAAGCAATGGGGAAAGGATTCCCTATTTAATAAATGGTGCTGGGAAAACTGGCTAGCCATATGTAGAAAGCTGAAACTGGATCCCTTCCTTACACCTTATACAAAAATTAATTCAAGATGGATTAAAGACTTAAACGTTAGACCTAAAACCATAAAAACCCTAGAAGAAAACCTAGGCATTACCATTCAGGACATAGGCATGGACAAGGACTTCATGTCTAAAACACCAAAAGCAATGGCAACAAAAGCCAAAATTGACAAATGGGATCTAATTAAACTCAAGAGCTTCTGCACAGCAAAAGAAACTACCATCAGAGTGAACAGGCAATCTACAAAATGGGAGAAAATTTTTGCAACCTACTCATCTGACAAAGGGCTAATATCTAGAATCTACAATGAACTCAAACAAATTTACAAGAAAAAAACAAAGAACCCCATCAAAAAGTAGGCGAAGGATATGAACAGATACTTCTCAAAAGAAGACATTTATGCAGCCAAAAGACACATGAAAAAATGCTCATCATCACTGGTCATCAGAGAAATGCAAATCAAAACCACAGTGAGATACCATCTCACACCAGTTAGAATGGTGATCATTAAAAAGTCAGGAAACAACAGGTGCTGGAGAGGATGTGGAGAAATAGGAACACTTTTACACTGTTGGTGGGACTGTAAACTAGTTCAAGCATTGTGGAAGTCAGTGTGGCGATTCCTCAGGGATCTAGAACTAGAAATACCATTTGACCCAGCCATCCCATTACTGGGTATATACCCAAAGGACTATAAATCATGCTGCTATAAAGACATATGCACACGTATGTTTATTGCAGCACTATTCACAATAGCAAAGACTTGGAACCAACCCAAATGTCCAACAATGATAGACTGGATTGAGAAAATGTCGCACATATACACCATGGAATACTATGCAGCCATAAAAAATGATGAGTTCATGTCCTTTGTAGGGACATGGATGAAATTGGAAATCATCATTCTCAGTAAACTATCGCAAGGACAAAAAACAAACACCGCATGTTCTCACTCATAGATGGGAATTGAACAATGAGAACACATGGACACAGGAAGGGGAACATCACACTCTGGGGACTGTTGTGAGGTGGGGGGAGGGGGGATGGATAGCATTAGGAGATATACTTAATGCTAAATGGCGAGTTAATGGGTGCAGCACACCAGCATGGCACATGTATACATATGTAACTAACCTGCACATTGTGCACATGTACCCTAAAACTTAAAGTATAATAATAATTAAAAAAAAAAAAAAGAATCTTTACTCCCTAAACCTCTCTGGAAGATTAATAAGTAATGTGTAAGCAAACTATTACATATATTACTACAGAAATACAAACTTTGAAAACAATACTAATTGATGTGTTTAAAGGGTTTCCTAGGCAGAGAGAAAAAAAGAGGAATCAAAGAGTAAAGGGAAAGTTCTGCTGAGAGAGGAAGGGGGTGTTACACACCCCCACCAACTGCGGGGAAAAAAAAAAAAACCCCAAAGGGCTACTGATATGCACATTAGCAGCTGCAAATAATCTAAGAGTACACCTGAATTCTTCAAGCCCACAAGACCTCTTCACAGTAAAATATAAAATCAGAGGATAAACTGCAGGAAGATCTCAACAGGCCGGTTAGGTAAGGTGACTGGGTAGAAAAATAAGAGAGGGTCCTCAGATCCTCTCCTTAAAGAAGTATTACCATCTGCCAGTAACCCATGCAGAGAAAAAGCAAACCTAATTTGTGCAGGCTGAAGGGCCAGAGGCCATCAATTACCATCTAGGAAAGGAATCTTAAAATCACAGTAGACTATTTTCTAAAGCTGTCAGCCCAAGGTGCTGGCACAGCCAGGAAGGCTAAGATAAATGATGGACTTCATCAGCAAAGGTATCAGGGCCCAAATTGAATTTGTTAACATATTCTTGAACTAAACCATGATGTATCTAAAACTGGAACACTCTGTATAATAAATCAGTTTATTGCAGCTTAAAAAAGACAGGCAAGAAGTTAGAAAAGAGAAACCGAGATGATCACGGAGACTAAATGGAGATAGACCAGAAGAGCCCAATGATTAAGGTGCTCAATTTCCTGACATTTATAATTCACCTATCACTGTCTGTACCATCCCTACTCCTTCCAAACCCAAACTCAGCTCTAAGAAAGACTGATCTCCACTCCACCTTCCAAACTTATTAAACCCATTATTAAATAAGGCTCTTTTCCCTACTTGGAATGCTTTTCTATTTTCTACATCCCTTTTCAAAATTGTATCCATCCTGCAACATTCTCTTCAAATTCTACACCCCTCATGAAACTTTCCATACCCCTACCCCCAGCATCTACTAACTCAAGTCTTCTCTAGTTCCCTAACATACATAAATTAGGGCTTATATTACTTTTTAAAAATAAACTAGATTTAGATCATAATATAAGACACAATCAGGGCTGGGCACCATGGCTCACACCTGTAATCCCTGCACTTTGAGAGGCCAAGGCAGGCAGATCACTTGAGTCCAGCAGTTCAAGACTGGCCTGGCCAACACAGCAAAACCCCATCTCTACTAAAAATAAAAATTAGCTGGGCTTGGTGGCACACACCTAAAATCCCAGCTAATCAGGACGCTGAGGCATAAGAATTGCTTGAGTCTGGGAGGCAGAGGTTGCAGTGAGCCGAGATCGTGCCATTGCACTCCAGCCAGGGCAACAAGAGTGAAACTCCGTGTCAAAAACAAAACAAAACAAAACAAAAAACCCTGGAATACCCCTGCCTCCCTTCCTAGGAAGTCACTCTATTGGATCTGGCATTTTTCACACTCATTTTTATATTTTTATTTTCTATGTATGTATCCCTAAATAATGTATGATTTTGCATGTTTTTTAAACTTTATATAAATAACATCAGACTGTAAATAGGACTTATTTTGACTCTAAATCGTTACTTTAAATTTTACTTAATTCCATGGCTAACTAGCTGATCTCTCCAACACAAGTTAAAAAAAAACACAAAACATTTGCTCTAACACAAGTGAAAAAGCATTTAATTGACATTTTCAAACACAAAGAAAAGTACAGAAAATGATACAATAAACATCCACGAACCCATCACTCTGATTTACAAATGTTAACATTTGTCACATTTCATTTAAGAAAAAAAGTGTTAGGCCAGTCACAGTGGCTCACGCCTGTAATCCAGCACTTTGGGAGGCCAAGGTGGGTGGGTCACGAGGTCAGGAGATCAAGACTATCCTGGCCAAAATGGTGAAACCCCATCTCTACTAAAAATACAAAAAAATTAGCTGGGCGTGGTGGACGCATCTGTAGTCCCAGCTACTCGGGAGGCCAAGGCAGGAGAATCGCTTGAACCCGGGAGGCAGAAGTTGCAGTGAGCGGAGATCAGGCCACTGCACTCCAGCCTGGCAACCGAGTAAGACTCCATCTCAAAAAAACAAAACAAAACAAAACAAAAACAAAGTGTTAGACTACTGATGCCCCAATTGCAGTCCCTAGTCCTGTTCCTTCACTTCCCAAGAGATAACAATTATTCTGAAATTGGAGGGAACTCCTCCCATCTGTTTTTATACCTCTACATATATTCACAGATCCATAAACAACACACAGTATTTTTTATGTTTTTAAACTTCACATAAAAGACTGCACATTGTACATATCTTTCTACATCTTGCTCTTTGCATTCAACAATGTGTTTTCACCCAATTCCACTTTTAAGTTTGTCTGATTACAAATGTAACATACGTTTAGTGGAAAAACCAGAAAGTCAATCATACACAGCATCTTCTCCAGAGGAAGCCATGATGCCAAGAAGATTTTTTAGCTCCTAGAAAGCCATAGTGGTGCCATATCTTTTTCTGTAGCCCCCTTGCCACCTGGCAGAGCATGACACATACCAGCAGGCACTTAACAATATTTAGTAAGTGAAGATTAGATCTCTACAAAACCTAGGCCTCCACTTAAGCTAGAGCTAAAAACCAGAGGTTAGTTAACACACTGCATCTTGAAGAAATCACACCACATATGCAGAGAAAAGAATGCCATGGAATATGCTGCCACGCAGACAAAATGGAACAAAAGTTCTGATTAACCTCCGTCACTCTCTTTAATAAAACCAACACCATAGAATGTATTGACATAGCTGTTTTGCCTAGTTGAAACAGTGCAAACATCTTGGTAGGAAAAATCAACAGGTGTTTGTTTAGCACTGATAAAAGAGCTAGCGCAAATATGGGAAAAAGATCTATCAAATTTAAATGCCAAACATGTTGGCAACTGATCTAGGTTCACACACTCACTCCACATTAGTCTTCCAGAACAGGTGATCTATGCTGTTTCAACGATAATTTAGTATCTTCTAGTCACTCACTCTACCAGTAAAACATCTCCAAGCCAAGAACAAGTTGTAACGTACCTGCCCAGACAGGCTGTGACTTTTACACTAAATCTCCTATCAGATTCATTATTATTTTAGGATTGGCTTCAGGTTCTTAACTTGGCCTCTCTTTCTAACAACGAAGGGCCTGGAGGACTCAGGTAATTTGGATTTTGGCCAGACGCAGAGGCTCACACTTGTAATCCCAACACTTGGGAGGATGAAGTGGGCAGACTGCTTGAGTCCAGGAGTTCATGACCAGCCTGGGCAACATGGCAAGACCTGTCTCTATAAAAAATACAAAAATTAGCCAGGGCTGGGCACGGTGGCTCACACCTGTAATCTCAGAACTTTGGGAGGCTGAGGTGGGCTTGAGGTCAAGAGATCACTTGAGGTCGAGAGTTCAAGACCAGCCTGGCCAACATGGCAAAACGCCCTTCTCTACTAAAAATACAAAAATTAGCTGGGCATGGTGGCATGTGCCTGTAATCCCAGCTACTCAGGAGGCTGAGGCAGGAGAATCGTTTAAACCTGGGAGGCAGAGGCTGCAGTGAGCTGAGATCGTGCCAGGCTGGCGTTGCACTCCAGCCTGGGCAACAGAGGGAGACCTCATCTCAAAAAAAAAAAAAAAAAGGTGATTTTTTTTTTCTCCTGTGCCCAAGCTCCAGACACACACACACACACACACACACACACACACACACACACACTGACCAAAGCTTTTTTCTTTCCCCCCACAGGTTTGTGCCACCAAGCCCAGCTAATTTTTTTGTGTGTTTTTAGTAGAGACGGAGTTTCACCATGTTGGCCAGGCTGGTCTCGAACTCCTGACCTCAAATGATCCACTCGTCTCAGCCTCCCAAAGTGCTGGGATTACAAGTGTGAGCCACCACACCCAGCCAGATCAAAGCTTTTCAATTTCAGTTTCAAAAACTGAAGCAAGGAGAGAAAACAAAAATGATAGCTACTATCATCGCAACTATCATTCCTACAATAGCTAATATTATTGTGTACCTCCTAATCAATTATTACATATTATCTCATTTAATCCTCATAACAGCCCCATGGAACAGATACTCTATCCCTATTTTAGAGATGGGGAGACTGATGCACCGAGACGTTAATTAAATCCCATAAGATCACATAGCTAGAAAGCAGAGCTGGGATTTTAACCTAGGCAGTCAGATTTCACAGCCTGCATTTTTTTTTTGAGACGATCTCTCGCTCTGTTGCCCAGGCTGGAGCGGAGTGACACAATCTCAGTTCACTGCAACCTCCGTCTCCCAGGTTCAAGAGATTCTTGGGCATCAGCCTCCTGAGTAGCTGGGACTACAGGCGCACACCACCAAGCCCAGCTAATTTGTATTTTTAGTAGAGATGGGGGGGTTTCACCATGTTGGCCAGGCTGGTCTCGGACTCCTGGCCTCAAGCAATCCACCTGCCTCAGCCTTCCAAAATTCTGGGATTACAGGCCACCACACGTGCCAAAGCCTGCAATGGTACAGATTGCCTCTTATCTTCTAGGCATTAATACAATGACCATTTGATGTGCTGAGTACATGGGGCTCATGTGAATAACTGAGAGAACTTAAAAGATGCTTAGTTTCACCAAGTTACTACACGACCCAGCGATTCCACTCCTATTTATCAGCAGAAGAATAGAAAATATATATCCAAACAAAAACCTCTGCATAAATGTTCATAAAAGCATTATTCACAATAGCCCAAAAGTGAAAACAACTCAAATATCCATCAACTGATGAATGAACAAAATGTGGTGTACCTACACTATGGAATATTATTCAGCCACAAAATGGAATGAAGTACTGATACATACTACAGTGCGGACAAGCCTGAAATCACTGTGCTTAATAAAAGAAGCCACTCACAAAAGGCCTCATATCATATTACTCCATATATATAAAATGTCCAAAAGAGGTAAATCCACAGAAACAGAAAGTAGATTAGTAGTTACCAGGGTCTGGAGTGGGGTGGATGGGGAGTGACTGTAAACAGGTATGTAGTTTCTTTTCGGGATGATGAAAATGTTCTGAAATTAGTGGTGATGGTTGCACAAAACCATCTATACTATAAACGAATATACTAAATACCACTGAATTGTACACTTTAAAAGAGTGAATTTTATGGTATGTGAATTATATCTCAATAAAGCTGTTATTTTTAAAAAGAATGTTTCATTCATTTGCAAGTTATTTTATTTAATAAAATTTCTATTTGTTGTCACTAAGATTGTTGGATCATGATCAGACAAATGGAAAGAACCCTGTCATCGCTTTTTTCACCTTTCAATTTGCAAAGAAGAGTAAACTAGTTTCATTTCCAAGTTTCCATGCATCTAGTACAGTTATTTGTGTCATTTCCCCACCCAGGAGAAAGTTTTTCTTCTCTAAGACTGAAAGAGTACAGATGCAAAAGTTCTATTCTTGAGAAAATGCCCTAACATTTTCTTTAAACCAAAGTACCTTTCTATCTAAAAGAACCTTAGTTTTCTCCCATGACCAGAGGCTCGTGGGCTTCACTGCTAAAAGCACACAGCTGAACAGTATTTCTCTTTACAAAGTAAGGTACTAAAAACTATTATGAATTATGACAATATTTGAATACCTTAAAACAAACAACGAAGACAATGAGCTGGGGTAAGGATCTGAGTAACATTCCTTTAAATGTTTACTTGCTCTAATAATGACAGCAATGTTAATAACTACTATTTTTTGAGCAACTATAATGTGCTAAATAAACACTGTCCTAGGTTCTTTACAAATAGGGTATTTCACTTAGTCCCCACAGTAACTCTGAGGAAAGTATTTTTATTTCTCATTTCGTAGGTAAGGAAATTGAGGCCTAGAGAGATTATTTGTCTTGGTCACACACACAAGAGAGCCCAAATAGTAACCCAAGTCTTTCTGAACTCGAAAGTTCTCTATATATCTACATTCTTCAAAATGAAAAAGGAATCCAGAAACTTGAAGAAACTGAAAAGACTTCTCTTCCTATCTCAGAAAAGTAGTGCTTTAAAAAAGTTGACTGTTCTTATAGCTAAATACAGGAAATATATGAAAAAGAGATTGTTAATAGCAACCAGCAGTCAGAAAGCACAGAAGCCCATGCCATGTCCCACATCTCTTACGTTGCTTCCTGATACAACAGTCTTCCTATTGATTCTGATTATAATCTTAGGATGTCAAAATTTAATGATCTCACTATGGAAAACCCCAGAGAATAGCAGTTAACACAACTAGAGAGCTCACTAGACCAGGAAGGAAAATGAATCAGTTGGCAGGAAGTGTGCTTACCTAAAAACACAGAACATCTTTAACAGTAATATTAACACTGTAAGTCCACAGCACATTAATCTGAAGTCATCTTTGCATTCCTTTCTATTACTTTAATAAGTATTACTAAAAGCTGATTTCCACCCTATTCTCCATATGTCTACTAGGATCCTTAATAAAATAAGACTCTTGGTGGGGCATGGTGGCTAACGCCTGTAATCCCAACACTTTGGGAGGACAAGGCAAGAGGATCACTTGAGGCCAGGAGTCAGAGACCAACCCTGGCAACATAGTCAGACCTTGTCTCTATTTCATTTAAAAAAAAAAAAAAAATTAAGGCTCTTACCTAGCCACTACCGACCCTCATCTCTCTCTCGCTTAAAAAAAAAAAAAAAAAAAAAAAAAAGTCACGAGTTCAAAAGATTAACCCAGAAGGAAAAAACCCGAATCCATTAGAAAAGGTAGCACAGGGGACACAACCAAACATGAATTTCATCACCAAGTAGACTGCAGCTGGCAGAAATCTTAAATTTACGACTGAAATACACACTCTTCCTTATACTTCTCAGGACTTTGCCCAAAATAAACTGAAACAGTAAACCAACAGTAGATTGATGGATGGATAATTTGCCAAAAGTCTCAACATACACCGAAAAGAGGGTGGGGGTAGTCTTAGGGGGTCTGCTCTCCAGTTAAACAACTGAAGAATGAACGAATTTAGTGCATTTGCACAAGAAGTGCATTACAATGCAGAGGAGGAAGAAGTCACTTGGGGTTGGACAAATCCTTAGAAAATGCCAAAGGAATAACCCTGATTCTGTGGTCATCTTGTAATAATTCCTAGTGGGAAAGGGCCAACTCAAGATAAAGTAAGGTCAGGGTTGAGAATCGTCCTCACTTTTCCTGCCTAACCCTCTCGGCAGGCGGCCCCAAACTTCCACCGGAATCCTTCGGGTAAGCGCCGACCTCGGGGAGCAAGGGAAGGGGCCATCCTCGAGCGACCAACCACCTGTGCGTGGTGGGCACCCCTGAGAGGGAGTCCTAATTAGAGTGGGAAGCAGCTCTGGGGAGGAACCTCCGAGACCAGGGCCGACACTGACTACTCACCCAACTCCATTCCCCTTTACACCCAATCTTCGGCCACCTTCCCGCTGAGGTCACCCCTCCTGAAACCTCCGCCCCCAGACCCTGGTCTACACCCACATCCAGCCGTCCCCAAAGCTCGCTGTTCGCTTCTCTGCCTGACAGCTGCCCTGCCGCCACCTGGCAGTCCCAGCTTCCCCAAACCAGTCTTCCGGCCTCTGCGGCGCCCCAGGCCCGCGGGATTTAGGGATTAGGATCTGGAAGGGTTTGGTCCAATCCCCTCTCCCTCTCAGCGTCCTGGGCTCACCTCCCCGGCAGCTTAGCGCTCCTCTTCCAAAACTGCTTGCTGTTCTCAGCGGCCATTGCTCTGGCCTGGGGAAGGCCTTGTAGGCGGGCCAAGGGGTTGCCCGGCGAGATGCCCCCAGACCCCGCAATCTGAGGGCCAACCCAGGCCGCTTCCCCGCCGCCGGTCACCCGCTCCCAGCTCCTGGGGACGCCATCTTGGATGTGGGCACCCCTCCACCCAGCACCGCTGCCATTGGTGAGCTGCGCAAGCCGTGGACGGGCCGACCAATCGGGAGCCGGAATCCTGCAGGCTGCTGAAGCCAACGGGCAACGTCAGGGGCTGGGCACACAGGTGGACGGGGAAGGCGGAGCTTGGACGAGCAGAGAGGCGGGGCTCAAAGTTCCTACCCGAGAGAGGGAAGAAGCAGGTAAGATAAGGGACCTATGGGCAGGAAGAGAGGGGATTATCTTCTTTGTGAGGAATGAAGTTCCTTAGGCTAATATTTCTTGGCAAGAGAGAGCATACTATGTATTTATATATAGGAATCTTTCACCTAAAAGTAAGGGCCCATGTGTTGGTTGTGGCCCATTTTTAACATCTCTCAATTCAATTACACTCTGGTTATTACCCTCCCTTCCTCATTCCGTTTAGATGTCCATTCGTTTTTCTGAAGGAACGTCAGCAGGGACCCGATAGCCCGGGATTGCTAACTGTTCAACACGTGAGCAACGGTTCATCAGAGTCTCCCTCTCCCTCTGTTTATTGAAAACGATTGAAGGACTTGTGCTGTGGGTGAAAAATTCAAATGATCTAATCCCCATGTCAATCCATAACTCTCCCTTTCTGACTATGCTAACAGTGTATAGGAAATGGTTTATGATAGCTGTCCAACTCAGATTACCAAATACCATTTCTTTGAAGGACACAGTATTGCTCCATCGTGTGAATCACAAAGTTAAGGATGTATCTCCTCCCGGCCCCACCAACATCCTTAATTTCCCTTGTTAATCTATTATAAATCTTGCACCCTTGAATTTATTTTCAATTTAATTTTCCCAGACAATGAGATTTAGTATTAGCATTTTGAATCCTTTGAATGTCTTGTCAGTGTTTTTTGCTGGTTTTGAGTTTCTGTGGTTGTATTCCGTGGTGATTTGGGGAGAGAGGGAAGGCGGGCACCAGTCCAGAGTGGTTTTTGTCCCTTCAAAGGACTGTTGAGGTGGGCTGCGTGTCCCCCACCCCCACCCCCACCCTCCATTTACAGCTACCACATGTACTTCCACATATTGGAGAATACTTAAAGACCCGACCCCCGGCCCCAGCCAAAGAAGGACCTTCTTTTGTATGTCCTCCAACGACGGTTTCTTCATTACTCCCATTTTCAAGCTTCTTTTGTCCCCTAATTTTAGAATTATAGGATTGGATGACAAGGGCTATTTTTACTTCCTCTGAGTCTTTCATGCTATAAAAGCATCTTATATTCTTTATGGGCATTTAACCCAGAGAAAAAAAGCCCCTCTATTCTTTTAATCATTTTACCTGCCTTTCTCTGGCGCTTCTTTTTCTTAGGATGCAGTGACCAGCACTGCACACTAAGCCCAAAGAGGGACGTACTGAGGCTTTGTTAAGGCTCATGTTTTGTCTTTATTCTGGACAGCCAGACCTTTTGCTGGCTGTTTGGACTTTAGAAGAGTTGACGTCTTGAAGGATTAATCTAAAACAACTTCTAGATTCCTTACCTTGGTGGCAACCAGCAGTTCAGAGTTCATTGTCTTAAAGGTATCCTCTGAATTGTCTTCCCCTATGTGAGCTGCCATACACTCATCCATGTGACAGGATACCTGCCACTTTCCAGCTTATGCACATGGCTTTAGAGATATTCCAGAAGCTGCTTCCTATTGATTTGACATTTTACTATGTAGAAAGCAAAGTATAATTTGTGTACCTAGACATATCTCAAAATACTCCTTTTTCTTAATCTTTTATGAAATGTTAAATAACACTGATTCCCAGGGGGTGTTGTTAACAGTGCTCAACCCAGAAAAGCCCTGTTATTTCTACAGTTTGTTTTCTATATCAGTTTCCCCTCCAAGATTTTTTAAAAATTCACATCAGTTACCTTGTGATGACTTTTTAAATAGGGAAATTGAGATTGTTGGAGCCTTTTTCACCACTACCACTTGGTCACCCTAATCTTCACCAACCACACGCCTGCTTACAGCAGCCTGCTGTTTGGCTCCCTGCTTCCACTCTTACCCCCTTAGAGTCCATTCCCCATATACCAACCAGAGAGACCTTTTTTTTTTTGAGACCAGGTCTTGCCCTGTCACCCAAGCTGGAGTCCAGTGACATGATCTCAGCACACTACAACCTCCACCTCCCGGGCTCAAGCAATCCTCCCACATCAGCCTCCTGAGTAGCTGGGACTAACAGGCACATACCACCATGGCCAGCTAATTTTTTGTATTTTTGTAGAGATGAAGTTTCACCATGTTGCCCAGGCTGGTCTCATACTCCTGAACTCAAGCAATCCACCACCTTTGGCCTCCCAGAGAGCTAGTATTACAGGTGGGAGCCATCGCACCCAGCCCAGAGACACCCTGTTAAAATGTAAACCATATCATGTCACTCCTCTGCTCAAAACCTTGCAATGGCCCCCGCATTGTACTTGGCATAAAATCCAAGCTCCTTAAAGACCCTACATGACTTGGCTCCATTCACCTCTCCAGTCTCATCTCATTATGCTTTCTTTCTTGCTTAATCTGCTGCAGCCATGCCCATTGGTCTTATTGCCTGGCTCTATTTTTCTTTAAAGCGCTATCACTACAGGCCATATTATGTACTTGTTTGCTGTCCATCTCCATCCGCTAGAATAGAGGCCACCTGTCTGTTGCCTGTTAGGAACCAGGCCGCACAGCAGGAGGTGAGCGGCGGGTGGGCATGCAATCATTACTGCCAGAGCTCCGCCTCCTGTCAGATCAGCAGCAGCATCAGATTCTCATAGGAGTTTGAACCCTATTGTGAACTGCTCATACAAGGGATCTAAGTTGCGTTGCGCACTCCTTATGAGAATCGAATGCCTTGTGATTTGAAGTGGAACTGTTTCATCCTTTAACCCCCCTCCCCCAAAATTTTCGTGGAAAAGTTGTCTTCCATGAAACTGGTCCCACGTGCCAAAAAGGTTGGGGACTGCTGCCCTAGAGATTGTGAACCCCACTAAGACTGGGACTTTGTTTTGTTCCCCGCTGTATCCCCAGCACCTAGAAGTGTTTGGAACATAGTGAGTGCTTAGTAAATATTTACTGAGTGAAAGAAGGAAGAATATAAATATTTCTTGTCTTTAGATTCTATGTTGTTCACATATTTTTTGGTTAGGAAAGATGATAGAAACAGTGTTTCCTAACCCCTAGTAGGATGTGTCCACTTTACCAATGATTCTACATCCTTGCCTACATCCTTGGTTGAAAAACAGTCTTCTCTGAGAAAGACTGTATTCTTCAAACTCTTTTGCAGCTTCAAAGGAATGTGCCTGTACCTGGAATGATGAGGGAGGGAGGCCACCCACCTAGTCAGGAGATCAGTTGGTAGCTGTCATCAAAGGGCTGATAGGTATGGCAGCCACCCTTGCCCAGCAAGAGGTGTAAATCATTGGTTTGAGGTTCCCAAGGGGTCCTTAGAGGCCTTCTGATGGAGGTCCTTCTGGGCAGACATTCACTGGTCCACTAGACCAGTGCTTCCTATACAATATTGCACATGTGAATCACTGAGGATTATATTGAAAACCTAGATTCTGATTCAGGAGGTCTGAGGTGGAGCCTACAACTCAGAATTTCTAACAAGCTCCCAGGTGACACTGATGCTGCTGATCCATGGACCTCACTTTGTAGATCTTCTGTTACTAATACAGTGTGGCCTGTGATTGTTTAATTTATCTCAAGAGTTTATTTTGAAACTGTAAGTAGAGGCTTCTGCAAGTCTTTACTTTCCCCCGCTCAACTTCATCTTCATTCAAGAGGGTTAAACAACTTAAAATGTGGCAAAGTATAGTTAAGGGATGAGATATGCCTGGGTTGACTGTGGACTCAAAAGAGGTAGGCATATCTCAACCCTTAGAAAAAGTTTTATGAAAGAGATAATCCTTGAGTAGGGAGAGAAAAGGAAAGAGAAAGGCCTGAAGAACTGTAGGAGGAAAGTCACTTCAGGACGGGAGCTCCAATGGGAAGATAAAAATAGAGAAAAAAGCCTTTGGACTTAACAGAGAGATCACTGGCAGACTTTAACCTTAGCGAAGGAGTGGAGTGGAAGGAAGGAAGTAGACGCTGTGATGAGGGGAAGGGTTAAGAAATGAGAGCAAGAAGCAGCCCTCACAATGCACTGTGCAATGTTGGGCCACCTAAGACATAGTGAGGTCAAGCTGGGATTTAACAGCAAGAGAGCTTTATAGTATCTAAACAACCACCGTAAGAGCCAATGGCAGAGATCAGTTCTATTAGAGAAGGCAAGGGGATAAGCAAGAAGACTGAAGAAGTAAGAGGTTATAGGAATAAACAGAGGAAGAGAAAGTTTTTAGAATTTGGGGGGTGAAGGGAAAACTAGGTATTTCGTTCCTAAGAATTTATTCTAAGAAAAGAAGTCACCGTACCTGGCAAGAAGAAAGGGGAAAATCTCTGTGTACAAAGATATTCTTTGCCTTGCAACCAATAATAAACAGGGGAAAATGAAAAGAATATGAAGATTTAAACATGAGAAGGCAGTTACGTAAATTATGGTGTGCAGTTTATAAACTTGAACCATGTTATACCATTAAAGAGGGCAAATTTGAATGCTACATAGCACATCAAAAAGGTGTATGAAATGATCTACAGCAGGGAAAAGGTAGAGTATAAAATATCTTTGCATGATTTCAATAAGAATATATGGGTTTTGTCAAAGATTGGAAGAAAACGTGGAAAAATTAAGCAAATTTTGGTAGAGGGTAGAATTATACATCTTGGTACTTCTGGAACTTTTCTTTAATGTCACTGTTTTTTAATATTATAAAATATACATCACCTGGGTACAGTAGCTCACACCTGCAATCCCAGCACTTTGGGAGGCTGAGGCAGGTGGATCACTTGAGCTCAGGATTTCGAGACCAGCCTGGGCAACATGACAAAACCCCATCTCTATCAAAAATACAAAAAATTAGTGGAGTGTGGTGGCACACACCTGTGGTCCCAGCTACTCAGAGGCTGAGGTGGGAGGATCACTTGAGACCAGGAGGCGGGGGTTGCAGTGAGCCGAGATTGTGCCATTGCACTCCAGCCTGGGTGACAGAGTGAGATCCTGTCAAAAAAAAAAAAAATATATATATATATATATATATACACACACACACACATACATGCACACACACACACACCCCTCACAACATATACATGTTGACATATGTGTGTATGCATATATATGCATACATGTATATGTATGTTATGTATGTATACATGTGTGTATATATGTCAACCAGGGGTTGACAGACTTCTTATATCAAGGGCAGGATTGTAGATATTTTTAGGCTTTGCCAGCCGTATGGTCTCTGTTGCAGCTATTCATGTCTGCCATTGTAGTGTGAAAGCAACCATAGACAATAAATAAGCTCTTGGGGCTGTGTTCTAATAAAACTTATTTTATCCACATTGAAATTTGAACTTTATGTTACATGTCATGGAATATTATTCTTCTTTCAAGTTTTTCAACAATTAAAAAATGTAAAATCCAGGCCGGGCGCAGTGGCTCACGCCTGTAATCCTAGCACTTTGGGAGGCCGAGGCAGGCGGATCACCTGAGGTCAGGAGTTCGAGACTGGCCTGACCAACATGGAGAAACCCTGTCTCTATTAAAATTACAAAATTAGCTGGGCATGGTGGCGCATGCCTGTAATCCCAGCTACTCGGGAGGCTGAGGCAGAAGAATTGCTTGAACCTGGGAGGCGGAGGTTGCAGTGAGCTGAGATCGCGCCATTGCACTCCAGCCTGGGCAACAAGAGTGAAACTCCGTCTCAAAAAAAAAAAAAAAAAAAAGTAAAATCCATTTTTATCTCCTAGGTCATATAAAAATAGCATACCAGATTTGGCCAATCGTTGGTAATTTGCCATCTCCTGCAATAAATAATAAAGAACAAATAAGAAAGAGATTAATAAACAAAAAATCTTAAAATATAATTAAAGTTCCATTTTGTTCCTCTCTGATCTCACTCCCCTCCCTCTCTCCAGTGGAAACCACGATCCTGAGTTACATGTTCAGCATTCCCATGCGTGTTTTAGAGTTTTATTACATATGTGTGTATCCATAAACAACATGTTTCTCATGTTTTGAAACTTTATAAATAACATCATACTGTACATATGCTTCAGCAACTGGCTTTTTCACTCAACATTCTGTTAATACATTGAGCTCTAGTTTACTCATCTTAACTGCAATATATCGTTCCATTATGTGAATATTCCTCAATTCTCATTTCCTGTTATTTTTATTTTGAGCATTACTCATTCAACATTCTTTTATACATTATCTCATGGAAATTTTTCTCTAGTGCAGTTTTTTTCAAATTATGGTTTCTCAACTGTCTTAGTCCATTCAGGCTGCTATAACAAAATATCATAGATCAGTCCTTTTGCAGTTCGTAAGCAAGATGAATGGGTGTTCATGCCCATATGTGAGATGTGCCTCCCTCAAACCTTGTGAAGACGTCGGCACATTACCTGTCTGACATGAAAAAATAAAAAACAAAATATCATAGATTGGATAGCTTGTAAACAGCAGACATGTATTTCTTACAGTTCTGGAGGCTAGGAAGTACAAGATCAAGATGCCAGCAGATTTGGTGTCTGGTGAGGGCCCATTTCCTGGTTCATACATAACACCTGCTGGCTGTGTCCCCACATGGTGGAAAGGGTCAGGCAGCTCTTTGGAGCCCCTCTTAAAAGGGCAGTAATCTACCTTCATCACCTCCCAAATATCTTACCACGTAATACCATCATATTGGTGATTAATTTCAACATATGTGTCTAAATCCAATTTTGAGAGGACACAAACACTCCATAGCATCAACTACTAATGAATTAAAGTAAACTTAAAGGTTGGGACCTTTAATGAAATAGAATAGACAGAAATAGAAAAGATCAGAATGTGTTGCATGTAATATGGGCATTGTTTTGCAAAATTTTTTCCCAGCTTTTTTACACTTACACATACATACATGTGTGTGTGTGCGCACATGCACGCCTGAGAGAGATACTTGGTTGTGATGTAAAATGTACTTCTCAATAAGAGGTTGTGATCAGCATGTTTGAAAAGCACTGTTTTAAGGTACAGTACCTAGGAATATCTAGGAAAGGCGTTGCTAAATCACAGAACATGTACAACTTCCACTTTACTAAATGTTGCAAAATGTTCTCCAAAATGGCTTTTCAAACTTATCCTCACAGCAATGAATGTGAGTTTCCATTGCTCCACATCCTCACCTATAGTAGAATTTTTTCATGGGATGTTAAATATATCATACACACAAGAGAATGTATAAAATTAATATGCACAGTTTGATTAATAACATTTGCATTCGTGTATCCACTCCCCATGCTATACAACAGGATATTACCAATACCTTAGAAGCCTCTTAGGGGTCCCTTCCTATGGGCATTCCCCTTTTCTCTCTCTTTCAGATGTAACCACTCTGCAGAATTTTGTATTAATAATTCCCTTGTTTTTATATTTTCTACCTATGTTTGTAACCTTAAGTAACATACTATTAATATTGTATATATCTACTCTTCTGTTGCCTGATTCTTTTAGACAATAATATGATTTTGATATTTGCCTATGTTGATGAGCACAGCTATAGTTCACTAATTTTCACTGTTGTAATAGTCCATTTTATAATACCATATTTTATCTATGCTACTACTGATGGACATTTGGTTGTTTCACATTCTGTGCCACTATGAACTCTGCGGCTACAAACTTTCTTATGTGTGTCTTCTGGATAAGTGAACAACTAGAAAGATTTCTCTAGGTTGTTGACATGGAAGTGGAATTGGTGGTCTGGAGTGTATGCGTAAGTTCAACTTTGCAAAATACTGCCCAACTGTTTTTCAAAGTGGTCATACTACTTTACACTTCCAACCACAGGGGATGAGAGTTCCATTTTTATTTCCTATAACATGGTTTCAACAGTAAATAAAAACTGGAGGGAAAAGGTAGTTCAAAGTCAGATCCTAAGGGAAGAACAAAATTTGGTTGAACAGGAAGCAGAAAAGTAGAAATCTTAGTCTCTGTTCAGTCACATAGAAATCTTCCTTCCACTGGGTGCGGTGGCTTACACCTGTAATCCCAGCACTTTGGGAGGCTGAGGCGGGTGGATCACTTGAGGTCAGGAGTTCGAAACCAGCTTGGCCAGCATGGTGAAACTCCGTCTCCACTAAAATACAAAAAAATTAGCTGGGCATGGTGGCACGTGTCTGTAGGCCCAGCTACTTGGGAGGGTGAGGCAGGAGAATTGCTTGAACCTGGAAAGTGGAGGTTGCAGTGAGCCAAGATTGCACCACTGCACTCCAATGTAGGCAACAGAGTGAGACTCTGTCTCCCCAAAAAAAAAAAAAAAAAAAAAAAAAAGAAGAAGAAGAAAGAAAAGAAATATTCCTTTCTTCCTTTCTATTGTCATAAATTTCTGCATGGCACAAATTCAAAGTCTACAAATGGATATGCTTAATTGTGGCCCCAAAAAAGATATGTCTACATTAAAATCCCTGGAACCTGTGGATGTTATGTTATTCAGAAAAAGGGTCTTTAACAGATATTAAGTTAAAGATTTTGAGATGAGATCATCTTGGACTGCTTGGCTGGGTCTCAAATCCAACGACAAGTGTTCTTTTATGAGAGAAGATACAGACAGAAGAGAAGGAGGCAGTGTGACCACAGAGGCAGACTGGAGTGATGCAGCCACAAGCCAAGGAATACCTGGAGCCACCAGAACCCAGAACAGGCAGGAAAGGATTCTCTGCTAGAGCCTTTGAAGCATGAGTTTACTTGATTTAGGACTTCTAGCCTCCAGAACCTTAAGAGAACAAATGTCTATTGTTTTATGCCACTATGTTTGTTGTTATTTGTTGCAGAGAAGTCCTAGGAAGCTCATGCAGGATATAAAGAAAAAGTTGATCTCCCTCACAACTTTTTGCCCATTGCCACCTATTTTGCTCCCCAGAGGCAACCACTGTTGCCAGTTCCTTGTTCGCCATCCTTATAGAGATATTCTTAAAGAGACCCCTAGTAATTGGCAGGAACATTGAAAATCATTTTACAGATGAGAAGACTGAAGCTCAAAGAGAGGAAGAGGCTTGCCTGAGGACCCTCAAGCTAGCCAGCGGCAGATGAATAGCATCCCAGGTTTCCTATTTCTTGTGCTCCTTTAATGTAAGAGAAGTATCTAGAAGCAGATTTTGATATTAGGCTAGAGAGAAAGAAGAGCAAGGTATTGGGTGAGTGAAGGGAGGGGAATGCCATGAAGGTGAGAATGGGGGTAAAAAAATATGATTTTGCCTCAGGTTGACCTCAATTCAATGCAGCACTGCACCAGATCATTGCCACACACTGTAGATAGAAATTAATTATTCTAACTAGCTTTTATTGAACATCTACTATATTCCTGGCACTAAACTATATTAAGAACTATAAACATACAGCCCCTGTCCTCAACAAGTGTATAATCTAGTAGAGGAGTCTGGTTAGTAAGTAAAGCAGCATGACAAGTGATAAAAATGGAGGTGTATACTATAATATGTCCTAAGAAAACACAGAGTGGAGCATGATCCTCTCTGATTGGGAAGCTGAGGAAGGCCTTGAAAGATGAGTGTGATTTTACTAGGTAAAGAGGGAGGGAAAAGCATCCTAGGCAGAAGAATGAAACCTACATGGAACTATGGATGTCTACAAGGAGAAATTCCATATGAGAAACGGTAGGAGATGCTGTCAGTACCTCACCCACATCCCTCATCCTCTTCATGTGCTAAGTGCATCTCTTTGCCTGAAGGCTCTTCCCCCAGCTCCCAAGAACTATGGAAAACCATGCTGTTCACACTCACGGCATACTGGAAATGTCTAAGAGTTAACTCCTCCTGGGAGCAGCCCTCAACTAGTGACTGACTCTCAGGAGTTGGTAAACACCCAAGCTCCTTCAACACTTAGAGGGGATAATTCTGAGGTGTGTGTTTCTCAGAGTTTTTTTACAGGATTAAGCTCCTGTTGTCCATTGTGGTAGTTGGCTTAATAGTTTTCCCTTGCCGGGTTCACGCCTGTAATCCCAGCACTTTGGGAGGCCAAGGTGGGTGAATCATGAGGTCAGGAGATCGAGACCATCCTGGCCAACATGGTAAAACCCCGTCTCTACCAAAAATACAAAAATTAGCTGGTTGTGGTGGCACGCACCTGTAGTCCCAGCTACTTGGGAGGCTGAGGCAGTAGAATTGCTTTAACCTGGGAGGCGGAGGTTGCAGTGAGCTGCCACCACACTCCAGCCTGGCGACAGAGTGAGACTCCATCTCAAAAAAAAAAAAAAAAAGTAAAAAAGTTCGCCCTTTATTGACTGCCTTCCTTCCCCTATATCACTTCTACCTCTTTCCCCACTCGTGTTTCTGTCACCTCCAAATAAACTACTTGCACTCAAATCCTTGTCTCAGGGTCAGCTTCTTGGAGAATCCAAACTAAAATTAACCATAAGTAGCTCTACATGGTAAGACCAAAGAGTACAAGGAATGGTGTGCAGGGACAAAAGATACTGCAGCAGGGGTCTATCATAGTAGACTTCTAAGGCCATGTAAGTCTTATGTTACCTTTTCCTCTAGGCAATGGGACATTCATTGCCAGTTTAAGCAGGGACATGACATGACCAGATCTGCATTGTAGAAGGACCACTCTAGTCACATATCTATTAAATGGCTTCTGCTACACTTAGAATGAAATCCAAACTCCTAACCATGCCTGATAGGTACTGCAGGACCCGGCACCTGGCTGTCTCCCCATCTTCTGAGAATTTTTTTTTTTTTTTTGAGGCAGAGTCTTGCTCTGTTGCCCAGGCTAGAATGCAGTGGCACAATCATGGCTCACTGCAGCCTCGACCTCCCATGCTCAAGCGATCCTTCCACCTGAACCTCCTGAATAGCTGGGATCACAGCACGTGCCACCACATCAGCTAATTTTTAAAATTATTTTGTAGAGATAGGGTCTCACTATGTTGCCCACGCTAGTCTCAAACTCCTGAGCCCAAGTGATCCTCCTGCCTCGGCCTCCCAAAGTGCCGGGATTACAGACATGAACCACCATGCCCAGCCTGAGAAATGTCTATTTGATTTGGCAATTGTGGGTTGATCCTAATGGCACAGCAGGGTCAGAAGCCAGATGAAGAGTAGAAGTAGACTAGATTATTGTTGTCAGTTTTTCACTCCCTCTTGCAGTGCATGAGAGTAGATGGAGTATATTTCCCTGCAAGACTTCTGGCCAGTGGAATGTGAGCAAAAGTAACAGTTTGCCTCAAGAAGTATCATATGTTTCCACTCCCATGCCTGCACTATGAGAAGAGCATGCCCTGGGGAGCTACTGGCCCAAGGAAAATAACAGACATGTGGGAGCAGACAAAAATCCAGACTGAAGCCTGGAACCCACTCCAGGCAACCTTCAGCCTGAAGCTTGAATAAGAAAAATAGATGCTTGTGGTTTTAAGCCACTGAATTTTGCATCATTATTGTGGCAAAAGCTGATTACTGCAGGAGAGAATTAGAGGAGAAGTAGAAGAGAAAAGTGAGCCAAGAATACGCTTTCAAGAAACTTAGCTGTCAAGAAAATGAGAGCCTGTTGGCCGGGCGCAGTGGCTCACACCTGTAATCCCAGCACTTTGGGAGGCCGAGGCAGGTGGATTACTTGAGGTTAGGAGTTCGAGACCAGCCTGACCAACATGGAGAAACCCCCTTCTCTACTAAAAAAAATACAGAATTAGCCAGGCTTGGTGGTGCACGCCTGTGATTACAGCTACTCGGGACGCTGAGGCAGGAGAATCACTTGAACCCGGGAGGCAGAGGTTGCAGTGAGCCAAAATCGCGCCATTGCACTCCAGCCTGGGCAACAAGAGCAAAACTCCGTCTCAAAAAAAAAAAAAAAAGAAAGAAAGAAAGAAAAGAAAAGAAAATGAGAGGCTAGTAGATATCCTCCTCCTCCTCCTCCTCCTCCTCGTGCTCTTCCTCCTCCTCCTCCTCCTGCTCCTCCTCTTCCTTATTGTCACTGTTGTTCTGTTTTGGTGTTTTTGCTGCCCATGATATAAATCCCTTTCCCACATATGGAGAATTTCTCACTCTATGAAACTCTGTGAGAAGCAGAGCCCACCTCCTAGTATTATAGCTGAAAACACCAGCTACTTATTTTCCCAACCTTCCTGTGAACTAAGTCATGGCACATGTTGTAGGCTCTGCTAATAAAATGCACCCACTCTAGACTTCGAATCGGGAGGAGTTTGTGATGCAAAGAAGCAGAAGTAGCACAGAATCCATTCCACTGATGGGCAATGCCAGCATGGCAGCAACCCCCAGTTTGGGAGAATAGCTGTGGCAACAGCAACATTCAGGATCTGGTGCTGGGCCTCTCAGTGTACCTATGGAGTCAAATGCTCATTAGCAGCAGTGGCAGTGTCTTCAGTGACCCAGCTCTGTGATGTGATGTTGGGGCTACCTACCGCCCTGTAAGGAAAAACCTCTGAACATAGTATGGTAGATTGGTTGCATTAACGATCTTAATTCTTCGCTGGAGGATCTCATCTTGTTGGACTTCCTCATTCTGACTGGGCTCACCCTTTTGACTTACTTTGTTCAGTGGGATGTTAGTAAACATTACCCAAGCCATGGCTTGCAAAGCACTTGTGTGATTGGCTTGCTGTCACTGTTGCTCTCTGTCATTGCCATGAGAACATGTCTAGGCTAGCCTGCTGGATGATGAAAAATGTGGAACTAGGCCAAGTCTCCCTAAGTTATCCCAGCTGAGGCCGTCCTAGTTCAGCCAACAGCCAGTTGAGCCTTGGACATATGAATTAGCTGAGCCAAAATCAACAGAATTGCCTGGCCAACCAACAGTTGACCTCAGACACTTGAGTGAGTCCAGCTGAGATCAGCTCAGCTCAGCCCAGCCCAGCCCCAGATAAACTGAACCTCACAAACTTGTGTATTAAATCCATGTCCATTGTTACATGCCATTCTGGTTTTATGGTTGTTTATGTGATGTTATTGTGATAATATACAGCCAACACACATATGATTCTCCAGATTTCTCCACAAGTCTGTGAGCTATGGTTTTTCTGCTTAAATCAGCCGAGAGTTGGCACTTGTTGCTTGCTCTGACTTACGCAGAGAAAGACTGAAAGTAAATTAGAGAGAAACATGGGGTCAAGGGAGAAGTTGAGGTAGACGAGACTTCAACATGTTTATAGGCCAAGGATTGGAGGCAGTTGTATTTGTTAGGCTATAAGTGTAGCTGGAAAATAATAGTGCTTTAGACACAATAGAAGTTTACGGTTTTTCTTCCTCATGTGAAAGAAGTTTACAGTTTTTCTCCCATAGGGTTCAGCCTCTGGTGAAACTGCCTTTGCAAAACTACGACAGTAAGAGAAATCTGACACAGTTGACTCCTTCTTGCTTCTAACCTCCAAATTCTCCTTGTTCATTCCTATGCATAAGCCAAACTTTGGAAAGAATTTAGTTTACATTTTAACCTTAAAGCAAAGATGACAATAGCCCTTCCCAAAACTAAACCACCTTTGTAAAACTAATAAAAGGCCACAAGGTTAGGATTATGAGAGGGGCCTGAGTTCTACTAAAATGTAGGTGGAGTTAAATGATAACCAGCCACTGTTCCAGAGGTCACAAAATTTGTAACTTCCCCAGTTCCCCTGTAGATAACATCACTACTGTAGAACCTAAGATTGGCCTTTTGAGATGTCTTTTCAGACTTGCATTTCTGAGGACTGGCTGACTCCATGTGGGCTCCTGGCTCCTGACTGAACCGATCCTGTGCACCCCCCCATCCAGAGGCAGACTCAGCACACAAGGAGTTTTCTGCATCCTTATGATGGCATTCCCCACCAGTCAGCACCACCCATTCCCTAGTCCTCTGCTCACCAAACTATCCTTGAAAAACCCTAGCCAGGTGTGGTGGTACATGCCTGTAATACCAGCTACTTGGGATGCTGAGGCAGGAGAATCGCTTGAACCCGGGAGGCGGAGGTTGCGGTGAGCCAAGATCACGCCATTGCACTCCAGCCTGGGTAACAAGAGAGAAACTCTGTCTCAAAAAACAAAACAAAACAAAACCCTAACCTCTGAGCCTTTGGGGAGATTGATTTGAGTAATAACTCCATATCATCCCATGTGATATGGCCAGCCTCATATCAATTAAACTCTTTCTTTACTGCAGTGTCATGGTCTCAGTGAATTGGTTTTGTCTGTGTAGCAGGCAGGAGGAACCCATTGGGCAATTACACTGGGATGAAGGACAGGGAGAACATGACCTTTCTCTTCAATACCTGGTGGTTTCCTCCATTTTTTCCCCCTTTCAATCCAGTCTCAGAACTTGGTCACATGACCACACTCAGCTGCACAGAAAGCTGGAAAATGTAAACCTTATTCTGGCCAACCGAATTTATAACTAAACGCCCTGTTTCAGAGTGGAAGAAGGGGCAAACAGAGAGTAATAGCCCTTGCCAAATTAAAGAAGATGGAATAATTAATGGGACAGCATCTCCGTAGTGGACTTTCTTAGTTATTTCCTTCCATATTCTTTTTTAAGGGGGCTTTTTTTTTTTTTGTAGGGGAAGGGCAACGGTGTTCACAGTGTGGGCATAAATCATAATTTACCTAAACAAGTTATGGCGATCCCATTCAACTTTGCCAGGAACTTGCTTTCCCAGCTTCTCCTGAAGCTACATGTGCCATGTGACCCAGTTCTGACCAATGAGCCATGAGAAGAAGACTGCTAGGGGTTTTCTGGGAAATGTTTTATTTCCTATGAAAGAGACAAACATGGAGGAGAGCTTACTGGCACACTCCTGCCTGGGATACTGGTGTGAATCACTGGGGCAGTCAGCTTATGACCACAAAAGTAAGGCCAAAGGAATTACAGATGCCAACCTAGAGCCCTGACACCTTTTTAAGGATCTGAATACCTTGAGAGATGAGCAGGTGAAGAAGGGGAGAAAAAATATTTGAGGAAGTAGGAGTATTAGATACATGAGAAGGAATGCTTAGCAATACCCCTGGAAAGTTGGATCCCAGTCAGATCATGAGGGCTTTGTATGAAGTAGTGTGATTTACTGTCAGAATTACCTCATTCCAAGCTGGGGCTGGTTTCCCTGTTTGTCAGCTGATTCACCACCAAACCATGACAGGCTTTTCTCTTTGTAGGCTTAAGAAGACTGCCCATCTCTTCCCCACTCAGAGAGTTAAAGAACTTTTGTTTTGGAAAATCTAGGCTCTTAAAGGCAAAGAAAAGCTCTAGATGATATGAGTGAGTAGGGAGTGCTGATTTGAAAAGTTGAGGGTGAATAGCATGGTTCCCAGCTTTCTACAGCATGTGGAATTTCCTTCCCATGGGGGGAATAGAGAGGTACAGGTTCTGCCCACTGTGGGGGCCTGTGTTTGACTCTCTCGCAGACCCCAGAGTGGCAGAATGTTTGATGGGTTAGCTGAGTGGACACTTGGCTGGGGACTGAGCTCTAAGCCATAGTCTCCAGGGCTATGAGCAGTGGGACCACTGAAGTTTGGACATTGAGCCCTTCACAGTGACCGCAGTGTCTTGAAGTCTAGAACTCTTCCCTCAGATTCCAAGATTGGGTGAACTCAGGGGGCTCTATGTGACTCCATCAAGGGGCAGGGAAAGAGTGGGCCAAAAAAAAAAAAGAAAAATTGAGATCGAATTTTTCCCTAACTCCCTGAGGAAGCAGGCCAAAACAGACTTCATATTAGTTTTTGAAAATAAAGACAACGCGATAAAGCCATCTCTTGTATTAGTGTTTAGTTACAGTGCAAATTTACACGGTTACATACAAAGCCAAGGGAGAGGAGTGAGAAGAGGTCATAAATTATCTCAATAACTTTTTTAAAAAGTTAATGGAGTTTTAAATAAGAAAATATAGAATGTATGTCTCTAAGAATTCAAGCTTATATATACACAAAATGTCCATTTGTATTTTTAAAATCTAATTAAATTGGCCTGGATATTGCCAGACTAGAAAAAAATTCAATCTCTCTTATCACTGGGGATCCCTCTGGCTCCCAGGGATGACCCAGAATCCAGATGTAGAACCTGGAACAGAAAACCTGTAGCATCACTGGGAGTGCTGACAGCTGCCTCATGCCAGCCCAAGAATGGGGACCTTGGATCCTGCCAGCACCTGCTTCTAGCCTCACATGAGTTGTAGGAATCCTTACTGAGGTTGGAGGAGGGAAGACAGAATCCCTAGTACTCAGGGTCCAGTCCCCTCTCCAGGTACAATGCTGAGATGTCGCTTTTGAGGTCCTGCTTCCCTCCTTGGAGCTCTGCCGGTGAGGAGTGAAGGGTCTTCATATTCCCCACCACATAGACAGCCACCTTTTTTTTCTTTGGCAAAGAGTAATACCTTTAGCCTGGGCAACATAGTGAGACCCCGTTTCTAAAAAAAAAAAATTAACCAGGTATGGTGTCACGCAGCTGTAGTTCTAACTACTTGGGAGACTGAGGCAGGAGGATCACTGGGGCCCAGGAGGTCAAAGGTGCAGTGAGCCAAGATTGTGCCACTACACTCCAGCCTGGGAGACAGAGCAAGACCCTGTCTCAAAAAAAAAAAAAAAAAAGAGTAATACTTTTATTATATATAGAACTCATGCACACTGAAAAAATGCTGATATCCTGATACATTAATATATTAAGTAAAGACGTAACTTGCAAAAAGGTCAATAAAACTGGTTAACAAATACTTCATAAATGTTCAACCTTAGGAATAATCAATAAGATACAAAAATTAAAATATTACTTTTCACCTACTACTAGGTTAAATGAAGAGAATAAATCAAAATAGAATCTTAAAATAGTAATACAAAATGATAGCAAATATGTGCTAAAACAGATAGGTACATATATTTTGATGGAAGAGTGAATTAGTAACAACCATTTGATGTTTTGTTTTTATGTCTTTTTTAAATTTATTTTTCTGTTTTAAATTAATCATGTTTCTCAAATACACACACATACATGTATACATACATAGAGATGTGATAGCCGCCTCAAGTTTGCCTCAATAATCCTGGCCTCCTGGTATTTACACCCTTATGTTGTCCTCTCCCCATAGTCCCCTGCAGGGTCAGTGAGTGTGACCAATTAAATATGTGCCCCTTGATGGAGTCACATAGAGCCCCCTGAGTTCACCCAATCTTGGAATCTGAGGGAAGAGTTCTAGACTTCAAGACAGTGTGGTCACTGTGAAGGGCTTGATGTCCAAACTTCAAGTGATGGATATCACTTCTGAGATTTCTAAGATAGTGCAGCTTCCATTTTGGTCTCTCTCTCTCTCTCTCTCTCTCTCATCAGTTACTCTGGGGGAAGCCAGTGGCCGTGTCATGAGGAAATTCAAGTGGCCTATAAAAAGGCCCAGGAGGTGAGGAACTGAGTTCTCTGGCCAACAGCCAAGAAAGAACTGAGGCTTCTTGCCAACAGTCAGAGAGAGAGAGCTTGGATGAAGCTTCCCTCCCACAAGTAGAGCCTTTAGATGGCCCCCAGCCCCAGCCAACAGCTTGACAGCAGCCCTGTGAGAGACCTTGAACCAGAACCACCCACCTACGCTACTCTTGGATTCCTGACTCATGGAAACTATGAGATAATAAATGTTTTATATCATAAGTGTCTAAGGTTTGAGGTAATTTGTTACAGAGCAATAGTGACTAATACAAGAGTTCAGAGGGCAAAACAGTCACACATACTTAAAGGCTTTAAAAAGTCCCAGCAGTTTTCTGTCTCACCTCTTCTTAGCCACCCAGACACACTCCCCAGAGGCTACTGACCAAGTGCTAGGCTGCCACTGCCAGATTTCCTGTTAGAAGAAGAAAATAAATCTCTAGTTGTTTAAACTACTATTGTTTGAGTCTCTGTTCCTTGCAGCCAAATGCATTCTTTTTTTTTTTTAATGAGCTAGGGTCTCACCATGTTGCCCAGGCTGGTCTGAAACCCCTGGGCTTAAGTGATCCTCCCACTTAAGGGGAGCATCTTAACCGATATAGATGAATTAGGCTCTAAAGCTTTATAATGTGTTCATTGTCATTGTTATTTTCCTCCCTAACCCAGTGTTGCAAGAGATCGGTCTGAAATGAGCTGGCAGCAACATATTCTACTGAGATCACAAGTCAACTTGTGAGAGCAATTGAAAATATAAAGTTCTTACCATGATTGAGTAAATCTAAGGTGCCATCAACTGCAAAATGCATCATTATCTTAGGTACCACTGAAATACAAATATCATTAATTACATTATGCTTCAATGCTTTCTCATATCTTAGAATTTTATTTATTTATTTATTTATTTATTTTTTTTTTTTTAAAGACAGAGTCTTGCTCTGTCACCCAGACTGGAGTTCAGTGGCACGATCATGGTTCACTGCAGCCTCAGCCTCCTGGGCTCAAGCAGTCCTCCCAAGTAGCTGGGACTACAGGCGTGGCCACCAAGCCCAGCTAATTTTTGTATGTTTTGTAGAGATGGGTTGTTGCCATGTTGCCCAGGCTAGTCTCAAACTCCCGGGCTCAAGTGATATGCCCACCTTGGCCTCCCAAACTGCTGGAATTACAGGCATGAGCCACTGTGCCCAGCCCATGACTGAATTTTTATTGTATGCTTATCAAAATAATTTTTAATACTTATTTAGACATAGGGCTTTTGTTTTTGAGACAGAGTCTCTGTCACCCAGGCTGGAGGGCAGTGGCATGATCTCGGCTCACTGCAACCTCCACCTCTTGGGTTCAAGTGATTCTCATGCCTCAGCCTCCCTAGTAGCTGGGATTACAGGCATGTGCCAACATGCCTGGCTAATTTTTGTATTTTTAGTAGAGACAGGGTTTCACCCTGTTGGCTGGCTGGTCTTGAACTCCTGACCTCAGGTGATCTGCCTGCCTTGGCCTCCTCAACTGCTGGGATTACAGGTGTGAGCCACCATGCCCAGCCTAGACATAGATTTTTTAAAATCATATATCAATACTTAGAAGAATACTCAACCTCAAGAGTAATCAATAAAATGTAAAAAGTAAGTCTCTCCCTTTCATGTTGGCATCCTTAGCCTACTTGTTTTTGTCTTCATGCTTGTTGCTTCAGTAACAAAATAGCTGCTGAGGCTGCAGGCATCACACCACGTTCAAGGCAAGAAAAAGGAAGAAGTGAGAATGGTGCCAGCCACATCATCTTCTCTTACCAGGAAAGGCAAAAGTCTTCCTAGATCTCCCAGCAGGTTTCTGCTTATATGTCATTTGCTAGAACTGTGTTCCATGAACACCCTGGATACAAGCAAAAACCTGGAAAAGCACATATTTTGCCTGGGTCTGGGCTCATTGCCATCCTGAGAAAAAGCAGACTTCTGGTAGCAAAGAAGGTGGAAATAGGTATTGGGAAGGAAGCTAACGGTGTCTGCTGCAACACAGCTTAATAAATAGTAGTTTTATATGCGTAATAAATAGTAGCTACTCCTTGGCATAAAGTAAAAATAATGATAACAAAAATACTTACATAATTATATTGTGTAAGTGCTTACTATGTGCCAGGAACTGTTCTGAATGTTTTAAATATGTTAACTCATTTAATCTTCCCAGCAATTTTGTGAGGTAAATGTTACTATCCTTGGTTTTTTTTTCCTCAGTGTTTTTAATTCTACTTTATATACATACAATTAGATTGGTCATAATCCCTGGTTCATGACATACCCTCATTGGTCCATGCATGGCTCTCTTTTGTTTACTTTTTAAATATTAGTTATTGTAAATAATATATAGATACCTTCAAATCCCCTATCCAAAATAAAATTAGTGTCTGGTCAGCAATTTGCATCAGGCCGTATGGTACCCCCAACATTTACTTCCTCCCCTGGCAAAGGTGATTGTCATCCAGAATTCTGAGCTCATTATCCTTCACTTTGCTTTTCATACAGTTTTAGAGTTTTCTTGTGTCTATATAAAGTCCTAAAAATATGTGTGTGTAGTGTGTGTGTGTGTGTGTATATATATATATATATATAGAGAGAGAGAGAGAGAGAGAGGGTTATTTTTAACTGTATGTCTTTAGTACTTTTTTCACTTGATATTACATTGTTAAGATTCTACCATATTGTTGTATGTTGCTACAGTTGTTCCTTTTGACACCTGTTTAACACTCCCATTGTGCAAACATGTAGCAGTTTATTCATCCTGAAACCATTCTTTACTGAAGTGCCTATAACATTCTTATTGATTTTCTCTTTTCTGGTTATTAACTGGTCTAATTCTGTTACATTCAAGCTTTGCATATGATTCTAGCAGTTTTCCAGTATCCTTTTTAATGGCTGCATGAAGTCCTGAATCTTCTGCAAGACTTGCAATAATTTCTTGCAAATGACTTGCCGTGTGTTGTGTGTTATCAGATATTTACATTGGGCTACCAGGGAGAGGCTGACCAATAAAGATTTTGACTTGATGGGGGCTTGGTGCACACAGAGAGACCTTCATTTCAGCAAGGAGGAATGTTGCAGGGCTGAGGGAGGCAGGGAATGTCAATTCACTTGTGAATATTTTCTTGTCATGATGTCTTTTGTTTCCCTGGGCAACCTGGCAAATGCGGGAACTTTGATTGTGAACACTCAGATACCCAGAAGTCCCTACATCTTGGCAAATTCTTTAACATTTCTCCCACAAAAGGTAGAATCTAATTCCTCTCCCCTTGAATATGGCCTTGGTGACTCACTTCTAAAGAATAGCGTCCAGGAAACGTGTTGCTATGGAACTTCTGAGGCTAGAATAAGAAAAGGTGATACAGCTTCCATCTGGCTTGCTCTTTTTGGGACACTCATTTTGGAGAAGCCAGTCAGCAGGCTGTGAAGGATCCCAAAGGAGCCCACACGGACAGACCATGGAGAAGCCCACGTGGATGGGCACTGAGGCCTCCAACTGACAGCCAAGAGCAATCGCCAGGCATCTGAGTGAGTCTTCTAGGAGAGGCTACAAAGTTTGTGGAGAAGTAGCAAGTCATCCTGGACATGCCCTGTCTAAATTCCCCACAATGTACAAAATTAAGCTAACTGTGCTCTGTCTGAAGTCCTCACCCATAGAATCCATTCACATAATAAATGATTATCTTATGCTACTAAGTTTTGGGGTAATTTGTTATAGAAATTAATAAAATTAGTAAAAAAAAAATAGTAACTGGCACATCCAATTTAAAGATGAGCAAACTGAGTCTTGGAGAGAATAAATTCACAGTAAATGGTGAAGCCAAGATTGAAGCCTGGCCATTTGACTTGAAAATTTGCGGATCTCAACCTTGACACCCTCCCTATAATGGCCTATTATTCCCTTGCATTTTCAGGATATCCTTGGTTACTCAGAACACAACTAATTAGCTTATTCTCCCACCCCAGGATTGAACCTGGGAGGGCAATGCTATCACCAAAAAAATACACATGCTCATACTCTAAAAATAACCCACTCAGAAAGGGTTAAACTGAGCTGCAGATTGGCAAATGATAAATGCTTAGTTCAGGGCCTAAAAAACAAAGAGTATTTAAAAATAAATGGCCGGACACAGTGGCTCATGCCTGTAATCCTAGCACTTTGGGAGGCAGAGATGGGAGAATCACTTGAGCCCAGGAGTTCAAGACCAGCCTGGGCAACATAGTGAGACCCTGTCTCTGTTTTTTTTAATTGTTTTTAAATTAAAAATAAAATAAACACTACACACTTTTTTGAGTTCAAACACGATGATGTTAAAGTGGGATGAAAGGATAAAGATCAGCTTTATTTTACAATGTTTTGTCATGTTAATGATTTTTTATTTATCTAGCTTTATTTTTCTAGCGTGAATATTTTAAACTCTACATAAAGATATTGCTGTGGTTTGAATGTGTTTGACCCCTCCAAAATTCATGTGTTGAAACTTAATCCCTATAGTGGTGGTATTAAGAGATAGGGACTTTGGGGAAGGGATTAAGTCATGAGGGTTCCTTCAAAATGGGTTAGTGCTTTATAAAAGGACTAGAGGGAACTAGTTTAGGTCCCCTTGCCCTTCTACTTTCCTCCTTGTGAGGACACAGCAACAAGGCATCATCTTGGAAGCAGACAGCAGTCCTCACCAGACACTAATGCCAGTGCCTTGATCTTGGACTTTCCAGCCTCCAGAACCATAAGAAATACATTAGGCCGGGCGCGGTGGCTCACGCCTGTAATCCCAGCACTTTGGGAGGCCAAGGCGGGCAGATCACAAGGTCAGGAGATCGAGACCATCCTGGCTAACATGGTGAAACCCCATCTCTACTAAAAAATAGAAAAAATTAGCCAGGCGTGGTGGCGGGCGCCTGTAGTCCCAGCTACTCGGAAGGCTGAGGCAGGAGAATGGCGTGAACCTGGGAGGCGGAGCTTGCATTGAGCCAAGATGGCACCACTGCACTCCAGCCTGGGCAACAGAGCGAGATTCTGTCTCAAAAAAAAAAAAAAAAAAAAAAAAAAAGAAATACATTTGTGTTCTTTATATATTACCCAGTCTGTGGTGTTCTGTTATAGCAGCATAAATGGTCTAAGACAGATATCTTTAATTTAAAACAATTTCAAACGTTGCCAACATTCCAAGATGGAATTGGAATCACTTCCAATTGTGTAGTATTTGAAGTAATATATCATTTCCAGAAATTTTCACAAATAAAAAAAGCTTTGTTCTATCCCCGGCTACTTCTCATGATAATGTTTTTAGCTCTTGGTTTAGACTATGACAGAGTTATCCAGCTGTCCTTCCACATTGCCAGCTTTAACCATTTTTGCAGTTGAGAAGATATTGTATTTTTTAAAAAGCCACACCAGCATAAGGGTAGCCAGTGGGATTTATTTAATGACCTGGGTTTATTAGGAATTCATGAAATAATTACATTTTCATAAATTTATTTTTATTAAAATTGTGCATGTGTGTGTAATATTAACATGTAAACCTTGTAATAAAACCAGCATTTCTCTTTTCTTCCTTCCCTATCCCTATTCATACTTTTCACAGGTAACCACTTTCAGTTCTTCTATTTCTCCTCCTATTTATCTCTTTATCTCAAAATTATATGTGTATACCGATATTTATTTTATTTTTTTTTTTTTGAGATGGAGTCTCACTCTGTCGCCTAGGCTGGAGTGCAGTGGCACCATCTCGGCTCACTGCAACCTCTGCCTCCTGGGTTCAAGTAATTCTCTTGCCTCAGACTCCTGAGTAGCTGGGACTACAAACACAAGCCACCACATCTGGCCAGATGTGGACTTCTTATCCTCTACACACACACTCACTGCCATTCCTCCCAAACTCTTAACTGTATCATCACTAGTGGCTATATCAAGATTACAACTTCATAAGCACAGGTACTCCTCAACTTACGATGAGGTTATGTCCCAATAAACCCATCATAAGTTGAAAATATTGTTAAGTCAAAAATGCATTTAACTGGCAAGGTGCGGTGGCTCACACCTGTAATTTCAGCACTTTGGGAGGCCAAGGTGGGAGGATCGTCTGAGGTCAGGAGTTCAAGACCAGCCTGGCCAACATGGAGAAACCCCACCTTGACTAAAAATACAAAAATTAGCTGGGTGTAGTGGCGCATGCCTGTAATCCCAGCGACTCGGGAGGCTGAGGCAGGAGAATCATTCAAATCTGGGAGACAGAGGTTGCAGTGAGCCAAGATTATACCACTGTACTCCATCCTGGGTGACAGAGTGAGACTATCTCAAAAAAAAAAAAAAAATTCATTTAATACACCTAACCTACCAAACATCATAACTTAGCCTAGCCTACCTTAAATGTGCTAAGAACATTTACATTAGCCTACTGTTGGGCAAAATCATCTAATACAAAAATACAAAGACTATTTTATAATAAAGTGTTGAATATCTCATGTAATTTATTGCATTACTATACTGAAAGTGAAAATCAGAATGGCTGTATGGGTACTCCAAGTATTGTTTTTACTGAATGCATATCACTTTTGCACCATGGTAAAGTAGAAAAAATTTAAGTCAAACCATTGTAAGTTAGGGACCATCTGTATGGTTAATTGTCCAAAGGAGACGTGATGGTTTTTGGACTATGATGATAGCAGTGGAGATGGTGCTACAGTTAGAATGTATATGTCCCTCCAAAATTCATATGTTGGAACTTAAACCCCGGTGTGATGGTAGTAAGAGGTGGAGCCTTTGGAAAAATGATTAAGTCATGAGGGCGCCAACTTCGTGAATGAGATTAATGCCCTCGTAAAAGAGGATTCAGAGAGCTGCCTCTTGCCCTTCCACCTTCTGCCATGTGAGCATGCAGCGGCAAGATGCCACCTGAAAGCAGGGAAAGCCAGCCCTGCTGGTGCCTTAATCTTGGACTTCTCAGCCTCCAAAACTGAGAAATAAATTTCTGTTGTTTATAAATCTCCCAGTCTGTGGTGTTGTGTCATATTGCATGAATGGACTAAGATGGATCAGAAAAATAATGATTCAAGAGATTGGTGGGAAGGAGAGTTGATGGAACTTAGTGAGTTTTTTTGGATGTTGAGGATGAGCAAGAGGAAGGTACATGGGGAAATGGGTAGAAGAGTGTTAATATCATTTACTTGAATAAGGAAGACCAGAGAAACAGCAGGTGGGGGTGGGAGTTTGGCACAAGCTAAGTTTAAGCAGCTCCAAAAGAGTTCCCAAATGGAGGCATTCTCGTTGAATACGTCAACTGAAGCTCCAAACTGAAGACCAGATTGGATTGGGAGTCACCAGTGTAGTGGACATTGCATTTGTTCTCAGTGTAGACGGCAGCAGAACCACAGTGAGGTTACCAAAGAAGAGAGTATAAAGTGAGAACAGTCTTGGTTTGTGCACTGAGGGAGACTAGCCTTTAGGAATAAGCAGAAGGAAGCTAATAAAGGAGTCTGAGAAAGAGTTGCCAGACAGGTGAGAGAAAAACAAGGTGAGTTTGGTGTCAGAAGTCAAGAGAAGATTTTTGAAGAGATAAGGAGTGGTCAACTGAAATGATAAATGGAAGGTTCCGGGGAGGGCAGGAGCATGGGCTCTGGAACAGAGATAACAACAGGGTAGAGGAGGAAAGATACTTCCTCTTTGTAACAAAGGAAGGAAGTGTATATGTGGAAATGGGGTTTGTGGATCTGGGACCAAAGGCTCGGACTAGCTGTTGCAGAAAACGGGAGAGGAAGTTAACCAGAGAAAGGTAGTAGGATTTCCCAGCAGTGTTTAGGGCCAGTTAAACTGGTGACCATTAATAGGGTATAAAACTATTGTCAGGAGGCTGAGGCAGGAGAATGGTGTGAACCCCGGAGACAGAGCTTGCAGTGCGCCAAGATTGCGCCGCTGCACTCCAGCCTGGGCGACAGAGCGAGACTCCATCTCAAAAAACAAAACAAAACAAAACAAAACAGAAAAAACTATTGCATAGGGCCCTTAGTCTAGATTATCCTTGAAGGTTTGGAAAAAGTATATAGAAAATCCATTATGGGCAGGAGCCTTGTGGTAGAAAGTTCTCCTGACCTTCGCTATTTCAGCATGTTATTCTGTTTGTGATCTCTGATTCTATTTGCATCAACTTGGGAAAATTCTATTTTTTGGAACGAGGCGTCCTTTTGTACCCATTAATCAAATCTATTAGCCCAGATTTAAGAATAAATTCCATTTCACCCCTCTCTCCCCCTCAACAAAAGACTTACACAAGCAAAAAAGAAAATACCTCATAAGGTGACTTATCCTTCAGCTGCCTAGTTTCAGGTAAGGAGAAAGCAGATAATTCGGTTCCTGCAAGCTTGAGATTTTTGCCTGGGTCCCACCTCCAGAGATTCTGATTTTAGTAAGTCTGGGCTAGGGACTGAGATTCTGTAATTTTTTTAGCCACACAGTCAGGAAGACCTAGGAAGCAGGGGTCTGAGGAAGAATAATGGTCTGAAAGTGGGAAGAAAATCCAAGAGCAGAGTAGCTGCATTTCCTGAAAAAAAAAAAATTGTACATTTCTCTCTACATTGAAAAATATATATATTATATAAAATAACATAATATATATATATTATATATATAAAAGATAAAACACCCAGGCAGCATGAACTTTCTGTTGAATCTTTTTTTTTTTTTTTTTTTTTGAGATGGAGTCTCGCTCTGTCGCCCAGGCTGGAGTGCAATGGTGCAATCTCGGCTCACCGCAACCCCGCCTCCCAGGTTCACGCCATTCTCCTGCCTCAGCCTCCCGAATAGCTGGGACTACAGGTGCACGCCACCATGACTGGCTAATTTTTGTATTTTTAGTGAAGATGAGGTTTCACCATGTTGGCCAGGATGGTCTCGATCTCCTGAACTTGTGATCCACCTGCCTCAGCCTCTCAAAGTGCTGGGATTAGAGGCGTGAGCCACCGCGCCCAGCCTGATTTCTTAAAAATTAAATGGAGGCCAAGTGTGATCCCAGCACTTTGGGAGGCTGAGGCAGGTGGATCACTTGAGGTCAGGAGTTCAAGACCAGCCTGGCCAACATGGTGAAAGCCCGTTTCTACAAAAAAAACAAATAAATAAATTAGCCAGACATGGTAGCTTGCACCTGTAATCCCAGCTACTTGCAAGGCTGAGGCAGGAGAATCGCTTGAACCCGGGAGGTGGAGGTTGCAGTGAGCAGAGATCATGCCCCTGCACTCCAGCCTGGGACAGAGTAAGACTCCATCTCAAAAAGAAAATAAATAAAAATTCAATTAAACTAAATTAAATGGAATTTAGTGACAGTGGTTTAACTAGGTTCTTGAATTGATTTGGTTTAATCCCACAGCCTAACTTAAACAACAACAACAACAACAACAAAAACAAACAACAAAAAAAACCTTTGTGTTGTTATTTAGTTTCACTGAAAAGAAAACTCATTGTTAAAACCCTTTTCAAAAAAATTAACAATTTTTATAAGACAACTGCCCAGTTGTAGAGAAGCAATTTACCCAGGTCCAAAGAAGAATTGAAAGGCTGTTTTGCTTAACTGTGTTAAGCAGAATTTTGGCCCCTTTATTGGTTTGCTAAGGCTGCTATAACTACATATCACAGAGTGGCTTAAACAACAGAAATTAGTTTTCTAACAGTTCTTGAATTCTGAGATCAAGGTGTCAGTAGGGTTGGGGTTTTTTTGAGGCTTTTTTCCTTATTTTGTAGATGGCCACCCTCACCACCCCTGCGCCATGTATTCACATGGTCATCCCTCTCTGTGTGTCTGTGTCCTAATCTTCTCTTCTTATAAGAAATGTCAGATTAGGTCTGACACTAATGACCTAATTTTAACTTAATTACCTCTTTAAAGACCCTATCTCTAAATACAGTCACATTCTGCAGTGCTGGGGGTTAGGATTTCAACATAGAATTGAAATCCCTGGTGACGAGGGGCACAATTCAGCCCATAACAACCCTTATGGCCTTTGCCCCGTCGTATCACACCTGTGAGTATGCAAAAGGGACTTTGCAGATGCAATTAAGGTGAAGGACCTGAAGGTAAAGAGATTGTCTTGGATTAGACAAGTGGGTCCAGTCTAACCACATGAACCCATAAATGGAGAGAACTTTCTCCAGTTAGAGGCAGTGAATTGTGACAGAAGGAGAAGGCAGAGAAATTCCAAGCGTGAGAAGGACTTGATGTACCACTGCTGGCTCTGAGAGCTCAGGAGCAAGGCCTGGAAGGAGGCCTCTGGAAGCCAGGGGTGGCCCTCAGCTAACAGCCAGCAAGGAAGTAGGGATCTTTGTTCTACAAATGCAAGGAACTGAATTCGGCCAACAAACTGAAGGAGGCTAGAAGGGGATTCTTCCCTAGAATTTCCCAAGAAGGGTCCCGCTAGCCCAGGATACCTCCATTTCTACCTTGTGAAACCTGGAGCAGAGAAACCACCAGTTGAGTATTGAGGCAACTGGGACTGGTGACCTACAGAACTGAGACACTATTATAACTTTGTATTGTAACCACTCAGTTTGTGGTAATTTGTTATGGCAGCAATAGAAAACAAATCAACCAACTGCAGAGTCAGCGCATTAAGGAGAAGTACTAGAAATTAAATCTATAGATGGCTGTAACTTAGAATGAGCCAAATAATAAAATGAATCTAATGAAGTTACTAGTAAAACTGAAAGTTGTACATTGGCCTGGCGCAGTGGCTCACGCCTGTAATCTCAGCACTTTGGGAGGCCGAGGCGGGCGGATCACGAGGTCAGGAGATCGAGACCATCCTGGCTAACATGGTGAAACCCCGTCTCTACTAAAAATACAAAAAATTAGCCAGGCATGGTGGCGGGTGCCTGTAGTCCCAGCTACTCGGGAGGCTGAGGCAGGAGAATGGAGTGAACCCGGGAGGCAGAGCTTGCAGTGAGCCGAGATAGCGCCACTGCACTCCAGCCTGGGCGACAGAGCGAGACACTGTCTCAAAAAAAAAAAAAAAAAAAACTGAAAGTTGCTAGGGAGACGAGTCTGATTTTCCAAAGTCCTGTTGAAGAGCGACCTTCCACAGGACAAGGGCTTACTCTGTTCAGTTGAGTTGGCACTAAATTCTGAATAGTTGTTAGTAAATCTCCTGACAGGTAAAAATCTTTTTCTGGGTGTCTGAATGCATAAATAATACAAATACACCTCCCTCTTGAAACTATCAATGAGGAAATAAATACATACAATTACAGCTATCCTCAAGATAGTTATGAAACTCTAATACAGTGCCTGGCACAAAGTAAGCTTTTATTAAATGTTTGCTATTATTATTATTATTTTGTTTTGTTTTGTGTTTTTTAAGACGGAGTCTCTCTCTGTCACCCAGGCTGGAGTGCAGTGGCACAGTCTCGGCTCACTGCAAGCTCCACCCCCCAGGTTCATGCCATTCTCCTGCCTCGGCCTCCTGACTAGCTGGGACTACAGGCACCCGCCACCAAGCCCAGCTAATTTTTTGTGTTTTTAGTAGAGTCGGGGTTTCACCATGTTAGTCAGGATGGTCTCGATCTCCTGACCTTGTGATCCGCCCGCCTTGGCCTCCCAAAGTGCTGGGATTATAGGCGTCAGCCACTGCGCCCGGCTATTATTATTATTATTGAGACGAAGTCTTGCTCTGTCTCCCAGGCTGGAGTGCAGTGGCGCAATCTCGGCTCACTGCAACCTCTGCCTCCCGGGTTAAAGCAATTCTCCTGTCTCAGCCTCCCGAGTATCTGGGACTACAGGCGCATGCCACCACGCCTGGCTAATTTTTGTATTTTTAGTAGAGACAGGGTTTCACCATGTTGACCAGGCTGGTCTCGAACTCCTGACCTCAGGTGATCCACCCACCTTAGTCTCTCAAAGTGCTGAGATTACAAGCGTGAGCCATCACTCCCGGCCTTATTATTATTTTTTGAGATGGAGTTTCACTCTTGTGAAAATTGCAACATGGCCCTCAAATATGTTTTGTTTGAACAGCACAATCTATTAAGGAAATTTGAATTCAAATACTTTCAGGCAGGTGGACACTGTCCTAATTGCTACAATCTCTACTACTCCCTGGTAACTTTTTCTTTCTTTTTTCTCTTTTTTGAAATGGAGTCTTGCTATGTTGCCCAGGCTGGCCTCAAACTCCTGGGCTCAAGTGATGCTCCTGCTTTAGCCTCTCAAGTAGTTGGGACTATAGGTGCAACCCACCACACTCAGCCCTAGTATCTTCATACCCCTCAACCTCACCCATTTATTTGACTTGCCTAGCTCTGGAAGGCCTTAGAGTTTGAGACTCTTGCTTTAGAAGTCTCTTTATCTCACTTGATAGAGCAAATGTGAAACTTTCCGTAACATGGAAACATTAACTTTTTTTTCTGTGTTCCTATTTGTGACTTTTTAAATCTCAGTATTGGATCATTTTTTTCCTACAAACTTTTTTCCTATATATATCTCTCAAGATATATACAAAGTAAGTATTAAATTATGTTTTAATTTTGCAAATTAAAATATTTACCTCACATAAGGATATCAGTCAAATGAGATGATGTAATAATGATAAAGATAATGGTAATAATAAACATTTAGGCTGAGCGCAATGGCTCATACCTGTAATCCCAGCACAGCACTTTGGGAGGCTGAGCCGGGTGGATCACGAGGTCAGGAGTTTGAGACCAGCCTGGCCAGCATGGTGAAACCCCACCTCTACCAAAAATACAAAATTAGACGGGCATGGTGGTGTGCCCCTGTAGTCCCAGCTACTTGGGAGGCTGAAGCAGGAGAATTGCTTGAATCTGGGAGGCGGAGGTTGCAGTGAGCCAAGATCGCGCCACTACACTGCAGCCTGGGTGACAGAGCGAGACTCCATCTCAAAAAAACAAAACAAAACAAAAAAAACCTTCGCTTAGAGCAATCAAGAGTATGCACTTGGAAGTTTTGCAGCATAGATGGGAAAAAGAATGGGAAGGAAGGGAAGGAAGGAGAAGAACTAAGAAAGAGAGAGAAAGAAGAAAGGAGAAAGGAACAGAATGGCCCTGAGAGTTAGTGAGGAAGATGAGTCAGATGAGAGACAATGGAGGAAGAATTGCCAACATTGACCAAAGGCCTACTTTAATCAAGGCCTTACTCTAGTCGAGGCCCTCCTTAGGAACTAGGGGATGGATGGAGTCTCTGGGCTCAGTGGATTCAAAAATCCCTGAAACACACAAAACACAAGTAGGTTGAGCATGAAGGCAAGTGAGTCAGTTTTGGAGGCAGAAAGTTGTGAGTTCAAATCCTAATTTTGCTGCTGTGCAGATATACAGGCCTGGGCAAAATTAATTAGCTTCTCTAACACTCAATAACCTTATTGGTAGCTATGAAAATGATTATTATAAGTATAAAATATTTAAATAACAATTTAAGACAATATATAATAAAATATGTCATAAGACAATACATGAGTTATTACCAAGTTAATTGTAAGAGAATGGTGATCTTGGACCAGGTGCCGTGGCTCACGCCTGTAATCCCAGCACTTTGGGAGGCTGAGGCAGGTGGATCACGAGGTCAGGAGTTCAAGCAGCCTGACCAACACGGTGAAACCCGTCTCTGCTAAAAATACAAAAAGATTAGCTGGGTGTGGTTGCACGCGCCTGTAATCCCAGCTACTCAGGAGGCTGAGGCAGGAGAATCGCTTGAACCCGGGAGGCGAGATCATGCCACTGCACTCCAGCCTGGGCGACAGAGCAAGACTCTGTCTCAAAAAAACAAAAAAAAACAAACAAAAAAAGAGAATGGTGATCTTGAGATAAAGGGGAGATATCTCTTTATGAGGAGATGGTGAATAAGCATAGACTCCGTGAAATAAGCATGTAGACAGGAAGAATCTGCTGGATTCTTCAAAAGAGCAAAGTCAAAGGAGGTGCTAGATCCCAGTAGATCACTATTTCTCATTACACTTCTTCAATAAAGAAGTTTAGGTAGTATCATATGGTACAAGCTAAGCCACTGTAACAAAGAAATCCCAAAAGACAATGACTTATTTATGATAGGAGTTTATTTCTCTCTCACGTAGCAATGACCCACGGCTGATAGGGTAGGTCATAGATCAGTTCCAGTCATGGCCAAAAAACAGGAAGGGGGAAAGGGAGAAGGTGAGAGCACTCCTAATTCTTTTATGAGCAAGACTGTAGAGTGGCACACATCACTTCCATTTGTATCCCGTTGGTCATGGGGCCACACAAATCCGCAAGGGAAGCTGGGAAATGCAGTTATTAGCTGGGCAGCCATGTGTCTAGCTAAAGGTAAAAGTGAAAAGGGAGAAATGAATGTTGGGAGACAATTGTCAGTCTTTGCTAGGGATAGACCAATGGGAACCCAAAATTTTAATGAGATTTTTAAGAAGTACAAACAGGACGTTTGCTATCTGTTTTAGTTGGATGGGAGGCAATGAACACAGCAAGGCCAATTACGCCACAGTATGCCACAGGTGTGAGATTAGATTACATGTCTTTTTCCACTCTTTTTATTTTTTTCCTTGGGGAACTCAGGTATACAGGATTGGACTATTCATAATCCTAGGTCATAGAAAACAGTCATCATTAATACATGCATGGCCCACTTCTGTTCTTTTATTTACTAGTTTGTTTTTTTAACTATGATGAACACTTGTGAATCTCTCATTCAACCCAAGAAACAGAATAAAACCTCACAATTATCTATGTGCCCCTGCCCCTATCCCTGCCCCTCGCACTTCAGAAGTAACCACAATCCCAAATTTTGTATCTATTATCCTCTTACTTTTGGTAATTTTTTTTCTTTTTTTTAGTCAGAGTCTCGCTCTGTCACCGAGGCTGGAGTGCAGTGTCACAATCTTGGCTCACTGCAACCTCTGCCTCCCAGGCTCAAGTGATTCTCATACCTCAGCCTCCGGAGTAGCTGAGATTACAGGGATGTGCCACCACCACACCTAGGTAATTTTTGGTTTTGGTGGTTCTTTTTTTTTTTTTTTTGGAGAGATGGGCCATGTTGGGCAGGTTGGTTTCGAACTCCTGTACTCAAGCAATTCACCTGCCTCAGCCTCCCAAAGTGCTGGGATTACAGGTGTGAGCCACCATGACTGGTCTTCCCTTACTTTTATAATAAAGTTTTATTCACATATATATGTAGGGCCAAAAAATATATTCTTAAATTTTGCTTGGTTTTGATTTTTATGAAAAGATTATCATCATACTATGTGCTCTCAATCTTGAAAAATATTTTAGAAAAATATTTACAGTGGCTCACTCCTGTAGTCCCAGCTGCTCAGAAGGCTGAGGTGGGAGGGTCACTTGAGGCCAGGAGTTTGAGACCAGCCTGGGTAACATGGCGAGATGCTGTCTCTCCAAAAATAAAAGTTTTTTTTTTTTTTTTTTTGAGAGGAGTCTCGCTCTGTCACCCAGGCTGGAGTGCAGTGGTGTGATCTCGGCTCACTGCAAGCTCTGCCTCCTGGGTTCACGCCATTCTCCTGCCTCAGCCTCCCGAGTAGCTGGGACCACAGGTGCCCGCCACCACGCCTGGCTAATTTTTTGTATTTTTAGTAGAGACGGGGTTTCATCGTGTTAGCCAGGATGGTCTCGATCTCCTGACCTCATGATCCGCCCACCTCAGCCTCCCAAAGTGCTGGGATTACAGGCAAAAGCCACTGCACCCAGCTAAAAAAAAATTTCTTTTTTAATGAGCTGCATGTGGTAGTGTGCACCTGTGGTCTCAGCTAGTTAAAAGGCTGAGGCAGAGGCCGGGCGCGGTGGCTCACGCCTGTAATCCCAGCACTTTGGGAGGCCGAGGCAGGTGGATCATTTGAGGTCAGGAGTTCAAGACCAGCCTGGCCAACATGGTGAAACTCTGTCTCTACTAAAAATACAAAAAAATGAGCCAGGCATGGTGGCAGGCGCCTGTAGTCCCAGCTACTGGGGAGACTCAGGCAGGAGAATCGCTTGAACCCGGGAGGCAGAGGTTGCAGTGAGCTGAGATCGTGCCACTGCATTCCAGCCTGGTGACAGAGTGAGATCCTGTCTCCAGAAAAAAAAAAAAAAGGCTGAGGCAGGAGGCTCTGTTGAGCTCAGGAGTTTGAGGCTGCAGTGAGCTATGACTGCATTACTCCATTCTGGCCTGGGCAACACAGCAAGACTCCATCTCTATAAATAAATATATAAATAAGAAAAATAGGCTAGGCGCAGTGGCTCACGCCTGTAATCCCAGCACTTTGGGAGGCCGAGGCGGCAGATCACCTGAGGTCAGGAGTTTGAGACCAGCCTGACCAACATGGTGAAACCCCGTCTCTACGAAAAATGCAAAAATTAGCTGGGCATGGTGGCACACGCCTGTAATCCCAGCTACTTGAGAGGCTGAGGCAGGATAATTGCTTGAACCCGGGAGGCAGAGGTTGTGGTGAACTGAGATCATGCCACTGTACTCCAGCTTGGGCGACAGAGCAAGATACTGTCTCAAAAAAAGAAAAATATTTGAGTTGAGTATAGAATCCTAGGTTGGCAGGGGTTTCTGTTTGTTTGTTTTGCTTTGTGTAGCACAATTAAAATATTATTCCATGGGATTTTTGTTTCCTGTAGAAGTCTATAACTGTTGGTCTTTTAAATAAAAAGCCCATTGGCTGCTTTTGAGATTTTCTTTTTGTGTGTGGTGTTCCATAGTTTGAGTACCATATGTTTTGTGTAGATTTTCTTTCATTTATCCTTCTAGCAATCAGTTAGGTTTCTTGAATCTGTGCATTGGTGTTTTTTTTTCAGTTGTGCAAATCCTCAGCTATTTTCTCTGTAAATATGCTACCCCCATTTTGTCTCATCTCTCTTTCTCTATCAGAACATCTTATTATATCTTTCATGTCTCTTAACTTCTCATTCATATTTTCCATCTTTTTGTCTCCCTGTGCTACATTCTGGATAATTTCTGCTGATTTATCTTGTTTCCTGGTTAACTAATTATTCCTTAATCTGTGTCCAACCTGCTACCATTTATGTCCACTGAATTTTTAATTTAAGATACTGAGTTTTTCATCTCTAGAATTCTGTTTGGTTCTTTTTCAAATCAGCTAGTGATGGCAGTGGCTGCTGCCATCATTCCGGCTGTCACTCCAACTGCAGCAGGGAGGCGCGGCTAGGGCTACACACTCCATGGAGCCAGTGGAAGCCCGGCCCCTTCTGAGTTAAGGCGGGAGCTCCCTGGGTGCTACTGCAGCCGCCCAAACCACAGCCGCAGACCCCACCTCCGGCTCCACGGAGCAGGCAGAAGCCCCGCCCTCTTGGGCGGGCTGCAGCTGCCCAAACCGTGGCTGTGCATCCAAGCCTCCCTGTGCTCTTGGAGGAGGGCCGGGAATAGGCAGGATCTGCCCTCCCAGGTGCAGCTGCAGCTGCCAGGACCCACGGCTGCAGACCTGGGCCTCCCACTTCACTGAGCAGGCAGGAGCCAGGGACAAGTAGGAGACCCGCCCCTTCCGAGTTGGCGGGGCAGGACCTCCTAGGTGCAGGACACGGGCGTCTCTGCAGCCTGCACCCTCGTGGACCCCAGGAGGACCCCCTCACCGGCCTCCTCCCATCCCTGCAGGCTCCCGGATGTCTGCTCCCGCTGCCTGGCCTCTCTCCAATCCCGGCACCAGTTCAAATCTCGGAGCCGGGTTGGGGCCGAGCCCTGGGGGGCCATGAATGGCAGCGGGAGGCATATCCATTCCCGGGTGGAAGGGGTCGGGTCCTCAGTAAGGCCCCACCCTCAGGCCCGGGAGAGCCTGAAGGCTGGGGCCAGGCCGCCAGTCCTGCACACCTAAGTGGTGCCTCTTCCAGCCTGCCCATGGCCCCCGATGGACCAATCTGCGTGCACTTCCTCCCTTCTGAGGTCCATAAAAGACCTTGGCTTAGCCAGAGCAGGGCAGAGGATGGCTAGAGGACGAAGAGGGCAGAGAGATGATAGGACGACCAGCTGCAGAGAGGAGCTATCCTCTCTGCTGATAGCAGGAGACAATGGGAGGACCAGCTACAGAGAGGAGCTACCCTCTCTTCTGAGAACCTCAGAGACCTGCGGAGACGTCAGGACTATCAGCTGCATAGAGGAGCAACCCTCTCCAGGACCTTCTCCCTGCTGAGAACAGCAGATATTAGCATGACTTGCCTACAGAGCGGAACTACCCACTGTGAGTCTCCTTTTAGCTGATCTAACACTTAAAGCTCATCTTCATCTTGTTTACCCTTCACTTGTCTGTGTACCTCATTCATCTTGGACACAGAACAAGAACTCAGGCAAAGGTGCCACTGGCCACAGAGGTTTCTGGCCAGAAAATTGACGCCCCAGAGATCCTATAACACTAGGTCATTTTCTATGGTTTCCTGTTTCTTCATATATTTTCAGTTTATCTTTTATTTATTTTAATGCAGTAATCAAAGGAAATTCTGACACATGCTATAACATAGATGAACCTTGAGGACATTATGTTAACAGAAATAAGCCAGTCACAAATGCTATAAGATTCTACTTGCATGGCCAGGTGGGGTGGCTCACCCCTGTAATCCCAGCACTTTGGGAGGCCGAGGTGGGAGGATCACCTGAGGTCAGGAGTTTGAGACCAGCCTGGCCAACGTGGCGAAACCCTGTCTCTACTAAAAATACAAAAATTAGCCAGGTGTGTTGGTGCACTCCTGTAGTCCCAGCTACTTGGGAGGCTGAGGCACGAGAATTGCTTGAACCCAGGAAATGGAGGTTATAGTGAGCTGAGATTGCACCACTGCACTCCAGCCTGGGCGACAGAGTGAGACTCCATCTCAAAAAAAAAAAAAGACTCCACTTACATGACATATCCAGAGTAGTCAAATTAATAGGAACAGAAAGTAGAATGATCGTTTCCAGGAGCTGGGGCAGGGGGAAATGGGAATTTGTTGCTTAATGGGTATACAGTTTCAGTTTTGCAAGATGAAAAAGTTCTAGAGATTGTTTGTATAACAAAATGAATATACTTAACACTACTAAACTGTCTACTTAAAAATGGTTAAGATGTAAAATTTTATCTTGTGTATATATATATTATATATCTGTGTATTATATATGCATGAATTATACTATAATAAAAGTAAAACAAAAATTTTAAATAATGCAAAAATATGGTAATCATAGTTGTTTTATGATCAGATATTACGCAGTTCCGTTGCTATCTGTTGTTTCAGCTGGTTCTCACAATGCCTTGTTCCTTATGTGCTTGGTTATTTTTCACTATGTACTTGTCATTGTCCCTGAAAAATTACTGATGAAGATTCTTAGAGGATGAAGACCAGCATAAAAGTACAATCCTCCAGAGAGGATTTGAATTTGCTTCTGCCAGACACTTAGACACACTTTCAGTTTAGGACGACTTTAAACTAGATTTATAACTTAAAGTTAAAAAAATACTTCATGTAATATGGGCTATAAATCTACAAAAAAAAAAAAAGGGCCAGCTATGATTACAATGTCTCAAGGAGAGTTTTCTCCTCACCTGCTCAGTGTAGTTAACAAGCCAACTTTTCTTGAAGTTTCCTGGCAGAAAGATGTAGGGGAGGTTTACTTCTGATTCACCTTTCCCCTAATCGTAGGCCTTTGGGGATGCTCACAACTAATATAGGAAAGACTCTTCACCTTGGTGGAGTCAGAGCTTTGATTTTGTTCTTCTTTACCCTGCATTGCTGTCATAATGAAATCCAAGTTTGCCTAGATTGGCAAATAACTTCAGAGCAAAATTTACTTCCTTCCACTTGGGGAGCACTTCTATACTTTATATTTTTAAACTATTTTATCCAGCATTTTAAGTTGCTTTTTGGCAACATGTCAGCCCAAATAACCTAACCAGTCAGAAATCCCTCTACTTTATTTCCTGTTTCATTGACTTATGCGCTTCTATTTATTTTCTTCCTCCTACTTTTGTGTAGTTCTTATTTTCCCTCTAACTTCTTGAGTTGAATACTTAGCTCATTATTACATTTTATTTTCTATTATAAGGCTAGTCTGTCCTAAGGCTCTAAATTTCCTTTAAAGTATACATCTTTCATTGTAATCCATATTTTGATACGTAGTAGAGAAGCGATTGCCCAAAGTCAGTTGGCGTCCACCTGTTTTTATCATCTCCACCCTACAGGGTTCTTGTGCTGCCCTGGTTATATCCTGAAACATCTGCACTCAGGTCTGAACAAGTACAGGCAATTTTCACCATCTGGGCAGCAATGGAAGCCCAAGGCAATGCTAGGAGAGTTAACAGCATAATTTTTTTTTTGGATGCAGGGTCTTGCTCTGTCACCCAGGATGGAGTGCAGTGGCATGATCTCAGCTCACTGCAGCCTTGACTTCCTGGGCTCAAGTGATCCTCCTACCTCAGCCTCCTGAGTAGCTAAAACTACAGGCATGCACCACCACACCTGACTAATTTTTGTAGAGCTGGGGTTTCACCATGTTGCCCAGGCTGGTCTTGAACTGCTGGACTCAAGCAATCCTCACACCTCAGCCTCCCAAAGTACTGGGATTACAGGCATGAGCCACTGTGCCCAGCTAAGAGCATAATTTAAGCCATCTTTTTCTAACTCAGCTTTTTCCAACACTGGCTACATGCGAAAATTACTAGGAAGTTTTGAAAAATACTGCTGCCTGGATCCCAACCAGAGAATGTGATTGGTCTGTGGTGGGGCCTGGACTTGGGTACTTTTGGTGATTCTAAGGTGAATCCAGGGTTGAGAACCACTGCTGTAATTTTATCTGGTCATTGCCACCAGCTTGACTGAATCCTCTCTCTTCCCCACCCCCAGTCCATTGTAAACAGCCTGTGTCTTCCCAAAGCTGTAGTTTCCCAGTTTTCGTATTTCTGTCTATATTTCTCCAAAGTAGATTTGGGAAAGGAGGCAGAAACCCTGGTTATTTACCATGTTGGCAGGAACTAGAATTCTCCCTCATGTTGTTTGTCTTCACAGGAGGTCTCAGCATGAAACAGCAGCAGTGGTGTGGGATGACTGCCAAAATGGGCACCGTGTTGTCAGGGGTCTTCACCATCATGGCCGTAGACATGTATCTCATCTTTGAACAGAAGCACCTAGGGAATGGCAGTTGCACTGAGATCACACCAAAGTACGAGGGTGCAAGTGACATCATAAATAACTTCATCATCTGCTGGAGTTTTAAAATCGTCCTCTTCCTGTCTTTCATCACCATCATCATCAGCTGCTTCCTCCTGTACTCAGTGTATGCCCAGATCTTTAGGGGCCTGGTCATCTACGTTGTCTGGATTTTTTTCTATGAAACTGCAAACATCGTAATACAAATCCTCACCAACAATGACTTTGGCATTAAAGAGGTCAGAATCATGCGCTGGTTTGGCTTGGTGTCTCGTACAGTCATGCACTGTTTCTGGATGTTCTTTGTCATCAACTATGCCCACATAACCTACAAAAACCAGAGCCAGGGCAATATAATTTCCTACAAGAGACGAATTTCTACAGCGGAGGCTCTCCACAGCAGAAATAAAAGATTATCAGTTTTGAGTGGGTTCAGTGGCTCACACCTGGAATCCCAGTACTCTGAGAGGCAGAGGTAGGTGGATCGCCTGAGGTCAGGAGTTCAAGACCAGCCTGGCCAACATGGCAAAACCCCGTCTCTACTAAAAAAAATAGAAAATTAGCCAGGCATGGCGGCACACGCCTGTAATCCCAGCCACTTGGGAGGCTGAGACTGGAGAATCACTTGACCTGGGAGGTGGAGGTTGCAGTGAGCCGAGATTGTGCCACTGCACTTCAGGCTGGGTGACAGAGCAAGACTCTGTCTCAAAAAAAAAAAAAAAAAGTTAGCAGCTTTATCCACCACTATAAGCAATCGTGTTGGCCCTTTTCTTTCCCCTGAGAGGTAGGTCTCTCAGATTCCCAGGGTAGTTCTATTTCCTTTTTTTCCCCCCACTTTTGCTTAGCAGTTCCACAAGTAGAGACCCTACTGCCACTCTTTCAGGAGAACATGGAGAGAAAATGTGATTATAATCACAACTGGAATATCCTGCTCATTGAGCGTATTTAGTTAAAGGATATTGTGATTTATCAAACCTTCTGTGAACTCCACATTTCTACCACCTGATTGGTCAAAATGAATGGAATAAGATGAAGCTGAATTGCAGTATGGCAATCCTTTTTTCTTGGCATCTTCATTAGCCTTCAACCCACAACTCTTTAATTTAACCCTGGGATAAGCAAATCTGTATTTATATCAGATTTTTGTAGCGCAAAGGATACTGTTGGCCCTGGGGTGGGTTTGTGCTATGATTTCCCCACTGTGTCTTCTGTTTTATTCCAGATAAGAAAAAGAATAAAAATAGAGAAAATTCATCCTTCAGTTTATGTCTCGAATTTCCCCACCCTTCCCAAATTTGTCAAGGTGTGTGAAAGGCACTTCCTTAATCAAAAGATATATGTTAAACATACTTCTGTATCTGTTGCTGTGCTGTACTCTGTAGTGTGAACACTGTACTGAACATTGTGTATATACTATATACAAAAATGTATAAGATATGAATGACTATGAGAATTTTGTAGTTTAGTGGAAGAAAGTAAATTATTGTTTATGAATCAATTAGCCATTCATATAAGACAGTATATGATTACATACTATCACAAATAAACAGACATCACTTTGCATTCAGGTCCAGAGACTGTCTGAAGCACGTTTTTTATTTTTGAGACCGACTCTGGCTCTGTCGCCCAGGCCGCAGTGCAATGGTGCGACCTCGGCTCACTGCAACCCCTGCCTCCAGGGTTTAAGTGATTCTCCAGCTTCAGCCTCCTGAATAGTTGGGATTACAGGCACAGGCCACCATGCCTGGCTAATTTTTGTATTTTTAGTAGAGACAGGGTTTCGCCATGTTGGTCAGGCTTGTCTTGAATTCCTGACCTCAGGTGATCCACCTGCCTTAGCTTCCCAAAGTGCTGGGAGTACAGGTGTGAGTCACCCACTGCTGCTATAATAACTGAGTAATTTATAAAGAGCTGAGATTTATTTTCTCACACTTTTGGAGGCTAGAAGTTCAATATCAAGGTGCCAGTAGGTTTGGTGTCTGGTAAGGGCCTGCTCTCTCTGCTTCCAAGATGGTGCAAACACTGTCCTTACATGGCAGAAGGGATGGAGAGGCAAAAGAAACTAGCTAGTTCCCTCCTGTCCCTTTGTAAGGTCACTTATTCCTTTCATGAGAGCTCTGCCCCTATGATTTAATCACCTCCTAAAGGCCCCATCTTTTAATGCTGTTGCATTAGGGATTAAGTTTCAACATGAATTTTGGAGGGGACAGTCAAACCACAGCACTCACCATTTGGCAAGCTATCCTCGTCATTGTCTTCCCCGCTCCCATCCTAAGTACTCTCCTGCCCCTGTGCTCCTCACCTCAGAGGATGGGCTGTCCTCCATCCAGGTGCTCATCCCAGACTCCTCCCACAGCCGCAGGCCCCAAATCTGTCCCCCAACATCCCTCTGCTGCCTTACTTCACCTTATTTCCTTCCATAGCCTCTCAACTGCTCTGCCTACCTCCACCTTTGCTCCCTTTCTGACCCATGGCCCTCACAGCAGCAAGAAAGATTTTTCTAAAATGCAAATCAGGCCAGATGCAGGGGCTCACGTCTGTAATCCCAATACTTTTGGAGGCCAAAGCGGGCGGATCACTTGAGGTCAGGAGTTCAAGACCAGCCTGGCCAACATGGTGAGACCCCTTCTCTACTAAAACTACCAAAATTAGGTGGGTATAGTGGCAGGCACCTGTAATCCCAGCTACTCGGGAGGCTGAGGCAGGAGAATCGCTTGAACTTGGGAGATGGAGGTTGCAGTGAGCCATAATTGCACCACTGCACTCCAGCCTGGGCAACAGAGTGAGACTTTGTCTCAAAAATAAATAAATAAAATGCAAATCTGATTATGTCTGTCTGTCTGTCTGTGTTTCTCTCTCTCTCTCTCACAGACACAGACACACACACACACACACACACACACACACCCTGAAGAACCTCTCCTTTGCCTTTCAGAGAAACATCCACATGGCTGGTAGTGGGTAAGGATCCTTCCGATCTGGCCCCTGCCAACCTATACAGCCTTCCCCTCTGCTCAAGCCAAGCCAAACTTGCTGTTTCCAAAATGGCTTTTGCCTATCCCTGTGCCTACCCCTTTGTGTTGTCTCCTTTGCTGGGCGTGAAGTCCCTCCTTTTTCTGCCTACTTAGTGCCCACGTCTTTGAAGACCCAGGCTCAGCTATTGCCTACTCCAGAAAGCCTCCCCTGATTCTCACCCACTGATTTTTCATCTCTCTCACTGTTACATCTTGACAACACTGAGCCATCTCTTCCTCTATCACATTTATCACGTTGCATTGTAAGTTTTCTTTTTTCTTTTCTTTTTTTTTTTTTTGAGACGGAGTCTCACTCTGCAGCCAGGCTGGAGTACAGTGGCGTGATATCAGCTCACTGCAACCTCTACCTCCCGGGTCCTGGTTAAGCAGTTCTGCTGCCTCAGCCTCCCAGGTAGTTGGCGCGTGCCACCATGCCCAGCTAATTTTTGTATTTTTAGTAGAGATGGGGTTTCACCATGTTGGCTAGACTGGTCTTGAACTCCTGACCTCGTGATCCGCCTGCCTCAAGTTTTCTTTTCTCTTAATTAAAAACAATTTTTATTCATTTTTTTTATTTGTCTAGCTTCCACACTAGCATATTTACCTGTCTGTCTCCAGTGTCTTCAGTGCTAGGTACCACCAGCACCTAGTAGATACACAATAGATGTCTGCTGAGTGAGTGTTGAATGAATAGAATGTACCAGAGGACCTTGGCTAGCAGCAGAAAGAGAAGTTAGGCCATTATTATAGTGACCCAGGAGAGAGGTGCCAAGGGTGGAGACCAAGGCTGGGGCAGCAGAGCTGTGGAACCAGTGGGATTTATACAGACATTTCCTTGAAACTCGCAACATAGACATAAAGCAAAGGAAGAAAACTGTGTGGTTCAGGGCCTTGTTTTTAGACAATTCAGGTGAGTACCCCATGGGTAGTGGCTGCTCTGGAAGCTGCGCTGTGGACCGAGCAGAGGTGAGGTTTCGTTGGTGCAGACGGGGAAGCGTCAGTGCAGCTACCCACCAGACAACACACTGCCTCCCTCCTGGGCCCTCCAGGTTCTAGGGTGCACTGAGAGTTTTGTGTATCTGGAGTCACACAGGGTTGGTAGGATGGTGGGGAATAAAGTATAAGAATATTTGGGATGAATCTGGAAAACATTATGCTAAGTGAAGTAAGCCAGATACCAAAGGACAAATGTATGATTCCACTTACATGAGACACCTAGAGCAGGCAAATTCATAGAGGCAGCAAGAAAAATGGTTAGTAGGGAGCAGGGGAAGAGAATGGGGAGTTGGTGTTTATAATGGGTACAGAGATTTTGGTGGGGATGATGAAAAAGTTCTGAAGATGGCCGGGCATGGTGGCTCATGCCTGTAATCCCAGCACTTTGGGAGGCCGAGGCGGGCAGATCACTTGTGGTCAGGAGTTCAAGACCAGCCTGGCCAACATGGTGAAACCTGTCTCTACTAAAAATACAAAAATTAGCTGGGCATGCTGGCGCACGCTTGTAATCCCAGCTACTTGGGAGGCTGAGGCAGGAGAATCACTTCATCCTGGGAGGCAGAGGTTGCAGTGATCCAAGATCGTACCACTGCACTCCAGCCTGGGTTACAGAGCAAGACTCTGTCAAAAGAGAGAGAGAGAGAGAGAAAGGAAGTTCTGGAGATGGATAGCGATATGCTTGCATGACAACGTGAATGTACTTAATGTCACTGAATTGCACATTCAAAAAGGGCTGAAGTGGTGAATTTTACATTCTGTATATTTTACTGTATTTGGAGTTGATCCATTGAGTGAAGAGGAGAGGGTTGGAGGGAGGCCAGTGGCAGCCTGTCTGTGCTCTGCCTGGCTGGACAGGACCCATTCTGGTCACCTCAGAGAGAGGCCAGGTCAGGCTTCCAACAAGTTGTCCCCCATTGGACATTCGTCAGCCTGAGGACAGCCCTGTGTTCTCCCCATGTGTGACTGTGCCCCTTCCTTTGCCCCACAACAGAGGTAGCTCGCCAGTGTAGTGAATGATGAGGAGAGAGGTTTGCTCAGGAGTCCTCTGAATTGGGAACCAGTAAGAAGGAGATTCAGGTTGTGGAGGAATGTTTGCGCTGTAGGCCCAGCCTACTCCAGCCTTAGGTCCCCCATTATCAACATGCCCTCAGCAGGGTCGGCTTGGGCACCAGGTTCCTGCTCCCTGCCATGAGTTGACCTCTAGAGCTCAGGTGTAACCTAGGTTGCAGCTGGAGGTCTGCCTGCTGGGCCTTCACCTGCACAATGGTGGCTTATTGTTAAGGCATCTTGGCCCTGGGCAGAGTCTTGCCTGGATCCGTAAACCTTTACCCATTCCACTCCTGCTGGCCAAACCCTGTGACTTGGGACAAGGCTGCGCCATGCCCAGGGAGCAAATCAGGGAAATTTCTAAGGACTTGGAAGGAAAGAGTAGCGGGGGCAGAGGATGTCAGGGATGATTCCAAGCTCTTGAGGAGCCATGAGAGTTTTCTGACTTCAGAGAAGCGAACTCCCCAGATGGGAGCTTCGTTCATACCATCATTATTCTCAATACAGGAACCTCTGAATTCCTACAGACCTACATCAACAGGAGCACTCTTTTTGCCACTTTAAAGCAAAGCTGAAGCTGGAACAGCAGAATTGGAAGCTACTTAGGAAGTCCCAGCCCAGTGATACATTCATTTCCCAATGATGTGGTCACATCTAGCAAGTTAGGCCACAGCAGGGGCCAGACCCCATGTCCCTTAACTTCCAGCCTATTGCCTGTCCACACACCATCATTGCTCTTAGCTCTCTGATTTATATCTAGTGACTTGGGGGATTTGTCTAAGGCTACCTCTGCCATCTTGTCACTTGTCTGTATGATTTTCTTCCTGCAGGAGGTGCTCTGCTAAAACAAGTATAAAATGAATGTCAGGATGTTCTCCCTCATGATGGGCATCTTCTCTGTCCTTAATACCAGCCAGTTCTTCATCTTTGACCTGAACCAGAAGACACACATTTGCTGTGACGCCAAGTTCAGCATCTATGTGGACTCAAAGTCGGAGCTAGTCACTTGGATCCTGTTCCACAGGGCTAACATCAGCACTGGCCTCTCCCTCACCACCATCATCATCAGCTTCTTCTTCCTTTATTGTATCCACAAGAATATCTACATGGGGCTTCTGATCTATGCCATGTGGATCATCACTTACGAGCTCATCAACTTCTCCATAGTCCTGCTCCTCAACAGGATCATCAAAGATCACTTCAAGACGCTGAGTTACTTGCACTGGATCTTCCAAATCTCACACATGCTTCTGCACTTTTTCTGTCTGCCCTTCATCGTCAAGCACGCATACAACCTTTACAAGGAATCCCAGACCGTGAGCAGGAAACGCCGCCCTAGGCTCTCCTCCAACATTGCAGTGAACTGATGACTACCTGTCCGTCGGGGAATGTTGTACCGGAAGTTAAACTGAACCATGCCAGATGCCAGGAAAGGTGGGAGGGAATGGTGCTCCTCAACAATGGAATCCTCCCTACCCTGCCTGTCTTCTGTTGATGCTGCTTGGTTTGTCAGGGCTTTTGAGTTTTATGCACTAAGGAATGATTCTCGGGAGAGGGCAGGTTGTACGGATGAATTATTTTACAGATGTGTTGTGTGACTTGTTTTAGCAGTTAATGATATGTGGCCTTGTGCTTACCTAACCATCTCACTGGTGTCTGTTTTTGCCTCCCACTGTCCCCTCTCCTCTGCACTTCCTTAGTTTCTAGTTCTTCCTTTATGGGTTGGCCCACAGATGCCAGTTCTGCTGAGTCCTTTGGAGCAGTGTTGTCCAATAGAACTTCCTGTGCTGATGGAAATGTCCTCTATCTGTGCTGGCTACTAGCCATGTGTGGCGACTGAGCACTTGGAATGTGGCTATTACAACCCAGTAACCAAATTTTAAATTTTATTATTTTTTAGCTAATTTCCATTTCAATAACTATGTATGGCTGGCTCAAGACTAGCCTATTGGCCCAGCATGGTGGCTTACGCCTGTAATCCCAGCACTTTGGGAGGCCAAGGCAGGTGGATCACTTGAGGTCAGGAGTTCAAGACAAGACTGGCCAGCATGGTGAAACCCGCTCTTTACTAAAAATACAAAAATTAGCCGGGCGTGGTGGGTGCCTGTAATCCCAGCTACTTGGGAGGCTGAGGCAGGAGAATTGCTTGAACCCAGGAGGCAGAGGTTGCAGTGAGCTGAGATCGTACCACTGCAGTACAGCCTGGGCAACAAAAGCGAAACTCCGTCTCAAAAAAGAAAAAAAAAAAAAAAAAGACTACCCTATTGGACGGCACAGTCTTCTGGAGATTCACTTTACTCCTGTGTAACCATAGGAAAGACCCCTTTCTAGAGTCATGCCTCACCCTGCTTCCCTCATACTTTTCAGAAAGCAATTTCTCATATTGGTTCATAATAACATAGCAAGAAGAATCCCCATTTAAGAAAGTGCCAGGATTTCTCAACTGAAGCACTATTGACATTCTGGACTGGATAATTCTGTCCTGTAGGGGGCTGTCCTTTGCATTGTAGAATGTTTAGCAGCATCCCTGGCTTCTACCTACTATTTGCCAGTAGCATCCACCTGTCCCTCATGCTGTCATGACCAAAAATATCTCCAAGGGATTAAGCCCACCCATCCCCTCCTGGGCCGGTGGATTATGTAGTTTTCAAGTCAGATAATAAAACAGGATTGGCTGGGCAAGGTGGCTCACACCTGTAATCCCAGCACTTTGGAGGCCGAGGTGGGTGGATCATTTGAGGTCAGGAGTTCGAGACCAGCCTGGCCAACATGGTGAAACCCCGTCTCTACTAAAAATACAAAGATTAGCCGGGTGTGGTGGTGCCTGTAATCCCAGCTACTCAGGAGGCTGAGGCAGGAGAATCGCTTGAACCCAGGAGGCGGAGGTGGCAGTGAGCTGAGATGGTGCCACTGCACTCCAGCCTGGGGGACAGAGTGAGACTCCATCTCAAAAAAAAAAAACAAAACACAAAAACAGGGCCGGGTTCGGTGGCTCACGGCTGTAATCCCAGCACTTTGGGAGGCCGAGGCAGGCAGATCACGAGGTCAGGAGATCGAGACCATCCTGGCTAACACAGTGAAACCCCGTCTCTACTAAAAATACAAAAAATTAGCCAGGTGTGGTAGCGGGTGCCTGTAGTCCCAGATACTCAGGAGGCTGAGACAGGAGAATGGCCTGAACCCGGGAGGCGGAGCTTGCAGTGAGCCGAGATCTCACCACTGCACTGCAGCCTGGGTGACAGAGCGAGACTCTGTCTCAAACAAACAGACAAAACAAAAACAAGGACCAACCCTTTGAAAAGCAAAAAGAACCCCCCAAAATATCTCCAGGCATTGCCAAACATCCCATGGGGTGGGGGGGTGGGGGGGCAAATTTGCTTCTAGTTGAGAGACACTATTGTAAAGCCACAAGCCCTGTGTTGAGAGCTGGCAGGCCCCTGCCTTGAACTAGGAGCGCCACTTTTCCTGAGAACTCTTCACATTCACCAGTTGTGCAGTCTTCATCCTAATGCTGCTATTTTATGGTTTGACGAAACTGAGACTCACTGGGCTTCAGTGATGAGATCAAGGTCACATGGTAGCAAAAGCAGGACTTGCATCTCATCATCTGACTTCATACACGAAAGTCGGCTCCCTGATTCGTTCTTCTTTTACCAAGATAAGAAGGAAGCACCTCCTTTTAGGGTAGTTCCTTTTCCCTTGAAAAATGTTGGGAGTGAAGTCAAGAGACATGTTTGTTTGTTTTGGCCATACTCTTCCAAATCATGAGCATAGTAATGACAGTCGCTGGCTTTTACTGAACACTCAGTGCCAGGTACTAGCCTACAATTCACTCAACTCTTTCCACCACCAATTTAAACCTAGGCCAGTTCCCCAAATGACCACAAGATGGCAGTCAGTAATAAGCGTTTGCTTAGAGCTGTTGGCCCCTAAACCAGATCCTCTAAGGGTGGCTGTTTAGGATTTTCTCCCGTATACCTTGCCCTAACTCTCAGTCTTTGCCACCTCTACCCTTCCATTGCTCAAGTTAAAGACCCAGCAGGCATCCTTGGGTCCTCTCTTTCTCTCAGCCTGAATCTAACTCCTCAACACTCCCCATCAGCCCACCCTTCAATATAGATCCATATCCAACCACTTCATATCACCTCCCCTGCCACCTCCCCGACCCAGGCCATCAGCATCTCTTGCCTAGGCTATTGCAGTAGCAGTTCCTGACTGGCCTCCTCATGCCACTGTTCCCTTTACAGTCAGTTCTCCGCCCAGCCACTGCACCCAGCCTTCTTCCCCTCCTTTCTAAGGGCTAAATCATACTATCTTCCAGGACTCGGCTTAAAGGTTTTCTCCTCCAGGAAGACTTCCTTGACTTTCCATCTCCAAGGCCCCCTCCTGCGGCCCCCAGTGCTTCCTCTAGCACCTATCGTCCTGGGTCCAAATGGCCTAAGTGGCTTGGCCCCTCACTAGGCTGGGAGCCCCTTGGAATGTGGGCTGTGTCTTGCTTCCCCAGGTATTCCTCAATTCCTAATTCAGGGTCTGCAACACAGTAATAAACTCTATGAAGAAAAGTAGGACGGAAGGCTGGGGGATCTTCACGGACTGAAAGTGTCAGGGGTGGGTGACAGCTCTTAGAGTGTTGCTTTTCCCGGGGACACCTGCACTGTTAGAAAGACTTGTTTTCCACTTGGTGAGATGGAGCTGGGAGATGAGGTGGTGCTTCTAGTGGCAGCAATTGGTGCAAGGGAACAGGACTGGGAAAGGAGGAAAGGAATAAGGGGCTGAAATCATATCCTTTGTGGGTATTTTCCTACCTGTGTCTAGATTCTTCACCAGAGACTGCAGAATTGAATGAGAGAAGAAAGGAGTAGGAACAGGAGGCTGAAAGAACAGTAATAATTTGCCCCTCATAGGCCGGGCGTGGCGACTCACGCCTGTAATCTCAACACTTTGGGAGGCCAAGGCGGGCAGATCACCTGAGGTCAGGAGTTCAAGACCAGTCTGGCCAATATGGTAAAACCCCATCTCTACTAAAAATACAAAAATTAGCCCAGAGTGGTGGTGGGCATCTGTAGTCCCAGCTACTCAGGAGGATGAGGTAGGAGAATCGCTTGAACTCAGGAGGCAGAGGTTGCACTGAGCCACAATGGTGCCACTGCACTTCAGCCTGGGCGACAGAGACTCTGTCTCCAAAACAAAAACAATACTGAGAGTCTATGTCCATTCATTCCACAAATCTTTATCAAGCACCTGCTACATGCTGGGCATTGAACTAGGTGCTGGGAAAACATCAGTGAAGTAAATACGGTGCCCACATTTTTGGGGGGTGGTGGGAGAGGCAACTGCATAGAGTGAGTCAGGTGATAGTACATGTTATGAAGAAATGTAGCACAGTAAGTGGGAAAGAGACACATGGGATGGGGTAGGGAGGGGCTGTTTCACACCCGTTGGTAGGGGAGGCCTCTCTGATGCCTTCTGAGCAAGAGAGGAAGCTGGTGAATAGCTGGAGTAAGAATATTCCAGGCGGAAGGCACAGTGAGTGCAAAGTCCCCGAGGCTGGAGTGTGCTGTCTGTGTTAGGGGGAACGAAAGGAAGACAGCATGGCTGCAGGAGAGGGAGGCGGGGAGGACAAAATGGTTAGAAAGCAGATCAGAGGGTGACAGGGGACTGGGTTATTTAGCAGCTGGCATGCCATGGTGAAGACTTGGGATTTCTACCCTGAGTGTGGTGGGGAGTCCTGGCAGGTGAGGAGCAGAGTAGAGGAGGGACTTGATCTGACTCAGGTTTCAACAGGAAGTCCTGGAAGATAGTATGATTTAGCCCTTAGAAAGGAGGGGAAGAAGGCTGGATGCAGTGGCTCATGCCTGTAATCCTAGCACTTTGGGAAGCTGAGGCGGGAGGATGGCTTGAGCCCAGGGGTTCAAGACCAGCCTGGGCAATACAGTAAGACTTCATCTCTACAAAAAATTTAAAAATTAGGCTGGGCGCGGTGGCTCATGCCAAGCCTGTAATCCCAGCACTTTGAGTTCAGGCAGATCCTTTGAGTTCAGGAGTTCGAGACCAACATTGCCAACATGGCAAAACCCCGTCTCTACCAAAAAATACAAAAATCAGCTGGGCGTGGTGCTGGGCGCCTGTAGCCCCAGCTACTTGGGAGCCTGAAGCAGGAAAATCGCTGGAACCCGGGAGGTTGAAGTGAGCCAAGATCACTCCACTGCACTCCAGTCTGGGTGACAGGGCGAGACTTTGTCTCGAAAAAATAAAAATTAAAATTAAAATTAGCCAAACATGGTTTGGCTGGTGGTGCGCGCCTGTATCCCAACTACTTGGAAGTCTGAAGTGGGCGGATCACTTGAGCCTAGGGGGTAGAGGTTGCATTGAGCCAAGATTGTGCCACTGCACTCCGCCTGGGTGACAGTGAGACCCTGTCTCCAAAAAAAAAAAAAAAAAAAGAAAGAAAAGGAAAAGAAAAAAAAGAAAGGAGGGAGGAAAAGGAAAGTTGGGAGCCTGAGAAGGGGCAGGTACCCCTGGGATAGCAGATCTGTAAGCTTTTTTCAGTCATTTCCACCTAGGGTGACAGGAGGGGCTGTGTGCAGGGGACGATAGTGTCAAGAGGAAGCAAGCAGGCATGGAACTTCCCCAGAGAGAAGAGGGTCTCCACTTTCCCACGGCCTCTGCACTTAGGTGTCTAACCACCAAATATTTCTTCAGCAACTTTCCCATCTAACCGTGGATGCCTTTAACTCCAAGTCATTTCTAGCAATGGTGTCCCACGGAGGATGAACTTCATTCTCTGTCAGTTTCCCCCCATTGGTTCAAGATGTGTCAATGTTTCCATGAGGTTAACTTCTTTTCACCTCACAGCTTTCACTCTCCATTTCCCTGGCCTCCTTTCCCCTGGTCCTCCCCACATGGATTGCTACCTTTCTTCAGTCTCTTTTTTTTTTTTTTTAATTTTTTAAATGTTTTTGCTGTGTCACCCAGGCTGGAGTGCAGTGGCCCCAGGCTCAAGTGATCCCGCTTCAGCCACCTGAGTAGCTGGGACTACAGGCACGTGCCACCACGCCTGGCTAATTTTTGTATTTTTTTGTAGAGACAGGGTTTCGCTATGTCGCCTGGGCTTGTCTTGAACTTCTGGGCTCATGTGATCCTCCGGGCTCTGCCTTCCAAAGTGTAGGGATTACAGGCGTGAACCACTGTGCCTGGCCTCCTCGGTGTCTTCTGACTGTTGGTCTGTACACATGGACTAAAGCTTTGCTTCCCCCCAACCCCTGCTGCATCCCTTTCTCCACCCACCAAGTGTTTTATGAAGGGCCCTGGGAGCCAGCCCTGGAGGAGGCTGCCTGGAGACAAGGACTGAGCCCCTGACTCCCAGACACACAGGGAAGATGCGCAGGGAAGCTCTCCCAGCCTCCCTCCCATGTCATCCTCTCACCAGCTATTAGTAAAAGAGGGACTCATTTAAATGCTTACTTTTTTCCCCTGAATAAATTATGATTTCATTCCCTGGGAAATAGTTTTTACAAATGCCTCTGATCATATTTTGTTTCATTAACAAGGGATTTTTTTGTTTTGTTTTACACCTCTTTTATTATTATTATTTTACATTTTATTTTAGGTTCAAGGGCACGTGTGCAGATTTCTTTTCTTTTCTTTCTTTTTTTTTTTTGAGATGGAGTCTCACTCTGTAGCCCAGGCTGGAGTACAGGGGTGCGATCTCGGCTTACTGCAACCTCCACCTCCCGGGTTCAAGCAATTCTCCTGCCTCAGCCTCCCGAGTAGCTGGGATTACAGGCACTCACCACCATGCCTGGCTAATTTTTGTATTTTTAGTAGAGAAAGGGTTTCACCATGTTGGCCAGGATGATCTCGGACTCCTGACCTCAAGTGATCTGCTGGCCTCAGCCCCAAAGTGCTGGGATTACAGGTATGAGTCACTGCACCTGGCTGGATTCCACAGTTTTGTGATCCTCACCCTTCTCCAACCTTCCACCCTCTAGTAGGCCCCAATGTCTGTTGTTCCCTTCTTCGTGTCCATATGTACTCAGTGTTCAGCTCCCACTCATAAGGGAGAACATGCAGTATTTCTTTTTTCTGTTCCTGTGTTAGTTTGCTTAGGAAACAAGGGTTTTATGCATGTGTGGTGTATGATTGTGTGTGTCTGTGCATCTGTGTTGTGCGTGTGAATGTATGCATTTAGGTCTGTGTGTATGTTTGTAATCTGGGTTTGTGCATGTGCATGGTTGTATTTGTGTCTGTTGTGTCTATGTGTGTATGTTTGTGTAACTGTGTTTGTGTATGTGTATGTGAATATGTGTGTGTATTTGTGTATGTTGTGTCTGTGTGTATGTTTGTGTGTCTGTGTTTGTGTATGTGAGTAAGTGCGTGTATTTGTATATGTTGTGTCTGTGTGTATGTTTGGGTATCTGTGTTTGTGTATGTGAAAATGAGTATATATTTGTGTATGTTGTGTCTGTGTGTATGTTTGTGTGTCTGTGTTTGTGTATGTGAGTAAGTGCGTGTATTTGTATATGTTGTGTCTGTGTGTATGTTTGGGTATCTGTGTTTGTGTATGTGAAAATGAGTGTGTATTTGTGTATGTTGTGTCTGTGTGTATGTTTGTATGTCTGTGCTTGTGTATGTGTGTGTGTGTGTGCTTGTGTGTGTGTGTGTGCTTATGTATATGTAAAAGACTGAGTTAAATAATTACTTGGTAGCTTCTATACTGGAAGGGCTTAAAAAGAAATAATTACTTGGTGATTATCAGAAATAACTTTCATATTAAAGATACACAAAACTCAAAATTTTTTTCAGACTTTACATGTTTTTAAAATCTCCTTCTGCCTCTTACCAAGGATACAGAAATGTATCCCGTGAGGGGCATCTTATTTAAAGTGTATGTTTGGTTTCTCCTCCTGACAGTGTGGCACTGACAAGATGTCTTTTATGAATGATGTGATGGAGAATGGATCTGAAGTCAGCCTGCTTCTCAGAGTTTTGGGGGAAATAAAGGATTCCTTTCAGAGGCATTGGGAGAAAGTACTTGTAAAAGTGTCCCAGTGGCTGGGCACAGTGGCTCATGCCTGTAATCCCAGTATTTTGGGGGGCCAAGGCAGGAGGATCACTTGAGCCCAGGAGCTCAAGACCAGCCTGAGCTGGTCACTACAGGGCAAAGTGGTGAGACCCTGTCTCTAAAAAAAAAAAAAAACAAGAAAAGAAAAATAAAAAGTGCCCAAGCAATTAAGAGTCCTGTCAATTCAGCAAATAAACATTTTGCAGCTCCTTTTCAAGGATTTCCCAGCTCCCGGCATCTTCCTCTCCAGCCTCCTCCCTGCTACCCGGACCTCAGCCTGGCCCCACCTGCCCCACCCTTTGATCTGAAGAGCTCTTGCATTTTTTGGCCTGATTGGGATTATTTTATTAAGCATTTGATCACCTGTGTACAATAACCATCCACCTTCTCCAACTTCTGATATCCTGGAGCACACCTATGTTTCCCAAACATATGCATTCACGCCTTCTTTCATTCATCAAAATTTATTCATTCATCAAAACGTATGGCTTGTCAAATATATGCCAGGCATTGTGCTAAGTGAGGCAAAAATAAAAAGCAAAATGCAGTCTTGGCACTGAATCAAGAAGGGAGCATGTCAGGAAGTCATTACAGTACTATGTGATAAATCAGGTAAGAGAGGAAGTCCAAAGTGCTATGTTATCTATATTTGTCAGTGATTCATTCAACGAATCTTTATTGAGTTTATACTAAATATATCAGACCCTGTTCTAGATATTGGAGTGACAAAGGTGAAGAAAACAGATAAATTCCTGCTCTCACGAAACTTACATTCTGAGGAGGGAAGACAGATGATAAGCAACGAAACATGCACATCTGTATAATCATTTCAGCTATGATAGGTGCTGGGAGGAGAATAAGACAAGGTAGTATAATAGAGAGTTTGGTCCCAAATAACAAGACTTTGCCAGTCCTAGTAAGTCTGTCCTCTCGTGATTGACTGGCTCAGGAATAGGCTCATGACTCAATGGAGACGGGCAGCCAGGAGGCCTTTGGACAAAGGATGTCTCTCTGGGGAGGTGATGCTTAACACGACTAAGAAGATCTGTGGGACATCTGAAGCAAAGAGCAAGTGCAAAGTTCGAAGCAGGGGGAGCAAGTCTGGGTTGTTCAAAGAACAGTCAGGAAGCCAGTGACTGGGCTGGGCGCGGTGGTTCACACCTATAATCCCAGCACTCTGGGAGGCTGAGGCAGGCAGATCATCTGAGGTCAGGAGTTCAAAACCAGCCTTGGCCAACGTGGTGAAACCCTATCTCTACTAAAAATACAAAAATTAGCCAGGCATGGTGGCAGGCGCCTGTAATCCCAGCTATTCAGGAGGCTGAGGCAGGACAGTCTCTGGAACCTGGGACGCGGAAGTTGCAGGCAGCCAAGATTGCGCCATTGCACTCCAGCCTGGGTGACAAGAGTGAAACTCCGTCTCAAAAAAAAAAAAAAAAAAAAAAGCCAGTGACTGGAGCACAGTAAGGAGAGTATGGAAGACAAGGTGGACCAGTATGCCTTTCAATCCCTCTAATGTACCTTCCTGGGCCTCAGAGCAGAAAGCTAAAACCAACATTCCGGATGCCTTGGCAGATACAGTCTTGGAGGCTGCACCTGGAGAGTGAACTTGGGGAGGTGGAAGTGAGGCAGAGCCCATCTTCCTGCTGCCTTTGACTTTGCTGCTGGCAAGTAAGGTCATGGAGACTCCCTGGATCTCTGCGGCAACGTTCCAGTGTTTGATCACTAGCTTAGTGAGCTGCTGCAGCTTCCTGATCCCTGTCTTCCTGTCGGGAGCAGTGGCAGCGGCTCTCCTGGGGGACCAGTTCAGTGGTGTTCTTTCAGGAGTTACTCCCAAAGGCCAAGCATGAAGCCTCCTATACCCCTCCTTCCAAGGATATTGAAGGAAGCAAGTCCCTGTATTAAATCCCTTTCTGCTGCAAATACCTGGAGTAGTCTCTGGTTCTCTGCAACTGGTCCTGGGTGATGCAGAGGTTTGGGGGACCCAGCTCTCATCCTCCAGGAGACCCCACCATTAAGCAGAGAAGAACCCACTAACCCTACTCTCTGTTTCCCACGACAGAGCCAAGTCCTTATTCATAATGAAACATTTCTCCTAACTTCAGGGTAGTTCAAACTTGGTCAAAGAATTGTGGGCAGTCTTAATAAACATAAATCCACAAGTTTCTCTTTGCCATATTTGTTGAATTGCTCAAATAATTTTTATTTTTTATTTTTTTTTAGAGACAAGGTCTCTCTCTGTTATCCAGGCTGGAGTGCAGTGGTGTGGTCACAGCTCACTGCAGCCTCACACTCCTGGGCTCAAGCAATCCTCCTGCCTCAGCCTCCCAAGTTGCTGGAACTACAGGCACACACCACCATGCCTGGCTAATTTTTATTTTTTGTAGAGATGAGGTCTCGCTTCGTTGCCCAGGCTGGCCTTGAACTTCTGGCCTTAAGTGATCCTCCCCACTCAGCCTCCCAAAGTGCTGGGATCACAGGCGTGAGCTACTGTGCCTGGCCTTAAATAGTTTAAGCAGATGTGGCAGGCTTGATTTCCTTGGGCCACCTATTTCTGAGTAGGTTACACTTGGCTAGATGTTCAATGACCTGCTCATTATTACAATTTTATAGACTAGCCAGGTATGGAGGTGATACTGGTCTGCATTTCCAGGCGACTTGCCAGTGAAAATCAACACTTATGGAGTGCTACTGTGAGCAAGACCTGGACAAAAAGCACTGGGGGAGATTTTCCCTCCAGGTGCTTACCGTTTAGTGGAGAGAAATACGTAGATAAGCCATCAGAACTAACACTGATTGAGTGTTTACCAGGTACTGCTCCAAATGCTTTACATGAATTAACCAATTTATTTTTCAAGACAGTGAAATAAATCATATTGTTTTTCCTATTTTACATATAAGGAAACTGAGGCCCTGTGTTCCTGCCCTTGAGGTGCTCACAAGGTAGGAGGGGAAGCTGACAGCTAAGTACATTAATTGTGATACGGAATAATAAGGGGTTTGGGGGTACCAAGGGGTAGGTTAACTCTTTGTAGGTGACTTACTGGTAAGAAAGCCTTCTTGGGAGAGGTGACACACAAGCTGGGTTTTGAAAAACGTAAAATGAAGATGGTCTGCAAGGCCAATGGTTGTGGAGTGGAGGGTAGGTCAAGCGTCGGGGTTAGGGCAGAAGGCATTCCAGATGGAGGGCACGGCAAGTGCAAAGACAAGGTGGTGTGGAACAGGATGATGTGTTGCAGAAAGCGGGAGCTCAGTTGGGTTGCAGCAGTGCTAGTGGGCAGCAGCTGGAGGGGAGGCTGGAGAGTGAGCAGCTGCCATTTCTTGAAGGGGACTCCCCTCCGCCACCCGCCCCTCTCATCACCCCCAGCCCCCACTGCTGTGCTGAGTTTGCACTTTTCTCTGGGGCGGTGGTAAGGGTTGTAATTCATCCGTTAGAGTATTGTGAAATCAGTTAAGCAGGTCAAAAAGGAATAGAATGGAACAGACTAGACTGGAATAAAAGAAAGATGCAATATTCTCGTATTAAGAGTAAATGCTATTCTGTAAAAATGCTTCCATTTTATATATTGCGATAGAGGCTGCAAGTTTTCCATCAATCCATCCTCCTCTTCTGTATCTTAATAATCAAATCCCTGGCCGGGCACCGTGGCTCACACCTGTAATCCCAGCACTTTGGGAGGCTCAGGTGGGCAGATCATGAGGTCAGGAGTTCGAGAACAGCCTGACCAACATGGTGAAACCCCGTCTCTACAAAAATACAAAGTTTAGCCCGGCATGGTGGCGGACAACTGTAATCCCAGCTACTCGGGAGGCTGAGGCAGGAGAATTGCTTGAACCCGGGTGTCGGAGGTTGCAGTGAGCCAAGATCCTGCCATTGCACTCCAGCCTGGGTGTCACAGTGAGACTCCGTCTAAAAAAAAAAAAATGTTTTAAGCAAGTGAGCAATGTAATCAGATTCATGTTCCCAAGCTGAAAGGAATCTTAAGGATCACTTAGCCCAGTTATTCCTTCTTATAGATGGAAAACTTAAGCCCACTGAGGTTAAGCAACTTATTCAAGGTCCTGAGGCTCAGTGGCAAGAGCTAGTTTTCGAACCCTGATTTCTGAATCCAAGACCAGACCTCTTCAGTGTCATTAACTGACAGAGATTCATTTATCTTGCTCTCTCTCTCAATCCTCAAATACATTTCAACATCACTTTATTCCTCTAATTTTCTAATTAATTTAATTCAATTCAACAAATATTTGTGTATAACCCTATTATATACTAGGTTATAAAGACAGAGGAACAACCTTCATAAAATTCTCCTTAGCTAGTATCATAAATAGATACAGAAGTAAATATTTCTAGGTTTCTGCATGGATTCATACATATACATAGCTTTCCTAGCTCTGACCACTGAGAGGGCATAGAAGCAATGATATCCCTGTAGCAATTGAGCACATCTAGAGCTCAGATTTTTTTTTTTGAGACAGAGTCTGGCTCTGTCATCCAGGCTGGAGTGCAGTGGCGCGATCTCGGCTCACTGCAAGCTCCGCCTCCGGGGTTCATGCCATTCTCCTGCCTCAGCCTCCCAAGTAGCTGGGACCACAGGCACCCGCCACCACACCTGGCTAATTTTTTGTATTTTTAGTAGAGACTGGGTTTCACCATGTTAGCCAGGACGGTCTCGATCTCCTGACCTCGTGATCTGCCTACCCTGGCCTCCCAAAGTCCTGGGATTACAGGCGTGAGCCATCGCGCCCGGCCAATCTCAGATTTTTTAAAAAATGGATTTAGGGGGCACAAGCTCATATTTGTTGCAGGGATATATTGAACAGCTGGGCTTTAAGTGTGACCATTGCCCAAATAGTGTGCATTGCACCCATTAGGTAATTTCTCATCCTTCACCCTCCTCCCATCCTCCTACCTTTCCAAGTCTCCAGCGTCTATTATTCCACTCTCTGTGTCCATGTGTACAGATTATTTAGATCCCACTTGTAAATGAGAACATGTGGTATTTGACTTTTTGTTCTTTTTTTTTTTTTTTCTGAGACGGAGTCTCACTCTGTTACCTGGGCTGGAGTGTGATGGCGCAATCTTGGTTCATTGCAGCCTCTGCCTCCTGGGTTCAAGTCATTCTCCTGCCTCAGCCTCCCAAGTAGCATGTCACCACACCCCGCTAATTTTTGTATTTTTAGTAGAGATGGGGTTTCACCATGTTGGCCAGGCTGGTCTTGAACTCCTGACCTCAAGTGATCCGCCTGCCTCGGCCTCCCAAAGTGCTGGGATTACAGGAGTGAAGCACCATGCCCAGCAGGACTTTTTGTTTCTAAGTATGCCACTTCAGATAATGGCCTCCAGTTCCATCCATGTTGCTGCAAAAGACATAATTTCTTTTTTTTATAGCTGAGTAGTATTCCATAGTATGTATATTTTATTTATATATATTATAAATATAATATGTATAATAGCCATTTTGACTGGTATAAGGTGATACCTCATTATGGTTTTAATTTGCATCTCTCTGATGATTAGTGATGCTGAGCATTTTTTCATATGCTTGTTGGCCATTTGTATGTCTTCTTTGAAAAGTGTGTGTTCATGTCTTTTGCCCACATTTAAATGGGGTTATTTGTTTTTTTCTTGTTGTATTGTTTGAGTTCCTTGTAGATTCTGGATATTAGTCCTTTGTTGGTGCATACTTTGTGAACATTTCCTTCCTTCCTTTCTTCCTTCTTTCCTTCCTTCCTTGCTTTTTTTTTTTTTTTCTTTCTTTCAGGATCTCACTCTGTCACCCAGGCTGGAATGCATGGAGTGTAGTGGCATGATCATAGCTCACTGTAGCCTCAAACTCCAAGACTCAAATTATCCTCCCGCCTCAGCCTCCAGAGTAGCTGGGACCACCAGTGCACGCTAGCATGCCTGGCTAATTTTTTTATTTTACTTTTTTTGTAGAAATGGGGTCTCACCATGTTGGCCAGGCTAGTCTTGAACTCCTGGGCTCAAGCAATCATCCCATCTCAGCCTCCCAAAGTTCTGGGATTATAGGCATAAGCCACTACGCTCGGCCTGCTAATATTTTCTCCCATTCTGTAGGTTGTATGTTCACTCTGTTGATTATATCTTTTGCTGTGCAGAAGCTTTTTCATTTAATAAAGTCTCATTTGTCTATTTTTCCATCTTCTTTTGAGTTCTTACTCATGAATTATTTGCTTAGGCCAATGTCTAGAATTTTCCTAGATTTTCTTCTAGAGATTTTGCAGTTTCAGGTCTTACATATAAGTTTTTAATCCATCTTGAGTTAATTTTGTATATGGTAAGAGGTATGGGTCCAGTTTCATTCTTCAGCATATGGCTATCCCATTTCCCAGCACCACGTATTGAGTAGGGTGTCCTTTCCCTAGTGTAAATTTTTGTCAGCTTTGCAAAGATCGGTTCACTGTAGGTATGTGGCTTTTTTTCTGGGTTCTTTATTCTGTCCCATTGATCTATGTGCCTATTTCTATACCAGCACCATGCTGTTTTGGTTACTTATAGCCTTGTAGTATAATTTGAAGTCAAATAATATGATACTTCCAGCTTTGTTCTTTTTGCTTAGGATTACTTTGGCTATTTGGGCTTAAGCCCAGGAGGTTGAGGCTGCAGTGAGCAAAGAATGTGCCACTGCACTCCAGCCTGGACAACAAGCAAGACCCTATCTCTTAAAAAAAAAAAATAGTCTGGGTGCAGTGGCTCACACCTGTATTCCCAGCACTTTGGGAAGCCGAGGTGGGTGGATCTCGAGGTCAGGAGTTCAAGACCAGCCTAGCCAAGATGGTGAAACCCCATCTCTACTAAAAATTAAAAAAATTAGCCAGGCGTGATGGCGGGCACCTGTAATCCCAGCTACTCAGGAGGCTGAGATACGAGAGTCGCTTGAACCCGGGAGGCAGAGGTTGCAGTGAGCCAAGATCACACCACTGCACTCCAGCCTGGGTGACAGAGCGAGACCCCAACTCAAAAATAAATAAATAATTAATTAATTAAAAAAATAAAAATAAATTTATTGAGACCTGTTTTGTGGCCCAACATAAGGTCTATCCTGGAGAATGTTCTGTGTGCTGATGAGAAGAATGTATATTCTATTGTCGTTGGGTAGAATGTTCTGTAAATGTCTCTTAGGTCCATTCGGTCTAAAGTCCAATTTAAATCCAGTGCTTCTTTGTAGATTTTCTTCCTCGATGATCTGTCTAGTGTGTCAGTGGGGGTGCTGAAGTCCCACACTATTATTGTATTCCTGTCTATCTCTTTTCTTAGGTCAAGTAGTACTTGTTCAGTGAATCTTGGTGCTCCAATGTTGGGTGCATATATATTTAGGATTGTTGCATCGTCTTGTTGAATTGATCCCTTTATCATTATATAATGACTTTTTTTTTAAAGTGTAAATACATACTTACTTTATTTATTTATTTATTTATTTTGAGACGGAGTCTGGCTCTGTCACCCAGGCTGGAGTGCAGTGGCGCAATCTTGGCTCACTGCAAGCTCTGCCTCCTGGGTTCACGCCATTCTCCTGCCTCAGCCTCCTGAGTAGCTGGGACTATAGGCGCCCGCCACTGCACCCAGCTAATTTTTTGTATTTTTAGTAGAGACAGGGTTTCACCGTGTTAGCCAGGATGGTCTTGATCTCCTGACCTCGTGATCCGCCCGCCTCAGCCTCCCAAAGTGCTGGGATTACAGGCATGAGCCACTGTGCCCGGCCTATTTATTTATTTTTATTTATTTATTTATTTTTATTATACTTTAAGTTCGAGGGTACATGTGCACCACGTGCAGGTTTGTCACATATGTATACATGTGCCATGTTGGTGTGCTGCACCCATTAACTTGTCATTTACATTAGCTATTCCTCCTAATGCTATCCCTCCCCCCTCTCCCCACCCCACGACAGGCCCCGGTGTGTGCTGTTCCCCATCCTGTGTCCAAGTGTTCTCATTGTTCAATTCCTACCTATGAGTGAGAACATGTGGTGTTTGGTTTTCTGTCCTTGCGATAGTTTGCTGAGAATGATAGTTTCCAGCTTCATCCATGTCCCTACAAAATGACATGAACTCATCCTTTTTTATGGCTGCATAGTATTCCATGGTGTATATGTGCCACATTTTCTTAATCCAGTCTATCATTGTTGGACATTTGGGTTGGTTCCAAGTCTTTGCTATTGTGAATAGTGCCACAATAAACATACGTGTGCATGTGTCTTTATAGCAGCATGATTTATAATCCTTTGGGTATATACCCAGTAATGGGATGGCTGGGTCAAATGGTATTTCTAGTTCTAGATCCCTGAGGAATTGCCACACTGACTTCCACAATGCTTGAACTAGTTTACAGTCCCACCAATAGTGTAAAAGTGTTCCTATTTCTCCACATCCTCTCCAGCACCTGTTGTTTCTTGACTTTTTAATGATCACCATTCTAACTGGTGTGAGATGGTATCTCATTGTGATTTTGATTTGCATTTCTCTGATGGCCAGTGATGATGAGCATTTTTTCATGTGATAATGACCTTCTTTATCTTTTTTTTTTTTTTTTTTTTTACTGTTGTTGATTTAAGTCTGCTTGATCTGAGTATAGCTACTCCTGCTCACTTTTGGTTTCCATTTGCATAGAATATCTTTTTCCACCCCTTTACTACCTTCAGTCTATAAGTGTCTTTACCAGTTAGGTGGATTTCTTGTAAGCAATATATGATTGGATTATTTTTTCTTATCCATTCCTCCACAGATTTGGCTTTTAAATAGCATTCTTCAATAAAAGGACCAAGGTTTCTTGGAGAAGTGGTTGATTTCAGTGCTGGGAAGGGAAAACACACAAGGAACCCGGAGTAGCTTATGGTGGCAGAGAGAAAGTGCTCAAAAAAGGATGGGAGCTCATTGAAAGGACTCAGGAACCAATCTGAAAGAGCTCCCAAGGGCTAAAGCTGAAGCAGTTTGAGTAACAAAATAATTAACGATAGTGATGGATTCTATAACCCATAGAATAAAATACATATCCATGAGTCCATACTGATATAAATAATTGAATAAACAAAATGACCTTTACTTATCTAGATGACTGGAAATGTGAGAATTTCAATACTCATAGCTGTGGGTAGGCTTGAATAATTATACTTTGTAGTATCTGGAATTAAAACCAGTTGTAGGCCGGGTGTGGTGGCTTACGCCTGTAATCCCAGCACTTTGGGAGACCAAGGCGGGCAGATCACCTGAGGTCAGGAGTTTGAGACCAGCCTGACCAACATGGAGAAACCCTGTCTCTACTAAAAATACAAAAATTAGCTGGGCATGTTGGCGGGTGCCTGTAGTCCCAGCTACTCAGGAGGCTGAGGCGGGAGAATTGCTTGAACCCGGGAGGCAGAGGTTGCAGTGAACCGAGATTGCGCCACTGCACTCCAACCTCGGTGACAGAGTGAGACTCCTACTCAAAAAAAAAAAAAAAAAAAAGAGAGAAAAAGAAGGTAGCAGAAGACAAATAGCAACTTGAAACAAGGAAGACTTTTCTAACTGTGTTGGGAGGTGAATGGACTCAGCTAAGGGAGAATGCCTATCTATATGGTGGTGCTGATTCCTGTACTGAGGAGGAGGGAGCTCTAGACAACAAGATGGACCAAGATGCAGGGTTGGGATGGGGAGATTGACTGGAAAGAGCAAACTCAAATGTCTGAGTCCACAATCTACTGTTTTGTCTGAGCTCTAGAATTCCCAAAGTATTGTTTTCATAGCAATTGTATAGTATTTCAGCCACCTCATGTGTTAACTCAGCATTTGAGGGCAGAGCTGAGAGCTCAACCTCCATTTGTAATGCGGTTTCTATAGGAAGATGTGTTGGATTTCAAGCAAATGATACAAAAACAAACTTTTGAAACATGACCCTTTATAAGCAGAGAACTGCCTGCTCTTCTTTTTACTGGTTCTTAAACTCCTTAACACTCCCAGCTGTCCTCATGCTACTGTTCCTGGGTTTGGTGATTAAATCTATGTTTGTCTTATTAAATTATGATTTTCTAAACCTCAAATTCCAGCATGAGTTTGACCAGACAGGAAAGAAGGAAACCCAAGACCTGGCCCCTTCTGAGTCAGATTTTTCCAACCCGGGCTGAGGCGGGTGGATCACTTGAAGTCAGGAGTTCGAGACCAGCCTAGCCAACATGGTGAAACTCTGTCTCTATTAAAAATACAAAAGTTAGCCAGGAGGCCAGGTGCGGTGGCTTACACCTGTAATCCCAGCACTTTGGGAGGCCGAGGCGGGTGGATCACGAGGTCAGGGGTTCGAGACCAGCCTGGGCAATATAGTAAAACCCCATCTCTACTAAAAATACAAAAAAAAAAAAAAAACTAGCCAGGCGTGGTGGTGCACGCCAGTAGTTCCAGCTACTCAGGAGAGTAAGGCAGGAGAATCACTTGAACCGAGGAGGCAGAGGTTGCAATGAGCCAAGATTGTGCCACTGCACACCAGCCTGGGCAATAGAGGGAGACTCTGTCTTAAAAAAAAAATTAGCCTGGCCTGGTGGTGCACATCTGCTGTCCCAGCTACTTGGGAAGCTAAGGCAGGAGAATCACTTGAACCTGGGAGGCGGAGGTTGCAGTGAGCTGAGATTGCACCATTGCACTCCAGCCTGGGCAACAGAGGGAGACTCCGTCTCAAGGGGGGGAAAAAAAGATTTTTACAACCTAGCTTTATTAGTTTGTCTGAAGTAAATGCCTAGGTTGATAGATAATCCTGCCCCCTCCCCGCTTCCCGAGAAACCTGCTGTGACACCTGCAGCCAACATTCTCTTCTTAGGCCCTCAGTAGTGATTTGTATCTCTATAAAGCAGACAACATGTTTTGGTGCTGGGTTACCATTTACTTTATCATGTTATTATGTATCCTCTTGTCTGTTCTCTAGTTGTTCCCTGTACCCTACACCTGCCTTTTCATAAAACTGTATGCCTTGACCTTACATTAGCCTGTAACATATTCATCTGTTAGAGCCTCCAAAAAGCCAAGGACAGCAACAACACAGTGTGGTTTTTTTCTGTTTGTTTTTTGTTTTTTTGAGACGAGGCCTTGCTCTGTCGCCCAGGCTGGAGTTCAGTGGCGTGATCTCGGCTCACTGCAGCCTCCATCTCCCGGGTTCAAGAGATTGTCCTGCCTCAGCCTCCCGAGTAGCTGGGATTACAGGCGTTTGCCACCACGCTCAGCTGATTTTTAGTAGAGACGGGGTTTCACTGTGTTGGCCAGGCTGATCTTGAACTCCTAACCTCAGATGATACTCCTGCCTCAGCCTCCCAGAGTGCCGGGATTACAGGCATGAACCACTGCACCTGGCCAGCAATGCAGTGTGTAAGGAAAGACCCTAAACTTGGGGACACGTAAACTTAGAATTCTACTCTGCCTTTTACTAGCCATGTGACCTTGGTAAATTATTCCATTTTGGAGTCTTTATTTACTAGTCTCTAAAAGGGAAATGACTGTACACTTATAAAGTGTCTGTCACATGCTAGGCACCCAATAAATCATCATTCCCATAAATAAGCACATGATGTATGACACCACTTAAATAAAATCCTACAACAGGCAAATCTAATCTACAGTGACAGAAAGCAGATCTGTGGTTGCCTGGGGCCAGTGAGGGTGGGATGGGGAGATTGACTGCAAAGGGCCCAGGGAACTTTTGGGGGTGGTGGAAACATTCTGTATCCTGATTGTGGTCATGGTTACAGGGGCCTGTACGTTTGTCAAAACACATCAAACTGTGTGCTTAAAATGAGTGCTATTTAGTGTATGTAAATTACACCTCAATAAAGTTTTTTTTTTTAAATATGTATTCTCGCTGGGCATGGTGGCTCACGCCTGTAATCCCAGCACTTTGGGAGGCTGAGGCGGGCAAATCACAAGGTCAGGAGTTCGAGACCAGCCTGGCCAACATGGTGAAACGCCATCTCTACTAAAAATACAAACAATTAGCTGGGCATGGTGGCGGGCGCCTGTAATCCCAGCTACTCAGGAGGCTGAGGCAGGAGAATCGCCTGAACCTGGGAGGCAGAGGTTGCAGTGAGCCAAGATCACACCACTGCACTCCAGCCTGGGTGACAGTGCGAGACTCCATCTCAAAAAATAAAATAAAATAATGTATTTTCTTTTTTATTTTTTGAGAAGGAGTCTCGCTCTGTCACCCAGGCTGGAGAGCAGAGGCACAATCTCAGCTCACTGCAACCTCCGCCTCCTGGGTTCAAGTGATTCTCATGCTTCAGCCTCCCGAGTAGCTGGCATTACAGGTGCCCGCCAACATGCCCAGCTAATTTTTGTGTTTTAGTAGAGACGAGGTTTCACTATGTAGGTCAAGCTGATCTTGAACTCCTGACTTCAAATGATCCACCCGCCTCGGCCTCCCAAAGTGCTGGGATTACAGGCATGAGCAACCACACCTGGCCGTATTCCCTTTCTTCCTCCATCAATTAAAATACGTTGGATTTGGCTGGGCACGGTAGCTCACGCCTGTAATCCCAGCACTTTGGGAGGCCGAGGTGGGTGGATTACCTGAGGTCGAGAGATTGAGACCAGCCTGGCCAACATGGTGAAACCGTTTCTACAAAAAATACAAAAATTAGCTGGGCGTGGTGGTGCGTGCGTGTCTGTAACCACAGCTACTTGGGAGGCTGAGACAGGAGAATTGCTTGAACCTGGGAGGAGGCTGCAGTGAGCCAAGATCATGCTACTGCACTCCAGCCTGGGCAACACAGCGAGACTCTGTCTCAAAAACAAAAACAAACAATAAAATAAAATATGTTGGATTTAGGAATACATTCTAGTGCCAAATATACATTTTAAGTTATCTTTCATTTTAGATTATTCATACTATCATATACTTTCCCCATGGATTGATGTAAATAAATGAGAATCGGCTCGATAGCCAAGCTCTTTTTATTTTTTATTTTTTGTTTTTTAGAGACAGGGTCTCACTCTGTCACCCCAGGGTGCAATGCAGTTGCAACGTCATAGCTCAGTATCACCTCGAACTCCTGGGCTCGAGTGACCCTCCTGCCGAAGCCTCTGAGTAGCTAGGGTTACAGGTGCATGCCACCATGCCCAGTTTATTTTTATTTTTATTTTTAAATAGAGATGGGTTCTCACTATGTTGCCCAGGCGGTTCTTGAACTCCTAGCCTAAAGCTATCTGCCTGCCTTGGCCTCCCAGAGTGCTGGGACTACAGGCGTGAGCCACTGCACTCAGCCTCCTATCTCACTTTCCAACGGACTTGCAGTATAAAATTGGACAGATGTGTCATGAGGAGTTGGAAGGAGCAGACACTGGAAGCATGAGAGAGTGAAAATATACTTAAAGATACCACACATTTTTTGAAAAATCACTAACTTAGAGGGGAAAAGTATGTTTCTTGTGAAATATTAAAAGCTTGTCACAGGCCCAGGCGTAGTGGCCCATACCTCTTATCTCAGCACTTTGGGAGGCTGAGGCAAGAGGACCACTTGAGTCCAGGTAATAAACCTAGTACCCAATAGTTATCTTTTCAGCTCTTCTCCCTCCTCCCGCCCTCCCCTCTCAAGTAGATCCCAATGCCTGTTATTTCCTTTTTTTTTGAGACAGAGTCTTGTTCCATCACCCAGGCTGGAGTACAGTGGCATGACCTTGGCTCACTGCAAACTCCTCTTCCTGGATTCAAGCAATTCTCCTGCCTCAGCCTCCCGAGTAACTGGGATTACAGGTGCCCACCACCACGCCAGGCTAATTTTTATATTTTTAGAAGAGATGAGGTTTCACCATGTTGGCCAGGCTAGTCTTGAACTCCTGATCTTAGGTGATCCACCCGCCTCTGCCTCCCAAATTCCTGGGATTACAGGCGTGAGCCACCGCGCCCGGCCTGTTGTTTCCTTGTTTGTGTTCATAAGTTCTTATCATTTAGCTCCCAGGAAATTACCAAAATTAATTATGTACATCCACATTATGGCCATATCAAAATGATTGTGTTTATCCACAGTTCTTGAAATGGGAACATACCAACAGCACTTTGTTAAGTGGGTAAAGGTTACTAAAAATACAAGCTCTGGCTCGTGTGGTGGCTCATGCCTGTAATTCCAACACTTTGGGAGGGTGAAGTAGGAGGATCACTTGAAACCAGGAGTTCAAGACCAGCTTGGGCAACAGAGTGAGACCCCATCTGTACTAAAAAAAAAAAAAAGAAAAAAAAAGAAAAAAAAATATATGCACACACAGAGAGAGAGAGAGACAGAGAGAGAGAGAGTCTGGACATACTCAAAGTATTTCTCTCTGGGGTGGTAGGATTACATCGCATAACTTTAATTCACTTTATATTATTATTTTTATAAAAAAAGCATGTGCCATTTTTATAAGCAGAACCAAAAAACTGTATTTTCACTTAGAAATACTTGAGCATCTGTGTCTCTCAGGCACTTCCTGAGTGGAGCTGAAAGGCGAGTTGTGGCAGGGTGGGGTTCAGAGTTGGGGGTGTCTTCCCTCCAGCACACAATGGTACTGAGTGACCCGGCATCTGGGAGCCCCTAGGCAGGGGTATCTGGGAGGCCTGGAGCTCAGGAGCTAGCTCGATGCTAGAGTTCCAGGAATAGTCATGAGGGGAAAGCAGCGGTACTGGGTGTCTCTTTGGCCTCCCAGGAGCTGCTCCCTGCCCTAGAGAGGGAACTACGCAGACTGCAGCACCCCAGACTCCCTGCCTTCTGGCTTCCAGTTGGTTCAATGGGAGGCCCTGCTGGGAGATGAGAGGGTGGCTCCCACAGGGTCGGGTTATACAGGCTGATTTCTCAAATGAAGGTCACAGCTCTTGTCAGGCAGCCTTCTGGACAGGTATGCAGAGCCCCCAGCTCTGGTCCCTGCTCCCTCCTGTAGCCCCTCCGCCCCTGCCCCAGGCCGCAGGGTAGGAATGCGCCCCAGGGTACAGCACTGCCCCCTTGGAGTGCTTTTTTATGCTCTCCTCACATTACTCGATTTGAGCTGGCCATTTGATTTGAGCTGGCCATTTGAGCTGGCCGTCTGTCTCCTGCCAAGATCCTGACTGCCACAGAGGGCTTAGCAGTGAGAAAGGGGAAAGACACTCAAGTTTAAACAGCAAAGAAGAGAAGGAGGCAAGCCAGGGGTGGTGGCTGATGCCTGTAATCCCAGCACTTTGGGAGGCCGAGGCAGGTGGATCACCTGAAGTCGGGAGTTCGAGACCAGCCTGACCAACATGGAGAAACCCCATCTCTACTAAAAATACAAAATTAGCCGGGCGTGGTGGCGCATGCCTGTAATCCCAGCTACTCGGGAGGCTGAGGCAGGAGAATTGCTTGAACCCGGGAAGCGGTGGTTGCGGTGAGCTGAGATCGCGCCATTGCACTCCAGTCTGGGTGGTAAGAGTGAAAGTCCATCTCAAAAAAAAAAAAAAAAAAGGAAGAGAAGGGGGAGAAACTGTGCCTAAGTGGCAGAGAAGTTGAAGGCAAACCAGGGGTTATGAAACCAGGGGAGAAGTTTCAAGAAGGAGGCAGGGGTCAAAAGTTTTGTGGAAATTGCGGGGAGGTCAAATAAGGATGGGATCTCAAAGATGCATTGGGATGTGCCATCTGGAGGAGGAGTGGGGAAGATGAATGAAGAGAATTGGGTGGCTGGTTATGGAAGGAGGGGTCTGATTTGCAGGTTGGGAGGAAGAGGAGAGATAAAGAGAGGTGAAAGAAAGAAGGGGGGAGCGGAAAGGATTGGTGCAGAGGCAGAAAAGGAGGTAGCCAGGCCGCAGAGGGAAGCATGCGGTGTTAGCCAGCTGAGGTAAGACAGGTGGTAACTCCAGGAATGAGTATGTATGTACAGGGACACACACGTACATAACACCCACCCACTATATGCACACGCACAGCCCCGCCACCACACACACATAGACACCACCTTCTTTCACCTCTCACACCACACACACCAAAGAGACACATTTGCACACGTACATACACCATACACGCCTACACCACACCAGAGTCCGCACCACGTACCCAACACTCAATGCCAGATCTATCGATCTCACTGAGAGGCCACTGACACCAGATCTTTGCTTCGCTGCAACGCTTGTCTATTTGCTGGCTGAAGAGACGATAGGCAGACCCTGGTTCTGTCTACTCACACGGGAAGAGGAGTTCACAGGTGTTTACAGCATGGTGCCTGGTTCAATGTGGGTGCTCCATGAATGGAAGGGCTACATGGTCCCTGCTCCTGGCTCCTGGTTATTTTATAAGGGCAAAACCTTGCTGTGTGTATTGATCTCCTAAGCAATTTAACCCAGGGGACATCTAAAGACTGGCTTCTGCTGGCCATAACCCAAATGCCTGCTCATACAATGGAATATTCTAGAGTGAAAATGAACTACAGCTACATGTTATAACATGCATGAGTCCTTATAACATAATGCAGAGTGGAAAGAACAAGTTCCAGATCACTACCTACATGCATGATACTATTTTTATAACGTTCAAGAATAATTGAAACTAAATAGGCTGGGTGTGGTGGCTCATGCCTGTAATCTCAACGATTTGGGAGGCCAAGGCAGGAGGATCGCTTGAGCTGAGGAGTTCAAGACCAGCCTGGGCAACGTAGCGAGACCCCCATCTCTACAAAAAAAAAAAAAAAAAATTAGTTGAGCTTGAGTGCAGTGGTGCACACCTGTGGTCCCAGCTACTCGGGATGCTGAGGTGGAGGGATCACTTGAGCCCAGACAGGTCAAGGCTGCAGTGATCCTTGATTATACCACTGTCACTCCAGTCTGGGTGACAGAGCGAGATCTTGTCTCAAAAAAGCCCCAAAAGGGCCAGGTGTGGTAGCTCGCCTATAAGCCCAGCACTTTGGGAGGCCAAGATAGGTGGATTATTTAAACCCATGAGTTTGAGAGAAGCCTGGGCAAGATGACAAAGCCCTGTCTCTACAAAAAATACAAAAATTCGCTGGGTGTGGTGGTACAGACCTGTAGTTTCAGCTACCCAGGAGGCTGAAGTGAAAGGATCGCTTGAGCTCAGGATGGGGAGGTTGAAGTGAGCCGAGACTGTGCCAGGGAACTCCAGCCTTAAGGACAGTGTGAGATACTGTGTCAAAAACCACCAATAACAATAACAAACTAAATACAGCTAGAGCAATCAGATAAGAGAAAGAAATAAAGGGCATCCAAATTGGAAAGGATGTTTGCAGATGATATATTATATTTGGAAAAACCTAAAGACTCCACACACACACACACAAAACTATTAGAACTGATAAACAAAATCAGCAAACTTGCAGGATACAAAATCAATATACGAAAATCAGTAGCGCAGGCTGGGCGCGGTGGCTCATGCCTATAATCCCAGCACTTCGGGAGGCCGAGGTGGGCGGATCATCTGAGGTCAGGAGTTCAAGACCAGCCTGGACAACATGGCAAAACTCCAACTCTACTAAACATACAAAAATTAGCCAGGTGTGGTAGCACACACTTGTAGTCTCAGCTACTTGGGAGGCTGAGGCAGGAGAATTGCTTGAACCCAGGAGATGGAGGTTGCAGTGAGCCGAGATTGCACCACTGCACTCCAGCCTGGGCAACAGAGCAAGACTCTGTCTCAAAAAAAAAAAAAAAAAAAAAAAAGCCGGGTGTGGTGGCTAATGCCTGTAATCCCAGCACTTTGGGAGGCTGAGGCGGGCAGGTCACCTGAGGTCAGGAGTTCGAGACCAGCCTAACCAACTGGAGTAACACCGTCTCTACTAAAAATATAAAATTAGCTGGGTGTGGTGGCGCATGCCTGTAATCCCAGCTACTCGGGAGACTGATGCAGGAGAATCACTTGAACCTGGGAGGTGGAGGTTGCGGTGAGCCGAGATCGCACCATTGCCCTCCAGCCTGGGCAACAAGAACAAAACTCCGTCTCAAAACAAACAAACAAACAACAACAAAAAAAGTAGCATTTCTATATGCCAACAGTGAACAATCTGAAAAAGAAATTTAAAAGTAATCTCATTTATAATAGTCACAAATAAAATTAAATACCTAGGAATTAACCAAAGAAATGAAATATCTTTATCATAAAACACTGATGAAAGAAATTGAAGAGGACACCAAAAAATGGAAAGATATTTTATGTTCATGAATTGGAAGAATCAATATTGTTAAAATGTCCATACTACCCAAAGCGATCTACAGATTCGATGAAATCCTTATCAAAATACCAATGACATTCTTCACAGAAATAGAAAAAATAATCCTAAAATTTATATGGAACCACAAAAGACCCAAAATAGCCAGAGCTATCCTAAGCAGAAAGAACAAAACTGGAGAAATCACATTACCTGACTTCAAATTATACTACAGAGACAAACCTGCGCATTCTGCACACGTACCCCCAACTTAAAATAAAAGTTGGAAATTTTAAAAATATATATTATACGGCCAGGCGCGGTGGCTTACACCTGTAATCCCAGCACTTTGGGAAGGCAAGGCAGGTGGATCACCTGAGGTCAGGAGTTCAAGACAAGCCTGACCAACATGGCGAAACCCCATTTCTACTAAAAATACAAAAATTAGCCGGGCATGGTGGCAGGTGCCTGTAATCCCACCTACTTGGAAGGCTGAGGCAGAACTGCTTGAACCCGGGAGGTGGAGTTTGCAGTGAGTGGAGATTGCACCATTGCACTCCAGCCTGGACAACAGAGTGAGACTCCATCTCAAACAAAAAAAAAATTGGCAGGGTGCGGTGGCTCACACCTGTAATCCTACCACTTTGGGAGGCTGAGGCAGGAGGATCACCTGAGGTCAAGAGTTCGAGACCAGCCTGGCCAACATGGCGAAACCTGGTCTCTACTAAAAATACAAAAATTAGCTGGGCATGGTGGCGCATGCTTGTAATCCCAGCTACTCGGGAGGCTGAGGCAGGAGAATCACCTAAACCCAGGAGGTGGAGGTTGTAATGAGCCAAAACTGTGCCACTGCACTCCTGCCTGGGTGACAGAGTGAGACTCCATCTCAAATTAAAAAAAAGAAAAAAAAGAAAAAAATTATACTACAGAGTTATAGTAATCAAAACAGCATAATACTGGCATAAAAATAGACATATACTAGCCTGGCCAACATGGTGAAACCCCACCTCTACTAAAAATACCAAAATTAGCCAGACATGATAGTGTATGCCTATAATCCCAGCTACCCAGGAGAATGAGGCACGAGAATTGCTTTAATCCAGGAGGTTGCAGTGAGCTGAGATTGCACCACTGCTCTCTAGCCTGGGAGACAGAGTGAGACTCTGTCTCAAAAACATTTTAAAAAACTGGACACATAGACCAATGAACAGAATAGAGAACTCACAGAACTCAGAAACAAATCCAGACACCTGCAATGAACTCATTTTCAACAAAAGTGCCAAGAACATACACTGGGGAAAAGACAGTCTCTTCAATAAATGGTGCTGGGAAAACTGGATATCCATACACAAAAGAATGAAATTAGACCCCTATCTCTCACCACATACAAAAATCAAATCAAAATTGATTAAAGACTTAAATCTAAGACTTCAAACTATGAAACTACTACAAGAAAATTTTGGGGAAATTCTCCAGGACATTGGTCTGGGCAAAGATTTCTTGAGAATACCCCAAAGGCACAGGCAACCATAACAAAAATGGACAAATGGGATGACATCAAGTTAAAAAGCTTCTGCACATGGCTGGGCACAGTGGCTCACACCTGTAATCCCAGCACTTTGGGAGGCCAAGGCAGGCGGATCACCTGAGGTCAAGAGTTCAAGACCAGCCTGACCAACATGGAGAAACCCCATCTCTGCTAAAAATACAAAATTAGCTGGGCCTGGTGGCGCATGCCTGTAATCCCAGCTGTTTGGGAGGCTGAAGCAGGAGAATTGCTTGAACCTGGGAGGCAGAGGTTGCAGTGAGCCGAGATCACGCCATCACGCCATTGCACTCCAACCTGAGGAATAAGAGCGAAACTCCGTCTCAAAAAAAAACTTGTGCAGCCGGGCTTGGTGGCTCGCACCTGTAATCTCAGCACTTTAGGAGGCCAAGGTGAGAGGATCGTTTGATGTCAGGAGTTCGAGACCAACATGGTGAAACACTATCTCTACTACAAATACAAAAATTGGGCCGGGCGTGGTGGCTCACACCTGTAATCCCAGCACTTTGGGAGGCTGAGGCGGGCAGATCAGGAGGTCAAGAGATCAAGACCATCCTGGCTAACATGGTGAAACCCCATCTCTACTAAAAATACAAAAATTAGCTGGGCATGGTGGCATGCACCCGTAATCCCAGCTACTCAGAAGGCTGAGGCAGGAGAATCGCTTGAACCCAGGAGGTGGAGGTTGCAATGAGCCTAGATCGAGCCACTGCACTCCAGCCTGGGTGACAGAGTAAGACTCCATTTCAATTAAAAAAAAAAAAAAAAAAGCTTCTGCACAGCAAAGGAAATAATCAACAAAGTAACAAAGTGAAAAGACAACCCAGAGAATGGGAGAAAATATTTGCAAACTACCCACCTGACAAGGGATTAAAAACCAGAACATATAAGAAGCTCAAACACTAGGGAAAAAAATCCAATAATCTGATTAAAAATGGGCAAAAGATTTGAATAGGCATTTCTCAGGAGAAGACATACAAATGGCAAACAGACATATGAAAAGGTGCTCAACATCACTGATCATCAGAGAAATGCAGATCAAAACTATAATGCGATATCTTCTCACCCCAGTTAAAATGGCTTTTATCCAAAAGACAGGCAATAATGAATGCTGGTGAGGATGTGGAGAAAAGGGAAGGAACCCTCCTACGCTGTTGGTAGAAATGTAGATTAGTACAGCCACTATGGAGAACAGTTTGGAAGTTCCTCAAAAAACCAAAAATAGAACTATCATATGATCAAGCAATCCGACTGCTGGGTATATACCCCAAAGAAAGGAAATCAGTGTGTCGAAGAGATATCTGCACTTTCATGTTTGTTACAGCACTGTTCACAATAGCCAAGATTTGGAAGCAACCTAAGTGTCCATCGACAGATGAATGGATAAAGAAAATGTGGTACATATACACAATGGAGTACTATTCAGCCATAAAAAAAGAATGAGATCCTGTCATTTGCAACGACACGGATGGGATAGGAGGTCATTACGTTAAGTGAAATAAACGAGGCACAGAAAGACAAACATTGCATGTTCTCATTTATCTGGGAATTCTAAAAATCAAAACCATTGACCTCATGGACAGAGAGTAGAAGAATGGTAACCAGAGGCTGGGAAACGTAGTGGGACCCTGGTAGGGAAGAGAGGATGGTTGATGGGTACAAAAAAAAAAAAAAAATAGAAACAATGAACGTGACTATAGTCGACAATAATTTAAGTGTACATTTAAAAATAACTACAAGAGCATAATTGGATTGTTTGTAACACAAAGGATAAATGCTTCAAGAGATGTATACCCCATTCTTCATGATGTGATTATTACACATTGCATGCCTGTGTCAAAACATCTCCTGTACTCTATAAATATTTACACCTACTATGTACCCCAAAAATTAAAAATTAAAAAACAATTGGCTGGTCACAAGTGGCTCACACCTATAATCCCAGCATTTTGGGAGGCCAAGGCTGGTGGATCACTTGAGGTCAGGAGTTTGAGACCAGCCTGGCTAACGTGGTGAAACCACATCTCTACTAAAAATGCAAAAAATAGCAGGGCATTGTGGCGCGTGCTTATAATCCCAGCTACTCTGGAGGCTGAGGCAGGAGAATCACTTGAACCCAGGAGGCAGAAGTTGCAGTGAGCTGAGATTGCACCACTGCACTCCAGCCTGGCCGACAGAATGAGACTCCATCTAAAAATGAAATGAAATAAAATAAGACAAAATAAAAATACTAAATACTACATAATTTAGGGATACATACCTATAAAATAAAATTTTATTTTAAAATAAGAGAATGCTGCTATGCTGTTAGCCAGGTGCGGTGCCTCACATCTATAATCCCAACAATTTGGGAGGCCGAGGCGGGTGAATCACTTGAGCCCAGAAATTTGAGACCAGCCTGGGCAACATTGCAAAATCCTATTTCTATAAAAAATTTTAAAAGTTAGCCGGGCACAGTGGTCACGCCTGTAATCCCAGCACTTTGGGAGGCTGAGGTTGGAGGATTGCTTGAGGCCAGGAATTCAAGACCAACTTGGTCAACATAGTGAGACACCCATCTCTACAAAAAATTTAAAAATTAGTAAGGTGGGCCGGGCGCGGTGGCTCACGCCTGTAATCCCAGCACTTTGGGAGGCTAAGGTGGGCGGATCACGAGGTCAGAAGATCGAGACCATCCTGGCTAACATGGTGAAACCCTGTTAGAAATTTTCTAACCCTGTTAGAAAATTTTTTTGTAGAAAATACAAAAAAATTAGCCAGGTGTGGTGGTGGGCACCTGTAGTCCCAGCTACTCAGGAGGCTGAGGCAGAAGAATGGCATGAACCCAGGAGGTGGAGCTTGCAATGAGCCTCGATTGCGCCACTGCATTCCAGCCAGGGCAACAGAGCAAGACTCCATCTCAAAAAAAAAAAAAATTAGCAAGGTGTGGTGGCAACATGTCTGTGTCTCAGCTTCTTGGGAGGCTGAGGCAGGAGGATCACTTGAGCCCAGGAATTTGAGGCTGCAGTCAGCCTCGATTGTGCCACTGTACCCCAGCCTGGGTGACAAGCTCAAAGTAAATGAATAAATAGGCCAGGCGTGGTGGCTTATGCCTGTAATCCCAGCACTTTGGGAGGCTGAGGCGGGCAGATCACCTGAGGACAGGAGTTCAAGACCAGCCTGACCAACATGGTGAAACCCTGTCTCTACTAAACATACAAAAATTGTGGTGGCACATGCCTGTAATCTCAGCTACTTTGGAGACCAAGGCAGGAGAATCGCTTGAACCCAGGAAGAAGAGGGTGCAGTGAGCCAAGATCATGCCACTGCACTCCAGCCTGAGCAACAGAGTGCGACTCTGTCTCAAAATAAATAAATAAAATATAAAGTAAGAGAATGCCAAACACAAAATTTAGGACAGTGGGTTGTATCTGGGGGAGGTAAGAAATGGACTAAGAGAGGATCATATAGATAGATGGATGTCATTGTTAATATTCTGTTTCTTGAGCTGGGTGGTGGGTTCACTACCCAATATGATAAAATATAATAATAACGGGCCGGATGCGGTGGCTAACACCTGTAATCCCAGCACTTTGGGAGGCCGAGGCAGGTGGATCACCTGAGGTCAGGAGTTTGAGATCAGCCTGGCCAACATTGTGAAACCTGTCTCTACTAAAAATACGAAAAATTAGCTGGGCGTGGTGGCAGGCACCTGTAATCCCAGCTACTTGGGAGGCTGAGCCAGGAGAATTACTTGAACCTGGGAGGTGGAGGTTACAGTGAGCCGAGATCGCGCCATTGCATACCAGCCTGGGTGACAAGACTCCGATTATATATATATATAACAAAAGACCATTCTTGGACCAAGGATGAGAATATATGATGAGCCAAGGATTATGATGAATCCACTTCTGTACATCGGATGTCCTGTTACAATAAATAAAAATAAAGGCAGTCCTCTGGGCTTGCCCCTAGTTCTGCTTATTTTTGCACTTCCTCCCACAGCACTGCTGAGGGGACACTGCAACCTTGCTCTTGGCAATCGGGGTTAGTAGTGCAAGGCTGGGCAGGAAATGAACTGGGGGATGAGGCCATATCTTTTTTAACACTGTTCTTGATAGGTCTTTTGTGGTGAAGGTTTCCAAGAACCAGCACAGCAGTTGAAGGAGCTGAGCAACATTTACAAGAAATGTGCCCTTGCCCCACCCCAACCCCCCCGGGTCCCCTTTCTTCTCCCTTTTCAGCCTCCAACTCTTCCTCCCCAGCCAGGCCCAAGTGAAAGATAGTTTACAGGAGTTCATAATGACTATTTCCACAGAACAGAATGGCTTACCCAACTCTGGAGTCTGGGGAAGAACCGTTCTCACCTCCAGATCCTGGGCCCTGAAGGGACCTTGAGGTGGCTGATCCACACAAATGTTTGCAGTGAGCCAAGATCGCGGAGTCCAGATGACCATAGAACCACAGATGGCCTAGGTCCAAATTCTGACCTGACCACTACCTAATATGTGGCCTTTGACATGATACTTTACTGCTCTGCACGTGTTATCCCCATCTGTGAAATGGGGATACATAACTGCATCAAGCCGGGCTAGGCGGCATGTACCTGTACAGTCAGCTACTCAGGAGGCTGAGGCAGGAGAATTGCTTGAGGCCAAGATTTTGAGGCCAGCCTGGGCAACATAGAAAGACCCTCATCTCTAAAACAATAAAATAGACCGAGCGGAGTGGCTCATGCCTGTAATCCTAGCACTTTGGGAGGCCGAGACGGGTGGATCACCTGGGGTCAGGAGTTTGAGACCAGCCTGGCCAACATGGTGAAACCCAGTCTCTACTAAAAAAAAATACAAAAATTAGCTGGGCATGATGGCACATACCTGTAATCCCAGCTACTCAGAAGGCTGAGGCAGGAGAATCGCTTGAACCCAGGAGGCAGAGATTGCAGTGAGCCGAGATCGCACCATTGCACTCCAGCCTGGGCGATACAGCGAGACTCTGTCTCAAAAAAATAAAATAAAATAAAAATAAAAAATAAAATAAAATAAAACAAATAACAGTGTTTCCCCCTATACTCTCCAATAGTGTCATAGAGAGTTGTTGTAAGGATAAATAAGTTAATGCACGCAAAGCATGCAGAATAGTTCTGGGCACATAGTAGGTACTGCATGTTAGCTATTATCACTAAGGAACTACTACGTGCCTGGCACTAGGTTAAGAGTTATCAGGCCTGGCGTGGTGGCTCATGCCTGTAATCCCAGCACTTTGGGAGGCCGAGGCGGGCAGAACACGAGATCAAAAGATCGAGACCATCCTGGACGACATGGTGAAACTCCGTCTCTACTAAAAATACCAAAAAAATAAAAAAATTAGCCGGGCGTGGTGCCTGTAGTCCCAGCTACTTGGGAGGCTGAGGCAGGAGAATGGCATGAACCCAGGAGGCTGAACTTGCAGTGAGCCGAGATTGTGCCACTGCCCTCCAGCCTGGGTGACAGAGCAAGACTCCGTCTCAAAACAAAACAAAACAAAACAAAAACAAAAATTAGCCAGGCATGGTGGCAGGCGCCTGTAGTCCCAGCTACTTGGGAGGCTGAGGCAGGAGAATGTTTGAACCAGGAGGTGGAGGTTGCAGTGAGCCGAGATCATGCCACTGCACTCTAGACTGGGGACAGAGCGAGACTCCATCTCAAAAAAAAAAGAGTTATCAAAGATGTAGTTCAGACCAGGCACAATGGCTCATGCCTGTAACCCCAGCACTTTGGGAGGCAGTGGCAGGAGGATTACTTGAGCTCAGGAGGTTGAGGTTGCAGTGTGTCGTGATCGCACCACTGCACTCCAGCCTGGGCAACATTGCAAGACCCTGTCTCAAGACAAACAGACAAACAAAAAAACAAACTAGCTGGGCACAGTGGTGCCCACCTGTAGTCACAGCTACTCAGGAGGCTGAGGTGGGAGGATTGCTTAAGCCTGGAAAGTCAAGTCTGCAGTGAGCCCTGATCGAGCCACTGCACTCCAGCCTGGACAACAGAGCAAGACCCTGTCTCAAAAAAAACCCCAAAAAACGAGTCAATGGGACCATAATCTAGTGTAGAGATTAGCAAATTTCTCTGTAAAGGACAAGATAGTAAATGTTTTCAGCTTCGCCAGCCATACTGAGTGTCTTAACTACTCAACTCTGCCATCGTATCACAAATGCAGCCATAGACAATATGTAAATGGACAAGATTTATTTATGAACACAGACAAGTTGTATATGTGTGTACAAGTGTGTGTGTGTGTGTGTATATATATATATATATTTTTTTTTTTTTTTTTAAATGTAGTCTCGCTCTGTTGCCCAGGCTGGCATGCAATGGAGAAATCTTGGCTCACTGCAAACTCTACCTTGTGGGTTTAAACAGTTCTCCTGCCTCAGCCTCCCTGGTAGCTGGGATTACAGGTGTGCACCACCACACTGGGCTGATTTTTGTATTTTTTGTAGATACAGGGGTCTCACCATGTTGGCCAGGCTGGTCTCGAACTCCTGATCTCAGGTGATCCGCCCACCTAAGCCTCCCAAAGTGCTGGGATTACAGGTATGAGCCACCATACCTGGCCTCTTTTTTTTTTTTTTTTTCTTTTAGAGATAGAGTCTTGCTCTGTCAACCAGGCTGGAGTGCTGGAGCGCAGTAGTGCGATTATAACTCACTGCAACCTCAAACTCCTGGGCTCACGTGATCCTCCTGTCTCAGCCTCCCAAGTAGCTAGGCCATCATGCCTGACTAATTTTTATTTATTTTTTGTAGAGTTGGAAGTCTTACTAGGTTGCCCAAGCTGGTCAGGAACTCTTGGCCTCAAGCAATCCTCCCACCTCGGCCTCCCAAAGTGCTGGGATTATAGGCATGAGCCAGTATACCCAGCCAATTATTATATAATTTTTACATATCACCACATATTATTCTTCATTTGATTGATTTTCAACTATTTAAAAATGTAAAATCTAGTCTTAGCTTGAAAGCCATACAAAAACACTATAGGGACCAGTTCAGGCAGCAGGCCATAGTTTGCTGATTCCTGGTCTAGTGGGGGAAAAACATTTAGCATACCCAGATTTCTCTGCTGCATCTGCATGTTTGGTGCCTATTTTACAGGGAAACAGGCTGAGGCTCCATCCATCAAAATCCAGGTGAAATGCCACCTCCTCTTTGAAGCCTTCACAGATCACCTCAGCCAAGGGCAGTAATAACTCCATCTGCTGCCTCCTACATGATAAGCACAAATATATTCATCACTTTTAAAAGCTTATCATAGGCTGGGCATGATATTCCACACCTGTAATCACAGCACTTTGGGAGGCCAAGGAGGGAGGATCACTTGAGGCCAGGAATTAAAGATTAGCCTGAGCAACATAGTGAGACCCTGTCTCAATTAAAAGAAAAAGTTAAAGGCTGAGCACAGTGGCTCATGCCTGTAATCCCAGCACTTTGGGAGGCCGAGGTGGACGGATCACCTGAGGTCAGGAGTTTGACACCAGCCTGGCCAAGAAGATGAAACCCCATCTCTACTGAAAATACAAAAATTAGCCGAGCATCGCGGCAGGTCCCTGTAATCCCAGCTACTTGGGAGGCTGAGGCAGGGGAATCGCTTGAACCTGGGAGGCAGAGGTTGCCGTGAGCCAAGTTCACGCCTCTGCACTCCAGCCTGGGATACAGAGCAAAAATCTGTCTCTCAAATGAAAAAAAAAAAAAAATGGACCGGGTGCAGTGGCTCACACCTGTAATCCCAGCACTTTGGGAAGCCAAGGCAGATGGATCACTTGAGATCAGGAGTTCAAGACTAGACTGGCAAACGTGGTGAAACCCCATCTCTACTAACAATACAAAAAGTAGACAGGTGTGGTAGCACACGCTTGTAGTCTCAGCTATTTGGGAGGCTGAGGCACGAGAATCGCTTGAACCCAGGAAGTGGAGGTTGCAGTGAACTGAGATTACGCGACTGCACTCCAGTCTGGGTGGCAGACTGAGACCCTCTCTCAAAATAAATAAATTTTATATATATATATATATATATATTTTTTTTTTTTTTTTTTTGAGACAGAGTTTCGCTCTGTCGCCCAGACTGTACGTGATCGTGGCTCACTGCAGCCTCCACCTCCTGGGTTCAAGTGATTCTCCTGCCTCAGCCTCCTGAGTAGCTAGGACTATAGACATGGGCCACCACGCCCAGCTAATTTTGTATTTTTGGTAGAGACTGGGTTTCACCATGTTGGTCAGGCTGGTCTCGAACTCCTGACCTCAGATGATCTGCATGCCTCAGCCTCCTAAAGTGCTGGGATTATAGGCATGAGCCACCGCGCCCGGCTAAAATAAATAAATAAATTTTTAAAAAGAAAGAACAAAGAAAAAAAAATTTTTTTTTTGAGACAGAGTCTCACTCTGGCGCCCAGGCTGGAGTGCAGTGGCTAGCTATCTCAGCTCACTGCAACCTCCGCCTCCTGGGTTCAAGCGATTCTCTTGCCTCAGCCTCCTGGGTAGCTGGGACTATGGGCACGTGCCACCACGCGTGGCTAAGTTTTTGTATTTTTAGTAGAGATGGGGTTTCACTGTGTTAGCCAGGATGGTGTCGATCTCCTGACCTTGTGATCCGCCCGCCTCAGCCTCCCAAAGTGCTGGGATTACAGGTGTGAGCCACCGCGCCCAGCCAGAAAAAAATTTTTAAAAATAAAGTTTATCATAAAACATTTAAAACAACCCAAAAGTTGAAAAGAATAATACAAACACCTTACTCCTACCATCTAGTTTATGGAATAAAGCATTGCCAAAATAGTTGAAGGTCTCTTTCTGCAAATCACAACCTCCCTCCCTTCTCCCCAAAGGTAATAACCACTTCCCTGACTCTGGGAATTTATTATCACCCTGTACTTTTTTGTTTGTTTGTTTGTTTGTTTGTTTTTTGAGACAGGGTCTCGCTCTTTCACCCAAGCTAGAATGTTGTGGTGCCATCTTGGTTCACTGCAGCCTCCATCTCCTGGACTCAATCGATCCTCCCACCTCAGCCTCCCAAGTAGCTGGGACTACAGCATGCACCACCACGTCTGGCTAATGCTTCTATTTTTTTGTAGAGATGGGGTTTTGTCATGTTGGCCAGGCTAGTCTCAAACTCCTGGGCTCAAGTGATCCTCCCTCCTTGGCTTCCCAAAGTGCTGGGATTATGGGTGTGAACTACCACACCCTACCCCACCCTGTACTTCTTTGTACTTTTACTACATATGTATGCATCCATAAGCGGGAGATAGTATTTTTTCCGTATGTAAGTATATCTGTTATTTAACCCAGTCTCCTAATAATCCAATCCAGGAGTATCTCTGTTTAGAGATTAGTTTTAGAGGGTGTAATAACTTGCCCAAGGTTTCTAGATAAGTAAGCTCAAGGTTGATTCCCAAGTCAATGCTTTTAACCATTGCTCTCTATATTCCTCTGGCCGTGACATTGATCCCCCGCGGACTTATTAGTTATCTGATTCCCTTTCCATGCTAGATGTCAAGCTGCCCCTGAGAAGAGACTAAATATGACCTTTCACCCTCCCCCTAAAACTCTTAATATCTTGCACCCAACAGGAGCACGATCTGTCTTTATTCAGAGATACTTTCTTCCATTCCCCCCGCAGCAGTCTCATTAGATGGGGAAACTGCCAGAAACTCACTTCGAGAAAGAGAAGGGTGGGGCCTTGCCTGATTTCGTTAATAGTTTGCGGCAACTTTTAATTATCCAAGTGTCAGCTTTACTGGAAAGGATGAAGCATGCAACCCTCAGGCTCCAAGATGTTGGTAGTGTGTGTATGTTGTGTGGGGGATGGGAGAGATTAGAGAAAAGGGGAACCTCAGAAAATCAGCCCCCCAGAACCAAGACATCCTTCCTTCCTCTTTATAGCCACATGGGGGCTGAGCTGAGGTATGGGATCTAGTCTAAGCTTAAGGGTAGACATACACCAGAACCCAATGAGGAGTGAGGGGTATTATGGTCTGCACCCTCCAGCAACCTGGAGGGTGTATATGGGCCAGTGTCCAAAGGGTGTGTGGATGCATTGAGGGTTGGGAGCATGATGACCCCCAGGAAGAGAGTATTATAACTGTGGATATTTATAAAGAAACAAGAAACCAACATTTACCAATACTTAATATATGAATTGACAATGGCACTCCAGTGTGCTTTCAAAATATCAGGATGTATTCAGGCCACACGTACAAAGTGGATTCATGGGTCTTGCCATCCAGTTTAACTAAACTCACACAAAATGGACAAAGGGCCTATTAAACAGAGCCCTGCAAAGAAACCATGGACTAAAAATACTAATTATTCAAGAATAAGCAGTAAGAAAATTGCAGAGCTAACATTTCACCTACTCCCAATATTAGCCCTTTGTCAAACACATCAGAGGGGGAAACCTTAAGTCAAACTCACATTTCTACCCATCCACTAGTGTGTGTGTGTGTGTGTGTGTGTGTGTGTTTTAAGTGGGGTTACCTGTTGCCCAGGCTGGAGTGCAATAGCGTGATCATAACTCACTGCAACCTTGGAGCTCCTGGGTTCAAGCGATCCTCCTGCCTCAGCCTCCTGCATAGCTAGGACTACAGGTGTATGCCACCACGCTCAGCTAATTTTTACTTATTTTTTGTAGACCGGGTCTTATCTGGTCACTTTAGTGTCACCACAGTGTTCTATTATTTTTTCTATGCTGCATAATAAATTATACTATTGTTAAAGACTAGGCCAGGCACGGTGGCCCATGCCTGTAATCCCAGCACTTTGGGAGGCCAAGGCAGGCAGATCATTTGAAGTCAGGAGTTCCAGACCGGCCTGGCCAACATGGCGAGACCCCGTTATCTACTAATACAAAATTAGCTGGCGTGGTGGCGAATGCCTGTAATCCCAACTTCTCGGGAGGCTGAGACAGGATAATCACTTAAAACCCGGGAGGCGGAGCTTGCAATGAGCCTAGATTGTGCCACTGCACCCCAGCCTGGGCGACAGAGCAAGACTCCATCTCAAAAAAAAAAAAAAAAAAAAAAAAGGCTGCGGAGCACGATGGCTCACATCTGTAATCCTAGCACTTTGGGTGGCTGAAGCAGGTGGATCACAAGGTCAAGGAGCTCGAGACCAGCCTGGCCAACATGGTAAAACCCTGTCTCTACTAAAATACAAAAATTAGCCGGGCATGGCAGCGGGCGCCTGTAATCCCAGCTACTCAGGAGGCTGAGGCAGAATTGCTTGAACCCGGGAAGTGAAAGTTGCAGTGAGCCGAGATCGTGCCACTGGCAGTGGCCAGCTGGTCCAGCCTGGGCGACAGAAACTCAGTCTCAAAAAAAAAAACAAAAAAACTAAACCTCACACTAAAGGTGAAGGAAACTTGAATCAGGAACCAAGAGTAATATAGGCAATAGTTTTTCAATAAACTTAACATGTACCAAGGGGACATGCTCAAAATGTTTTACTATCAGTGGGAGACAACTGATAAAAGCTTCAATGGTTAGTTTGGTAATAGGTATGTATTTGTTATCTCTAGATCAGCCCTGTCCAATAGAACTTTCTGCAATGATGTTTTATATGAGGTGGCCACTACCCATAAATGGCTATTGAACACTTGAAAATTGTCACATCTATCCTATTTGCATAGCTTTAAAATTTTAATTTGGAAAAGGTTATTTTACTAGGCCCCCCATGCCAGATATTGCCCAAATCTTGACAATACTGGTCCTACCCCTTGACCATACATTCGTTTCGGGAAAGTGACTATCCCAGAAATCCTAATGTTGAAAGAAGCCCGATTTAGGCTGAAAATCCCTTTCTCCTCCTACAATTCTTTGGCACTTACCAAATGCTCAATAAATGCAGGTTAGCAATGCCTCTGCACAGACAACGATTAGAAGAAGCCACGAGTTAAGACAAAAGGTTTTTATTCAAAAAACGCCAAGTATAAAAAAAAAAAATAAGATCTCTTTTATTCCCCTGTACAGTATTTCACTCAGATAAAACCAGCAGGCTACCTGCTGCTCAAAACACAGCCCCAGAGAGGATCTGGAAGGCACACCATCCAGAACTGCTTTTCATTAATTATCCTATATACACAGTCAGCAATGCCCCTCCCCACCACCCACGGAGCCAGGACCCACCTGGGGAAGTAGGTGAGGGGCCCCACAGAAGTCAGGGAGCTGCAGCACTGTCCCGCCTGAGTCCCGTCACCCCACAAACAGAGCAAGCGTCGCAGCCCTCCCCCAAAAGGTCCCCGAGTCAGAGGAGGAAAGGAGGAAAGAAAACTAGGGCAGCAGCTATGGAAGCTTGGAACAGGAAGGGAACCAAATAAATAAATAAATAAATACATAAGGTTGACCTCCAGGTTAGAATGCGCATCTTTCAAAACAAGAAACAAAAACAGGTAAAATAACTTAAAGGCAAAATTTCTTAAAAATTAGATCAACTACAATCTTTTTGTATACTACCATGCCAACTATACACACATTTACAGCTTTTCTGTCGATTGCATTGTTTGTGCATTTTGTGTGTGTGTGAGGTCTCGGCTTTGAAACAGTTAAGTAAAAACCAAAAAGGAAGACCAGTTCACTCGGAGTTTTACTAAAGGAGGCAGAAAAAAGGGCAGGTGGCTCAGCGTTTGGCCCTGTAGCCTCTTCCATGGCACCTTTCATATGAAAGAGAGGGTGAGGGAGGACAGGAGAGAAAAATAGGGAACCAAACCCAGGCAGATTTTTGGAGAAGCAGCAGGTAAAAGAGGCAAGTTCAAGTATTTCTCCCAGCACAGCCGGAGTCCCCACAGAAGGCACTCAGAAAGAGTCGGAAGAGGTGACAGGGACTTAAAATGGTGCTAGTCCTATCCCATCCCAACCTGTTTCCCCCCTACGTGACCCATCGCGGCATTCAGCAGAACTCGTGATGAAGGAAACAGTTCCATGGCAGGGTTCTGACCCACCCCCACCCCCCACCCCCGGGATATTTCAGAGTCCAGCAATGCTGGACACCTATGAGAAAGAGAGAGTATCTATGGGAGGAGTTGAGGCCTAGGACCCCTGGAGAGTCTCTCTTCCCCACTGTTGGGAGGCAGCCTCCAGAGGCCTAGGATCTGGAATGAGTTGTAAATGTTGTTCCTGTATCAAGCACTGTCCTGCTTGGCGAGAAGTGTCACTGGTACTCGGGAAGCTGGAGACAGAAGTTTCCCCTCCCTTGGGCATCTGACAGAGAGGGGAGGACCTGCCAGAAAGGCTGCTATTTGCTGGGCCCCGGCGACAGGCTGTGGAGGTGGATCTCAGCAGTTTCCTGGGGCAGGAGAACATCTTGCATCCATGGATGGTTCTGGATTTCTTCGAAGGTTGGCCTATCTGATGGTCTCAGGGCCAAGCACCATCTAATGAGATGCTGACATTCTGCAGAAAGGAGGATAGACAGAGGTTATGAATGACTCAACTTGTTTTTACACTGCAAAGGTCTTCCCCATTTGCTTCTCGGAGGCCCACAAGTCTGGGGTCCCAGGGAGGCCAAGCACTTTCTAGAACACTGTGCTGGGTACCCTTCAATGGGAAGGTATTGACTAATATCTGGGTCCTCCAGTCTGCTTTCAGCTAAAAACTGACTCCCCTCTTAAACCTGTGGTTTTCAAACTTCAATAGTGGGGACCTTTCCCACAACACCCACTCACCAGAAATAGGAAGGATGATGACAAGGGATTTTGATGAGACACCACTGAGCATGATGAGATGATTCAATTCACCTACCAACTTACAAACAGGAACACCACCCACAATGAGGTCACTGGTACCAAAATATTTGGAGCTGCTGCCTTAAAGGAGATGCTAAAAGAGCTTTTAACTTTTTACTCTCTGGCAAAACAGCCAGGAGTTATCAGGTTTGTGTTGGTACCTTTAACTTTTTGGGCAAGCCAGATTGTCTTTTCTTCTTAATATGCTCACACATGCTCTTCCTCTGACCTCCCAAGGAAAGCTCAAGTGCAAACTACGTGATTTATGAGGCCAGCTCAAGTGTAAATCACTCACCTACAATTCTAAGCCAAGGGTCACGGAATCTACTGGAGAGTAAAGCTCTCCAGAATTTCAAAGACTGTCCCATGAAGACTAATAGCCCATGAAGACCAATAACCCCATGGCCAGGGGTTTCCATCAGTTACCTGAAGAGACCCTCTGCCTGAAGAAAACCTGGCCCCTGATGATCTCTTCATCATGCTCGAAAGGAATATCTCCACACACCATATCATATAGCAAGATCCCCAGGGACCAGACTGCCGCCGACCTGCCATGGTAGCGATGGTAGCGGATCCACTCTGGAGGGCTATACACTCGGGTCCCTGGGAGCCAAAGGAATAGAAGAGAAAACACACTTTTAGCAAAAAGAAGCGCAAAGAAACTAGGCGGTATATATAACTCTTTCTTTTTTAAAAAAAAAAGTCCCTTCTCTCAGGAGCTGGGTGAACTCCATTTTTCCCCTGGGCTAAGGAGAGTGGAGGCGCAGCTTATGGCATCTCTCCAACCCAAAGCATTACCCACCTCTCTGCTAGCCCAAATCATAAACTGAAATTCTTTATAAACTGCTCCAAGAAACAAACACAGCTGGCCGCAGACCCAAAACTTGAGGCCCTGTGAGGCAGGACCGCCTGCGGAAGGATGAAGGGATGCATGTCTGCACAACCAAGAAAGGTATCTCATAGACCATCCTTAAACTGCATTCACCACTGCCCAGGAGCCCGGGTGAGATTCTCACGGCCGACAGGATCCAAGCAAGGATGCTTGCACAACATCCTAAGGCAGGGTGCCCTTTGGGAGGCCTTCCTCCCCACCCGATGCGCGCAGGAGCAAACACCCACACCCTTTCCTCCCTAGACTGGAAAGGTAGACAGAGCTGCAGGGTTGGTTTCAGACCACGTGATTCCTGTTTACAAACTTTGGGTAGTAAAAGAAAAAGGAGGGGCCATGCCGCTGGTGCTCACCAGGGGGCAGCAAAGACTTGAAAGAAAAAACATGGGAGGACCCGGCCAGCCATTAACTGTTAAATACAAAAAATGCAGCCCAACCCAGCGTCCTCCAAGGGCAAATAAACATAAACCACAAGCCCGAGTCACAAGTTTTGAAAGGCTGTCGTTTGTTAAGTTAAGCCGCTCAGATGATGACCCACCCTCCGCAGCTTTGATCTTAGGCTCTCCATTCCTTCTTTTCTGAAAGAACCCGCTCCAAGCCCCTCCCTAGGATAGGTTTTCATCCTCTCTGCGGAGACACCCAACTAATTTTCAAACCAGCGACAGATCTTATTTCACAACATTCATTCCTGACTCTCTCACCCCATAACACTAAAAAAAAAAAAAAAAAAAAAAAAGCCACCAGTAATAGTATAGTTCCTATTCCTTAACCTTCCCTAGATCAGAAAGGAGGAAATAACTGCAGCTCTAAAACTACCATACAGAAAACTAACTCCCTTATAAAACAAAACAAAAATTACAAAACCGGCATCAATTTCCACCTCTTCCCCCGCCCCCATCCTTTTACTGGCGGGGAAACTGGGTCAGACTTAGAAAAATCTGGGCTACCGCCGGTTGCCCACAACCTCTTATTCATCGGGAAAGCCTGGAACTAACTGAATTCCACTTGGAGAATAAAATCATGCCAGAAACATTACAGGTTCAGCTGGCTGAAAATCCCCGGCTTTACTACGCTGGGAGGCTCTCCTGCGTCCCACCCCGGCTAGCATCGAGCCAGGCGGCCCAATGACCTTTACAAAAGGCTGGCGCGGGAGACTGGCCGAGGCCTCCGGGCTGGGCCGGGCCGGGCCGGGCCGGGCCGGGCCGAGTCACCTGGGCAGCTCCCTCCCGGGCCTGGCTCACCATCGAAGTCCGTGTAGACGGTGTCCTTGAGCAGCGCCCCCGACCCGAAGTCGATGAGCTTGAGCTCGCCGCGATTGAGGTCGATAAGGATGTTTTCGTCCTTGATGTCGCGGTGGAGCACCCCGCAGTTGTGGCAGTGCCGCACGGCCTCCAGCACCTGCCAGAAGAAGCTGCGGGCCAGCTCCTCTTGCAAGGCCCCCCTTTCCGTGATAAAGTCGAAGAGATCTTGCACCGGCTCGGGCCTCTCCAGGATCAGGACGAAACTGTCGGGCCTCTCGAACCAGTCCAGGAGCCTAATGACGCCGGAGAAACCCGAGCTCACCTTCTTCAGCAGGACCACTTCCATGGGCACTCGAGTGCCATTAGGCTGCAGGGGCGAGGGGGCCGCATTAGGGCGGGAGTCGGGGGCGCCCCTCACCCTACCCACTCATCCTGGGGGTCGCTCCTGCAGGGCACTCACCAGCTCTCCCCAATCGGAAATCCGGTCCTTCTCCACGTGTTTGATGGCCACCTGGAAGCCCCAGAGTCTCCGTCAGGTCCCCTCGTCCGGGCTAAAGCACGCCCGTGCGCCCCCCGCCCGGCGCGCCCTCCCCACCGCAGGGCGCCCACTCACCGGCAAGTTGTCGGAGACGCGGATGCCTGAGTAGACCGAGCCGAAGCCGCCGCTGCCCAGTAGCGGGCCCACCTGGTACTGCGACTCCAGGGGCTCCTTCTCCTTGCCTAGGAAAGGGGGAGGCACGGGTACTCAGTGCCGGCCCGCGAGCCGCCAGCTCCCCACCCAGGAGATCCCGCCGCCGCCCCGCATCCCCGGGCCGGAGGCGGGGGGGTGCTCTCACCGGGCGCCAGCTTGGTGGCGTGCAGGTCGTTGCAGGGCGCGGCGCGCAGGTGGGCAAGCGAGTTGATTTTGGACAAGAGCATCCCAACCTCCAGGATGTCGGCGCAGGGACGGTGCCCAGAGGAGCTGCAGCAGGAGCCGGAGCCGGGGCTGTGCCGAAGGCTATGCCTGGGGCTGTGGCTGTGGCTGCGGGTGGCGTTGCGGCTGTGGCTGCGGCTGGCGCGGAAGGCCGAGGGCGAGTCGGAGGACAACTGAGGGCGCTGCCGGGACTGGCGGCGGGAGGGCGCGCCAGCGGGGTCGGGCAGCGCTGAGAGCTGCGGGGTGAGCAGCTAGTGGGGCTCGTGCGGCAGCGCAGCGGGGCAGGAGGCTAGTGGCTGCTGCTGCTGCTGCTGCTGCCGGTCCCGCCGCCGCCGCTGCCACCGACTCCTTTCGGGCCTCCTCAGCCACCGCGGCCGCTGCAGCAGACGCCCGGCTCGCTCCGCAGCCAGGAGTAAAGGGGAGGAGCGCGCCGGCGGGGAGGGCGCGCGGGGAGGGCGCGGCGGGCGGGGACGGGGCGGGGCCTCTCCGGGAGGCCAAGGCGGGGAGCAGGGCTGCCGGGCCGGCCGAGGGAGGAGAGGGGGTGGGGAAGCGGCGGGACTGGGCGACTCCCCTCGGCCCCCGCCCCGCGCGCTCCGTGGCCGCGCCCCGTTCCCGCCCCCACCAGCGCATCTCCAGCCAACCAGAGGCCGATTGATCTGCATAACTCGGCGCGCCCCGCCCCCGCCCCGCCCCGCTCTCGCGGTCAGAATGGTCTCTACGCCGCCACGACGTGGCGGGAAGGAAAAGGCGCCAAAATGGAGGGGGAGGGGCGCGGGGCGTGAGGGGAGGCGGGAGCTGGGTGTAGGGCCGCGAGGGAGGAAGGATGGGGAGGGGCGTATCGATTCAAACCCAAACAATAACAAAGCCATCAAAGGCCGCCCGAGGCCGGCTCTGCGGCTCTCCGTTTCGCTGCGGTTTTTGGGTCAAGGGCTCGAGCCGGAGCATAACAAGTTGCGCGGAGACGACGGGCGTTGGTGTGTCAGGCGGGGAGGCCGGCGCGCCGGGTGTCGGACTGTGTGTGGGGTTGCCGACGAGGGTGGTCTTTCTGTGTGACTCAGACCCGAGACCTCCAAGTCGGCTGGGGCGGGCTGACGTCGCGCTGTAGGCTGGGGGCGGATTCTGGGGGTTTGTGTGTTGGGGGGCGCGTCGGGGGCGAAGGATCCGCAGGACATGAGTCACGGAGGGAGTGGAGGAGTCAGGCCTGGAACAGAACTGGAGGCGGGAGCCCCGCTCCTGCGGGAAAGGGATGCAGCCCTCTGTCGTTCCGGCCGGCTAAAAGCTCAGCCGCGGGATTCCCATTTTAGAAATGCAAAAGCACCAGCGAATCCTGATTCCTGGGAAGGGATGTGTGTCAAAGGGCTGGGTAAAGAGGAAATCACGAAGCAAACGTTAGTGTTGTGATGCCAGATGCTGCCTCAGCCCCTTCTGTGAGGGCGGAAAATTCCTCATCTAAAACGAGGGTGGGAGGGTGCGCTTGATTTAACCAGTTTTCACGTTGTAGTCACCTTTTCATCAGCCTGTTATTACCAGGCAGGCAATACCAGCAATTATTGGCCAACCCCAAGTCTTGTCTCAGAGGAAACCCCCCACCCTCTGCCTCCCTTGGAAATAACCCGGAACACTGACCAATTCCACTTGCATCCTTTGTCCTTTTAAACTTCATGTAGAGTTGATAACGACGTGTGAAATCAGTAAATTAAAATACTATATAATCCATAAATTGAATTGTCAGTGGCCTAAGTAATTGAAAGCTAACTACATTCTATTTTAGTTTTTTGAAGTGCCTGCCATTTAAAGGAAAAATCAGGATCCCTATAGCTGTCATTAGTGAATTTAAATGTTTCCTTTAAAAGTTTTCTACAGTGTCTGCTTTATAAAAGTGCCCAGATCCTCCACAACTTTTATGAATTTATCCTACAAAATATTACATATTTTCCTTTTGTTTGTGTACTGTGGCCAAACTCATTCATTTTTTATAACTAGGAGAAAACCCAAGGGAACAAGAATTACTCCCTTTTTGCAGATAGGAAAATGAAACATAAGTAGGATGGCACAGGGTCATACAGCAGCTAAGAGAGGAGATGAAATGACCCAAATTCAACTCCTGAGTATTCAAAGCTTTCCGCTTATCAGGGTCTAAAACTGTCCTTGGCACCGAACAAGACATCATTAAACATATGTGATTCCCACTTCCATCCCTTCTACCCTCCCTTTCCTTTCTCAAACCCTCAAATGTAGTCAAACAGAACTATTCCCACTTGTTCCCACTCACCTAGCACTTGACAGACCCTTTGCCTTTGCAGAAGCAATCAACCTGTCCTGGGAGAGCCCTCTCTACCTCTCCACTTTTATTCAAAGCCTTTCCACTCTTTAGGAAACAACTGTAGTTCTACCACAGATTGATGAACAAACTCAGAGCATTGGTTCACTGTCCACTAATCTGACAGTTGGGATTTGTTTTTTTAAATCCTTTTTGTTCATTCACTTTTCCATTATACTTTGTCTTCCTATTCCTTGAATGCACACTTTTTTTTTTTTTTTTTTGAGACGGAATCTCGCCCTGTTACCCAGGCTGGAGTGCAATGGCGCTATCTCGGCTCACTGCAACCTCCACCTCCCGGGTTCAAACGATTGGTTCTCCTGCCTCAGCCTCCCAAGTAGCTGGGATTACAAGCGCCCACCGCCATGCCCAGCTAATTTTTGTATTTTTAGTAGAGCCGGAGTTTCACCATGTTGGCCATGCTGGTCTCGAACTCCTGACCTTATGATCCGCCTGCCTCGGCCTCCCAAAGTGCTGGGATTACAGGTGTGAACCACCACGCCCAGCCTCCTTGGATTACAGGTGTGAGCCACCACGCCCAGCCTCCCTGAATGCATACTTTATCCAACATTTGTTGATAAAAGAGAAGACTATAATGGATCCTAACAAAAAGGCCATAATTAAAGTCAATTTATACCAAATTTAAGTGAATTAAGTGGACTTCGGGAACATAAAAGTTGGGAGCAAGGGCTTTAAACTAAGTTAGCCTCGTTTCAATTCCGGGATCTGGCAGCTACTAGTTAGGCATTGGTCAAGTTACTTAACCTTATTAAGCTTTAGACAGAATGGAGATAATAACAGCACCTACCTCACAGGGTTGTTGTAAGGAGCAAATACAACTCTTGTTTGTAAAGCATATAACCCAGTACAGAGTAAACTTCTAATAAATATTAGCAATGATGATGGCAATAATGTTGATCGTGGTTATAATGATGATGTTTTTTCAAATGGCCTTTTTTTTTTTTTTTTTTTGAGATGGAGTCTTGCTCTGTCACCCAGGCTGGAGTACAGTGGCACAATCTCGGCTCACAGCACGCTCTGCCTCCCAGGTTCACGCCATTCGTGAGGCCTCAGCCTCCCGAGTAGCTGGGACTACAGGCGCCTGCCACCACGCCTGGCTGATTTTTTATATTTTTAGTAGAGACGGGGTTTCACCGTGTTAGCCAGGGTGGTCTCGATCTCCAGACCTTGTGATCCACCCGCCTCAGCCTCCCAGAGTGCTGGGATTACAGGCGTGAGCCACCGCGCCCAGCCCAAATGGTCTTATACCTTGAAGGTACCAAAGGTAAAATACTGGATTAATAGTTCGATTTTTAACCATTTGGGGAGAGATGTGATTTAAAATAGTTGTTTCTAGTAGATCTTTTAGGTCTTTTAGAAAAAAAAATGTATCAACTTCAACCTTTTTCACTTTTTCTAGGTCTTTGAAGGACTAAATATTTAATTAGTTAGAGCTAAAGTGATTAACATTTAATATATCTACTTTATATAGTGGGGGCTTCACAGCTGGAAGTTACAAAACATGGACCTTGCTTGGCAAACAGCTGTGATTTACTTAAAACTGCTTTAAAAGATAATTAGTAAACATTCAGATGTGTTGTGGGTCAAAAGTTACTCCTCGAGAGTAGGGAACTTGATGTTTTGATTCATCGAAATATAGTCTTAATAAAATTAGCACTATTTGTGCTATCTCAAAGAATCTAACAAAGAATCAGAAAAATCACCCTAATAATTAAATGACAAGTGCTTTTGGAAAGATAAAAGGCCATAATTATGCTAACAGTTCTCTGGGAAGAGGAGCATTTATTAATATTAATTTGAACAATATCCAAATTAATCCTTAGGTGGTTTTCATATTCTGCCTGATATGGGTTTAATCAAGTCATTGTCAAAGGAATGACTTCATCCAGGGACTATATGCTTATGCAAAAAGAGAAAAAAAAAAAAGCAATGACTTCAGCAATTTCTGTAGTCACGAAATTTTTTTAAAAAACAAGTTTAGAAGAAAGTTTGAAAGTGATATCAGTACACAATTTTTTAAAGTGTCTGTAAGTCTAGTCAATGCATTTGTATAACTAGGATTGTATAACTAAGACTCTATACGCTATTTCTAATTAATCAGGTAGAGACATTGAATCTGCATCACTCATTTATCTCCTAAAAAAAATTTACTCAGCTTTTTATTTATTTTATTTAGCTTATTTGTTTTTGAGACGGAGTCCCACTCTCACCCAGGCTGGAGTGCAGTGGCATGATCTCGGGTCACTGCAGCCTCCCCATCCCGGGTTCAAGCGATTCTCCTGCCTCAGCCTCCCAAGTAGCTGGGATTACAGGCGCCCGCCACGACACCCGACTAATTTTTGTATTTTTAGTAGAGACGGGGTTTCATCAGGTTGGCCAGGCTGGTCTCAAACTCCTGACCTCAAGTGATCCTCCCGCCTCAGCCTCCCAAAGTGCTGGGATTACAGTCACGAGCCACCGCGCCCGGCCAGACAGGAAACATTCTAAATTTAAAAAGACCAGGCATGGTGGCTTACGCCTGTAATCCCAGCACTTTGGGAGGCCAAGGCAGGCGGACTGCTTGAGCTCAAGAGAGCAGCCTGGGCAACATAGGGAAACCCTGTCTTTACAAAACAAAAACTGAATATTTCTTTTTTTGTTTTAGTTTTTATTTATTTATTTTTGAGACAAAGTCTCACTCTGGTCGCCCAGGCTCCGGAGTGCAGTGGCACAATGGATCACGGCGCACTGCAGCCTAGACCTCCTGCGCTCAAGCGATCCGGCTGCCTGAGCCTCCCACCTAGCTGGAATTACAGGGGTGAGCCACCACGCCGGGTTAATTTTCACTTTTTCTTTTTTTTTTTTTTTTTTTTTTGTGACGGAGTCTCGCTCTGCTACCCAGGCTGGAATGCAGTGGAGTGATCTCGGCTCACTGCAAGCGCCGCCTCCTGGGTTCACGGCATTCTCCTGCCTCAGCCGCCCGAGTAGCTGGGACTACAGGCGCCCACCACCACGCCCAGCTAAGTTTTTGTATTTTTAGTAGAGACAGGGTTTCACCGTGTTAGCCAGGATGGTCTCCATCTCCTGACCTCGTGATCTGCCCGCCTCGGCCTCCCAAAGTGCTGGGATTACAGGCCTGAGCCACCGCGCCTGGCCGATAATTTTCACATTTTTTGTAGAGATGAGGTTTACCATTTTGCCAAGGCTGGTCCCAAACTCCTGGGTTCAAGTGATCCATCAGTCTTGGCCTCCCAAAATGCGTTTCTTTGTTGTTGTTGTTTGAGATGGAGTCTTGCTCTGTCTACCAGGCTGGAGTGCAGTGGCGCAATCTTGGCTCACTGCAACCTCTGCCTCCCGGGTGCAAGCCATTCTCCCTGCCTTAGCCTCCAGACTAGCTGGGATTACTGGAGCCTGCCGCCACACCCGGCTAATTTTTGTATTTTTAGTATAGATGGGTTTTCACCATGTTGGTCGGGCTGCCCTCAAACTCCTGACCTCAGGTGATTCACCCGCCTAGGCCTCCAAAGTGCTGAGATTACAGAGATTACAGGCGTGAACCCCCGCGCCCGGCCGAAAATGCTGGTATTACAGGCATAAGCCACTAAACCCAGCTGAAAACCTTTTTAAATTGAAATCATTGTGATAGTGGGAGACACTTAGGAAATCCACCATGTCCCAATTTCAGAATGATCAAGGAATCTATGTAGTCACTAGAACTAGTTCTTGTCCTTTTTTTTTTTTTTTTCTGAGACAGAGTCTCACCCTATCGCCCAAGCTGGAGTGCAGTGGTGCGATCTCGGCTCACTGCAACGTCCACCTCCTGGGTTCAAGCAATTCTCCTGCCTCAGCCTCCCAAGTAGCTGGGACTACAGGCGCGTGTCACCAAGCCCAGCTAATTTTTTGTATTTTTAGTAGAGACAGGGTTTCACCGTGTTAGCCAGGATGGTGTCGAGCTCCTGACCTCGTGATCCGTCCGCCTTGGCCTCCCAAAGTGCTGGGATCACAGGCGTGAGGCACCATGCCCAGCTAGTTCTTGTCCTTGATAAGGATATGATATTTATTTCATTTTTTTTTTTTAAGACGGAGTCTCACTCTATCGCCAGGCTGGAGTGCGGTTGTGCGATCTCAGCTCACTGCAACCTCTGGCCCCTGGGCTCAAGGGATTTTCCTGCCTCAGCCTCCGGAGTAGCTGGGACTGCAGGCACGCGCCACCACGCCCAGCTAATTTTTGTATTTTTAGTAGAGACGGGGTTTCACCATGTTGGCCAGGATGGTCTCGATCTCTTGACCTCGTGATCCGCTTGCCTCGGCCTCCCAAAGTTCTGGGATCACAGGCATGAGCCACTGCGCCTGGCCTATTTCAGTTTTATAAATCTATTTTAGCCAGCAAGGTTGGGAAAAGAAAGGGTTATTTTATAATAAAGTATATTTAAATTAATTACCAATTCATTTGTTTTTTGTTTTTCAGAAGAAATTAACCTAGATTTATTTTTGGAATTTTGCACATTAGATACTGACAATTTGAGTAAAAATAATATTTACTGAAGGCATTATACACAAAGATTTTATAGTTCCTGAGTATTGCTGGATAATGAATATAAAAAGGAGTAGCTTAGAACATATAAAGGCTACAGGAAGCCTGGAGACTGTTATAAAATACCTTATTAGAAGACTAGGAAAATGTATGCCTCAGAGCAGAACGACCAGGCAGACACATGAACAAAAACGCTGCATGTCTAACTAATAAAGGGCCATCGTGTCTGTGCGTGTGTGTGTGTGTGTGTGTGTGTTTGTGTGTGTGAGAGAGAGGGAGAGAGAATGTCTTCTCTCTAGGAGCTGGTGAGGGGATTGTCTACCATCTTTTAAAAGTAAAATAAAATTGCTGATGTAAGACTTTGGAAAAGCCACAAAGTTCATCAAGGTAAAATAAAAAAAGTGCAAAAAAGATTTCATGGAACATCCTTGTAAGCACTACAAAGAAAATGATGAAAACATTTCTTTATTGTGTATCTAATTTGTCAACTAATAGTATATAGTCTTATTTTTCTGTATTTGTCTCATTTCTACAACTAGATTATAAATATATTGAAGGCAGAAACCATCATCCTTTAATTGAACATAAAGGCTAAGAAATGAAAATCATTGGCAGGAGGGGCAAAAGAGATACGGTACTAAAAGCCAATATTGAGCATCAATGATGTGCTAGGCATTGTTCTATTTATATCCTCATATAAATCCTATGAGGTGGGCATTTTTACTATATTCATTGGTTTACAGATAAATAAACAGGAACAGAGATAAGTAATTTACCCGAGGCTACACTGTTAAGTGGCAGAGCAATCTCCTACCCACCATGCCATTCTGCTTTTCCAAGGAACACAAAATGAATTTAAGAGATTTAACGGCCGGGCACAGTGGCGCATGACTGTAATCCCAGCACTTTGGGAGGCTGAGGCTGGTGGATCACTTGAGCCCAGGAGTTAAAGACCAGGTGGGTCAATATGGTGAAACCCCGTCTCTACAAAAAATACAAAAATTAGCTGGATGTGATGGCATATGCCTGTAGTCCCAGCTGTGCTCGGGAGGCTGAGCTGGGAGGATCTGCTTGAGCCCAGGTAGCAGAGGTTGCTGTGAGCCTTAATCATGCCACTACACTCCAACCGGGGCGACAGAGTCAGACCCTGTCTCTAACATACAAACCAAAAAAGAGATTTAACAAGGTCTTCTGTGATTAAGTTCTGATAGCATCATCCACAAAGTCAAGGTTCAGAGGAGGCTGAAGAGGTCAGGGGAGGCTCCATGGAGCATGTAGATCTTAACTCAGGTCTTAATGAGTAAAATATGAGTAGGTAGGAAGAAGAGAGAGAACAGGGTGAGTAAAGTCAAGAAGTGAAGCAAAAGATGCTTTGTGTTGTTTTTTTGTATTCCCCAATACGCATGAAATGAATGAATGAAAGTTTCTTTTTCTTTTTTTTTTTTTTTTGAGACGGAGTCTCGCTCTGTCACCCAGGCTGGAGTGCAGTGGCACGATCTCGGCTCACTGCAACCTCTGCCTCATGGGTTCAAGCGATTCTTCTGCTTCAGCCTCCCGAGTAGCTGGGATTACGGGTGTGCACCACCACACCCAGCTAATTGTTGTATTTTTGGTAGAGACACGTTTTCACCATCTTGGCCAGGCTGGTCTTGAACTCCTCACTTTGTGATCCACCCACCTCAGCCTCCCAAAATGCTGGGATTACAGGCGTGAGCCACCGCTCCCGGCCTCAAAAGTTTTTTAAATCAAAAGCAAGAAGCCAGAGAGAATCAGTAGGAGCTCCTGATGTCATGTTGCAAAAGATGACAGAGATTTTATTTCAGTCTTTTTTTTTTTTTTTTTGAGACAGAGTCTCCCTCTGTTGCCCAGGCTGGAGTGCAGTGGCGCGATCACGGCTCACCACAACCTCCACCTCTCAGGTTCAAGCGATTCTCCTGCCTCAGCCTCCCCAGTTGCTGGGACTACAGGCCCACACCACCATGCCCAGCTACTTTTTATGATTTTAGTAGAGACAGGGTTTCACTATGTTGGCCAGGCTGATCTCGAACTCCTGACCTCGTGATCTGCCCACCTCGGCCTCCAAAAGTGCTGGGATTACAGGCGTCAGCCACTGCGCCTGGCTATTTCAGTCTACTGAAGAAGAAACTAGGAAGATTCTCTATTCAAATAATCCTTTGAAGCTTATAGTTTAGGAATATTTGCTTATATCGTGGTTAATACACAGAGTGTTCCAAGTTCCAAATGATAAAAAAGACATGTAGTAACATTATTGGACGAAATCTACTCAATAATTTGGAGAAACTTACATTTTCAACATATACTTCCTCTTTTCCAACTCTGTTTTACTTCTCTTTTTAGGTGGTATGCTGCTAAAACAAACATGACAGCTCACCACAGCCAGAACTAGAACAACTATACTACAGATACAGTGCTGTTTTTTATGGCCTTCAGTGTATTACTTTGTCAGAGATTCTTTGCATGCCTAAATACAATCTTGCTCACTCTGGAGAACTAGGGAGCTGTGCTGTTCCCTTTATAGAAATGGTGTCACTTTTCCCTGGATAGGTTAAGCTTGCTTCTGTGTTCAGTGATGCTACTTTATTAGAGAGACACCCACTCACTAGATGAGAAAGTCAGACTTGGCAGTCATCGGGGTTTTATCTGAAGTTACTCTTGTAAATGGGAGTTATGTTGGCAAATAGTTGGTCCTCTGATGCAGGGCTTAAAGACAACACAGATTACATTCTTTAACCCAAATTGCACACATATCCCCAAATTCTGTCTGTCCTTTCAGACCAACTGAAGGCCATTTGGACTTCTTACAGCTTTCCCTGACCACTCCAGCCAATAGTTTTTAAACTCACAGCAGTTACTTGTAATACTAATCTGATACGATCATATTCTTTTGTTATCTAAGTAGTTACTGTCATTATAGCATCATTTTAAGGAGCAGCAAGCATTAATTTAATACCCACTTTGAAAGGACCCATGTTTCCCCAATGAGACCATCAGCTCTTCAAGTGCGGAGATCATATGTAAAAAAAAAATTTTTTTTTCAGACAGAGTCTTACTCTGTCGCCCAGGCTGGAGTGCAATGGCATGATCTTGGCTCACTGCAACCCCCGCCTCCCTGGTTCAAGCAATTCTTCTGCCTCAGCCTCCAGAGTAGCTGAGATTACAGGCGCATACCACCACACCTGGCTAATTGTTGTATTTTCAGTAGAGACAGGGTTTCACCATGTTGGCCAGGCTGGTCTCGAATGCCTGACTTCAAGTGATCCACTTGCTTCGGCCTTCCAAAGTGCCGGGATTACAGGCGTGAGCCACCGTGCCTGGCCGTAAAAAAAATTTTTTTTAAAAGAGACGAGTTGGCCAGGCATGGTGGCTCATGCCTGTAATCCCAGCACTTTGGGAGGCCGAGGCGGGCAGATCATCTGAGGTCGGGAGTTCGAGACCAGCCTGACCAATGTGGAGAAACCCCGTGTCTACTAAAAATACAAAATTAGCCGGGCGTGGTGATGCATGCCTGTAATCCTAGCTACTCAGGAGGCTGAGGCAGGAGAATCGCTTGAACCCAGGAGGTGGAGGTTGCAGTGAGCCGAGATTGCACCATTGCACTCCAGCCTGGGCAACAAGAGCGAAACTCTGTCTCAAAAAAAAAAAAAAAAAAAGAGAGACAGGGATCTCAGCCTGGCACGGTGGCTCATGCCTGTAATCCCAGCACTTTGGGAGGCTGAGGTGGGTGGATCATGAGGTCAGGAGACCGAGACCATCCTGGCCAACATGGTGAAACCCTGTCTCTGCTAAAAAATACAAAAATTGGGTAGGAAGAATCAATATCGTGAAAATGGCCATACTGCCCAAGGTAATTTATAGATTCAATGCCATCCCCATCAAGCTACCAATGACTTTCTTCACAGAATTGGAAAAAACTACCTTAAAGTTCATATGAAACCAAAAAAGAGCCCGCATCACCAAGTCAATCCTAAGCCAAAAGAACAAAGCTGGAGGCATCACGCTACCTGACTTCAAACTATACTACAAGGCTACAGTAACCAAAACAGCATGGTACTGGTACCAAAACAGAGATATAGATCAATGGAACAGAACAGAGCCCTCAGAAATAATGCCGCATATCTACAACTATCTGATCTTTGACAAACCTGAGAAAAACAAGCAATGGGGAAAGGATTCCCTATTTAATAAATGGTGCTGGGAAAACTGGCTAGCCATATGTAGAAAGCTGAAACTGGATCCCTTCCTTACACCTTATACAAAAATTAATTCAAGATGGATTAAAGACTTAAACCTTAGACCTAAAACCATAAAAACCCTAGAAGAAAACCTAGGCATTACCATTCAGGACATAGGCATGGGCGAGGACTTCATGTCTAAAACACCAAAAGCAATGGCAACAAAAGCCAAAATTGACAAATGGGATCTAATTAAACTAAAGAGCTTCTGCACAGCAAAAGAAACTACCATCAGAGTGAACAGGCAACCTACAAAATGGGAGAAAATTTTTGCAACCTACTCATCTGACAAAGGGCTAATATCCAGAATCTACAATGAACTCAAACAAATTTTCAAGAAAAAAACAACCCCATCAAAAAGCGGGTGAAGGATATGAACAGACACTTCTCAAAAGAAGACATTTATGCAGCCAAAAGACACATGAAAAAATGCTCATCATCACTGGCCATCAGAGAAATGCAAATCAAAACCACAATGAGATACCATCTCATACCAGTTAGAATGGCAATCATTAAAAAGTCAGGAAACAACAGGTGCTGGAGAGGATGTGGAGAAATAGGAACACTTTTACACTGTTGGTGGGACTGTAAACTAGTTCAAGCATTGTGGAAGTCAGTGTGGCGATTCCTCAGGGATCTAGAACTAGAAATACCATTTGACCCAGCCATCCCATTACTGGGTATATACCCAAAGGACTATAAATCATGCTGCTATAAAGACACATGCACACGTGTGTTTATTGCAGCACTATTCACAATAGCAAAGACTTGGAACCAACCCAAATGTCCAACAATGATAGACTGGATTAAGAAAATGTGGCACATATACACCATGGAATACTATGCAGCCATAAAAAATGATGAGTTCATGTCCTTTGTAGGGACATGGATGAAATTGGAAATCATCATTCTCAGTAAACTATTGCAAGGACAAAAAACCAAACACCGCATGTTTTCACTCATAGATGGGAATTGAACAAGGAGAACACATGGACACAGGAAGGAGAACATCACACTCTGGGGACTGTTGTGGGGTTGGGGAAGGGGGGAGGGGTAGCATTAGGAGATATACCTAATGCTAAATGGTGAGTTAATGGGTGCAGCACACCAGCATGGCACATGTATACATATGTAACTAACCTGCACATTGTGCACATGTACCCTAAAACTTAAAGTATAATAATAATAAAAAATAAAATAAAAATAAATAAATAAAAAATTAACTGGGCATGGTGGCATGCACCTGTAGTCCCAGCTACTCGGGAGGCTGAGGCAGGAGAATGGCTCGAACCCGGGAGGTGGAGGTTGCAGTGAGCCGAGATCGCGCCGCTGCACTCCAGCCTGGCAACACAGCGAGACTCCATCTCAAAAAAAAAAAAAAAAAAAAGAGACAGGGGTCTCACTATATTGTCTAGGCTAGCCTTGAACTCCTGGGCTCAGTGATCCTCCCGCCTCAGCCTCCCAAGTAGCTTGGACTACAGAGGCATGCCATGGTGTCTAGCTTGTATTGCACATTTTTAAAGACCACATAGTTCCCTTTGAGAGGTGCTAAAGATACCTTTTAAAAGAGAATTGAATTAAACCCCAAAGAGAACACATCTAAGAGACTGAACTTCCCCTGCCTCAATCTTGCCCCTGCCACTTTTATTTATTTATTTATTTTTTGAGATGGAGTCTCACTCTGTCTCCCAGGATGAAGTGCGGTGGCACGATCTGGGCTCACTGCAACCTCCGCCTCTGGGTTCAAGCAATTCTCCTGCCTCAGTCTCCTGAGTAGCTGGAATTACAAGCACCGGCCACTATGCCTGGCTAATTTTTGTATTTTTTAGTAGAGATTGGGTTTCACCATGTTGGCCAGGATGGTCTTGAACTCCTGACCTCAGGTGATCCGCCCACCTCTGCCTCCCAAAGAGCTGGGATTATAAGCGTGAGCCACCGCACCGGGCCCACTTTTATTGTATATTATAATGAAAAGATGGATAGCTGTTTGCTCTTTTAAAAATACAGACTTCATAGCCAGGCATAGTGGCTCATGACTTAATCCCAGCACTTTGGGAGGCCGAGGTGGGTGGATCACAAGGTCAGCAGTTTGAGACCAGTCTGACCAACATGGTGAAACCCTATCTCTACTAAAAATACAAAAAAATTAGCTGCGTGTGGTGGTGGGTGCCTGTAACCCCAGCGACTTGGGAGGCTGAGGCAGGAGAATCGCTTGAAACCGGAAGGCAGAGGTTGCAGTGAGCTGAGATTGCACCACTGCACTCTAGCCTGGGCAGTAAGAGCAAAACTCCATCTCAAAAAAAATAAAAAATAAAAATAAAAATATAGACTTCACCAGGTATGGTGGCTCATGCCTGTAATCCCAACACTTTGAGAGGCCAAGGTGGGAGGACTGGTTGAGACCAGGAGTTCAGGAGCAGCCTGGGCAGCATAGTAAGACCCCATCTCTACAAAAAAATTTAAAAATTAGCTAGGCATGGTGGCACTTGTCTTTAGTCCCAGCTACTCAGGAGATTGAGGTGGGAGGATTACTTGAGCCCAGAAGGTCGAAGCTGCAGTAAACTATGATCATGCCAGTGCATTCCAACCTAGGTGATGGAGCAAGACCCTGTCTCAAAAAGTATATATAAAATAAAAAATAGCCAGGCATGGTGGCTCACGCCTGTAATCCCAGCACTTTGGGAGGCCAAGGCGGGCGGATCACGAGGTCAGGAGATTGAGACCATCCTGGCTAACACGGTGAAATCCCGTCTCTACTAAAAATACAAACAAACAAAAAAAATTAGCTGAGTGTGGTGGCGGGCGCCTGTAGTCCCAGCTACTGGGGAGGCTGAGGCAGGTGAATGGCGTGAGCCCGGGAGGCAGAGCTTGCAGTGAGCCGAGATTGCACCACTGCACTCCAGCCTGGGGCTCCCTCCGTCTCAAAAAAATAAAATAAAATAAAATAAATAAAAAATATAGAGAGAGACTTCAAAGAAAATGTTTACCTCTTTCAGAAAAGCACTTCTATAAATTAAGATTGCCAGATTCCTAAGTCAAAGACCTAGAGAAATAGATACGGTCTAATTTGTAGAGATAATATATAATATTAACTGAGCAATTACTATGTGCTAAGAACTATTCTAACTAATCACTTTATGGGGCATATATATGGCACATACACATTTGTACATGCTATTTATATCTGTATGACTTTTTTTCTTTAATTATCTTAATTATTATTTTACCCAAGAAGGTAAATAACTTGCCCAAGGTCTATGGATCAGACAGACACAAGCCCTAATCCGGGGACAATGTATGGGGTAGCTCTTTGTGTGTTAGAGTTCACACTCAGAGCATGGAGGGCTCTGAGCCAGATTAAATACAATCAGGATGTAAGGTAATGAATGGAAAGACAATAGAGTTCATGGATAATTTCCTTCAATATGTGTGCAAAAGAAATGAATGGTGATTGGAACAATGTTAAAAGTTGACCATGTAGGTGAGTACTGTCAAAGAAGAATGGCTGCTAAAAATGAGAGCTTTTAGTGGCCAGGCATATGGGGTAAGGGTTAGCCTTAGCTTAAAGGGAAACTACAATCTTTATAGCAGTAAGATAAGAATCTTTTTTTTTTTTTTCTTGAGTTGGAGTCTCACTCTGTCGCCCAGGCTGGAGTGCAGTGGCGCAATCTTGGCTCACTGCAACCTCTGCCTCCCGGGTTCAAGCTATTCTCCTGCCTCAGCCTCCTGAGTAGCTGACATTACAGGCACCTGCCACCACGCCCAGCTAATTTTTGTATTTTTAGTAGAGATGGGGTTTCACCATGTTGGTCAGGCTGGTCTCCAACTCCTGACTTCGTGATCCGCCCGCCTCGGCCTCCCAGGGTGTTGGGATTACAGGCGTGAGCCACTTCACCCGGCCGATAAGAATCTTTTGTATCTTGCAGTGATACTGACTGATTTGGTCAATTAATTAATAAACATTTACTGAACAGCTACTATGTTTAAAGTACTGTGCTAAATACATGGAGTTATATACAGAGGCAAAAGATTTGGTCCTAATTCCTGCTTAAGGAATCACATATAAGCCAGGCATAGTGGCTCACACTTGTAATCCCAGCACTTTGGGAGGCCGAGGCAGGAGGAATGCTGAACCCAGGAGTTTGAGACCAGCCTGGGCAAGAGTGAGACCCTGTATCTACCTAAAATTTGTGTGTGGAGTTGGTGTGTGGGTATGTGTGTTGTTTTTTTGAGACAGTCTCACTCTGTCGCCCAGGCTGGAGTGCAGTGGCACAACCTCGGCTCATTGCAGTCTCAACCTCTTGGGCACGAGTGATCCTCTCACCTCAGCCTTCCAAGTAGCTGGGACTACAGGCACATGCCACAATGACCAGCTAATTTTTATATTTTTTGTAGAGACAGAGTTTTGCCATGTGGCCCAGGCTGGTCTCTAATTCCTGATCTCAAGTGATCCACCAGCCTCAGCTTCCCAAAGTACTGCGATTACAGGCCTGAACCAACACATCCAGCCCCCAAAATTTTTTAAAAATTAGCAGGGCATAGTAGCATGCGACTGTGGTCCCAGCCACTCAGGAGGCTGAGGTGAGAGGATTGCTTGAGGTTGCAGTGAGCTATGATCACACCACTGCACTCCAGCCTGGGCAACAGAGTGAGAACCTGTCTCAAAAACATTTTTAAATATAATTTGAGACGGGGGTCTTGTTCTGTTGCCCAGGCCAGTCTCAAAATCCTGGCCTCAAGCAATCGTCCCACCTTGGCCTCCCAAAGTGCTAGAACTACAGGTGCAAACCACCTTGACTGTCCTAATCTCTATTTTACAGATGACCAAAACCAAATCTCAGAGACAGGAAGTAATTTGCCAAAGTTCTCACAGCATTTGCAGAACAAGGATAGTGAACTCAGACTTTATTGCTACCCTAGGCTCTTATAGAGATATAATTAGTAATGAAAGGTAGTATTTGCCAAGTGGCAAATTAATGGCATAGGCAAGGCATATTTTTTGCTGTAATATGTTTACAAGTTTAAGGTCTAAATGCTAACTAGAACTTTTCCTGGGGAATTTTCAGGTGCAAAGGGACTTTCCCAGTTGTCTCCTCAACTGCTTTAGCATGAAAACAGAAAATGGTCTCGTCTCCGTGCACCTGTGCCACCTCAATCATACACATCACACGTGCTCTTGATATGTCTAGCTCAGTAGTTCTGAAAGTGTGTGGTCTTCGGACCAGCAGCACCTGGAAACTGTCAGAAATGCAAATTTTCGGGCCCACTGCCTGCCCACTGAATCAGAAACTCTGGGGGTAGAGCCCAGCGATCTGTGTTTTAATAAGCACTCCAGGTGACTTCAGTGTACCTTGGGGTTTCAGAACCCATGGTCTGTCTCATGGCTCTCCAGAGAGTTTGTGAACTCCTTGAAGGCAGGGCCTGTGTCCTTGCAGTTTTTGTTTCCCTAGAATCAAGCCTTGAACACAGTGGATGTTAATAAATATTTCTAAAACTGAACCACAGGAGTGAATATGGTTCGGCAGATAACCAACATCCCATTATCCAACTCTTTTCATATGATGATTAATACTTTTAGGTTTACTTTATGTAATGGATTGAATTGTGTCCCCCAAAATTCATGTAAAAGTCCTAACTCCCTAGTACCTCAGAATATAACTGTATTTGGAGATAGGGCCTTTAAGAAGTAATTAGGGTAAAATGAGGTCATATGTGTAGACCCTAATGCAATATGACTGGTATCCTTATAAGAAGAGATGAGGCTGGGTGTGGTGGATTATGCCTGTAATCCCAGCACTTTGGGAGGCCAAGGCGGGCGGATCACGTGAGGACAGGGGTTCGAGACCAGCCTGGCCAACATGGTAAAAGCTCATCTTTACTAAAAATACAAAAAAAATTAGCTGGATGTGGTGGCGGGCGCCTATAATCCCAGCTACTTAGGAGGCTGAGGCAGGAGAATCGCTTGAACCCAGGAGGTAGAGGTTGCAGTGAGCCGAGATCACACCACTGCACTCCAGCCTGGGCAACAGAGCAAGACTATCTAAAAAAAAAAAGAAAAGAAAAGAAAATACAGAGAGGACAAGGCATGAGGATTGCTTGAGGCCAGGAGTTCAAGACCATCCCAGGGAACATAGTGAGACCCTGGTCTCTACCAAAAAATAGATATTTTTAAAAATAACCAGGCATGGTGGTATGCACCTGTAGTCCCAGCTACTCAGGGGGCTGAAGTGGGAGGATTGCTTGAGCCTAGGAGTTCGAGGCTGTAGTGAGTCATGATTGTACCACCGCACTCCAGCCTGGGCTAGAGTAAGACCCTGTCTCAAACAACAATAACAAAGGGGAAAAAAAGAGAAAATACAGGGAGGAGAAGACAGCCATCTGCAGTCAAATGCTCTACCCCTGAGAAGACAGCTGTCTACAAGCCCAGGAGAGAGCCTTCAAAAGAAACTGACCCTACAGACGTCAGGACCTTGGACTTCTAATCTCCAGAATTGTATCAAAATTTAATTTCTGTTGTTTAAGGCATCCAGATTGTGTTGTCCTTTGTTATGCCAGCCCTAGCAGACTAATACACTTTATGAAAAATTTTACACCAGGCACAGTGGCTCACACCTGTAATCCCAGCACTTTGGGAGGCCAAGACAGGTAGATCACTTGAGCCCAGGAGTTCAAGGCCAGGCTGGGCAACATGGTAAAACCCTGTCTCTACAAAAAAATACAAAAATTAGCCAGGCTGGTGGCACATACCTATAGTCCTGGCTACTCTGGAAGCTGAGGAGGGAGGATCACTTGAGCCCAGGAGGTGGAATTTGCAGTGAGCTGAGATTGTGCCACTGTACTCCAGCATGGACAACAGAGCAACATTCTCTGTTTTTCACTTTTTTTTTTTTTTTTTTTTTTTGAGACAGATTCTCAGTCTGTCGCCCAAGCTGGGGTGTGGTGGCATGCGATCACAGCTCACTGCAGCCTCCACCTCCCCAGGCTTAAGTGATCCTCCTGCCTCAGCCTTCTGAGTAGCAGGGGCTCCTGGCATGTGCCACCATGCCTGGCTAATTTTTGTATTTTTTGTAGAGATGGGGTTTCACCATGTTTCCCAGGCTGATCTCAAACTCCTGAGTTCAAGTGACCGCCTGCCTCGGCCTCTCAAAGTGCTGGGGTTACAGGCATGAGTCACTGTGCCTGGCTAAGACTCTGTCAAAAAAAAAAAAAAAAAGAAAGAAAGAGAGCGAGAGAGGAAGAAAAAAGAAAGAAAGGAAGAGAAAGAAAGAAAAGAAAAGGAAGGAAAGAGAAGGAAGGAAGGAAAGAGAAAGAAGGAAGGAAGGAAAGAGAAGGAAGGAAGGAAAGGGAAGGAAGGAAAGAAAGAAGGAAGGAAGGAGCGAGCCAGCTACTTGGGAGGCTGAAGCAGGAGAATCTCTTGAACCTGGGAGGCGGAGGTTGCAGTGAACCAAGATCACGCCATTGCACTCCAGCGTGGGCAACAAGAGCAAACTCCATCTCAAGAAAAAAGAAAGATTTTACAAAAATACTGACTCTGAAATCCAAGAACTCCCATCCAAGTCCAGTCTATGACAAGAAAATCTTATTTTTGGGTGAGTCTTAATAGTCTTTAGATATTAGCTATTAAAGTGTTCAAGAAGTTACTCTCTTTTGTTTTTTTTGAGACAGAGTTTCACTCTTGTTGCCCAGGCTGGAGTGCAATGGTGCAATTTCAGTTCACTGCAACCTCCGCCTCCCGGGTTCAAGCGATTCTCCTGCCTCAGCCTCCCGAGTAGCTGGGATTACAGGTGCCCGCCATGACGCCCAGCGCATTTTTTGTATTTTTAGTAGAGACAGGGTTTCATCATGTTGGCCAGGCTGGTCTCAAACTTTTGACCTCAGGTGATCCACCCGCCTCGGCCTCCCAAAGTGCTGGGATTACAGGCGTGAGCCACCGCACTGGGCCAGAAATTACTCTTTCATGCTCAGCTTGAGTACAGGTTTTGGAGTCAGACAGAGGTGGATTTCAATCCTGACTTGGCCACTTAGGAGTTGTGTAATTTTAAATTCTAAAGACTCAGTTTCCTCATCTGTAATTTGAGGCTAATAATAGCTCTCTCCTAGATATAGCTCAATAATTGGCAATTATATCATAGGCACTCAGTATGGGGTGATTTAAAAACGATAATTAACTAAATTACTTATATTGGTCCTCTCTGGGAGATGGGATTACTGTGAAATTTTACTGTAATATTTGAATCAGTTCAACACACATATAGTACTATGATGACTTTTTAAAAGACCATACAAAATGGCAATATTTTTCAAGGCAAAAAAAATTGAAGACTCAAGGATAATATAAATCAGAATAAGAATGTCAGAGGCCAGCCAGGCACAGTGGCTCATGCCTGTAATCCCTGCACTTTGGGAGGCTGAAGCAGGTGAATCACCTGAGGTCAGGAGTTCAAGATCAGCTTGGCCAACACGGTGAAACCCCGTCTCTACTAAAAATACAAAAAATTAGCTGTTGCATGGTGGCACATGCCTGTAATCCCAGCTACTCAGGAGACTGAGGCAGGAGGATCATTTGAACCTGGGAGGCTGAGGTTGCAGTGAGCCGAGATTGCACCACTGCACTCCAGCCTGGGCAACAAGAGCAAAACTCGTCTCAAAAAAAAAAGAATGTCAGGGGCCAAGCCCAGTGGCTCATGCCTGTAATCCCAAAACTCTGGGAGGCCAAGACAGGCAGATCACTTGAGGCCAGGAGTTCGAGACCAGCCTGGCCAACATGGCGAAACCGTCTCTACAAAAAATACAAAAATTAGCCGAGCATGGTGGCACACACCTATAGTCTTGGCTACTCGGGAGGCTGAGGTGGGAGGATTGCTTGAGGCTTGGAGGTTGAGGCTGCGGTGACCCAAGATTGCACCACTGCACTCCAGCCTGGGTGACAGAGCAAGACCCTATCTCAAAACAAAAAAAAGAATGTCAGAAATGTAATAGAAAGATATGACACTGGCCAGGAGCAGTGGCTCATGCTTCTAATCCCAGTACTTTGGGAGTCTTAGGTGGGTGGATCACTTGAGGTCAGAAGTTTGAGACTAGCCTGACTAATACCGCGAAAACCTGTCTCTTTAAAAAAATAATCATAATAATACAAAAATTAATCGAGCGTGGTGGCATGCACCTGTAATCCCAGCTACTTGGGAGGCTGAGGTAGGGAGAATCTGGGAGGCAGGAGTGAGCTGAGATTGCGCCACTGCACTCCAGCCTGGGTGACAGAGTGAGGCTCCGTCAGAAAGAAAAAGAAAGAAAGAAAGAGAGAAAGAGAGAAGGAGAGAGGGAGAGAGAGAGGCAGAGAGGGGGAGAGAGAGAGAGAGAGAGAGAAGAAGGGAAAGGGAAGGGAAGGGAAAGGGAAGGATTGGCTGGGCGCGTGGCTCTCACCTGTAATCCCAGCACTTTGGTAAACTGAGGTGGGCGGATCATCTGAGGTCAGGAGTTTGAGACCAGCCTGGCCAACATGGTGAAACCCCATCTGTACTAAAAATACAAAAATTAGCCGGGCGTGGTGGCAGGCGCCTGTAATCCCAGCTACTCGGGAGGCTGAGGCAGGAGAATTGCTTGAACCCGGGAGGCGGAGGTTGCAGTGATCCGTGATAGCGCCATTGCACTCCAGCTTGGGGGACAAGAGCGAGACTTCATCTCAAAAAAAAAAAAAAAAGAAAAAAAGAGAAAAAGAAAAAAAAAAGAAAGAAAGAACAACCAAGAATAATTGAATTATCTCAAACTGATGAGTATAAGTAGGGATTACTGGCCGGGTGCCATGGCTCATGCCTGTGATCCCAGCACTTTCAGAGGCAGAGGCATGTGGATTGCTTGAACCCAGGTGAAACTCCATCTCTACAAAAAATATAAAAATTAGCTGGGCATGGAAGTGCATGCTTGTGGTCCTAGTTATTTGGGAGGTTGAGGCGGGAGAATGACCTGAGCTGGGGAAGCTGAGGCTGCAGTGAGCTGTGATCGTGTCACTGCACTCCAGCCTGGGTGACAGAGGAGACCCTGTCTCAAAAAAACAACCACAAAAAAGTAGAGAGTATTGATTTTGTCTTTGTATCCCCAGATCCTAATATGGCACCTGGCATTTACTATAAGTTCAACAGCTTTTGGCTGAATGAAAGAATGAGTGGCCTTCTACAAAGATGATTATTTTAATTATACAAAGACATTTCCACCCAACTATACTTACACAGGATCAGTGGCTCTGTAGCATTTTGACGTTGTGCAATCAAAACTTTAATTTTAACCTGGAAATTCCACTTTGGGGAAATAACCTAATAAAATAACCCCAAAGGAAAAAGAGTGTTGTGGTTTTTTGTTTGCTCGTTTGTTTTTAAAGAGTCTTTACTGTGGTGATATTCAAACCAGAGAAATTCTGGGATTGTCTTTAGAGCCTCCCCAACCCACATTCTACATCTCCCCTCCGGAGTTTTGACCAGACCTTCCCAGCTGCCCTCAAACTGTTCTGACCATCCTTGCCACCCTTCACCTGACTGGCCCAGTACCCCATACTTCAGACCCTTTGGGATCAGCGTTCTCATTAAAACTTATTGTCTTGTGCCTGCATGTCTTTGGGACTCTACTCAGCCAACTAATCTGATAAATTAATTTAAACTGGGATGCTAATGAGTGATAATGGCTGAATATGAGTCTACTCATGGATAACAATTGCATTTCAGCAGCACCTTACTCTGAGACATAAGTCATACATTTCAGGCATGTGTCAGGGCCATTGGGAAAGATATTTTAAGAAGGGGGATTTCCTCAAACCCCTCAAATTACACCATGTAGACAGCTGTCTATCCTGCATGATCTGGCCAACTTCTTGGCATCCAGTTATCAGCTCTCAGGGGATACTAGAGGAAACGGTTCTGTTCCTCTTCTTAATAGGGCTTGGAAGTAGTGACTAGACTATTTATATCACTTAAAGGAAAAAGGCATTTACTCTGGAACCCACCCAGAAAGCATACATTCCCTAGGCTTAGAGAAGACACTTCTCTACCTAGAATTGTAAGAACAGGGAACAATTCAAATCAGAAACTATTAATGCCCCTATGATTTGCTGCAAAATAAACTCTGAAAACAATACTAAAGTTTTCAGAGATTTAGGACCTTCTCTGGGAATGGCTGAGTGACTACAGCCTAGATCAATCAAAATGAGTGAGCTGGAACAGGCAAACACTAAGGGGGGACTGGTTAAAATAAGCTTCGCCTCCAGGCGCGGTGGCTCACACCTGTAATCCCAGCACTTTGGGAGGCCAAGGCGGGCGGATCACAAGGTCAGGAGTTTGAGACCAGTCTAGACAACATGGTAAAACCCCGTCTCTACTAAAAATACAAAAATTAGCCGGTCATAGTGGTGCGCATCTGTAATCCCAGCTACTCGGGAGGCTGAGGCACGAGAATCATGTGAACCCGGGAGGTGGAGGTTGCCGTGAGCTGAGATCACACCATTGCACTCCAGCCTGGGTAACAAGAGCAAGACTGCCTCAAAAATAATAATAATAAGCTTCACAAGTGAGAAGATCCTAGACATCAATATGAATTTATACAGATAGCACATGAGGGACTATTGAACCTGATCATAAAAATAGCTGCCTTTTGGCCGGGCATGGTGGCTCACACCTTAATCTCAGCACTTTGGGAGGCTGAGGCGGGCAGGTCACCTGAGGTTGGAAGTTCTAGACCAGCCTGACCAACATGGGGAAACCCCATCTCTACTAAAAATACAAAATTAGCTGGGCATGGTGGCGCATACCTATAATCCCAGCTACTCGGGAGGCTGAAGCAGGAGAATTGCTTGAACCCGGGAGGCGGAGGTTGCAGTGAGCCGAGATCACACTATTGCACTCCAGCCTGGGCGACAAGAGCGAAACTCCGTCTCAAAAAATAAATAAATAAATAAGCAATGAAACCCTTTAAATCTGATCTCCAGGATCAGGTAAGGCTTCAGAGCAGAGGCAGCCCGTGGGTCTTGAAACATGAAAATAAATGGAAGAATCAGCTAGTGGAAGGATAGGATGGGAAAACTCAAATTTCAGCAATAAGAAAAAGCATGTGCAAACATCCAGAGGCATGAATTTGCATGAACAGAAAAAAAAAGTCATGCTGTAGTAAGTAGGGTGCAAACATTTTTATTTATGTATTTATTTTTGAGACGGAGTTTCGCTCTTGTTTCCCAGACTGGAGTGCAATGGCGCAATCTCGGCTCACCGCAACCTCCGCCTTAAGCGATTCTCCTGCCTCAGCCTCCCGAGTAGCTGGGATTACAGGCATGTGCCACCACGCCCAGCTAATCCAAAAATTTTATAAGCACAAAATAGAGGAAAAGGTTGCATTATCATTGTGAAGTTAAAGACAAAATGGTTATTTTTCAGTAGGGTCTGTGCTATCAGGAAAAGCACACAAGGTAAAGATAGTGAAATTCATTATGTACACAACCAAGGCTCACTGAAGTGAGAAAGTCTGAATGATCATGAGACAGTCACTTCTCAGCTGCCCCACCTCCAACACTTTACCCCCATTTGAGAAGGGGAGTGGGAGCTTGATAGAGAACAAATTATCAGTTGCAGTTACATCTGAAATTCACATTATCACAGACTTTTACCTTGCTGCTGAGTATGGTCCCTGGAGTGAAAAGGGAGTGGAAAGAAATTCAACTGAACAAGTAGCCACAGGTGATCATGAAGAGCTGTGTATGCCTTTCTTTCTTTTTTTTCTTTCTTTTTTTTTTGAGATGCAATCTCACTCTGTCACCTAGGCTGGAGTGTGGAGTACAGTGGTGTAATCTTGGCTCATTGCAACCTCTGCCTCCCAGGTTCAAGTGATTCTCCTGCCTCAGCCTCCCAAGTAGCTGGGACTACAGGGATGTGCCACCACACTCTGCTACTTTTTGTATTTTTAGTAGAGATGGGGTTTCACCATGTTGGCCAGGGTGGCCTCGAACTCCTGATCTCAGGCGATCTGCCTGCCTCGGCCTCCCAAAGTGCTGGGATTACAGGTGTGTGCCACCGTGCCCAGCCTGTGGGTGCCTTTCTGAGGAGTATGAATTTTATCTGAAAAGTGGTAGAAGGCTGTGGAAGGATTTTCAGCAGACCCACCTGCTGTAAAAGCTTTCCTGAGCTACCACCATGTGTGTAGTTATTTGCACTCATATCCCCTTAGATTCAATACTCTGACTTACATTTTTAAATTGTTATTATCCATATATACAATATGCACTCCTAAGCTGGGCACAGTGGCTCATGTCTGTAATCCCAGCACTTTGGGAGGCTGAGGCAGGAGGATCACTTGAGGCCAGGAGTTCAAGACCAGCCTGGGCAACATAGAAAGACCTTTTCTTGGCTGGGCGCGGTGGCTCACACCTGTAATCCCAGCACTTTGGGAGGCCAAGGTGGGTGGATCACGAGGTCAGGAGTTCAAGACCAGCCTCGCCAACATGGTGAAATCCTGTCTCTACTAAAAACTACAAAGATTAGCTGGGTGTGGTGGCACGTGCCTGTGGTCCCAGCTACTGTGACAGAAGAATCACTTGAACCCGGAAGTGGAGGTTGCAGTGAGCAGTGATCACGTCACTGCACTCCAGCCTGGGTGAGAAGGCAAGACTCCGTCTCGGAAAAAAAAAAAAAAAAAATTAACCAGACATAGTGGTGCAACCCTGTCATCCCATTTACTCAGGAGGTTAAAGTAGGAAGATGATCGCTTGAGTCCAGGGGTTCCAGGCTGCAGTGAGCTATGATGGTGCCACTGCAACAAAGCCTGGGAGACAGATGAGACTCTGTCTCTAAAACAAACAAATATGCACTCCAAATATATTTGTTGTTTGAAGGAAAGAAGAAAAGGGAAAGGAATCATTTGAATTCCTCTTATTTCACAATTCAATCACTCAGAGTTGAGTTCACCAGGTGGATGAACTGATAAAGTTTTGTAGAGGCAAAACAAAATTCTTTTTTTGGGGGGACGGATTCTGGCTCTGTCACCAGGCTGGAGTGCAGTGGCGCGATCTCTGCTCACTGCAACCTCCGACTCTCTGGTTCAAGTGATTCTCCTGCCTCAGCCTCCTGAGTAGCTGGGATTACAGGCACACGCCACCACGCCCGGCTAATTTTCGTATTTTTAGTAGAGATGGGGTTTCACCATGTTGGCCTGGATGGTCTTGATCTCCTGACCTTGTGATCCACCCGCCTTGGCCTCCCAAAGTGCTGGTATTGCATGCGTGAGCCACCGCACCCGGTGGCAAAACAAAATTCTTAATGTGTTTATAAATGTGAATGTGACTTATACAACCGTATTTATTCAAATGAAACCTTTACCTTCCTATCTGCTTAATTCTATTGAACTCAAAAGCGCCTAGGACTATGGGGTACACAAAGCAAGTGGGAGTGCTAAAAGTTTATAAATATACTGTTCATTGGCTGGGCATGGTGGCTCATGCCTGTAATCCTAGCACTTTGGGAGGCCAAGACAGGTGGCTCACTTGAGATTAGGAGTTCGAAACCAGCCTGGGCAACATGGTGAAACCCCATCTCTACTAAAAATACAAAAAAATTAGCTGGGCGTGGTGGTGGGGACTTGTAATCCCAGCTACTCGGGAGGCTGAGGCAGGAAGATTGCTTGAACCCGGGAGGCGGAGATTGCAGCAAGCCGAGATTGCACCACTGCACTCCAGCCTGGGCAACACAGCAAGACTCAGTCTCAAAAAAAAAAAAAAAAAAAAAAAAGATTAATCATGGATAGATTGAGTTACCAAGTTAAAGTGTTTTGTAAAATAGGGGAAAGTGATAAGATTCATTAGTAGGGCTAATTCCTCTGTCAATATCCCAGTCAAAGCCCTTAAACCTACAAATCTCCTTACATTCTCTGAGGGTGGGTGCCTAGATTCTACAGAAACCAAACCAGATTGTGAAAACACCCCATTCTCTAGACCAGTGCTTCTCAAAATGTGGCCCTTGCACCAGCAAAGATGGAAATGAAAATTCACAGGCCCTACGCCAGCAAGCCAATAGAATCAGAAACGCAGGAGTTGGAGCCCAGCATCCTGAATGTTCACAAGCCCTCTGATGCTGGATGCTCAAGTTCAAGAATCGCTGTTCCCAGGCTGGATGCGGTGGCTCGTGCCTGTTATCCCAGCACTTTGGGAGGCTGAGATGGGTTCAAGACTAGCCTGAACAACATGGCGAAACCCTGTCTCTATTAAAAATACAAAAATTAGCCAGGTGTGATGGCTCACGCCTGTAATCCCAGCCGCTCAGGAGGCTGAGGCAAGAGAATTGCTTGAACCCAGGTGGCAGAGGCTGCAGTGAGCCGAGATTTCTCCACTGTATCCAGCCTAGGTGAAAGAGTGAGACTCCGTTTCAAAAAAAAAAAAAAAAAAAGAACCACTGTTCCAGGTTACTCTTTTTTTTTTTTTTTTTTTTTGAGACGCAGTCTTGCTCTGTTGCCCAGGCTGGAATGCAGTGGTGCGATCTTAGCTCGCTGCAATCTCTGTCTCCCGGATTCAAGTGATTCTTCTGCCTCAGCCTCCCGAGTAGCTGGGATTACAGACAGGCGCCCCACGCCCAGCTAATTTTTGTATTTTTAGTAGAGATGGGGTTTCACCATGTTGGTCAGGCTGGTCTCAAACTCTTGACCTCGTGATCCACCCGCCTCGGCCTCCCAAAGTGCTGGGATTACAGGCATGCGCCACAGAGCCCGGCCCCAGGTTACTCTTATCTCTTATGGCCCTCTGCAAGGAAGAGTAGAGTAGAGATGGGGACTACAGAACCTATTCCCATCTCTTTGGGGATCTATATTGTCTATTGGTTTGTTTTGCCATTACCCTAATACGGATGGAACGTAAGGCTCATTAGACAAAACATGAACCAGACCTGTTCCATGGAACTGTGAAGTCAGTTTTCCTTGGCTTTGCTTTCGGTCATTTAAAAAAAAAAAAAAATTATTGCTTCATGAGACACACTGGTCTCTGAACTTTTCCCTTTTCTAGTAAAAGTACAAATTCCAGCTGGAGCTCTTGACCAACAACATCTTTCTACAGAAGTTGCTGTCTTCGATGCTTTGCTGAGTTCCAGAGATAAGATAAATAATTTACCAAATGTAGGTTTCTGATTACTCACTCTATTAGCATTTAGAGCAGAGAGCTCTGGCCCCTGGGGAGTTTGATTCGTTCAGATGTAGCCCATCTGCTTTTGTTTTTTTGTGGGGAGTTTTTTGGGGGTGGGGTTGCCTGGAAAAGCCAGGGAGCTCCCAGCATCCCACACATACTTTAGGGATGAACTGCCTAAATCTTATGGGTTTTACTGGAAATTCTGGGGAATGCTATTTTCTTATTATTTAAAAAATACACAGCTGCTAAGGCTCATTTTCCTTTCCTCTCCTCTCTCTCTTTTTTTTTTTTTTTGAGACGGAGTCATGCTCTGTAGCCCAGGCTGGAGTGCAGTGGCACCATCTTGGCTCACTGCAACCTCTGCCTCCCAGGTTCAAGCGATTCTCCTGCCTCAGCCTCCTGAGTAGCTGGGACTACAGGCGCCCGCCACCACGCCCAGCTAATTTTTTGTATTTTTAGTAAAGACAGGGTGTCGCCTTGTTAGCCAGGATGGTCTCAAACTGATCTGCCCCCCTTGGCCTCCCAAAGTGCTGGGATTACAGGAGCGAGCCACCACACTCGGCCCTCTATCTTTCTTTCTTTTTAAAAGATGAGTAAAAACAAAACCCCACAATTTATTTCCAGAGTGTACAAAATGAGATATCTGAAAGGGTATTTTCAATCTTGTGCAATTTATTTATCCTAAATTCATGCTGCAGGTTACAAGAGTAATTTCAGGGAATTTTATAAAAGAGATTAACTAGAGTTTCTCCTAAATCAAGTGGCACTGTTTTGGGGGGAAACAGTCTATTATATGAATGCATCACTCTTCACTCATACAATTTCTGAAGTATAGGTTCAATATCGGTAGTGACAGTATTATTTTACACCAGTCTTAAAAGTAAACTGGGCTAACAGAAGAAATCACAGCAAAAGACAGCAGATTCTGTGGATGGGCCATTCATTGCAAATGCAGAGAGGAAAAAGTTGTGATAAACCCAAGAAGCCATATGTTGTACATATATTAAATGTTCTTCTAATTCCTTCAAGATAATCTGATCAACAACTTACTTTATTCCTTTTTAAAATAAAATTAAACTATGTGCCTGGATGATAGAACATAGTGATGAGTGGGTCTTATTTTGGTGATCCTTAAGGAATAGAAATTCCATGTAGTCTCCCATGTAGGATTTTTGTCTTTTCTTTTCTTTTCTTTTTTTTGGTGAGATGGAGATTTACTCTTGTTGCCCAGGCTGGAGTGCAATGGTGCAATCTCGGCTCACCGCATCCTCAGCCTCCCAGGTTCAAGCGATTCTCCTGCCTCAGCCTCCCGAGTAGTTGGGATTACAGGCATGTGTCACCACACCGGCTAATTTTGTATTTTTAGTAGAGACGGGGTTTCACCGTGTTGCCCAGGCTGATCTCGAACTCCTGACCTCAGGTGATCTGCCCACCTCGGCCTCCCAAAGTGCAGGGATTACAGGCGTGAGCCACCGCTTACAGGCGTGAGCCACCGCGCCCGGCCGATTTTGTATTTTCATGAACTTATTACTATTATTATTATTTTCTTTTGAGACGGAGTCTTGCTCTGTCTCCCAGGCTGGAGTATACTGGCTCTATCTCAGCTCACTGCAACCTCCGCCTCCTGGGTTCAAGCGATTCTCCTGCCTCAGCCTCCTGAGTAGCTGAGATTATAGGCATGCTCCACCACGCCTGGCTAATTTTTGTATTTTTAGTAGAGGCAGGGTTTCACCATCCTGGTCAGGCTGGTCTCGAACTCCTGACCTCGTGATCCGCCCGCCTCAGCCTCCCCAAGTGCTGGGATTACAGGCGTGAGCCACCGTGTCTGGCCTTTGTGAACTTTCTTAATGCTAAGCCAGGATTGTACGTTTTACTTCCTATGGTGAGCACCCTGTCAATAAGTAAAATAACATCTTACCACACACCTGAGTATTGTTTTTCTGTCAGTGATTAAGTAGAAAGTTGGTTGTCTCCCAATACCAAGTCACATTAAAAGTCCCTTGCATGGAAGTTGAAAGTTGTGGGTTGGTTTGGGGCATGCCCCTAGCTAAGTAGTGAGCTCCCATACAAAACAATTATGTTAGAACAGAGAATACCACTAAAAGGGTGAGAAAGGTAAAGTAAGGACAAAAAAGGAATTCCTTGTGCCTCACAGCTCTGGGTCTAAAGCAATTAAAGAGTGAAAGGTGTAAAAATGCTACTCGCTACCTATTTTGTGTTTCTCTAGGAGATTAACCTACTTTCTTGGCTCATTTTCTTCTTCCTACATCAGCTGGTATAAAAGCTGTGGTAGCTGGCAGCCTCAGATGACTCCATCAGCATCTGTTATCTTAGTTTTGGGCCTCTCAGGGACACACAGAGTAGTTTACCTCTTATTTCTTTTGCTTCCTCCCCACAGCAGGTAAAAAGTCTGCCCCGAGCTTAGACACATTCTCCCTTGTCATAAGAATTTGCTCAACCAAGGATAGTGAGTTAATAGTCAGTGCGCGAGCTCTTTCTTCTCTCTTGTCTTCTGACAGATCCAAGAAGCTGGAGTAGTAAATCTGAGAAAAGCTGCATCTAAGTACACACACACACACACACACACACACACACTCACTCAGAAGGAGAGCTCAGACCCAGCCACTTACTCTCTGCTTCTGCTTCCTGTATGCTGCATTTTAGAAGGTTTCATATTGCTCCTGCAACAATTTTTTTTTTTTTTTTTTTTTGGTTAGTTGGATGGCTGAATGAAACACAACCTTCCCTGCAGACATCAAAGCATGTCTCCAGCATAGCAAACTCTCCATCCAGCCTTTCGTCTCTCCGGCTACATTCCAATTTAACCAGGGCTGCCTTGCATGATAATCAGGCCTAATTACCACTTTATCCCTTGATTGTTGTGCTGAGTTTTGGAACTGCAGAGTTCTTTTCTCAGCTTCGGTTCTGCCTTCTCTTACCCTCCCTCCTATTATTTAGCATACCCAGGACTGAGATTTAGCCATTCTAATTAGCAAATAGGTGAAAAGGGCTGGACTGTGCCTTTGGAATATCAGGGCTCTGTCCACTTAGTAAACTTGAATTCCTTTCACAACTGTGGGAAGACCTTGCCATAGACAGGATATTCTGAATACCACAGGAGCTTTAAGAGATTTATTACTAGGTTAAAGAGTGAAACAAAGGCCCTGAGATGATATCCTCATTCCCCAGAGGTATTTTCCTACCTTCTCTCTTACCACACACAAGATCTTTTACAAAATGATGAAACCAGGAAGGAAGGGGGTATAAACTGGGACTTTTGGAACCTTTTTTCTAATTCTTTCACTTGGTACAATGCATTTGAATGCCTTCGTTTCCCTAACTGTAAAAGGAATCACAGCCAAATAACTGAAAAATCAGAACACAACTATGCCATCTACCTGTAGTTTAAACCATCCAGGCAGATGATAATTTATGTTTTACTTTAAAGTTGTCTTTCCTCTCTTTCTTTCTTTCTTTTTCTTTCTTTCTTTCTTTTTCTTTTCTTTCTTTTCTTTCTTTCTCTCTTTCCTTTCTTCTTTTCTTTCTTTCCTTCCTTCTTTCTTCCTCTCTCTCTCTCCCTCCCTCCCTCTCTCTCTCTCTTTCTTATTTTGAGATGGAGTTTCGCCCTTGTTGCCCAGGCTGGAGTGCACTGGTGCAATCTCGGCTTACCGCAGCCTCCACCTCCCTGGTTCAAGCAATTCTGCCCCAGCCTCCCGAGTAGCTGGGATTACAGGCACCCGCCACTATGCCCAGCTAATTTTTTGTATTTTTAGTAGAGATCGGGTTTCTCCACGTTGGCCAGGCTGGTCTCGAACCCCTGACTTCAAGTGATCTTCTCGCCTTGTCTTCCCAAAATACTGGGATTACAGGCATAAGCCACCATCACTGGCCTAAAATTATTTTTAATTTGTTATTTTTATGACAAATTTATTGAGTACCACATGTGCTAAGCACAGTGTTAGATACTGGGGATTTTAAGATAATAGGATATAACTGTTGCCCTCAGTGAGAACACACTGAATACTGAAGGTAGGTGAAGGGAACCTGGAAGGTCTGGAGGGTCTAGATATGAGTTTTTCAAAAATATGATCTGAGGGAAACAAAATTGGCCTTGAGTTGATTGATAATTGTTGAAGCTGGGAATTGAAACATGATTGTTTAATATTACTATTTTGTCTCTTTTTTCCATGTTTGAAATTTTACATAACAGAAAAGTTAAGAAAAAAAAAATGTAATCTGGGGCCATAATCTGTAGAACCGCATGGAAGAGACTGATTGAAACGCAGATTCTCTGGCCCCACCACAGTCCTAGTCAGCTTCTTGATGGGGTTCAGGAATCTGCATTGTAAATAAGGTCTTTGTATGAGTCCTATGCCTACTAAAATTTGAGTTCCTTGGCAGAGGAGACAGTACATTCCAAGACTGGAGGCAGAAGAAAGAAGGAAAACTTTTTTTTTTTTTTTTTTTTTTTTTTTTTTTGAGACGAAGTCTCACACTATTGCCCAGGCTGGAGTGCAATGGCATAATCTTAGCTCACTGCAACCGCCGCCTCCCGGGTTCAGGCGATTCTCCTGCCTCAGCCTCCTGAGTAGCTGGGATTACAGGCGCCCGCCACCACGCCTGGCTTATTTTTTGCATTTTTTAGTAGAGACGGGATTTCACTATGTTGGCCAGGCTGGTCTTGAACCCTGACCCTGTGATCCACCCACCTCAGCCTCCCAAAATGCTGGGATTATAGGCGTGAGCCACTGCGCCCAGCTGGAAAACTATTTATCAGAGAAGAAAAACTTCCTTGGAAACCATTTAATGAGATCAGACAATTTCAGTACTATGTAGAGGACCTTTGCAGAGCCCGAGTCTAGGCCAAGGCATCTTAAATTGTAATGTGCACAGGAATCACCTGGGAGCTTGTGAAAATGCAACAGGTTAGAGTGGGGATTGAGAGCCTGCATTTCTAGTTATCTCCCAAGCTAGCCGCTGATGCATTGCTGCTGGTCTGGGGATTGCACTTTGATTAGCAAGGGTTGGGGTAGCCTTAGTATTTTACAGATAAGAAACTGAGGCCTAGAGAGACGAATACTTGCTCTGTCGTTGCAGGCATTGATTCTATCATTTTGTGCTGCTATCTCCTAAGGATGCTGAGCCTTGGTAGGAGCCTACTACCAGTTGGATGTCATGAGCAGGCGGCACTTTAAACATAAAGATTGCAAACCTGGGGCAGTCTTGGAGCTGAGCTGCAGTACAGATTTCTTCTCAGCACCTTGGGAATGATCCAAGGAGTTGCAATGTGGCTGTTCTGCTACAGTCTGTTATTTCTTATCACTGTTACTGCATCTTCCAGGTCTGGCCTCTTGAATTCTATGAGAGTTCTTCGGCAATCATTAGACCTATTGAATGCATAACCCTATGCACTAACATGTGCCCAGATTTATCATACATATATTTTGTTGTTGTTGTTCTTGTTAAATGCTATTGCATTGAGCAAGTTTTGCAACTCTATCCTGAGTTGCAAAGACAATATGGGTAGACATATATTAAACGTACTTCCTAATATTGGGACAGGAGTGAACTCCTTGATACAGGAAATTCCATGTCACACAAAGCTAGTAAGCTCAGGGAACTGATTATCCCAGGCAGGTACAGATTCAAAACTGCTTTCTCACCCTCCTTGAAGGATAGATAAGATAGTTAAGCATCCTTAATGAAAAAGGATGCTTGGGGGGGTACTTCCTAACCTTTGAGGAAGAGGCTGAGGTTGAGTCAAAGAAGCTGTCCCTGTCCTGTTTCCCCATCAGTGACAGAACTCAAGACAGGAGGACCAAAGAACTGACCCAGGGGCACGTTTGGTGATCACTAATTTCCAGGTAGTGAAGACTCAAGACATTTCTTAACAAAAAACATTACCAGAACCCCACCCCCCATATATTCCCCAACACATTCTTTTTTTTTTTTTTTTTGAGTCGGAGTCTGGCTCTGGCCCCCAGGCTGGAGTGCAGTGGCGTGATCTCAGCTCACTCCAAGCTCCGCCTCCTGGGTTCACGCCATTCTCCTGCCTCAGCCTCCCTAGTAGCTGGGACTATAGGCGCCCGCCACCATACCTGGCTAATTTTTTTGTATTTTTAGTAGAGACGGGGTTTCACCATGTTGGCCAGGATGGTCTCGAACTCCTGACCTCGTGATCCGCCCACCTCGGCCTCCCAAAGTGCTGGGATTACAGGCTTGAGCCACCGCACCAGGCCTCCCCCACACATTCTCTGCCTATCTTGAAGCATCTCTTACTCTGGTCTTGAAACAATTTCTGTTGAAATGACTCTGAGTTAGAACACCCTGTGATCTTTCCTAAAGACCTGAGCATGTCTCCTTGACATGCATCGTATTTACATTTATATCCTTTCTCCTTGATCCAATGACTCATTTTCCCTGAACTCTTTTATCTAAAAATGCTAAAGAGGGGACAAATGATTGGTAAGCAGAATCTCCTGGCCACTGCAGTCCCAATCAGAGTGAGGTTTGAAAGCTTTTCTTAGGCTCAGAATCCAGGGAAAAGTTAATTTTTGGTTCTCAGCATGTGGACTTAGGTTTCTGTACCGGCGAGGAGTAAGGATGTGGAATGAGTAAACTCCCTGGGAGGTGGGGGGTGGGGAGGGGATGGGGCCTCCCTGGAGCCTCGGGCCATTAGTAATCTGCTTTGTGAATGGAGTTAAAGGAGGAGGGGGCTGCACATACTTGGAATTCCTTCATCTGGGTGGGCTCCTTCTCTCCAAACTTTCAGGATGTGGGAAATATAAGATGAAAGAAGCTGCATTTCCAGCCTATCAGGTTACAGCGTGGAAAATGGAGAGGGAAAGAAGTAGGGGGTGGAGAGGGGGACGGGAGAAGGCCTTCCCGAGAGGGGCCAGGGAAACCCAGTTTGAGAACTGGCTGGGGAGAGTGAGAAAGAAAGAGTGCTGGGGCGGTCAGATCACGTTTCACATCACATCAGAGCTGTGGAATTTCCTCTCTTCTAGGGGGAGCCCTGTGAAGATGAAGTTGGTTTAAGGTTAGTCGGTGATGAATAATAGCCCAAAGGCGACTGATGGAGGGTGTTACTAAGTGACTGGTGTTTACAAGCAAAGATTTCGTGGCGGGGTTGGGAGGTGGGAGCGGGAGCCATCTTCAGTCTCAGTTGTTCACCAAATTCTGTGACCCGAGAATGGAGTCCATGTATGGATTTTATTTGTGTCTGACCTCTGTGGTATGCAGAGTCCTGAACACTCGGGCTGAGAAGGGGAGCAGAAGAAATGGGAAGGTAATTAGAAAAGGCGGGAGAACCTCCAGCGTGGCTAAGGGATGCAGGGCCCTCCGGGCACAATCAAGAGTTTCTGCTTTGTGTCTCGCGTCCCTGGGGCGGTCCTGGCAGGATCTGTTTCTGTTCTACTTAATCCACGTGCTCCACAACACTCAGTTGTCACTGCCTGGCTCTCCGAGGACCTTACCTCCCCAGAGATGCGTTTATTTTTTAAGTGTACCCAGGCGGCTGTCCCTCCTTATTTTCTGTTATGAGAAAGAAAGCTCCACCCTGGGTGTGAAACAGAAGTGTGAAACTTCTACGAGGCCGGGTAAGTGGCTCCTAAGGCCAGGTACACCCTCCTTAGGGAAGAATAAAAACAGTGGAAGACCATTGGGGTCAAGTTTGGGCCTAAAATGAAATAAAGGACAACGGGAGGGAAAATGGAACCAAGCAACTGGGCTGGTGGTGGCGTGTTAGGAGAAAAAGAATGTTTATTAAACCCTGATACCAACCACAATCGGGCAATGTATTGTTCTAATATCATGACGAATAGCAAGTTATTAGATGGCATATAAATCATCACATACTACACATGACAAAAATATTGCTTGTTTGAAAAAATTAGAATACAATAAAATACGCTTGTCACAAACCATAGCAAGCTTCATTTCATCTTTTTTCTCCTGTTTCAGAAAGCTGTTTAGGATTTTGCAGCATATCAGGGTCATCATTTTCAAACATCTATTAGTGCCATATTGTAGTCGCGTGAGAGGTTCAGTTAATAAAGACTTCTGGTTGATAGATGGCTAGAGCAAACAGACTTTTCCACTATCTTCTCTGAATTGCTACTGAGTTATTACAATACACTGAGTCCATATTTTATCACTTTACAAACCATACACTCACATTTTCCCCTCCTCCCTCCCTTTCCAAACACTACCACCTCCAATAGTTTTGAGAAAAATAAGAATATTTCCTCCTCTTTGCATTAACTCCTCACAGCTCCCTTTCCAACACGAGCTGTAGCCTTGAACCTTGCTGGACTCAACTCCATTGCCTAATCCTTGCTGGTTTTGACACCCACAGTCATTTTCTAAGACTGGCTTTTTTTTTCTTTTTTTTTTTTTTTCATGAGGCCTATTAAATTTGGGATAGGTAATATATTTGAACTGGTCCTTCTGGATTTCTGAGTGGTTTCCTAAGAACAGGTAAGGGTAGTAACTTGAGTGGTATTTCCTGTGCGCCCAAGTGAAATAAGTCAACAGCATGTTTTTCTAAGTTGAAATGAAAATTAATATTTTTTTTTGAGATAGGGTTTTGCTCTGTCGCTCAGGCTAGAGTGCAGTGGTGAGATTACGGCTCACCTTGACCTTCCGGGCTCAAGCCATCCTCCCACCTCAGCCTCCTTGAGTGGCTGGTACTATAGGTGTGCACCACCATGCCTGGTTAATTTTTTTTTTTTTTTTTGCCGGGGGGGGTGGCAGGTATTTTTTGTAGAGATGAGGTTTTGCCATGTTGCCCAGGCTGGTCTTAAAGTTCCAGATTCAAGTGATCCACCCACCTTGGCCTCCCAAAGTGCTGGGATTACAGGCGTGAGCCATTGCACACAGTGGAAAATTATTATTTTTGAGATGGAGTCTCACTCTGTCACCAGTCTGGAGTGCAGTGGCACAATCTTGGCTCACTGCAACCTCCAGCTCCCTGGTTCAAGTGATTCTCCTGCCTCAGCCTCCCAAGTAGCTGGGATTATATGCACTCACCATCACGCCCAACTGATTTTTGTATTTTTAGTAGAGACGGGGTTTCACCATGTTGGCCAGGATGGTCTTGATCTCCTGACCTCAAGATCCGCCCGCCTCAGCCTCCCAAAGTGATGGGATTACAGGCGTGAGCCACTGCGCCTGGCTGGGAAAATTAATTTTTGAAAGTCCTGTAGTCAACTTAGTCCACTGTAGCCTGCTGTTGACCTTAGTATTGGAAGAGCTAAGGACCCAAATGTTAAAATTAGAACTGACTTTCAGTACTGGCCCTACCTACCATCTGAGCACCTTATTTTTATTTAACGAACACTTATATAACATATACTAGGTACCAAGCACTGTTCTAAGTATTTTAGAAATATTTGCTTGGCTAATCCTCATAGTGGTGTTATTGTAATATAACACTATTATGAAGTATGTTGTTATTATCCTCATTTTACAGATGAAGAATCTGAGATGTAAAGTAATTTGCCAACCTATGAACCTGAGTTTCAGCTCACTGCCCTAGCATATCCCCAGTTGGCTGGAGGGATATAGCCCTGTTTCCACATCTGCCTGCATGCAACTTTGAACAAATCACTTGGCATTGCTAGGAGGCATATGAGGGGTAAGAAACTGTAGGCGGCAGGGGAGACAGGGCCTTTACACACACACATGAAAAAGCAAAGAGCATGTATTTGGTACACTTTTAGGGAGCGAGAGGAACGGGAGATTTCTTGGGCTGTTCCTCCCACCCCCATCCCTGCATAGAGCAGCATGTTTGAGTTACTTCAATACCTTCTTATAATTCAATTCACAGCCTCAGCCTTGTACCATTTCCGTTTCCTTGAACTGCATCTAGACATGATTCTGGTCCCCACCAGCTTCTGACCTCATTACTCATTCTGTTTACAGCTTGGCCTCACCCTTCAGACTGCCCTGATTTCCCAGATAGGAATTTGGCTGCCCTCACTGACTATGATTCAGATTTTCACCCCAGCCACATTGCACCAGGCCCTCCTGTGTCCACACCCCTCCGCTCAGGCTGGCACCCTGGGACCCTCACTCCTTCCCTCACTGAAACCCCTGTCAAGGAACGGGCAGGTCTCTGTAAAATACATCCCACCACAGAGAGTTTGGACAGGATTATGGAGGATCTTGAAGGAAACTTGGGAAACTTGAAGGATTTGGAGTTGGGGGATAACGTGATGAAGGGGGATAGATTAGAGGGAGGTAAGGCTGGAGGCAGGGGCCTCCGTCAATGAGCTATTGCAGGGACACAAGTGACCCAAGGAAGGGCTGAGGGGGGTGCCCTGTGGAAACGGAAGCGAAGCGTGAATGGGAGACAGAAAATGAATCTCAGGACACTTGGTCATTGCTTGGATTTGAGAGGAATGGGGTGAGGAGAGTCGCACACCGCGATTCTCCAAGGTTCCCATATGAAGTATCTGGGAAGCTGATGACTCAAGGACAGGACCAGGGTGCTTATGAGGCAGTGGAAAAGCCTGGCCTCGTGCCTGGCAATCGGGAATAGGCTCAACAAATGTTTACAGAAGGAGGTATATTTATATCAGACCTCTAGATCTTGTCATTAAAGTGTTAATGCCTGGCCAGGCACTATGGCTCACGCCTGTAATCCCAGCACTTTGGGAGGCCGAGACAGGATGATTGCTTGAGCTTGGGAAGGTCAAGGCTGCAGTGAGCTGGGATCCTGCCACTGCACTCCAGCCTGGGTGACAGAGTGAGGCCCTGTCTCGAAAAAATAAAAATAAATAATGTGGGTTTTTTGGGTTTGGGTTTTTTTTGAGACAGGATATGGTTCTGTCATCCAGGCTGGAGTGCAGTGGCACAATCTCAGCTCATGTAGCCTCAACCTCCTAGGGTCAAGCCATGTTCTCTCCTCAGATTCAGTAGCTGGGACTATAGATGCGCCACACCATGCCTGGCTAATTTTTCTATTTTTGTAGAGACAGGGTTTTGCCATGTTGGCTAGGCTGGTCTCGAACTCCTGAACTCAAGCCATCTGCCTGCCTTGGCCTCCCAAAGTGCTGGGATTACAGGCATGAGCCACCACGCCCAGCCCCACAAAAATAAATAAAATAAAATAAAATAAAATAGGCCGGGCGTGGTGGCTCACACCTGTAGTCCCAGCACTTTGGGAGGATGAGGTGGGTGGATCACTTGAGGTCAGGAGTTCAAGACCAGCCTAATCAATATGGTGAAACCCTGTCTCTACTAAAAATACAAAAATTAGCCAGGCGTGGTGGCGTATGCCTGTAATCCCAGCTGTTCCGGAGGCCGAGGCAGGAGAATTGCATGAACCCAGGAGATGGAGGTTGCAGTGAGCCAAGATCACGCCACTGCACTCTAACCTGGGTGACAAAGCAAGACTCCATCTCAAAATAAACAAATAAATAAAATATTAATGTCCCATGGAAGGATAAAACCAAGAGCCACAGTGAGCCTTGTACACCTTTGTCTTAAGAGAAAGAAGACCCAGGGGAAACCCAGGAATGAGGTTTGGGAGGCCTGCCTCGGCCTCCCAGAATGCTGGGATTACAGGCATGAGCCACTGCGCCCGGCCTCCATGTACCTTTTTCTTTTTCTTTTTTTTTTTTAAGACAGAGTCTCGCTCTGTCCCCCAGGGTGGAGTGCAGTGGCGCGATCTCAGCTCACTGCAATCTCAGCTCCCGGGTTCACGCCATTCTCCTGCCTCAGCCTCCCGAGTAGCTGGGACTACAGGCACCTGCCACCACGCCTGGCTATTTTTTTTTTTTTGTATTTTTAGTAGAGACTGTGTTAGCCAGGATGGTCTCGATCTCCTGACCTCGTGATCCGCCTGGCTCGGCCTCCCAAAGTGCTGGGATTATACAGGCGTGAGCCACCACGCCCGGCAGTGCTACTTTTTTTTTCACCTCTCTTATCTCCCTAGTAATTTAGGCCAGAACAGGAAAGAGTCCCCCAAAGAGAGAAAAACTCTTAAAAGTAATTGAAAAAAATGTTTTTGTGTTCATGTTTGACCATGCATATATATATTTTTTGGATACAGAGTCTTTTTTTTTTTTTTTTTTCCCAGGCAGAATCTTGCTCTGTTGCCTAGGCTGTAGTGCAGTGGTGCGATCTCGGCTTACTGCAACCTCTGCCTCCTGGGTTCAAGCGATTCTCCTGCCTCGGCCTCCCGAGTAGCTGGGATTACAGGCTCCTGCCACCATGCCTGGCTAATTTTTGTATTTTTAATAGAGACGGGGTTTCACCATGTTGGCCAGGCTGGTCTCGAACTCCTGACCTCGTGATCTGCCCTCCTCAGCTTCCCAAAGTGTTGGGATTACAGGCATGAGCCACCGCGCCTGGCCCAGATCAAGTTTGGATAGAGATATAGTCTCAGCAGCCACCATGTATTTTTCCATTGCTAGGTGCTGTGTTGATGGCCTTGTATTCATTCTCATTGAGTCCTCTTAGTGACTGTCTGTCACATATGCCTATCCCTGTTGGACAGATGAGGAAATTAAGACTCATCTTAAGTGACTTGCCCAGCAGTAGTTGCATGTTGATTCCTTTTATTTTATTCTATTTTTTTGTCTTGTCTGATTCCAAGCTGACATTTATTGAGCACTTACTACCTTCCAGGATCTGTACCAGTGCTTCACAATGGGTCCTCAGGACTGCACTATGTGAGATAAGTATTCTTATTGTCCTCACTTTTCAGGTCAGGAGGCAGGCTCAGAGAGGCTTAACTTGGAAATATCACACTACTAGGAAGTGGCAGAACCAGGCTGTGACCCCAGGCAGTGGGATTCCTAGCTTTTGACCACTGCATTTCGTCATTAAAAACCCAAGACAACCTCTCTGTGATTTAGTGTTACTCCTGAAGTGATCCCAGGGAAAGACCCTCAGGACACGTTAGATCAAGACTCCAGGGTTTGCTCTGACTGTCTACAGAAGGGAGAGCTGGGGAGGATAGGGCTGGGAGGTTGAATCTGTTAATATCTGCACAGAGGAGGGCAGAAGCAGCTAAGTGGTGTTCCTACTGCTCTGTGCGTGCCCTGGAAATGCAAGCAGCCCTCAGCTTCTGTGGCTGGCCTGGATGGCTGGCAGCAAGCCTGCAGGAGGGAAGCCCCATCTCAGGGAGGGGCAGCCAGACCCTCCGGCAGTGGCTTCCCCCTTGCTGACCTTTAGCTGGAGCTGATGAATTGGCAGCAACTGTGTGACATCAGGGAGACATTTTCTTCTTTGTGAGCTCAGAGCTTCCATTTAAAAATTCCTCAGTCACAAGACAGAGGCTGCAGAAGCCCGGGCAACACTTGTGGTGGCAGCAGGTGATGTGCACTTGCTCCAAGTCCTCCAGAAGTCTGCGTAATCCCCGGGATTCCGGGCGGCCGCTGGGATGGCCATGTAAGGTGCGGTTGTTGGCCTTATTTATCCCTGTGGCGCTGCCAGCTCTTAGAAGCCCTGCAGGGAAGGGATCATGGGGGGGTGGTGGGGAGGGCTGGTCCCATCAGCTGGTGCCTGGGAGTCACCAGCTTCCTCCAGCAGTTTCCTCTGCCTGGCCCCTCTCCCCCCTCTTGTCTTTACCCCTGGTGAAAACCAGCACTCAATTTAAAATTAAGTGAGCTCAAAAGTTATCCGAACATGTTTGTCTTGACTTTTGCATGTGGGGCAGATGGAGGGAAGAGAGGCTGCAGTGAGTCAAGATCGCGCCACTGCACTCCAGCCCGGGTGACAGAGCAAGACTCCATCACACACACACACACACACACACACACACACACACACACACACTCTTTTCCCTAAACTTGACGGTGGCAGAAGGAACCATTATTTTATTACAGCAAAGGGCAGAGTTGAAAGGGAAATTAGATCTCTAAATACTCCAAGCCCCTCATTTTACAGAGGAGAAAACTTCCAGCTCAGAGAGGGGAAGTGACTTGCCCAAGGTCTCACCACAAGTTAGTGGCAGAGGCAGGACCAAAACTGATTACGTTGGGCAGGTTAGCTTTTCTCTCTGAGCTTCCTTCCTTCATTGATAAAGTGACACGGTGGGGTTTGATGATGCCCAAGATTTATCTCCAGATCTCAAAATACAGAACCATAATTGAATGACTCTCTCAGGCTCCCGGAGGGATCCTAGAGGATCCAGGGGAGCAGAGCCCTGGAGAAGGCAGGATATATGGTAAAGAAGGTGGGGACTGTTTGATGAACAAGTAACTCCAGGATCTTGGGACAGATGATTCATTACCTTGGCTAGCTGCCTCTTCACCTCAGTCTCTCCCCCTGCCCTTGCCCTTGGAGAAAAGCATTCATCCCAGAACAGCCATCTTCCCCCTTTTCCCTTCTTCCCAACACACAGATGTACATATTCCCTAATTTCTGATTATTTACTGGGCCGCTATTACTCTAGCTTATATATTTATAGCTTTCTGGTACACTCATCTAGGAATCACTCAGTGTGCCAGGTACCAAGTACTTTACATTACCACATTTAATCCTCCTACCTCCACCCTCTGAGTTAGGCTATATTATCCTCAGTATGTAGATAAAGAAACCCAGGCTAGGTTGAGTGCTGTGGCTTACAGCTGTAATCCCAGCACTTTAGGAGGCCAAAGCCAGAGGATCATTTGAACCTAGGAGTTTCAGGTCAGTCTCAGTAACATAGTGAAACCTTGTCTCTATAAAAAAGAAAGAAAGAAAAGAAACTGAGGCTCAGAGACTTACATATTTGCATGTTCTTATGGTTAATAAGTGGGGAATCCCTAAAGTGACCCAAATTTGGGTGAAGACTAAGGGCTAGTTTTTTAAATTTATTTATCCTTATTTTAAGATGGGGTCTTGCTATTTTGCCCAGGCTCGAACTCCTGAACTCAAGCGATCCTCCCTCCTCAGCCTCCAGCCTCCTCATGATGCCATCACGCCTGGCGCTGAACTCTAGTTCCTTTTTTTTTTTTTTTTGTAAGACAGAGTCTCACTTTGTTGCCCAGGCGGGAGTGCAGGGGTGTGATCTCAGCTCACTGCAGTCTCAACCTCCTGGGCTCAAGCAATTCTCTTGCCTTAGCCTCCAGAGTATCTGGGACTACAGGAACACACCACCACACCAGGCTAATTTTTTTATTTTTATTTTTTGTAGAAATGAGGTCTTGCCATATTGCCCAGACTGGTCTTGAACTCCTGAGCTCAAGAGATCCTCCTGCCTCAGTCTCCCAAAGTGCTGGGATTACAGGTGTGAGCTACCACACGCCTAGTTCTTTTTTCTTTTTTTTTGAGATGGAGTCTCGCTCTGTCCCCCAGGCTGGAGTGCAATGGCACTATCTCGGCTCACTGCGACCTCTGCCTCCCGGGTTCAAGTGATTTTCCCTGCCTCAGCTTCCCGAGTAGCTGGGATTACAGGCGCATCCACCACCACACCCAGCTAATTTTTTTTGTATTTTTAGTAGAGAGGGGTTTCAACATGTTGGCCAGGCTGGTCTTGAACTTCTGACCTCAGGTGATCCACCCACCTTGGCCTCCCAAAGTGCTGGGATTACAGGTGTGAGCCACTGCGCCTGGCCTAGCTCTAGTTCTTAACCACTGCCCTGGATTACCTCTCTGGCAGCCCTGAAGCTCTGGCTGTGGTCTATTAGTTGGGTTGGATGTAGTAGGTGCTAATGAGACTGTGAGGGCCCAGTGTATTTGTCCTAACTCGAGGCCAGAGACTGCACCCTTGAATGTGACCCCTTATCTCACAATGAATACGCAGGATTGGGGCTCGGCATAGGGAAAAGAAGGGGGATCGTTTGTGTCTTTCATGACTACTGGACAAAAATTTGAAGTGATCAGGTATCATTTTGTTATGCTGAGTTTTCTAGTAGCTCCAGAGGATACAAGCCCACCAAGTTGTTATCATTGACACACTACATTATACAGATCTGTTTGCAGACACTTCCTAGCGCAGCAGTTTAAATACTATCCTATAACTGAATTATGTAGTTTTGGCACTAACGTATCTTTCGGCTACCCTGAGTCATGTTCTCGTGGCACCTCCAGCTGGTCAGCAAGTCACACAAAGTGGCGTGGAGATAGTAGCTGAAAATGCAATCATACCCTATTTTTGTAGATTCCAGGGATCTGCCAGGAAAAACAATTCTCGAAGAGGTGCCATCAAAGGTCTGAGGGTTGAAAGGCCAGGTGGGTGGGACTTGGTGTGAAGCCATGCAGGTACCCTCAGGGACAAGCCATTCCTTTGTTCATTCCTTCCACATACTCTTACTGAGCACCCATAAAGGCAGGTTAGACCCAAGACTATGTTGGACCCTGAAAATTCTGAAACTATGTTAATATGCTATCAACATATAAGCAAACTATTATTATACAATGTGAGATTTGCTATCTTAGAGCTATGAGCCCTTGGTGGAGGGAGGAATTAGTTTTGCTGGGCCAGGGGTGAAGTGCTGGTCTGGGAAGGCCTCCCTGAGAAGGTGTCCTTTGAGCTGAGTATGGAGATAAGAGAAGGAGGGGAAAGTACATTCCAAACCCAGACAGGAGCTAGAGCAAAGGTACAAAGGCCTGCGTGACCACAGCCTGATCAGGGAACTTGGAGTCCAGCAAGTTCTACAGAGAGCTGGCTTGTCTTTTTATGCAAAGAACTTTTGCAGGTATCAGTGTATATCATCGTTATCGTCAAAGCTTACATTTATAGAATTGATTCTGTGCCAGACACTGCAAAGTGCTTTACTCACATCTCCTTTTATTTTTGTTATTTATTTATTTATTTTTTGAGATAGAGTCTCACACTATTGCCCGGCTAGAGTGCAATGGCGCGATCTCGGCTCACTGCAACCTCTGCCTCCCGGGTTCAAGCGATTCTCCTGCCTCAGCCTCCCAAGTAGCTGGGATTACAGGTGCCCACCACACCAAGCTAATTTTTGTATTTTTAGTGGAGACAGGGTTTTGCTATGTTGGCCAGGCTGGTCTTGAACTCCTGACCTCAAGTGCTCCACCTGCTTCAGCCTCCCAAAGTGCTGGAATTATAGGCGTGAGCCACCACGCCTGGCCAGAGGGTGGTCTTTTAAATATGGGGAGGACATGCAGTGGGGATGTTAGGATTGAAAGTTAATCAGATTTAGATTTGGAGGGCTATAAATGCCAGACTGGAGAGTTTGAACTTCATTTTGTAATGGTATAAAGAAAAATGGAGGGGAAAGGAATGTCTGTTTTGCCTGGGCACTGAACTAGCACACACCTTATCACATTCACCCTTGGTGAGCAATGAAGGTTTTGAACACAGCACAGATACATTTTTTTTTTTCGAGACGGAGTCTCGCTCTGTTGCCCAGGCTGGAGTGCAATGGCGTAATCTCGGCTCACTGCAACCTCCACCTCCTGGGTTCACGCCATTCTCCTGCCTCAGCCTCCCCAGTAGCTGGGACTGCGGGTGCCCGCCACCATACCCGGCTAATTTTTTATATTTTTAGTAGAGACGGGGTTTCACCGTGTTAGTCAGGATGGTCTTCATCTCCTGACCTTGTGATCCACTCACCTCGGCCTCCCAAAGTGCTGGGATTACAGGCGTGAGCCACCGCGCCCGGCAAGCACAGATAAATTTGAAGAAGGTGAACTGTGTGGGATGCTGGATGAATGGAAGTGAAAGAGTTTACAAGTGGGGTTCCAGTTTGTAAGTTATGTGAAAATCCACTGGTGAAGAGTAGAGAGTTAGAGCCTAAATTACAGTGATGGCAATGGAATAAACAGGGAATATTTAATTTTATCTATTTTTGTTTTGTTTTGTCTTTTAGAGACAAGATTTCAGTATGTTGCCCAGGCTAGTCTCAAACTCCTTGCCTCAGGCAGTCCTCCCACCTCAGCCTCCCAAAGCACTGGGATCACAGGCATGAGCCACCGTGGCCAGCCCTGGCCCTGGGACATTTTATATAAATATGCTAATATATGATAAATGTCTTTTTACAGTGAAATTATTCTTAAGGTTTTTGGAGAGAAAATGTGTAAAGGCTTTAACTATATAAAGTATGTGTGATTTTAATAAAATTAATGTAGTTATACTGAATTGAACCGACAAATATCTTTTTAAACATAAACTCTGGTTCATCAGTTTTCCACATTTGATTTTTGGATATTAGTTTTTTTGTTTTGTTTTGTTTTTTTACTATGGACCCCACTTGGATAGTTACAACACATTTTCTTGCAAATATTTTCAGCCCAGAATGCTACTTGTTGCCTGTACCTGAATGAAACTCAGATATCTGGAAGCTTGAATCGGAGCCTAAACTTAGCCCCCTACTGACTTGGAGAAGAATCTAAACTTGGCAAAATGCCTCCATCTCTCTTCAGGCAACGGTCTAAAAAGTAGCTCCCTAGCCCCCAACCCCCAACTAATGAACTATATCTAATAGCCTCCCTTTAGAGAGTCCTTTGAGAAAGAGATGGCGTTTGTTTTTGACCTCATTATCCATTTCAGCCTGTCCTTGATGAAAATAATCGCCCCTTAGGCAGGTACATTCCTCACATTCCTCTCCCTGTTAGCTGCTAAGACGTCGTTAACCCCAGTGACCATGGGAAAACGCCGCTGTCTGCTTCAGAGAGTCTAAGGGGAGTGGGCCCAAGATAACAAGAGGTGAAGAGGTCAGAGTGGGAGCCCCTTTCATCTTTTCAGGCTGTTTCCAACCCAGACAAAGGATTCTGTCCAGGGGTGCAAAGCCCACGCGGCTTTATTTTATGGTCTGGCCCTGAAAGGGGGCTGGGAGGGCCGTGTCTTATCTGGATATTGTTTTGGAGGCGAATGCCAGGCTCCCGGGAAGTCCTCGACTCCTGGGGGAATGCTAAGTGGAAGGAAGGGCCAGCAGCCCCCACTTGGGCGGAAGAGACCACCCAGCTACTCAGAGGAGGGTGTGAAGGGCTTGAATGGAATGAGCTGCCCTGCAGGATTTATCATTCAGACAGTGAGATTAAGGGTGTGAGACTGTTTAGCTGCTTCAAATCAGGGTAGCTCTTGGATTTGCCGCGAAAGAGAGAAAGGGAAGGGGGCAAGTGGCGGGGGAAGGGAGGCCGGGTGGTGTGGAGATGGACGGGAGGCAAGGACAATTTGGAAATCTGTGGGGGAGGGGGAAGATCCGGATTTCCTCCCATCTTGCCGCTAACCTGCTTTACACTTTGAGCAAGTCATTTCTTCCTTTTGCAAAATGAAGGGATTGGAAAGGATACCAGAAGGTGCCTCAAGGGGCTGCCTTGGACTAAGGGGAGGAGAAGGCTTGTGCTGCTCCACCTCCTCCCCCAAACGCTTTCTCCTAACTTGCCTCATTGACTGTGTTTTATTAGAAAAGCAACACAGCAGTCGGCCGGGCGCGGTGGCTCACGCCTGTAATCCCAACACTTTGGGAGGCCGAGGCGGGCGGATCACAAGGTCAGGAGATCGAGACCATCCTGGTTAACACGGTGAAACCCCGTCTCTACTAAAAATACAAAAAATGAGCTGGGCATGGTGGCGGGCGCCTGTGGTCCCAGCAACTCGGGAGGCTGAGGCAGGAGAATAGCGTGAACCCGGGAGGCGGATCTTGCAGTGAGCCGAAATCGCGCCACTGCTCTCCAGCCTGGGCGACAAAGCGAGACTCCGTCTCAAAAAAAAAAAAAAGCAACCCAGCCACATTACCAACCATTGCAAGTCAAGAACTTGCCATCTCACCAAAATCCTTCCCCAGTACCTTCAAACAGTAATGATAGCCTTTAGGATGGGCGAATTCCTTTCCGTCTTTTTCTCAAATGTCTCTATATATTTTAACATCTCTGTTGTACACATGCAATTTTGTGTCGTGCTTTTGCTTTTTCCAATAAATTGTTTTTTCCAATAAATGTACGGTGCTGGATCCCTTTTCTCACACATCCTAAGGGTCATAGCCCACATTCTTATAACAAAAGACAGGTTAACAAGCGAAAAGCGGCCGCGGCCTGGTGCGGTGGCTCACGCCTGTAATCCCAGCACTTTGGGAGGCTGAGGCATGCGGATCACCTGAGGTCAGGAGTTCGAGAGCAGCCTCAACATGGAGAAACCCGTCTCTACTAAAAAATACAAAATTAGCCGGGTGTGATGGTGCATGCCTGTAATCCCAGCTACTCGGGAGGCTGAGGCAGGAGAATAGCGTGAACCCGGGAGGCGGAGCTTGCAGTGAGCCGAGATCGCGCCACTGCACTCCAGCCTGGGCGACAGAGTGAGACTCCGTCTCAAAAAAAAAAAAAAAAACGAAAAGCATAACACATTTCATTGTTTGTTTATTTATTTATAGAGACGTGGGTCTTGCTATGTTGCCTAGGCTGAAGTGCAATGGCAATTCACAGGCTCAATGACAGCTTTCTACAGCCTTGAACTCTTGGGCTCAAGTGGTCCTCCTGCCTCAGCCTCCTGGAGAGCTGGGCCTGGCAACAAACTTATTTATTTACTTATTTTTTTTTTTCTGGAGACTGGGATCTTGCTCTGCCCCAGGCTGGAGTGCAGTGGCACCATCATAGCTCACTGCTGCCTCGATTTCCTGGGCTGAAGGGATCCTCCCACCTCAGCCTGCCTAGTAGCTGGGACTACAGGCACGCACGTGCCACCATGGCCGACTTATTTTTAAATTTTTTGTCCCGGGTGGTCTCGAATGCCTGGGCTCAGGCGATCCTCCCGCCTTGGCCTCCCAAAGTGCTGGGATTATAGGCGTGAGCCACTGCACCCGGCCCAACAAATTCATTTAATCCAAGTTTTGCTTGATGTAGGAGCCTTCAGAAATGAAGGTCCAAAGACCCAGGGAAAATGGTCTGTTTTTTTGCTTAGGCTGGGTGAAGAATGGACAGCTGTGTAGAAACGAGATTGGACAAAAAGCATGATCTAGTGGTAACAGACTGAGAGGGAGGCCCAGCAAGGCCTTCTGTGCAGATTCGCCTTGGTCTCCCTGTGTAGCATTCCTTCCTCCAGGGTCTGGGGCAGGACCTTCTGGAATGAGGGTCTTAAAGGGAGAATGGAGGCTGGGCGGGGTGGCTCACGCCAGTAATCCTAGAACTTTAGGAGGCCGAGGCCAGTGGATCACTTGAGGTCAGGAGTTTGAGACTAGCCTGGCCAACATGATGAAACCCCATCTCTACTAAAAATATAAAAATTAGTCGGGCTTGATGGTGTGCACCTGTAATCCCAGCTACTTGGAGGTTGAGGCAGGAGAATTGCTTGAACCCAGGAGGCGGAGGTTGCAGTGAGCCGAGATCACGATGCTGCATTCCAGCCTGGGTGACAGAGCGAGAGACCCTGTCTCAAGAAAAATAAAAGAAGGGAGAAGGGAGAGAGAGTGACCTTTTTAGGTTTTAGGGCTTGCTATGGGGGAGAGGTATTCTAGTTTCCTTTCTTTCCCCTCTCCTCCCCTCCCCTCCCCTTCCACTCCCTTCCCCTCTCCCTCAGTTCCCCTCCCCCTCTGCTCCCCTCCCCTCCCCCTCCCCTCCCCTCCTTTTCTTTCTTTCTTTCTTTCTTTCTTTCTTTTTTTTTTTTAATAGGCAGAGTCTTAACTCTGTCACCCAGGCTGCAATGCAGTGGCAGGATCTCAGCTCACTGCAACCTCCGCCTCCCAGGTTCAAGCAATTCTCCTGCCTCAGGCTCCCAAATAGCTGGGACTACAGGCGGCCGCCACCACGCCTGGCTAATTTTTGTATTTTTAATAGAGGCGGGGTTTCACCATGTTGCCTTGTTGGCCAGGCTGGTCTCGAACTCCTGGCCTCAAGTGATCCACCCGGCTTGGCCTCCCAAAATGCTGGGATTACAGGCCTGAGCCACCATGCCCAGCCTTGGGATTCTAGTTTCTATAACCAGCTTTGGGGAAGGGGAATTTTGTTTTATAGGATTTCGGGTGGAAGAAGGAAGGGCAAGAAACAGCAGGGCAGGAGGGCGGAGAGAACTGACTTCTGAGGCTGCTTTGGAGGCCTTCCAACCTCCTTTAGTTCATGCCAAAGTGCCATACTTTGGGGTGTTGTTTCGGAGCACCAGCAACATCTCCTGTTTGCCCCTGCAGATTGCCCTCCATCCGTCTGCACCCTGCTGGGTGCTCCAGGAGGCTGCTGTGTGCTGCTCCCCTGTCTTCCTCTGGCTTCTGCTTGGGTTTGAGGGATATTCCTTCCCCTTCTTCCTCCCTTCCAGATCACCGAAGACTAACAGAGTCCCTCCATCAAAGCCTGCAGCTCCTGTCTGGGGGCCCTTGGACCCTCTTCAGGTAGTTCTCCCTTCATGTTCCAGCAGGACCCCCCTTTCCCCTTGACACCTGGCCTAGCCATGGAAACAGCGCCCCTCTGCTCTGTCACTTTTCCAGAGCCGCCCACACCTTTGTAAATAGCCCCTTTATTAGACCCTTCTCAATTTTCCCAATTTTGAGTGTGCCATCTGTTTCCTGCAGGGACTCGGACTGTCATGGGATATATGTCATTGGTATTTTCCACATTACCACATGTAATCTGTGTGGACCATAGCTGCATAGCATTGTGTTGAGCATATGTGCCATAATTCAGTTAACCATTCCCTTATGGGTCCACATTCAATTGGCCTCATTTTTTCTGTATGAAAACCTCAGTGAAATACTCCTTGCCTGAACTTTCTTTCCTGTCTGGGTTTAAGTTCACAGTAGGTGACTGGTCCTTTCTACAGGTATGTTTTCAGCTGTGATCCTTTGCTGCCCTCAGGAAACTTACCAGTTGACAGGACAAAATTGAGAAACATTGTTAGAGCAACAATGGAATACAACTACGTGAGATGATTAGAAATTCAAAGATAGGCCAGGCACGGTGGCTCATGCCTGTAATCCCAGTACTTTGGGAGGCTGAGGCAGGCGGATCACTTGAGGTCAGGAGTTCGAGACCAGCCTGGCCAACATGGTGAAACACCGTCTCCATTAAAAATATGAAAATTAGCAAGGCATGGTGGCACACACCTGTAGTGCCAGCTACTTGGGAGGCCAAAGCAGGAGAATTGCTTGAACCTGGTAGGTGGAGGTTGCAGTGAGCTGAGATGGCACCACTGCACTCCAGCCTGAGCAACAGAGCAAGACTCCGTCAAAAAGAAAGGAAGGAAGGAAGGAAAGAGGGAAGGAAGGAAGGAAAGAAAGGAAAGAAAGAGGCCGGGCATGGTGGCTCATGCTCATGCCTGTAATCCCAGCACTTTGGGAGGCTGAGATGGGCGGATCACGAGGCCAGGAGATTAAGGCCATTCTGGCCAACATGGTGAAACCCTGTCTCTACTAAAAATACAAAAAAATTATCCAGGCGTGGTGACACATGCCTGTAGTCCCAGCTACTCGGGAGGCTGAGGCAGAAGAATCTCTTGAACCTGCTAGGCGGAGGCTGCAGTGAGCCAAGATCGCGCCACTGCACTCCAGCCTGGGCGACAGAGCGAGACTCTGCCTCAAAAAAAAAAGAAAAGAAAAAAAGAAGAAAGAAAGAAAGAGAAAAAGAGAAAGAAAGAAATCAATTCAAAGATAGATGAGAAATGGTTGGTTGGAAAGAGCCTTGCTGGCTGTCTGCACTGTCTCAGGACAGAGCCGTCTAAAGTGGCATTTATCACTGTGGCTAATTTATTTACCAGAGTCCAAGAATTGGACTCTCACCTGATTTTGTCTGATTTTTGTCTGGTTTTATTTGATTAGTATATAAAATAAGAATGCCAGTTGTTTCATTTACGAGTAGAAAAAATAATGTCTATTCTAATGTTATGTGGACCTGAATCTTTGCGTCAAGTAGAAGCCCAGTGATAACAGGAACATTGGGGAAGCTCAGTTTCATTGCAAGGAATGGTCAGATGATTGAAAGCTTTAAGGACATCAAGCTTTACAGGCAGACTCAGCCATCTCCACAGTAGGGATTGCCTTGCCCATCTTATGGGATGCTAATAAATATTCCAAGCCTGTTGGCCAAAACTCCCTTCTCTACGCTCTGGATAGTGCTCTGTAAGCACTGTCACCTGGAGTAACTCCACCTTTCCCCCAGCCTTTGACACTGCATTTAAAGGATGCTTTGCAACTTTCATCTGCATGGGAATCACCTGGGGATCTTGCTAAATGCAGATTCTGATACTATGGATCTGATTGGGGCCTGAGATCCTACTTTATTTTTATTTTTAGAGACAGGGTCTCACTTTTTTGCCCATGCTGGAGTGCAGTAGCACAATCATAGCTTACTGCAGCCTTGAACTCCTGTGCTTAAGTGATCTTGCCTCAGCCTCTCGAGTAACTAGGACTACAGGTGCGTGCCACCATACCTGGCTTTTTTCTTTTTTCTTTCTTTTCTTTTCTTTTTTTTTTTTTTTTGAGACAGTTTCGCTCTTGTTGCCCAGGCTGGAGTGCAATGCCATGATCGCGGCCCACTGCAACCTCTGCCTTCCAGGTTCAAGCGATTCCCCTGCCTCAGCCTCCCATGTAGCTGGGATTACAGGCATGAGCCACCACACCCGGCTAATTTTTATTTTCAGTAGAGATGAGGTTTCTCCATGTTGGTCAGGCTGGTCTCAAACTCTCAACCTCAGGTGATCTGCCCACCTTGGCCTCCCAAAGTGCTGGGATTATAGGCGTGAGACACTGCACCCAGCACGAGCCTGCATTCTAAATATGCCTCAGCAGATGCCAAAATGTATTCAAGCAATAAGCAATGGAGTCTTCTGGAGCTGCTGAGTCTCTTTAAAACAATGTTTATCTCTGCTCTAATCTCCATGAGGTGGTTGCTTTACAATTATTAGGGTGGTGCAAAAGTAATGGTGGTTTTCGCTACCCCCTTTACTTTTGCACCAATGCAATAATACTCAGGTGCGAAATTTTCTGTTTTAGTTACAGGTTGAGGAGCCACCTGGGTGAGAGGGGACCTTTGCGGTAGTTCCCTAAATGCAGCAGGAGAGAGATCCCTGAGGAGGTGTGAGCTTCACCTGGAGTTGAAGGCCTGAGGGTTCCACTTTCATGCTATCTCCCCATTCCCAGGAACTACAGACCAACCACTCACCCTGCCCTTTTTTTTTTTTTTTTTTTTTTTTGAGACGGAGTCTCGCTCTGTCACCCAGGCTGGAGTGCAGTGGGGTGATCTCGGCTCACTGCAACCTCTGCCTCCCGGGTTCAAGCAATTCTTCGGCCTTAGTCTCCCGAGTAGTTGGAATTACAGGCCCGCGCCACCATGCCTGGCTAATTTTGGTATTTTTACTAGAGACGGGGTTTCACCATGTTGGCCAGGGTGGTCTCAACCTCCTGACCTCAGGTGATCCACCCACCTCGGCCTCCCAAAGTGCTGGGATTACAGGCTTGAGCCACCGCGCCCTGCCTCACCGTGCACTTTTACCTAAAACTGGAAAACTCAGTTTATCTGAAATCTTTGTTTCCTCTTTCTACAGAGGAAGAAAAACAAAACCTATATAAGTGTTTGTGAAATGCCTTAGCTTGAGCCTTCAAAGTCAGCCCCTCCATAACTTTAAATGAATAATTGAGTAGACTATAGATGGAGGAATTAATCACCATCATATTACTAAAGTTGTCTTACATTTTAAAAACATTTGACAGTTTTCAGAGCATCTGAACATCTACAATCTTTTAGATCTTTTCAACAACCCTGGAAGGCAGAGCAGGCATTATTATCCCCTTAGGATCCCCATTTACTAGATAAAACTGAGCCTCAGAGAGAGGGCAAATGACATATCCAGGCTCAACTAGCTACTAGGGGGTAAAGTTTGGATCAAAGCTTTCTTTTTTTTTTTTTTTGAGACGTAATCTCGCTCTGTCGCCAGGCTGGAGTGCAGTGGTGCAATCTCAGCTCAGTACAACCTTTGCCTCCTGGGTTCAAGCAATTCTTCTGCCTCAGCCTCCTGAGTAGCTGGAACTACAGGCGTGCACCTCCACGCCCCCCAAAAATAATTTTTTTTTTTTTTTTTTTTTTCTGAGACGGAGTCTCACTCTGTCGCCCAGGCTGGAATGCAGTGGTGTGATCTCGGCTCACTGCAACTTCCACCTACCGGGTTCAAGTTATTCCCCCGACTCAGCTTCCCCAGTAGCTGGGACTACAGGCATGCACCACCACGCCCAGCTAACTTTGTATTTTTAGTAAAGACGAGGTTTCACTATGTTGGCCAGGCTGGTCTCGAACTCCTGACTTCAGGTGATCTGCCCACCTCGGCCTCTCAAAGTGCTGGGATTACAGGTATGAATCACTGTGCCGGGTCCAATTTTTATATTTTTAATAGAGACAGGGTTTTACCATGTTGGCCAAGATAGTCTTGAACTCCTGACCTCGTGATCTGCCCGCCTCAGCCTCCTAAAGTGTTGGGATTACAGGCGTGAGCCACCGCGCCTGGCTGGTTCAAAGCTTTTATTTATGTATTTATTTATTTATTTTTTTTTTTTTTTCAGATGGAGTCTTTCTCTGTCACCCAGGCAGTGGCTCGATCTTGGCTTACCACAACCTCTGCCACCCAGGTTCAAGATTTTCCTGCCTTAGGCTCCCAAGTAGCTGGGACTACAGGTGCGCGCGCCACCACGCCCAGCTAATTTTCGTGTTTTTAGTGGAGACAGGGTTTCACTATGTTGGTCAGGCTGGTCTTGAACTCCTGACCTCAGGTGATCTGCCTGCCTCAGCCTCTCAAAGTGCTGGGATTACAGGTGTGAGCCACCATGCCTGGCCTGGCTCAAATAATTTATTATAATATTTATTTATTTGTTTATTTATTTTCAAGATGTAGTCTTGCTCTCTCACTCAGGGAGTGCAATGGCATGATCTCGATTCATTGCAACCTCTGCCTCCCAGGTTCAAGCAATTCTCCTGCCTCAGCCTCCTGAGTAGTTAGGATTATAGGCGCCCACCACCACACCCGGCTAATTTTTGTATTTTTAGTAGAAACAGGGTTTCACCATGTTGGTCAGGCAGGTCTCAAACTCCTGACCTCAGGTGATCCGCCCTGCCTCAGCCTCCCAAAGTGCTGAGATTACAGGCGTGAGCCACCGCGCCCGGCTCAAAGCTTTTAAATGCTCATCATGAATCCACATCTTTTGCCTCACGTGCTATCTGTCACCATCCCTGACAATGCACACCACATTTGCCCACATGTTATTAAAAATTATCCAAGGACCTAGAGTTGGGAGCAGACTTGGGACTGAGACCTGTATTTTCCCTCTTAGACTGGGTCTCATGTCTTTTTCTTTTTTTCTTTTTTTTAAACAGGGTCTCACTCTGTCGCCCAGGCTGGAGTGCAGTGGCGTGATCTCGGCTCACTGCAACCTCCACCGCCTGGTCTCAAGTGATCCTCCCACGTCAGCCTCCCAAATAGCTGGGATTAAAGGCGCATGCCACCATGCCCAGCTAATTTTTGTATTGTAGTAGAGATGGAGTTTCACCATGTTTGCCAGGCTGGTCTCGAACTCCTGACCTCAAACGATCTGCCCTCCTTGGCTTCCCAAAGTGTTGGGATTACAGGTGTGAGCCACCACACCCAGCCAAGGGTCTCATTTCTTCTTGACTTTCCATGTAAAAATTATCATTGCAACAGTTTTCTTCCTCTTTCCCCAGATATTCTATGATTTTGACCATGCTCATTCTTGCTGCCATCATCCTCACCCAAGTTTTCCTCACATGTGAATTATTGCATGAAAGTCACTCAGGTTATTAAGACTTCAGCAGGCCGGGCACAGTGGCTCACGCCTGTAATCCTAGCACTTTGGGAGGCCGAGGCGGGCGGATCACCTGAGGTCAGGAGTTTGAGACCAGTCTGACCAACATGGTGAAACCCTGTCTCTACTAAAAATACAAAAAAATTAGCTGGACGTTGTGGCGCGTGCCTGTAATCCCAGGTACTCAGGAGGCTGAGGCAGGAGAATCGCTTCAACCCGGGAGGCAGAGGTTGCAGTGAGCCGAGATCACACCACTGTACTCCAGCCTGGGCAACAAGAGCGAAACTCTGTCTCAAAAAAAAAAAAAAGAAAAGACTTCAGCAAACACTCATGGAGCCTTACTGTGTGTCAGGCCTGTGCCAAGCTTGAGGATCGGGCTGACTACATCCTTGTCCCTGCTCTCAAGGGCTTTCCAGGGAAATGGCCATATAGAGGTCTGAAACAGGTCACTACAACAGGGCACGAAAAGGGCATTGATGGGGAGATGTGCAGGGGCCTGAGGAGGGCCAGGTGGCGGCAGGCTGTTCCTTCCTGTTGGTCTTCAGGCCTTCGGGTTCTCTCCTGTCACAGGCACTCAATGTTCTGTGCGTCCACTGGTCAAGATCCTTTAGTGATGTTACAGCACCAAGACTTCAGCTTGGGATTCAGTGTTCTCCACTATCTGGCCCCTGCATCTCACTGTTCCACAGGATGACCTTCTGTGCCATTTGCAACTGCCTCCCAATTGGTGCAGGTATTTTTCACACAGCTTCCTATCATATAGTCAAAGAATCACAGTAGTAACCACGGTACTACTCATTGCCTGTCTATGGCCCTCCGCTATGGACTTCATTGTGTTATTTTATGTAATCTTCACATCTCATTATGGTAGGTGTCATCTTCCTCATTTTGTAGATGAAGACACCAAGGTTCAGAAAGTTCAATTAACTTGCCTAAATCCTACAGCTAGAATAAGGCTGAGTAGAACTCGGGCCCCTGGTCAAGCCCAGAGTCATCCTACTATTCCCCTTACACTCCACTGAGATGATAGGAAGGAAAGAGCAGAGGTTAGGGGTCAGTGATTTTCTCCCTTCATTCTTGCTGCTCCCACACCTGAAATACTCACTTTCTTTTCCTTTTTTTTTTTTTGAGAGGGAGTCTTGCTCTGTTGTCCAGACTGGAGTGCAGTGGCGCGATCTTGGCTCACCACAACCTCCGCCTCTCGGGTACAAGAAATCCTCCTGCGCTAGTAGCTGTGATTACAGGCATGCGCCACCATGCCCGGCTAATTTTAGTAGAGTCACTTTCTTTCTTTCTTTTCTTTTTTTTTTTTTTTTGAGACAGAGTCTCACTCTGTCATCCAGGTTGGGGTGCAGTGGCACGATCTCGGTTTGCTGCAACCTCTGCCTCCCGGGTTCAAGCGATTCTTAGCCTCCCAAGTAGCTGGGACTACAGGCGTGCACCACCACGCCCGGCTAATTTTTGTATTTTTAGTAGAGACTGGGGTTTCACCATATTGGCCAGGCTGGTCTCGAACCCCTGACCTTGTGATCCACCCACCTCGGCCTCCCAAAGTGTTGGGATTACAGGCGTGAGCCACCCCGCCTGGCTGAAATACTCACTTCTTCCTCCAACAGTGAATGAAACCTGAGAGACAAATGCCTTCCCCTTTTCATCCCTTGACAAACAGTTCGGAATCTCCTTAGATGGTCCTTTGAGGTCAGGCGTCTGTCTCCCATAGTGGTGGGCAGCTCAGGAATGCTCTCTTGAATTGTGTTCATTTTTTTTGCTGTTTAACTTCTCCTGTCCCTCTTTTCTGCTCTCTGGAATTTCATTCCTATATAAGCTACCTACATGCAAACCGTTTATTAAGTTTCCCCTCCTAGGGGAACGTGAGCTATGCCATGTGACATTCAATGCTATGAGACTAAATGAGATCAGCAACAGAGTAAGATAGGGAACAGATCCAAGGACTGAACCCTGCGACCCTCCAACATCTGTTTTGTTTTTAGAGATAGGGTCTCGCGCTGTTGCCCAGGCTGGAGTGCAATGACGTGATCATAGCTCACTGCAGCCTCGACCTCCTGGGCTCCTCCCTGTCTCAGCCTGCTGAATAGCTGGGACTATGGGCACGTGCCACCATGTCTGGCTCTCTCTAACATTTAGAGGTGAAGGAGATGAGGAGAACCTAGCAAAGGGGACCTTAATGAAATAATCAAGAGAATATAGTGTCTTGGAGGCCAAGAGGAAAAAAAAATGTCTCAACGAAGGAGGAATGCTCAGCTGATCCTTGCTGAACGGTCAAGGAAGGTGAAGATTAAGTGATAACCTTTAGGTTTAACCACACTAGAGGGGACTGACAATCTTAACAAAGAGCAGCTTGGGTGGAGTTACGGAGTGATTCAAATGGATTCAAGAGAGAATGGAAGGGGAGAAAGTACAATTGTCCCTTATCCATCCCTCAGTATCTGCTGGGGATTGGTTTCAGAAGGTCCCTGAAGATTCCAAAATCCATTTTTTTTTTAAAGATGGGGTCTTACTATGTTGCCCAGGCTGTTCTTGAACTCCTGGGCTCAAGCAATCCTCCCACTTCAAAAATCCTCCCACCTCTCAAATCACTGGGATTACAGGAGTGAGCCAAGCTTCCTGGCCCCTAAATCCTTGGGTGTGCAAGTCTCTTATGGAAAATGGTGTAATAGCTGGGTGCGGTGGCTCACACCTGTAATCCCAGTACTTTGGGAGGCTGAGGCAGATGGATCACTTGAGGTCAGGAGTTCCAGACCAGCCTGACCAACATGGTGAAACCCCTCTCTACTAAAAATACTAAAAAAAATACAAAAATTAGCCAGGTGTGGTGGGGGGGCACATGTAGTCCTAGCTACTCAGGAGGCTGAGGCAGGAGAATCTCTTGAACCCAGGAGGCAGAAGTTGCAGTGAGCAGAGATTGTGCCACTGCACTCCAGCCTGGGCAACAGAGTGAGGTGCCATCTCAAAAATAAATAAATAAAATGGTGTAATATTTGCATATAACCTACACATCCTCCCGTATATTTTAAATCTTCTCTAGATTAATTTAATACCTAGCACAATGTAAATGCTCTGTAAATAGTGTAAATAGTGTTATACTGTATGTTTTTGTTTGTATTATTATTTTTTGAGACAGGGCCTCTATCACCGAGGCGGGAGTGCAGTGGCACAATCATGACTCACTGCAGCCTTGGCCTCCCTGGGCTCAGGTGATCCTCCTGCCTCAGCCTCCCAGGTAGCTGAGACCACAGGCATATGCCACCACGCCTGGCTAACTTTTGTCTTTGTAGAGGCGGGTTTCCACCACGTTGCCTGGGCTGGTCTTGAGCTCCTGGGCACAAGCTGTCTGCCCACCTTGGCCTCCCAAAGTACTGGGATTACAGGCTTGAGTCACCATGCCCAGCCTATTTGTATTATTATTATCATTATTATTATTTATTATTATTATCTTTTTTGAGACGGAGTCTCACTCTGTCCCCCAGGCCGGAGTGCAGTGGCGCGATCTCGGCTCACTGCAAGCTCCGCCTCCCGGGTTCACGCCATTCTCCTGCCTTAGCCTCCCCAGTAGCTGGGACTACAGGCATGCACCACCATGCCCTGATAATTTTTTGTATTTTTAGTAGAGACGGGTTTTCACCATGTTAGCCAGGATGGTCTCGATCTCCTGATCTCGTGATCCGCCTGCCTCGGCCTCCCAAAGTGCTGGGATTACAGGCGTGAGCCACTGTGCCCAGCCTATTATTATTATTTAAAGTAGCAGGATTTGATCTGTGGGCTTTAATTTGCCAACTCCTGCTGTATAATGTTTGAATGCTTTTTGTTGGTTTTTTTGTTTTGTTTATGATGGAGTCTCACTCTGTCACCCAGGCTGGAGTGCAGTGGCATGATCTCAGCTCACTGCAACTTCTGCCTCCCAGGTTCAAGCGATTCTCCTGCCTCAGCCTCCCGAGTAGCTGGGATTACAGTTGCATGCCACCACACCCAGCTAAGTTTTGTATTTTTAGTAGAGACGGGGTTTTACCATGTTGGCTAGGCTGGTCTTGAACTCCTGATCTCAGATGATTTGCCAGCCTCGGCCTCCCAAAGTGTTGGGATTACAGGTGTGAGCCACTGCACCTGGCCCTATTTGTACTATTTTTTGTTGTTGTTGTCGTTGGCTTCTTCTTTTTTTTTTTTTTTCAATTTTTTTGTTTGTTTGTTTTGAGACGGAGTCTTGCTCTGTCGCCCAGACTGAAGTGCAGTGGCGCAATCTCAGCTCACTGCAGCCTCCACCTCCCAGTTCCAGCCAGTCTCCTGCCTTAGCCTCCCAAGTAGCTAGGACTACAGGCACATGCCACCATGCCTGGCTAATTTTTGTATTATTAGTAGAGATGAGGTTTCACTGTGTTGGCCAGGCTGGTCTCAAACTCCTGATCTCAGGTGATCCACCCGCCTTGGCCTCCCAAAGTGTTGGGATGACAGGCGTGACTCACGGCTCCCAGCCATTTTCAAATAGTTTTGACCTTTGGTTGGTGGAAGCCATGGATGCAGAACCCACGGATATGGAGGGCCAACCACATAAATAATTATTTTATGGCGTTTTCCTATGAAGGTGAGTGGAGAAAGGGGATGCAAGCTGGAGAGGATGCTATGGTTTGAATGTGTCCCCCAAAGTTCATGTGTTAGAAACGTAATTCCCAATGCAACAGTGTTTTGAGGTGGAACCTCTGAGAGGTGACTAGGCCGGCCGGGCGCGGTAGCTCACGCCTGTAATCCCAGCACTTTGGGAGGCTGAGGTGGGTGGATAACGAGGTCAGGAGATCAAGACCATCCTGGCTAACACAGTGAAACCCCATCTCTACTAAAAATACAAAAAATTATCAGGGCGTGGTGGTGCATGCCTGTAGTCCCAGCTACTGGGGAGGCTAAGGCGGGAGAATGGCATGAACCTGGGAGGCCCAGCTTGCAGTGAGCCAAGATCGTGCCACTGCACTCCAGCCTGGGGGACAGAGCGATACTCCATCTAAAAAAAAGAAAAAAAAAGAGGTGACTAGGCCATGAAGGCTCTGTCCTCACAGATGGATTAATGCCATTGTTGTGGGAGTGGTTTTCTCATTAAAGGATGAGCTTGAGCTTGGCCCCCTTCCTTCTCCCGCCTCATTCCCCTCTATGTTGCCCCTATGATGCCTTATGCCATGTTATGATGTGGCAAAAAGGCCCTCACCAGATGCCAGCCCCTTAACCTTGGACTTCCCAGCATCTAGAACTGTGAACCAAATGAATGTTTTTTCTTTATAAATTACCCAGTCTCTGGTATTCTGTCATAGCAGCACAAAGCAGACTACGACATAGGGTCAAGAGCAACTTTTTAAAAAAAGATGAGTGAAATTACACATATTTATGTGCTGATGAAAATGATTCAGCAAAGAAGAAAAAACCTGACGCAGGAGAGAGGAGGGAGAATGGCTGGAGTGAGGGGATGAGATCTCGTGCTCAGTGAAGGTGTATGCCTTAGATAGGAGCATAGACCCTTTATCCCTAAACTACAGAAGAGAAAGCCGATCATGTGGGCAAATTCTCCCGTCTCATGACTTATTGAGTGCTTGACTTGCAAGAGATCATTAAGACTTTGAATCTGTGCTGCCTAACCTTGCTCTCCATTTTGCAGATGAGACATAGAGGGAACTGACTTACCAAAGGACACACCAATGATTATCATGTGTGCACCAATGATTATTTGTTTTGTTTGTTTTTGAGACGGAGTTTCGCTCTTGTTGTCTCGGCTGGAGTGCAATGATGCGACCTCGGCTCACTGCAACCTTTGCCTCCTGGGTTCAAGTGATTCTCCTGCCTTAGCCTCCCAAGTAGCTGGGATTACAGGCACCTGCCACCATGTCTGGCTAATTTTTTTTTTTTTTTTTTTTTGAGACGGAGTCTTGCACTGTTGCCCAGGCTGCAGTGCAGTGGTGCGATCTCAGCTCACTGTAACCTCCGCTTCCCAGGTTCAAGCAGTTCTCCTGAGCTGGGATTACAGATGCCTGCCACCATGCCTGGCTAACTTTTTGTATTTTTTAGTAAAGATGGGGTTTCACCATGTTGGCCAGGGTGGTCTTGAACTCCTGACCTCATGATTCGCCTGCCTTAGCCTCCCAAAGTGCTGGGATTACAGGCATGAGCCACCGTGCCCAGCCATGCCTGGCTAATTTTTTGTGTTTTTAGTAGAGATGGGGTTTCACCCATCTCTACTAAAGGGATTGGCCAGGCTAGTCTCGAACTCCTGACGTCAAGTGATCCACCCACTTCGGCCTCCCAAAGTGCTGGGATTACAGGCGTGAGCCACTGCACCTAGCCTGCACCAGTGATTATTAGAGGCAGAGCTGGAAACAGAATCCAAGACCTTCCTTGCACCACCTAGCACACTAGGGTTCTCTCTGTGCTCAGATGTTCTACCTGCCCCACCTGTGCTCTGGGTAGTAGATGCATAGTGTAGGGCCTCCAAGAAGACAGTGGAAGAAGAAAGTGTAGAACCTAGCAAACTTCAGAATAGGATCAATAAGCCATGGGGTTGGGTGGTTTGAAAGTCTGTTGATGAGTCTAAGGGATCTCCCTAGATGTATTTAGGAGTAACTGAATCATTGTAAGGAAAGCTATAAACTGGTAAACTGGACTCAGAAAAATCTGTCAAAATGCAGAAAGAGGATAGTGTAAATCCAAGTGCAAACAGAAGGGCATGGATCCTTCTGGAATATAGATTCCTGGTTTCAAATGTTCCATCAAGCTTTGTTTCCTGATGTGGGGTTTGGAAACATAGTCCCTTTAAGCTTAGATGGAGTTGAATGCTGCAACTGTATTCAGGACTGGATGATGAGTTTCCAGAAGGGAGAGGCCGCAACAAAAGAGGCACAAACAAGCTGGTCCCACGAAGCAGCCAAACACCAGATTTCACCTTGACCTCCAGGAAACTTGTGAAACCACTGCATTCTCTTTCCCCTAATTCCACTCATTTCGAAACATTCTCTGAGCTGTTGTGCGAGGCACTGTGCTTAGTGCTATAGATATGGCGGGTAAGCGAGAGGTGGGGGGTGGTATGCAGAACAGATAAACTGAAGGAGGTCCCACCTTCCAATTTTTACAGGCTTCTAGTAAGAATGAGCGATTCACACATTGGACTGATTTCGTGCCCACTACTCAGTCTCCCGATTACTCATTCTGCTTCTCAGTTCTGTGCTGGACAGAGGGGGCGTGTAATATGGGGGGAGTCTGTGTCTCTAGTCACTGCAAAGATAACTAACTCCCTCACTGTGGATTCAAAGATACAAATTATAAACTGCTATTGGGTACAAATTATTCCCATGTGAGCTTGTTGAGCGTGATCCACTTATCTCTAGGGCTGATCGCTAGTTAAATCCTGCCCAAGTAGCTGAAAGGCTGTTTGTTTTACGACAAACAGGAGACAGGGGCCCTTGCTGAAATTCCTGGTGTAGGATTGAACCTTAAGCCAATGCTCTAATATGTTTGTTTGGAGAATTCTTAAGTGGGTACAGTCTGTAACAGCTGTCTTCTGCCTCTGCACCAAAGTGGTATTGGAAGAGACCCACAAGGTCAGGGTTCCGACTTCCAACACTCAGGCTGTTGAGGATAGGTGGAGGAGATGAGCTGGAATGTCACCAAGAGATAATCCAGGAAACGCTTCTCTGAAGAAATTACCACGATCTCTTCATTTCTGCAGCCCTTTGCAGTTGTTTTCAAAGCATTTGCAGTATCACTGATTTCATGGAATCCTCACATCGCCCCACGAAGTAGGTGGGGCAGGTTTTATTATCACTGTTTTGCAGCTGAAGAGACTGAGGCCCCAAGAGGTGGCATGACTTGGCCCAGGTCACATGGCTAATAAGCAGTTGAGCTGGAGCTCGAGTCCGGGTCTCCTGACTGTGAGTCGAATGCCCAGGTGTCAGCCAGCCATTCCTCGGCAGCTCAGCTGCCTCCTCAGCCCCCTTGGCTCTCAGATGAGAGAGCATGGGCTTCACTCCCAGGATGAACTGGGTTTGAGTCCCACCTCTGCCCTAACTAGCTGTCTGACCTTGGGCAAGTTGCCAAACCATCTCTATGCCTCTGTTTCCTTGTCTGCAAAATGAGCAAAATAACAGTACCTCCCCGTCGGGTGATTTGGAGGAGTAAACGAGATATTAGAGAGAGAACAAAACACAATGTCTGGCATGGTGCGAGGCATCAATAAATGCTATATTACCCGCTCCCCAAAGCCTATGTTCCTCAAAGACGCAACCCAAAAGAGAATACTCAAGAATCTTGCAGGCCAGGCACCGTGGCTCATGCCTGTAATCCCAGCACTAGCACTTTGGGAGAATGAGGCAGGAGGATTGCCTGAGTTCAGGAGTTCGAGACCAGCCTGGGCAACAAGGCGAAACCTCATCTCTACAAAAGCTACAAAACGGGCCTGGCGCGGTGGCTCACGCCTGTAATCCCAGCACTTTGGGAGGCCGAAGTGGGCAGATCACCTACATCGGGAGTTTGAGACCAGCCTGACCAACATGGAGAAACCCCGTCTCTACTAAAAGTACAAAATTAGCCGGGCATGGTGATGCGTGCCTGTAATCCCAGCTACTGGGGAGGCTGAGGCAGGAGAATCACTTGAACCTGGGAGGCAGAGGTTGCAGTGAGCTGCGATTATGCCTTTGCACTCCAGCCTGGGCAACAAGAGTGAAACTCCGTCTCAAACAAAAAACAAAAATCAAAAATCAAAACTTAGCCGGGTGTGATAGCATGCACCCTGACCCTGGAGTTCGAGGCTACAGTGAGCCGAGATTGTGCCACTGCACTCCAGCCTGGGTGTCACAGTGAGACCCCGCCTCAAAAAAAAAAAAAAAAAAAAAATGTATATATATATATATCTTACAAAAGGCTCCCTGATTTCCTTCCTTGTCATTTCTTGCCCTTCTCCCCCTCACTTTGTGATAATGCTACTTCAAATTTGTACGGGCCAGGCACAGTGGCTGATGGGGCACTGTGGCTCATACCCATAATCCCAGCACTTTGGGAGGCGGAGGCAGGCAGATCACTTGAGGTCAGGAGTTCGAGACCAGCCTGGCCAATATGGCAAAACCCCATCTCTACTAAAAATACAAAAATTAGCTGGGCATAGTGGTGCATGCCTGTAATTCCAGCTACTTTGGAGGCTGAGGCATGAGAGTTGCTTGAACCCAGTAGGCAGAGGTTGCAGTAAGCCAAGATCACCTCACTGCACTACAGCCTGGGTGAAAAACAAAACAATAATAATAATAATTTGTACATCTCTTTTTACTTTACTTTTTTTTTTTTTTTTTGAGACGGAGTTTCACTCTTGTTGCCCAGGCTGGATTACAATGGTGCGATCGCTGCTCACTGCAACCTCCACCTCCCGAGTTCAAGCGATTCTCCTGCCTCAGCCTCCTGAGTAGCTGGGATTACAGGTGCCTGCAACCACATCTGGCTAATTTTTGCATTTTTTAAAATAGAGACAGGGTTTCACCATGTTGGCCAGGGGCTGGTCTGGAACTCCTGACCTCAGGTGATCCTCCCGCCTCAGCCTTCCAAAGTGCTGAGATTACAGGCGTGAGCCACTGTGCCCAGCCTCTTTTTACTTTTCTTTCTTTCTTTTGTTTTTTTTTAGACAGAGTTTTGCTCTTGTTCCCCAGGCTGGAGTGCCTGGTGCAATCCTGGCTCACTGCAACTTCTGCCTCCTGGGTTCAAGCAATTCTGCTGCTTCAGCCTCCCGAGTAGCTGGGATTACAGGCATGTGCCTCCACACCAGCTAATTTTGTATTTTTAGTAGAGACGGAGTTTCTTCGTGTTGGTCAGGCTGGTCTTGGACTCCCCACCTCAGGTGATCCACCCACCTCGGCCTCCCAAAGTGCTGGGATTACAGGTGTGAGCCACCGTGTCCTCTTTTTACTTTTCAAAGTGCTTCCCCACTCAGCACCTCTTGGGATCCTCCCATCAACCCCATAAGATAAATAGAATCCGAAATCTTCATTCCCTTATTACAAGTGAGAAAACCAAGGTAAGAGAGGTGAATTGACTGCGCTAAGGCAACACCCCTGTTAGCCGAGGAGCTGGGACTCTTCTTTCAGTTTTGATTCCTTGCCGGAAATCTTTGATGAATTGTGTGGGTTTCCTTTCCCACCTTTGACATTGGGAGCTAGGGGACCTCATGGACTTTCTGCAAACTTTGAGATTATCTTTGAGAACCCAAACAGGGAGGAGAAAAGTGCTTTGCCTCCACGAGACTCCCCGATCCTACTCAATTTCCCTGCACGTCAAGACCTGGGCCTGGGGATTGGAAAGGTAACCTAAGGTAAGGGGTAAATTCTATCTGCAGCCAAAGACCAGCTCTGAGCTGGCTTCCCATGAGCAGGCAAGGGTGGAAAGGTCAAAAGGGTGGTGCTCTTCCTGAGAGTCCAGCGTCAGCTCTGCCACTTGATATCTGAGAACACCTCGAACAAGGCAAGGTGCACCTCAGTTTCCTCATCTCTAACAGGAACACTGGATTAGATAATTTCTCAGCTGACTTCCTGATAACACAAAAGAATTTGCTTGAGGATAACAGTGACACATTATGGACAACTTTTAGAAACTTTTATTATGGAAAATTTCAAATAAATTCAAAGTCAACAGAACAATATAATGAACCCCCATGTATAGATCCCCCAAATTCAGCAATCATCAACATTCTTTCTTGTTTCATCTCTACCTCCACCACCTCGCCCACTTGATGGTTATTTCCTTTCTTCTATATGTGGTGGGAAGGGTTTGCTTTGTTGCCCAGGCTGGTCTCCATCTCCTGGCCACCAGTGATCCTCCCACCTCGGCCTCTCAAAGTGTTAGAATTACAGGCACCTGCCACCGCACCCAGCCTGGTTATTTTATTATTATTATTATTTTTGAGACAGAGTCTTACTCTGTCACCCAGGCTAGAATGCAGTGGCGCGATCTCGGTTCACTGCATCCTCCACCTCCCAGGTTCCAGTGATTCTCGTGCCTCAGCCTTCTGAGTAGTTGGGACTGCAAGCGCACGCCACCACACCCAGCTAATTTTTGTATAATTTTTAATAGAGACGGGGTTTCGCCATGTTGGCCAGGCTGGTCTCAAACTCCTGGCCTCAAGCGATCCTCCTGTCTTGGCCTCCCAAAGTGCTGGAATTGCAGGCATGAGCCACCACACCTGGCCAGCCTGGTTATTTCTTATAGTTCTTCTTTTTTTTAACTTCTAGTGAAATTTGCATACCTTGAAATGCAGAAATCTTAACTGTGTAATGTTGACAAATGGACCCACCCACGTAACCAACGTCCATCATTGGCAAATGTATTAACATAACTGAATTTATTAACAAATTAAACATTTAAATATGACTTTAGCACACTAGGGGTTAGCAAATACTCTCTTTTTGGGGCTGGCTAGGTTAGCATCAGATCTGCAGTCTTAAGTCATTATTTTCCTTCCTGCCTCTACCCATGCTGTCATCCTTGTGTGTCCCTGGAGCTTATGGCTTTCTCCTGCATGCACCTCTATTATGAGGCTTTTATTGTCTTGGCTACAAATCTTATAAACTTGTTTTTTTTTTTTCTTTCCTATACATTTATCCTTCTCCAGGTTTTTTCTTTTTTTCTTTTTTGTTTCTCTCTTCTGTAACCTCTTTCTCATACCTGTTGCTGTTTTCTCCTTTAGAGTTCTTACTTTTCTGTGTTCACTCCACCTTCTCTGATCTCACTGTCCTGTATCTTTTGGTCTGTTTATATGCTGGACATTAGACAGTGAGCCATAACCCCAGGGTCCAGCCCAGGGCTAGGCACTTAGTCAACAGTGAGTGAATGAAAGCAAAGGACGACATAGTCTGAAACCACCTGCAATCTGGTTACAGTAATGTGGTCAACTAAGGAACCCTAACCCGTTACCCTGGACCACATCTTTCTCTTTGCATTGAGCAAGAAGCTATTTATCTGCCCCCTTGGAAGCTCCAGCATTTGAAAGGAAGGAGGCTGATTTCCTGACAAAATGTGACCCAAAGGACCATCCTCCTCCTAATCCCCATCATTAAAAAAAAAAAAAAAAAAAGCAAGCAGGGGCTATCAGGGATACTTCCTGTTTTCCTCTCTTGAAAGCATCCTGGATAGATGAAACTGAAGGATCAAAGGGACTGCCTCCTCTGGGGCCTGGGGACTGGCAGAATGGCTTTTAACCCTCTGCTGTCTCCCACATGTGAGTGGCGTGGGCAGTTGACGTCTTTTATTTCCCTAGTAGATTTTAACTTCTTTTGGGCAGGGGCCTTGGCATTCATTCATTCATTCGTCAAACATTACTGTACCTACCAAATCCCAGGCTTTGAGGATCTGGGGCTATAGAGATGAATATGACAGTGTCTGGCCTCATAATTCTAATAGTAATGTTCTCATGTGCTAACATGATCAAGTATTTTCTCGCTGTGAGGCTCTTACTACATGCTTTTCATGCATTTGGTCCTCACAACAAGCTGATGGGGTATTCTTGCCCCCATCTTACTGACAAGAAAAGCAAAGCTTCTGAAGGTAAAATAACCTGACACAGGCATATGACTGGTAGGTGTCAGGCCTGGGGTTAGAGCTGAGCGGTCTGAGCAGAAACCATGTTTATGGCTGATACACTAGCCTGCCCCTGGAGACCTGCCTCCGTGTTTGAAACATGGTAGTGACTTTATTGCTAGTAATTTTTACAAGTGCATTTTATCTCTGGGCTTGGTCAGGTGGCTTCTGGTGAACAGGTTTGTTTACATCCGACTTACTGTATCATATTGTATTAGAGCAGAGGTGAGTCAGCTTGCGGCCCCCTGAAGAGTGACAACAAGGCTAGAAAAACCAAGAGGCAACCTTTGGCCCTGTTTGAGGAACGAAGAGAGCGTCAGGCTCTTGCTTCCCCTCTCTCATTTCTGGAATAGATCAAATTCCACAGATTTGTTTTGTTTTTTGTTTTGTACTGCATTTTTTTCAAATCCTGGAAAGAAAGCCGAGGGAGGTTGGGTGCGGTGGCTCTTGCCTGGCAGCCCAGCACTTTGGGAGGCTGAGGTGGGCGGATCACTTGAGGTCAGGAGTTTGAGACCAGCCTGGCCAACATGGTAAAACACCGCCTCTACTAAAAATACAACAATTAGCTGGGCGTGGTGGCAGGCGCCTATAATCCCAGCTACTTGGGAGGCTGAGGCAGGAGAATTGCTTGATCCCGGGAGGCAGAGTTTGCACTGAGCCGAGATTGCACCACATAGTGAAACCCTATCTCAGCTAAAAATACAAAAAATTAGCCGGGTGTGGTGGTGGACACCTGTAATCCCAGCTACTCGGGAGGCTGAGGCACAAGGATTGCTTGAACTTGGGAGGCAGAAGTTGCAGTGAGCTGAGATCATGCCACTGCACGCCGGCCTGGCCGACAGAGCAAGACTCTGTCTCAAAAAACAAAACAAAACAAAACAAAAAGGGAAAGATATTTTCTCCATTTTTCTGGAGAGGAATCGAGGCTCAGAGTAGTTAGTTAATATACCCCAAATCACACAGCTAGACAGAGTCAGGATTTGATCCTAGGTTTGACTAACTCCAGACCCTCCACTTTAATTATTCTTCTTCCCTGATGCTAAAGCTGGCAGAGAGAGGAAGAAACTCCCTTCCTGCTGAGGTTCCTGACAAACAGTAGGGGCAGGTGAGGGTAGCAAGTAACCCTGAGATCTGCTGGTTAGGGACGCCTGGCACAAAAGGATCTTAAGGTGCCTCTGATTCTGCAATTCTATCTCTTTAAGACCCAGAGTTCCCATGCCAAGCCTGCTCTGTGATCCTCAGAGATTTCAGGGGTGGGGAAACTGGATTGAATGCGCTGACATACAAGCAAAAAAAGACCTCAGCATTTTTGCCTCGCCTCGGTGGCTCTGGCCTTTTTAAATTTTTTTTCCCTCTCTCATTTATTTATTACTATGCTATTCTCTGGCCCTGCTGCTGTGTCAATACTGATAAAAGCAAATCACCCCACAAACAGGTGCAGCTGGGAGCTGCCCCTTGGACAGCTGCCAGGGAAATGTGATCGCTCAGCTGGGGTGACCTGCCCCTGCCCAACCCCCTCTCGGGTTCCAGCCCAGGGCATGTGTCCTTGGGCAGTTAATGTCGGTCCACATGTCACAGCCCTGGTATCTCAGTTGGCATCATGGACTTGTGCTGGTGTGTGTGGTTTGGGTGGGGTGGGAATATGCAGGAGAGAAGGGAGGCTCCCAAGAGTTTATTTTCTCTTTTGGTTTCTTCCAACAAATTCAGAAAATACAATGTCACCAAGTCCCCCTGCAAGTATTTAAAAATATTTCCTAAGAATATCACTGCCTTATTTCCCTAGGTAAGAAATATTTTTTTCCCATTCCCAAATTCACACACACATGCAGTGTAACGATCCAAAAGAAATTTTCTGAGTATCTCCTAGGGCTTAGCTGTGGGTTCACCTAAATAAACATTTTGTGAGCCAACCCTGCTATCCAGAATGCATTTTGATGCTACCAAGCCATGTGACTTTGACTCTGGCTTGGAAAGATTTTATTTCATTTCCCCTCCCCCATTTCAGTGTTTTGTCCCCAAGCATCATTTCCCCACTTCCCTAGGGCACCAGCCTTTCCGGAAATGCCCTAGCTCTGCGTGCAGCCTCCGCCTCCCCGTGTGGAGAAGGCGGTGACAGCGCCGCGCCGGAGCCGCAGGGCGGGCCTGGGCGGAGGGCGAGGGGCCGGGGCGGCCGGGCCAGGCTGCCCGCCTGCCGCAGAGCAGCGCGCAGCTCGGGGAGGGAGGAGGTTGCCATGCAAATGACGCGGCGTCTTGCGGGCCCCCCTTACCCGGGGGCCCTCTGGTTGCCAAAACAGAGCATTCCCCAGAACAGTCGCCTGGAAACGAGCGCTGTCATAGCAGCCTTGAGCTCAGTAGCGGCGAGCCAGCTGTGCTGCCACGAGGAGCTGGGTCAGGATGTTCAGACCTCCTCAGCACCCCCTCCCCACCCAGTCTCCACCTCGGGGAAGGGAGTGGTGGCTTGGGCCACCGTGGAGGGGAGGGAGGGCACTAATTGGATTGGAACACTCCTGAAACGCATCAGCTGCTCCTCCCTGGGTGGGGGGAGGAGGCAAGCTGCAGACCGTCTTTGTGATCGGCTCAGCCTCTCCCTCCCAGCAGCCTCGCCCTGACCTGGTCCTCACTGGCCTCTGCCCACCTATCGCTGTTCTGGGGCACAATGGCAAGATCTTTGTAAAATGGAGGAGGTAGACACCGGATCAGATAATCACCAAAATGAAATTCAGCCTTGATATGAAGGGTACCGTGGTGGTGCTACCGGGGTCTGACCTGGTTTGGAAGGGTTAGGGAAGAATGCAGGTTTGCCACAGCTCCCATGTCAATACTCTAACTACTTCATCCCTTAACAGCCCCCCCGTCTTTCCAGCACCTTTTCTCATCAGCTCAGCTATGCCAGCCTGGTCTTCCCTAAACCTTGGGAGCATTTGCTTTTTCCTATTTCATTTGGCACCCAGAGAGCTGCCTCATCATTTAAGCGTGTGTGTGTGCTTACCAATTAAGCTACAATATAAACTTTAAGAGGCAGGACCCATGTTATCATTGTCATGGCCCACCTTGACCATGAAGAACGAGAGAGGCCAGGCGCGGTGGCTCACGCCTGTAATCCTAGCACTTTGGGAGGCCGAGGTGGGCGGATCACGAGGTCAGGAGATGGAGACCATCTTGGCTAACACAGTGAAACCCCGTCTCTATTAAAAATACAAAAAAATTAGCCGAGCATAGTGGCAGGCGCCTGTAGTCCCAGTTACTCAGGAGGCTGAGGCAGGAGAATGGCTTGAACCCGGGAGGCAGAGCTTGCAGTGAGCCGAGATCGCGTCACTGTACTCCAGCCTGGGCGACAGAGTGAGACACCATATCAAAAAGAAAAAAAAAGAACAAGACAGAGTTTCATAGACCTGCTTGAATTTAGGTGCCAGTGATCTTTGTCAACATAGTCATCACCCTGGGAGGCCTCTGGCGTTGCCTTTGCAACAACTGTTTTAGATTGGCCTTCAGAGACTAGTAAAACCTCTCCTGGGACTAGGGAGGGGAAGAGATTCAGTGACAGCCTGAGTGACAGTAAGCAAACAGGTGGGCTACAGAGAAAGTGGACGACTACTCAGGACACACCGAGCGTTTCATGCGGTCCAGATGCTGTACGCCAGAGCTTACGGGTGTGACTTAAGCATGTATGTGCAAGGGAGTCCCCTTCCTTCAAATTCCGAAGGGGCCTTGGGAGTCTTATGTACCCAAACAGCAAGTCTTCGTTCAACCTGGCTTGGTTAGGCAGCATGTAAATGTGCAATCTCTCCTCCCTCTTCCTTTCCTTTCTAGTGTATTGAGTTCCTGCTGTCTGCCAGGCACTGAGCTAGGCACTGGAGGTTCAGAGAATGATTAAATTAGTATCATTCTGTATTTATGAGAAAAAAAATCCTAAACCATATGTAGGGAGCGTTTGCCGTGCCTACAGTCACCAGCATTTTTTGATCAACTTTCCTATTTTGGGTTTTTCCCACATCATAAATCCCACTTCCCCAAAGTAAAGGTCAGAAATTGACCTTCCCAGATGTCCTTGCAACTAACATGTAAGCAGGTAACCTAAGTTCCACCAATCAGATGCACCCACATGAGATTTTTTTTTTTCTTTTCTTTTCTTTTTTTTTTTTTGAGATGGAGTCTCGCTGTGTTGCCCAGGCTGGAGTGCAGTGGCCCGATCTCAGCTCACTGCAGCCTCCGCCTCCGGGGTTCAATCAATTCTCCTGCCTAAATCTCCGGAGTAGCTGGGACTACAGGCACGTGCTGCCACGCCCGACTAATTTTTGTATTTTTAGTAAAGACGGGGTTTCCCCAAGTTGGCCAGGATGGTCTTGATCTCCTGACCTCGTGATCTTCCGCCTTGGCCTCCCAAAGTGCTGGGATTACAGGAGTGAGCCACTGCGCCCAGTCTTTTTTTTTTTGAGATGGAGTCTCGCTCTGTCGCCCAGGCTAGAGTGCAATGACATAATTTCGGCTTACTGCAACCTCCGCCTCCTAGGTTCAAGCAATTCTCCTGCCTCAGCCTCTCAAATAGCTGGGATGATAGTTGTGCACCATTTTACACCTAGCTAATTTTTGTATTTTTAGTAGAGACAGAGTTTCACCATGTTGACCAGGCTGATCTCAAACTCCTGACCTCAGGTGATCTGCCCACCTCAGCCTCCCAGAGTGCTGGAATTACAGGCGTGAGCCACCACACCCGGCCTGTTTTTCCTTTTTCAGACAAGGTCTTGCTTGAACTCCTGGTCTCAAGCGATTCTCCATCCTGAGCCTCCCGAGTAGCTAAGACTACAGTTCTACAGTTGTGTACCACCAACGACATGAGTTATTTTTTGTTTTTTTGAGATGGGGACTCACTCTGTCATCCAGGCTGGAGTGAAGTGGCACAATCTTGGCTCACTGCAACCTCCGCCTCCCAGGCTCAAGTGATCCACCTCAGCCTCCTGAGTAACTGGGACCACAGGCGCGCACCACCACCCCAGCTAATTTTTTGTATTTTTGGTAGAGATGGGGTTTCACCATGTTGCCCAGGCTGGTCTCGAACTCCTGAGTTCAAGTGATTGTGCCCAAATTGGCCTCCCAAAATGCTGGGTTTATAGGTGTGAACCACTGGCTTCACATGAGATTTTGATTTGGAAGAAAGCAATTGAGGAAGAAAGCATCCTGGGGAAGGGGGCTTTCCATCCTCTGAACCCCGCACCCATGGCTGTGCCCATCACTCAAAGGCATGCATTTGGCTCATGGTTGCCTTGTGACATGGTTCTTATTGTTACCCAACAGTCCTATTTTACCTTGAGCAAGGATGACATGCACATTTGTGACTCATTTCATATTGTTCTGCCCTCTCCCATCTCCAGACTCCCAGAGGCACTGACTGTCCCATGGCTGGCATGTGCACTGCAGCTATTTTTCACATGGGCACAACCCATCACCCAGCATACCGTCAACTCCATGGTGTCTTGGGATTGCAACTTATGTGATTTTTGCCAACCCCCTTTCCTACAGCTTTACAAGAAATAGGATTTTATGGTATGCCTGTGGAAAATGAGAATCATATTATTTATTGTCAAATTGATGACTTTCTCCATAATAAAATTATAAGCATTTGCAGGCATAGCCCATTCATTCATTCATTCCTTCAGCAGTTAATGATTGCCTATGATGTGCCCAGCATTGTGTTGAGTGCTGGGACAGAACTGAGTACAGCACATCTCCTCCTTACAAGATGTTAGTTTATTAGCAAGAAACAGATACAGACTGGGTGCCATGGTTTAGGCCTGTATCTCAACATTTTGGGAGGCTGAGGCCTGAGGATTTCTTGGGCCCAGGAGTTAGAGAGCAGCCTGGACAGTACAGGGAGACCTTGTCTCTGCAAAAAATAAAAAAATTAGCCAGGTGGGGTGGTGTGCACCTGTAGTCTCAGTCACTCAGGAGGCTAAGGTGAGAAAATCACTTTAGCCCGTGAGGTTGAGACTGCAGTGAGCATGATCACGCCACTGCACTCTATCCTGGGTGTCGGAGCAGACAAATAAGTGGGGGAAAGGTGGTGCAAGAGCTCTGATGGCCAGTGTGCAGGGTAGAGAAGGGAGGGGTTGGCTGGGCGCAGAAAAGACTTTTTCATAGGAAAAACATCAAGTGCTTATTCTAAGACAACTTGTTTCTCAGGACTTAATGTATATTCATTCACTTAATCTTCACAACAGCAATAAGGCAGGTGTTTTTTTTTTGTTTGTTTGTTTTTGTTTTTTTTTTTGTTTTTGAGACGGAGTCTTGCTCTGTTGCCCAGGCTGGAGTGCAGTGGCGCGATCTTGGCTCACTGCAAGCTCCGCCTCCCGGGTTCACGCCATTCTCCTGTCTCAGCCTCCTGAGTAGCTGGACCACAGGTGCCCGCCACCATGCCCGGCTAATTTTTTGTATTTTTAGTAGAGACGGGGTTTCACTCTCGATCTCCCGAAGTGCTGGGATTACAGGTGTGAGCCACCACGCCCGGCTTTTTTTTTTTTTTTTTGAGACAAATTCTCACTCTGTTGCCCAGGCTGGAGTGCAGTGGCACCATCTCAGCTCACGGCAACCTCTACCTCTCAGGTTCAAGCAATTCTCCTTCTGAGCCTCCGGAGTAGCTGAGATTACAAGCACCCGCCACCAAGCCTGGCTAATTTTTGTATTTTTAGTACAGACAGAGTCTCACCATATTGACCAGGCTGGTCTCAAACTCTTGACCTCGTGATCCACCCACCTCAGCCTCCCAAAGTGCTGGGGGTACAGGCATGAGCCACTGCGCCCAGCCAATACCCTATCTTACAGGTAAGGGAACCAAAGCCCTGAGAGGTGTAATGTCTTGCAGGGTTGCACAGCTGGTGAGTTGCAGAGCTGGGATGTGTCCTCCATACTCTAACATCCATGTGCTTAACTGCTGCACTGCACTGCCTTGAGCAGATTCTGGAAAGTGAAAAATTAGTGATCACCAGGCATCTTTACAGGCTCAGGGCATGGGGTGGCTGCCTGTTTTGTTCAGCTGGGACATGGTGCACTGGGAAATGGTATGGTGTAGAGGGCGGCCAGCCAAAATACTTAAAAGTGATAGGTGAGAACTCACTACCACAAGCTGGGACTTCAGTTGTTCTCTGTGTTCCTTGATGGATAATTTCACTTATTAAGAGTGGTTGACCTAGACAAAATTGTAAGGTTGGCAGAATGGGCTTCTCCCTAGGCAGATAGAATTTGCTTTGGAATCTCAGGGACTTGGGATCTGGTTCCCACTCTGCCATTGACCAGCTGAGTGACTTTGGGAAAGTCACTCAACATCTCAACCTCGGTTCTCTCCACTGGTAATTGAGAATAATAACCTCATAGTGTTGACATAGGATTAAATGAGATAATGCATGTCGATCAGCTTAGAATGCAAACAAGACAAAAATAATATTTATTTAATTTTTAAGTTCACAATATCTTATCTACAACTCCAAACACCTAAAAGCTCTGAAAACAAAACACATTTGGCAACAAAACCTGAGTTTTGAGTCTCACTCTGTCACCCAGGCTGGAGAGTGCAATGGCACGATCTCGGCTTACTGCAACCTCCGCCTCCTGGGTTTAAGCAATTCTCCTGCCTCAGCCTCCTGACTAGCTGGGATTGCAGGCACTCGCTGTCATGCCTGGCTAATTTTTGTATTTTTGTAGAGATGGGGTTTCACCATGTTGGTCAGGCTTGTCTTGAACTCCTGACCTCAGGCTATCTGCCTGCCTCAGCCTCCCAAAGTGCTGGGATTACAGGCTTGAGCCACAGCACCCAGCCAAAACCTGAGTTTTTTTTATTCCCACCTAGTGTGAATTTTCCATGTACTTTTTTGCAGGAATATTAAAGTATTTGTTTAAAGTATTTGATGCCATCCCAGATTCTGCTGGGGGCATTGCAAAATATGTGGCGTGGCACTGTGTTGCTTTTCTAAAATCCAAAAGAGTCTGCATTACAAAACACATCTGACCCAAAGGCATCAGATAAGGGATTTTGACCAGCATTATCTCATCTCTAGACCACTCTCTCCACTCCCAGTCCCCCTCTTACTGTAACTGTTCAAATGGCCATTGGGCATCTAGAATCAACCCTTCTCTGCAAAAGAAATACACATACACCCATATATCCATACACCTGTCTCCCTCAGCCAAGCTCCTTTGCTCCCACTATTTCTTCAGTCCTGATTTTTGCCAACCTCATTTAATTTAAATGCCCCCATACCCCTCTATCCCCATGCCCTAGTTAAGAAGACAGATTTTAGAGATGGCGCCTTCTCTGAACTACTCTGGTAGTGTAGGCCCAGCCAGTCATTACCTGCCTGTGGGCTGCAGAATTATTCCAACAAGCTCTATGTCTATTTGAACTCCAAATACTATCTGCCAACTGTGTAAGTAATGTCTGGTGCATAACTGTGCTACTCCTTTTCAGCTGTGCTGAAGGCCTGATTGTTTTTTGTCACTGTGAATTTTCCCCGTTGACCAAAGCCCAGAATAACAGCTTCTCTCGTTTGCAGGGCTGTGGTCATTTCCAAAGGGAACAAGGGGTCTTCATGCTGGGGCAAGTTGCAAACCACTGAGCTGAGCTGTCTTGGTAGCGTGCCATTCCTCTTTGGTGGGGGGGGAATCGTGAGACCTGAGGTCAAGTTCCAGCTCTTCCCTGGCTGGTTAGATGATCTTGGGGGCAGACCCTTGTGACTTGGAAAGCTTTGGTTTCCTCATTCTGGAGCAGAAATCATGAAAATTATTTGGCAGGATTGTGAAGAAGATTAAATGAGATAATGAAAGGACTTTGAAAACTGTGAGGTGTTGCACAAATGGAAAACTTGTTGTCATCTTATACATACTGTCAACTTCCTTTTTTTTTTTTTTTTTTTTTTTGAGACAGAGTCTCTCTCTGTTGCCCGGGCTGGAGTGCAGTGGCGTGATCTCGGCTCACTGCAACCTCTGCCTCCCAGGTTCAAATGATTCTCCTGCTCCAGCCTTCCGAGTAGCTGGGATTACAGGCACCACCATGCCCCGCTAATTTTTGGATTTTTAGTGGAGATGGGGTTTCACCATGTTGGCCAGGCTTGTCTTGAACTCCTGATCTCAGGTGATCAGCCTGCCTCGGTCTCCCAAAGTGCTGGGATTAGAGGCGTGAGCCACTGCACTTGGCCACGTATTGTCAGCTTCTTAAAGGTGAGAATGGTCTCTTCTGTTTTCTTCAGTTTCCTCAATGGCACTCCCCACCCCCATTCTGCAATCAACACAGGACTGGCTATAGAGATGGCCTTGTATAAAACACTGCAAAGTAACTTGCACAGTGGCTTAGCAAATAAGAGGTATTTAATAAATGGTGGTTAATATGCATGCATGTACCATCCATTGTGCAGAGAAGCAGTGTAGTGCAGCGATTTAGAGCCTGGGCCCTGGTATTAATCCACTCTCTGCCACTTGCTTGGTTAGCACGTGTGACCTTGGGCAAGGTTAGCACTAATAGGCCCTAATATTCTCATCTATCACACATGGCTGATGATAATAGTAGTTAATTCATGAAGTTGTGAAAACTGAAAGGGTTTAGTCTATGTAACAGAGCTGGGCACGAATCGAGCACTCTGTAGGCATCTGTTGTTTTTGTCTTTTTTTGCGACAAGATCTCAATCTGTCGCCCAGGGTGAGTGCAGTGGCACAATCATGGCTCACTGCAGCCTCGACCTCCTGGGCTCCAGTGATCCTCCCACCTCAGCTTCCTGAATAGCTGGGACTACAGGTGCATGCCACCATGCCCAGCTAAGTTAAAAATTTTTTTTTGTAGAGATGGGGACTTGCTATGTTGCCGAGGCTAGTCTTGAACTCCTGGCCTCGAGCAATCCTCCCACCTCAGTCTCCCAAAGTGCTGGGATTACAGGGGATAAGCCACCACACCCAGCCCAGTTGTTATTTAACAAGAGGTGGTTGGTGGCTGGGCATGGTGGCTCATGCCTATAATCCCAGCACTTTGAGAGGCCGAGGCAGGTGGATCACCTGAGGCCAGGAGTTGGAGACCAGCCTGGCCAACATGGCGAAACACTGTTTCTACTAAAAACATAAAAATTAGTTGGGTGTGGTGGCACGTGCCTGTATCCCACCTACTCGGGAGGCTGAGGCACGAGAATCGCTTGAACTGGGAGGCGCAGGTTGCAGTGAGCCAAAATTACACCACCGCATTCCAGCCTGGGAGACAGAGCAAGACTCTGTCTCAAAAAAAAAAAAAAAAGAGGTGGTTGGAGAAGATCACCAGACAGGAAGTCTAGCTCTGGCGATCTTCGTTCAGAGTCAGCATGGTCTTCAAAGAGGGTTAGATGCTCAGGCCAGCCTCTCAGGATCAGCACAAATCATGCAGTGGTGAACAGACTTGGGTGTCGTTTCCCCCAGGTGTGGGTGAAGTTCCTAGACTAGACCAGATATCATTGGGTAAAAGGTGTGCCTGTTTAACATTTGGATAAATATCACTATTGTCCAACATACAGAAGTTTCTGTCCACACCACCTCCTGTCAGAACAAGAATGCCTATTTCCGCATGTCCTAACCAACTCATATTTTTAAGTATTTTATTAATTTTTTGACTAGGTAACGTTTGCAGATGGCACAAAATTAGAAAAGGTAGGGAAGGGCATGCGGTGAGAGGTCTCCACATTCCCATCGCAGCCATCCCAGTCCTGTCCCCAGAACCACAAACTTTGATCTCAGCCTTTCTGGTAAATGGAAAGTGGTATCTCACTCAATAAATCTCACAATTATGTTGACGAGAAAACAAATTACTATATATTAGGGAGTAGAATGTTGCATGTGAATGAATTTTAAGATTAAACAGGAGACTTCAAAGACATTTTATGCTTTAGGGTGGGGCAGGGTGGGGAGCGGCCCTTCTCTTGGGGGAAACCTCAATACGGCTCTGTGTTAGTCTGTGGAATGAATGCTTGAAGGTGCCCCCACTCGTCTCAATCACATTGCGGTTTCCCTTATCCCCCAGTCACCTGTTCACCTTCCATCCCTTTGGGCTCTTCCTGCCCTTGACTTGGTCACCACCTTGCTGCCTTACCTTAAGTCAGTCACCTCCCGCTCTGAGCTTCCTGACTTGTAAAAAAGGGGCTGGACTAGGCCTCATTCCAGGTGTAGCATTCCAAGACTGATCAACTAATTCACATTAAGGTGTAGATGACTGATAACAGCTTAATGTATTACCTCTCCTGTGGGTGGAAACATTTTAAGAGACGCAATTTCTCATCCTCCAAGAATGAATGTGCATGGTGCAATTTCAGGAATGGTCACAGGTGTGTAGGGATGATGTAGGGGGAGGGGTCCCTTTCCTGGCACCCCTCCAGTGGTCACTGTAGGCCCCCACCTGCTCCAGCCAGGGGTGGTGGCAGCCCTGAGGGGAACAAACCTCCTGGCTTCCCTCACACCACACTCCACATTCATTTCTGTCTGGCAGTGGCCAAGAGCAGGGTTTTGTCATACAGAAAAATGCCTCATCAGGGAAACACGCGTGTGTGGCCTGGAAAACTACCTTGTCCCCTGGGGCGAGGGGGTGCGGTGGAGGTGTTAGCAGCTTGATTTCCAGGTTCTCAGGTCAGTTCTTGTCCTGGGTGGGTGAGGAGACCGCCACTGGAGGGCCACTGGCCTTCCGCCAGAGCAGGTGGTCCTGCCACACCTGGATCCAAGACGTCTGCTTTTTACGGAGAGAAAGAGGCTGTGTCAGACGCTGTCTGGTTTTGTTGGCTGAAGGAGGTTTGGTTTGGCTTCTGAATTTTCAGAGAGGGCTGATGGCCTGCAGCCACAAGCCACCGTTAGCCTGTGAGAAAGAGGAAAGGCGTTTCTTTAGCTGTGAAGTCTAGGCCACTGCATCCCAGCCCGTGTTCCGCACTCACCCCGTGGGCCCTCATGGGGCGCCGTTTTGTCCCACTACTGTCTGGGCCTTTCTTCGGTGCAGGTGGCTGGGGAAGCCAGTCTGTGCTGCCCCCAGAACAGTGGTGGGTGGGGATGGAAACCAGGGGCTGAGGGGCCCAGGTCAGATCAGTGAGAGATGTGCCTCGCTCTCTGGCAGAACCTCCACTGTTGCATCCCCTCCTCTTTTCTGGACCAGGGCAGCTTCTCCAGACCTGATGATGCTTAACCCATGAGTCTCATCACAGAGCATTCAGAGCTCTAGACCCTCCCTTCGCAAAGGGTGGTGTATGACCAGCCTCATCCGCCTCACCTGGGAGTCGGTTATGCTGCAGGCCTTAGGGAGGTGGGAATGCCATAGAAGCTCTCTGGGGAGGCCCCTCTGAGGGGGAGACTCACCACAGGCCAGGTTCAACGGAGTGAGATGGACACTGGGAAAGGAACGCATGATGGAGCCGCGTGCTGAACTAGGGAGGTGTCTTCCCTTCCTTCCTTCCCTCCCTCTCTCCCTCCCTCCCTCCCTCCCTTCCTTCCTTCCTTCTTTCTTTCTTTTCTTTTCTTTTCTTTCTTTTTTTTGAGATGGAGTTTCTTTTGCTCTTGTCGCCCAGGCTGGAGTGCAATGATACCATCTCAGCTCACTGCAACCTCTGCCTCCTGGGTTCAAGCGATTCTCCTGCCTCAGCCTCCCAACTAGCTGGGATTACAGGCGCCTGTCACCACGCCTGGCTAATTTTGTATTTTTAGTAGAGACGGGGTTTCACCATGTTGCCCAGGCTGGTCTCAAACTCCTGACCTCAGGTGATCTGACCATCTCAACCTCCCAAAGTGCTGGGATTACAGGCGTGAGCTACCACTCCCGGCCTTAATTTCTTTCAAAACGGTTTCTTTTAGTTTTATTTTCATTTTATTTTGAGTAGGCAATCCACTTACACAGTTAAAATTCTAAGGGCACAGGAGGGTATGTAAAATAGTTTCACAGACTTGTTTCCTAGCCGCTTCCCCTCTCAAAGGCAACCCATGTGGCCCAGGGACGTTAAATTATGCCAGTAAAAACATGCACGTGAGTGTGCGTGTGTGTGTGTCACTAGACCTTTTTGTTTTGTTTTGTTTGTCAAATGATCCTTTATTGAAATATTTTCCTTTGTGCTTAACTAGCTGGGCATTCCACAGCACCACTGTTGATGTCATCTATGATGTCATGAGAGTGGCGGCCATCAACATTGCAGCCCACAGACTGGGCAGTCCCCAGGATCTCTTTAATGGTTCCAGTGAGATCTCTGGCTAAGGATCGGTGCCGCATCTGTGGAGCAATGTTGACAATCTCATCAAAAGTGATATTCCCACTGTGTTGAATGTTTTCTATTTCTTTCTGTCTCTTGGTGGTTCCTTGAGGGCTTTGATGATCAGGGCAGAGGCAGAAGGCACCACCTCAATCTGGGCCTGTCTGTTCTCAATGGTCAGTTTCACTGTAATCCTCAGGCCCTTCCAGTCACCCGTTGCCTTGGCAATGTCATCACCAACCTTTTTTGGAGACAGGTCCAGGGGGCCGACCCTGGGGGCCAGCGCAGACGTGGCACCGACTTCACCCCCGGTGCACCTCAGGTATATGACTTTGATCTCGCTGGGATCGAACTTCGGCCACATGGTGGAGGCGGCTGGTGTCGGATGAACCCAGATTCTGGACGGCCGAAGAAAGTTGCACCTTGGCCTCCTCCGAGCTGAGAGCCGAAAAGCCCACTAAACCCCTTTTAAAAATTCAAAGGTTGGGTGGGTGGGGTGGCTCACACCTGTAATCCCAGCACTTTGGTAGGCAGAAGTGGGCGGATCACAAGGTCAGGAGTTCAAGACCAGCCTGGCCAATATGGTGAAACCCCATGTCTACTAAAAATACAAAAAAATTAGCAGGGCATGGTGGCACATGCCTGTAATCCAGCTACTTGGGAGGCTGAGGCAGGAGAATTGCTTAACCTAGGAAGCAGAGGTTGCAGTGAGCCAAGATCATGCCACTGCACTCCAGCCTGGGCGACAGGGCGAGACTGTCTTGAAAAAATAAGTAAATAAAAATAAAATAAAAATAAAAATAAAAAAATTCAAAGTTTGGTCCATGGCACACGGTGTATGAACCTTACTTTTCTCACCTAGTGTGTCTTGTAGATCATTTTATATCAGTATGTAAAGAACATCGTAGATTATATTTCAGATGAAAATTATTCTACTCTAAAGATAGACCTCAATTTATATAGCCAGGACCCTACTGATGGACTTTAAGTTGTTTAATAAATGTAGCCTAATTTTATTTATTTATTTCTTTTTTGAGACGGAGTCTAGCTCTGTCGCCCAGGCTGGAGTGCAGTGGCACGATCTCGGCTCACTGCAAGCTCCACCTCCCGGGTTCACACCATTCTCCTGCCTCAGCCTCCCGAGTAGCTGGGACTACAGACGCCCGCCACCACGCCCGGCTAATTTTTTTGTATTTTTAGTAGAGACGGGGTTTCACCGTGTTAGCCAGGATGGTCTCGATCTCCCGAACTCGTGATCCGCCCGCCTTGGCCTCCCAAAGTGCTGGGATTACAAGCGTGAGCCACTGCGCCTGGCAATAAATGTAGCCTAATTTTAGGATCTTAGAAAATATAAGGTCATTTAACCCCAACTCCCAACCACCCTGCCTAGGTTTTTTTTTTGTTTTTTTTTGTTTTTGGTAGAGATGAGGTCTTGCTTTGTTGCCCAGGCTGATCTTGAACTCCTGGCTTCAAGCTATCCTCCCGCCTCAGCCTCCCTCCCAAAGTGCTGGGATGTGCCCAGCCCTGCCAAGGAATTCTTTCATGGTATCTGACTGCATGCCTGAGACCCAGCTGCAGTGTCACCCCCTCTGGGAAGCTCCACCTTCCTCTCCCTCTCATCACCCTTGCACATACCTTAGCCAGAGCCCTAATCACATGATATTATTTAGGCAAAAGCATGATAACTTTGCTTTTGTAGCTTCTCAGCCCTGCCCCTATTGCAGAGCATAGTAGGTACAGAACAAATGTGAACTGACAATCCTTGAGAGGGGATGCCTCCAAATTCTGCTGCTTGAACACTTCCAGTAACAGGGATCTCACTTCTTGAAAAGCTCATTCTGCCTGTGAAAGGCCGTATCAGACAGTCCTTTGATGGAGCAAAGTCTGTTTCGCATTGGCTTTTCCCTCTGGGTTCTAGTGCATCTTCTAAACACAAATGTAATCCCTCTTCCAGATATTTAAGATAAACTCCTTTCTCTAAGCCAGATACCCATCCCCCTAACCTCCCCTTCCCCATTTCCTTTGGGCTCTGGTTCCAGATCCTGTGCTTTCTAGCATTTTCCTCCAGACACTTTTTGATTTGTAATATGATTCGTTTAAAAGTGATCTCTGTCCGGGCGCGGTGGCTCATGCTTATAATCCCAGCACTTTGGGAGGCCGAGGTGGGCAGATCACTTGAAGTCAGGAGTTCGAGACCAGCCTGGCCAATGTGGTGAAAGCCTGTCTACTAAAAATACAAAAATTAGCCAGATGTGGTGGCACATGCCTGTCATTTCAGCTATTTGGGAGGTTGAGGCATGAGAATCACTTTAACCCAAGAGGCGGAGGTTGCAGTGAACCGAGATCACTCCACTGCACTCCAGCCTGGGTGACTCTGTCTCAAAAAAAAAAAAAAAAAAAAAAAAGTGATCTATTACACATCTATTAGAATAGCTGCAATTAAAAAGACTGACCATACCAAGTATTGACCAGGATGTGGAGCATTAAAACTCTCCAGCACTGCTGGTGGGAGTATGAAATGGAACAGGCACTTTGGAAAACAGTTGGCAGTTTCCTAAAAAGTAGTTAAAGATATATCTTTCATGTGACCTAGCCATTCCACTCCAAAATGTTTACTCAAGATAAATGAAAGCATATGTCCATTCTAAGGCATATGCTCCTAGCAGCTTTATTTGAAATGGCCAATGTCCATCAACAGTGAATACATCGACTATAGTATATCCATGCCACAGAATTTGAGCAAAACAAAACCTGCTGATCCACTTGAACAGGTATTGATATGATGACAATGAACAACATTGATATATCTCAAAATAATTATGCTGAGTAAAGAAGCCAGAAGAAAATTAACAAGTCCATACTGTATGGTTTCATTTATATGAAATTATAAAAAATGTAAACTAGGCCTCACATCTGTAATCCCAGCACCTTGGGAGGTTAATGTAAGAGGATTGCTTGAGCCCAGGAGTTCAAGACCAGCAATCATAGTGAGACCTTGTCTCTCTCTCTTTTTTTTTTTGAGACAGAGTCTCACTTGTGTCGCCCAGGCTGGAGTGCAGTGGTGTGACCTTGGCTCACTGCAACCTCCACCTCCCAGGTTTAAGTGATTCTCGTGCCTCAGCCTGCTGAGCAGCTGGGATTACAGGCGTCCACCACCACACCCAGCTAATTTTTGTATTTTTAGTGGAGATGGGATTTTGCCATGTTGGCCAGGCTGATCTCAAACTTCTGACCTCAGGTGATCTACCCGCCTTGGCCTCTCAATGTGCTGGGATTACAGGTATGAGCCATCATGCCCAACCAAGACCTTGTCTTCACAAAAAAAAAAAAAAAAAAGATTAGCCAGGCGTCATGGTGTGCACCTGTAGTCCCAGCTACTCAAGAGGCTGAGGTGGGAGGATCGCTGGAGCCCGGGAATTGTGGCTGCAGTGAGCCGTGATTATACCACTGTCCTCCAGCCTGGGCAACAGAATGAGACCCTGTCTCAAAAAAAAAAAAAAATTCTGATCTTATAGAGTTGTGACCTTTCAATGAATGGTATATAAAGGAAATAAACTTAGCATTGCAATTGGTCTATCATGGCACTCAATGAAAAAAAGCTACTTTTATAGCTTCGTCACTCTGGCCTGTCACAGTATTTTAAAATCTTCATTCTGCATATGGCAGACCTCTCATCTTGCAACATCTTTATATTTGATTAGCAGACCTACATGCTTTTTATTAGAATTTCTAGCACAAACACTGAAATGGACCAGGTCAAAACCTGCCCCATGGCACGTCACCATTGAGTCTCCTCCAGACCCTTGGGTTAGGAGAAATGAGTTCAGTGTCACATTTTAAAGTACGACAGCTAATATGCCAGCTAATGTAGGAGATCTCAGAGGAGTGTGGGATGAGCTTGAAAGGGGAGCAGCAGAGGAGTGTGGGATGAACTTGAAAGGGGAGCAGCAGCTGTAGTAAACAGCATGGTGGTTCCTCAAAAACTTAAAGAGAGTTACCATATGATCCAACAATTCAGTTTCTGGTTATATACCTCAAAGAATTGAAAGCAGGTACGGCCGGGTGCGGTGACTCACGCCTGTAATCCCAGCACTTTGGGAGGCTGAGGCGGGTGGATCATGAGGTCAGGAGATCGAGACCACGGTGAAACCCCGTCTCTACTAAAAATACAAAAAAAAAAAAAAAAAAAAAAATTAGCCGGGCACGGTGGCGGGCGCTTGTAGTCCCAGCTACTCGGGAGGCTGAGGCAGGAGAATGGCGTGAACCCGGAAGCGGAGCTTGCAGTGAGCTGAGATTGCGCCACTGCACTCCAGCCTGGGCGACAGCATGACTCCGTCTCAAAAAAAAAAAAAAGCAGGGACACAAACAGACATTCATATGCTCATGTTAATAGCAGCATCATTCACGATAATCAAATGGTAGAAGCAACTCAAGTGTCCATCAACAGATGAATGGATCAACAAAATATGGCATATACACATAATGGAATATTATGCAGCTTAAAGTAGGAATTTGCATAATGGAATATTATTCAGCTTAAAATAGAAACTTGGTATGTTTTTTGTTTGTTTGTTTGTTTGTTTTGAGATGGAGTCTTGCTCTGTTGCCCAGGCTGGAGTGCAGTGGCGCGATCTTGGTTCATTGCAGCTTCCACCTCTTGGGTTCAAGTGATTCTCCTGCCTCAGCCTCCCGAGTAGCTGGGACTACAGGCACCCACCACCACGCCCAACTAATTTTTGTATTTTTAGTGGAGATGGGATTTCACCATGTTGGCCAGGCTGGTCTCGAACTCCTGACCTCAAGCGACCTGCCTGTCTTGGCCTCCCAAAGTGCTAGGATTACAGGCGTGAGCCACCACACCTGGCAAAACAGGAACAGAACTTCTGAACTTTGAAGATATTATGTTAAGTGAAATAAGTCAGACACAAAAGGACAAAAACATACTGTATGATTCCACTTATATGAGGCGCCTACCCATAGAAGCAGAAAGTAGAATGGTGGCTGCCAGAGGCTGGGCCGGAGGAAACAGAGAATGAGGAGTTACAGTTTAATGGGTGTAGAATTTCAGTTTGGGAAGCTTAAATGTTCTGGAGATGAATGGTGGCAATAGTTGCACAACAATGTGGGTGCTGCTGAACTGTACACCAAAAAAATGATATCAATGGCATATTTTATATTACGTATATTTTATCACAATTTTTTCTTTATTTCTTTTTTTTTTTTTGAGACAGTTTCGCTCTGGTTGCCCAGGCTGGAGTGCAATGGCACGATCTCAGCTCACTGCAACCTCTGCCTCCCAGGTTCAAGTGATTCTCCTGCCTCAGCCTCCTGAGTAGCTGGGATTACAGGCACCCGCCACCACACCCAGCTAATTTTTTTGTATTTTTACTAGAGATGGGGATTTCACCATGTTGGCCAGGCTGGTCTCGAACTCCTGACCTCAGGTGATTCACCCCCCACTCGGCCTCCCAAAGTGCTGGGATTAAAGGAGTGAGCCACCACACCTGGCTTATCATGATTTTAAAAGGGGGAGAGGAGCAGCAGCCTGCTTAGTAGTAGGGAGGGCCTGGCTATGGGCTGGGTGGGCAGCTGAGTTGGGATGAGTTGGAGAACAGGCTCACCTTCTCAGAACTGGGAGGTGACAGGCGAGGAGGCTAAGCATGCCCTGCTAAGCCTTGAAGTCCAGATTGAGAAATTTGGGTTTGAGATCCTGAGTCACTTCTTGGGTCAAGTCTTTGTCTCCTGGTTAAAAAACAATTTCCTTGGGGTGGAGTAATTCAGGAGCTCTAAAGGTAGCAGGTTTTTGTTTCTTTGTTTGTTTGTTTGTTTTTGAGACAGAGTCTTGCTCTGTTGCCAGGCTGCAGTGCAGTGGCGGTCTTGACTCATTGCAACCTCTACCTCCGGGGTTTAAGCCATTCTCCTGCCTTAGCCTCCCAAGTAGCTAGGATTACAGACATGCGCCATCACTCCTGGCTAATTTTTGTATTTTCAGTAGAGACGGGGTTTCACCATGTTGGCCAGGCTGGTCTTGAACTCCTGACCTCGTGATCTGCCCGCCTCAGCCTCCCAAAGTGCTGGGATTACAGGCGTGAGCCACCGCGCCCAGCCCAAGGTAGCAGGTTAAATTAATGTGGATTGGTTTAGTCATCAGCCATCGGTAGGGGTTTTATCATCTGAGAGTGGGGACAGATGGCATAGGACATTGTTCAGGAGTCTGACAGCTCTGGGCTTGTGTTGTGATTTCTCCATTCCCTAGCAGTGTGCCCTAAACTAGTGAGTGCCACCGTTTCCTCATCTGTAAACTTGGGATAATCGCGACCTTGTGTAACAGGGTTAAAAGGAAAAAGAGTTACATGCTAAGTATTTGCCACTTCTGTCTTCTTTCTCCTGCCAAGGAGGAAGGGTGGCAGCTGGCCTGTTCGAATGCTGTTTCAAGAGAGGTGTGGCAGAGCAAAATCCAGAGTAGATCAAATGTCTTTGAATAAGAAAAGATGAAGGCAGGGCGTGGTGGCTCACACCTGTAATCCCAGCAGTTTGGGAGGCTGAGGCGGGCAGATCAGTTGAGGTCAGGAGTTCAAGACCAGCCTGGTCCGGGTGGATCAGTTGAGGTCAGGAGTTCAAGACCAGCCTGGCCAACATGGTGAAACCCCGTCTCTACTAAAAATACAAAAATGAGCCAGGCATGGTGTTGCACACTGGTAGTCCCAGCTATTTGGGAGGCTGAGGCAGGAGAATTGCTTGAACCCAGGAGGCAGAGGTTGTGGTGAGCCGAGATCGCACCACTGCACTCCAGCCTGAGTGACAGAGCAAGAAGAGAGCAGCAGAACTAGGTTCGGGGTGTGGGAGGAGAGAAGCTGAACTGCTGTGCTGAGGACTGGGACTTGGGAAGGGATAGAAGCCCCTTGTGTTTTGTGAAATAATTTCCTCTCTGTGCTTCCCCAAGAGACTCTTAGGAGAGACCTACTATGGTGCTTTCTAAGCAGCATTGGAATCTCAGCTTTTTTTGAATGCTGGGACGGGCCTCCAGGTGGTCCAGTACATCTGGGTTCCATTTGCAAAATGTCTGACACATTTTAGGAGCTTAACAAAGTGCTCAGTTATTCTACAAGAAGACAGATCTGGGAGCTGGAGAGATGAGGGCTGGGTATCTTCAAAGAGCAGACAGAACAGCTTCCTGAGACACCAGGCCACTAGGTTAGGTTAAAGGAGTGTTAAGTCCCATGCCTTTCCTCTCTCTAGAGCTGCACTGTTCAGCGTGGTAGCCAATAGCCACAAATATCTGCATTGTATTATTTTATCTTATTTTTTTTGAGACAGGGGTCTTACTCTGTCGCCCAGGTTGGAATGCAGTGGCACCATCTCAGCTCGCTGTGACCTCTTCCTCCCGAGTTCAAGCAATTCCGTGCCTCAGCCTCTTAAGTAGCTGGGATTACAGGTGCACACCACCACACCTGGCTAATTTTTGTATTTCTTAGTGGAGACGGGGTTTTGCCATGTTGGTCAGGCTGGTCTCGAACTCCTGACCTCAGGTGATCTGCCCTCCTCAGCCTCCTAAAGTGCTGGGATTATAGCCGTGAGCCACCACGCCCAGCCAGTATTTACATTTTAATTAAAAATGAAAAATAAAAATAAAAAATATGGTTCTTATTCACACTTAGCCATACATCAAGTGCCCAATAGCCACATGTTGATATAGTGGACACCACACTAGACAAAGCAGATATAGAATCTTTCCATCAGCATGGAAGGTTCTGTTGGACAGCACTGTGCTAGAAAGATGAGGAAAAAGTCCAAGTAGGTCGGTTTGTTTATACCCTGAATTGTTCCTCAAAGGATCTGAGGCAGCTGAGGACAGCCTGAGGCCATCAGACCAGAGCCCTGTGGCTGGAGCGGGGGAAGGCTGGCGTGTGGGCTGAACCCAGTCAGGAGTGGAGCCAGAGAGAGAAGCAAGGCCCCAGTGGGCTGAGCTCTAGGACCCAGATAGGAAATGGGAGGAAGGTGGGGGTAGGGTTGTTGTGGGAGTGAGTGTCAAAGGACAAGGCCATGTGCAATCAGATGTTGAGCAATGAGTCTGCTGCGGGAAGAGGCTCCCCCGTTCCTCTTAGCTGCGTATGGTTCTCTGACCTGTTTAATCAAGGAGTCCCCTGTGCCCTGCTGTTCTCAAGTACAGATTCCAAATTCCAGCTAATCAGATGCAATTACAGGATATTGTTGGGTGCAAGTTCTGACTTGCAGCACATCGGGTAGGATGCCAGGCCTGGGTCCCTGCATGCCGCCTGGCTGGTATGTTTTCAGCAGCCGTCCTGGAGGCAGTGGGGCCAGGAGACATCCTCCCTGGCGGCGGTGCTGAGAGTGGAGAGGGTGAAGGGAACCAGGCCTGGGTGCTATCCTGCAGCACTTTCAAAGCAAAGATCTGCTCCAGGGATGGATTCTTCTTGAGGGCAAATCAGAGTTTAAAAAATATTCATTAAAAGTGACTTTGTGTTAAACTCGTTTCTGGGGATTAAAGAAAAGCCAAACTTATATTAAGATCATTTTAATTTAAGCTTTGTTGGGAAATTCGAAGATATCGCAGGGTGGGTTGGAGTGCCAAGGGAGCAGCTTCTTATTGCTTAATTTGAGATAATGTATTCCCGTAAGTTTTATTTTTACTTTTATTTTGAGGTATAACAGACTCACAGCAAAGCACACTCATCTTTACTGTACAGCTTGATAAATTTTTACATATGTATGTACCCATGCAATCTCCACCCAGATCAGAATACGGAACATTTCCAGCACCCTAAAACGTTCCCTCACCTCCCTCCTGTCCATCAGTCTCGCCCCCGAGAGGTAATCGCTGTTCTGATCTACCACCAACAATCAGCTTTGCCTGTTCTTGAACTTCATATAAATGGAATCATACGGTGGGTGCCCATTTGTTCCCTGGCTTCTTTTGCTCATAAGCCTGTGAATGATTTTCTTCCTTTCTTTCTTTCTTTTTTATGAGACAGGGTCTCGCTTTGTTACCCAGGCTGGAGTGCAGTGGCATGATCACGGCTCACTTCAGCCTCAACCTCTCAGGCTCAAGCGATCTCACCTCAGCCTCCCGAGCAACTGGGACTACAGGTGTGCACCACCACGCCCAGTTAACTTTTTTTTTTTTTTTTTTTTTTTTTTTTGTAGAGACAGGGTCTCACTATGTTACCCAGGCCAATCTTGAAATCCTGGGCTCGAGCAATCCTTCTGCCTCGGCCTCTCAAAGTGCAGGGATCACAGGCGTGAGCCAACGCACCCAGCCAGCCTGTGAACTTTTTTAGGAGAAATTTTTATAGCTACAGATTCATAGTCCTTTACCTGAAACCCTTGGGGCCAGTTAGGTTTCCGAATTCAGATTTTTTCACGGTTTAGAAAAAAGCCACGGTGCGCACACTGTATATTATGAAATACCCACCGCAGGATCTGGGGCAGCACCTGGTAAACACATAAATATTTTTAAGCAAAGTCCATGAATATTCACGCACTAAATGGTGTAAATAAAGGCTGTAAATAGCCTTGCGTCAGTTGGGGGCCATTTTGTTGCCAAATAAGTTCACGTCAGGTTAAGTTCTGCAGTCAAATATGTTATGATAAAACTTGTTTTATCATATGGTTTTCAGAAGTTCAGGGATCTTGAAATTGAGAATAAGGGATGGTGGACCTGTTAGTTTTGGACAAGCCTTTGGCTGTGTGGGAGACAAATCCCGAGTAGTCTCCCATGCGGAGGGAAGGCTGCAGAAACCGGCTGCCTCACAGGAGTGTGGACTGCACTGTCCACCAGGACAGCCTCTCCCAACCACAGCTCTCGGAAGGTCCAGACGTGAACTCCTGACACCAAAGGCACATCTTTGCTGGGTGGGTATTTTCCTGGGATCTCTATCTTTGCTTAGATTTTCAAAAGAAACCTAATACTTAAATACGGTCTAGAGCCCTAGCTAGAAAGTGTCCTTGAGGTCAAAGAATTGCTTAGCTAAAGCCCTCAGTTATAGACCTGAGTTTGTTTCTAAGGGACATGAGTCTCAAATGAATGACGTTTCAGTGATTGGCAGGGGAGGGGAGTGAGAAGGGGCAGACATTGGAGATTGAGAGTGTGGAGAAAGATGGGGCAAGAGAAGTTAGGATGAGTGTGAGCCAAGAAGAGAATACACACAGGTCTCCATGCAGGACTAAGCACGGGAGAGATCATCCCAGGGGTTGGGGGTTATGTCTTCAGTTCAGGAGCCTGCATGGAGCATCTACTATGTGCAAGGCGCTGGCGATGCAAAGATGAATAAGAGCTGCTCCCTGACAGTGATACCTATTTATGGCTGTATTGCTCCTCTCTGAAGAGCTCTCTTTTCATTTCCTCCCTCCCTTCTCCACCCCACCTCCCCACCAAAGAAAACATACACACAGCCAGGAGTGGCCTTGAGGTTCAGGCCACAGGCTCCAGACCTTTTAGGCTCTTTCCTCCACTCCCAATCAAAGTGTCTGGGTCCAGCGGGATCACGTGAGGCCAGGAGTTTGAGACCAGCCTGGGCAACATTATGAGACCCCTGTCTCTACAAAAAATTTTTTCTTTCTTTCTTTTTTTTTTTTTTGGAGACAGAGTTTCCCTCTTGTTGCCCAGGCTGGAATGCAATGGCATGATCTTGGCTCACTGCAACCTCTGCCTCCCAGGTTCAAGTGATTTTCCTGCTTCAGCCTCCCGAGTAGCTGGGATTACAGGCATGCACCACCACGCTTGGCTAATTTTGTATTTTTAGTAGAAATGGGTTTCTCCATGTTGGTCAGGCTGGTCTCAAACTCCTGACCTCAAGTGATCTGCTCACCTCTGCCTCCTAAAGTGCTGGGATTACAGGCGTAAGCCACCTTGCCCAGCACAAAAATTTAAAAATTAGCTGGGTGTGGAGGTAACACACCTATAGTCCCACCTACTCAGGAGGCTGAGGCAGGAGGATGGCTTGAGCCCAGGAGGTTGAGGCTGCAGTGGGCTATGATCATGCCTCTGCATTCCAGCATGGGTAGAGCAAGACCCTGTTTTTTTTTGTTTGTTTGTTTTGTTTTTCAGACAGATTTTTACTCTGTCGCCCAGGCTGGAGTACAGAGGCTCAATCTTGGCCCACCACAACCTCCGCCTCCTGGGTTCAAGCAATTCTCCTGCCTCAGCCTCCTGAGTAGCTAGGATTACAGGCACGGGACACCACATCCAGCTAAGTTTTGTATTTTTAGTAGAGACGGGGTTTCACCATGTTGGCCAGGCTGGCCTCGAACTCCTGATCTCAGGTGATTCACCTGCCTCGGCCTCCCAAAGTGCTTGGATTACAGGCGTGAGCCACTGCACCCAGCCGACACTGTCTCTTAAAAAAAATAAAAAATAAAAAGCCTGGGTCCTACATCCCATGTTGAAAAAGCCCCTCGTAAAGGAAGGAATGCATTCTTTGCTGACAGTAATGTGCAGTTCATCAGGTGATAATGTTGATTAGAGTCATGGAGCGGTGTCACTGGAATCTAGTTCCTCCCCACTACTTAGTTGTGCGACCTTGGGCAAGTCTCCTGCCCTGAGCCTTAGTTTCCTCATCTGTAGAATGAACTTAAGTCTATACTCCCTGCCTCACAAGGGTGTTGTGAGGATCAAAGGGAAGAATATGGAGGAAGACATAAGTGGTAAGACTTGCCCAGGTCTGAGCTATGCTTGTGATGTGCTTACTGTATTCCCACTCAAACAGGGAGCCTTCATTCTGCACTTTAGCACCTCAGGGATTGTACAGATTCCATCCCCCTGCTAGGCACCCAGGGGCACTATAGGGCTGTATGGCCTCATAGGTGACTCAGGAACAGATTCTCTGCACCCCAAATGTGGTTTCGTTCTCTGGTTGCAATGGTTCTTTGGAAAATAATAGTTGTTCATGGATATTCATTACAGTGTTGTTTATGATAGGCCAAGAAAAGTTATTTTTCACTACAATCCCCAAGCCCAGTGTAGTACAAGTGCTCAAGAAATGGATAAAGATTCACAGACCCCACTTCCCATCCTCCTCAATGCCTCCTTTTGTGGTAATGAGGTAGACCCCCTCCCTGGCATGCAAGGATTAAATAAGGAGCTGGGGCAAGAGCCATGTGTAGCCTAGAACCTGAGACTTTAAAATGGTCTTCAACATGAGCAACAGTCCTATTCCTTGGAATGTTTCTGTACAACAAAGATGGAAGTATGTGGCTGGGCACAGTGTCTCATCTGTAATCCCAGCACTTTGGGAGGCCGAGGCAGGCAGATCACAAGGTCAAGAGATTGAGACCATCCTGGCCAACATGGTGAAACCCCGTCTCTACTAAAAATATAAAAAATTAGCCAGGCGTGGTGGTGGGTGCCTGCGGTCCCAGCTACTCGGGAAGCTGAGGCAGGAGAATGGCTTGAACCCCAGAAGTGGAGATTGCTGTGCCCTGAGAGCGCGTCACTGCATTCCAACCTGGTGACAGAGCGAGACTCCGTCTCAAAAAAAAAAAGATGGAAGTATGAGAATGCTCATCATAGCAGGGTTATTTATAATAGCAGTAAGTTGAAAACAACCATAATAATGTTCATCCACTGAGGGATGCTGGAATAAACCATGGCATACACATGCAATTGGCTTTTCTGCAGCCATGATGAATAATGCATTTCCTACATGATGTTCCACAGACTCAAGCCCCAAGAGGATCCCTCAAGGGATTTCATGGTGAAATGTGTTTAAGAAGTGCCAGTCTCTGCTTGATGATTCAGAACACACATTAGTAAATTAGAGACTCCAAGAAGTCCTTCAGCAAGTAGCCCATTTAAGTTGGCGTAAGCCTATGCATCTCAAACAGTTGGTGGAAGACTCCCAATTAATAGCAAAATGGTCCTAGTGTTCTGTGGAGCCAATTTGGGAAATACCTGTGTAGCAGACGCAAGTGGAAAGAGTTGAGTGAAAAGTGCAGATTTTGAGAGTCTTTGCAGCATGATTTAAACAAATAAACTTGTGTATATTTGTATTTGAAAAACGTCTAGCAGGATGCGCGCCAGAACTTTAATAGTAGTTGAGGTCATGGGATCACAGGTGATTTTTATTTTCTTCTTTGTTTTCATCTTTTAGGTTTTTTGGGTTTTCTAAATTGCCTTTCATCACTGCATATAACATTTTATTTTATTTTTTCAAGAGATGGGGTCTCACTCTGTTGCCCATGCTGGAGTTCAGTGGCTATTCACAGGCACAGTCATAGCACCATTGCAGCCTGGAACTCTTGGACTCAAGCAATCTTCCTGCCCTAGCCTCCCAAGTAGCTGGGATTACAGGCATGTGCCACCACGCCCGGCTCTATATAACTTTTATAATTAGTAAAAAAGGAAAAAAAAGCCAGTCGTCAAGAAAAGGATCCAGAGACAGCTGAAGACACTTTCATAGTGCTGCTGCACCTAGAGGAGCTGGGGCCTCCAGCTCCAAGAAGAAGCCAGGTCCTTATTTAGGCAGAGACATCCCGAGAGCCCACATTCCAGTGGGAATCCTTCCCAGAGCATTCCTCCTCCAGCACCGCCACGGCCAGCTGCAGCCTGGCTGCTCCCTCACAGGGCCTCCCTCTCCTTTGGTAGCAGCCGCTGCTGGCCTAGGCCAAGCTGCACATCTGGACCTCATTAAGAGCCGCCAGCACCAAAGCCGGCACATCTGGCCGCCGCGAGACAGAGTGCAAGGCAGGGCAGCAAAGGGGCAGGGGCATGTCAGGACAGGGCTGCCCATGCGGGCTCCAAGGCAGCCAGGGCTCCTCTGAGACATCTGGAAGTGGGAAGGTGGTGGGCGGCTGTCCGCAGACAGTGTGCTGCTTGCTGGCGAGGCTGGCTCTGGCCCCTCTGGGTGCAGCAGAGTCGTGCCCTGGCTGGCAGAGGCCTTTTAGGCTGAAGGGGGCAGGTCTGGCAGAGAGACAGGTACTCAGGACTCCAAGCACAGTGCTCTTGCTCTTGGGTAGGGCTGGAGCTGGGAGCAGTCTCAGGACCATGTTGAAAAAAGGACTAGACAGGAATGGGGTTGCCTAGCTTTCTGGTGGCCGAGCTGTGTGGCTGCAGGTCAGGAGGTAGGTTTTCTACATCGGGAAGGAGAATTCCCATGTCTGAAGTTAGAGGGGAGGAAGTGTCATGAGGCACCTTGGAAACAGAGCTTGCCTGCTGCCTGCTGCCTGCTGCCTTTTTCCTACACGAGAACATGCACAGGTCCCTGGCTCTACCCCTGTGGCACCATTCTTTTTCCCTTTGATGCCTGTGAATCTAAGGCTTTGTCAGCCCTGCCAATTCTTTCTTTGCGACAACAGCAGATGCTCCTAAGATCCTTTCCAAAGTCAGGCAGAGATCAAAGAAACCAACTAGTCGGTCGAATGTAAGAATCTACCAGCCCTTCCCCTTTATCCTACAGCCTTAGACCTCAAATTGGTCCCACATGAATGGTACCCACCAGATTCTCCTGCCTCTGCTCTCCATCTTTAGCCCCTGCCCACCACAGCAAAGGGGTCCACGTACCCACACTAGAGCCCTCTGAAGAGGCCACAGCAAGAAAATTCTCAGATTTAGTGGGTGCCAGCCACTAAGGTAGAAGTAAAGGGACTACTGCAGAAAGTAAAAGGGCTTCACAGTAAACAGATGGGTCCAAAACCCAGCTACTTAACTTCGTTGAGCGCCAGTTTCCTCATCAATAAGATGAGGATACCTCTTACACAAAGAACTATTAGGTTCTGTAATAGAAATGTAACAGAGTTTGGCTGGGCATGGTGGCTCATACCTGTAATCCCAGCACTTTGGGAGGCTGAGGTGGGCAGATCACCTGAGGTCAGGAGTTTGAGACCAGCCTGGCCAACATGTCGAAACCCCGTCTCTACTAAAAATACAAAAATTAGCCGGGTGGGGTGGTGGGCGCCTGTAATCACAGCTACTCAGGAGGCTGAGGCAGGAGAATCGCTTGAACCCAGGAGGCACAGGTTGCAGTGAGCTGAGATCGTGCCAGCCTGGGTGACAGAGTGAGATTCTGTCTCAAAAAAAAAAAAAAAAAAAAAAGAAATATAATAGAGTTACATGTTTCTCCAATAGAAATGTAATTATATTTGTAATTTGGGGGGGTATTTTACATTTTACATTTATTTTCATTCTGGAATGATTTTAGATTTATAGAAAAGCTACAAAGATAGTACAGTGGGTTCCAGTAAACCCTTCACCCGCTTCTCCTAAGGTTGACATCTTGCATAACCAAGGCACATTTGCCAAAACTGAGAAATTAACATTGGCACAATACTATTAATTAAACTACAGACTTTTTTCAGATTTCACCAGATTTTCCAACACATATGTGATTTAAATTTTTCTATTAGGCACACTTAAAAAAGTAAAGAGAAACAAATAATATTAATTTTAATAATATACTTTATTTAACCAAAAATATCCAAACTATTGTCACATCAGCATTAATCAATATGAAAAACATAATGAATGAGATATTTCACATTTGTTCTCTTTTTTTGTTGTTGTTTTTTTGAGATGGAGTCTCAATCTGTTGCCCAGGCTGGAGTGCAATGGCGCAGTCTCGGCTCACTACGACCTCCACCTCCTGGGTTCAAGTGATTCTCCTGCCTCAGCCTCCCAAGTAGCTGGGATTACAGGTGCCCTCCACCACACCCAACTAATTTTTGTATTTTTAGTAGAGATGGGGTTTCACCACATTGGCCAGGCTGGTCTCAAATGCCTGACCTCAGATGATCCACCCACCTCAGCCTCCCAAAGTGCTGGCATTACAGGCATGAGCCACCATGCCCAGCCCACATTCTCTTTTTTAGTGGTAAGTCTTCTAAACTAGTGTGGATTTTAAGCTCACAGCACATCTCAATTTGGACACTAAATTTTCCCTGGACATACTTGATCTGCAGTTAGGCATTCACAAAATGTAGAGTGGAAACAGTAGCTTCATATACCCAAGTTGTTCCAAACATACTTAAAAGTTTTCTGATAATGGAATTATCAGTTTTTAAATTTAAAATAAAATTTAAAAAATGCATTTCCGGCCGGGTGCAGCGGTTCATGCCTGTAATCCCAACACTTTGGGAGGCCAAGGCAGGCGGATCACCTGAGGTCAGGAGTTCGAGACCAGCCTGACCAACATGGAGAAACCCTGTCTCCATTAAAAATACAAAATTAGCTGGGTGTGGTGGCACATACCTGTAATCCCAGCTACTCGGGAGGCTGAGGCAGGAGAATCACTTGAACCTGGGAGGCGGAGGTTGCGGTGAGCCGAGATCATGCCATTGCACTCCAGCCTGGGCAACAAGAGCGAAACTCCGTCTCAAAAAAAAAAAAAAAAAAGCATTTCCTCAGTTGTACTAGTGCTTGATAGTCACATATGGTTAGTGGCTGCCATATTAGACAGCCCAGGTTTAGAGGATTAAATGAGATGATATATGGGGAACAGTGACTAGCACATGGTAGGTGTTCAATAGATGGTGTCTATTGTCATTACCGAAGCCTAGAGTTGCTTCTGATGAAATCCAATTTCTAACATAATCTTTCATGTGTATCCACTGCCGGGTATAATGGAAGGATGCAGAGAAAGATCTTGGTCAGGGAAGAGAAAAAATGGAGGAGGGATGAGATGAAGACACCTTGTACTTCTGTAGCCCTTTCATCGGCTGAGCTCCCACTCAGGAGCACCTTCACTCTCCTCCATTCAATTCTCCTGACCACCTTCCTTCAGGGCCAGCACTGTCACTTACCCCTGTGCACAGATAGAAAACCGGGGCTCTGAGAGTTGAAGCAATGGGAAGGCAGGGAGCCTTGAGTTCCCACCCAGCCACTGCTGGTCTCATTCTGAGGTATGGATCCTCATCCCCTCTTGGGGCCTCAGTTCCCCCAAAGGGGTTAAGTAAATGAGAGTGAGGTTGGTTTAGGTTACTGGATCTGTCTCTGAAATTTTAGGATTATTCAAACAGGGGATATTTGGCTGGCCCTCACCTTGCAAAATTCGCCCAATGCTGATTTGTAAATAGGTAAATAGATGAGAGCGAGAGTGAGAGAGAGAGAGAGAGCGCGCACATGCACTGGTTTTTTGATTCACAGTTAGGGGTGGGGGCTGCCACGTAGTTTGTAATATTTGTGTCCACAGCAGGTTGGGACACCCTCTTCCAGTCTTGAGGTGCCTAGGAAACCTAATTAATTATGGAATAATGGAGCGCAGCTTGTGCTAATATAGAACCAGGGCCGAGGGAGTTAGGTGTCTCAGGGGATATTTATAACAAGCTGTGGCAGTCTGGTGAGTCACTGCTCTGCTCTCCAAGAGGACACACCTGCCTCTGAGAAGAGGAGGCTGCCACTCTCCAGTCAGGCCCCTCTTCCCGGGCAGGGCTGGAGACACACGCACTGTTGGGCAATCCTCTCCACTTCTTTAGTCTCCCGCGGGACACCAATCATTACACTCCATCCCTCCTCCATTTCAGCAGAATTTCCCAGCAACCTCCCACTTCCCAGACTGAGGCTGTGCTGTCCACTGATGATGCTACAGACCATTTGTACCCTGGGAACATCTCATTCCAGAGAGATTTCTTCTGGGAAGGTTTCCTACGGTCAAGCCAAGCTATGCAGCTAGGCTCTGGGGCAGCTTCCATCCAGGGCCATTTCTTCCTGGACATAGAAAGGCAAAGTCTGGAGAGGGGAAGGGGACAAGCATTTGTTGAGCCCCTTTTCTGTGCTCTTGGTATCCTGTAAGCTCACTAAAGTGTCACAATAAGCTGTGTATTGGGTTCCATCCTCCATGTTTAACAGATATGGAAACCGAGGCTTAGGGGAAAGCAGCTAAAAGGAACACACAGCTAGAACGTGCCAGAGTCAGGGTTCTAACCCAGGCCTGCCTAACACCATCCTAAGCTGTAGGACTAGTGGTACAAAACACTTTACACACACACACTCACTTAATTCTCAAAAAATTGAGTTGAGGGCAAAGTCAAACAGAAAAAGACATATAACCTCCCAACTAATACAGGGAAAAATTCAATAGCAAAAAGAAAAACATAAAAAACAACAACAAAAAACCCTAATACCAAAAGAAGGGGAAAAAAGGAGAGAAAAACGAACATAGAACAGGTGAAATCAATAGCAAGCACAGAGTAGATTTCATCCCATATATATCTGTAATTACATTAAATATAAATGGACTAAATGCTCCTATTAAAAGATAAAGATTGTCAGAATGGATAAAGAACAAATCCCAACTCTGGGGTTTACGAGAGATACACCCAAAGCCTAAGGGTACAGGAAGGTTGAGGGGAGAGCTGAAGTGTGAATCAGGGGTTTTTGAGGCTGCAGGACACACTCTCTCTTCCAGATCTCAGACCTCTGACTTGTCCCTTTCTTGTCTTGGCCTCAGTCATCCTCAGTGACTTCTGGCCTAGCAGTGTGGTTCGATGGAGGGCACTCAGGCACTGGCCTTAGATGAATCAACCATGTGACCCTGGACTTTCTCAGGCAACCTGAGCCTTCACGTCCTCCTCTGTAAAATAGAACAAGGATTTATACCTCACAGGGCTGCTGTAAGAATTAGAGACCAGAAAAAAAAAAAAAAAAAAAAAGAACATGTTCATGGCATCTGGCACACAAAATTTGAATTATGTTAATCTTTTGCTATAATATATTATAATTTTACATGTGCCTATGTCGTAGATAAGGCCCTATGGGCTGCCCCTGACAGTCTGATAGAATATGAGAGCCTTTTTCATGTGTGTTTTTGGTGAGGGCCGTGTGTGTGTGTGTGTGTGTGTGTGTGTGTGTGTGTGTGTGGTGCATCCACTCTTCCTCCCAAGCTCGGAAATTCAAGTAGGGCCAGGGGGACGGGGTAACTCTAGGATGCCCTCTTCCTGTTTGTTTGCAAGCCTGACAAATCTGTTGCTCTCTGTCTTTGATTAGGTCATACTCCTGTTCAGACCCTAGCCTTGGTGACTTCCTACTGTTCATGTGGCAGGGTCCCTCCTGTCTCAAAGGCCTCTGATGGCCTTCCTTCCTTCCTTCCCTTTTTTTTCAGACTGAGTTTCGCTCTTATTGCCCAGGCTGGAGTACAGTGGCGTGATCTTGGTCACTGCAACCGCTGCCTGCTGGGTTCAAGTGATTCTCCTGCCTCAGCCTCCTGAGTGGCTGGGATTACAGGCATGTGCCACCACACCTGGCTAATTTTATATTTTTAGTAGAGATGGGGTTTCTCCATGTTGGTCAGGCTGGTCTCGAACTCCTGACCTCAGGTGATCTGCCCGCCTTGGCCTCCCAAACTGCTGGGATTACAGGCGTGAGCCACCGCGCCTGGCCTGCTGATGGCATGCTTTCTGCCCCCTCCTTCTGCATGTGGACTTGCCCCTGCAGGCAGACCACTCAGCCCTTTCCGCACCCCATGCCAAACTTGGTGGGATCTCCTCACCATCCCCATCGAAGGCTGCCCCTCCTCCTTTGTCATCCAGCTTCACACTCCCTGATCTGCAATTCTAAAAACCAAAAGCTCTACAAAAGCAGACTTTTTTTCCCCCCACAAGTTTGATATAAACTCATTTGGCCACAAATCTGACCTGACCTGGGGCGAGGTTATTTAAAAGTCTTTACGTTGTCTCTCACTGCTCAGATATTTTCCTGCAGAAATTTGCTGGGTTTAATTAAGGGCACTGCCCAGACCCTGCTGGAGTGTTATGTAGTGTCAGCACGTGCATCAGGTGAACTTTCTGAAACCGCAAAGCTCTGGCCCCAGGGCTTTGGGTGAGAGCGTGAGCCTGCCACTGTGACAGCCTTAGGGCCCTTCCTGTGCAGCGCCTTCTGTACTTATCTCCCCTCCTATTCACAGCTCTGTAAGGTGGGCATCAGCCACTCCATTGCACCAGTGAGGACACTGAATCCCAAGGAATCCAGCTGGGAAAGTGGCTGAGCCAAGTCCTTCTGAGTGCCCAGCCTCCCGCACTTTCTCTTTTCTTTATATCAAGCTCCTCTCCTTCCCTCAGGGGCCAGCCCTCTGCTCCCACCCCCTTCTCTATCCTGTTGATGCTCTTGGGACTTTCATGTATTAGAATGCCCAATTTCATTCATTTAACATTATTTATTGCGGGCTTCTCACGCTCCAATGTGCACGTAAACATCTTACAGTACTGATCCTAATTCACCTGCTCTGGGTCTGACATTCTGCCTCCCTAATAAGCTTCCAGGTCCTGTTGGACCCCACTTTGGGGAATAAGGGGTAAGGGAACAGGTAAGCATACAGAGTTTTTGTTTTGTTTTTGTTTTTTTGAGACGGAGTCTCTCTGTTGCCCAGGCTGTTGTGCAGTGGCGCGACCTCCACTCACTGCAACCTCCGCCTCCCGGGTTCAAGCGATTCTCCTGCCCCGGTCTCCCGAGTAGCTGGGATTACAGGCGCACACCTCCACACCCGGCTAATTTTTGCATTTTTAGTAGAGACGGGGTTTCACCATGTTGGTCAGGCTGGTCTCGAACTTCTGGCCTCGTGATCTGCCCACCTCGGCCTCCCAAAGTGCTGGGATTACAGGCGTGAGCCACTGTGCCCAGCCTTGTTTTTGTTTTGAGTCAGGGTCTCACTCTGTTGCCCAGGCTGGAGGGCAGTGGTGCAGTCATGGCTCACTGCAGCCTTGACCTCCCAGGCTCAAGTGATCCTCCCACCTCAGCTTCCTGAGAAGCTGGGACTACAGGCACGTGCCATCATAGTTGGCTAATTGTTATATTTTTTGTAGAGACAGGGTCTCACTATGTTGCCTAGGGTAGTCTCAAACTCCTGGCCTCCAACAGTCCTCCTATCCCAGCCTCCCAAAGTGCTGGGATTACAGATGTGAGCCACCACACCCTGATAGCATACAGAATTGAATAACAAACACAACTCAGTGGTGGCAGAGCCAGGATATGAACCCAGCAAGCCTGGCTCCAAAATCTGTGCTGTTAACTACTATGCAGCACACAGGTTTGAGGGTTGGACCCTGTCCGTGGAGTGTGATGAAGCAATCACTGCAAGCACAGCTGCCGATGCCAGAGCACTGAGGGGACGGCTGGGCTCCTTTTTGCAACACAGTTAATTTTCTTTTTTTCTTTTTTCTTTTTGACATGGAGCTTGCTCTGTCGCCCAGGCTGGAGTGCAGTGGTGCCATCTCAGCTCACTGCAACCTCCGCCTCCCAGGTTCAAGCGATTCTTGTGCCTCGGCCTCCCAAGTAGCTGGGATTACAGGCACGTGCCACTACGCCCAGCTAATTTTTGTATTTTTAGTAGAGACAAGGTTTCACCATGTTGGCCAGGCTGGTCTTGAACTCCTGAACTCAGGTAATCCACCCACCTCAGCCTCCCAAAGTGCTGGGATTACAGGTTTGAGCCACCGTGCCAGGCCTCAGCTTGCAGTTTCTCATGGCTGTTTCTAAGCACACTTCCAGTGAACTGTGGACTGAGAAACCAACTGACCAAGCTCCTTAGAATTACATATAAAGTAAAGGTTTATAGGTACAGAGAGAGGGAACAGCAGTTTCTTGAAGACAAGCATGCTTCAGCTTTTATGCATGGAATTTATGAGGTTCGGTTTGGTTGCTCATTTACATATCCTTGCTAATTTCCTGGTTCATGGCTATGTTTTTGAGAGTTGAGGGGGCTGGATAAGCATCCTTTCTATCTGCGATTTTCAAACTGGAATGTGATCAGACTCCTGGGGAGCTTTTCAAATCTGCAGAGAATCCTAATCCACACTCGGAGGGTGGGATTTGGACCTCTACATTTTGCAAAACTGCATTTGGAACCATTAGCACTTATTGAGCACCTACTGTATGCTCACGAGTGCTGGACACTGTGGACAGAAAACCTATGCAGCCGTCATGCATTATGTTACTACCCAGCCCGCATACATTACAACATTTGAGTTGCAGTAGACAAGTTGAAACACATGAAGCAACTAAGGCCAGTTCACCTTCAAACAGAGAAGGCTAGCGGCAGTGGTAGCACAGCACAGTGAAGGCATCTTCTGGGAGGAAAGAGAGACCACTCGGTGTGATGAAAACAGCCTGGACATGAGGTCAGCAAACCTGGTTCTGAGTTTCTCCTCCCTAATCTACCTGCTAATGGACTCGTATCCTCTCTGAACATCAGTTTCTTCATCTATAACGTGGGGATAATGTGTTCTCCCTCCCACGTCTGTTGTGATGAGAGAATGCCTGGGAAAGCACCGTGTAAACTGTGAAGTGCTGTCTGCACATGTGCAGTGAGGGTCCTGCAGGCTGCAGGGAGCACAGACCCACTCTGGTTACTCCAGTGATGAGGCTTTATTGTAAAGCTAAGCAGCAGGGTGGGAAGCCGGGGAGGGCCTCAGCAGACAAAGAGCAGCCCTCTTGGAGGAGAAGAACCTCTTTCTGGAGTCCTTGGAGGCTCAGGCCAAGGCCAATTATGGATCCTTTCTGCCTGATGTCTTCTGCTACCTCCTGGCTTCCACCTCCTGGCCGCTGCCCACTACCTTCTCCTATGTAGCCCTCGCCTACGGCCCACTTTGTGGTCCTCTGGTTTTCAGGCAGTTCCGTGAGAGACAGTCTGATGGGCTTGGTAAGTCACTGTCTAGTGTAGAAGGTCTCCACTGGGCAGTCTTTTTGCTGGGCTACCTCTCCCGCATATCTAGTCCATAAGTGGCCGCCTTTGTGTCAGGCCAAACATTTGCCCGGGCAGTTGTGGCCAGAGTGTGGGCTTTTATGCCCCAGCGGTGCACAGGAGCGCCTGTGGGGGCTGTGGGCACAGCTCACTCTCAGAGACAGCAGTGCAGGCTGTCGATCCGTCGCAGAATGTGAGCGATTTTTATAGAGGGAAGATGGAACTAACGCAGTTAATCTGCCCAGCAAACAGCACCAGCCTGTCACATCTCACGTGCCACTCAGTGAGGGCCAGCTGCGGGCCACGTTGTACAATCCTGGAAGGTTGTGGTGCCCTTGGTCTCCACGTTCTTCGAGTTTCCCTGGTGGATGACATTCTCTTCTCACTGCCCCTCTGCCCCTAGACACTGGCATTCCTGTGTGTGCTCCCCAATCCCGTGACTAAAACCTGCCCTCAGCATTTCTATAGAGGATGTTCACTGCAGCACTGGACACAGTAGAGAAAGATTAGGACCAGCTTACATGTCCAGAGTGAGGGGAGTGGCTACCTATGATTATGTATATTTCTGTGAATGTGCATGTATGAGGGGACTTCATAAAGTCTGTGAAAAAATGGAATTAAAAGATACAAATAAAAAATATAAACATTTCTTAACATAAGCTCCATTAAGTTCAAAATACTTCTGTAAGAGGTGATACAAGCCATGTAGTCCATCCCTGAGCTTCCTGGGAATTTAAGTGTGTCAATGCAGTCTTTTTAATATTATTAACTGAAGAAAAATGGCTCCCCTTTAAATATTTTAAAATTTATTTTATTTATTTGTTTGAGACAGAGTCTCACTCTGTTGCCCAGGCTGGAGTGCAGTGGAGTGATCTCAGCTCACTGCAACCTCCGCCTCCCAGGTTCAAGCTATTCTCGTGCCTCAGCTTCCCTAGTAGCTGGGATTACAGGAAACTGCCACCACGCCCAGCTAATTTTTGTATTTTTAGTGGGGATGGAGTTTCATCACGTAGGCCAGGCTGGTCTCAAACTCCTAACCTCAAGTGATCTGCCTGCCTCAGCCTCCCAAAGTGCTGGTATTACAGGCGTGAGCACTTTGGGAGGCCGAGGCCGGCAGATCACCTGAGGCCAGGAGTTTGAGACCAGGCTGGTCAACATGAAACCCAGTCCCAGTCTCTACTAAAAATACAAAAAATTAGCTGGGTGTAATGGAGGGCGCCTGTAATCCTAGCTACTCAGGAGGCTGAGGCAGGAGAATCGTTTGAACCCGGGAGGCAGAGGTTGCAGTGAGCTGAGATTGTGCTGCTACACTCCAACCTGGGCTACAGGGCGAAACTGTCTCCAGAAAAAAAAAAAAGGAAACAAAAAGAAGTTATAAGGAGCCACACTGAGATGTCTAATGATCTCCGATTGAAATGCTTGCAAAATTGCCGTTGTGTGATGAGAGGAATGAGCAGGAGCGTGGTTGTGGTGGAGAAGGACTCCTTGGTGAGGCTTTCCCAGGTATTTGTCTGCAAAAGCTTTGGTGAACTTTTTCAAAACACTCTCATAATTAGCAGATATTATTGTGATTTGGCCCTCCAGAAAGTCAGCAGGCAAAATGCCTGGAGCATCTCAGAAAACAGTTGCCATGATCTTTGCTCTTTTATTTTTTTTATTTATTTGTTTTTTGAGACGAAGTCTTGCTCTTGTCACCCAGGCTAGAGTGCACCGGTGCGATCTCGGCTCACTGCAACTTCCACCTCCCAGGTTCAAGCGATTCTCCTGCCTCAGCCTCCCAAGTAGCTGGGATTACAGGTGCCTGCCACCACGCCTGGCTAATTTTTGTATTTTTAGTAGAGACGGGGGTTTCAGTATGTTGGCCAGGCTGGTCTCGAACTCCTGACCTCAGGTGATCTGCCCACCTCAGCCTCCCAAAGTGCTGGGATTACAGGCATGAGCCACCGCGCCTGGCTGCTTTTATATTTTTATTTTTTCAGACAGTGTCTCACTTTGTCACCTAGGTTGGAGTGCAGTGGCACAAACATGGTTCACTGTAGCCTTGACTTCCCAGGCTCAAGTGATCCTGTCACCTCAGCCTCCTGAGTAGCTGGGACTACAGGCACATGCCACCATGCCTGGCTAATTTTTGTATTCTTTGTAGAGATGGGGTTTCGCCATGTTGCCCAGGCTGGTCTCGAACCCCTGAGCTCAAGCGATCCACCCACCTTGGCCTCCCAGAGTTCTGGGATTAAAAATGCATGAGCCACCGCCCACAGCTGATCTTCACTCTTGACTGGTCCACTTTTGCTCTGACTTTCACCTCTTGGTAGCCATTGCTTTAATTGTGTTTTGTCTTCAGGATCGCACTGGTAAAAGCCCTGTTTCATGTCCTGTTCCTGTTACAGTTATTTGAAGAAATGCTTCAGGATCTTTTTTTTTTTTTTTTTTTTTTTTTCTGAGATGGAGTCTCGCTGTGTCACCCAGGCTGGAATGCAGTAGCATGATCTCAGCTCACTGCAACCTCCGCCTCCTGGGTTCAAGTGATTCTCTTGCCTCAGCTTCCCAAGTAGCTGGGATTACAGGCATGCACCACCAAGCCTGGGTAATTTTTGTACTTTTAGTAGAGACGGAGTTTCACTGTGTTGGCCAGGTTGGTCTCAAACTCCTGACCTCAAGTGATCCGCCCGCCTCCGCCTCCCAAAGTGCTGGGATTACAGGCATGAGCCACCGCGCCTGGCGGCTTCAGGATCTTGATCCCACTTGTTTGAAATTTCCATTGAAAGCCCTGCTGTTGTCTGTAGCTGATCCGGGCACAATGGCTTCTGGGCACAAACTTCGGAGTAGAAAGTTTGTTCAACTTTAATTTAGAACTGTGTAAGGTGAACCAGTTGAGATGTCTATGGTGTTGGTTGTTTCTGCTGTAAATCACTGGTTCTTTTCAATTAGGGTGTGTACAAGATTAATTCTTCACAAATTGCTGTGGATGGCCTACCGCTGCAGGTTCCCTCAACCTTGTTTTGTCCCTTATTAAAATGAGTTGGCCAGGCACGGTGGCTCATACCTGTAATCCCAGCACTTTGGGAGGCTGAGGCAGGTGGATCACCTCAGGTCAGGAGTTTGAGACCAGCCTAGCCAACCTGGTAAAACCCCGTTTCTAGGCTGGACAAGGTGGCTATGGCTTATGCCTGTAATCCCAGCACTTTGGGAGGCCGAGGTGGGTGGATCTCAAGGTCAGGAGTTCAAGACCAACCTGGCCAACATGGTGAAACCTCGTCTCTACTAAAAATGCAAAAATTAGCCAGACCTGCTGGCGCGTTCCTGTAGCCCCAGCTACTTGGGAGGCTGAGGCAGGAGAATCGCTTGAACCTGGGAGGAGGAGGTTGCAGTGGGCCAAGATCATGCCATTGCACTCCAGCCTGGGCGACAGAGCGAGACTCCATCTCAAAAAAAAAAAAAAAATGCCTGGCGCGGTGGCTCACGCCTATAATCCCAGCACTTTGGGAGGCCGAGGCGGGTGGATCGCGAGGTCAGGAGATCGAGACCAGCCTGGCTAACACGGTGAAACCCCATCTCTACTAAAAATACAAAAAATTAGCCGGGCGTGGTGACGTGAGCCTGTAGTCCCAGCTACTTGGGAGGCTGAGGCAGGAGAATGGCGTGAACCCAGGAGGCAGAGTTTGCAGTGAGCCAAGACCGCGCCACTGCACTCCAGCCTGGGTGACAGAGTGAGACTCCATCTCAAAAAAAAAAAAGAAAGAAAGAAATCCCGTCTCTATTAAAAATAAAAAATTAGCTGGGTGTGGTAGTGGGCGACTGTAATCCCAGCTACTTGGGAGGCTGAGGCAGGAGAATCACTTGAACCTGGGAGGCAGAGGTTGCGGTGAGCCGAGATTGCGCCATTGCACTCCAGCCTGGGTGACAGAGCGAGACTCCATCTCAAAAAAAGAAAAAAAGAAAGAAAAAGAAATTATCCACTTGTATAATAAACTGCTGATTTTGGGGGGCATTTCCCCCATATACTTCTTGTAAAGCATCAGTGATTTCACCATTCTTCTACCCAAACTTTACCATAAATGTGACATGTGTTCTTGCTTCAATTTTAGCGGAATTCATGTTGCTCTGAAAGGAGCTCTTTTCAAACTGAGATCTTATCTTTCTTAGTGCCTAAAACTAGTTTTTGTTTTTGTTTCTGTTCTTCCGTTTTTGAGACAGGGTCTCACTCTGTCACCCAGGCTGTAGTGCAGTGGCACGATCACGGCTCACTGCAGCTTCGACCTCCTGGACTCAAGTGATCCTCCCACCTCAGCCTTCCAAGTAGCTGGGACCACAGGTGAACACCACCGTGCTTGGCTAATTTTTAAATTTTATGTAGAAAGGTGGGTCTCCTTATATTGCCCAGACTGGTCTCGAACTCCTGGGCTTAAGTGACCCACCCTCCTTGGCCTCCCAAAGTGTTGGGATTATGGGTGTGAGCCACTGTGCCCTGCTGCCTAAAACTAGATATTCTTTGGCCATGTTATAACTTTAGTATGACTTTATTTTGGTGCAAAAGAAAAATTGAAATTCATGCAAGTTTTTTCATAATACACATTTTTTATGAACTTTTTGAAGACCTCTTGTATACATTAAAACTATATGAGCAAAGAACATTTAATGACATGGTATAATAATAAAGGAAAGCGTCATTTTGGCATCATTAATATGTGTAAATAGGAATGTGTCTGTGTACCTACATTTATACGCTGTACATAATTTACATAGAAAAAGACTGGAAATTTTTATATCAATATGATAGTTGTGGTTATCTCTGGGTGATTTTTTTTTTAATTAAAAATTTTTTCTGGGCCAGGCGTGGTGGCTCATGCCTATAATCCCAGCATTTTGGGAGGCCGAGGCGGGTGGATCACCTGAGGTTGGGAGTTTGAGACCAGCCTGACCAACATGGAGAAACCCCGTCTCTACTAAAAATACTAAATTAGCCGGGCATGGTGGCACGGGCCTGTAATCTCAGCTACTTGGGAGGCTGAGGCAGGAGAATCGCTTGAACCCGGGAGTCAGAGGTTGCGGTGAGCTGAGATCGCGTCATTGCACTCCAGCCTGGGCAACAAGAGCGAAACTCCGTCTCAAAATAAATAAATAAAGTAAAAGATTTTTTTGGCTAGGTGTGGGGGCACACGCCTATAATTGCAGCACTTTGGGTGGTTTAAGTGGGAGGATTGTTTGAGGCTAGGAGTTTGAGACCAGCCTGGGCAACATAGTGAGACCTCGTCTCTACTAAAAATTAATGAATATATTTTTAACACTTTTTTCTTGTAGAGATAATGTCTTGCTATATTGCCCAGGCTGGCCTCGAACTCTTGGGCTCAAGTAATCCTCCTGCTTCAGCCTCCTGAGTAGTTGGGACTACAGGTGTACACCACCATACCTGTCTTCTGGGTGATATTTTATAAGCAAGTATTATTTTTGTTTTTTTATTTATGCTTTTCTCTTTTTTCCACATTTTCTACAAGAAATGTGTTACTTTTATAATCAGGAAAACAATACCCATAAATATCATAATCTTTTAAAAAATCCAAACCATGTCCTCAGGAAAGAAAATTACAACTTATTTTTTTACTATTCCATACTCTTTTTTTTTTTTTTTTTTTTTTGAGATGGAATTTTGTTCTTGTCACCCAGGCTGGAGTGCAATGGCATGATCTTGGCTCACTGCAACCTCTGCCTCCTAGCTTCAAGGGATTCTCCTGCCTCAGCCTCCCGAGTAGCTGGGATTACAGACATCGCCACCACGCTCAGCTAATTTTGTGTTTTTAGTAGAAATGGAGTTTCACTCTGTTGGTCAGGCTGGTCTCGAACTCCTGACCTCAGGTGTTCCGCCCACCTCAGCCTCCCAAAGTGCTGGGATTACAGATGTGAGCCACTGCACCTGACTTCCCATAATCTTAAAGAATTCACAATTTCCATGTATTTTCAGGGAAAACGAAGTTTTCTGTTGAAGTAATTATGTCTAATGGTGGAATTTTGGGTATTCCCAAATACCCAAAGGTGATGAAAAGGTGGCTAGAGGGTGGCGAAGCCTCCTGGTTGCTTTGAAATCAAACCCCAGAGGCTTCCTTCTCTGGTCCCGCTGGAGGGAGATTGTAAGGGTGGCCAGAGGTGGAGCCAGTAAAAGTGTCCTGAGTGGGTGGAGCCAGGAAACCCCCCAGAGTGCCTTGTCACCAACATATTTCATACTTAAAAAGAATGAGAGTGAAATGGACATTTATGTTTTCAATCAAAACAGTGACTGAGTTTTTGTTTCCCCTCTTGGGAAAACCCTGAACCACTCCTTCCAAAGGGAAGAGAAGAAGAGAGAAGGCATCTTAGTAACTGCTACCGTTATGACCTTGGATGGGGAGGGAAGAGATGAAGAGGGAGGAGACAGGAGCATTTGTTTTTCAACTTTTGTACTTTATACAGTTAAAAAGAGACAGCCCTAGGCTGGGCGCGGTGGCTCACGCCTGTAATCCCAGCACTTTGGGAGGCCAAGGCGGGCGGATCACGAGGTCAAGAGTTCGAGACCGTCCTGGCCAACATGGTGAAACTCCCCCATCTCTCCTAAAAATACAAAAATTAGCCAGGCGTGGTGGTGCACGTCTGTAATCTCAACTACTCAGGAGGCTGAGGCAGGAGAATTGCTTGAACCCAGGAGGCAGAGGTTGCAGTGAGCCAAGATCACGCTATTGCACTCCAGCCCAGGCAACAGTGTGAAACTTCATCTCGGGGGCGGAAAATAAAAAAAGACAGCACTATAGGTGATTTTTATTTCGTGCATATGTGGGGTTTTTTGGTAGTCCTCAGTTTGTTTATTATGAACACAAGATACTTTTGTAATCAGGGGTAAAAATGTCATAATGAAAGGGCCAAAGAGATGTGGTTGGGTCATCCTGCTGTGCTGTCTGCAGGCCACTGACCACCTTCACTCTTGGCCAGAATCCTCAGGCCCACTTGGGCAAGGGTGAGTAACAGGGCAGAGAGACCAAGCAGCCTTGGTCTCCTGCCTGGAACACTCTAGCCCCTCTGGCCTAATGCATCTCTAACCCCCTGGACAGCAGACCTGGTCTGCTCCTGTAGACAGCATGGCCCTGTGCCCCCCAGCCTGACCCTGTCTGTGCCTCCCTGCGTGGTGCCAGCTGCCAGGCCTTTCTGCTTAGCTGGACTCTGGCCTGACCCTCCTGACCAGCCCTTTCCTGGGGCTGGAAATGCCCCCACGTGACACTCACTGGCACATGGTGTTTGGCTGAGTATTCATTGCAGCAACTGCAATCTTAAGAAAGGCGCATGCAGCCTTCAGGAACGTCTGGAGTTTATTTGGCTGCGATGATCGAGCCTTGCCGTCTCAGCAGCAGGTGAACACAGCACAAGATTAACAGAGAACCAAGAGCGAGATAGGGTGCCGAGCCCCAATTTACCAGGCCACCTGCAAAGGCAACCCAGGCTTTGGTGTCCTGAGACACCTGGTAAGTCGTGCCTACAGGAATTGTAATCCCTGCTGTATAACCTTAAACACATCCCTCTGTGCTGTGCTTCCCCATCTGTAAAATAGATATGATAATGATCTTTTTTTTTTTTTTGAGACGGAGTTTCATTCTTGTTGCCCAGGCTGCAGTGCAATTGGCTCACTGCAGATTCCGCCTCCTGGGTTCAAGCGGTTCTCCTGCCTCAGCCTCCTGAATAGCTGGGATTACAGGCACGCGCCACCATGCCCGGCTATTTTTTTATTTTTAGTAGAGAAGGGGTTTCTCCATGTTGTTCAGGCTGGTTTCAAACTCCCAACCTCAGTGCTAGGCCTCCCACAGTGCTAGGATTACAGGCATGAGCCACCTCACCGGCCGATAATGATCTCTTTTATCCAGTTACTCCATCAGGAGCACATAGGCTAATGTATGTGAAAATGCTTTATGAGCTGAAAGTGCTTAAATGGTATTTTCTGTGAAAATTCATCACGGTTATTTGAAAAGTTGTTTTATTTATTTATTTTAAATTAATATTTATTTATTTATTTTAAATTAATATTTATTTATTTATTTATTTATTTGAGACAGAGTTTCGCTCTTGTTGCCCAGGCTGGAGTGCAATGGCATGATCTCGGCTCACTGCAACCTCCGACTCCCAGGTTCAAGCAATTCTCCCGAATAGCTGGGACTACAGGCACCTGCCAACTCGCCCGGCTAATTTTTTGTATTTTTAGTGGAGACAGGATTTCACCATATTGGCCAGGCTGGTCTTGAACTCCTGACCTCAGGAGGTCTGCCTGCCTTGGCCTCCCAAAGTGCTGGGATTACAGGCATGAGCCACCTCGCCTGACCTATTTATGGCCTATTTATTTACTTCAAATCAACTAGTTCTTAAGTGTTTGATACCCACTAACTGCCTGTGCCCAGCATTGTGCTTAATGCTTCCAGCAAGTCAAGAAATGTAAGATGAGTATGGCTTGTTGCCAAGGAACTTATGCTCAATTTGAGGAAATGGAGCACTCACATTGAAAGCCCATTTCCTTTCTGTCAATGAGAGGGAGCACTCCGACTCTTGTAAATCAGTTTCTATCACTGGGCCTAGTTTCCTCAGCTGTGAAAAGGAAATGGTGATGCCCGCCTATAATCCCAGCACTTGGGGACGCCAAGGCAGGAGGAATGTTTGAGCCCAGAAGTTTGAGATCAGCTTGGCCCACATGGTGAAACCCGGTCTCTATAAAGAATACAAAAATTTACCGGGCGTGGCCATGTGCACCTGTGGTCCCAGGCTGAGGTGAGAGGGTCCCTTGAGCCTGGGAGGTTGAGGCTGCCCCTGTCACCAGGCCCTGGTGTGTGAGCCTGACAGGGTGGGGGTAGCCAAGACGGTCCCCTGTCAATGCAGACAACAGCAGGAGAGAATAAGAGCTGTGCTGAGGGTCCTGGTTGAGCCCAAAGGAGCGCAGGAACTAGGAAGTGTTGCTTCCCCCAGTAGCTGGGCCTAGGGGCGCCTGCCTGGGCCAAGTCTTCTCCACAGGGAGCAGGAGGCTCTGCGAGTCAGCCGCCCTGTCTCTCCTCCTCCGGGCCTGCCACCCTCTCCACACACAGCAGGGTCTGTGGGGGTGGAGGCTTTTTCCAGACATGTATTTAAGTGAGGAGAGAAAACAAGGCGAGTCGCCTAGGATTTGCCAAGTCAGTAGGCAGGAACACAACCCAGGAGGCCAGAAATAAGACGCTGGTGAGGGTCACCCTGCTCTCCGGAGCTGGGGACGGTTTATAGCCCGTGCGGAACGCGTTATAATCACACTTTTGTTTGAGGATGGCCCTTGATCCCCGGGTGTTGTTGCTCTCCTGGTTGGAAGGTAGCAGAGCCCTGATTGTGGGCAGTGAGTAATGGTGACTCAGGGAAATTCACAAGGACACAGGGAACACCCCCAAAGTCATCCAGGGACATGCCCTGGTTCCCCCTGCCGGTCGGGGAGCCAGAAGTTCTGGTCCCCTTCGTAAAGGAGGAATTTCTAAAGTTTTCTCTGGAACTTTGGCAGAATTCTATAGGACCTTTCAGGGGAAGCATTAGGCTTTGGGAATTTTTTTGGGGGGGAGATACTAAAAATTTTAAGGCTTTGTATCTATTTATGAATTAGCTTCTTTTCTCTCTTTTTAAAATTTTTAATCTATTTATTTATTTATTTATTTATTTTGAGACCAGGTTATGAGACTGGCTAATTTTTTAATTTTTGGTAGAGACAAAGGTTTCACCATGTTGCCCAGGCTGGTCTCAAACTCCTGGCCTCAAGTGATCAACCCACCTTGGCTTCCCAAAGTGTTGGGATTATAGGCGTGAGCCACCGCACCCGGCTTTCTTTTCTCTTTTAGCTCCTAATTATATTTGTCTCTTAATCTGATTGGGCATTTGTTACCTTGTATGCAAACAATTCTCCAGAAAACAAATTATGACAATAATAATAACAGCTAATGTTTATTCACCCCTTACGACATGCCAGGTACCGGTCTCTCCGTGTATTTTTGTGTTTCATCAAATCTACAGTTCCGTCAATCATTAGACATTGCGTTATTTGTGTACCACTAAACAATGCTGCCGATTAATCCTTGACATGCCACTGATTTTCAGACTCACCCTGATTTCAGAAATGTTAAAATGGAGATCAATTTTAATCATCTTAGAATCCATGAAATGCAGCAATTAAATCTCAGTTACCATCCTTGCCTTACAGACGGGTAAACTGAGGGACAGAGAGGTTGAGTAAATCTGTCCCAATCTTACCCAGCAAGTATGTAGTGGAGATGACAGCTGAACCCAGAGCTGGGCTCCAAAGCCTGTGCTCATAACCGCTGCACTATATTGTGCCTAAGGAAGTCATATCTGTTCACCCGGCAAGACAGGAGGAAGGACACAAAATAACAGAGGGAAAGCTGGACCCACCCTCCACTCCCTTCTCACTATCCCCAGGGCCAGTAGTCACCAGGTCCTGTTGATGTCTCTTCCAAAAACTTCTCCCAGATTGTGCTCCTCCTCTTGCTCCCAGCAGCTGACTCGCTGGTTTTGTCCTTCGTTGCATCTGCTTGGACTATTGCAGTAGCCTCTAAGCTGTTGCCCACCTCCAGCCCCACCCCCTCCCCAACATAGACACTGGAGTCAGCGTCATCTTCCTAAAATGTGAGTCTGATCTTGTTACTCTGCTTGGAAGCATCTGAGGCATCCAAATCCTAGTGCGCATTTGCTCGCACCTGTGGCAGTCTCTGTTCTAGGCAAACCCCAACATGGTCCAAGCCCTTGTGGAGGCCATGGTCTCACAGAGAAGCTAGACCCCACAGTGGGCAGTTATGATACGATGTGAAATATGCCTCAGTGGGGGGCGTGCTGGGCCCATGGGAGGAGCCCTTGCTCTGGGACCTCAGGGACCACTTCGTAATATCTAAGCCAAGACCGCCAGGATGCATGTGAATTTACCAGGCAAAGGACAGTGAGGATTTCCAGGCAGAAGGAAGAGCAGTGCAAAGGCCCAGACTAAAGAGAGAGGTCGGAGCATGGAGTGTCAGCTGGGGCACAATCCCAGCTGAGCCTGGAAGGACAGTTGAGTGAGGCTGGCTCCTACAGAACGGGCCTCACCTGCTCTTTCAGCTCAGCTCCTTTCTACTCCTCTTCCCACCAAATCCCCCTGCAGCAAGTACTTGTGTCCTGAACAGTCTTCCTCCTCTTCACATGTGCTCCACGGGCACCTTACCCCTGCCCAGCAAACTTATCCACCCAGACCCTGCTAGAAGGTAGCCTCCCAGTGAAAACATCCCTGACCCTTGAGTTATCTCTCCAAGCTCCAAGCCGGGCAGAAGAAGACAGGCGCTGGTCTCAGGTTCAACTGGGGGATTTGGGAGCATTTTGACAGAAATCAACTGAGAAAAAGCCAAAGTTCCTACAAAGGCATATAAGACCCCACAAGTCTGCACCGCCTCCACCTCTCTGACCCCACCTTCCACTATCTGTCCTGTTGCCAGCTTGCTTCAGCTACGCGTCTCCTGGCTGTTCCTGAAGCCACCCCGACTCCCACTCCCACCCCAGGGCCTTTGCACTCACTGTTTCCTGGTACAGTTTATTTCTCCCTTATTTGCACAGCTCCCTTCTTTACCTCCACCTTCATCAGATTTTGCTCAAATACCACATTCTCAGAAAGGCCCACCCTGAACACCCTATTTAAAGGCATGGCCCCCATCTCACACTATTCCTGGCCTTATTTTTCTCCACAGCACTCACCATCTTCTGCAGCTTATGTGATTCACTTATTTATTTGTTTACTGTCTGACTTTTCCCACAAGAATGTGAGTTCCAAGAGGGCAGGGATTTGGGTCTGCCTGGTTCACTCTGTAGCCCCAGCACCTCGCCCAGTGCCTGGCATACAGTAGGTGCTCAGTAAATATTTGTTAGTCGAATGAATTCTGAGCTCTGACTGTGTGCCTGGCACGCTCTGCCCTGGACACCATGGAGGACGGAGAGCTGAAGGAACGAGGGAGGTCTCTGCCCCTCCGAGGGTGCCGGCTGAGCTGGTTCCAGCGGGCAGTGGGACAGGTCCCTGACAGCCAGGTGAGTCCAGATGAATCACCACTAATGAGATGGGGAGGGCCACGCCAAGCGGCTTCCCACACAGGCGGCCGACAGGTCACTGCCTGTCGCCAGGAAACTCCTCAATAAGGATTGAACAGGACCCTGGGCTGGGGTGGAGGAAGTGCCCGCCTCTCCTGGAGACCCCACCCATTCCTGAGGACTGAGTCGGCTCACCTGGGCTCCCCCACCCCCCAGGCCTTGGCAAGACGCTGGTTTCTCAACCTGGCCGAGATTTCCTTCCTAAAAGGAGTTTCGCTCGCTCAGCCCCACGCCCCTCCCGGGAAGGACCTGTTTGTCAGCCAGCCCTGTCTGGGTCCCTGAGACTGCAGAGGGAGGACAGCTGAATCTGGAAAACCCTGGGACATCCCCAACCCCAGCAGCCCATAGGAGGGTCGGTAGACCAGAGCTTATTCAGGGTATGGACAGACCAATGGGGCTCATTAAACCCAAAAAGACAGCGTGGGGCGGCCTCTGTGACCACATTCCACTCACCACGCGGGAGCCTGGGGCCCACTAGAGTGCCCTGAGCCCAGGCCAAATGACCATCCCAGGGCAGGGCATGGCTGTCTCATCTGCACAATGGGGCGAAGCCTCCTGCCCTGTGGGTGGCTGAGGGCCGGGATGAGATCATGGGTACACACAGTGAGGAATGCAGGTGGGCAGCCAGGCCTCCACCCCGCAGCTCAGAAGATGTGGCGATGTGGCCCATGTCTGGTGAGGAAACTGTCCAGCCCTTGGCCCACAGTGAACTTGGCCAGTCCAGCACCACCCCCCTCCCTTCCTCTCAGCGGGGGGGCGGGAGGGGCACTTGAGGCCCCACCTGGCACTCCTGCCCCAGAACCCAAATAGCCCCTTGCTGAATTGCCTCACCCCTGCCATCTGTGCAGGCCTAAAGTCGCCACCTGTAGTTACTCACATCATACTCATACATCCATAACTTTCAACAAATGTACTTGGTCCGTCATCAGATGTCCCAGGAGCACTCCTAGCTGCCAGGCACAGGGTAAGACCAATGGATGCAAAGATGGTGGGGCAGGGCCCCATCTTAAGGGGTGCACAGTTTGGGGAGGGTAGTCATAAAAATATAGCTTTCGTGAAAACACCAGCAGGGCCCTGACACACACACACACACACACACACACACACAATCTATGAGGCGCTGGAGGGGCTCCTCAGGGGCTCAGAGAAAGGAGTGGTTGGCCTGGCAAGGTGAGGTGTCAGGTGGAGCCTCATGGGAGAGGTGCAGCTTGAGCAGGGTTGTCCCTGTGCCTTGCTGACCTGCCTTTGTCATGTAATCCTCACAACAGCCCTGTGAGGCCAACAGCACAGGGGTCACCATGCCCATGTTATGGGTGAAAAACTAAGGTTCAAAGAGGTGAAGTGACTTGCCCAAGGCCTAATGGTGGTGAGTGGCAGGGGTTTATCTGGAATTCCAGTTTCTTGACCCCCATGGAGTGGTCTCTCCTGCCCTGCTGTGAGTTCCTTCCTCTCTTCATGTGTCCATTTGAACAGAGAATCCGACCTGGCTACTTACTAAATGCCAGGCAGTATCTGCAAGCTGGGGACCTTAGAGACAGTAAGGTATCACCCAGGCAGGGGAAGCCACACGCACATACCCAGACAGTGCAATCTCCCATCCAAATCAACATTCAGCAGATGTACAGTGGAACACCGACTGGGAGCCAGGCGGCACAGCAGGTGCCAGGGTTGCAGCAGTGAACGAGACAGACAGAGTGTGGCCCTGTGGAGGCTTTCTTCTACTAGAGAGGGCAAAGAATAATCACAGAGTGAGGGAGCACGACGCAGGGTGAGGGAAGAGAGAAGGGCCAGGGCGCTTCTTCAGACGGGCTGATCAGGGAGGGCCTTCCCAAAGCAGGTCCTGTTTGCTTATGATTGTTTTGAGATGACAGTTGAGCAGAGGAGCCCTGTGGATACCCGAGGAAATATGCCAGGCAGGAGTAACGGCATGTGCAAAGGCCCTGAGGCAGGAATGCACTTGGAGGCGTTCTGAGGAGCACCAGGGAGCTGAGTGGGTGCAGGGGAGTGGCAGGACGTTAGGTGAGGGAGGTGATGGGAGTGCGGGAGGCACAGGTCCTAAAGCCTTTGCGGGTCATAGTGAGGACTTTGCTTTTACCCCACCTGAACGAGCCACTGGAGGGTTGTGAGCTCAGGGCTGACCTGATGTAACCTAGGTTTTGAAAGGATCTCTCTGGCTGCTACGGAGAACAGACTCTAAGGGGGCAAGTGACGGGGAGGCAGAGAGTCAAAGAGGGGGCTACTGAGATAACCAGGTGAGAGGTGGACCACAATAGTGGTGGAGTGGGGAGCTGTGGTCACATTCAGCAATTCAGGATGTGGGGTTTTTTAAATTAATTCATTTTTTACAGGTGAAGTCTCACTCCGTTGCCCAGGTTGGAGTGCAGTGCGTGATCATAGCTCACTGCAGCCTTGAACTCCTGGGTTCAAGCGATCCTCCCTCCTCAGCCTCCTGAGTAGCTGGGACTACAGGTGTGCACCACCATGCCCAGCTGGGGATGTTTTGAAGGTAGCCCCAACGGTACTTGCAGACATCCTGGACATGAGGTATGAAAGAAAGTGAGGGCTGAAGAACAATCCTGGCTCCAAGAGGAGGAGGGCAGCTCTGCCCAGGTCATGCTTGGCCTGAGGTGCCACATCTTCTACCTGGAGTGTGACGTGGGACATGGCACTCCGCAGGTTGACCAGTGTGGAGTTTGGACAGTGTTGGGCCCTTCTTCCCTGCTGGGGTGCTTGGGCCACCTTGTTTAATCTCAGATGTCAGGAATTGGGCTAAGCAGGGTTTCACGTGAGTTGAGCTGAGCAGGCTGTCATCTCCCTCCCACCCTAGGTGGGACCGTCAGCAGGCATATTTTTGGAAAGTATTTTGTCCATATGTATCAAGAGTTTTAAACTTTCATGCCCTTTGACCCAGTGAATCCCTTTCAAGGAAGTTCTGCTGGGGAAGCCATCTAAAATGCAGGCAGCACTGATGCATCAAGCCCTTCACAGGGGATTATTTAGAATTGCCAAATAAATACATACACAGCCTGCATGTCCAACAGTAGGGAGTGTTTAAGTCAAGCAGATATAGTCTGGCACCTTGTACTGGATTGTTGTGCTGTCCTTAAATTCATGTTTCTGAGAGTTTTAACATCAAAGGACAACGCTTATGCTACAATGTCAAGTGGATACCACGGTATGCATGAGGCAGACACATAGACAAGAAAAAGAAATAGACTCATACTGATTAGCTCTGATTGACTGAAGTTTGGATTACTATTTTCATTTTCCTCTTTATAGTTTTCTGCATTGTACTAATCTTCTAAGATGGACATGCATTACCTTTCTAAAACTAATATTTAAAAAAGGGGCCAGGCGTGGTGGCTCACACCTGTAATCCCAGTACTTTGGGAGGCCAAGATGGGAGGATTGATTGAGTCCAGGAGTTCGAGACCAGCCTGGGCAACAGAGTGAGACCCCTGTCTCTGCAAAAAATTAAAGAATTAGCCAGTTGCGCTGGTGCACGCCTGTGGTTCCAGCTACTTGGGAGGCTGAAGCGGGAGAATTGCTTGAGTCAGGGAGATTTGGACTGCAGTGAGCTATGATCAAGCCACTGCACTCCAGCCTGGGTAGCAAAGTGAGATCCTGTCTCAAAAAAAAAAAAAAGAAGGAGAAAGAAAATATGAGTTCCCAGAAACTGGAGCACAGTGTTGGCCAAGCCAGGAACTGAGAGCCAAATAACCCATCCTTTCCAGGGCTCCAGTGTCCACTTCCTTCGGGCAGGGCCGGCAGGTGCAGTCAGGATGGGGATTATGTTGATAGTTGTGGTGGGGACAGCCAGGTCCAGAGGCCCCTCCTTCTCCCCCTCCGGCCACCCCCATCATGGGGGTGTGTCCCCCCTTGGGCCCCCTGCAGCCCTTGGAGTTTGCCCCTCTATGTCTTCGCTGGAGGCTGATGCTTCCTGCCTTGTGTGTAACCCTGTGGGTCTCTCCTGACTGACACCAAGCATCCTGTATACACTGGTCCTCACGGTGTAGTCCCCAGGCCCAAAGCATCAGGACCACCTGGTAACTCTTTAGAAATGCAGAGTCACAGGCCTCTCCCCAGACCTAGTGAATCTGCCACTCTGGAGGCGGGGCCTCTGTGTTTTCAAAAGCCCTCCAGACCTAAAGTGTGAGAACTGCTGCCTTATGGTAGGGCCCCACTGTGGCCCATGTTTTACACTGACTAAGTCATTTTACAGATTGCCATGATGCCTACTTAACAGACAAGGAAACGAGCTCAGAGAGGTTAAGGAACTTGCCCGAGGTCACACAGCCAGCAGAGACAGGGCTGGGAGTGCCAGCCCATGCCTTTACTTCCCCACTCCGCAGCTCTGCAGCTGCCTGGATGCCAGTCCCTTCTGCGGGGTCAGGGTCCAGCTCTGTGCTGGGCACACAGATGGCCCCACTCACATGGGTTGGACTAGGGTTTTGGCTCCTGGGTCGGAAGACCAGGCTGATTCCCCACAAGACCCAAGCAGCCCTGACCCCCCGTGGGAGGAGGGAGGTGGGCTCCATGTGCCTGCTGAGGCCCCTTCAGTCTTGACAGCTGCCGGCGGTTTGGACCAACGAACCCGCAGAGGAGGGGCGCACCGCCACCTGCTGGCTGGCATCATGGGTGATGCTGGGGACAAACGCAGGGATCCACAGACACACATCTCAGGGACACCATGGCAGGCGTGCACGTGTCTCCTCCTGCTGCACGCGGGTGCACTTGCCCACACGTGGATGTCTGAGCATGTGGGCACGTGGGGCTCTCAGCCACAAGGCCTGGTAGATAGCACTAAATTCACCCATTTACTTATTACCTCATCAAATGTTCATCCAGAGATGCCAAGCCCACTGTTGCTGTTATCCGGGAGCCTACAGGCCAGCCGGGTGTTGGTCAGAGCAACCACCAAGTGATGCGGACAAGGGTCCCTGGGGGATATACTCAGTGAGGTCATGCAGGCAGCCCCTACCCATCTGGACTGGGGCTCGGTCTCACAGGGTGGGCAAGAGAGGGCTGGGTGAAGGAGACAGAGGCTCGTCACAGCAAAGCCTGGAGGAGGAGCTGGAATGGAGCACAGGGGTCCCTGGCACAGGTCTTGTGCAAGGCCGTGCAGGCTGGACCCTGTCCCCACAGTGGTGGCTGGGCTCTGGTGCCACACCATCCTGACATGTTTATATTAAAGCTTAGTACAAATAAGCTTATACAAATAAGCTTTGGGACCCTTTAGGACCCAAGGGACTCTCGGCCCCTTTGGGGCTGGCCTGAGGTGTGATTTGTACCTGTGCACTGTCCCCCTTGCCACAGCAGCGACCCTTGGATATATCAGGGATGAGGAGAGGCATCCCCAGTCCCAAAGAGAAGCCTGTTTCTGGTCTCCGAATGGACGCAGTAGATAGCAGTCACCGTTAAGTCAAGCATTCCTGTGTGCCCAGCAAAAGACCATTTTTCTACTAGGCCATCCGAAGCAGCTCACAGGGTGTGACCTATTCCAAAACACAGCTCTGCGTGCCCATGAGGTCCCCCAGGACCCCACGGGAGAGTCAGTGCCTCTCTGGGGGATGGGAGCTGGATGGATGAGCTTTGCTGGGTGGTGGGCATAGCTCGGGGTCCAGAACGCAGACACAGGACGATCCTGGTTGGAGGGCTGGTGGGGGTGGGGAGGGACCCATTGGCAGAGCTGAGGGGTTGGTGGCTCCCAAACAGGAGTTGGCAGGTGGTGCTGGAAGAGGAAATGTTGGCAGCTCCCCAGTTCTGCCCATGGGCTTAGATGGAGCCTGTGACTTTATCAATGGCCAGTCCTCACTAGCCTGGCCCCTGGCCTGGCCCCTGACCTGTGGTTTTGCTCAGCAGTGCAGCGGTGGCGGCTTCCGAGAAGCCCCACCAAGACTTTCCTGTCAGGGCAACGCCAAGTTCCTCTTACCGAGGAAGGGGAAGTGGCGGAGTTTCTCCTAAGGCCTTTCAGTTTCTTTCTAAGAAGGTGGGTGTTCCAACTCCAGGGCCCTCAGCAGAGCCAAATGTTAAAGGAAGAGAGGTTGACCTTCGGGGGCTTCCTCACCCCAGTTTCAACCGAAGCTCCTTTGTTGGGGCCCATAGTGGACATTCCGAAAGAGGAAATGAGACACGTGCGTTCCACAGGCCCCTTCCCACGCCCCCTCCTTTCTCCCTCCTCCAGGGACACACTCCTTGATACCCCCCCTCCCCGCCAACACACACACTTAGGAAGTATGGCCTGCTACCCTTGGGGGCATCCCATAGAAAACTTGCTTCTTCCACCTTCAAAGCTGAACTCTTCTGAGTCCGGCTTCCTCAGGACCCTGCTGAGTGACTAAAAATCTAACCCAGGGCTGGCCACGGTGGCCCACGTCTATAATCCCAGCACTTTAAGAAACCAAGGCGGGAGGATCACTTGAGCCCAGGAGTTCAAGACCAGCCTGGACAACACAGTGAGACCTTGTCTCTTAAAAAAAAAAATTTTAAAAATTAGCCGGGCGTGGTGGTGCGCGTCTATAGTCCCAGCTACTAGGGCGTGGTGGGAGAATTGCTAGAGCCCGGCAAGTCGACGCTGCAGTGAGCTGTGATCGCACCACTGCACTCCAGCCTGGGCAACAGAGCAAGACTCTGTCTCAAACAAAACAAAACAAAAACACAACTAACCCAAACAAAGAGCTGACAGATGACACTGGCTTAATGCAGGTTCCAGTCCAGGGGATATGCCCATATTAGAGGCCCACAGCTTTCTGAGGGGCAACAAACCATAGGCACCCAGAGAATTCCAAGCTCACCCTCTTCAGAAGACCCACTGGCTTGATGGCCAAGTGCATGTCCTGATGTTCTTATAACAATAGCCACCATTGATTGTAAGTGCTTATTGTGCACCAAGTACTGGGCCAAGCATTTTACATTAATTTCCTCCTATAATCCCCACAGTGATGCCATGACAAAGATACAATCATGATCCCACAGTCAAGTAACCTGCTCGGCTCACATAGCCCATGAGCCCATTCTTCCTCGTAGGCCTCTTCTCAGAAAGGTGGGGAAGGACGAGTATCAGACCTTGACAGGAGTTGGCTGGGAAGGTCTGGTCTCCAATTTCCCACGATTGTCAAAGCCAGCTGTGCCTCTCCCAGAGGTGAAGAGCCAGCCATCTAGTCGTGGCCATCTTGGCTGCACTAATGTGGCCATGGCTGGGGCCTTCCCTAAGTCATTGGGAACTCTTGGTGCCTTCTTTCTTTTCCTCCCAGAGATGTTGTTTTAAGATTTTTGCTTTGCTGAAGCATGTGTTATGGGGACAGCGAGGGGATTCCCCTAAACCGTGATGCTGTTCTGTTCAAAAATATTTGCCTGGAGGTCCACAGCTGTGTGACTCATGCTGTTGGGTGGCAGGAAAACTCACAGCTGCAGCAGGGAGGGGCCTGGCCCAAACGAAATGGGATACTTACAGGGTGGCCAGGTTTAGTAAATAAAAATGCAGGATGCCCAGTTACATTTGAATTTCAGATAAACAGCAACATTTAGGACACCTTCATGCTAAACAACTTATTTGTTATTTATCTAAAATTCAATTGTAACTGGGCATCCTGCATTTTATCTTATAACCCTAGATACTCAGCACCCAGGACAAAGCTCCAGCCTTCCCCCTGCCTTCAGCAGGGTGTTGCCGAGAGAAGACAACAAAACCTGGCACAAGTCCACTGACCTGGGATGAAGACAAACCTGAGGGTCTCAGTGGTCTGAGGAGGCTGGATACACTTTGCTTCCAGGGTTCCCCTTGAGCAACTGCAAAATCTCAACCTCAGCCCAGGGCAGAGTTCCACATTCAAATTCCACAAAATGCAAGGATGCACCTGAAGGTCACCGCTTCATTCTCGGGGCCTCAGTTTTCTTATCTCTGTAATGGGAAGGACTTTTGGATTCTATGATGGCAAGTGACCCTCTTAGCCCTTAGCTTTTCTTGCATAGTGGAAAATCTGCTGGAAGCAAGTGAAGGTATGAGTGAGCTAGCCAAGGAGCAAGTGTAGAGAGGAGGAGGAGGCCATCTTGGCTTGGAAATGGGCTGCCCCTTTTGCCCTACGGCACTGCACGGAGACTGGGCCATTGTACCTGGATGTTGGATAGTTTGGAGGGCTCCCCTGGGTCAGGCACACCAGTGCACGCCTGGACTTCCTTAGAAGGGACCCTGGGCATGGCCCACAGCTGGATCCATGACTGAGGTGCCCCAGCCATGAGCAGTGGCAAAGGCCCATGGCAACACCTCAGTCAGAGCAGGGAGGGGACCATCGTTAGCTTCAAAAGTAGAGAAGTAAACTGTTAAGAGTGAAATTATTAAATGACTACAAAATGTTAACTAGACATTTGCAACTTAACTCCTGTGGTTTATGTAAATTATATGTGATGCATGTGGGTGCATTTGAATATATTTGACACGGGGAAGCATGTGGCCTCGAGAATAAGAATGCCTGGGCCTCTAGGGCCCTTGGAAGACAGGCTAGGGATATGGAGACAGTGAATTTCCTGCAGGCCAGAAACCACATCCCTGGGTCTAGTAGCAGCAGGGTGGTGGTGAGGGAGTGAGCTAGAACCTCTGGGGATAGAGATGGGGTCCGGTCTGGGAGGGAGGAAGACCCCTCTGATAGGCGTGTCAGACAGACCAAAGCAGGTCCCAAAAGGTCCCTGCAGAGGTGAGTGGTGAGACCAGACAGGGCCTCAGGGCCAGGCTGCAGTTCTACGCAAGGACCTGGGGCCCCACCAGGAGCTGAGACCCGGGCTCTCCAGGCTCGTGGGGTGGTGGGATTGCTTCTAGACCTCTGCCTGCTGGGAAGGCCGGGGTGCAAATCTGCAGCCTGCAGTGGAAGTGCCTGGGGGCTTGGAGGTGCCCAAAGTCCCCATAATTGCCATCAGCTCTATACCTCAGAGGCACCACCAGAAGACAATACCCTTTGTTTTGGACAATGGACATTTTCTCAGTCTTATATGAAGTATACATTAAAAAGCGTCTTCAGGCTGGGTGTGGTGGCTCACACCTGTAATCCCAGCACTTTGGGAGGCCGAGGCGGGTGGATCACGAGGTCAGGAGATCGAGACCATCCTGGCTGACATGGTGAAACTCTGTCTCTACTAAAAATACAAAAAATTAGCCGGGCATGGTGGCTGGCGCCTGTAGTCCCAGCTACTCGGGAGGCTGAAGCAGGAGAATGGCGTGAACATGAGAGGCGGAGCTTGCAGTGAGCCGAGCCGAGATGGCACCACTGCACTCCAGCCTGGGCGACAGAGCGAGACTCCGTCTCAAAAAAGAAAAAAAAAATGTCTTCAGGGCCAGGCATGGTGGGCTCACACCTGTAATCCTAGCACTTTGGGAGGCCAAGGCAGGCTTATTGCCTGAGCTCAGGAGTTCGAGACCAGCCTGGGCAACACGGTGAAACCTTGTCTCTACTAAAATACAAAAAATTAGCTGGGCGTGGAAGTGTGCGCCCTGTAGTCCCAGCTACTCAGGAGGCTGAGGCAGGAGAATTGCTTGAACCTGGGAGATGGAGGTTGCAGTTAGCCGAGATCATGCCACTGCACTCCACCTTGGGCAACAGAGCGAGACTCCGTCTCAAAAAAAAAAAAATATCTTCAGTAAACATGATGTCTTCATAACAAAGTATCATAGACTGGGTGGTTTAAATACAGAAGTTTATTTTCTCACAGTTCTGAAAGCTGGAAGTCCAGGAGCACAGTGTCATCAGGGCTGGTTTCTGCAGCCTCTCTTTTTGGCTGGGAGCCGTCTTCTCTCTTTCTCTTCATGTGTTCTTTCCTCTGCACATGTCTCTCCTCATTTCCTCTTCTGATTGGATCAGGGCCCATCCTCATGACCTTATTTTACCTGAATTACCTCTTTAAAGATCCTGTCTTTAAATGCAATCACATTCTGAGGTACTTGGTGTGAGGACTTCAACATAGGAGTTTGCGGGGCATAGAATTAAACTTGTAACACTTATGATTTTTTTTTTTTTGAGATGGGGTCTTGCTCTGTTGTCCAGGCTGGAGTGCAGTGGCACCATCATAGCTCACTGCAGCCTCAAACTCCTGGGCTCAAACCATCCTCCCACCTCAGCCTCCGGAGTAGTTGAGAGTACAGGCACAAGCCACCACACCTGGCTAGCTTAAAAAGAATGTGTTAGAGAGGGGGTCTCACTATATTGCCCAGGCTGATCTCGAATTCCTAACCTCAAGTAATCCTCCTGTCCTCAAGTGATCCTCCTGCCTCAGCCTTCCAAAGTGCTGAGATTACAGGTGTGAGCCACTGCACCCAGTTGGCCCCAGCCCACTTTTTAAGCTATGATGTAAGTACAAACAGTGGGCTGGCTTTGGAAGTGCAGATTGGATACTGGTCCCAAGACCATCCTGTGGAAATTCTGGTGCCTCCCATGCCTACTAGTTTTGATTAGAGGTAGTTTAGGGACACAGCCTGCACTCAGGATGTCCCCTCTGGACATGGCCACCACTGGCCAGCTGGACTGGGAGGGGGTCAGTGTTGTCACCAACATGATAGGACTTCTTAGAACAGGCCCGGCAGCTCTCTCTAACAAACGATGTATGTCTGGTAATCTTTGACTTTGAAAACTCTGTTCTCTTTAAAAACAAAGTTTCAAATTCTCTATCTGGAGCTGCTATTTATAGAATCATCTAGGAATCCTTCACAAAAAAAGGAGACAAATTTGTGGCATTTGTGTTTTTACAAAGTAGCACATTTATTGTTGAAAAACACAGGTGAAAAAGAAGAAAACAAAATCAACAGTAATTGGACCTCCCAGAGATCAGTGTTAACATTTTGGTTTCTCTATCTATCTTCATCTCTCTCTGTGTTTTAATTTACATCTCAATCTACGCTTATATAATTAAATTGACTTGAAAGATAAGATTACACGGTGCCATATCATAACTTCTTATCAATTAGTATATCATGATCACTTCGCAGGGCATGGGATCATTTTCTAAGAGGCCATTTAAGACGGTGGCCGAGTACGAGAATGGCATAAGCTATTCAACAAATTTCCTATTGTTGAATAATTGGGTTGTTTTACCTTTTTAGCAATATCAAATGAAGCTGTGATAACATCCTTTAAGCTAAATCTTTGCCATGATCATTTACTAAGGATAAATTTGTAGAAGCAAAACTTCTGAGTTAAAGACAAAGCATTATTTTAAAATGTTCAACTTTATTTACTTTTGAATAGATAATATATATGGTGTATATATACACATTACAAACTATATGTGTATTATCTCTATGCATATGTACATATATACCTCTCTCTCTATGTGCGCGTGTGTGTGTGTATATATATATATATATATTCAGAGACAGGGTGTTGTTCTGTCACCCAGGCTGGAGTGCAGTGGTGCAATTGTAGCTCACTGCAATTTGAACTCCTGGGCTTCAGTGAGCCCCCTGCCTCAGTCTCCCAAGTAGCTGGGACTATAGGCATATGCCACTATGACAAGCTGCTTTGTTTGTTTTGTTTTGTTTTAATTTTTATTAGAAACAAGGTCTCTCTATGTTGCCCAGGCTGGAATGCAGTGATGTGATCATAGCTCACTGCAACCTTGAACTCCTGGGGTCCAGTGATTCTCCTGCCTCAGCCTCCCCAGCAGCTGTGACTACAGGCACACATGCCACAACATCCAGTTAATTTTTGTATTTTTCATAGAGATGAGGTCTTGCTATGTTTCCCAGGCTGATTTCGAACTCTTAGCCTCAAGTGATCCTCCTGCTTCAGCCTCCCCAAATGCTGGGATTACAGGCATAAGCCACTGTGCCCAGCTATTTTTTTTTTCCACAAATGGTAGTTGCTATGGTTTGAATGTGTCCCCCAAAGTTCATGTGTTGGAAACTTAATCTCCAATGCAACAGTGTTGGGAAGTGAGGCCTAATAAGAGGTGATTAGGTCATGAGGGCAGAGCCAGGATAATGCAATTATTGTGGGAATGGGTTAGTTATTTTAAGAATGGGCTTATTACAAAAGTGAGTCTGGGGCCTGGTGCAGTGGATCATGCCTGTAATCTCAGCACTTTGGGAGGTCGAGGCGGGCGGATCACGAGGTCAGGAGATCAAGACCATCCTGGCTAACACAGTGAAACCCCATCTCTACTAAAAATACAAAAAAAAATTTAGCTGGGCGTGTTGGTACGTGCCTGTAATCCCAGCTACTCAGGAGGCTGAGGCAGGAGAATTGCTAGAACCCGGGAGGTGGAGGTTGCAGTGAGCTGAGATTGCACCACTGCACTCCAGCCTGGGTGACAGAGCGAGACTCTGTCCCAAAAAAGAAAGAAAAAAAGTGCGTCTGGCCCCCTTTTGCTCTCCTGCTCTTGCCCTCTCTTGCCCTTCCACTTTCTGCCGTGGGATGATGCAGCACAAAGGCCGTCACCAGATGCCACCATCATGCTCTTGGATTTCCCAGCCTCCAGAACTATGAGCCAAATACATGTATTTTCTTTATAAATTACCCAGTCTGTGGTATTCTGTTATAGCAACACAAAATGAACTAAGACAGCAGTATCCTCTGTACTATTCTGCACTTTGCATTTTTTCACTTAAGAAATTATCTTGTAGAGTTTTCCAAGTCAGTACTACGTAATATTTTATTATATGCATCTACCATAATATATTTAAGTAGTGCCCTGTTGGCTAGATGTAGTCCCTTACTGATGGTTATGTATTAGTTATATATGACTGTATAACATATTATCCAGAAGTTCAGTGGCTTAGAAAAACAATAAAAAATTATTTTCTTGTACAGTTTTTTGCCGGTCAGAAATTTGAGAAGGATTCATCTGGGCAGTGCTCACTTGGGGTCTTTCATGTGGCTGTAGTCAGATGCAAATTGAGGCTGAAGGTATCTGAAGGCTCAGCTGGGACTAGAAGATCTACTTCTTTCTTTCTAAAACAATTTATTATTACTGTTTTTGGAGATGAGGTCTCAGTATGTTGCTCAGGCTAGTCTCAAACTGGGCTCAAGTGATCCTCCCACCTCAGCCTCCTGAGTAGCTGGGACCACAGGTGTGTGCCACCAGGCCTGGCTAATTTTTCAATTTTTTGTAGCAATAGGAGTCTCACTGTTTTTCTCAGGCTGGTCTCAAACTCCTGGGCTCAAGCAATCCCCTACCTTGGCCTCTCAAAGTGCTGGGATTACAGGCACGAGCCACCATACCGGGCTCAAGAAAATCTATGTCTAGAGTTACTCATACAGCTGGAGAGCTGGTGCTGGCTGTAGGTGGGGGGCCTCAGTTCCTCTCTACATGGATCTCTCCACAGAGCTACTTGAGTGTCCTCTGGAAGCTGACCAGGAAGCTGAGGCAGAAGCTGTGATGCCTTTTATAACCGAGCCTTGGAAGCCACACACCTTTGCTTCCACCACATTCTATTGGTTATGGCAACTACAAAGGTTTGCCCAGGTTTAAGCAGAGGGAATTGACCCTACCTCTCAAAGGAGGATGCTAACATCACATTATAAGAAGAGCATGGGAAATGGGATATATCAGTGCTTCCATCTTTAGAAAATACAGTCTGCCATAGGTTATTTCCTATATTTTGCTATTACCATATGTTAGTAAGTAAATTTTAAAGACTTTCTTTTTTTTTTTTTTTTTTGAGACGGAGTCTGGCTCCATCACCCAGGCTGGAGTGCAGTGGCAGGATCTCGGCTCACTGCAAGCTCCGCCTCCTGGGTTCAGGCCATTCTCCTGTCTCAGCCTCCTGAGTAGCTGGGACTATAGGCGCCCGCCACCACGCCCGCCTAATTTTTTTTTTTCTATTTTTAGTAGAGACGGGGTTTCACCGTGTTAGCCAGGATGGTCTTGATCTCTTGACCTCGTGATCCGCCCACCTCGGCCTCCCAAAGTGCTGGGATTACAGGCGTGAGCCACCGCGCCCAGCCTTTAAAGACTTTCTATATGTATTGCCAAATCTCCTTTAGAAAGTTGTACTAATTTAGATTCCAACCCCTGGTGATTGAGAAAGTCAATTTCTCCATATCCTTACTAGCACTAAATTTATCTTTTAATTAAAAATCTCTGCCAATTTGACATGCAAGAAATGGTATGTCATTGTTTTAAGAAAATTCCTTCTAAGAAAGCATAAGAGCTAAATTTGAGTAGTGGTATCTATAGTAGTTTGCTAGTTTAGTTGCTATATTAGTTTCTGCCATAAGAAAATACCACAAATTGGGTCGCTTAAACAACAGAAATTTATTGTCGCATAGTTCTGGAGGCTGCAAGTCTAAGATCAAAGTGTCACAGGTTGTTTTCTCCTGAGGCCTCTTTCCTTGACTTGCAGACGGCCGCCTTCTCACTGCTGCCTTTCCTCTGCACACGCACCCCTGATGTCTCTCTTTTCTTTTTCTTTTTTTTTTTTTTAGGCAGAGTTTCACTCTTGTTGCCCAGGCTGGAGTGCAGTGGCGCGATCTCAGCTCACTGCAACCTCCACTTCCTGGGTTCAAGCGATTCTCCTGCCTCAGCCTCCCGAGTAGCTGGGATTACAGGTGCCCACCACCACGCCCAGCTAATTCTTGTATTTTTAGTAGAGACAGGGTTTCACCATGTTGGCCAGTCTGGTCACAAACTCCTGACCTCAGGCAATCCTCCTGCCTCAGCCTCCCAAAGTGCTGGGATTACAGGTGTGAGCCACCGTACCCGGCCTGTCTCTTCTTTCATTTATGATACCAGTCATGTTGGATTAAGGCCCTTATGACCTCCTTTAATCTTAATTACCTCTTTAAAGGTCCTATCTCCAAATATAATCACACTGGGGACTAGGGCTTCACCATATAAATTTTGGGGGGACACAGTTCAGTCTATAACAGCACCTTTACTGATTTGCTGAGTAATCTTGGGACAGCCACACGTCTCTCTGAGCCTCAGTTTTCTTATCTGTTTAATGGAGAGATACCACATTTCCTTTTCCTCTTTCTCAATGGGTTGTCATGACAAATTAGATAGAACCTGTGGAGCTGAGTGTGGTGGCTCATGCCTGTAATCCTAGCACTTTTCAAGGCCGAGGCAGGCGGATTGCTTGAGTCCAGGAATTTGAGAATAGCCTGGGCAACATGGTGCAATCCCATCTCTACAAAAAATTTGCAAAATTAGCCAGGCATGGCTGGGTGCGGTGGCTCACGCCTGTAATCCCAGCACTTTGGGAGGCCGAGGAAGGTGGATCACGAGGTCAGGAGATCGAGACCATCCTGGCTAACATGGTGAAACCCCACCTCTACTAAAAAAAATACAAAAAAAAAAAAATTAGCCAGGCGCAGCGGTGGGCACCTGTAGTCCCAGCTACTCGGGAGGCTGAGGCAGGAGAATGGCATGAACCCGGGAGGCGGAGCTTGCAGTGAGCCGAGATCATGCCATTGCACTCCAGCCTGGGCGAAAGAAAGAGACTCCATCTCAAAAAAAAAAAAAAATTAGCCAGGCATGGTGGCATGTTTCTGTGGTCCCAGCTACTCAGGAGACTGAGGTGGAAGGATTACTTGATCCCAGAGGGTCAAGGCTTCAGTGAGCCACGATCATGCCACTATACTCCAGCCTGGGCTACAGAGCAAGACCCTTTCTCAAAAAAATAAAAGGAACATGTGAAAGGGTTCTGGAGAATATAATTATTAACACATAAAATGCTTACAATTTAGGTCTCAATTCTGAGTTTGCACAACATGAGATACCCTTTGTTGACCTGAGTGGTACGCTGATAGTGTAGATGGATGTATCAGTTATGTAATGCTGTGTAACAAACCATCCCTAAACTTAGTGACTTAGAACAGCTGTTTATTATTCTTGCAATTCTGTGGGTTGGCTAGATGGTTCCTCTGCTGTTTTCATTCACACAGCAACAGTCTGCTAATGGCTTCGCTGGGTTAGGTGGTCTAGACTGGCTGGGGTGCCTGTGCCTCTCTCTTCCTGTGGTCTTTCAGGCCAGGTTCCTCACGTAATTGTGAAAGCACTCCAAAAACATAAAAGCAGAAGCCCAGCCTCAGAAGCTGCCCAGCATCACTTTTTTTTTTTTTTTTTTTTTTTTTTTGAGATGGAGTCTCACTCTGTCGCCAAGGCTGGAGTGCAATGGCGTGATCATAGCTCACTGCAACCTTGGCCCCCTGGGCTCAAGTGATCCTCCCACCTCAGCCTCCAGAGTAGCTGGAACTACAGGTGCATACCACCATGCCTGGTTAAATTTAAAAAAAATTTTTTTGTAGAGACTGGGTTTTACCATTGCCCAGGCTGATCTCAAACTCTTGGCCTCAAGCGATCCACCCACCTCTGCCTCCCAAAGTGCTGGGATTTCAGGCATTAGCCACCATGCCTGGCCTGCTCAGCATCACTTCTGCCACATCCTATTGGTCACAGCAAGTCACAAGGCCAACTCAGATTCAAGGGGTGGTGAAATAGATTCCACCTTGTGGTAGTGGAAGCAACAAAGTTACATTGCAAAAGAGCATGGACACAGGGAACTTGATTCTGTTTGGGGCTATTATTGTTACAATTCTCCATGGGGACCCTTTGCAAAGCCCATATGTATCTGTCCCCATACTGAGTCAGCATGCCCCACACACTCTCCCAGAGACTAGTGGACTTTGCCCTGCCCTTATTCTTTTTTTTTTTTTTTTTTTGAGATGGAGTCTCGCTCTGTCGCCCAGGCTGGGGTGCAGTGGTGCATTCTCGGCTCCCTGCAACCTCCGCCTCCTGGGTTCAAGCAATTCTACTGCCTCAGCCTCCTGAGTAGCTGGGACTACAGGCACGTGCCACCACGCCCGGCTAATTTTTGTATTTTTAGTAGAGACGAGGTTTCACCATATTGGCCAGGCTGGTCTTGAACTCCTGCCCTCGTGATCTGCCTGCCTTGGCCTCCCAAAGTGCTAGGATTACAGGTGTGAGCCACCGCGCCCGGCCAGACTTTGCCCTTATTCTTGGCGATGATCCAGTGTCTCCCAACTTGCACCTAAGCCCATTCTCAGCCGATCCAGCTCCAGAGCCCTGCCCACTGGCTGTGGCTCTGGTTTGGGGCTCTGTTTATACCCTCTGGCCTTGCTGATGTACCTGGGGATTTGAATTTGCATCATCCTGCTAGGCTTCCCACTGCTGACTAGCCCCTACTCTGTTTCCTGGAACTCAGCCCAGCCCAACTCTCTCAGCTGCCTTCTAGCAGGGCCAGACCTGCTCTTCCCAAGAAGTTCACACAACACCAGTGGGTTCTCTTGACCAATTTCCCAGGAAAACTGCTTAATACATCTAAAAGGGCAAAATAGTTCTTTCCACTTTGATTCACCTCAACCTAATAAGCTCCAATAATTCAGGCCTTTGAGAAATTCCACAATTTATGCTTCAAATTTCAGTCACATTTTTGTGTGTGTCTTACACATGTTCTTTAGAGCTCATGAGTTATTGCTAATATAAATCTGTGCGGTTATTATTGATAAGAGCTATAAAGGAAGAGGTAATACCAAGACGGCAGAATCTCACAGCACGGTTTATTGGGAGGGCTGCCGAAAAGTTAACATGAATCACGTCTTCCTAATTGAATTGCATTTTCTGATGTAGCAGCAGGGCTTGCTGCCTAAGGACCTTCAGAGGGCTGTAAAGCCAAGCATCATTGAAGTGTTTGGTAATGAAGGTTTGAATTTTTATAAACCAACTCTTTTGTAAGCGGCACTTTTTGGTAAATGTATTAATTTGCTAATTATTGAAATGATTCTAGTATTGTTAAGTAAAAAAAGGTACACAATTGACTAGTTACGTATCTTTTGTGTACAAAGGTGAGAAAATTAATATAGTATAATATGATATGATATAATATATAAAGTGTGTGTATCTCCTTTCTTTGGAAGTGTCTGCAAGAAACCAGTAATATTTTCTCATGGGAGAAAAAATGCGTGTCTGAGGCTGGACGCAGTGGCTCACATCTGTAATCCCAACACTTTGGGAGGCTGAGTTGGGCAGATGGGTTGAGCCCAGGAGTTCGAGACTAGCCTGGACAACATGGTGAGACTCTGTATCTACAAAAAATACAAACAATTAGCCAGGTACAGCCGAGTGCGCCTGTAGTTCCAGCTACTCAGGAGGTTGAGGTGGGAGGATCACTTGAGCCTGGGAGGTTAAGGCTGTAGTGAGCTGTGATTATGTCACTGCACTCCAGCTTGGGTGACAGAGCAAGACCCTGTCTCTCCTCCACCCCTCCAAAAAATGGGTCTCTGGTAGCAGGATGGGAGGGAGATTTTCTAGTTTACCTTTTGTGCTTTTTGAATTATACCATGTAAATGTATTGCCTATCCAAAATTAAATCACTACTGTGGGGTGGGTACTGACTGGGAGGGGGCACAAGGGAGCCCTCCAGGGCCCTGGACATCTTCTGAGCCTTCGTTCTGGATCTTGATGGTTACGTGGGTGAACACACATGAAAAGTCATCAATCCATACACTTAAGTTCTATGCACTTTATTTTAAATTATGCTTCAAAAAAAGTGATGTATTTTAATGACATAAAATACAGTCAGCCCTCCATATCTGTGGGTTCCATATTCACGGATTTAACCAACCATGAATCAAAAATATTTTTTAAAATGGATGTTTGCATCTGTACTGAATACATATAGACTTTAAAAAGAATCATTATTCTTCCAGCCTGAGGAACATGGCGAAACCCCATCTCTACCAAAAATACAAAAAATTAGCTGAGTGTGATGGCATGTGCCTGTAGTCCCAGCTACCCGGGAGACCAAGGTGGGAGGATTACTTGACCCTGGGAGATGGAGACTGCAGTGAGCCGAGATCAGGCCACTGCACTTCAACCTGGGTGATGGTGTGAGACCCTATCTCAAAAAAAAAAAATCATTATTCTCCAAACAATATAGCCTAACAACTATTTACGTATATATATACTTTTTTTTTTTTTTTTTTTTGAGACAGAGTCTCGCTATTGTCACCCAGGCTGGAGTGCAATGGCATGATCTCGGCTCACTGCCACCTCTGCCTCCCAGGTTCGAGTGATTCTCCTACCTCGGCCTCTTGAGTAGCTGTGATTACAGGTGCCTGCCACCACACCTGGCTAATTTTTTTTTTTTTTTTAGATGGAGTCTTGCTCTGTCACCCAGCCTGGAGTGCAGTGGCGTAATCTCGGCTCACTGCAACCTCCCCTTCTTGGGTTCAAGCCATTCTACTGCCTCAGCCTCCCCAGTAGCTGGGATTACAGGAGCGCACCACCACACCGAGCTAATTTTTATATTTTTAGTAGAGACGGGGTTTCGCCATGTTGGCCAGGCTGGTCTCAAACTCCTGACCTCAGGTGGTCCGCCCACCTCGGCCTCCCAAAATGCTGTGATTACAGGTGTGAGCCACCATGCCCGGCCTATTTACATATTTTTTACAGTATATTAGACATTATAAGTAATCTAGAGAAGATTTAAAGCAGCAGTCTCCAAACTTTTTGACACCAGGGACTGGTTTTGTGGAAGACAATTTTTCCATGGACAGGGGCATAAAACTGATTCCACATCAGAGGATCAGGCGTTATAGTCTCATAAAGAGCACACAGCCTAGACCCCTCGAATGCTCAGTTTGCAATAGGGTTTGCGTGCCTCTGAGAATCTAATGCCGCTGCTGATCTGACAGGAGGGGGAGCTCATGCGGTCATGCTAGCTTGCCAGATGCTTGCCTCCTGCTGTGTGGCTCTGTTCCTGACAGGTATAGGCTGGTACTGGTCCACGGTCTGGGGTTTGGGGACTCCCCTCCGATTTAAAGTATATGGAACGATGGGCATAGGTTACATGCAAATACAATACCATCTTATATCAGCGACTTGAGCATCCGAATATTTTGGTATCCGCGGTCGGGGGGCTGGTCCCAGAACCAATCTCCCATGGATAGCAAGGGATTATTGTATATTAAAAATAATTTTATTTATTTATTTACTTATTTATTTATTTATTTTACTTTAAGTTCCGGGATACATGTGCAGTGTGCAGGTTTGTTACAAAGGTATGCATGTGCCATGGTGGTTTGCTGCACCTATCAACCCGTCATCTAGGTTTTAAGCCCTGTATGCATTAGCTATTTGTCCTAATGCTCTCCCTCCCCTTACCCCCACACCCCCCAAAATAATTTTAAACATAAAGTCAGACCAGGATATATTGCCTTGCTCCACAAAAATAAATGTGTTTCTAAAAAGTTTACTCAAGCCTGTTTCTAGAAAGTGAAGCATAACTTCCAACTGGCTTTCATTATGATGTCTAAGATGTATTCATGTACTGACTCCATTCAAGGAGTGGCAGTACTGGTGTTGGTCTGAGCACTAGGAGCCTGCTGGGGTGAGCCCATCCACTCTCTGAGTCTGGGCTTGATGATGGAAAGAGAAAAGGAGAGGTGAATTGAGTCTCCTTGAAAGACTTGAGAAATTAGAGCCGGGCGCGGTGGCTCACGCTTGTAACCCCAGCACTTTGGGAGGTCGAGGCGGGAGGATCACCTGAGGTCAGGAGTTCGAGACCAGCCTGGCCAACATGGTGAGACCCCCGTCTCTACAAAAATACAAAAATTAGCTGGGCATGGTGGCATGCACCTCTAATCCCAGCTACTTGGGAGGCTGAGGTGGAAGAATCACTTGAACCTGGGAGGCAGAGGTTGCAGTGAGCCGAGATTGTGCCATTGCACTCCAGCCTGGGCAACAGAGCGAGACTCCATCTCAAAAAAAAAAAAAAAAAAATCAGAGAAATTAGAGCCCAGCAGAGAACACAGGAAGAGATGTCAACACTGCCTGATCGCCTCTGCATCTGGGAGCTTGCTGGGCACTGTGCATGCTGGTACAACAGAAGCAGACAAAGAATTCTTCTGAGAGGCAAGAGAGGAAATCAAAATTGGAAAACAGAACCATATACTAATAATCCACTCATTTGCTGAGCACTTTACCATTTTCTTTTCTTTCTTTCTTTTCTTTTTTTCTTTTTTTTTTTTTTTTTTTTAATTTTTGAGATGGAGTCTTGCTCTGTCGCCCAGGCTGGAGTGCAGTGGCATGATCTGGGCTCACTGCAACCTCTGCCTCCCCAGTTCAAGCGATTCTCCTGCCTCAGACTCCTGAATAGCTGGGATTACAGGCACAGGACACCACATCCAGCTAAGTTTTGTATTTTTAGTAAAGACGGAGTTTCACCATGTTGGCCAGGCTGGTCTCAAATTTCTGGCCTCAAGTGATCTGCCTGCCTCAGCCTTCCAAAGTGCTGAGATTACAGGCGTGAGCCACCGCGTCCAGCCCACTTTCCCATTTTCAATATCCTTTTACGCCTGTTACATCATTTGACTTTGAAATCACTCTATGAATGGATGGGGTGCATGTTCATCGTCCCACCTTGTGAATGAGGAAGGAAGCTGAGACCTAGAGAGCAAAGTCACAGGAGGTGACAGAGCCTGTATTCAAACCCATATTTTACAATTCTAAGTCTGATGTGCTCATTGCTGCTTTCCAGAGAGGTCTCAGATCATCTAGACTGAGCTCTGGCTTCCCTGTTTACCAGTTGTGTGATTTTGGGCAAGTTGCTGAACCTCTCTTGCCTCTCTGTTCTCATTCTGTACAATGGAGCTGGTATAAGGATTACATGAGCCAATAAAAAGAAAGCACATGGTAAGTGCTCATCAAAAATTAGCTTTTGTTTTTACTCCTAGAAAAAAAGAGAGACATGATAATGGCAAAGATGAGAAATCTGAGAATCATAGAGAGAAGGGGGTGAGAAGAACAGTTCAGAGGTGGAAATGGCTCTAGCACGTCAGTGCTCAGCTCCCCCAGGCAGTAAGAACAGGAATAGGGTGACCAGGCAGAGGCCAGGGCAGGCCAGCAGTACCAGTAGGAAGATGCCCTCACCCCCACCTTGGCCTTCAACCTGAAGAAGCTCAGTGTTTCCCTAGGCCCAAATCTAGCTGGCAGCCAGCCCAGGACAGACAGTGAAGACAGGAGTGGGGAAAAGAGATGGATAAGGCATCTTGGCCACCCTCAAGGGGTTCGTGGTCTGGTTGTAAGATTGAGACAGGGCTATGTGAGCTAAGATGGCTTCCCTCAGTCTCCCCAGAATGCCAGGCTCCCTGTCCAGTGAGGTGCTGGTAAAAATGGAACAACTAGCTCTTTGCTGGGGGATGACAGGTCAGAGGGGCTGATATGCCAATTTTCATGTTTGCCAGTTTCCATGGTGTAAATACTCTTATTGTGGCCATCTTCAAAAAGAAGCAGGTCCTGGCATCAAGCCGTGAGGGCAGGACAGGCAGTAAGGTGAGGACAAAGGTGTGGGGTCACGGTCAGAGGTTGGAGACCTGCGTCCTGGTCCCTGAGAGAGTGCACAGGAATGCTATGTACCTTGGACACATCAGTTTACCTCTTTGACCTCCAGTCACCTCAAGGAAGAAAATGAAAACATACCGTGTTGGAGGGTGGGCAGAGCTGGTGTGAATCCAGGCCAGAGGGTATTTTTCAAGCACTTGCTATGTGCTAAGCCCTGGGATACAGAGACAAATAACAGAGCATCGTGCTGGGGAAGTGGGCAGATGTGAAAGTCCCATGACCTCATCGACGTAGTGGTGGTGATGATTAGTAAGTAGGAGGTGATGGCCTTGTCGTGTCTGAGTCACACAATTCATTCTGTCAGTCCCCAGATGTTTTGTTTTGTTTTGTTTGAGACAGAGTCTCACTCTGTCACCGAGGCTGGAGTGCAGTGGTGCCATCTCGGCTCACTGCAACCTCCGCCTCCTCCCAGGTTCAAGTGATTCTCCTGCCTCAGCCTCCCAAGTAGCCGGTACTACAGGCGCACGCCACCACGCCCAGTTAATTTTTGTATTTTTTGGTAGCGACAGGGTTTCACCATGTTGCCCAGGATGGTCTCAAACTCCTGATCTCATGTGATCTGCCTGCCTTGGCCTCCCAAAGTGCTGGGGTTACAGTCGTGAGCCGCCACTCCCAGCCAGTCCCCAGATTTTTATTGAGGACTGGCTGTGGGCCAGGCACTGGGAAACAGCAGTGAACGAAACTCTCTGCCCTCCAAAAATGGAGACGGGACACTAATCTAAGAAACACAAAATAGATAAAACTATTTTTTATTAAGTGAAGCAGAGTCAGGGGCAGAGTTGCCAGGAGCACTATGTGAGGCAGGTGGACAGGGAAGCCTGTCTGAGGGCCAATGAGGCCGAGACTGGAGAGAAGTGAGGAAGGCGTTGGACAGATTTCTGGGGGAACAGCATCCAGGCTGAAGGAGCAGCAGGTGCAAGAGTCCTGAGGTGGAAGTGTGCTGAGGGAGGGAGGTGAGATGGGGCAAGGGAAGGGGGAACTCTGAGAGGCAGCCAGGGGTCATCCCAAAGGGCCTGGTGGAGCACAAGGAGGGAGGCTTTAGATGGGCCTCTAACCCCATGCTACTGGAGGGCTGGGAGCTGAAAACTAGCTCAGCTCTCAGATTTGAAAGAATCTGTGTGAAGACGCCAGAGGACAAGTGTGGGAGCAGGGAGGGCAGGTGGGAAGCTCTAGCAATCATCCCCAGAGACATCACAGTGGCCGGGCCAAGTGACAGCATGTGACGGGTGTGAGGTGTGAGGACGGGCTCTGTTCGCAGTATATCCCGAAGGTAGAAGCAACCAGGCTTGTGGCCAGAACAAATGGTCCCAGGAAGGCAGAAACATCCATGAAGAGCATAGCTAGTAACAACTCCCAGCCAGTGAGCTCCGTCTGTGGGCTAGGAGCTTTCCCTGAATTATATCACTTGGTTTTCAGACCAAATCCTGCAAGGAGGCATTGCTCGTCAAGTTACAAAGAATACATGGAGGCTCAAGAGGTTGGGTGATATCCCCAAGACCCTATGTCAAGCCTTCCACAGAACTGGAATTTGAGCTTTTCAGGCTATCAAGGGGGTGCCCTTTGCATGATATCAGCTGCCCCTGAGATTTGGAAAGTAGTAGTATATTACCTTGCCAGGCGCGGTGGCTCACACCTGTAATCCCAGCACTTTGGGAGGCCAAGGCAGGTGGGTCACCTGAGGTCAGGAGTTTGAGACCAGCCTGGCCAACATGGTGAAACCCTGTCTCTACCAAAAATACAAAATTTGCCGGGCATGGTGGTGCACACCTGTAATGTCAGCTACTTGGGAGGCTGAGGCAGGAGAATCGCTTGAACCTGGGAGGCAGAGGTTGCAGTGAGCGGAGATCGTGCCACTGCAGTCCAGTCTGGGCAACAAGAGCAAAACTCCGTCTCAAAGAAAAAAAAAAAGAAAAAAGAAAAGAAAAAGTAGTATAAGTAGTATACTACCTGGCACATATTAGGTACACATAGTAGGTAATAATCATTTACAAAATACTTACTTTTTTTTCATTTTGAGACAGGGTCTCAGTCTGTCACCCATGCTGGAGTGCAGTGGCACAATCATGGCTCACTACAGCCTCAAACTCCTGGGCTCAAGCGATCCTCCTGCCTTGACCTCCCAAAGTGCTGGGATTACAGATGTGAGCCTGTATGAATTTCTTTATATCATAAACATTTAAAAGGTCATGAGCCCTATACACTCACCAGACTGTCTAAAATTATTAATTTTTAAAAAAACAAACTTCAAACCTAACTATACTAAATGCATGAGCAGGGGGAATGTCATACATTGCTGGTAGGAATGCAGAATGGTACAACCGATATGGAAAACGGCTTGGTAGTTTCTGATTAAATTAGACACTTACTCAGTGACCCAATTTTAGGTATTTACCTAAGAGAAAAGAAAACGTGTGCTCACACAAACACTGAACATGAATGTTTATAGTTCATAGGAGTATTATTCATAATTGCCCCAAACTGGAAATAACCCAAGTGTACTTAACCTGGTAAACAGATGAACAACTGTAGTATGCCCATGCAATGGAATACTACTCAGCAATGAAAAGGGAATGAACTACTGACACAGAGGACAAAATGGATAAATCTCAAATATATAATGCTGAGTAAAGGAAGCCAGGCTTAAAAAGTTGTGGTTCCATTTGAATGACATCTGGAAAAGTCAAAATTATCAGTCAGAAACAGATCAATGGTTACCAGAGGCAAGGAGTAGGGGTGTGGGTTGACTACAAAGGGTGGCATGGGGACACTTATAGGGGGATTGTGGTAGTGGCTGTATGACTGTACTCTTCTGCCAAAACTTAGAAAATATACCAACAAGGGTGGATTTTACAGTCTGTAAATTACACCTCAGTAAACCTAACAATGACAGCACAAAGGTTGTGTGCCCTCACTTCCCTCTCCTGACAGCTACCTCATTTTGCTCCACAGTGAAGCCACTCTCCACACTCCCACTCAGACTAACCCCCTGGAAAAGCTTAGGTACCAGTGCTGCAGAATTGACTCTGCTGTCACCGAGCCAGCTGCCTTCAGCATCACTGGCGAGTTTTAAAATGCTGATGCAGGCCAGGCACAGCAGCTCACGCCTGTAATCCCAGTACTTTGGGAGGCTGAGACGGGCGGGTCACCTGAGGTTAGGAGTTTGAGACCAGCCTGGCCAATATGGTGAAACCCCATCTCTACTAAAAATACAAAAATTAGCCGGGCATGGTGGCGCACACCTGTAATCCCAGCTACTCGGAAGGTTGAGGTAGGAGAATCACTTGAACCTGGGAGGCAGAGGTTGCAGTGAGCCAAGATGGCGTCACTGCACTCCAGCCTGGGTGACAGAGTGACAGACTCCACCTCAAAAATAAAAATAAAAAATGAATAAAATGCTGATGCTGTCCAGGTGTGGTGGCTCATGCCTATAATCCCAACACTATAGGAGGCCAAGGCAGGAGGATTTCTTGAGCTCAGGAGTTTGAGGTCAGTCTGGGCAATATAGTGAGACCCCATCTCTATAAAAATTTTAAAAATTAGCTGGGCGTGGTGGTGTGCGCCTGTGGTTCTAGATACTCAGGAGGCTGAGGAAGGAGGATAGCTTAAACCCAGAAGGTCAAGGTTCCAGTGGGCTCTGATCACACCACTGCACTCCAGCCTGGGTGACAGAGCAAAACCCTGTCTCAAGTAAACAAACACCCTACAGGAGGGAAGTGGCCTCAGGTTGGAGGCAGGCAAGCTGCTGGGCCTGTGATGGGATAAAAACCTATGACTCATCCATGCTTCCTCCTTTCAGGGCAGAGCCCAGCAATGGCTGGACCTGCTGAGAGCAGCTGAGGGTGTTCCGGCCACTACTGGGGCCACTCCATGTGGCCTGCTGACCACTGCCACCCCCTGGTAGTCTCTTATGAAAAAGCATCCTCACCCACCAGCGAGGTGGGGATGAGGGGACAGGGGTTGCTCCTCCCATCCCCCTTCCTCCCACCGTTCACCTTCCTCTCTTGTCTTCCCAGCTTTCTTCACTCTCTTTCCCTCTCTTTTCCTTCTCCTCACTCTCCTCCCCTCTCTGCTTGTTTTATTGTTCTGCTCCATGATGGAAAGAGCTTTGACCTTAGTTCACTGGGTTAAAACCTGGCTCTGGCATCTACGAGTTACATGACCAATTGAGCCAATTACTAAACCTCTCTGAATCGGTGTCTTCATCTGGAAATGGGGATAACTCTGGATGGTAAAATGATGTAATCCACATAAAACACCTTGCACAGAGCCTGGCCCAACACATGCTTATTATTATTAGTAGTACTATCGTGACTGGCATTTGACAGGGGCTCAACCATTGGTTGCGGTAGTTTGCTCTCTTTATTCTTCATCCCAGGTAACCCAGGCTATATATTAGACTCCAGTGGGCACTCTTAAAAAATATGCATGCGCCAGGTATGGTGGCTCACGCCTGTAATCCCAGCACTTTGGGAGGTGGAGGTGGGAGCATCGCTTGAGGCCAGGAGTTTGAGACCAGCCTGAGTAACATGGTGAAATCCCATCTCTACAAAAAATAAAAAAATTAGCTTGGCACAGTGGCACACACCTATAGTCCCAGCTACTTGGGAGGCTGAGGTGGGAGGATCACTGGAGCCCGGGAGATCGAGGCTGTAGTGAGCCATGTTTGTGCACTCCAGCCTGGGCAACAGAGTAAGACTTTGTCTCAAAAAAAAAAAAAAAAAAAAAAAAGACCCCATGCCTCCCCCATCTCAGACCAATTAAATTGTTGGTGGTATTCAGTACAGGCATTGTTTTTTACATTTTTAAAATTAATTTACTATGTGTTTTTCACCAGTACTCTTTAAAAGCTCCCCAGGAGATACAAATGAAAAACCACACTACGGTGACCACCAGTCCGGGGTTACCTGGGGCTTTCCCAGTTTTAGCACTGGAAGTCCCATGGCCCAGGAGCCCCCTCCCCGCAAGGCAAACTGAGACACTTGGTTGTCCCCTTTCTAGAAAGGAATGGACCCATATTTTCTGAATCCCAGATCGGGACACGTGGCCTGGGCGCAGATGGCTGAATCAATTCTCTGAAAGCACCGCTTGGGGCAGTGGGACACTGAGGCCACAGGGTCAGTCTGTGGCAGGAGCTGGGTTCAGGGTGGGGAGAGGTAGGCAGGAGAGTGGCTGGCAGTGGCTGGCAGTGGCTCAGTCGGACAGGTCCCCGCCGTTGGGCCAGCTGGGGCTCCAGCCACTGGCCGCCCGCTCCATGGCCTTCACCCAGCGGCCCTTCAGCTCCTCCGTCTCGGCCTTGAAGGTGTAGAGCTGGCCTGACTGCTGTAGCTGGAAGACCCGAGGGTCCCCCTGGGGCCCAACAGTCACCTGGTAGCCCAGCAGGGGGATAGAGGTGTGAGCCCTCATGTCCTGGGGGGAGGAGAGAGCAGTGGGCCACTGTCCCCTCTCAGTCCTACTGCCCCAGAACAACAGCCATGCACGCGCAGCTCACACCCTAAACCCCCATGGGTTGGGAGTGGGCTGGTGAAGGACATCGAGGAAGAGGAGAGAAGAACTGGCTGCCTCTGAGGGCAAAGCAGTGGTGACCTAGAGTCAGGGCCCAATTCTGAAACCTACCAACCTTGAGACTCTAGGATACCACATCCTCATTGGGCCTCAGTTTCCCTATCTGACATCACCCCTGACCCCCTTCACACACACGCTGTGGGAAGGCCAGGGCCTGATAGGGGGCGGGCAGGTGGTGGCCTTACCTGAGGGGCAGCGTAGACATAGAGCACGAGGGGGTCATCCCGAGGGATCACACACCAGCCCCGGGGGCCGCTCTTGCCCCACTTGTCCCCGATGAGCTGCAGGAAGCTGCACATCAGGCTCTGGTCAGGCGTGGCCGAGGACCCTTTCTAAAACCAGAATGAGGGACTGTCAGGGAGCAGAGCAGCTGCAAGTGCCAGATGTTGGTCTGGGGGCTTGACCATCACTATCTCCAATCCTTACAGCAGTACTGAATGGAGGGGTCCTTGGTCCTTGAGGCTCAGAGAGGTCCCATCAAGTGCCTGTGGTCACACAGCTAGCTGGCCAGTGGCAGAGCTGCAGTCAAACCCCAGCCTGCCTGAACCTGTCGCGTGTGTGCCCACAAGGGGCAGGTGCCGGGAGGGTGCCTGGAGCTGCTCCAGGAGACAGAATCGGGCCCTGAGAAGGGGCTGAGAATCTTCAGGGGCAGGCTGTGTTGCCTAGTGGTCAGGGGGGTCCTGGGACTGGAAGGATGGGGAGGATTGGAAAGGGGGTGGACACCCGTGGAAAAAGGCCAACTTTTTTTCTTTTTTTCAGACAGAGTTTCTCTCTTGTTGCTCAGGCTGGAGTGCAATGGTGCAATCTCGACTCATTGCAACCTCCACCCCCCGGGTTCAAAAGATTCTCCTGCCTGAGCGTCTCGAGTAGCTGAGATTACAGGCATGCGCCACCATGCCTGGCTGATTTTTTTTTTTTTTTTTGTATTTTTAGTAGAGATGGGACTTCACCATGTTGGCCAGGCTGGTCTCGAACTCCTGACCTCACGTGATCCATCCACCTCGGCCTCCCAAAGTGCTGGGATTACAGGCATGAGCCATCCCGCCTGGCCAAAAGAGGCCAACTTGAACCTGGGAGTGAATCTCAGCTGGCACAGGCTGGGACCTTCTCCCACCTCCCAGGGACAGTGGGATGTCAACCTGGCCTTTGTGAGGGAGGGGCAGTGGACAGTGGTACCAATGCTGGGCTGGTTGACACTGTATTTGTGGTGCCTAGCTAAGCACTGTTGTACCCCCACAGGGGAGCACCTGTGGGGGCAAGTGTGGCTCAGTGAGGCCCCCAGGGCAACGGAAAGAACATCTGTGACTGAGATCAGAGAGCTGGCTCCTAACTTGCTGTGTGATCTTGGGCAAGTCACTCCTCCAGTCCTGGGTCTCCATGGGATAAGACCGACTGGCCCCTGGAGTCCCTTCCAGTTAGAATGGAGTCTCCAATCTGTCTGACCTGGAGCGTCAGTGTTCCCATCTGTAAAATGGAATCAGTGACACCAGCTCTTGTCACCCTGGGACTGTTGGGGCAGGACATGGGGATGTGAACAGGAGCTGTCCAGAGGGGCCATACTATTGGATGGGGACATAGAGGAAGTGCAGAAGAATGTGGACAACAGCCTGCAGCCAAAGGGTGCCTCCATTTGGTGACAGGCTCCACACTGCCTGGGCTGTGGGGAGAGGCCTGGGGTCTGTGGGCAGAGAGAGGAGGAGGGAGAGGGGAGAGGGTATGACCACGGCTGGCTTCTTCCTCAGCATTGGACAGTGTCAGCCCAGCGTGGTTGCCGGGCACACATTCCCTGAACAGAGGATGGATGGTGAGCACAGGGACAGTGGCCCTCACCTCCAGGATGCCCCGCCTCTTGTCCTCCTTGGCCTCAGGCAGCACGTTTCCGGTGAGGAATGCGTAGCAGTGGAGGCAGACTCGGTTGGGCCTGTTGTCGTCGTATTTCAGCTCGGCCCGGTAGTCGGAGCACCTGGCACACACCACCTGTGGAGGACACATAGCGGGGCATGGGGCTGAGACCAGGCACCAGAGGGCTGGGCTCCTGCCTTGGCGGGCAGATGGGGGCATGAGAGCAACCAGGGACTGGGGGAGGAAAAGAAAGCTTCAAGGGAGGAATAGAGGGAGAGCGGGGACACTCCCCGATGCTGGTGAGGCCCAACTGCCTGGAGGCTGCGATGCATGGGGGAACTCGGGCTCGGGGCTCTTAGGCTGAGGGTTCAAGACCCAGCTCCCAATCGCGAGGGCCGTAACTTCTCTCCCCTCCAGGTTCCCTCCGAGTGAGGGCTGCTGTGAACCCAAGGGGCTTGCCCCAGACAGGCCGCTGGCATCTGATTCACTTTTCCAAGTGCTGTTCTCTCTGCCATCTCACCTGACTCTCCCAAAGACCCCACTGGGCAAGCAGGGCCCAGCTTTTGTCCTCTCCTGACCCTGAGAGCCACACTGTTACCTGGCAGACAGGCCCTCCACACACAGGGTGTGTCTTTCAAGTCCCACAGTTTAGCTTTAAGATTCAGGCAGACTTTGTATTCTGCGCCATCATGGAGTCAAGTGTGTTTTCATCTAAAAATGATAGGCTGGTTGTTTTTACATGGGTACTCTGTGGAGCGGGGCCCACTCTTAGCTCACCACGAAGACATCCCCCAAAGGCTGACATGGATCATGTCGGGAGGCTGGGTAAAAGGGGCCTGGGAAGACTCAGAGAGGAACACTCGGTGCCACAAGGCGTGGCTGTGAGGAAGCCTTGGCGTTAAGGGGAGCCCAGATGTGGGCGTGGAGATGGAGGGCAGGAGAAAGGGGCAGAGGGAGTGTAGTTCTTCAGGCGGCACCAGCCCTCAGGGAGCTCCTCTGTGTGCCCAGCACAGAGTGTGGCCTGGCAGGGACCTGGAGAAGAAGGCCTGGCCCTACCCCACCCTCACAAGGATTCCCGTCTGGCAGGCAGGGGAGACAGAAACTGGCACCCAAACCACCGAAAGGATGACTCACTGGCTCAGCAGGCACGAAGATCTGCACGGGCACGAGAAAACTCACGGTCAGGGCACAGCCCCACACGGGGGCTTCAGCTACCTTAGGAGCATTTTTTTTTTTTTTATTGAGAGATTTCAATGTTTAAATATAATTAGTAAATATTTTTCCTCTACCGACGTTAAATTTTGAAAAATTTCAAACCGACAAATTGAACAAATAATACAATGATACCACCCACTAGATTCACTAATTATTAACATTTGTGCCCCATTTGCTGTCTGTCTCTCTCTATATGCATGTATTTTATTTTTTCCTGAACCATTTGAGGATAAATTACAGTCATCATGACACCTCACCCTTAAATATGTAGCTGGTGGTCTCCTAAGAACAAGGGCGTCCTCCTACCTATCCACAGTGTCAGAGTCACACTCAGGAAATTTATTGATACAATATTATTATTTTTATTTTTTTGAGATGGAGTTTTGCTCTTGTTGCCCGGGCTGGAGTACAGTGGCGCGATCTGGGCTCACTGCAACCTCCACCTCCTGGGTTCAAGTGATTCTCCCTCCTCAGACTCCTGAGTAGCTGGGATTACAGGTGTACACCACCACACCCGGCTAATTTTTGTATTTTTAGTAGAGACATGGTTTCACCATGTTGGCCAGGCTGTTCTCGAACTCCTGGCCTCAGGTGATCCGCTCGCCTCGGCCTCCCAAAGTGCTGGGATTACAGGTGTGAGCCACTGTACCCAGCCAATACAATATTATTATCTAGATATGTTGCATCATCAAATTTCTCCCAATGGTCCCAAGAGCAACCTTGATAGCTTTATTTTACCCCAGAAAGAATCCAAGCAAGGATCATACATTTAATTTAATTGTCAGAATATTTTCTATCTTAAGCTAGAAGGCAGCTACACGGGTGTTGTTATTCTTTGTGCCTCTTTGTATTTCACTATTTTAAGTAATTTTTAAAGAACTACTTTCAGTTACAAGTGTGAATCAATTCAACTCTTATTTACAGATGTGAATCACCAGGAACAGTAGCCAATCCCCACATCCTTTCTATCTGGCTTCGGGATGTAACTCATCATCGACATCTGAAGGCAGGTGTGTTCCCAGGTCCTAGAAACTGACTCTGTCCTGATTGCAGTTGAACACATTTTGGGGACACCTCCCTGACTGGCCCCAACCTGTCCAGCTAGACTCCTCCTGTCCTCTGGAGGTCATCAAAGACTGAGGTTGCAAAGGGCTTCTCTGTTTGCAGAGTAAACACAGGGGGTTGTGATGTCAACGGAGAACAGCTCAAGTACAGCAGGTGCTTAAAAAGCAAAGCGAGATCTGCCTCTGGTAACTGGGCCTGGGCTGATAGGAGGAGGAACTGGAGTGGACACAGCTCCCTCCTCAAGAAGCTGGTAGCTCAACCACACTGGATGCCCTGCCTGAGCTATGGAGGAGGGGGAAAGAAAAAGAGGAGAGGGAAGGGAAAGAATGTTTTTTGGTCGAATCCTCACTGCCACACTGGAGGTAGGTTTCATGATCCCCATGGCGGAGTTAAGGAAACTGAGGCCTGAACCAGTAGGCAGAGGTAGCAACAGAATCCATCAGGTGCCAGGGTGCTGAGGGCTTGCAGAGAAGAGAGGACAGTTAGCCGAAGAGGGTAAAGAGAGGATGACAGGGTGGGTGAGTGCATAGTGGGCATGGGGCTGGTGAGGTGGTGGGGCAAGGCCTGAGGGGGTGCGGGGCTAGATGCCCCTCCACTGGAACTGGGGACCATTTCCTAGCTCTGGGTCTCAGGGTCGTGGAAAATGATGATAAGAACGCAGGTAAATTCATAGGATCAGCTTCAGGGGTGCCTTCAGCAAGTAATTTAACCTCAATGGGTCTCATTTTCCCATCTAAAAAATGGGAAATAGCAGCCCCCTGAGGTGTGCTGTGAGGGCCAGATGAGGTAGTAATACACACACCTGGCTCAGAGCTAGTGCCCAACACCGCTGGGCTGCATTGGTTGAAGCCAGCAGATGTGGCCAGGATGGGGACAGCAGGACCTGAGCTGGGAGGGTAGAGGCCCAGGTAGGGCAGGTGGAGGCCTAAGTGGGACAGGTAGAGGCCTGGGTGACACAGGTGGAGGCTGAGGTGACACAGGAGGAGGCTGAGGTGGGGAAGGTGGAGGCTGAGGTGGGACAGGTGGAGGCTGAGGTGACGCAGGTGGAGGCCGAGGTGGGGAAGGTGGAGGCTGAGGTGGGACAGGTGGAGGCTGAGGTGACGCAGGTGGAGGCCGAGGTGGGGAAGGTGGAGGCTGAGGTGACACAGGTGGAGGCCGAGGTGGGACAGGTGGAGGCCGAGGTGGGACAGGTGGAGGCTGAGGTGACGCAGGTGGAGGCCGAGGTGGGGAAGGTGGAGGCCGAGGTGACGCAGGTGGAGGCCGAGGTGGGACAGGTGGAGGCCGAGGTGGGACAGGTGGAGGCTGAGGTGGGACAGGTGGAGGCTGAGGTGGGACAGGTGGAGGCTGAGGTGACACAGGTGGAGGCTGAGGTGGGACAGGTGGAGGCCGAGGTGGGACAGGTGGAGGCCGAGGTGGGACAGGTGGAGGCTGAGGTGGGGCAGGTGGAGGCCGAGGTGGGACAGGTGGAGGCCGAGGTGGGACAGGTGGAGGCCGAGGTGACGCAGGTGGAGGCCGAGGTGGGACAGGTGGAGGCCGAGGTGGGACAGGTGGAGGCTGAGGTGACGCAGGTGGAGGCCGAGGTGGGACAGGTGGAGGCCGAGGTGGGACAGGTGGAGGCTGAGGTGACGCAGGTGGAGGCCGAGGTGGGACAGGTGGAGGCCGAGGTGGGACAGGTGGAGGCTGAGGTGACGCAGGTGGAGGCTGAGGTGACGCAGGTGGAGGCCGAGGTGGGGCAGGTGGAGGCCGAGGTGGGACAGGTGGAAGCCGAGGTGGGGCAGGTGGAAGCTAAGGTGGGGCAGGTGGAGGCTGAGGTGGGACAGGTGGAGGTGACACAGGTGGAGGCTGAGGTGACACAGGTGGAGGCCGAGGTGGGGAAGGTGGAGGCTGAGGTGGGACAGGTGGAGGCTGAGGTGGGACAGGTGGAGGCTGAGGTGGGGCAGGTGGAGGCTGAGGTGGGACAGGTGGAGGCTGAGGTGGGGAAGGTGGAGGCCGAGGTGGGACAGGTGGAGGCTGAGGTGGGGCAGGTGGAGGCTGAGGTGGGACAGGTGGAGGTGACACAGATGGAGGCCGAGGTGGGGCAGGTAGAGGCCGAGGTGACACAGGTGGAGGCCCAGGTGGGACAGGTGGAGGCTGAGGTGACACAGGTGGAGGCCGAGGTGGATCAAGTGGAGGCCTAGGTAGGAAAGGTGGAGGCCTGGGTGACGCAGGTGGAGGCAGGAGTGCTGGCAGGAGTACTCACATAGCCGCAGGCCCGGCAGTGGTGGCGACGGCGCGTCAGAGCGTTGAAGGGCTCCTGGCAGCGCATGCACATGGTCACCATCTTGTCCCGGACCCACTGCGGTGCCCGGAGGCCCAGCTCCTCAGACTGCAGCTGTGGGTTAAGGGGAGTTGGGCAGGAATGGGCCCTTGGTGACCCTCTTCCGCCCATCCTCCCAGGGCCTGGGGCCCTGTGCCCACCTGCTGTGGCAGGGATTCTGTGTGTTGGGCTTCCCTGGGGCTTCTACAGGAAGCTGACTGACATGATCGAGACCTTATGATAGGTTAGTTACCATTATTCCTATTGTATAAGTGAGGAAACTGAGGCCCAGAGAGGTCAAATGACTCAGCAGTCACCCAGCAAGCCAGAGTTCAGCTCAAATCTGAACTCAAACCACAGATATCCTCCCCAGCCCCCACCCCACTTGCCTTCCATCTTCCCTGAGACTTTATGTTTCTCAGATACTTTCAAACCCAAAACCCTACTGCCCCCTGCAGCTGGAGCTGCAGAGACATGAAACCCTTCCCCAAGACAGCTGTGCAGAGAGGCTCTCAAAGGAAGCTTTGCTAAAGGGGAATGCTCAGGCGCTGAGTTGGGGGATGCGCTGGGAGGGCTTTCCCTGGTCCCTTCAGTCTCTCCTGGCAGATGACACTCCCTCTCCCTCCGAGCTGGTATAGGCAGAACAGAGAGGGAACAAGCTCTGTTTGGGTTGGTGGCTCCAGCAAGGGATGAAAAAGTCTTCATTTACCTCCTGCTCCTGGGTGTCTGCCTCAGGCCCCTGGGCCGCAGCCTTGAAGGTTTCATTCCGCTTCTCGATTTGGTCAATGGCTGCTTGGAAGGCCTGGGGTGCAGGGAGGGAGAGGGTCGGGGCTTGAGGTGTGGAAGGGAGGGGCTGCTCCTGTGTCCATCCTTCCGCGCATGCAACAGAAGGGCTGAAAGCCCACTGAGTACCAGGTGCTGGATTCTGCACACACGCGGGCTGCCTTATCGGAGGAGAAACTACCAGCCCCAGGTTACAAATGTAAAAACTGAGGCTCAGAGAGGGTAAGTGACTGGCCCTGGACTGCCCAGCTAGGCAATGAGAAGCAGCAAGATAGGAACCCAGACAGGTCTCCAAGCTACCACAGAACAGCTCCTTAGGAAGAGCAGGGAGCAGCTGGGCACACGCAGGTGTGGGAGCGTGCACACACACACACATGCACGCACACACAAACATATACACACACAAAGACACATACACACAAGCATGTACATACACATGCATACACACAAACACACACATACACACAAACACATGCACACACATGCATGCACACAAACACATATATACACAAACACACACATACACGTACACATGCACACACATGCATGCACACAGACACACAAACACACACACAAACACAGACACAGACATGCACACACAGATGCACACACATGCATACACACATGCACACACACACACACACATGCATACACACACCACTCCCTTCCCTTCAGCCCAAATAGGCTAGGGAGAATCCCAGGAGCTTCATCAAGATAGCCCATTATCGTGAAAGAAAAAAAAAATAATAAAGAAAGGAAAGAGACTCCCGGAAGCCTCCGAGCGTTCCCATACCTGCATCCAGGAAATCATTTCCTCCTGGGACCTGCTCGGAAAGTGAACACAGGTGTTGAGGAGATCAGCCCCTCCCAGTTTTCCCGCCTGGCCCTGGGCCGCCACCCCAGCTCCTTTACCGGGCTTGCAGCTCCAGGGTGCGCTGCTTCCCGGACACCAGGAAGGAGTTGGGGAACTCAGCATCCATCAGCTCCCGCACCTGCCAAGAGGAGGGAGGCAACCAGTTCAGACTCGTCATACCCCGGGTCCCAGGCATAGCACTGTGGAAGGGAGGGAGGTGGATTGTGCCCAAGGGACAATTCAGATTCGAGAGACAGGGATGCAGAGCGTGTTCGCCACCTCTCTAATCCCGTTGAGCCAAGCAAATGCCCCTGCAACTGGGCCTCGCTCCAAGCAAATGGACCTATGGCTCCTGGAATTTTAGCAACAGCTAAGTTGACCCAGTGTGACGTGGAGATGACAATTTTTGACACTGGATTCAACAAAAAAGGAAATTAGATTTCAAAACTGGATGGGTATATGAGGTTCATTATACCATTTTCTTGGCTTTAAAATTTTCATAATAAAACATTAAAGAAAATAACCTTGGCTGGGTGCAGTGGCTCACGCCTGTAATCCCAGCATTTTGGGAGGTCAAGGTGGGTGGATCACTAGAGGCCAGGAGTTTGAGAACAGCCTGCGCAATATGGTGAAACCCATCTCTTCTAAAAATACAAAAATTAGCTGGACATGGTGGCGCATGCCTGTCATCCCAACTCCTCCAGAGGCTGAAGCACAATAATCTCTTGAACCTAGGAGGTGGAGGTTGCAGTGAGCTGAGATTGTGCCACTGCACTCCAGCCTGGGTGACAGAGGGAGACCCTGTCTAAAAAAAGAAGAAGAAGAAGAAGAAGAAGAAGAAGAAGAAGAAGAAGAAGAAGAAGAAGAAGAAGAAAATAATCTTCTCAGCAATCTTGGGAAGCAGATACTATCATCCTCATTTAGGAGATGAGGAAATGGATGCTCAGAGAGGGCAAGAGAGCTGCCTGAGGTCACACAGCACCTAAGAGGCAAAAGAAGAATTCCACCCCAGGTTTTCAGCCCCCAAGGGTAAGATGGAAGAACATCTATTTCCATCCTACCCCCAGAGTCCTGTAAGCACACTTCCTTCAGACAGTGTGGAGAGAGATTTGCAAAGAGAACCTAAGACACAGGCCGAGAGCACAAGAGCGTCTGTGTGGGGGAACTTTGCTGCCATTAAATTCCTCGAACACTTGAGCTCCTCTGCTGTTTCCCATGTGGTGACCAGGCCTTTGCACACTTCCAGGGCAGCTCACCATAACCCAGACAGCACTGGGTACAAGCACATCTTTCCTCAGGTTAGGCCTAGTCTGCAGCCCCACTCCCCAGTCTTTGCCTTAGAAGGGGTGATTTGGATTTGATGCCCTTGGCAATGGGGAGGCGGTCATGTGGAAAGAGGTATTTGGGAAAGAGCCAAATACCTCTTTGTGTGCAAGGGATGACAGGCTGGATCCGGGCCAAATGGGACAAACCTGTAGCCCAAAGGCCAGTTAGGAAGCAACATCATAAATGGTCCTGGCCTGCCCAGGTGCACTGGAGAGACAGAAGAGGTTTCTAATTGGGTCAGGGACAGGGGAAAGGGAAAAGAAGGGAGAAATCCAAGGTTTGCAGTCCAGAAGCAGGAAGAAATATCATGCTTTTGACAGAAAAAAGGGAACGGGGGGCTCCTGACCTGAGGGTCCAGGCTGCCCCTGGGACGTTCATACAGAGGCTTCCAGCTCCCCAGCAGGTTTCAAGAGGAGTTTCCAGAACTCTGCTGAGCCGAACCTCAACCACTTTCCCCAGGGCTGGGTCAATTCAGTTCCCTGCTAGTCCATACAGTACCTTTGTAGTAATTAGAAAAGGACAGCCTTCCTCAAAACACTTTACTGACATCTGTTGGCAAACTGGCATAATACCTAGATATTGTTGGAACAAGACATTTGACTGCCATCTGCCGGACAATTCTCACTATAAATATACCATCTATGATATTGTATCATAGTCTGCTAATCTGCAGTTGGCTGCAGACGACATCCTCTTAGAGGAGGTATCCTTGTGCAGTGTACAACCTGCATAACTGTACGTGCAGCCCCTAGGTACGTGTGTCCACACCCCTTCCTTCTTCCCAGGCTGGCCCTGTTTGGGATGGCAAAATACTAAGACCAAGTCAGACCTTGGAAAGAATCAGCTGCTGTGAACTAGGCCTCCCTGACACCTAGGAAGGAAGAGGCCAGGGAGTCATAGGCCAATAGGAACCATCATGATGGTCAAAGGCAAGTTTTACCTCCAAATCTCAGACTCAGAAAATGGTTCCTGCACAGAAGTAGGGTGAGTGGACAGCTCTGCACTTGCCAAGCCCATGCTGCCCAGGAGAGGGTGCTGCGCGGCTGCTGGAGTATCAGACATGCTAGCCGAGACTAGCAGACTCCAGAAACCCAGCACACACAGGGCTGGTGAGCTCTCAACACACACCCAAAGCATCTGATGCTCTCAGGCTCAGCTCTCTCTGTTTTCTCTCTATGACTCTATTTTGGTTTCTATATTTCTTAGCCTTCCTATTTGTCGATCTCTATTTCTCTATGCCTGGGTCTCTGACAGTCCTTTGGCAGGGCTACCTGTCTCCATTTCTCTGTCTGTAGCTCTCTATAAACCTGCCTTTCTCAGCCTCAGTCACCAAGGACTCCAGACATACAAGTCTGCACACGCCCTGGTATATGTGACATTCTGGCCCCTTCAGGATGGAAAGCTAGATGCCAGGGCCGAGGCTGCACTCCTAAAAGACTTCAGTCAGCTCAGGTGTAGGGGTGAGCTGTGAACCCATGTTTCCTCATCAGCCTTCATCATTCCCAGGCTGCACCCCACTCCCAGGCCCTGGATTGCTCCAGATGCCAGGCAACCCCAGTCAGGAGCAGGGGCGGGGCTCTTTTGCTGGGGTCTCTGGAGGCCCCAGGGGCTCTAGAGGGTAGAGCATTCTGGTTCAACTCCTGCCTGCAGCTCCCTTCTGGGGCTGAAGGGGGTAGGGGTGATGGTGAACAGGAGAGTGACAAGATGGGCCAGACCAGACCTCTGCTTCCTCCAGTCCCAGCCCTCAGGACACACCAGGACTCAGGAGCCAGCAGAGAGGGGCGGTCAGGAAGCTTCTCTGGCTGTGTCCTCCACGATGCCAGAAATTCCACCATAGGCTTGAACCCTCTGGATTGAAGCCTTAATAGGTGACAGCAGAGCGTGGTGGTTAGACGCAGAAGCGCCAGCCTTTGTTACACCTGCCTCTAAATCCTGGCTTGGTCACTCAAACTAGCATTTGCGATATAACCTTCAAGCAAGTTACTTAAGTTAGAAAGGTTTTCTAGGGCCTTGGTTTTCTCATGTTTAAAAATGGGATTAACTGCAGATACATTCACACACAGGCAGGCTGTACCAGGCTATTCACTGCAGCCTCATTTGCAGCTGCTGACAACTGAAAACAATCTAAGTGTCTCTCAGCAGAAGACTGGTTGAAGAAATTCCAGTGCATCTGCACAGTGGGACGCAATGCAGCTGGGCAGAAGGATGAGGAAGCTCTCAAGTACAGGGACACCTCAGTCTCCAGCATTTGCAGTTAGTTAAAAAAATAAAAAGCAAAGTGCAGAAAAATGTGTAGAGTATACCACTGCTTCTGGTATAAATGAGGAAACAATCCTATTATATGTTATTTGTTCGCTAGGTGAAGACCACCTCTGGAAGGCCTCACAAGAATCAAGGGTTGCCTTCAGGAAGGGGAACTAGGGGATAGAGTGGGGAGGAGACTTTCATTGTATATATTTTTTATGTTGTTTGACTTTAGAATGTGTATAATCTGTATTTTTTAAGTAGTAAAATTAAAATATTTTTAAAAGATAAAAAACAGACTGGGTGTGGTGGCTCACGCCTGTAATCCCAGCACTTTAGGAGGCCAAGCCAGGTGGATCACTTGAGGTCAGGAGTTTGAGACCAGCCTGGGCAACATGGTGAAACCCCATCTCTCCTACCAAAAATACAAAAATTGGCCAGGCATGGGGGCTCGCGCCTGTAGTCCCAGCTACTTGGGAGGCTGAGGCAGGAGAATTGCTCGAACCCAGGAGGTGGAGGTTGCAGTGAGCCGAGATTGTGCCGTCGCACTCCAGCCTGGGCAACAGAGTGAGACTCGGTCTCAAAAAAAAGAAAAAAAAAATCCAGAAGATTCTAACAGCCCCTGCATCATGGGGCTGTTAGGAGGATCTGGTGGTCCCCCCATGGGGACACCCAGTCAATGGGCTCCATGATGGACTACTGGCCCTGCTCATTTGCCATAATCTCTGGATGAGGTAGCTGGGGACACACACAAGCCAGCCGCTGAGCTGACACTGGAGACCTTTCCTACTCAAAACTTGGTCTGTGCTCCTACAGTATCAGCATACACTGCCCAGGATATGTCTCATTTCATTTAATTCTCACAATCCTGCAGGTGGGGTCAGTTGTCAGCCCATCTTAACTGGGAGCTGGTTAGAAATGCAGGATCTCAGGCACCCCCCACCCAGACCTCCTGATTCAGAACCTGCATTTTTACAAGATGCCCAGAGGATTCGAGCACACATGAAAGTTTTTGAAGCAGTGGTATAAACAGTAGGGAAAGCAGAGAAAGGCCAAGCTGGCTCATGCAGTGCCGCGAAGGGAGGGCCAGACCTGTAGGAAGCTAGGAAGGACAGGGCAGGAGGGCTAGGAGCCCAGAGGGGAGAGCCCCACACTCTTCCATCTCCACATTTGCCCAGGCCCTGCAAGGGTTTGGTTCTCTGATTGAGAACCTGGTTGGCCCCTCCTCTTACTCCCTGTAATCAGTCCTACCCTTGAGGTGGAGCTCAGTGGTGTTTAGGGGGCCTCTTACCTTCATCCCGGCCACATCGATGCGGGTCCTCACCTGGAACTGGGCGCCCACCTGGATCACCCTGGGCACACAGTAGAGCAGCATGTTGTTGAACTGCAGGAGACACAGGCGTGAGTGGCCTGTGGCAGGGGCAGGGAGGACGGCTAGGTGGGGCTTCCCCGCAGGTGGGCTGAGCATGGGCTGAGCACCACTGGACCCCCTCCCCTTTGAACACACTCTGGCCAGCCCGCTCACAGGACATCACAGGTGATGATGTAGGTGATGAGGAAGGGGCTGTCAAGCTCCCAATTCCCCTAGGATGGTTACTGAAGGGTCTCTCTACAAGGGACCACAGCAGACCTCAGAAACCTACAAGGCCTTTCTCAACAGGGGCTCAGGATGGCAGGGGTTTACAAGAGGTTATAGCTCTGTCCCCCAGACCTCCAGGCAGGACCACCTTTCCAGATCTCAGGAGATTCCCTGGCTTCTTCTGTGCAAACCCAGGGCAGTTCTTCCTAGTAACTAACCTTACTCCCTCCTGCTATGCACTCTCTAGAGCACAGATTAATACCACAGGCTTTGGAGCCAGACTGGGTTCAAACTCTGACTCTGTTGCTTCCTAGGACGTGTCTGGGAAACCTGTGGGTTGGAAATCTCTGAGGCTTGGAGGCAGCAGGTGACCTGTCCAAAGCCATCTGGCTGCCAAAGCAGAAAAAGACAGAGAAGCAGTCTATTCCCTGTCCCCCTGCAGTGCCAGGTAGAGGCCAGGCAGTATGACTCAGGCCAGAGTAGCCCATGGACTTCCCTCCCCAGTGTGGAGAGGAGCTCCCAGCACCCTCCTACCAAGAAAAGGTAGCGCTCCATGGGGTCGTTGCGGCGGAAGGAGATCTTGAGGACCGGGCCCTCACGGAGCAGGGTGTTAGAGGGGTCTACTATGTCATCCTCGAGGCCCAGGCGCTGGTACACCTCCCACAGGTCCTGCAGCCGCTCCTAGGGGGTTGGGGTGCATCCTCAGCCAAGTCTGGGCAGGGCTCACCTGCTTCTGGAAGGCTTGCCTTGTGGGGACGGGGATTGGGGTGTGACAGTGATGGCAGCAGTGGGATAGGTGTCATGGGTGGGACCAGGCTGAGACCTGCAGGGAGGGGGACAGGGCTCCAGGAGAGGGCGGGCTGCTCACCATCTCAGTGATGGCTGCATTGGAGTGCTGGGCAGCTGAGAAGATCATGTCCAGGGCTTCTGAAAGGGGCAGGGCCAGAGTTTATTCCCTGAGAATCTAGGGCTGGAGGCTGGGGCAGGAGGTCCTTGAAGTTCAACAAAGGGCCCTCAGGACCTGCCATGACAGCCCCCAGGAGCAGCCCTGCCTGTGCAGCCCAGCCATGGGGTGTCTGAATGGTGGGAGCCCCCCAAGGCTGAGAGACTGGAAGCCACTGAACGTTAGCCATTAGGTGTTTGGCTTTGGTGACTCTCACTGCTCCCCAAAAGAAGCCAGACCTAGAGGGTATAATGGAAGGAGCATGGGCTTTGGCATCATATAGGCATGGGTTCAAATCCCAGTTCTGCTACTTTCTGGTTGTGTGACCTTGAGCAAGTCACTAAACCTCTCTGCGCCTTAGTGTCCTCATCTGCGGAAAATGGCTAATGGTATGGATAATGTCTATGAAGTGCCAGTGGTTGATGTTGATGACTGATGGTCATCAAAACCATTTTAGCAGGAACTCAGTAAGTATATGGGAATGGCTTAGGCCTCCCCAGCCCCCTGGGACCCCTGGGGGTGTCCTCACTCTGGGCATCGGCCCGGTCTGGGGCCTGGGCTGGCAGCTTCTGGACGTACTCCTTGAGCAGCAGCTCATAGCGTGGAATTCTCTGCACTGGTTCCAGCATGTGGTGCTGCAGGGTCAGGCTGCCCGAAGCCTCGCTGCTCTTGGGGAGGGATAGGGGAGCAACACGGAGAGGGTGAGAGAAGGGAGATGGGTCAGGCTGACCCTGAGGGCCAGACGAGTAGGCAGGGGCCTATGGAAGCAGCTGAGCCCGGGAGATGCCAGAAATCACTCAAGGCAACCTGAGCCACTGCACGCTGCGGGTGGCAATGCTGACTCCAGCCCTCCCCCAGCCTCACCTGGATGCGAGTGAGAACCTCCTGGAAGAGTGGAGACTTGTCGGTCCAGGTGGCCAGCAGCTCAGCCGCTCGCTCAAAGTTCTTGACATACTCACTGTACATCTTCAGGAAGGGGGCCAGCTTCTGGATCACGTCACCGATGCGGGGGTTAGCTGTCCTGCAGGAGGGCCACAGGGATTGCCCTCAGCCTAGAGACCTCCTCTCGACTCTAGGTAGGGCCAGGTGAGGCCAGGCTCCTGAATCCCCCAAAGCAACCTTTCCATGGCAATTCTGGGTGTGGGCGGGGCACGGGGGTGTCATCCTCACATGTGCCCCTCTACTCCTTAGACTGTGAGCCTGCTGAGGCCAAAGGCTGTTCTGGTCCCAGGTTGGCCTCATCCGCAAGGCCCAGCACAGTGTTGGGCCCACAGCAGGTGTTCAGTAACTGCTCAATGCTTCATTATGTAACAATAATGAGGGCCACCTGCCAAGCACTACCCAGGACATGATGCATGTCTCATTCCACGTAATTCTCACAACCCTGCAGGTGGGGGTGGCCACTAGCCCATCTTAGAGGTGAGGAAGTGGAGGCTCAGAGGGGTAAGAACTTCTCCAGGATTGGCCAGCCACAGTGGCTTACACCTGTACTTGCAGTACTCTGCGAGGCCTGAGGCAGGCAGATAGGTTGAGCCCAGGAGTTCAAGACCAGCCTGAGCAGCATGATGAAACCTCATTCCATGCCCCTTACGCTGAAAAAAAAAATATATATATATATATATATATATACACACACACACACACACACAGAACTTTTCCAGGATCATCCCATGGCAGAGCCTGCTAGAGCAGAGCAGCAAGGAGCCATGGCCTGGGAGTGAGGCTTCCTGAGCCCGACTCCCGGCATGCACAAATCATGCTAGCTGTGTTCCCAGGCAAGTCACTTAGCTTCTCTGTACCCGAATTTTCTCATTGAAAAAAATTGGAATGATGGTAGGTGATCTCATAGGGTTATTCTTTTTCTTTTCTTTTCTTTTCTTTTTTTTTTAAAGTCAGGGTCTCTCTGTGTCACCCAGGCTTAAGTACAGTGGCACGATCATGGCTCACTGCAGCCTCTACTTTCCGGGCTCCAGCAATCCTCCAACCTCAGCCTCCTGAGTAGCTGGGACTACAGGTGCCTGCTACCACGCCCGGCTAAGTTTTGTATTTTTGGTAGAGATGGGGTTTTACCATGTTGCCCAGAGTGGTCTCAAACTCTTAAGCTCAAGTGATCCACCCGCCTTGGCCTCCCAAAGTGCTGAGATTACAGGCGTGAGCCACCGAACCTGGCTATTATTTTCTTTAAAAAAAAAAACAGTTTATTATAAATGTTTTAAGCAATCAGTACATCACTAGGTTTAACAATTACTAACATTCTTCTTTGCCAAAGATCTTAAAGGACATCCTAGACTTCGTGGCAAACTGTATAAGGCAAGTAACTTCACTGCTAAATGCTTTAGTGGCCATCTCTGAAAACAAGAGGGTTTCTTGCATAACCATGATGCCATCATCACACAGCAGGCTGATGTGAAGATTGAGTGAGTTAATAGATGGAAAGCCCAAGGCCAGGCGTGTAGGAAGCCCTCAGTTGGCACTGGCTATTTTCACTATCCCAAAGTCACTTGGTCACTTGGCTTGGCCAGGGCCTGATCCACCCCTTTCACCAGGAAGCAGTCTGCACACACACAGCCTCTCAGAGCTCATTCACCCAAGCCCTTCACTGTGCAGACAGACTGAGCCCCGGGGAGGCATGGCCACACAACAAGGGCCTGGGCCTAGGAGGCTGAACCTAGCGCCCTGTGGGCTCCCCACCTCCACCTGGCCAGGGCTGTGGTCTGAGGCCTTAGGGGCTCCTGGTGGACCTCACCAGTCGTCCAGGCGCCGCTGCAGCTCTGGGAGGAAGAACTGAGAATGGAACTGATAGATGGAGGAGATGTTGGAGAAGATGACTCTGACCACATCCTCCGGGAAGGCCTTGCTGCTGCGGGCCGTCCTCAGCAGCTCCTGGAAAAACACCTGTAGCCGCCACCACAGGTCACTCACTGCAGTGACAGGGAGCCACCCACACATCAGCCCGGGGGAACTAGGGTCCCACCCAGCCTGCTGCATGCTTCCACCTTCCTGATCTCCCGGCATCCTCACAGCAACCCCGGGAAGAGAAGGCAGGGGAGGTTGTGTTCTCGCCACTTTACAGATGAGCAAGGCAAAGCCTAGAGATGCAGGGACTTGGCCAAAGGCTGGCAGCTGATGAATGCCATAAACAGGCCCAACTTGTGGAGGTCTTGGACTTCATCAGACTAGGGCTCCCTGCGACGATGAGTAACTCTCTAGCCTTAGGGCTCCTTAAAAACTATGAAAGGTAAGATCGTTGTGAGGTTGTGGGCATTGAGATGACAGATGAGGATACTATGAAGGCCTGCAAGGGCCAGCTGGTGTGTTCTCTGCTATACAGGGGCCAGCCTGGGCACCACGGGCAGAATGGGGAGTGCTGCTAACAAGACTTCCTGATTCTACCCCAACCCCAGCCGTTGAGGTTAAAGGGCTAAGGCTTCCTGGAGTCAAAGCCAGGGGTCCTGACTCAGCTCTGGTGAGCAGAGTGGGAAGGCTGAGAAGGGGTGTGGTGAGGAGATCCAGGGCTGGGGCTCTGGAGGGGGGTGTCCTGGCCACTGGCCTGGTCTAGCAGGTGGAGGCGCGCCACATAGGCCTGCTCTGTCTCCAGCAGCTCCTGGACGATCTTCTTCTCTGGCTCCTGCGGAGGATTGGAGGGGAGAGAAGGAGAAAAAGGAGAAAGAGAGCTTTGGTCTCCTCTGATGGGGACCTTGGTTCAGTCTCCAAAGTTGCTGCAGTGAAGCATACCTCCCGGGATTCATGCCTTCCCGCAGTGCATCTGGGCCGACCCTGGGATGGCTTTCACAGAATGCAGCTGAGTAAGGCTGTGCCAGTTCTTGGCCTTAGCCTTAAGAGGCCTGGAAGCTTCCACCTGTGCTGTCTTGGGAGCTGTAAACCACTACATCAAGGGGTCTGGCAGCTCTGACAGGGAGACCTCATGGACAGGCCACGTGGAGAGGAGAGGCCTGGAGAATACACAGAGAAAGAGCCCAGCCCTGCCAGCATCCCAGCTGAGCCCAGTCTTCTGGCTGTCCCTGCCCAGATGCCAGACTCGTGAGCTGAGCTGTCTTGGGTATTCCAGCCCCAGCCATCCTCTGACTGCAGCTACTTGAGAGATCCTGCTGGGAACTAAACTGTGTCCGCCAACCAAATTCCTGTGTTGAAGCCCTAACCCCCAATGTAAGTGTATTTGGAGATGAGGCCTTGGAGGAGGTAATTGAGGTTAAATGCGATGATAAGAGTAGGGCACTAAACTGGTAGGATTAATGTCAGAAGAGGCAGACACACCAGGGATGACAAAGAAATGGCCATGTAAGGACACACTGAAAAAGTGGCTGTCTTCAAGCCAAGAACAGAGACCTCCCCAGAAACCAAAGCTGCTGGCACCTTGAACTTGACCTTCCAGCCCCCAGCATTGTGAGAAAATAAATGTCTGGTGTTGAAGTCTGGGGTATTTTGTTACAGCAGCCCAAGCAGAATCACACAGACCCCCAAGTGAGGCCAGTAGAAAAACCTCCCGGTAGCATCCCAGTCAACTCACAAAATGTGAGAAACAATAAACAGTTACATTCAGCCCTACATATCTTTTTTTTTTTTTTTTTGAGACGGAGTCTTGCTCTGTCACCCAGGCTGGAGTGGAGTGGCGTGATCTCAGCTCACTGCAACCTCCTCCTCCTGGATTCAAGTGATTCTCCTGTCTCAGCCTCCTGAGTAGCTGGGATTATAGGCACCCACCACCACGCCTGACTAATTTTTGTATTTTTAGCTGAGACAGTGTTTCCCTATGTTGGCCAGGCTGGTCTTGAACTCCTGACCTCAGGTGATCCACCCACCTCGGCCTCCTAAAGTGCTGGGATTACAGGCGTGAGCTACTGCGCCCTGCCAGCCGCTACATTTTTGAGAGGTTTGTTCAGCAGCGATTGAAAACCAGGACACATTACTACAATCACTATTCCCATTTTACAAATGAGGAAACTGGCACAAAGAGACTCAAGTGACTTGCCCAAGGACACACAGTTAGTAAGCAGATGTGCTGGGATGTGACTCCAGGGAATTTGGGTGCACAGTATCTGCATGCCAACCCTTGAACTCTGCAGATGAGAAAACTGCAAGCCACAGAAGAGATCAGACCGGGCTTTAGCCTAAGGGCAGGACAGTTCACACTCAGACCTCTATTTCTATGTTGAGATTGTTGTCTCCTCCAGTGGGTAAACTGAGGCCCCACCTGAGAAGAGTATCAAGTTCACAAGATGGCGACTGTTCCAAGCTGTGTGGCCTTGAATAAGTTCCTTAAAACTGTCTGTGTTTCAACTTCCTTGTCCAAAAAACTCCTACACGAGGGACTCACAAAGTAATCCAGCACGGTGTGTAGCAGGCAGTTAGTGAATCAAAGGCCATTAAGCATGGGGAAATCTAGCTCCCAGCTGACCTCTGATCACACAACACCCCCACCTGGGGAACTGCTGGCTCTGGCTAGGGAAGAATGTGTGGAGGGGAGGTCAGGGAGAGCTCCCCACCCCAGCACCCCACACCTCTACCCCAGCCCTCAGGCACCTGCGTCCCCGATCCTGAGAGGGTCGCAGGCTGGCAAGGTTTCCTCCAGGCTCCGCTGGACAGCTTGTTCTTCAGGGAGTTCAGGTACCTCCTGCTGACTGTCCTGGGCTCAGACCCCACGGCCTCCCCGACATTCACCTTCCCCCGTGGTCCTGGGGACTCGGGAGGCCTGTGCTCAGGGCAGTGATGCGCGTCCTCTAGCCTGTGGCCTCTGGGTGCTGCTTCTGGGGTCCTGAGGAGAAGAGACAGACCTGAGGGCTTCCTCCCTGGAGAACAGGGAAAACAGCAGCAAGTCCCTGGTGTGGATTTGGGTTGCCTGGTACAAATCCCCAGTGCAGGGGCCTCTGGGTGCCTGGCTTTCTTTGGGAACATGCTAAGTAAGACTTTCACTTCTCTCCTAACACATTCTTGAAGGGAACTCAGTGTTCAAAATGAATCAGGGTGGACTATATTTTATTTTCTGGGGAACTACATACTTCCTTGTTTAAAATGAAGCCACAGTGTCGAGGAATCCTTTCTGTATATAGGGGTTTTTAAGTGGTACCCCCTGGATTATCCTCACCTTTGGACCTCACCTCTGTTTTCAGTTTCCACATCAGTAACCTATACATCAAGGGAAGGTAGGAGCCGCAGAACAATATAAAGTGAGAGCAGGCCTGCAAAAGCTGGGGCTTCTCAATGGGATCGACACCCTCCACACGTCCAGAAGCAGGGAGAGCCAGCCCAGCAGCAGATTCTCTGTTCTCCCAGGGATGGGCCTTCGTAGGGCACCTTTATTACCCTGTGTACTGGGTCCTGCGAGCCAGTGAAATTCCTTAGATAACAGGGCCCACCCTTGCTGAAGGTACCCAGCGTTGCCCTCGGTGTGGAAGGGCTCGTGATGACAGCACAGGGCAGGCATCCTTATGAGAAAGACAGGCCAGGAAATGGAAGGCCAAACAAATACGAAATCTCCAAAACTCCGTGACAAAGGCTTTCATTACCCATATTTTACAGTCAAGGAAACTGAGGTGACAGGATAAGTAACATGCGGCTCGGAAGTGGCAGAGGTGGGATTCAAATCAGGCGACTGCTTCCTGAGCCTTCACCCTAACCTGCCCCTCCCCATTTGAGTAAAGGAGAAACAGGTCCGCAGAGTCAAAGTGACTTGCCCCAAGTGACACAATTGGGTTTGTGGCAGCGAAAGCATTGGGACCTAGTGCTGTGTGGCTACTCCCAGGCTCTCGTACCCCTCCCTGGCACCCCAGTCCCTGGTTTCTCAGCCCATGGGTCTGCAGCTCATGGGCTTAGCTGGTTCTCAGGCTTTCTGTTCTACATTTGGTTTCAGGTTCTGCATTTCTGTTCTAGTGCTCCTGGCCAGCTTCTGTTTCCTCTTTGCCCCTCAGTTTCAGATCAGCTAAAGTGCTGGAGACCTCATAAGGAGGCCCAGGCCAAGGCAGTTGTCATGGGTCCCCTCACTCAGTAAGGAGTGGCTCTCACCCTCTTGATGCCTGCTGGGACCTAACTCCTGTCTAAGGGCTGCCCGCTCCTGCCAGGGGTATTGCCTGGGCAGAGCACAGCATGCTGAGGGGCTCCACCCAGGTGTGCCTAGTCCACGTCAAGCATGTTGAGTGAGGTGGTGCCATCCACCCACACCCAAGGGGGTGGTGGGCCAGGAAGGCGGCACCTAAGAGCTGTCTTTGGTGCTGAACAGGACGAGCTTGGCAAAGACTCCGGGAGAGGCAGGAGAGAATCACCCAGCTCAGGAAGTTGAAGACTTCTAGGTCTACATCTATGCCGTCTCCACCCTAAAGCCTACAGGAAACGTTGCCTGCCATGAGTGCCCTCAATACAGCATCTGGGCCATTCCTAGGACATCTGCTGTCTATGACCTTGCATCCTGGTTATCGGATGAGCTCAGCATCCAAATACAGAAACCCTTCTTCATCCTCTACAGTTCCTGTAGGATGCTGTGCTGTGCCACCCATGTCCCTCCTTCAGGAATGAGGCCTCCCCACACCATCCCCACCAGCTGCTGGTAGTACTGGGGGCTGACGAGTAATTTATTGGCTGAGTCCCTCTCTGGGAATCACTCTCTGGAAGAGAGAGCGGCCTCACCCAGAGTCTTTTGTCCAGTCCACATGGAGATACAAATACCCAGCCCTCTTCCTCAGCTGGAACAACCGAGAGGCATCCTAGCTCCAGAGTTCCCTGGGACAGACTGAGGCCTCTGTGGCAGGCGCACTGCAGTTCAGCATCTCCCCCTGCCCGGCCCTGCTTCTCTCACGCCCACAGCTGTTGTTCCCAAAAGCTCTCCCTGATAAACCACCTGAGGCAAACCTCCGTCTGAGTCTATTTCCAGAAAACCCTACCTGGGACAGCCCCTAACAGAGTCCTGAGCTTAAGAAATGCCTGCAGAATGGATTGATGCCACACATAACACACAACACACACACACACACACACACACACACGCTCCCAGGGCTAGCAATGACTCCACGCATCTGGCCCAGCCTTTTCCCTCCAGACAGACGCCCCAGCATTGCCCCAGATACTTAACTTAAAGCACTTGGCATCCTCACCTCTCTGTGTCTCCGTTTCCTCATCTATAAGATGGGAACAGAAACAGAATCTACCCCTGTTAGGCTGTTCGATGATTAAATTAAATAAGTAAGGACATGAACTTAGAGCAGGGAGTGCCCCATCAGGAGGCTGACCATACATCCTGGTTTGCCTCATATGGTCTCAGCTTTACCTGTAATGCCTCCCCACCAACCACCACATTTTATTTGGCATTTACTTTCAGTTTCAACTGTGTGCTGAGTGATAAATTATATGATTATCCTAATCATAGGGAGTGAATGCTTGGTGAGTATCAGCTACTTTTTCTGCAAGGTGCTGGCGGGCACTGGGTGGGGTCCTGTGCCCACACACAGGCTTTGATCTGCCCATGCTTGCTCGTAACCACACCTGTCTAGACTCTCCCAACACATACTGGCACTCTCACCCCTGCCTGGCTCCTGGTGTCCCACCGACACTCTCCCATGCTCCAAGGAATCTGTGACCGAGGAACACGGGGCTGCCCCTGCAGGAGGAGGGTCCGGGGCAGGGCCCAGGGAGAGAGCTGCCAGAAAGGCTGGAGGGTGGCTGCCAGTCCACCATGGTGACCCTCCCACCCCAGCTGCCCATACCTGCTATTCTCAAACACAGTGACCAGGTTGGACACAGATGCCAGCTTCTCCTCACTTGCGCCCTTCATCGTGCCGGTTTCCGGGGTGGATCTCAGCTACACTCGAAGCAGAGAGAGAGGCCTCCAGTCAGCACACTCAGCCACCCTGGCCTGGGACAGATAGGCTAAATCACCCATGAATCTGTTCTGATCTTTCTTGAGGGCTCAGCAGGTCTGCTCTTGGCTTCAGAGTGAAGAAAGAGGAAGTGGTCCCAGAGCCACAGCCCTGCAGGGGAAAGGCCAGTGCTCCTGCAGTGGGAGGAGCCTGCTCAGGCCCCACCTCTCCCTCAGGGGGGCTGACCTTTCACACCTGTAGACCCCCATTCCAGAAGCCACCTAAGAGGTGGCAACAGGGCCCAGAGGTAGCTTCTGGAGCCCAGTCTGGGCTGGTGCAGTGGTTTGCATCTGTAATTCCAGTGCTTTGGAAGGCCGAAGCAGGAGGATTGCTTGAGCCCAGGAGTTCAAGACCAACTGGGCAACATAGTGAGACACCGTCTCTTAAAAAAAAAAAAAAAAAAAAAGGCCACCTGGAGCCAGACCCTTGGCTGGTTTCTTGGCCTAGTGGTTCTAGCCAACAACACTTTCTCCTTCAGAAGGTCCAGTGGCTTTTACTTGGTCTCTTTCTCAGCATCTTCTTTTCTGCATCTGCCCCTGCTCACAGCTGTAAGGAAATAATGTCTTTTTTATTCTTTAGAGACAGAGTGCAGTGGTGGGATCTCGGCTCACTGCACCCTCTGCCTCTTGGGTGTTCAAGAGATTCTCCTGCCTCAGCCTCCTGAGTAGCTGGGATTACAGGGCCTGCCACCACGCCCCGCTAATTATTTGTATTTTTAGTAGAGATGGGGTTTCACCATGTTGGTCAGGCTGGTCTTGAACTCCTGGCCTCAGGTGATCCTCCTGCCTCGCCTCCCAAAATTCTGGGATTACAGATGTAAGCCACTGTGCCTGGCCAGGAAACAGCTTCTTTTATTTAAAATAATCACAAACCTGGTAAGGGTGGCAGGGAGTACTGTGATGTTCCCACCTCCCCACTGGGGTTCTCTCATTTTAGTTGTTGCTGTCATCACCTCATTGCCCCAAGGGAGGGCAGTTTCCTCCCTGAAACTCAGAGGATAATAATAGCTAACATGCACTCTTTTTCGTGCTTATGAGTATTTTCTTATTAATCCTATAACAACCTCACGAGGTAGGTACTATTCCTATCCCCACTTTACATAGGAAGAAACAGAATCAGAGAGGTTAAGTAACTTGCCCAAGGTCACCCAGGAAGAACACAAGAGAAGTTGGATTTCCAAAGCAAAGGTGGGTGTCATACGGTTCCAGCAAGGGTTCGTTGGGAGCCTGGATGACCATGTTCTTGCTGCTCCCTCCCCAGGCCTCCCTGCTCCTAGGACACTGGGTTTCTTTGCCTGAGGCCTCCTTTACCACCTGGTTTCCCGGCCCTTACAGAACAAATGGACGCTGCCTCTGTTCGCTTCCTTCAAGCCCTACAGGCCATTCAGGGCCCTCCTACTGGGCTCTGGTCCCGCTCTCCATTGAACCTGGTCTTTGTCCTGGAGTGCAGGGCCTGAGCCTCGGTGCTCTTGGTACGCGAGGCGCCTGGCACAGCTTCACGCTCCAGCAACTGTGAACTGTGAACATGCCCAACAACCGCCCTCACCCCGAGCCTCGTCTGAGTGGTTTCTCCCACCATATGCCGGGCCCCCTGCCCCAAACCCTAAGTCTCACAAACCTCCATTTTTGTTTTTTACTTTTTATTATGGAGAATTTAGAACATATGCAAAACTAGACAGAATCATGTAATGCATCCCATGAACCCCTAATCCAGACCATAACAAACCTCAACTCACAGCCAGTCCCCTGTCCCTGCTGCAGCCACATCGACTCTGCCTTCTCATGTCATTTGGAAGAAAATCCCAGATGTCAGATGACATTACCCATAAATATATTTTAGTGTGTATCTAAAAGATAAGAACTCTCTCTCTCTTTTTTTTTTTTTTTTTTTTTTTTTTTTGTGAGACTGAGTCTTGCTCTGTCGCCCAGGCTGGAGTGCAGTGGTGCGATCTCGGATCACTGCAACCTTCGCCCCCCCTGTGTTCAAGCAATTCTCCTGCCTCAGCCTCCTGAGTAGCTGGGACTACAGGTGTGTGCCACCACACCCAGCTAATTTTTGTATTTTTATTTTTATTTTATTTATTTATTTATTTATTTATTTTTGTACTCATCCATGTTTCTGTTTATATACAGAATAACCAATTCAGGAATAATGGGAAAGTAATATATGAAACCTTAATAGGGAATATAATAGAGATTACAAAACATCACCATTTGATTTTTTATGCAAATACTTCAATATTCCAGTATTTTTACTCACTTGCTAAATAAAGCACACGACTCGAAATGCTAAATAATTCTGTTAGTCTAAATCTTTTAAAGAATAAAATGTTGGTGAAAAACCAAAATTGTTTAGTAAGGTATGTACGACCTTGTTTATTATCTATCATAGACATCAAGATGATCATAGTTCATACCAATTTAAGCTTTACAGAATACTGTTTTAGGCCCAATATTGATATATTAAATGAAAGTATTAGAGAATCTTGTATTTATGGCATCAGGTTATAAAGATCTATTCAAAACCATTTTTGTCAAAGTTTAAACACTGGAACAAAAGTCAAATTGTCTCTAAATGAGACACAAAAAATTTTTTGTATTTTTAGTAGAGACGGAGTTTCACCATGTTGGCCAGGCTGGTCTCGAACTCCCAACCTCAGGTGATCCACCCGCCTCAGCCTCCCAAAGTAGAGGGATTACAGGCATGAGCCACTGCGCCCAGCCAAGAACCCTTTAAATAACTAAATATACACACACAGAAATATATATGCATATATACACATGTATAATAGTAATATTGTTTTATATAGACATACATGTTTTACATGTTATATCCATGTGTATATACATATGAAATAATATTACCGTTATCATACCCCAAGAGATATTTAGCAATAATTCCTCAATATAATTAAACATCCAGAAAACATTCCAAGGGCCAATTCCTTATAAATGTTAAATTAAAAAATAAAATCAGAATCCAAATAAGGTCCACACACTCCCTGAGCTATCACATGGATGAATTCACTTTTCATCCACAGGTTCCTCTGGTTCTTTCTGTTTTCCCACACAGCATAGTGGAGAGGACACTGGGTTGTTGGTCCTATAGGTCCCACAGCCAGGACTTAGCCCACTGCAGCTCCATACCCTGGATTTCCTGCAGATGGTGGTTAGGTCTAGAGGCTCAGTCAGAAACACACTTAAATGCCACTTCTTCCCAATGCCCTTCCTGGCCTGGGGGCGCATTCCTCCCTGGTGTTCCTCTCCCGGATTTCCTCCTCTGCCTCCCACTAGTCTGTCTGCTCACTGGCTGTCTTGCTCCCTCCACGCAGGGCACACCTGAGCACTTGCACTTCCTGGTGGGTCCCCAACCCCAGCGCCCTTTCTGCATACAGTGGGGCCTCAGAAGGCATGTGGAATGGACAGACATCACACCCCAAGCCTCAGAGGATTGTCTTACCCCTCAGCTGCCAGTGCTTTGAGCATCCAAGCCTGAACAGTGGGACCTGCCCCTCCCATGGGGGCTGATGGGTGGGTAGGCGGGCCTTCACGAGGCCTCCAATACCCCAACCCTGAAGATGGCACAGGCACCATCAGAGCTGCTTGCCTCCAGGAAAAAGAGGCCAAGATGTCTACACCCCCAAAACAACCTTCCCTCATCATCCAGGGCTCTGCCTCCCCTGTCCCCTACCACTCTGACTTGGGCCCCTCACACTCTGCCAGCCTTTCTACCCGTGCCTGCAGGCATCACGTGAGACTCAGCCGCCGCCTTCTGGTCTCCTCATTCACACACACCTCCCACCCAATTCCGAATTTATCCTGGAGGTCCCACTTGTACCTTTTCCTGCCCTTCTACCCAGCGGATATGTCCAATACCTTCAGGATATCACCAAGTAGATGCCTACCTTTACTTCCAACTCAACACACAACTCTCTAAAGCCAGCACCATTATTGCACTGAAGTCATCCCAAACTCACTGGGGCAGCCATCAAGATCCTCCTGGTTGACACTCTCAGCTACCTCTTCCCTGCACACACCCAATCTGGGCTGGGATCCAGACCTGCCGGGTACTGTGGCTGAGCTAACCTGAGCCACAGCCCCGGAATCCCCTTCCCTGCATGGTCTGGACTACTGTTAGCCGTGGACGCAGGAGGGGATATAGCAGCCCTGTTTTGTTCCTGGGTCAGTGCAGGGCTCCAGCCCTGTTGCAGCTCATGCATGTTGATGCGGGTCTGTTGCTTCTCCATTGATCTTCTTCCTTTTCAGCTTGTCCAGCTTCTGGGCCAGGAGCATGCTTAGCTCCAGGACAAACATAACCTGTGTCATCAAAGTTGATGACTTGGAGGTGGGATGGCTTGGAGGAGGATGGAGGTGTCCATCCTCCAGAGTCCCAGCTCTTCCTTACTAGTTCAGTTCCTCTTTGCTCCCCCTACCTCACTGCCAGCTTCTCCTCCCCACTGCCTGCCCTGCTTACTTTAGACTCAGAAGCATTAACTCTTTAAGAAGCTCCCACACTGTATAAGGTCAAATTCTGTATTCTGTATTGGATCCCTGCAGTTCTGGCTTGGGCATCCCTCCCTCACACTTTCTCCCTCCTGCCTTCCCCCTTCTGAGCTGCAGGGAACTGAGCTCTTCTATATTATGTATTGTGTCATTCCCAGTCCTTCTGCTTCTCTGTAGCACCTTGGACCAGTAACAGAACTTCACTTTCCTCTTCTGCCACATGGCGATAATTATACTGCCAACCTCCTGTGGTTGTTATGAAGATTAAATGGGATAATAATATATAGAAGTGATTAGAGTAAGGCCTGGTACTGAGTAGGCACTCAGTGACTGTTGGCTACCAGCATTCTTACTTTTGAGAGAAGCCTTTGCTATAGCTCCGCTCTGCCTTGACCAATCAGTTCCCTTTGCCTAGAGCAGTGGTCCCCAACATTTTTGGCACGAGGGACTGGTTTCTGGGGTTGCGTAGGGGGAGATGACTTTGGGATGAAACTGTTCCACTCAGATCATCAGGAATTAGATTCTTATAAAGAGTGAGCAACCTAGATCCCTCACATGCGCGGTTCACAATAGGATTCGCGCTCTTATGAGAATCTAATGCCACTGCTGATGGGACATGAGGCAGAGCTCAGGTGGTAATGCTTACCCGCCACTCACCTCCTGCAGTACGGCCCAGTTCCTAATAGGTTACGGGATCCCTGGCCTAGAGTGTCTTCAGTCTGTCAACAGCCTGTTCACTTCCTCCAGGAAGCCTTCCTTTATACCTACTGCTGGAAATTCATTTTCCTCCTCAGAGACCTGGTGTTCCTCTCTGTTTAATTTTGTCTTCTCTGCCCTATTCATTAAGTCACGCATTCAGTAGATAAGTGTTTCTTGAGCACCTACTATGTGTCAATACTATAGTAGAGGTTGTAGATTAAACACAGTCCCCGGCCCTTTAGCTCAAACTCTAATAAGGAAGACGGGCCTGTTAACCACTAAAATAGGATGTGATGAAAGCTTTGAACAAGGGAGTTATGAACATCCAAAGAAGGGTCATCAGGAGGCTTTGTGGCAGAGGTGACTTGAAGGATGAAAGATGAAAGATGGGCTGGGTGCGGTGGCTCACACCTGTAATCCCAGCACTTTGGGAGGCTGAGGCAGGTGGATCACGAGGTTAGGAGTTTGAGACCAGCCTGGCCAATATGGTGAAACCCTGTCTCCATTAAATTAAAAAAAAAAAAAAAAAAAAAAAAGCAAGGTGTGGTGGCAGGTGCCTGTAGTCCCACCTACTTGGGAGGCTGAGGCAGGAGAATTGCCTGAACCTGTGAGGCGGAGGTTGCAGTGAGCCAAGATTGCGCCACTGCACTCCAGCCTGGGCGACAGAGTCTCAAAAAAAAAAAAAAAAAGATGAAGGATGAAGGATGAGTTAACTCTGTGTGGACAAGACAGGAAGGGGCATTCGAAGAAGAAGGAACAGTGTGTGCAAAGGGATATGGGCTTGAGAGACCATGGCTACCATGGCTAGACTGGGAAGAACACAGGGCCTCACACACATGGGTGTTCAGGGCCCGGGAAATGGTGGAATCTGCGGCTGAAGGGGTCCTGGAAGCCTGGCCTGCTAGGCTTTGTCTGCCAAACTGAGGTGCTTATAAGGTTAGGGGAGTGAGTATAGCGTTTTCAGCAGAGTAGCCCCTGATCCAGTCTACAGATCTCCCTCTGAGCAGGGGCAATGTCTCCATTTCAGGGCTCTTGGGGTCTTTGGCATGAATAAACCTCTGTTTTTTTTTCTCCTCTTCTCTGCTTTCAAGCCCAAGGGAAGATGGAAGAGCTCAGTTCCCTGCAGCTCAGATGGGGGAAGGTGGGAGGGAGGGTGCGGGAGGGATGCCCAAGTGGAACTGCAGGGCCGGGTGGGGCCTCGGCTGGTGAGGGAGCTCTACCCTGGGGTGCAGAGCGGCTTGGCGTGTAGATTGGAGGCACCCAGAGGACCTCTTGGGGCAACTTTGGCAAAGCAGAAGGGGCATTTAGAGGCTGCCAGGGAGGAAGTGTCACAACTTAGGATCAGGATGCTATGAGTGTATATGTGTGTATTTGTGGGGTGTGTATGTGACACATGTGTGTATCTGGTGTGTGTGTAGGTTGTGCGTGTGTGCATGTGCATGTATGTATGTGTGCATTGTGTGTATGAACGGTGTGTGTGTAGCAAATCTGCAGGGGTTCACAAGGTATAGCAGTGAGGACAGTGAGGGGACAGTGAGGACTCCCCAGAGGGGCATTTAACCTCAAGGTGACAAGGCCTGGGAGGGGACAGGCTGGCATGTTCCCAGGCTCCCCCTTGCCAGCCATCCCACCTCCAGCCTCAGTCAAGCACACAGCACCTGCCGAGGGCTTAATGGCCCGTGACAGACAGGCCTGTGAGCTGGGATGATGCGGCTCTAGGGAGGATGCAGGCAGCCGGCTGAAACCTGTGGCGGAGGCTGCTGTGACCCTTGCCACCCCTCCCGGTCTCCGCCTCACCCCCTCCTCCTCCCCACCCCTGCCCCTGCTTTTGGAAGGCCCTAGTGAGGGCTCTGTCCGGGTAGTCACATGGTGGGCAGAGGACACACCGCCGATGGGAGGGATGGGCGCCAAGGGCCTCCGATCCCTGGCTTGGAGGGAGGAAGCTGAACAAAGCTGGGCTCCCTTGGAGACTTGTCTCATCTGTCCCCTCCTCCAAGCAGCCAGAATTGTTGCACTCTGTCCCTCTGCTGGAAATTCCACCCTTTGTCGAGGCTTTCTTCTGGAAGGGTGCTGGCCCCTTCTGTGGAAGACCCTCCGGCCTTCCCGCTTTCACCTTTTCCAGGAACCTCCCTATATTTTGCCTGCTATATGCCCCTGACCCTCTGTGGCCTGGGTGTTCCTAAATGTTACTGTCAACCTGAGGAGTGGAATTATTCCGAGTTGGTTCAGCCCTGTGAGGAATACCGGGAGGCGAAACCCACCTCTCTCAATACCGGCTCCTTGCGGCTCACTGCCCAGGAGGATCCACTCTGAGAGCACAGCCCAGATAGCAAAGGGGTGTCAGGCCTGATGTGGGGGGCAGATGGGTGTCAGGCCTGACGTGGGTGGCCAGAGGATGTCAGTGAAGAACATAAACAGCTCTTTCTTCTTCAGCGTGTGAACTATCTAGTTTCAAAGTTGGCATTCACAAGGATTGGGCAAGGCTTGTGCCAGGCCCTGGCACCCACCCCACTATTCAGGAAAGACTCAAGGTCACCAGAAGCAAAGATCAGGTGGGGCCCAGGGAGGGAAACCAAGAGTGAAATCGCAGGCGGGCTGAACCCACAGTGAATGTGCAGGCGGGCAGGAGATACGCCCCCAGGACACTGGGAGACGGCAGAGGCAAGGATTGTGTTTCTAGGGGAGGAGAGGGGGCCTGGCAGAGCCAGGGCCGGGATCTGGGCAGGGAGGCGCCAGAAGGGAGCCAGTAAAGCAAGGCCAGAGCCCAGGAGTGGTGCCAGGCCGTGCCTGAGAGGGCACCCGGAGTGCAAGCACTCAGCCGCCACGTAGGGGCCTCACACCTGGCGACAGGCTCCTTCTCTATCCAAATAGCTGTGGGCCTTTCTCGAGGCCCTGACTGCTTGGTTCTTCACAGCAGCTCACACAGAAACATGAGTGGTTTGGAGAGAACTGACAGATTTCCAAGTGGAGAAAGGGAACAAATTGTTCCTGCACAGCCAGCCCGCTGCCCTCCCCACTGACAACCTTTCTCCCACCACCCATTCCCCCACCTGTGCTACCTCTCCGCTATCTTCCCACACAGTAGCACAACTTATTCTCTGCCTGTGATTTCTGCATGAATGCATCTTGTTACTAGGCTCCTCCTCTACCTTCTTCCAGGGAGCTGTTATGTAACAACCACACAGAAGCCCACTAACAGCCCATTGCTCCCATTAAAGAGCTGCCGAGTTCCCGCCCCTCCTCCCACCAGGTCCCTTCCTTCTTTGCTCTCAGCAAATAGCCCCTGTGCTGGGACCTTGGGAAACAAGGAGAAATGAAACCCAAATCCCATTTGGCCTCAGTCCTCACAAGATCCAGAAGGGGCAGGACCTTGGTTCATTTGTCTCTGGGTCCCCAGAAGTTAGCACAGTGCCTGCCACACAGTAGGCCCTCCACACATCCTTTCTGAGTGGGGAGCAGCACGTTCCAGCATGCGGGAGGGGGTTGTGGAAGGTTCTCTTTCCTCCACCTCTTGCCTTCCCTGAGTTTGGCTTTTGATCTTTCCTTGGACCAGCTCCCATCAAGCCAAGCCCCGGCCCTATTCCCCACCCCCACCCAGGGCCTGGGCCCTCTGACCTGACAAATGCACCTCAGTTTCCCACTGTGCACCTCAGCTGTGTCCTCAGGGCTCCAATGTGAGTAAGCCACCCTCCCTTCTGTCATGCTCGCATTCCCTCCATCTGATTCCTAGGGAAGAAAAACAAAACAAAACAAAACAAAACCCCAAACATTCCCAGTCCTCTGCAGGGCAATTCAGGAAGAAAGCTTGCTGGATGGCCCTACTCTAGCCTCAGTTTCCCCACTCTTTTCAAGGGTCCCTTCTTCTGGTCTACATTAGGGATATGTCTTTTTTTTTTTTTTTAGACAGAGTCTCGCTCCGTCGCTCAGGCTGGAGTGCAGTGGCGCAATCTCGGCTCACTGCAACCTCCACCTCCCGGGTTCAAACAATTCTCCTGCTTTAAAGCCTCCCAAGTAGCTGGGACTACAGGCATCTGCTACCACATCTGGCTAATTTTTGTATTTTTAGTAGAGACAGGGTTTCACCATGTTGGCCAGGCTGGTCTTGAACTCCTGACCTCAGGTGATCCACCTGCCTCGGCCTCCCAGAGTGCTGGGATTATAGGACATTAGGGATAGTCTGAATCAGGATGGTCTGATTGCTGTCTCACTGGGTGTGACTACCATGTCCACAGCCAATGGCCTGCAAAGTCCAACTCCCTGACCTCATCTAGGCCACTCTCCCCTTTCTCTTGGCTCCAGGACCATGGCGGCTTCCTCTCTGCCCTCCACCACACCAAACTCCCACCTCAGGGCCTTTGCTCTTGTCCTTCCTCCTATCTAGAACTGTCTTTCTTCAGGCACAGCGGCTCACACCTGTAATTCCAGCGCCTTGAGAGGCCAAGGCAGGAAGATCACTTGAGACCAAGAGTTCGACACCAGCCTGGGCAACATAGTGAGACATCTTTACACAAAATTTAAAAATTAGCTGGGTGTGGTGGTCAGCACCTGTAGTCCAAGCTACTTAGCAAGGTAGGAGATTGCTTGAGCCCAGGAGTTTGAGGCTGCAGCGAGCTATGATTGTGCCATTGCACTCCAGCCTTGGTAACAGAGTGAGATTCTATCTCAAAACACCCCAAAACAAGGACCTCTCTTCCACGAGATATCTGCGTGGCTCACCCTCTGGTCACCTTCAAATCTTTGCTTAAATGTCACCATCTCACTGGCCTTTCCCTTCCCCTGGAGACTCCCTGAGCTGCAGCAGCACCGCACATTCCCAGTGTCCCTTCCCTGCTTAATTTTTCTCATGTATCACTTTCTGAGATACTGATTTATTTATTATATTTGTTGTCTGTCTCGCCACTAGAATATCAGCTCCATGAGGGCAGGCACTTTTGTCTATTTTGTTCTCTGCTCTTTCCCCAGCGTCTACAACAGTGCTTGGCACGTGGTAGACGCTCGGTGAATACTGGTCAAAGGAATTGCGGGAGAATTATTGCTTTCTATCTCTCCTGAACTCTCACAGGACAGAGGCTCCAGGACACCCAGCTTCACTGTGAGCCGAGGCTCATGATGCCTCTGGCCACTGCTGGAACCGCAGGCCCAAGTCTCCCGGACAGGATGCAGCTTCTACCTGGTACCCAGTGGGGGTTGAGGTGTGGCAAGCCACACTTCCCTTCCTGCCCTGCCCCTTTATTAGAGGTAGGAATTACAGCCTAGCGAGGGAAATGAACTTAAAACTGGATGCTACATGTGACTCTTCCCTTAATCTGAAGGAAAAGGCACCTTAAATGATACCTTCCTAAAAGGGGGAGGGCCTTCCTTTGTCTCTCTTTGAAAGTGTTATCTTCTGTGCGTCTATGACTCCCCCAACCTGGAAGACATCACCCTCAGGTTGCAAGATGCCAGCCAGATGCAAGCCAGCATCCTGGCCACTTTAGCCCTTGCCTCTGAGAACGCCATTGTTTTCCTTCTGAAACAGTGGGTCCCAACACTCCAGCACATTGGAATCATCCGGAGAATCTTACTCAAACATTTTAGTTTAAGACCTCATCCCCAGAGATTCTTAGTCAACTCTCTGGGCTGAGGAGTGGGCTTATTTAAAATTAAAAACAATAACAACAACAACAAACCAACCAACTCCTTTGGCGATTCTAATGCTCAGCCAGGATTGGGAATCGGGGGTCCAGGCAATGCCTTCGCTGGAGGGTGGCGATCTTTTGTGTCCCAAGTCCCACGGAGCACCCAGAGTGAGCATGAGTACCCCAAGATGCCAAGTCTGGTTCCTCCAACTGGGGAAATTGTGGGTGTGCCTGGGTATTCTTCAGCTCACCCAAAAGTTAACTGTTCACACAGTCACACCCCAAACTAGCTCTCACAGTTGACACAGTTTAAGCCAGGTTTTGCAAACTCAAATGATGACTAGAATCACACAGACAATGTACCAGGTTGCAGCAGGTGCATTGTTAAGACGTGGATACTATGGGTGGAGAATCCATGCCCTTCTCACGGGGGCAGGTTTTACCCTGTTATAACCTGTTGTTACCAAGAGGGGATGCAGACCCTGTGGCGCCTGATTTTGCTCTTTGCTCTCCCCAAGAGAAATCAGGATTCAGGAATTTTAAATGAAATAACCCATATTTTTTTCTTAAAAATCCTGATCCTGCGAATGGGTTGCTAACTTCAACCAAACTACCACACCTTGCAACGCTGACCCCACAGTGGGGTATTTCATATTATCACTTTATTTCTTTATTTTTTTTTTAGATGGAGTCTCGCTCTGTCATCCAGGCTGGAGTGCAGTGGTGTGATTTCAGCTCACTGAAACCTCCACCTCTCAGGCTCAAGTGATTCTCCTGCCTCAGCCTCCCAAGTAGCTAGGATTACAGGCATGCACCATCACGCCCAGCTAAGTTTTGTATTTTTAGTAGAGGCAGGGTTTCACCATGTTGGCCAGGCTGGTCTCGAACTCCTGACCTCAAGTGATCTGCCCATCTCAGCCTCCCAAAGTGCTGGGATTACAGGCATGAGCCACCACACCCGGCCTCATATTATCACTTTAGGGCAGTGTCAGTTTCTTTACATCATCCTTAACATTCAGACTAATAGGAAATGGCTATTTGCTCCAGAGTAAGACACTGTTTAATGTATTCTCAGCTCTGCCAAGAATCCCTGAACTTTCAAAATAAAGGGTTGTTGCAGTGATGTGCCAGAGTTGGCTCATGCTGGCTTGCAAAATTCAATTATGCCCAGCTCTTCCCAACTTCATGCTCAGTGACATCACATCAGCAGCTTGAAATCAGCCATGGCGAGAGTATTTATACCAGATGAATTGGTAAGCGCTGTAAACCAGAACTTTTTTCCCCCCAGAGAGCCAGTTGTTACATGCTTACCAGCACAGCACTGCTTATAAGGATTCAGACTCTTTGCCAAAGAGTTGTGGAGAAGCAGTGAAGAGAGTAGTCCATTTTTCTGATTACATTAGGATTTACATGGATGTGTGCAGTCCCTTCCCTTTAAAACCCCCAGATGCCCACTAAAATGTGAAAATGTATTCTTAAAATTGTTAAATTTTAATAATACATTAAAATATATTCTTCCTTAATTAAAGAATAATGTTCGCACAATAAGATGCCCCGATTTGGCTGGGCGTGGTGGCTCAAGCCTGTAATCCCAGCACTTTGGGAGGCTGAGGCAGGCAGATCACGAGGTCAGGAGATCAAGACCATTATCCTGGCCAGCGTGGTAAAACCCCATCTCTACTAAAAACACAAAAGTTAGCTGGGCGTGGTGGCATGTGCCTGTAATCCCAGCTACTCCGGAGGCTGAGGCAGGAGAATCACTTGAACCAGGTAGTCAGAGGTTCCAGTGAGCCGAGATCGCGCCACTGCAGTCCAGCCTGGCAACAGAGCAAGACTCTGTCTAAAAGCAAAACAAAACAAAACAAAAAAAGGCCCAGATTTTAAGAGTACTGTCTAATGGACTTCTACTATTACATACACCATGTAACCACCATGCTGATAAAGATGAAGAACATTTCCATCCTTCCAGAAAGTTGTTCATGCTCCTCTCCAGTCAGTCCTCCACCATGGGCAAGCACTGTTCTGATTTTATCCTGATAGATTCATTTTGCCTGTTCTAGAATTTTATATAAATGGAATCACACAGCAAGTGCTCTTTTGTGTCTAGATTTTTTTCACTCAGAATAATGTTGCCCATATCAATAGTTCATTCCTCTTTATTGCTGAATAGTCTCCCTTTGAATTAATGGTCCTGATAAAATCTTACTCCTGAAACTCACCCAAATCCCCATGCAAGAGCCCATTAAAATTTGATTTTTACTGATTGCCACAAAAGAAGAAAACATCTTTTCACCTCTTAGGATAAATAGACTGGGTCACAGAAGATTTAGGTGGACTTGCCTTTTTCCACCAAGAGAATGACAGAACAGAACACAAACAAGGCATATGATCCTTTCTGACATGGGGACAGTATTGGACTCACTGCAACATACCACATCTCCTTGGAGTTTAAAGGCCCTCACTTCCTCTCTTTGTTCTTGTAAGTTTCACCCCAAAGCCTTTGGGCCTCTCCGTCCCAAGTTGTCTTCCGTTTTTCCCCATTAAAACTTGGCAATTAGCCAGGTGTGGCAGCTCATGCCTATAATCCCAGCACTTTGGGAGGCGGAGGTGGACAGATCACCTAAAGTCGGGAATTCGAGACCAGCCTAGCCAACATGGTGAAACCTGTCTCTACTAAAAGTATAAAAATTAGCCAGGTGTGGTGGTGGGCGCCCATAATCCCAGCTGCTCAGGAGGCTCAGGCAGGAGAATCGCTTGAATCCAGCAGGTGGAAATTGCAGTGAGCCAAGATCGTGCCACTGCACTCCAGCCTGGGCGACAGAGCGAAACTCCATCTCAAAAATAAATAAATAAATGAAAACTTGGCAATTATTTGACTTAGCAATTCCTCATGCCAATACACTTCTGGTGACCTGCATGATATGCCAGAATTCCTGAGATGACTGCAATTCTAATGTACCTTCTTTTAGCATAATAAGGACAAGAGGTGTTTTTTTTTTTAATTGAATGGCTCTATCTCATAATAATTCTCTGCTTCTTTAATTCAGAGTGTCCCCTTAGAACTCCTGGGGCTGGGCCAGGTGCAGTGGCTCACACTTGTAATCCCAGCACTTTGGGAGGCCGAGGTAGGCAGATCACGAGGTCAGGAGTTCGAGACCAACCTACCCAACATGGTGAAACCCTGTCTCTACTAAAAAATTAGCCAGGCATGGTGGTGGGCACCTGTAATCACAGCTACTTGGGAGGCTGAGGCAGGAGAATTGTTTGAATCCGGGAGGCAGAGGTTGCAGTGACCCGAGATCGCGCCACTGCACTCCAGCCTGGATGACAGAGCAAGACTTTGTCTCAGTGGGGGTGGGGGTGGGGAAGAACTGCCAGGGCTATCACCAGCTAGTAAGAAGTCCCTATTACTCTTTGGGTAGAAGTGGTCCCACACCAGCAAGTTAACCAACCTGCTTTGCGCAGAAAAGGGCTGGGTAGTACAAATAAAGAACCATCCACAAAGAAGGGAGTGATGGGAGGTTGGGGATATATTTAAAGCAATTTACAGAGGAAATTCCCAAACCCAAAAATGAGGCATTCCCCCTGGATGTTTTTGCAGCATTTTAGACACATGTATTGAGTGGTGGCTTTGCCGCTCTGTCGCATCCCTTATCCCCCGTTCATATTGCACATCTGAGGAAAGAGGCTCAGAGAGGCTCTCAGGGCCACACAGCTGTAAGCAGCAATGCCAGGATTCAGAGCAAGCTGCCATTGACTCCCATTCCCACGTTTCCTCCACCAGGTAGAGCTTCTAGAGAAATGAGCAACTGCAGAGCTCCCAAGGACAGACATGGCTGCAGAGTGTAATTTCAAAGGGAAAGTAATGACCCTTTAAGAATGGGCTGTCTCAGGCCAGGTGCGGTGGCTCATGCCTGTGACCCCAGCACTTTGGGAGGCTGAGGCAGCCGGATCACCTGCGGTCAGGAGTTTGAGACCAGCCTGGCCAACATGGTGAAACCCCGTCTCTACTAAAAATACAAAAACTAGCCAGGTGTGGCAGTGCAAACCTGTAATCCCAGCTACTCAGAACGCTGAGGCAGGAGAATCACTTGAACCCGGGAGGTGGAGATTTCGGTGAGCCGAGACCGTACCATTGTACTCCATCCTGGGTGACAAGAGCGAAATTCCATTCCCCCCACCCCCCACCCCATAAAAAACAAAAAAAGGAAGGGGCTGTCTCCACAGGTGGTATGATGACATGAATGAGGAAGACCAGAGTGAGGCTGGCATCTGGCTGTCCTCTGGCTCGCATATACATGGCACCCACTTCGGGTGTCGTTAGTACATGTGAGCCATCAGGGTGTGTGTCTCAACCGCTGAAATCCTGGTCTCTTCACAGCCTGTACATCCAGAAGACCTTTGTGTCAGCAATACCCTTGAAGTCACTGGCCTGCCTGCCAGCAGCAGCTGGAGGTCCAGGGTCATCACTTTGCATGCTTGTCCATCTTCTGTCTTTGCCCTCCATTCAAGAGTGCAGGGCATCAGATTCAGGCACAGCTGGACTCAAACCCCGGCTCCACCTCTTATTAGCTGTGTGATCCTGAGGAAGCTACTTAGCTTCTCTGGATCTCAGTTTCCTCATCTGTGGAATGAGGAATATCATCGTAGCCCTGGCCCCATACTGCAATAGTAAGAGGAGTTAATACTTGTAAAGCAAACAACAGTGTCAGGCAGAGTTGAACACCTGTGCAGGTTGCCTCACTTCACTTAGCAGAAGAGTCCCTGACTATAAGACAATTAATTGAATTTACATATTAAAATTGTTCAGGCTGGGCACAGTGGCTCATGCCTACAATCACAGCACTTTGGGAGGCCAAGGCGGGTGGATCACCTGAGCTCAGGAGTTTGAGATCAACCTAGCCAACAGGGTGAAACCTCGTCTCTACTAAAAATACAAAAATCAGCCAGGCGTGGTGGTAGCCACTTGTAATCCCAGCTACTCAGGAGGCTGAGGCACAAGAATTGCTTGAACTGGGAGGCGGAGGTTGCAGTGAGCTGAGATCTTGCCACTGCACTCCAGTCTGGGCAACAGAGTAGGCAACAGAGTAAGACTCTTTCATAAATACATACATACATACATACATACATACATAATTGTTCAGTATAATCCTATGTTGTCATTGTTTTCTTTTTATTTATTTACTGTTTTTTAGATGGAGTTTTGCTCTTGTTGCCCAGGCTGGAGTGCAACGGCACGATCTCAGCTCACCGCAACCTCTGCCTCCCGGGTTCAAGCGATCCTCCTGCCTCAGCCTCCCGAGTAGCTGGGATTACAGGCATGCACCACCATGCCTGGCTAATTTTGTATTTTTAGTAGAGATGGGGTTTCTCCATGTTGGTCCAGCGCTGGTCTCGAACTCCTGACCTCAGGTGATCCACCTACCTCGGCCTCCCAAAGTGCTGGGATTACAGGCGTGAGCCACCACGCCCGGCCTCGTTTTCTTTTTAAGAGGGTGGGGAGAGGCAGAGGCAAGTGGAATTGGAACCTGGACCTAAAGTTGGCTCCTTCTGCAGCTTGGCTTCTGAGTGGGCTTGATGTCTGAGTGTGGGACCCCAGGGATCCAAGACAGAAGAAAAGCCAGTGTTTCCACTCCCACCTCGCCCTCACCCCAGACAAGCAGGTGATCAGAGGCAGCAACCAGAGCTAGTTCTCACCCAGAACTAGTAAACGGGAATCCTACATCGAAATGAGCCCATCTTCTTTACACCAAGGTTGATTCTCCTTACACCTTGTGCACCTTCCCTGGAGCTATGGTTTAAATGTTTCTGCCAAAACTCAAGTTGAAATTTAACTATCAATGTAATGGTATTAACGATGGGAAGTTTAAGAGGAGATTAATGCTCCTATCTCAGGAGTGGATTAGTTATCTCAAGAATGGGCTTCAGAAAAAAGGACAAGTTCAGCCCCAATTTGATCTCTCTGTCTAGTGTGCTCACTCCGCCTTCCACCTTCTGCCATGGGATGACCCTCACCAGACACTGATGCCACGTTTTTGGACTCCTCTGCCTCCAGAACTGTGAGAAATAAGTTTCTTTTTTTTATAACTTACTCAGTCTGTAGTATTCTGTTAACAGCAGAAAACATCAGGTGAGGCCAGAACTCTGATGCCGCCCTTGACATCACCTCAGTTCCCTCCTGACTGGATCAGTATGATGTCAAATTAATTGCAATGGTGGATACTTACTAATTTGCATTTACTTTTCATTACAACATATCCCACAGGATTCCAGGGACCTGGGATGGTCTATATTCTCGGCAGTTCTCAAGATCTACGAGTCTTATTTCTTGTTAACTTTTTTCCTTTTGCTTGATCCTATCGGGCACATGGATCTTCCTAAAGTTTTGATTCTGTAATTAGTGCTACCATAAAAACCTGTACAATTTTGGAGAGTGTGTTTGCTTAGTCATTCATTTTCTAGTAATATTTGTTGTGTTCCTATCATGTGCCAGGCATTGAGCCAGGCTTGGGGTTCAACCATGAATAGAACAGTCCTGGCTGTCAAAGAGCTTACAGTCTAACAAGGGAGACTGACAAGAGAACAGGCAGTCACAGTGCAGTGTGGTCAGCACTGCATATGTGAGGTGGCATATGCAGAGGGTGGTGGCACTGAAGTGGAGGGCACTACCCAAGCCCAGAGCTAACAGCTTTTTTTTTTTTTTTTTTTTGAGATGGAGTTTCACTCTTATCGTCCAGGCTGGAGTGCGGTGGTGCGATCTCGGCTCACTGCAACCTCTGCCTCCTGGGTTCAACTGATTCTCCTGCCTCAGCCTCTCAAGTAGCTGGGACTGCAGGCATGCGCCACCATGCCCAGCTAATTTTTTTTTTTTTTTTTTTTTTTTTGAGACGGAGTCTTGCTCTGTCGCCCAGGCTGGAGTGCAGTGGCGCGATCTCAGCTCTCTGCAACCTCCACCTCCCAGGTTCAGGCCATTCTCCTGCCTCAGCCTCCTGAGCAGCTGGGACTACAGGCGCCCACCACCATGCCCAGCTACTTTTTTGTATTTTTAGGAGAGAAGGGGTTTCACCGTGTTAGCCAGGATGGTCTCGATCTCCTGACCTCGTGATCCACCTGCCTCGGCCTCCCAAAGTGCTGGGATTACAGGCGTGAGCCACCGCGCCCGGCCATGCCCAGCTAATTTTTGTATTTTTAGTAGAGACGGGGTTTCACCATGTTGGCCAGGCTGGTCTCAACCTCAGGTGATCCACCCGCCTCAGCCTCCTAAAGTGCTGAGATTCCAGGTGTGAGCCACTGTGCCCAGCCAGAGCTAACTCCTTTATAGCTCTAAAGGTTTATTGCCAGATTGCTCAGTAGCTTGACTGCTGAGGAAGGTTTTCTTTCATTCAATCATTTCAGTGAGTATACTTTTCATTTCTAGATGTTCTGTTTGGCTCCTTTTCAAATACACCTGTTTTTTTTCCTTTACAATTCCTATTCTTTTTACTAGTACTTTCTATTATTTATCTTTGCCTTCATTTGAAACCTACTTTTTTCCTTTCAATTTTCTTTGAGATGGTTCTACTATCTCAAGTTCTTCCTGTTTTGCCCATTCTCTCTTGTGATGGCATGTTTCTTTGAGCAGCTCATACATTTTTTATTGTGAGGATTCTTTTTTTCTTCCTCTTGGAGTCTCTGTGAGCCCTGAGTTGTAGAAATACAGCTATCGTGCAGTTTAACATTTGCTTCTGCTTGGTACCCTATGGGTCTAACTGGTTTAGCTGATCTATTTTTCCTTCAATTTCTTCACTTGGAGAAATTGTTCGATCAGTTAGAAATACTTTACTGAACATGTACTATGTGCATAGTACTATATCTGATGCTGTGGAAGATACAAAACAATGCAAGACAACACAAAGTTGCCGCTTCACATGAAACTACAGTTTGAAAGGGCCAAATACAGTATAGGCCCAAAGTTAGGTGACCCTGTAAGGCAGAGTAAAAGGCTCAACGGTGAACAGCCAAGTTCAGAAGGAAAAACAGACAGTTGGAGAAAAATGGGGATGAAAAGCCCAAAGAAGGAAAAGGTTCCTGTGAGGAAGTTTCAGAAGGATGGGGAAGTAAATCATCCTCCCCTACCCCCACCCCCAAACTAAAACCTATCGCCTCTTCTGGGCAGAGAGTGTGGCACTAGGAACTTGACTTTGAGGTCCTTATTGAGAAAGCTAAATCAGAACCTAGGCTAAAGGAAGTCATTTAAAGTGCTCCTGGGTGATGTTTGATGAAAATTGTGTTTGATGGAGAAAACACAGCAAGTTGAAAGGGCTAGCAGGCTTTGCGAGTGATTTCACTAGGACAAGCCTGGGTTAGGGAGGCCAAGGTGAGGGAGAGAGGGAGTGTGGCATGCTTTGAACGTGGAAAGTACATAGTGTTCATTATCAGGAGTGGGAATGGGGGAGGTCGCTTTTTAGGGGGTAAGGCAGGAAGGAAGTTAGAAATTTCTGACAGACTGGGAAACCCGGACTAACAGTGGCAGGTGTCGATCTAAAGAAATTTATCACAATGAACTGGCTATAGGGTAAGTACAGACAAAGGGACCAGGTCTTCCATTGCTGTGTCCCTGCACACTCAAGGATCCATTCAAACAGAAACTTTTATTGCGAACCCCCAAAACTAGCATGGTTCTGTTGCAGGTGTTGTTGCAGAGTGTAGGGCACGTTTACAAACAGGAACAGGGCACTTACTGTCCTATCTTCCTCGCAGGGTTCTTGTGAGGATTACACTTGAATCAACACGTGTAAAGCATTTTAAAAAGTGCCTGTCACATAGTCCCTGCAATTTAATGTCTAGTTGTGATTATTCACTTGTATTAACTAAGAATCAACTGCAGGCGCCTAGCAGTGCCTGCGTGTGCTCACACTGAGGGACTCACTAAAACCCTCAGGATCTAGTGAGGGAGGCACTCAAATACTTTAGAGCAAAACAAATTTTACAACCACGGACTCTGAGGAAGGCGTGCGAAGGCTCCACAGCTGGGGAGGGTGCCCACAGTCGCCGAGGGGACATCTGGATTTGCTCTGGTGAGGAGAGCATTAGAGGAGATGGGAAACGGGATCGGACAAAGAGGCTGGCTGGGACCGCGGAGGGGATGGGGCTCGGGGTCGGGGCTCGTCCTACAGCAGGAGATTCAGCTCGCGCAGAGTTCCACGCAGGCCGCGGCGACTGGGATCTGGGCCGCAAAGGGGCGGGCAGAGAACTGCAGAGAAAACTCCCGAAGCCAGGGAGGGGGCTTGGAAGCGCCTCAGACCATATTGGGGACGTCTGGCAGCCAGAGGCGCCGAACCCCGCCCCTGCGTGCTCTGGGCCTCCCGGGGGAGCGCCCCAGCCTGCGGCAGCCGCCACACCTCCTGAGCCCGGGGCCCCGGCTGCCCGCCACCATTGACCCCCGGTCCGCAGCCCAGTGTCCTGCTAGGCCTCCAACCGGCCCGGGGCCCACAACCGGCGTGTCCCACCCGCCGCGCCACGCTCCCGAGCTCCCCCGCGGCCTGGAGTGGTGCGCCCCGGCCCCGCCCCCTGACGCCGGCGGGGGGGGCGTGGCCTCCGTCACGTGACGGGGAGTGACCTCGCCGCCGGGCGCCATGGGAGCTTCGGACCCGGAAGTGGCGCCCTGGGCTCGCGGCGGTGCCGCGGGGATGGCGGGAGCCGGAGCTGGAGCCGGAGCTCGCGGCGGAGCGGCGGCGGGGGTCGAGGCTCGAGCTCGCGATCCACCGCCCGCGCACCGCGCACATCCTCGGCACCCTCGGCCTGCGGCTCAGCCCTCGGCCCGCAGGATGGATGGCGGGTCAGGGGGCCTGGGGTCTGGGGACAACGCCCCGACCACTGAGGCTCTTTTCGTGGCACTGGGCGCGGGCGTGACGGCGCTCAGCCATCCCCTGCTCTACGTGAAGCTGCTCATCCAGGTGGGGGACCAGAGGCGCCGTAGGGAGATGGGAGGCTGATGTGAAGGTGACAGGCCAGGATTTGGAGGATTGGGGCGGGCAGTCAATGGCGACGGATTTGCGGAGAGGGGTGGGGACGGCGGGTTTGGGGGGCCGAGTGGGTGGGAGGGGAGGGAACCCGTGAGGGAGTTGTGAACGCAGGGGTCACGGGTTTTAGGATACAGAAAGGAGACGAAGGAGTTAGAGTAATAACAGATATGGGAGAGGGCGGAAAGAACAAGCGATTTGGGGGGGTGCCAAGGAGGGAGCGATGGGCTGGAAAAACATATTTGGGAGATAAAGGAGTGGGGACGATGGACTTGGGATAGGGAAGGGAGCGAATTTGGGGCGAGGGAAGAAGCAATAGAATTGGGGGAGGGGCGAAAAGTTTGGGTGAAGAGATGGGGAGGAAGGTTGGGGGCCCAGGCAAAGTGTTTAGAGAGTGAGGAGCACGTAATTGGAGTAGAGGGGAACGGAGGCTCTGGATTTGATAGAGATGGATTTAAAACGTCTTGGGGTGGGGACAAAGTGGGCGCCAGGGCCAGAAATTTAGGAGGGAAAGAAGGACACCAGACTGGGAGTGGACAGAGAAGACAGAGGTCTTGGGTTGCATTGTGATTTAATTTGGTGCGAGAGTGCGAAGGCAAAGACTTTTGCAGGGGAATGCTATCGGTTTACCGGAGATGGGGGCTCTGGATTTGATGGCGACGACGGATTTGGTAGGAGGAGGGGACAGGGTGACGCGTATGGGGGGAGGGGAACAGATAGAGCCAGCACTGGGGGAGGGGAGTGGCAGCGATTTGTCTAGAGAGGGGAGCTAGGAGGAGGCTTTAAGCGGGGAAGGGGGATGACGCATTTGGAGGAGGAAATGGAAGTCATAGTTGGGGTCAGAGAGAGGAATCACAGTGCTTGTATCTGGGCAGATGAGGAGAAGGGGCACGGGAGTATTCAAATTGGGCAGAAGGGACAGTGGAGACATAGGTGGCAGGATAGGTAGGGACTACCAGAAATTGAGACCGAGGTAGGGATGTCTCTGGAACAGAGGGATGCATGGGCACTTGGCAGATTTGGTGGTGGCCGGCAATGTGGTACAGATGAAGTGTGCTGCTTGAGAGGAGTGAGCTGGAATGAAGGGCTTGTGGAGGTGTGAGAATTAGGTGGGTGTGGCTGGGATGGGTACAGTTTTGATGGGGGTCATTAGGCCAGAATTTTCCAGTTAAGAAGCGTGGGGGGAAGAAGGTAAAAATTGAATTGGAGACCCATCCAAGATTTGAGTTGAGGCAGGTGGGTGTCAGATTTTACCATCTCTATAACTGAACCGAGAGAATGCAAAATACAACTGGAATGAGAAGGCCTTGAGAATGAGAGTAATTGAAATCTGGGATCCGAGGAATGGTAATAGATTTGTTGGTGTGACCAGGAATATGACAAGGAGTGAGGAGATTCAGTCAGGGGCATCAAGGTGCCTGACTAGTCCGTAATTGTGACAGATTTGAAAATTGTTGATGGTGGAAGGTGTAGACAAGACTGGCATTTGGTTGTGATTTGGGAATGAGGGCTGTCTTACAGGGTTAAGATTGTATTTACAGCAGTTGAACTTGAAGTTTGGGAGATAAACTGGTGCTTTGGAACTGGTGGGACCTGAGAAGTGAGGGTTCGGGAAACTGATGGAATGAGACTGAGTGAGGGCTAGGATTTTAGGACACAGGTGGGAGAGAGAGTCTGTGGAGTGAAGGGTACTGGAGCACAAGGGCTCAGTGTGAGGGAAATGAAGTGGCTTCATCATTTGGACGATGGCAGATCTGGTTTGAAAGAACATTGAAATGAGGGTGGTTTGGGAAGGGAATGGGGGAATGAAGGACACCAAAGCGTGAGAAGAACTAGATGGTGAGCAGGTAAGGATGGATGAGCCCTGTTGAAGGACCAGAGGTGCCTGTCTGATTTGAACCCAGCTGGTGTTGAGTGTAACATATATTAGGGTAAGATCTTCAATGGGTATAGTTTGGGAATCAGAGTAATAACTTGCAGAAAAGCAAATTACTGGGAGTGGGGGTGTCAGGAGTGGAGTGACAGATTTGGGGATTGTCTAGATTAGGTACATAAGAATGCAGTGCCTTAGATCAGGGCATGTGGCTGTCAGGTTTGGGAGTTGGAGATTTTAAGATGACAGACTCTCCCTGCTGGTATCTGATATAGGGCCACAGCATTTGCCGTAGTTAGGATTGGGTTAACAGATTTGAGGATGAAATTGGGTTTAATGACTTGGGAACAAATAATTAAAACTTGAAGGCAGGAGGAATGGGGGCGAGATACAGCCAGTGTGCCTATGATAACCCAATAGAAGTTAAGAAAATAGATTCAACAGATTTGGGAGCCATGTGGATATGGGATAACGTTACAAATTTAAGTATGAAATTGGGGTCAGTGGGACTCCCAAATAGTGTTGACTAAACTGGGTAAGGACAGCAGAAGAGCAGTGGCGGCGATTTGGAGTGGAGGAATAAAGGAATACCACCTGTATTTAAGAGAACACAGATCAAGACAAAACTTAATTCAGAACAACCTTGGAGCTTTTAACCCAGAAGGGAAAAGGTCTAGAAGGGAAGTACTCACTGCCTGGGTCAGCTGACTCACCCCTTTCCTCCTTTGCTCCACTGGGTCAAAATTTTTTTCTTTTAAAGATAGTCCCCATCATAGAGGAGTTTTTAAATTTACAGTCATTAATCTGTTAGGCCTCTCAGAATCAGATCCATAGGAGATAGCCTGAACTTTCAAAAGCACTTGCTTGATAAAGGCAAAAGGGGACAGGGTTGATCCCAAAAAGCGCTGGAAGCATTCCTAATCCAGTTTACAAGGTAGCGCTTTCTAACCTGCCACTTCTACCGCCTCCCACAGCTGCAGGCCAAATCCTCTCCCACATGTCAGAGGAATCGCTCTGGTCCATGGGCCCAGCTGGCCTGCTTAGAGGGCACAGGGCTGGTATCCTGGCCCCTTGCCAAGGGAGGAAGGGGCCTTCTCACTCCCCACCTAGGTGCTGGTCTCCTTGACACCTTGCCTTCTCCCTGGCAGCAGGGGCTCTCACCCCTCGACAGAGACTGCCTGCTCCTCATGTGGATATGGATGGTCCTTCACCCACCTGCGGGTTTAATAAACATTTCAGGCTGGGCGCAGTGGCTCACACCTGTAATCCCAGCACTTTGGGAGGCCGGGGCGGGTGGATCACCTGAGGTCGGGAGTTTGAGACCAGCTTGACCAACATGGAGAAACCCCGTCTCTACCAAAAATACAAAAAATTAGCCGGGTATGGTGGCGGGTGCCTGTAATCCCAGCTACTTGGGAGGCTGGGGTAGGAGAATCACTTGAACCCGGGAGGTGGAGGTTGCGGTGAGCCGAGAGCACGCCATTGCACTCCATCCTGGGCAACAAGAGTGAAACTCCGTCTCAAAAAATATATATATAAATAAATAAATAAAGATTTCAGATATAAGAAGCATCTGTACAGCAAGAACTATCATAGCCCTACAGAAATGAGGGGGTCGTTTTGTCACAGGGATGTAGGGTGATTGAGGTGAGAACGCAGCTAAGGGTATGTTTGAGGAGCAGCTGGAATTTGAAGTAACAGTTTGCTAAGCCTGGGAATGGGAAGAATAGACATGGAGGTGTCTGCAGTAGATTTGGTAAGCAATTTGAGTTTGGGGTGCACTTTGGAATGGATGACTTAATGGCTGACCTGTCTGAGGTTTGGGTATGATGTATTTTCTTACTGCCACATTTGGAATTGAGGTTGGAATGAAGTTTTTCATCTGGAGATGAGAATAACAGATTTGTTCTGAGACGGGAGTAGGGTTTGAAGTACATACAAATGGAGGTTTCTCTACTGGGAATATGTGGGATTTGAATGTAAGAATGTTGGGGTGTGGGTGTGACTTGGATTGTGGTTGGACAGTATCTGGGACCAGGCATTTCTCTTCACTGGGAGTTTACGTGCTGCCAATGGTTAGAGACACTGACGAGCTTTCTGGTGTGTTTTGATGGGGAAAACATGAACGAGAGCCACATTAGAATTTGTGGGAGAAGAGTTAAGCAAAGGGGACAGGAAGTGTGAGGAGAGGTGGTGAGGCTGAATCACCACGAGACTCTGAGCGTCCCTTTGTCTTTGTTAATTCTGAAGGTGGGTCATGAGCCGATGCCCCCCACCCTTGGGACCAATGTGCTGGGGAGGAAGGTCCTCTATCTGCCGAGCTTCTTCACCTACGGTGAGTGTGCCTCCCAAGCAGGAAAGCCCACACCAACAGAAAAGAGGCCTCAGGTGGGGAGCAGGACCAGCTGGCCCCGGGGAACCCACTGCGCAGCATGGCACGCAGAGTCGAGCTGGCACGGAGGAGGGGATCTAAGCATGTACAGAGAGGACATGGTGTTGGGGTGGGAGCAGGTGAACCATACAGCTTTGGTCCACCTCCTCTGCCTGTAGCTGCCAGCCCAGACAGCAGGAGGGGACAGACACAGGTGCCTGAGAGAGGGGCCAATCCAGGACACTGGTCCCTGTTATTTCTGCTGCCCCAGGTTGTGCCTGGAACATGCGTGGGGGTGATTTCCTTTTGCCCTGTGAGCAGCCTGGCCCTGCTACTCCAGCAGGAGGCCTGTGGGGCTCCTCCTGAGTTTTTTTCTTTTATCCCACCTGGGTGTCTTGTTTCCCCTGCATTCCTCAGTTAGTGAGTGGTGCTTACTCACTCTGGTGTCTCCATCTGTTGGTTACAGAATGGTGTGCAGTGAATTGCAGCTTCACTTCTGTGTGCTGCGTGGGGTTGGGCGGGCCACTTACCTGCTGTGGCCCGGCTGCACCCCTTGTCTGCAAAGTAAGGTCAGCTTCTCCTGCCCAGGCCTTCCTGCAAGCTGCCCATCTGTCATCAAGAAGCCCACCTTGCTGCCTCTGCTGCCCATCCCCTGGCCCACAGGTGCCGTCTGGCCAGGGCCTTTTCATGTTTACCCTCACTCTCCCTCTCCCAGTCCCCACCCTCACCAGATGAGCATGATGAAGGCCTTCTTTAAATGTACCCTTTTTCTCCATGTTCACAGCTGGAGTTCCATTCCAGGCAAATCCCCTCAAGTTTCCTGTACCTCTGCTCTTACCTGTTTGGTTGTCTAGAATATTCTCCAGAATCTATCTTTCTGTTGAGTAACTTGGGGCTTGGCCTCTGTCTTACCTTTTCCGTTTCACATGCTGTTGGCAGAATTGGGTGTCATATTTCTCTCTGGTTTTGTGCCTGTGTTGTTGAGTGCAGAGTCTAGGGCCAGGTGGAATGTGTCATCTGGTGAGGAGATGTGTTTGTGTTGTTTTTTACTTAAAAATTGTCAGTGTAGTGGAGGGGGGATGACAGAAGTAGGAAGGCACCCCACCATTGAGTAGTGAGGCAGTATACAGAGAGGTAAGGCAGCCAGGGCGGACGGCTGCGGCCCTGCATGGGGCTTTTTCTGGATCTGGTTGCACGTGCTGTGTTCTGAGAGGCGAGGTTAGAGCCCAGATCGTCTCTATTCATGTGACACAGCCATTCCCAAAAGGACTTAGAGCAGAGGGAACTTGACCCCCATCTTAACTGCCTCTTGTGAGGATGAGCGGAGTTCTCAGGTGTGCCCCCAGCCTGGTTTATATAAATGTAGCTTTAATCTAGGTGTGAGCTGATGTCTGTTGGGGATCTCCGGACACCAGGCCTACTCTGGAGTCAGGGAGGGGACCCGCCATTTGGCTCTCTGGTACAGTGTGGACAGTGTCTGCTCCTCTACTTGTCATGGCTGAAAGTACTGCAGCTGTCATGACATTCTCTGGTGTAGAAGAAAGAACTTCCCAGAGGGTTTCCTGGCACTGCAGAAAGACCCAGAATGAGGGAGGCCCTGGCCAGCCTGAGGCCTTGGGACCCACAGAGGCCCCTGCAGGCATTTCAGCACGCCTCCCTCTGCTCTCACTTGTTCCTCAGTTCTCTCAAAAATGGAGAGAAATGACGGTCCTTATTCCTTTTTTTTTTTTTTTTACAGGTGGGCAGATGAAAGAGGGTAGATGTTTTGCTCAGGATCACAAACAGAGGTCCTGAGGCTCCCTCTCCTCACTAGGATCCACCCTCCCCCAAAGCAAATTTTCCTTCTGCCTGTTCACTCTGTGAAGAGGGCTCCTTGCCAAGTCACCCAGCATCCCCTCCCCTCCTCCTCCTCTCCTTCCAGCTCCCCCTCATCTCAGGCAATCACATATACAGGTAACAGGTGTTAGCCTCATGAAAGACCCGTGCTAGCTGTGACATTGAATTGCTGGGCTGGTAGACATCTGCGGAGGAGCAAAAGGCATATTTGCTTCTTCCTGCCTCTGCGCGGTGCCAGAGAGCTAAAGTCATGGTCTAAAAGGGGGAGCATGCTGTCTGAGAGAACGTTCTGCTAGCTTCCAGATGCACAGGTTTATAAAAATACCACCCTGCCATTTAAAACATGTTTAAAATGTTGATAGAAAACAATGAATTGTATCCTTAGAAAGACAGACCCTAGTGAAAGAAACACTAACTCACACAGGTAGGGTCTAGCTTCCGTAACATTTAAGTTTATTCTATGGAATTGTTCATTGGTGCTTCTGTTTTAGTTACTTCTCCATAGACTTGTTTTTCCCTTGACTAATAAATGCCAACAGGTGCCAGGTGGTATCCTGGGTGTAGCACAGTTACAGGGTGGAGACTGCCCTGGCCGTGGCATGTGCAGGGGGCGTTCTTGAGCCTATCTTCTGGGAGCCCTTCCTTTTCCTTTTTCCCTCCTTTAGGTTGAAGACTTCATCATTCCCTGCGGGCAGTTTCTCTGTTTTTCCTATTTTCTTGTCCTCAAGAAAAATGTAATTTTTAAGCAACAGAATTGTTTTCTGTGTTGCAGCATTTAAGTTGCTGACTTGAGAAATCATGGCTGAGTTTGCCAAGTAAAGTTTTTAAAGCAAAAAAAAAAAAAAAAAAAAGGAGGGAGGGAAGGAAGGAAGAAAATATATGAACTTGTTTGTCAGAAATACATTTTGAGGCTTTTACTAAAAGAAATGGGCTAGAAGACATTTGGGGGTTAGGGCCTGACTGCTTCCAGGTCCTGGACAGATGTTCCCTTCTGTGCCTGTAGTCAGCAGTTACCTGAAGGACAAGCCGAGCCTCGTCTGGGTGTGTGTGACCCAGGAGTGGGTGCCCCTGAACTGGGTGTGACTCCTCTGCCACCTCTGTTTTCTTACAGCCAAGTACATCGTGCAAGTGGATGGTAAGATAGGGCTGTTCCGAGGCCTGAGCCCCCGGCTGATGTCCAACGCCCTCTCTACTGTCACTCGGGGTAGCATGAAGAAGGTGAGCCCACACAAAGCCAGGAACAATCGCCTGAGGTTTCCTCATACTCCCAGCCACCCCTGCAGCAGCCAGTTACCCTGGTCTTGCCTCCTCCTTCCCAGACCACTGGGGGCTTCACTCCAGCCCCATGGGGGAGCTCCCACCCCACAGTTCTGCTTTCCCACAGCTGTGACACCAGATGGTGGCTTTCTTTTTCCCCCAAGCTCCAGACCTGGAGGTTACCTGAGGTGGGCCCAGCCAATAGACACTGCAGAGGAAATATTTGGAGCTGGTTCCTGCCGCCCAAGTCCCCGAAGAGTTCCATGGAAGAGGCGTAGCTGAACTTGGTTCTTTCCCTTCTCTGTTTCAGGTTTTCCCTCCGGATGAGATTGAGCAGGTTTCCAACAAGGATGATATGAAGACTTCCCTGAAGAAAGTTGTGAAGGAGGTGGGTGTTGAGAGTTGGAGCGGGAGAGGCGCGTGGAGGGGCGCCTGATGATTTCTCACCCCCAAGTTGGGCGGGTCATTGACAAGTCGAAGAGTTGGGTCCTTGTGCAGGCATGGGTGGGATGGTAAGGGAAGAAGCCATGGCCTGGATGTGCAGGGAACCTTGGAAAGCCTAATCAGCCATTGTTGGGCCTAGCCTGGGACCCGACAGCACTCCTGGGTGGGGGATTGGGGAGTGGGCAACAGGTGGAGCCATCCTTGGCAGACCGACCCCATGTGCAGTCCCTGGGACAGGTTTCTCCCTCCTGAGCACTTGTAGCTCCCCTCGAGGGCCAGTTCCAGAGACAGGCCAAGGGTGGCGAGTCCCCACCCCATGCTCTCTTCCAGACCTCCTACGAGATGATGATGCAGTGTGTGTCCCGCATGTTGGCCCACCCCCTGCATGGTAAGCCGCCCCCCTTCCCCCCTAGACTGTATCTAAGCTGGGATCAGGGGCGTGGAGTGAGGGGGCGCCCCCTCGTGGACTGTAGATAGACAGCTGTAGACCGGTTGGGAAGTGGTAGTGGGGTTGGGGGTATTCTACTGGAACCCACCCCACTGAGGAGAGATTGGAATTCTTTCCAAAGGGAGGTGGGGCTCTTCCCAGGCAGTAGAAATGGCATGCTGTGGTCATGGGGTGTAACAGGGAATCCCAAAGGCCCTTTTCCTCTCCTGCTCTCTGAATAGGCCACGTTGTTCAGTGGCCACTCTGCACCCGGCACCCGGTGGCTGGAGCATTATGAGGTGTGGCCCACCACATCACCTGTGTGTGTTTTCTTTTTCTTCAGTCATCTCAATGCGCTGCATGGTCCAGTTTGTGGGACGGGAGGCCAAGTACAGGTGGGTAACTCTTGGGACTGGCAGAGTGGCCCTGTTACCCTTTCAGAGTCGGCCAGGGCAGGCCGTGCTGGGGTTGGTTGCTGCACCTTTTCTGCCCTAGTCCTGTATGAGTTCAGCCTGCTGCCTGGCTGCTGAGGAATGTGGCAGTGGCTTCCATAGTCTGTCCAGGGGCATTTTCTCTTCTTCATCTCTTATGAAGGGCAGCCCTAGATGAGCCTAGATACCTTTGCAGAGGGGTGAGTGGGATTGTAGTCAGCTTGGATTAAGATTTCTGGCCCCAGAGAGCTGATTCTGCCACTTAGGACTGAGCTGGGGTCTCCTCTTGGATTCCCGAAGTAATGCTCTAATGATTTTTCCGGCCCTCATAGGCTGATAGCTCTTTTTATCCCCTATGAAGAAGCCATCCACCCCATGGGCTTGGGGCTCATCCCTTCCATTGTGTACCAGACCCTCACCTAGATCTGCCGTGTGCAGCCCTGGGCAGATGCCAGGGGCATATGTGTTGACACGGAGGTGGGTCTTGGAGGCATGTGGCAGAAGGACACACCTGGGTTGCCCTTCCTCTCTTAAGATTCTCATTTCCTGGGGTCAGTGTTTTTTGCAGCTGTCCTGCGGGGCCACCACCCCAGGAAGCTCAGCTGCCATGGTGCCTCATTTTGGGGTCATTAATGGAATGGCCCATTCCCCTAGACTGAGTATGAGGTTGGTAGTTGGGACCAGAAGGGTATAATCTGGCTACCACTGTTCTGAGTGGTGGGGCCGGGCCTGGCAGGGCTGGGATAATCTGGGACCGGGGCTACCCAGGGCTTTGCCTTCCACTGGCTCCCTCTGTTAGGTTGCCCCTTCCATCTGGGCTTTGCACAGCTTCCGTTCAGGACAAGCCAGTTGCTATTTCCAGCCACAGGTCACAAAGGTTGTTATTGAGCTTCCTTGGCATTTCACACCCAAGAACCCACAGCCTGTCCTCTCATCCAGCCTGTCCTCTCATCTCTAACAGGGTGCAGTGGCCAGGGCATGAGTGCCCGGTGGCTCCCTGCTGAGGAGTGCCAGATGTCTTCTCCTAGGCTGGTTCCAGTGCCTCCTCCTGCAGGGCCCTGTATTCTTTCTCTGCCCTCTGGGAAAGTACTTCTCTTTGCTCACTACCCCCTCCTACTCTTACTCTCTTGGGCAGGCCTGTGGGCTCCTCTGCTGGAGGGTTGTTTAACCAGAGATAAGTGTGAGGGCCGGGTAAGAGAAGGGCCTGCCGCCTCTGCAGCAGTGGCCCAAGTCAGGAGATGCATTCCTAAACTCCGATCTCACAGAAAACACCAGTAGAGGACTGCTAGTGGGCTGCTCCCATGGGTGGTTGGGCTTCCCCGGTCTCCGTGAACTGTGTAAACTCCTCCTCACCCTGAACAAGGTGAGGAGGCTCTCTGCCTTTCTACTTGGTTCTTCATGGTAATAGTCCTCCCCAGCCCCGCCAAGACTGGCTGGATTTGAGCAGAGCTGGTGGGCTCAGCCCCACACCAATGGGTGGGCTTCTGGTAGGTGACTGCGTGACCCTGTATCTCTGTCTTGCCTTCTTCACAGTGGTGTGCTGAGCTCCATTGGGAAGATTTTTAAAGAGGAAGGGCTGCTGGGATTCTTTGTGTACGTGAGTTTATACACCCCATAACTGGCCACGGGCATGGCTCTGCTAACAGGTGTGTCCTCAACCTCTCAGACCACAGCTGCTGGCCTGGGACTTAACTACATGGCCCTGCCCTAGCCTGAATGCTGCAGCCAGCTCTCTAGAGCTCCATAGCGTGTCCAAGCTGCTTAGCCCTTTTCAGGCCATGGCTCATGTAAAAGTGGAACTGTGTGTCTAGTACATGGGGGAGATGAACTGACCAGCCCCACTGGGCCTCATCTAGCTGTGGTGGGTGTAGGGCAGGTCTTCATGAGCTAAGTCACTGCATAGTCCTTGGCCTCATTGCTGAAACATGACTGAAAATCTGACTTGGACTGAGGGTGGAGCTCTGGAAGCTCACAGGCTGACCACAGCCAGTGGATTCTGTTTGACATTGCTTTTCTGACAAATTAGTTGTTGACGTTAACATTTAAGATATGTTGCACAAAATTCCACATTTCTGGCATCTCTTGAAAAGTCAGAAAATCTTGTCCTGCTGAGTGGTTCTTTCTATAGAGCATCCATCGGCCAGGACCCAGGACCTGTTCCTTTGGCAGGGCACATGGTCTCCGAGGGCCGCAGACACCCTGCACTTCATCACCTCACATCCAGTTTACTTCACCTCTAAAGAAAGCACTACTGAAAAGAGTATGTTCAGAAAGAATAAAGTGCAGACAGAACCCAGAAGCCAGGCTTGATGAGTTGTTTTTTGATTTGCCGTTTCAAGGTCTAGGCAGTAACATACATGCTGATAAGTATGTCACAAATGTGGTAGACACATGGTATACAACAGTATCCGCTGTACTAGATACAGGTCTCCATATTATTCATAAGAAGTCTTTATAGCATGGTTTTCCAGTTTGTCAGATTTTTTTTTTATTTATAGCTCCTTGTTTAACCAATAAATGACTACTTGTAGGTGCATGTATGTGTATATAATACAGAAATATATATACGGTCCTCAGTAGGAGGTGATTTTGCTCCCCAGGAAACATCGGCAGTGTCTGGGGACATCTTGTGGTTGTCACAACTGGCATCTAGTGGGTAGAGGCCAGAGACGCCGCTAAACATCCTACAGTACACAGGACAGCCCCGCAACAAAGACTTATTCAGCTAGGTGTCGTCGCTTCCATCTGTGATCCCAGTTACTCGGGATTAGTCCCAGTGGTTTCTGCAGCTGTCAGGAGACCGAGACGGGAGGATTACTTGAGGCCAGGAGTTCAAGACCAGCCTGAGCAACATAGTGAGACTTCTGTCTCTACAAAAATGTTTTTAAAAATCAGCTGGGCGTGGTGGCACGGACCTGTAGTCCTAGCTACCCAGGAGGCTGAGGTGGGAGGATGGCTTGAGCCCAGGAGTTGGAGACTGCAGTGAGCTATGATTGCACCACTGCACTCCAGCCTGGGTGATAGAGTGAGACCCTGTCTCTTGGGGAAAAAAAAAACTATTCAGCCCAAAATGTCAATAGTACCAAGATTGAGAAACTCTGATTTATATTCACACACACACATATATGTATGTGTAAGTATTTATACATACATATATTTGCACATGTACCTGGTAACAAACCAACCTTTGTGACATACCTATCAGCATGTATGTCACCGCCTAGACCTTAAAACGGCAAGTCAAAAAACAACTCATCAAGCCTGGCTTCTGGGCTCTGTCTGTGCTTTATTCTTTCTGAACATAGTCTTTTCAGTATGTGCTTTCTTTAGAGGTGAAGTAAGTTGGATGTGAGGTGACAAAGTGCAGGGCGTCTGTGGCCCTCAGGGACCATGTGCCCTGCCAAAGGGGCAGCCCCTGGACCCCAGCCAATGGCTGCTCTACAGAAACAGCCACCCATCTTGAAACTCTGCAAATGACCACCTCTGGCATTTTTCACACTGCGTAGTTCTCTTCTGGTGTGTGAATACGATTTCCCGCACAACAGATGCCTACTCTTTGGGTTCTTTCTCCCCATGTGATTTTGGAACAGGTGATACTCATACATGTTACAGTGCATAGAAAGCACCAAAGGGTATAGCACGAAGTCAATCTGAGCACAGGCAGGGATGACAAGATTAGAAATTGCATTCACAGACGTTCCTTTTATTAATACTCTTCATAGATGTATTACATATATTCTTCTGAGTTTTTCAAATATAAGATTTTTTTTTTAATTCAAAAACAATAATTCTGCTTCTCCTCCCAGGAGACAGCCATCCTTCTCCTGGAGAGCCTCCCAGGGCACTCTACCTAAACAAGCAAATACATTGTAAAAAACACAAGAGGCACATGGGACCCACTGACCTCAAACTAGCCTTTTGCCCTCAGCACTGCATCTTGGGGAACCTTTCTTAGCAATTTATAGAGCTGTTTATCCTAAAGGCCATCACTTAAAAAGTTAGCCCTCCTTGTAAATGCTTGCATAGAATCTTTTTGATAGAATATTTTCAGGGGCGAAGAGAACAGATGCATTGAGCAGTGTGTCTTCTGAGAGTTGGTTAGGTAAAGAGGCCAGGAGAAAATTACCAACATGTCGGCACTCTTATTATCTGTATTTGGAAATTCCAAATTTGGCAGTATTCACATCTTGATCCCTGGCTTCTGTGGTTTGAAAGCTGCTTGAGACTGTTAACTAATTTGTGGCATCCAAAGTGGCATAGAACACCTCCCCATGGGAAAAGGAGCACTACCTTCCCAGTGTGCATAGCTGCTGGCCCCTGCAGGCCTCCTTTCTAAGGCTGTGCCATTGGATATGCTAAGATTTTGAGCTTGGAACATCCCTGCCTGCTTCCTGGGTGTGGAGCCCCCAGGAACTGCTCCTCTCCCTCTCCTGCTCATCTCTGCTTACCTTGTTTTTTAGTGGATTAATCCCTCACCTCCTGGGCGATGTGGTTTTCTTGTGGGGCTGTAACCTGCTGGCCCACTTCATCAATGCCTACCTGGTGGATGACAGCGTGAGTGACACCCCAGGGGGGCTGGGAAACGACCAGAATCCAGGTTCCCAGGTTGGTTGGAACAAGGACTTGTCCTTCTTTCCGTGTACTGCTGATGCCCAGGGTCTGGGACAAACTCAAGGATTCTGGGATTCTGAGCATTAGGCCCGGAGGGTGAGAGAGGACCTCTCATTGTCCCTGGAGTCATCTTTGTCTAAGGGGAGAATGGCCTCAAGAGGCGAGATTCCAGATTAGTACCCAGACCTGGGAGGAATTAATGGAATGCTTGTCCCTGGGCAGCCTTAGAAACAGACCCCAGCTTATCTAAGGCTGCTCCGAGGCAGTGACCCAACTAGGGCTCAGGAAGTCAGAAGATAGACCAGCTAATAGTGATCACCTTTTGACCTTTGCATCACGTCTTTTGCTTTTTAAAACCCTTTTGTGAACGTTATGGCCTTTGATCTGACGACATCCTAGTTGTGAAGGGAACAGGGCAGGTATAATGTTCCATTTACCAATACAGAAATTGAGACCCAGAGATCCCAAATTCTGGAGAGACTCTGGGCTCTCCAGAGTCACTCAGCTGGAACTGACAGGACTGGAATTAGATCCCTGGCCAGGCCAAGGGTGCATTCCTCTGAGTTTTTTCAGATCTGCTAGGAAGTGTACAGTCCGGTACACCCTCCTATTTTGTTAGCTATGGTCTACACAGCCTAGTATACATAGACCCTTCAGCAGGTCGGGTCAGGCATAGGAAGGCCTGGTCCTTCTACACAGCACTTGTTGAGGAAGGCCGTCCAGGTACCTGAGGGGTTGACTGGTTCTGCCTGAACCAAGATAAGAGGTAGGGAGCAGCGATGGCTGGGGATTGCAGTGTCCAGACATTCTCACAGTGGGGATCGCCTTCAAGAAGGATGGCATTCCTTCTTGAAGTGGCTTTCCCTCCCAGGAGGCTAGGAAGGCCTGGGGACGTGTCTGCCAGAATCACCTGGGTGGGAAGGGCGTCATGTTCAGCGTGTGTGTGTGTGTGGTACATGTCTGTTCTGTGTGGTGAGGAGTGCCCCATCCCAGATGGGAGCCTCTGCTTGCAGGGAGACTGGCCACTTGACCTGGGCAGATGAGTCTTCATTGGCCTTTCAATGTAAGCAAATTAAAGTGGCTCCATAGAGACCCACCCCATCTGCAATCACAGTGGCACATTCCTGCAGTTCTGCCCCTTCTGGGGGGCCTTGTGGGTGGGTAAGCTGCTGCTGTCACATACAGAGCAAGGGTGGCCAGGAGTGCACAGCTAAGTGGTTTCTCGTCTAGGTGGGCAGCTGTCTGACCAGAGGCTGCCGTGCTTACATCAGCAACAATAGCAGTCAACAGATTTGTCTAAAGTGTTTTTTGAGTGCTTTTCTGTATGTGGCTTAAAGGCCGAGATGAGGCTGCCGGGCTGTCAAAGCCACTCAGGCAGACATCTGAGCAAATCTCTGACCAAGGACCCAGGCCATCGATCTGGTGGGATGGCCGCTCCACAGGAAGCTGAGGGTGGGGGAGTCACCTTTCCTCACTAGGAGCTGTTTGCTTCAGCAAAGCAGTATTTGAGGAGTTGGGGTCTGAAGGGGGAAAAGCTTGCTGAGGTGGAGGTGGCAATAAGCCTGGACTTGCCCTCACCTCACCCCACAGGCCAGGATTCATCTTTGGGTTTCAGGGTGCATGTCTGTCTTAGCACCGACTGCGTGCCAAGCCCTGGATGTTGATCAGGCAGACACGGGCTCAGCCTTTGAGGCTCACAGTCCAGTGGGGTTGCACAGGCAGCGGCAGCTGATTCCTCTTACCGGGTCTCCTTCTCGGGACTCCCTTCAGTCCACTTACCCCGCTTCTGCCCCCTAGGCCTTCTCTGGGCAGTGACTGTGAGGCCTGACAGGAAAGGCATGTGCAGCATGCTTGTGAGGAGCTCAGCACAGAGGGTGGAGTGAGGGCATGTGTTGCTGAAGTCTGCATCCTGAGGTGCCTGTGGCAAACCGCTGTTCCCTTTTGTCTCCTCAGTTCAGCCAGGCCCTGGCCATCCGGAGCTATACCAAGTTCGTGATGGGGGTAAGTTGTGCCAGCTGCCCTTCCTTCCCACTGCCTTGTGGACCCAAGTGGGGCCTAGGAGGCCAACCCTGGTAATGGCTGGAGGCAGGTCTTGGTACAGGGTGTTGGCATGGTGTGTCCCTGCTCCCTGGGCCGGGGTGGGTCACTGGCACTCAGGCCTCTCTGGGTTTCAGATTGCAGTGAGCATGCTGACCTACCCCTTCCTGCTAGTTGGCGACCTCATGGCTGTGAACAACTGCGGGTAGGTGTGCGCCCCTTTACTTGCCACTCTACCTACCAAGGCTGTGGGGCGGGGGAGACCCACCGAGCCCTTCTAGCCCCCTCCCACCTGCTCTGTGTGTCGGCTTGGCCTGCCAGGCACCCTGGCTTCCGCTGGGATTTCCCAGCATCCCCTGGGGTAAACTGTGGTGTCAGGGGTCAGCGTGTGGATGGGTGGTAGCCTGAAGGCATTCCTTCTTGAAGTGGCTTTCCCGTGGCTGGCTGTCTCCCGCTGTTCTCTGCATCTACACTCTCCTTCCTGGGCAGGCTGCAAGCTGGGCTCCCCCCTTACTCCCCGGTGTTCAAATCCTGGATTCACTGCTGGAAGTACCTGAGTGTGCAGGTGAGCAAGCACTGGACAGAGGAGGCCTTTCCTGTTCTTTGCTACATCCTTCAGCTGAAATGGCTTTGTGGATGCTTCATTGCATGCAAAGATAAGTGGTTTCATGGAATTTAATATTGTGAGGAGATACTTGGTATCCTATAAGGCATTTGAGTTAAGTTTTCATCTTACATAATTTCAGAAAGGATTTGAGGTGGCTAAGTGTGGGTTTATTTTAAGATTATACATCAGACAAGACCTTTTCTTCTTTGAGTCTTAAAGACTCTTAGGATAAGGATAAGAGAACTCTGGCCCAGGTGGCAGGTGGTAAAGCCCAAGAACTGCTGCTTCTTCAAGTAACATGGGCTGAAAATTCGAGGTCTGTAACCAGCTGAGCTGAGTTCCTGGCTTGTTAGGGTGGCTGGCATTGGAAACCGACTCCTCCCTCCTGCAGCACATTCCTGGGCCCAGGAGAGCCTGTGGGTGGGGCTGGGCCACGTGGGGACCTGGCAGCAGTACCAGCCTTGGGTTCTCGTGTTCTGTACCGAAGCTACCTCTCCCTGGCTGGAGCTCTTGGGCCCAGCAGTCAGGGGTCCAGGCTCTGGCCAAGGGCAGAACCTTGCCTTTTCCTGGCCTTGATTTGCCTCACAGTGAAATGGGGCAGTGGCCCGGAGGGAGCCAGAGCTCTGACTGGCCTCCAGGCTGAGAAGAGGACAGATGGGAGGGAAGCAGGGAGGAGAGCCACAGTTCTTCCCAGTGGCCCTGGTCAGCGTAAGTGTGTCTCGTCCTCCCTATGAGCACTGAAAGAGTCCTAGACCACTTGGGCTCTGAAACAAGAGGGGCAATGAGCCTCCTCTCTAGGGCTCTCCTACAGAGTAGCCCCAAAGACACCCCTGGGCAGGAAATGAACCGCTCCCTTCTGCTTCAACACAGGCAGATTCTGCCCTCCAGGGATGTAGGTCGAGGCCGTCCACCCCGGAGGTGGGTCTTTGAGCTCCTGGACCCTTCTTTGCCTGACACTGGCCTTCCTCTCGGAGGCACAAGGAAGCGTGGCCTCCCTTTCACTCACCCTACTTTTCCTTCTGGTCCAGGGCCAGCTCTTCCGAGGCTCCAGCCTGCTTTTCCGCCGGGTGTCATCAGGATCATGCTTCGCCCTGGAGTAACCTGAATCATCTAAAAAACACAGTCTCAACCTGGCCACCGTGGGTGAGGCCTGACCACCTTGGGACACCTGCAAGACGACTCCAACCCAACAACAACCAGATGTACTCCAGCCCAGCCGGGCTTCAGTTCCATATTTGCCATGTGTCTGTCCAGATGTGGGGTTGAGCGGGGGTGGGGCTGCACCCAGTGGATTTGGTCACCCGGCAGACCTAGGGAAGGTGAGGCGAGGTGGGGAGTTGGCAGAATCCCCATACCTCGCAGATTTGCTGAGTCTGTCTTGTGCAGAGGGCCAGAGAATGGCTTATGGGGGCCCAGGTTGGATGGGGAAAGGCTAATGGGGTCAGACCCCACCCCGTCTACCCCTCCAGTCAGCCCAGCGCCCATCCTGCAGCTCAGCTGGGAGCATCATTCTCCTGCTTTGTACATAGGGTGTGGTCCCCTGGCACATGGCCAGCATCATGTCTAGGCCTATGCTAGGAGGCAAATGGCCAGGCTCTGCCTGTGTTTTTCTCAACACTACTTTTCTGATATGAGGGCAGCACCTGCCTCTGAATGGGAAATCATGCAACTACTCAGAATGTGTCCTCCTCATCTAATGCTCATCTGTTTAATGGTGATGCCTCGCTTGCAGGATCTGGTTACCTGTGCAGTTGTGAATACCCAGAGGTTGGGCAGATCAGTGTCTCTAGTCCTACCCAGTTTTAAAGTTCATGGTAAGATTTCACCTCATCTCCCGCAAATAAATGTATTGGTGATTTGGAGTTTTGTGGGGAGTCTCTTATTTTTCTAAGTTTAAAAATCTATCTATAGAGTCTGTCTTTCCAAGTCCTTCCTGTTGGCGTGAGAAGGGGCTGTGAAGAGGCAGGGCAGGGGGCTGCCAGATTGGAGATGTAGGTACCAGAGCTTGGTGTAGCTGAGTCTCCAGGGAGACACTGGGTGATGAGGCTGGGGTGTCAGTTTCCACAGCAGCAACCAGTGCGCAGGTCTGTTGCCAGGGAGACAGGCCTTTCAGAAAGTGTTCCACTCACACCCCTGACTGTCATATCTCAGCACCATTTGAGGATGACATAGCTTCCAGTTTTACGAAGGTCACTTGGTGTAGTGGACATGGTTACATCAGAACGGGCGACCTCCCTTCCATCAAATGGTTTTTGCCCAGCACTGGAGTCTGTAGCAGACAAAGCTTACAAATATTTTGAGGCCCAGCTGGGTTCCCCCAGGTATTTGTGCCCTTGTTCGAGGTGACCTGGCTTGTGAGAGTTGGGGTCTGGTGAGTTTGGTCATATTTCCCTCACAAGTAGGGGCTGAGTCACCCCCACCAAAGGGAAGGTCCCTGGGATGCTTGTGCACAAGTGGGTGTTCCCAGTGGCCTAGTAACAGTGGACTCACAGGCAGTTTCACCTCACATGTCCTTGTTTCCCAGGAACGCAGAAGTGTGCCTGTGTGGGTGTTATGTAAATGTACACTGGTTGAGGCCACTAAGGTCTCCTAACTTTGTCACCCATATTAACTTTCCTAGGGAAACACCCAAGAGGGCTAAGGTAGTGGGAAGAACACATGCAGGGGTGGGCAGGGCAGGCCTGTAGAGAAGGAGGGCCTCGGGTTCCCAGGCCCTTCAGAGGGGAGTCTGCCCTGCGGCCTCTCTCCAGCCCAGTGTGCTTTCCCACAGCACTGACCACTGTTCTGGGGTATCTTTTCTTCCTGTTGCTCCACCCTCAGATCCTGTTTTTGCATTGGTTAGTTCCTAAGGCCCCCCCAGATTGAGGGGCACCTGTATCTCTGGAGCCTGAGCTAAGCTAGATGTGAAGATCTCCTCCCAGAAGTTCAGAGAGGCTGCCCAGAGTAGAGAGCAAGGTTTTAGTGGCCTTGGCCAGTCACCTCTGGGAGGGCTGCTGCTGTCCCCCAAGTAATTTCCTGAATTTGGGGGTTTCAACTTCATTTCCCAAGCCATCTTCCACACTCAGAAATGGCATGAAAACCTCTTTTGATACTGTGTCCCAGTTATTGGCTGAGCAAAGTACAGGTTTTTAATCTAATAAAACAAGAAGTTTTCAGTTCAAATTCTTGTGTGTGCGAAATGCCCCTAGACCCTTTGATCTTTGGGGGGTGAGACCCTGTCCATCTGCCCTCCTAGCACTTGGTGTGTTTCCTGTCGACTAGTCCTGGAAACTAGGATGCTGGGTCCTCATCTGAGAAAGGAGATTGGGTGGGATTGGGCAGGGGGAGACCTCAGCTGCTGGCAAAGGGAGGGGTGACAGGAGGAATGTCCTCCTCCCATCCTGGGAAACCTCATCCAATGGGCAAAGCTGAAAGGGCCTCTGACAGGCCTTTGGGGACCTTCTTATATATACCCTTAGGTATATACCCAAGATAATTGGAAACTTACATTCACACAAAAACTGGTATATGAATGCTTAGTAGCATTATTCGTAGTAGCTCAGGAGTGGAAACAGCCTGAGTGTCCGATGACAAATAAAATGGAAATGTTCTATAGAATGTAATGAATATTCCATAGAATGGAATATTACTTGGCAACATAAATGAATGAAGTTCCGATTGATGCTACGACATGGATGAACCTTGAAAGTTATGTTGGCTGAGAGCAGCGACTCACAACTATAATCTCAGTCCTTTGGAAGGATTGCTTGAAGCCAGGTGTTCAAGACCAGCCTGGGCAACATAGTGAGAACCTGTCTCTACAAAAAATGTAAAAATTAGCTGGACATGGTGGCAAGCAAGCTGTAGTCCCAGCTGCTCAAGAGGCTGAGATGGGAGAATCACTTGAGCCCAGGAGTTGGAGGTTGCAGTGAGCTATAATCCTGGGTGTCAGAGCAAGATCCTGTCTAAAACAAATTATATATATTTATATGCTAAGTGAAAGAAGCAGTCACAAAAGACCATAACATATATGATATGTCAAGAATTTATATGGATGTTAAGAATAGACAAATCCATATAGATAGAAAATAGATTAGTGGTAGATTGGGGCTGGGGAGGTTGGAGGGAAACAGGGAGTGACTGCTAATGGGTATGGGGTTTCTTTTTGGGGTGATGAAAATGTTCTAAAATTGTGACGGTTACACAACCTTGTGAATATACCTTGTGAATATAGTAAAAACCATTGAGTTGCGTAGTTTAAATGGGTGAATTTTATGTTATGAGTTATATCTGAATAGAACTGGAAAAAACATAAGAGTAGGCCGGGCATGGTGGCTCACACCTGTAATCCTAGCATTTTGGGAGGCTGAGGCCGGTGGATCACCTGAGGTCAGGAGTTCAAGACCACCCTCTACTAAAAATACAAAAGTTAGCTGGGCATGTTGGCGGGTGCCTATAATCCCAGCTACTTGGGAGGCTGAGGCAGGAGAATCACTTGAACCTGGGGGGCGGAGGTTGCAGTAAGCCGAGATCACGCCACTTCACTCCAGCCTGGGCGACAGAGCAAAACTCTATCTCAAAAAAAAAAGAAAGAAAGTAAAAAAGGGGAGTGTCCTCCTTGGTTACAGGTGGGTTCCCAGCCCTGGCCTGACTTGGGTGGTGTCCTGTTTGACTGCTCACCCTCCAGCGGTAGTCTGGAGACTTGCTCTGCCCCTCCCTACCACCCAAGCCACCCTCAGTCACCCACCACTGCTACCCCAACATATGTGTGCTTTCCTGATCCTCAGCACCTCTGGACGGTCCTGCTGTGCTCCCCTGGGGAGGTTCTGGGACTCCAGATCCCTTTCTTAGGAATCTTCCAAGCACCTGGGGCTGGCAGAGCCTTGCCTGACGTACATTTCTGACCTTGTGTCCCAGACAGGTCTGAGGAGCAGCGCCCCCGTGAAGAGGCCGCATGCCATGCTTTGATCCTGGGCTCCAAACCCACCTAGGCCCCGCTGGTGATTCCTGAAGCTGGGGGAGTCAGCTCAGCGCCCTTGGCCTTCCTTTGGCTCTTCCCCTTCCTGCCTGCCACCTGTGATTAGGGGGAGGCCAGAGTTATAGGAAGGAAATGAAGGGTGCGTCCCAAACAGGAGACACTAAACGGAGTGTTTTAGAGGAGGGGGATGTGAAAGAGAAGGAATAGTTGCCACAGGTTGGACAGGTTTTTATTGGAGAGTCAGGAGTTGCTTTCCTTCCCTCGTCCCTGCCTTCCCCACTCAGAGAACCCCACTCCAGTGGGGCTTGTCCTTCATCTGCCCCTTGCAATCCCCATGCCCAGCTACACAGGCACTCAGGGAGAGCATGCATGCTGTGTGGGCAGACAGCCCCAGGCCAGGTAGGCAGTGAGCTCCCTCAAATCCTCCCGCCCCCAGGACTCAGGAGGGAGGGGCAGGAGAGGTGTGGGCCCGGTGTGCAGTCCGCAGGCGGCCCCCTGAGCTCACAGCCAGCCAGGCCTTGTGCCTCCAGGATGGTGTGATGAGGCACATGCCCAGTAGCCTTTCCCTTCCAGAGGGCCTTAACCAAGAAGTATCTTGTTTAGGGGCTGGGGACAGGGTGGGGAAGATGACAGGAGGACAGCTGACCTCTTCACCCTGAGAAGGCAAGAGGCACTTCTGGGGAACAGTCCTGGACTCAGATGGCTCAAGGAAGAGGCCAGGGGATTGGGAGGGGCCCGGGGGTTCCTGGGAAGCCTGAGATCCTCTGTCTGGGAGAGAAACTGATGGCCACAGGACAACCTGACAGTGGGCACATATAAATACCACTCAGAACAGTCTGCAGCCAGCTGAAGGATGGGCCTACCCAGAGCCGAGGCACTCCTGGGGCAGTGCCAGGGGCTGGCCCTGTAGATGCCTCCCAGGAGGACAAGAGTGCTGGCCTGGAATCTGGCCAGAAGTTGGGGTGAAGGGGGGCTGCTGGGCCACAGAGCAGGACCTGCCCAGGAAGCTGTGGCCTCTCACTTGGAGGAAGGCAATCCAGGTGGGCATGAGGCCAGGGCCCCCTGCACCAGGCCTTGCCTTTGAGTGGTATCCCCTTCAGAAGATTCCAGCCAACACCAGAGGAGGCAGGAGCAGTAGTCCCAGGAGAAGGCCCCACACATGACCAGGGCCCGAGTTCAGCCCTGACATGACGCTAGGCTTGTCAGGGCCCTCTGCACCTGTGGGAAGAAAGAGGCTTTGCCTCAGCCTAGAGACAGCTGTGCCTGACATCCCGCCCACCCCACCATGCAAGGAGGTGGGGCAGCAGCCAGGGAGGAAGCTCCTACTCAGAGGGCGCATGCCCCACCATGCTCATACCACCTATGCTGGGGCAGGATACTGACATTCCAGAGCCAGGAGGAAAGTGGGACAGATGCTACGGGCCTTACCTGGCAAGGACGACTGCAGAGCCAGGGCACGCCCACCCGTGGCATTAGCGGTGGCAGAGGTATTGGGGAAATTGGGCAGGGACTTGGAGGAGGTGTGCCCCGTGTGGTCCAGTGTGGCCTGCAGCTCACCTGGCTTGTCCTGGGCTGGAAAAACTGAGGCCAAGACCTCACTGGAAGGAGGCAACTCAGCCTCCGCCTCAGCCTCCTCCTGGGCATGGGGAAGGAGCTCCCTTGCCCCTGTCAGGGACATCTTGGGGTCCAGAGAGTTCTCTGGGCTCCTGGAGGGCACTTTTGTTTTGTCTGTCACTTTGTCTGCTGATTTGGGGATAGGAACATGGGTCGATTTGGGGAAGGTAACTGGCTCCTCATCCAAGGAGGGCAGGCTGTGAGCTGCCAAAATGGAAGGGACCTCAGTTGTTAGGCAAGGTGGAGCCTCTGTTGCCATGGAGGGCGGGTGTTTCGTTGCCAAGGAAGTTGGGGCCTGGGTTTCCACAGCAGGCAGAGCCTTGGTTGCCAGGGAGCCTGAGACCTCTGTTACCAAGAAAGCCGGAATCCCCGTTGCTAGGGAAGAAGGAGTACCCATTTTCCTAGAGTCTGATGCTTCAGTTGCCCGGAAGGATGGGGCCTCAGTTACCAGGTAAGGCAAATCCTGAGCATCTTCCTGGCTTCCGATGGGTTCTGATAAGACAGACGAGAACGGGCATGAGTGCTGCAAGCAGGACCCCACATCTCTCTTGGCACTGCAAACCAAGTGACGCGACCAAATGTCCTACCAGGACACACAAACACACGCACACACACTTCTCCAGCGGATATGCCCCTCATTGAAAATAAAAGTTACAAGCCAGGCGCGGTGGCTCAAGTCTGTAATCCCAGCACTTTGGGAGGCTGAGGCAGGTGGATCACCTGAGGTCAGGAGTTCGAGACCAGCCTGACCAACATGGAGAAACCCCGTCTCTACTAAAAATACAAAATTAGCCAGGCGTGGTGGCGCATGCCTGTAATCCCAGCTACTCGGAAGGCTGAGGCAGGACAATTGCTTCAAACCGGGAGGCGGACGTTGCAGGTGAGCAGAGATCGAGCCATTGCACTCTAGCCTGGGCAACAAGAGCAAAACTCCGTCCAAAAAAAGAAAAAGAAAAAAGAAAAGAAACGTTACTTCTGGTGATTGACACAGTTGCTCCTCTATCCACCTCCTGGTCCAAGTCTCTCTACATTCGTACTTGCCCTTTTTCAGGGGACTTCTCCAGCGGGATCCCGGTCCCTCACATCCCTCACACGCCCCCAGCAAGGCTGGCCTAGCCCGTTTGAAGCCTTCTGACCACGCCCACCGGTCTGGCCCCAGCCCGCTCCTCGAGACCCTAACGTGTGGCCACGCCCACCTCGCGCGGGACCCCGCGAAGCCGCCAGACTTTCTAACAACCTCCCTTTGAAGGGCTGAAATCCTGCCACTTGGAAGGACTGGGCGCCAAAGTGGCGGCGCGTGGAGGGCTAAGGGAGCCGCCAGGGGCCCCCGGTGGTCTCATCCCGCCAGGCTCCTTCCCTGCCCACGCCCCGCTCAGTCCAGGGAGGCTCTTAGACCATCCAGTCTGCATCGCATCCCTTCCACACCCCCTGCCCCTACCCATCCACCCGTGGACTCACCACAGAGGGAGTTCTTGCAGTGGTAGCCAGAGGGACATTGGGAGCACGGAGTCCCCTCCTGGTAGGGTCGTTTCCCCTTCACGTTCCCCCTACAGGAGGTCAGGAGGATGCTGCGGGGAGGGGGTCGACCCCTCCCAACCTTCTCCCCAACTCCTATACACACACCTACTCTGGAAATGCCCTTGGGTCTCCTGACTGCCAGCCACTCACTTGCTGGGCGACCTTGGGCTCCTCCTGGCCCTCTCTGGCGGATGACAGCAGACCCCCATCGGTGCCTTCACAGCTCCCTGGACGGTATAGCTCCAGACTGACCCCTCTCCTCCCACTCCTTCAGGCTGTGGCCGACTCCGCCCTCCCCTTGGCTCTGCCTGTGCCTTCTTCCCCCTCTCCATCTCCAGGGTTCCCCGCGGCACTCACGGGGGCTCGTAGTTGCACACCAGTAATTCGATGTTGGTCTCCTCAACACCCTGGAGCTTCTCACAGAAGTGGGAACCGCAGCCGATCCTCTCTGTCTTGGCCCATACCACCTGAAGGAGGGCAAACCTAGCAGCTCAGCCCCATGCGAGGTGGCATGGTGCCTTCCTGGCATCCCACTATACCTGCCTTACAGGGGTGGGGAGAAGAGGCACCCTATAGCCTGTGACATCCACGTCCCCAGGGCCATGCAGGTTCAGGACAAAACTCTAACCAGGGGGAGGGATGGGGGGAGTTTGTCCTTAACAGTCTACTCTCCTCTGCCAACCACACATACCACTTTGCCAGGTCTCTTTTCCTCTCAAAACTTTCCCTCAGCTCCAAGACTGTGATATACCCTCATTAATTTTTTTCTGTGGGCTCTTCCTAGAGGCCCTTGCATTTTAAATGAAGGATATATCCAAAAGAAAGAACCTCAAATGGTAGAATTTTAGACCTCAGCAACAAGAAAAGTCCAAGGAGGGCAGCAGGAGGAAGCATTTTGGAAGTGGAACTTCCCCCAAATCACAGGTGAGCAGGACCTGTTCTGGTTGTTTCTCAGTGTGGGTCTCTTAACTGCTAGAAAGACTTCTATCTTTATCAAACAAAAAGTCCAACAACATTTGTGTGCTGCCATGGGGTGAGACCAGCAGCCTTGCCTTGCTGGTTCTAGGTTCAATCTGCCCAGGAATCTCTGCTGAAATCAGCTGAAGGTCTCCCCGGTGTTGAGCACCTTCTGGGCAGAAACGACTCCAGAGTGCATGCACCCTCAGCCCCAGAGAAAGCTGGGGTGGAGCTGGGCTGACTCACTCCCTGCTGGGCCCTGATAACAATCCCTGCAGGAGCAAGTGGGTGGGGGTGGAGGGAGAGGGAGGGGTGGCAGGATCCAGAGGGAAAGGGCCAGGAAGGGTGCTGGGCCCTCACAACTTTCTGACCTGGGTGGGTGCTGCTGGGATTTCCTCCCTAAAGATGAAGACTAAAAATACCATGAAAAAGAGACACTGAGAAATGGAATTGGTGGATGTGGGTGGGAAGATGGTTGGTTTCTTTTCTTTTGTTTGTCATGTTATTATTTGTACAACACATAAGCACTGGGAGGAGAAAAAATAATTCAGTAATACTAATGTTAATTCCCCTACACACACACACACACACACACACACACACACACATACACATCTTATCTGCAAGCCCAAACTTTCAAAATGCAGTGAGAACCCAGACAGGAGCAAAGTGTGACTGAGGAGCAGGAAATTCTATCAGAAATCTCCCTGAAGCCTTTCATTCAGCCACAATTTGTTCTTCATCGTTATGCATAATTGTTAAATGCAAAAGAAAAACTAAGCAAAATTGTCTATTTGCATTATTAGTCCCTGGCAGATGAGAAGTAGCAAATTAGACACCACAATAAATGCAAAAGAGCCACAGAGAGAAGTTAAGGGACTATCTGCTGCTGGGGCAAACAGCCCTGCACTCTCTGGGGGAAGTGGGGCGGGACCACTTGGAGCCCAGTACAGTATCGCCTAGGACAATAACCACGTCCACAAAACTGGGTCTGTGACACCTAACATGTCCCACCGCCCCCACCCCTTTTTATTAATTAATTTATTTATTTAATTTATTTTTTTTTGAGACAGGGCCTCCCGCTGTCGCCCAGGCTGGAGTGTAGTGGCGCGATCACGACTCACTGCAGCCTCAACCTCCCAGGCTGAAGTGATCCTTCCACCTCAGCCTCCAGAGTAGCTGGCGCGCGCCACCGCGCCCAGCAAAGTTTTTTGTATTTTTTTGTAGGGACAGGGATCTCGCCATGTTGTCCAGGCTGGTCTCCAACTCCTGGCCTCAAGCGATCCTCCCAGCTCGGCCTCCCAAATTGCTGGGATTACAGGCGTGAGCTACTGCGCCTGGCCTAGCGGCCTAGGAGAAGCCGACTCCGTCAGAGGCTTAGACAGCGTATTAGCTGCCTAAGAAATGGAATCTTGAGAGGACAAGATTTGCAAAGCGTTTGAGGGGTCTTGGAGTGAAGCCAGCCTCCTGCAGCGAGGACGCTTAGGAGGGGTGATGGCAGAGGTGGCCCCGCCCAGGGAGCACGTGGCTCCACCCCCACGCCGCGAGGCTCCGCCCCGCCCCACCCCGCCCCGCCCGCCGGGCCCACACCTGCGTGTAGTGGCCGCACATCTGGCCTGGGCTGCAGGTGGCGGCGCTGAGGTTGTAGTGCTCACGCTCGTGGTGCCACTCCTCCATGGCCAGCGGCACGTCCATGCCCTCGTCGGTGATGGCGAACAGATTCTCGCCGCGCCGCCCGCGCTCCTTGTTGTGGCCCCACACGCACTGCCGTGCGTAGGCCTTGGCGAAGGCGGCCAGCTCCTCGTCCCATCTCTGCAGGGCAGGTGAGAGAAGGGAGGTGAGGATGCCCACAGATGCTGTGGGGACCAAGCAAAAGGTCGAGGAGGTCGTGGGGAAATCCTTCCGGCACCTCCTTAGCGGGGTGACTCTTGGGCATGGCCTGGAACAGGTCTCTGCTCTGGGTGGGCGTCTGTGGGACGGTGGAGGATGCCACCCCAGGCCGTGGAGCTGGACCATTCACCAGCTGTGTGACTGCACATATTGTCTAACCTTTCCGCACCCTCAGAGGGCTGGGAAGAGTGGATGAGGTGGTGTTGGTGACAGTGTTATTATTAAAAGCCTCATGTGAAAAAGGTGGCCATACATGCCCCTGCCTACCTCCCAGGCCCCCTTGAACTTCTCTGAAGAGCACAAGATCACGGTGTGATCGATGTCGAGGGGCTGGGTTGTTTATTCAGCCCATTTCCCTCCCCCTCAACCATGAACCTGACTTGAGGGCTGGCACCTTCCTCTCCCTCTAAGCCCCGACCCTCCCCTTGGGACACCCAGCCCCCATGCCTTTGCCCTCTGCAGGCTCCCGTCCCAGTGTTGTTCCTAATTGCTCCCAACCCTTGTCAACGGCAACCCCCTTTCTCCAAGAAAATTAAGCGTCTCTATGTGACACTGAATGTCGCAGGCCTCTCACCAAGGGGCCTACTTTCAGAGCCTTGGTAACCCACTGTCAGACCCCAGTGACAGTGTTCTCCAGAGGGGACCTCAGGTGAGATGGTGACAGGAGGAATTTTAGGTTCGGGGCCTTTGAGATTGTGTCCCTGGCTGAGAGGACAGGCCGAGTGTGGGTGGGAAGAGGGATTAACAAGGCATCCGACCCAAAGGACTGAAGAGGGGAAACCTGGATCCCATTAAACGCTGTCCTTGGCTTCTCCTGGAAATCCATGGCCTGGCGGCAGCTCTTGCTCCACCCTATGAGGGCCCAGCCAGCTCTGGGAGCCAGACAGCCCATAAAGCGCCAAGAGCTTGGGTGATCCTGAGGGGAGGTGGCTGTGTGGCCACACCTACTCCCCACCCACTCAAGGCTTTCAGGAGCCGCTGCCTGGCATGGGGATGGGTGCACCTGGCTGGGATAGCTCCACAGCTGTGACCTTGGGTGAGTATCTTTCCCTCTCTGGACATTTTTGTCCCAAATCACTGGCCCCTGAGATTCTTTCAACTCTGGCAACAGTGGGAGACTGGGAGTGGGAAAGGGGCAGGGCACTGGGGACCAGGGTCAGGGTGTCTGAGATCACCTGCGAGGTGCCGGGCTGGACTGTAAGTGTCGTCACGGTAGGGCATGGATGGATCCCCAGTGTCTGGCGCAGTGCTGGCACATAGTAGGTGCTCAACAGATACTTGTCAACTCTTGATGACTGAGACAGGGCCCTTCTTAAAGCAGTCTCCCCCTACAGAGCCTGGCTGTAATTTCCATTCTGACTAGATATCTGGAGCCCCACCATTAGCATCATTGCTTTGGTCTTAAGGATTCTCATTCAGTCATCTAGAGCCCCCTGTGGAGTTGTAAGACTCTCAGCACCCACCCGCATTGGCCCCATGGTCACCATCTAGAAGCAAGTCCATTCATTCATTCATTCAACAGTCCTGGGCATTGCGTCAGCCCTGGGACAACAGCAGGAACCAAGAAGCCCAAGTTTCCATTGACATAAAAGTCATTTGGGCCACCACATGGTAAATGACAGATGTGCAACAAGTACTATAGGGGCACCAAAGAGGGCCATCCATCTAGCCCAGCCAAAGGTGGAGAGGGAGACACCAAGCTAAGTGTTACAAGATGAGGCATTAGTCAGCTGGAGGGGAGAGGCATCCTAATCAGAAGGTACACATCAGTAAAGGCATGAAGCTGGGAAACATTTTGGCTGGGAAAAGACAAGCTGTTCAGGTTACAGAAGAATAAAGGGCAAGCGGGAGAGGAGGATGGAGAGATAGGCAGGGGCCAGAACACACAGAACCTTCTCAGTTAGGAGCTGGAGCTTTAACCTGAGGCAGTAGGGAGCCATGGGAGCCACTGAAGGATTTTGAGCAGGGTCAGGCCCATGTGTGGGATTATTCATTCTGACAGCAGAGGCCAGAAGCTGGGGAACAGGTAGAGGCTATCCTAGGAGTCCTTGCATGGAAGAATGAAAGAAACCTGAACCAGGATTGTGCTGAGAAGAGAAGGGGGTAGGGGTAAGGGTTAGATTTCAAGGACAATTGAACCTTCGGGGTGGCAAAACTGGTGCTGATTAGCTCTGGAGGCTGAGAGAGAAGGAAGAGTTCATGATAACCTCCACCTGCCTCACCCTGGATCCATTCCCTCTTTTGTGTTAATCAGACACTTATTGAGCACTGACTGTGTGCCAGGCATTGCTTCTGAGTGCTTTACACATATTCACTCACTTAACCCTACAACCACTATAGCTACAAGGGAATTATTCCACTGTTACCATCCCCATTTTACAGATGACGAGACTGAGGCACAGAGAGTTTAATTTGGGCAAGGTCACAAAGCTAATAAGTAACAAAGCTAAGATTTGAACCCAGGCCATTTGGCTGCAGAGTCCCTGCCCTCACCACTGCTGAGGCTGAACCTGAGTCTTGTCCTGAATGTTTCCTGGCATCCCAGCCCCAGCCTCATCTCCTCCTCCTCATATCACTCCCCATTAGGCAGCAGCATATCCCCTCAGTATCCCAACTGCCTCCCAGAATGTTGCCCCACTCCAAGGTGCACCTCTGTCTGAGAAGCAGCTCCCAGCCTGTGTGGCCCCCAGTCTCAGCCGGCAAGACTGTAGGGCATCAGGGATCTACAGATGGGGTAACTGAAGCCCAACAATGAGTCGCAGGCATCAATCAGGGAGCTGTTGGCAGAGCTGCATCTGTGACTCCTGGTTTGTTGTCCACCTTTCCTCGATGCCCAGGCTGGCACAGCTGTGAACGGCAGTGCTGGGTGTGTGTGCAGAGCTCTTCCTAGATCTTTCTTACATGTCATCCTGTCTTGACGCCCAGGGCAGGGATCGCCAGCCCCATGTTTCCATCTGGAAACAGAGGCCTTTGAAGGGAAAGAGGTCCACCCAGAGTTACTTCAGCCAGATCACATTGGGCTGAGCTTAGAACTTAGGTTTGGGGCCCCAGGCTCACTGTTGTGTTCCCCAAGGTGCATCTGTTCTCTCAGGCACCAGCTCCAGGGGTCCCTGAACACTGCCCAGCAACCTCCCCAGCCACCTCAGGGTGGCTGGAGGGGACAAGCTAGTTCAGCCCTCAGGGAGGACAGGAAGTGGGTGAATTTCTCACTTTATCTCCTTTAATCCTGCATATAGACAGCCCGCCTCTCACCCTACCATAAATAGCTCTTCCTGACAGAAGTAACCAACCCTAAACCTGGCTTCTGTCTCCTGTGTGCATGTACATGTATGTTTACCACGTCTGCTTCTTTCACCAGGACATAACTAGTATTTTTACATGTTTTCAGACTTCATATAAAGAGATCCTACTATATATTTTTTAGAGATTTTATTTCCTCCCCCATTCAGTAGGATATCTGTGAGATTCAGTCCACACTGGTATACGTAGCTCTAATTCTGACCGCCTTTTACAGATGAGACATGGGATCGGCAAGGTTACAGAACTTGCCTCGAATCACAGGTCTTGTAGGTGACCGAGACAGAACTTGGACTATGTGATCCAGAGCCCTCTCTGCTTCTGGATTATCTGCTGTCACCCACCTCCTTAGCACCTGCCTCCTACCCCAGGTGCCCACGCCCATCCTGCTGCCCTGCTTCCTCTTGTCCTCTCCTTGGCAGGCATGTGAAAGACCGTTTTCACAAAGATGTTAAGAACTTCCCGGGTTCCCCCACCGAGGGCACATGCATTTGAGGAAGTGCTGGGGAAAGCTCATTGGAGTGGGAAGCCAGGGCTTTGGGTCTGGCTCTGCCAGCTGTGTGACCCCAACAAATCCCTCTGAGCCTCACTTTCCTTATCTGTATTATGAGGCTGCTTATAGGGGCCTGTAAATTTTATTAGGCGGGTGCAAAAGTAATTGTGGTTTTTGCCATTTAAAGTAATGTAATATGATGTCAGGGACTCGGGGACTCTGTCACTGACCAGAAAAAGGAGAGGAATTCTGAAATAGCTTCAGCATGAGGAGCAGGGTAAGAGGGCCTGGTGACAGACCCTGGCCAGCACCCCTTCTATCCCAGCCAGCAAGGGCCGTGGCCACACTTACCATGTGCAGCATGTCTGAGGCCGGCGGGGATACCTGGGCCCGGTAGAGGTTGTGCAGCTCCACCATCAAACGTTTCTCCTCATCTGTGAGGGCTCCAGCGGGGCCTGTGGTGGCCACCAGCAGTAGCAGCAGCGGCAGCAGAAGCATCAGGAAACTGCAGGAGCCGTGCATGGTGGCCAGCCGTCTCTCCTTCTCCCGTCCAGGGGTCTGGCAGCTGGATTTAAAGTCCTTCCCACACAAGCACCACCCTGGCTGGGGTGGGGCAGTGGGGGCCGTGTCTGAGGCCCAGCCCGACTCACACAATGTCTCAGGGAGGGCTGGGTGCTTTGGGTCCCGACCAGCATCAAGTGCACTCCCCTTGGAGTCCTTGGCAAAAACCTCCTTTCCCTCGGTAACGGGGGCTCAGGCCAAAAGCTGTGTGAATTCCTAAGTTGTGGATAGATCCTTCAGGGGCAAAATCACAGTAACCTCTGCAGAGCTGTGACTGGTTGCACCCAGGTCACACCCACTGTGTGTTGAGGATAGATAAGAGAAAGGAAACCACAGACCCTACCCGCAGAGGAGTGGGCAAGATGCGAAAGCTATAGGCTTTTGAAAGGACAGAGGAAGACCAGATGTATTTGATAAAAGGCTGAGCCAACCTAAATCAGAATTCTGGTTCTGCCCCTTGCTATCTGTGTTTTGGCAGCTTTCTCAAGTGAATCAGTGACAATAATAGTACCTACCTCACAGGACTAGAGGGAAGACTTAATGACATATAATGTATGTAAAGCACCTAGTATGGTATCTGGCACACAGTAGGCCCTCAGTAACAGTAGACAACCCACTGTTGTCTGGGCCTTGGCAGGCCACCAGCCCCATGCGGAGGCAAAACTCTTGCCTGTCGGGGGAGGAGCCAAGGTCTTCCCCACTCTAGCTGTGTTCAGGAATAAGGCCTTTCACTATGGCAAAATTTTGGCTTCCAGGTATCCTCTGAATGCATGTGCTTGACGTGCTCATTTGGAAGTGGGATGCTGGGACCCTTGTGCTCTGAATATGTAGAAATATAATGTGTCTGTTTCTTAAATCAAGAGACAGCAGAAAAGCAGAAGGTTGGACGAGCTGATGCACCAGGAGCTCTGAGGGGAGGGTATTGGAAGGGAAATAGGCTTAGCAGCCAAGGTGCTGGCATTATAATGACCTTGACCTTTCAGGGGCCATGACCCAGGCTTTGGCCTTCATGAAGCAGGAAGCTGGAACCAGTACTCTTGAGGACAGCTGGGATCCTTGAAGCCTGCTTCCTCAGTGAATAGGGACCTAGTAAAAGCCTACCCACGGGCTTTGGAAGATGACAGGAAAACCTGTCCCTGCCTGAGTCTCCAGGTAAAAATAAAAACAAAACCAAGGTGGATTACACACACATACACACACACACACTTATTGGAATTAATAAAGTCAGCAAAGTTGCAGGATACAAAATTAACACATAGAAATTAGTTGTTTCTATACACTAATAATGAAAAATCCAAAAAGGAAATTAAGAAAACAATTTCATTTATAAAAGCAATGAAAAAGAATAAAAAGAATAAAATTCTTACCAATAAACTTTTTTTTTTTTTTTTTGAGACAGAGTCTCGCTGTGTCACCCAGGCTGGAGTGCAGTGGCATGGTCTCGGCTCACTGCAACCTCTGCCTCCCGGGTTCAAGCGATTCTCTTGCCTCAGCCTCCCGAGTAGCTGGGACTACAGGTGCCCGCCACCATGCCTGGCTAATTTTTGTATTTTTAGTAGAGATGGGGTTTCACCATGTTGGCCAGATGGTCTTGATCTCTTGACCTCGTGATCCGCCGGCCTCGGCCTCCCAAAGTGCTGGGATTACAGGTGTGAGCCACCGCGCCTGGCCCTTAGCAATAAACTTAACCAAGGAAGCAAAAGACTTGTACGCTGAAAATCACAAATGTTGCCAAACAAAGTGAAAGAAGACACAAATAAATGGACAGACATCCTATATTCATGGATTAGAAGACTTGATATTGCTGAGGTGTCAATGTTGCCTGAAGCAATCTACAGATTCAGTGCAATCCCTATGGAAATGCAAATCATAATATTTTTATAGAAACAGAAAAATCCATCCTAAAATTTATATGGAATCTCAAAGGACCTCAAATAGTCGAAACGATCTTGAAAAAGAACAAAATTGGAAGTCTTACAGTTTCTGATTTTAATATGTAACCACAAATCTACAATAATTAAAATAGTATGGTATTAGTATAAAGACAGACATTTAGACTAATGGAATAGAATAGCCCAGAAATAAACTCTTACACATATGGTCAAATGATTTTAGACAAGGGTACCAAGACCGTTCAATGAGGGAAAGGCAAGTCTTTTAAAGAAGACTTAGAAAATTGGATGTCCACATTCGAAATAATGAAGTTGAATCTTTACCGTAAGTATATTAAAAAATTAACTCCAAAATGGATTAAAGACCTAAACATAAAAGCTAAAACTACAAAACTCTTAGAAGAAAATATAAGGGAGACTTCTTGGCATTGGATGTGGCAAGGATTTCTTGGATATGACACCAAAAGCATAGGCAACAAAACAAAAATAAATTGGACTTCATTAAAATTAAGAACTTTCGGGGGCAGAGTGTGGTGGCTCATGCCTGTAATCCCAGCACTTCGAGAGGCCAAGGTGGGTGCATCACTTGAGGTCAAGAGTTCGAGACCAGCCTGGCCAACATGGTGAAACCCTGTCTCTACTAAAAATACAAAAATTAGCTGGGTGTGGTGGCAGGCGCCTGTAGTCCCAGCTATTCAGGAGGCTGAGGCAGGAGAATTGCTTGAACCTGGGAGGCAGAGGTTGCAGTGAGCCAAGATGATCCAGCCATTGCATTCCAGCCTGGGTGACAGAGTCTCAAAAAAAAAAAAAAAAAAGGACACAATTTCCCATGAAATGGGAAAAAATATTTGCAAATCAAGTATCTGATAAGGGATTAATATCTAGGATATATATTTTGTGGGTTTTTGTTGTTGTTTTTGAGACAGGGTCTCGCTCTGTCACCCAGGCTGGAGTGCACTCGTGTGATCTTGGCTACTGCAACCTCCGCCTCCCGGGTTCAAGTGGTTCTCCCACCTCAGCCTCCCAAGTAGCTGGGACTGCAGACGTGTGCCACCATGCCTGGCTAAGTTTTGTATTTTTAGTAGAGACAGGATTTCGCCGTGCTGGCCAGGCTGGTCTCAAACTCCTGACCTCAAGTGATCTGCCCGCCTTGGCCTCCCAAAGTGCTGGGATTACAGGCATGAACCACCACACCTGGCCAATATCTAGGATATATATTTTAAACTCCTACAACTCAACAACAACAACAGCAAAACAATTTGAAGTCGATTCAGTGGCTCAGCACTTTATAATCCCAGCAGTTTGGGAGGCTAAAGTGGGCCGATCGCTTGAGACGAGTTCAAGATCAGCCTGGGCAACAAGGTGAAACCTCATCTCTACAAAAAATACAAAAATCAGCTGGGCATGGTGGCATGCACCTGTAGTCCCAGCTACTAGAGAGGCTGAGGTGGGAAAATTGCTTGGGCCCTGGAGGTCAAGGCTGCAGAGAGCCGAGATCACACCACTGCACTCCAGACTCCAGCCTGGGCAACAGAGGGAGAGCCTGTCTCAAGAAAAAAAAATCTGATTAAATAGGCAAAGGACTTGAAAATTCATTGTTCATTTATTCAATTATTCATGCAATTATTCATTGTCAAAAAGACATTTCTCCAAAGAAGATATACAAGTGGCCAATTAGCACATGAAAAGATGATCAACATCACTTACCATTAGGGAAATGCAAATCAAACCACAGTGAAATACCACCTCACACTCATTAGGATGGCTATTATTAAGAAACAAAACAAAACAGAAAATAGCAAGTGTTGACAAGGATATGGAGAAATTGAAACCCTTGTACATTGCTTCTGGGAATGTAAAAGGTGCAGCCACTGTGGAAGACATTGTGACAGTGCCTCAAAAAAATTAAACACAGAATTACTATATGAGCCAGAAATTTCACTTCTGGGTATATACCCAAAAGAGTTAAAAGCAGGGACTTGGCCGGGCACAGTGGCTCATGCCTGTAATCCCAGCATATTGGGAGGCCGTGGTGGGCGGATCACCTGAGGTCAGGAGTTCGAGACCAGCCTGACCAACATGGAGAAACCCTGTCTTTACCAAAAACACAAAATTAGCCGGGTGTGGTGGCGCATGCCTGTAATCCCAGCTACTCGGGAGGCTGAGGCAGGAGAATCGCTTGAACCCAGGAGGTGGAGGTTGCAGTGAGCCGAGATCGTGCCATTGCACTCCAGCCTCGGCAACAAGAGCAAAACAACGTCTTAAAAAAAAAAAAAAGGAGGGACTCAAACAAATATATTTCTACACCAGTGTTGATAGTAGCATTAGTCACAATAGCCAAAAGGTGGAAACAACCCAAATGTTCATCAATGAATGAATGAATAGAGTAGTATACACAAAATGTACGATCACATATACAATGGACTATTATTTTGTCTTAAAAAGGAAGGAAATTCTGACACATATTACAACATGGATGAACTTTGAAGACATTAGGCTAAGTGAACTAAGCCAGACACGAAAGAACAAATCTTACATGATCCCACTTATATGCAGTACCTAGCTAGAGTAGGCAAATTTATAGAGACAGAAAATGGAACGGTGATTGCTGGGGGCTAGAGGAAGGAGAGAATGGGAAGTTAGTGTTTAGTGGTGTAGAGGTTTGGTTTGGGAAGAGGAACAAGTTCTGTTGATGGACAGTGGTGACGGTGACAATGCTATGAATGTTCATACTTAATGCCCCTGAACTGGACACTTAAACATGGGTAAGATGGTAAATTTTATGTTCTATATTTTACCACAGTAACAACCACCACCAGAAAAACAGGAATTCTTACATTGGCCAGGAGTACAGTGACAAAGGAAAAATCATGTCTGGAGGGAGCCTTCACAACCCAGGCCACTTGATCCACCATGAGAAAAAAAAAAAATCCAACTTTAGCTCACAATCAGAAAGTATCAAATGCATCAGGAACTGAATCACTATGAGCAACAGACAGACAGCATACATCACAATAGAATTTCTGTCCCTGAAACTTGAGATAATAGAACAATCTGAAAAAGACTTCAAATAACTGTATTTACAATGAATATGGAAATAAATGGGTAGCTGAAAAGGGGAGAAGAAAGACTTAGAGGGTAGAGGGGAACAAGATGTGGAAAAGAATCAGAAGAATTCAGGAAAATGGGTTAGTCTGGGGAGAAAGGGACGCTATTTGAGAAAAATCAGAGTGGAGGAAAGAAGACTGACCAGATTAGACTACAGCCCAGACCCCTGGGCAGCTGTCCCAGGGTGTTCAGGTGGCAAAGCTGTGAGATGGATCTCTTTCCTCCATAGATGGGAGAACTCAGTGAGTTCCTGACAACTTGGGCTTGAGATAGAAATAAGGGGACTTAGTGGCTGGGCGCGGTGGCTCAAGCCTGTAATCCCAGCACTTTGGGAGGCCAAAGTGGGCAGATCACCTGAGGTCAGGAATTGGAAACCAGCCTGGCCAACATGACGAAACCCCATCTTCACAAAAAATACAAAAATTAGCCAGGCGTGGTGGTGTGTGCCTGTAGGCCCAGTTACTTGGCAGGCTGAGGCAGGAGAATCACTTGAACCCGGGAGGCGGAGGTTGCAGAGATCATGCCACTGCATTCCAGCCTGGGCGACAGAGGAAGACTCCAGTGAGAAGAAAGAAAGAGAGGAAGAGAGAGAGAGAGAAGAGAGGAGAGAGAGAAAAAGAAAAGAAGGCCAGGCGCGGTGGCACCTGTAATCCCAGTACATTGGGGGCAGATCACGAGATCAAGAGATCGAGACCATCCTGGCCAAACAACATGGTGAAACCCGGTCTCTACTAAAAATACAAAAATTAGCTGGGCGTAGTGGCACACGCCTGTAGTCCCAGCTACTTGGGAGGCTGAGGCAGAGGAATCGCTTGAACCCAGGAGGCGGAGGTTGCAGTGAGCCAAGATCGCACCACTGCACTCCAGCCCGGGTGACAGAGTGAGACTCTGTCTCAAAAACAAAAACAAAAAAATAAAGAAAGAAAGGGCAGGGAGGGTGGGAAGGGAGAGAAGGAAGGGAAGGAAGGGGAGAGAGAGCGAGAGAGAAAGGGAGACAGGAAGGGAGGGAGGAAGGAAGGAAGGAAGGAAGGAAGAAAAAAAAAACAAACACACAGAACTGGGCGTGGTGGCTCAGGCTTGTAATCCCAGCACTTTGGAAGGCGGAGGTGGGCGATTGCTTGAGCCCAGAACTTTGAGACCAGCCTAGACAACAAAGTGAGACCCTTTCTCTATTTCTAAAAACTTTTAAAAAATTAAAATGAATCAAATAAGATAAACACAGACTTCCCAAGGAATTAAAGTGCTGACCTGGCCTGGGAAGTGCTGGACTCAGGAATGGAAGGACACAGTTCTCAGATGCCCCCCGGGTGGAACCAGGCACTGGCACTACAGGTTGCCCTGGTGTGGTCACCTCTGTGGCCTGTGCCTCCAGTCATGCCCCTTCAATAGCAGGGAAAACAGCTCTGTAGGTGCAGGACAATGGGCAGCATTCATTCACTCAATAAAGGCTTACAGAACTTCTCATTGTGCCAGGCGCTGAGCTGGGTGAACAAGAGCAGGAAACCCACCAGCAACCACGGGCAGTGTTGTGGATGAGAGTGTGGGGCTTACTGGCTGGGTGGCCTGGGGCAGGTGATTTCTCTGCTCACTGGCCTGTTTCCATATCTGTACACTGGGGCTTAGAACAGAACCTACCTCTTAGGATGGTTGTGAGCATTAAATGAGTTAGTACATGGGTAGGGTCTGTGCTCATCCCTGGAACATAGTAAGTGCTCATTGAGTTAGCCAGTATTCACATACAGCAGGTCCTTGAATAACGTCATTTCATTCCATGTCTTTTCGTCATGACATTGGTAAGAGAAAAATTCGATTCCTGCAGGGGCCACTGTCTGCGTGGTGTTTGCATTCTCCCCCACGTCTGCGTGGGTTTTCTCCCATGTCCCAAAGCTGTGCACGCTAGGCTCATTGGTGAGTCTGCATGGTCCCAGCACGAGTGAGTGTGGGTGTGTGAGCACTGTGCCCTGTCCAGGGTAGGTTCCCACCTGGCGTCCTGAGCTGCCAGGATGGGCTCCAGCCACCCACGACCCTGAACTGGAATAATTGGGTAAATAATTATCTTGTCTTTCTTTCTTGCTTGCTTGCTTGCTTGCTTGCTTGCTTGCTTTCTTTCTTTCTTTCTTTTTTTCTTTTTTTGAGATGGTGTCTCGCTCTGTCGCCCAGGCTGGAGTGCAGTGGCACAATGTCGGCTCACTGCAACCTCCACCTCCTGGGTTCAAGTGATTCTTGTGCCTTAGCCTCCTGAGTAGCTGGATTACAGGTGCCCGCCACCACACTCAGCTAACTTTTGTATCTTTAGTAGAGATGAGGGTTCACCAAGATGGCCAGGCCAGTCTCGAACTCCTGACCTCAGGTGATCCACCCACCTGGGCCTCGCAAAGTGCTGGGATTACAGGCGTAAGCCAGTGCACCTGGCCTAATTATCTTGTTTTTCTTAATTTTTCTTAAATGTATGTATAGCTTACATTCATTGCAGTGTTTAATATTAGAAGTGTTTTGATCTTTAGAAGTTTGGTGATGTTTTTGTCACCAGAAATATATCACAGGAATTCTATTCATTTATATCAATTAGCCTACGGTAAAATTGGTTTTGTTTCCCTTAAAGTTGCAGCTTCCAAGAATCTATCAGCAACTTAAGTGAGAACTTACTGTATTCGTTATCATATGTCTTCCACCTGTTATATATAACAGGTGGAAAAGTTTGCATAGCCTGAGGCTATAGCAAAGAAAAAAAAAATACAGCAACCTGACTTGGCTTTTACCCTGAGGAGGAGCTGCCTTGGCCTGGGAGAGCTCCTAGGGAGAAAGGGAGGACACACCCCTCTCTGAGGGACAGGGGCACTGGTATGAGTGGTGCCAGGATGTGGGCTGGGGAGGCCTCCTGGGAAGGGCATTTGGTTGGAAGCAGAGACACCTGGCTTGCCTGAGAGGGTTGGGTGAGATGGGAATGAAGACTGGGAGGCTGACCAGAGCCAGCCAGCGCATTTGGGGACCCAGGTGTGCAGACAGAGTCCACTCTGCGTGTGCACACTTATACATGGCTCACAGAGCTTCTCCCACTTGAGTGACCTCACCCACTCCTCACAGGATAGCTCTCCAAGGTGGGTCTCACTGTCACCCTGCATAAGGAAACTGATGCTCAGAAAGTTAAGTGATTTCCCCAGTGTAGGTCGGGGAGGCTCTGGAACAGTGACAAACTGGTGGAACCAGAGCCAGGGACCTGCCACTAGGAAAAGAGGGCCGTTAAGGCAAGCACGTGGAGGAGAGAGAGGAATGGAGGAGGTGAAGTTAGGGGAGGGTGAGAGGGAGCAAGAGAAGGCAGCATCAGAGTAGATGGTGTGTTTTATCCATAAACCCAGACTTGGGGAAAATAGATTTTCTTCTGTATTATTATTTCTGTATATTTTAAATCAAGTTTTATTTTGAACAGCAGTATAACTCCATAACAAAAAAATAAGCCAAAAAGGAAAAAAAATAATTCCACCTCTGGCATTTGCTTCTAGTCTTTGAGCAGGTGGTCCACAGCCACTCAAAGTGTGGTCCACGGCCCGGTGCTGGTCTGCTAGAGATTCGCCACTGTTTTTCAGCACAAAAGGCCCAGAAGATGAGAGTGAATGTTTAGAAACTCTTACAGCAATTGCACATGGTTGTTTTCTGCCTGTTGAATCTATGATTTAAAAGTTGGGCTTATATTTCATGTATCTGCTTTTCATTTCATTTTTATTTTTTATTTATTTTATTATTTTTTTTCAGACCACGTCTCGCTCTGTCACCCAGGCTAGAGTGCAGTGTCACAATCTCTGCTCACTGCAACCTCCGCCTCCCAGGTTCAAGCGATTCTCCTGTCTCAGCCTTCTGAGTAGCTAGGATTACAGGGGTGTATCACCACGCCCAGCTAATTTTTGTATTTTTAGTAGAGGTGGGGTTTCACCATGTTGGCCAGATTGTTCTCGAACTCCTGACCTCAGGTGATCTGCACCTGCACCGTCTTAGCCTCCCAAAGTGCTGGGATTACAGGCATGAGCCACCAAGCCTAGCCTGATAACTTTTTATTTTGAGATAATAATAGACTCACAGGAAATCATGAAAAAAGTACCTAAAATCCCATGAGCCGTTTACCCAGATTCTTCCAATGGTGACATCTTATATAACAATAATACAATACCCAAACCAGGAAATGGACATTCATTTTCCTAATGGGTAATGATTTTGAATATCTTTTCCTGTGTTTTCTGCAACCCACGTATCCTCTTTGGTGAACTGTGTGTTCATGTCTTCTAGTTCTATTTGGATTTTTTTTCTGTTGAGTTTTGAGAGTTCTTTATGTATTTTAGATACAAGTCCTTTGATGGATATGCATTTAATCATTTATCTTTATGATATTTTACAAAACTTTACATTTGGGATGGATTGGAAATTTTATAAAATCAAACTTGTCAATCACCACTGACAGTTTGAGAAGCAATCTTAGCATCTTCTTGCTTTAATGAAACAACCACACCTGCACCATATTGAGTCCTGACTTTTTTCCCCAGATAATTTATTATAAATAATTTCTCCAACTTGCTCCATATCTTTATAACCACCACTTACAAGGTTTGCAGACCTTCCATAGAGCAGCTGTACTGAGATTTACTCAGCCAGTTCCCAAGGTTAGACATGACGTTATCACCCATTTCAGGGTCTTAGAGAAACTCTGAGTCACTCACCTTTGGTCACAAGGCTTTTTCAAACATTTTGGATAGAATGTTCTTAGTTTCCATTCTCACCATTGTAGTTCAACTTGCTCTTTCATTAGAATTTAGGCATCAAGGTCAGACCAGATTGCTGGTTGGCCACGTTCTGTGTTCTCATGGAAACAAAAGGTCAGCGGCACTGAATCCAACCACCCAAGCAACTGGGCTTTTCCAGTCCCAGATGCTTGACGGCACGGCAACAGTGGAGTCACTAAGAAATTTTACTTTAGTTCTATCACAGCAAACTCCAAACCAGGGGTAGCAGTCATTTGAAAAATGCAGAGACTATTTTAAAGGACAGACAAGTGCCTCAGATAGCATCAGAGAACAATGCCTAAGGTGCATGGATGGAAGCCAGTCTGCACAAAATGCTGAAAATAGGTCGTTCTGAGCAAGGGGGTCATGGAGAAGAAAGTACCAGCCCTCCATTCCTTACACCCACTAGGCAGGTGCCTCTTCCCCTGCACCCAGGCTGACCCCTCACCTGGAAACTGCCCCCTTCTCGGGTTTTCACACCTGTCTTGTCCTTTCCCTTCTCCCTCCCTCCTTGCCTCTTTCTTTATTTTCTTTCTTTCTCTTTCTTTTTTTTTTTGAGATGGAATCTCACTCTGTCACCAGGCTGCAGTGCAGTGGTGTGATCTCGGCCCACTGCAACCTCCACCTCCAGGGTTCAAGCGATTCTCCTGCCTCAGTCTCCCGAGTAGCTAGGACTACAGGCGCACATCACCATGTCCAGCTAATTTTTGTATTTTTAGTGACAGACAGGATTTCACCATGTTGGCCAGGATGGCCTCGATCTCTTGACCTCGTGATCCGTGTGCCTCGGTCTCCCAAAGTGCTGGGATTACAGGCCTGAACCACTGCACCTGGCTCTTCTCTTTCTTTTCCTTCCTTCCTTCCTCTTTTCTTTCTTTCTTTTTTTTTTTTTTTTTTATTGAGACGGAGTCTTGCTCTGTCGCCCAGGCTGGAGTGCAGGGGCACGATCTCGGCTCACTGCAACCTCCACCTCTCGGGTTCACGCCGTTCTCCTGCCTCAGCCTCTCCGAGTAGCTGGGACTACAGGCGCCCGCCACCACACCCGGCTAATTGTTGTATTTTTAGTAGAGACGGAGTTTCACTGTGGTCTCGATCTCCTGACCTCATGATCCGCCCGCCTCAGCCTCCCAAAGTGCTGGGATTACAAGCGTGAGCCACTGCGCCCAGCCCTTCCTTCCTCCCGTCCTTCCTTCCTTCTTCCTTCTTTCTCTCTTTCTCTCTCTTCTTTTCCTTCCTTCATTTCTCTTTCATTCTTTCCTTCTTTTTCTCCTCTTTCTCTCTCACTGCTTCCTTCTTTCTCTCTGTTTTCTTTTTCTCTCTTTTTTCTTTCTCTCTCTCCCTTTCTTTCTTTGGTTTGTTCTTTCTTTTTTTTGCTCTTTTGGCAGGGTTTTGCTCTGTCACCTGGGCTGGAGTGCTTTCGTGCAGTCTCAGCTCACTGCAGCCTTGTCCTCCTCGGCTCAAGCAGTTCTCCTGCCTAAGCTTCCCAAATGGCTGGGACTACAGGTGTGTACCACACCCAACTAATTTTTGTATTTTTTGAAGAGATGGGGTTTTGCAGGCTGATCTGGAACTCCTGGGCTCAAGTGATTCTCCCGCCTCGGGCTCCCAAAGTGCTGGGATTACAGGTGTGAGCCACCATGCCTGGCCTCACACCTGTATTTCTGAGATAGCTGCGCCCACCCCGCCTCCTTTTCTTTTTTCCCTCTCTCCTGAATTACTCCTGTGGTCTCGATCTGAATTGTGGTATTGCTCCTCCTCTGGTTTCTCTGCTTCTGCTTCTCTGCCCTTCTCCTTAGCCCTCACTTTGTTTGAGGCAAGCCCTAGTTGTGAGGTCTGCAGCTTGTCATGGACCAACCACCTGAGCAGGTCTGACCCTTTCTAAGACTCCTTTTGCCCAGCCTTGTTGGGAAGTAATCATAAGGGGGACAATTTGGGAATGGCCCCACCTAAAGGCTAGTCTTTGCTGTCATCACAGGGCTTATGTCTGGGATCCTCACAGAGACTAAAAGCATCTCCCATCCGCCTCGCAGTGCCTGGCACTTCCTGGATTGTCGAGCGGCTCCCTGCCTCTGCCCTTTTGTATTCAGAGCTACAGCCTTGCCTGCCCTGTTCCCATCACTCTGACCACCCCTCAACACCATCCCGCTGTCAGCTCTGCTGCCAACTGAGGCGACACCTGTTCATGGAAACCCTGTGAACCTCTTCTGTATCCATACACAATATGTAATGTTATTTTGCATGTTTCAAAACATCAGTGTTGTCCAACAGAGCTCTCTGTGATGCTGGAAATGTTCTCTGTCTGTGCCGTCCAATACAGCAGCCACAGACGGCACATGGCTTTTGAGTACTTGAAATGTAGCTAGTGTGACTGAAGAATTGCATTCTGAATTTTAGTTAAAATTGAAATAGCCACATGTAGCTAGTGGCTACCACATTGAACAGCACAGCCTAGATCTTTCTAAACCTTATTTTTTTCCTTTCTTCGTTTTTGAGATTTGTTGATGTCGAGGCATGCAGATGTACGCCACTCATTCTCCCTGCTGTGTGGTCCATCGTATCAATATACAGCCGCCTATTTATCCATTTTCCTACTGATGGACGTAGGGGCTCTTCCTTTTCCTTGTTTCTGTTTTTTTGCTGATACAAATGATGCTGCAGCAATCTTTTTGTACCTGTCTCCACGCGCCTCTCCTAACGTCTTCATTTCCCACCACGGTGGACGGTCCCATGACCCCATGCCCAGGTGACTCGGTAGCCTCCTAGGTGCCTACCCAGCCCAAGTCTCTTGTGCCACCACCCCTGACCCCACACCCACTCCTCCCCTGCCACCCGTCAGCCCAGCCAGCTGGGCTGATGACTCTGGAATATCACTTTCATCCTGTGTCTTTCCCACTCAGGAACCCAGCACGGCTCCCATTGCCCGGAGCATCAGACCTCAGCCCCTTGCTGGGCCTCAGGCCCCCACCATCGGGCCCTACCTTATGACTGCCTGTGTTTCCCAGCATCCTCCCTCAGCCTCCACTCAGCCAACCTCCTTCTGGTCCTCTGCACCTATCCCGCTCTTCCTACCTCTGTGCCTTCATTTTTGACAGGAAGCCCCCATGCCCTCATTCTGGAATGTTTTTGCTTCCTGCCCCTTCTCCACATACTTCAATCCACTCAGATCCTTCAGGGCTCAGCTCAGGCCTGGCCTTCTCTGCGGTGGATTTTCATTCTGCAGCATTCATTCAGGAAGCACTCATGAAGAGCCTACCAGGTGCCAGCCCTGGCCTGGGGCTGGGCCTAGAGCCGGGGCAGGATGGCCACAGCATCTGCTCCATGGAGCTCACAGCCTGGCCTTGGCTGGCAACTCCAGTCTGCCCCAGTTTCCCGTTCTCTCCATTCCCCTTGCAGCTCAGCATGGATGAAGCTTTGGAATCTAGAGAGGAAGATCAGGGTTGGGATTATGGCTGGAGTTCAACAGGAGTGGGGGGCTGGGGGGTGCTGGTTTCCAGGAGGCCTGAAAAGGGGGCCTGGAAGTGGGAAGATCAACCCCAGTGCAGGGCCAGCCCTTGTGTCACACGATCACTGCTGAGAGCCTGGAGGTGCATGATGCTGTCAGCACCACCATGCAAGAGACTGACTCCATCCGCAGGAATGTCAGGGTGCAGATTACACTTCTTTCCCAGAGGCACACTATGTGGGAAGCCAACTGTTATAGTCTAAGTGTTTGCATCCCTCCATAATTCATATGTTGAAACCCCATCTCCAAGGTGATGGTACTAAGAGGAGGGGCCCTAGGGAGGTGATTAGGTCATGAGGGCAGAGCCCCCATAGATGGGATTTGTGCCTTTATAAAAGAGACCCCAGAGAGCTGCTACTCCCCTTCTGCCATGTGAGGACACAGTGAGGAGACTGCCATCTATCAACCAGAATGCAGGCCCTCACCAGACATTGCACCTGCTGGTGCCTGGATCTCTGGCCTCCAGAACTGTGAGAAATAAATTTATGTTGTTTGTAAGTAATTAGTTTATGGAATTTTGTTATAACAGCCTGAACAGACAAGACACCAACTTATGAGAAGGTTGCCTGGTGAGCGGGAAGGCAGAGGAAAGTTCTGCTTGCTATAGAATCTGAGGCTTGTTGAATCTGAGGCTTGCTATAGAATCTGAGGCATCACCGCCTGTGGCACCATCCGTGCAACAAGAGTAGGCCTGGCCAGGACCAGGACACTGATGCCAACCACCCCGGGGCACTGTCTCCCAATCAGATGGCCACTGCCAGCCTCTGCCCATGAGGTTTCCCCTTTCTGGGCTTCCATTGGTGGCCACCATCCCCCTCTTCTGATGGGCACCATCTTTAACATTCCTATGTGCTGTAGCTCTATTCTGACCACTTAAATCTTGGAATCATTTCTTAAGGTGACTTTCTATATCTGTGTTCTGAATCATTTTGTATCATTTTTTGGTTTAATTCTTAGCATCTTACTTCCCAATGTGTAGCTCTTACAATGCACCTTACACTTGCCCCTGTATCTCAACAAGATTACAAAACCTTAGGGGGCCAGGACCATCTTCCTTTCTGGCCCAAAGTTGGACATCTGGACAAAAGCCCAACACACACAAAAGCACAACACAGAGCAGAGCAGATGCTTTGCTCTGCTCTGGACTTGGGATGCCTAGAGACTGGCAGGCACAGAGGGTGTGGGGTGGCTGGGAGCTGAGCAGTATCTTCTGGGCCAGGACAGGTCTCTCCGAGGCCTCCTGAGCATGCAGTCAGGGCTGTACAGCCTCAGTTTTGTCCTCAGCCAAAAAGGGATCTGTGTTAGTGGAAGGAGAATGTGGCTGCCACCACTCCTGTGAGCTGCCTGAGGGAACCAGAGGGCAGGAAGGAAACAGAGCACCTCCAGAGAGAACCTCAGGGCCCAGCCCCTAGAATGAATTAGGCAAGGGTGCAACCGAACGAATGAGCTGTGTCCTTATCCCTTAGACCTAGGCCAGACAGGTGAAGAAAAGCATTGAATGCTGGGAGTTGTCAGCAAAGAGGATAAGGGTTAAGCTTGGGGCTGTGTGGATATCCTCTGGGTGATTTTTACAGAGGGTTCAGGAGGGAATGGGGCAAGGAGAGAACTATGAGGGGGTCAGGCAGCAGACGCGGACAGTGTTTCCACACACTGAAGAGAACTGGGTGAGTTCTCCTCATTCAGCCACCAGCTATGGGCCTCAGCTTCTTCCCTATTCATAAGGAAGGAGGGAGTGGCCAGAGAATCTTCTGGGTCTAGTCCAGCTCTGCCATTGGTGGCTTGGAGGAGGGCTGTCCACAGAGGAGGGCAGAAGCAAACACTGGGGGATGGAGGCTGATAATAAGAGGGAAAGGGGACAGCAGCCCGGCGTCAAGTATCTGCTCTGTGCTGGGACAGAGCTGAGCACTTCACACACACCGTCTCGGGTATCTTTGTGCTGACCCCTTGAAGATGGCATTTATTTGCTGCATTGATTTAGGGGTGAGGAAACCAAGGAGCAGAGGGATTGGCAGAACCCTCCAAAGTCACTCTCCTAGTATGCCAGAGCTGAGATTTGTACTGAGGCTTCGGGTTCCCAAGTCCCCAGGCCTCCACGTTGGTGGGTGGGCTCCTGAAGGGCGAGTGGCTCTGTGTCTGGGTATGTGCCTGAGTGGCTGAAAAGGAAGGGGTTATCAAGTTGGTTTTTAGATTAGTGCTGTGTTTCTTATATTTGCTAGGTTTTTTTTTTTTTTTGAGATGGAGTTTCGCTCTTGTTGCCCAGGCTGGAGTGCAATGGAGTGATCTCGGCTCTCCACAACCTCCGCCTCCCAGGTTCACACAATTCTCCTGCCTCAGCCTCCTGAGTAGCTGGGATTACAGGCATGCTCCACCACACCCGGCTACTTTTGTATTTTTAGTAGAGATGGGGTTTCTCCATGTTAGTCAGGTTGTTCTCGAACTCCCAACCTCAGGTGATCCACCCGCCTCAGCCTCCCAAAGTGCTGGGATTACAGGCATGAGCCACTGAGCCCAGCCCATTTGCTAGGTTTTTGCTAACTTGGTTCTCAGTAATTTTCCTTAGTGAGGGTGAAAAATAAGGATTAAAAAAAAAAAAAAAAAAGTGAAGATAGAAAATGGTAGGTGGTTAAGAAAATCTTAGCTCCTGATTAGCACAGAGTGAAGAAAGGGAAAGTCAACTGGAGGTCACGAAGGGAAGTACAGTTTCAGTTGTTTACCTGTTGAGGAGATGCCTCAGTTACAAAAGAGTAAAGATGGGGGCGTTTCATGGCAAGTACTAAATGGGTTGCATGAAGCAATACTTTTAAAATACAGTAAAATGTTAACATTTGTTAAATCTAAGTAGTGGCTACAGATACTTTTGGAATTAGGAATGTACCCATATGTGGGGAAAAGAAAGAGAGATCAGATTGTTACTGTGTCTGTGTAGAAAGAAGTAGACATAGGAGACTCCATTTTGTTCTGTTAATCTATAACCTTACCCCCAACCCCGTGCTCTCTGAAACATGTGCTGTGTCAACTCAGGGTTAAATGGATTAAGGGCTGTGCAAGATGTGCTTTGTTAAATAGATGCTTGAAGGCAGCATGCTCGTTAAGAGTCATCACCACTCCCTAATCTCAAGTACCCAGGGACACAAACATTGTGGAAGGCCGCAGGGACCTCTGCCTAGGAAAGCCAGGTATTATCCAAGGTTTCTCCCCATGTGATAGTCTGAAATATGGCCTCGTGGGAAGGGAAAGACCTGACCATCCCCCAGCCCGACACCCGTAAAGGGTCTGTGCTGAGGAGGATTCGTATAAGAGGAAGGCATGCCTCTTTGCAGTTGAGACAAGAGGAAGGCATCTGTCTCCTGCCCATCCCTGGGCAATGGAATGTCTCGGTATAAAACCTGATTGTATGTTCCATCTACTGAGATGGGGAAAACCGCCTTAGGGCTGGAGGAGGGACATGCGGGCAACAATACTGCTCTGTAAGGCACTGAGATGTTTATGTATATGCATATCTAAAGCACTGCACTTAATTATTTACCTTGTTTATGATGCAGAGACCTTTGTTCACGTGTTTATCTGCTGACCTTCTCTCCACTATTATCCTATGACCCTGCCACATCCCCCTCTCTGAGAAACACCCAAGAATGATCAATAAATACTAAGGGAACTCAGAGGCTGGCGGGATCCTCCATATGCTGAACGCTGGTCTCCTGGGTCCCCTTATTTCTTTCTCTATACTTTGTCTCTGTGTCTTTTTCTTTTCCAAGTCTCTCCTTCCACCTAACGAGAAACACCCACAGGTGTGGAGGGGCAACCCACTCCTTCACCCATATTTTACAGAAGCAAACAAAACATCTGGCCAGAGCCAGAAATACGAAACATATAAAAGAAATGACATGGCAGATACACAAACATATGAAAGGAAAACAGTAAAAGGAAGGAACATGCATGTGATTGATGAGAGCCAAGTCCAGAAGAAAATGTAATCCAAGGAACAGGAAAAAAAATTCCCAGTAGTAGTCTGAGCTATAGAAAAATGTAAAAACAACATAAATTCAAGAAAGTAGGCACTCAAAGCTGAAACAGATGAAATAACAAGGAAAGAAACTGACAGCACTTCTTCAAAACTCATACATGAGAAATAGCAAGAAAATGAACAGATATTGCTAAAAATCAATCTGATATCGAGGAAAGGCCTGAGATAATCATGGTTAATGAAAAGAAAAAAGACATGCATTAAAAAGAGAGATAGCTATGAAAGGTATAAAAAAACAAGACAATGAAAAAAAAGAATAAAAATAGAATTTAAACCAGAAAACCTAACACATGGAAAAGTATTCATAAAGAAAATACAAGACATCTTCCCTAGAATGAAGAATAGAATTGCAACTCTAAAAAGCATACTTTGTTTCAGGAAAAACTGATAAAGAACAAGAAAGAATTATTCAGACATATAGATTTAAAAAGAGAAAGAGAAAGGAAGAAAAGAAAGAAAAAAAGAAAGAAAAAGCCAAGGGAATATCTCTTTAGAGGATATCCTCGTAGAGAGGATTCTTCGGCTGGCCTCAGTGTTGTCCCTACCAACAGTCAACACCAGATGACAATGGAGAAATGTATCCAAATTCTGAGCAAAAGAAGGTGTGATGCAAGAATATTTTACTCAGCCAAGGTGTGCACAACTATAAAGACCACAGAAACATTCCCTAACGCAGAAAATACAGAATTCATGAGCCATCCCTGAGTCATTCTTAACGGTGCAATTCAGCCAATCAAGAGTTTGTTTGTTTGTTTATTGAGACGGAGTCTTGCTCTGTTGCCCAGGCTGGAGTGCAGTGGTGTGATCTCTGCTCTCTGCAACCTCCACCTCCTGGGTTCAAGCTATTCTCCTGCGTCAGTCTCCCGAGTAGCTGGGATTACAGGCACCCGCCACCATGCCCAGCTAATTTTTGTATTTTTTGTGGAGACGGGGTTTTGCCATGTTGGCCAGTTTGGTCTCGAACTCCTGCACTTAAATGATCTGCCCGCCCAGACCTCCCAAAGTGCTGGGATTACAGGCATAAGCCACTGTGGCTGGACTTCAATCAAGAGTTTAAAAATAACAACTCAGAAATGAAGAAGCAATGGCAAAAATACTGGTGGTGAGCCACAAAATAAGTTTAAATATAAAATGAAGGCCAGGCGGGGTGGCTCACATCTGTAATCCCAGCACTTTGGGAGGCTGAGGCAGGCAGATCACCTGAGCTCAGGAGTTCAAGACCAGCCTGGCCAACAGGGTGAAACCCCGTCTCTACTAAAAATACAAAAATTAGCCAGGTGCGATGGTGTTTGCCTGTAATCCCAGCTACTCAGGAGACTGAGGCATGAGAATCGCTCAAACCCGGAAGGCAGAAGCTGCAGTGAGTTGAGATTGCGCCATTGCGCTCCAGCCTAGGCGACAAAGTGAGATTCTACCTCAAAAAAATAAAATAAAAATAAAATAAAATGAAGTCCCAGCTACTTGAGAAACTAAGGCTGGAGGATTCTTTGAGGCTGGCGTGAACAACATAGTGAGGCTTTGTTTCAAAAAGAAAGAAAAAAAGACTAACTGTGGTGAGAATTAAGGTTTCAGAGCAGAAGGAAATGCATAGACTTTAAAAACAAAATCAATATAGGAATAAACAAATTGAGGAGAAAGAGCAAGCTATTTCCTCATCTTCAGAGCCTTGGATTATGCCATCTAAAAAGGAAACCTTATTAAGAACAATTCTAGTTTCTTAATGTTTCTCCTAATATTAACTTCAGGGTTAATTTGTGGGGAAGAAACACCTACTTCAGTTTCTTTTTCTCCTGTTAGACTCACATAAAATTAGATTCAGAACTTTTCTTTTTAAAATAGCATTTTAATATAAGCATTTCTATTTAGCCTTCTACCTAGAAATACCTTAGACATACCTAGAACGCTGTTCACCTAATGTTAGTAGTTATCTCTGGGTGGTTTTTGGTTTTTTGTGTTTAAGAGACAAGGTCTCACTCTGTTGCTTGGGCTGGAGTGCAGTGTTGCAATCATGGCTCACTGCAGTCTCAACCTCCTGGGTTCAAGCGATGAGGCTAAGGCTGGGACTACAGATGTGCATCACCACACCCAGCTAATTAAATTTTTCTTTTTTTTTTTTGTACAGACAGGGTCTTACTATGTTGCCCAGGTGGGTCTCAAACTCTTGGTCTCTCCCCTTGGCCTCCCAAAGCACTGGGATTACAGCTGTAAGCTACTGCACCAGGCACTGAGTGGAGGTTTCCATAAGATCACCCAAACTGTCTTCAGTTCTTTAAAATAAGAATGTATCATTTTTACAAAAATAATAGAGTCATTATTCTGAAAAAATAAGATTGGTGAAATGTCTGTCTTCAGCATGGTGTCTAGAGGCTTGTCAGTTTGATTTAGTATGAAAGCCTAAAGGATATGTGTCATGTCACAGGAATGTGCAGTAATAAGACGGAATTCAAACTAAGCAAAAATTCATACTGAATTTCAAAAACATCATGGGCTAGGAATTATAACTTCTAATTAAAACCACGTGGATGCAATTTGATCTATGGATTCAATGCAATCCCAATCAAAATCAAACACAAGCTATTTTGTGGATATCAACAAACTGATTCTAACATTTAAATGAAGAAGCAAAAGACTCAGAATATCCAACTTAATATTGAAGGAGAAGAACAAGGTAGAAGACTGACACCACTCTGACTTCAATATTTACTATAAAGCTATAGTGATCGAGATAGCGTCCTATCGGCAAAAGAATAGACAAATATATCAAAAGACCACAGAGAGAGAGACCCTAGAAACAGATCCACATAAAGATACTGACTTTTTTCTTTTTTTTTTTGAGATGGAGTCTCGCCATGTTGCCCAGGCTGGAGTGCAATGGCTCGATCTCAGCTCACTGCAACCTCCGCCTCCCGAGTTCAAATGACTCTTCTGCTGCAGCCTCCCGAGTAGCTGGGATTACAGGTGCCTGCCACCGTGCCCAGCTAATTTTTGTATTTTTAGTAGAGATGGAGTTTCACCATGTTGGCCAGGCCAGTCTCGAACTCCTGACTTCGTGATCCGCCTGCCTTGGCCTCCCAAAGTGCTGGGGTTACAGGTGTGAGCCACCACACCTGGCCAAAGATGCTGATTTTTGACAGAGGAGCAAAGGCAATATGCTAGAACAACTGGACATTAACATGCAAAAAATGAATCTAGACATAGACCGTATTCCTTCCACAAAAACTCGCTCAGAATGAATCTAAATATGAGTATAAAATGTAAAAGTATAAAACTCTTAGAAGTTAACACAGGAGAAGGCCCTAGATGACCTTGGTTATAGAGGCGACCTTTTAGATACAACACCAAAGGCATCATCCATGAAGAAACCAATGATAAGCTGGACTTTGCTGAAATTAAAAACTTCTGCTCTGGAAAAGACAATGTCAAGAAATGAGAAGACAAGCCACAGAACTCTTAAAACTCAATAGTAAGAAAACAACCAACCAGATTATAATAAAAAAAAATGAGCAAAAGATCTGGAATCCTCACCAAAAAAGATATATAGATGGTAAATAAGAAAACATGTTCAACATCGTATGTCGTTAGGGAATTGCAAATTAAAGCAGTAAGGTGTTACAAACCTATTAGAATGGCCCAAATTCAAAACACTGACACATGCTGGTGAGGCTGTGGAGCAACAGGAACTGTCATTGCTGGTAGGACTGTAAAATGGTACAGCCACTATGGAAGACAATTCAATGGTTTCATAAAAAGCTAAACATACTTAGGCCGGGCGCAGTGGCTCACACCTGTAATCCCAGCACTTTGGGAGGCCGAGGCGGGCAGATCATGAGGTCAGGAGATCGAGACCATCCTGGCTAACATGGTGAAACCCCGTCTCTACTGAAAATACAAAAAATTAGCCAGGCATGGTGGCGGGTGCCTGTAGTCCCAGCTACTCGGGAGGCTGAGGCAGGAGAATGGTGTGAATCCGGAAGGCAGAGCTTGCAATGAACTGAGATTGTACCACTGCACTCCAGCCTGGGTGACAGAGCAAGTTTCCATCTCAAAAAAAAAAAAAAAAAAAATGAAGCTAAACATACTCTTACCATATGATCCAATTATTGTACTCCTTTGTATTTACCTATATGAACTGAAAACTTATGTCCACACAAAAGCCTGCACATGAATGGTTTTAGTAGCTTTATTTACAATTGCCGAAACTTGGGAAGCAAACAATATGTCCTTCAGTAGATGGATACATAAATTCTGGTATATCCAGACCATGGACTATTATTTGGCACTAAAAAGAAATGAACTATTGAGCCATGAAAAGACGTTGAGGAAACTTATGTGCCTGTTACTAAGTGGAAGAAGCCAGTCTAAAAAGGCTACAGGCTGTATGATTCCAACTATTTGAACATTCTGGAAAAGGTAAAACTATGGAGACAGTAAAAGATCTGTGGTTGCCAGGGGTTAGCGCGGAGAGACGGATGATCAGATAGAGCATAGAGGATTTTTAGGGCAGTGAAACTACTCTGTATGATACTATAATGGCAGACATATAACACAGGACAACATACATTTGTCCAAACCCATATAGGATGTAAAACACCAACAGTGAAGTGAACCTAATATAAACTATAGACTTCAGGTGATAATGACCTGTCAACGTAGGTTCATTGACTGTAACAAATGCACCACTCTGGTAGGGATGCTGATAGTGGGGGAGGCTGTGCACATGCGGGAACAGGGGATATATGGGAACTCGCTGTACTTTCCATTCAATTTTGCTGTGAACCTAGAACTGCTACAAAAATTAAAAAACAACAAAAACCCCAGCCTGGACGTTTCCAGGAATTAGGATGGTCCAGTAGAGGAGGGGCACAGGAGATGAGAAAGGGAAGCAAAGGAGATGAGGCTGGAGTGGTGGCCAGGACTTCTCCTGTGGGCAATGGAGAGTGACTGAGGAGCAAGGAAGGGAGGTGACCAGACATTGGGGCAGCTACATGGATGGTGAATTGGGATGGAGAATGTGCGGCGAGAAACCAATGAGGTCATTACTGGCAGAGTCTAAGAGTGAAGCAAGCTCCTAGACAGAGACAGCAGCAGTGGAGCTCGGTATGTGATAAGGAGGCAGGACTGTCCTGAGCTTGGTCCTGGTCAGAAGTAGAGGCTGAGAAAAAAAGAGAGGAACCCCTTGCGGCTGCCATAGACTTTCTGGACACGGTGATACAGAGGTGCTTTGGAGTTGGCAGAGATGACCTCCCGACAGGTGGATGCACACGGCTACTGCCCAAGTGAGAGGTGTGGGCCGAGCATAGACTGGAGGTGATCTGCCCACGGCTGGAAGGTGAAGCATGGAGTTGAGATATCCCAGGGAGAAACCACGGGCAGAACCATAGAAGAGACCAAAGTTTTGGAGACAGGCAGAAGAGGACAGTCCTACAAAGGAGACAGAATAGGAAGAGGTCCAGGACGGGGTAGTGAGTACCACAGAGGCCAACGGAGGGAGGGACAGGTTCTCCACAAGTCAGTGTCAAATACTATAGTGGGGTGGAGAAAGAAGGGGATTGAAAACAGGCTATCTCACCACGTTTTAACAGGGAATCAAGCCCTTACTCCCCGCCCCGTTTTTGGGGAGGGCTGAATTCCGGTTTTCAAGCTGGTAAATGAACAGAATTGTGGAAAGGAATAATATATCTTATTCCTGAATAAGATATATTAGGGTTGGAACGAACAAGAATGGACATTTTGTAAAAACAAGTATTTTAAAGTGGACTCCAGACTTCTTGACTTATAGCCCGAATAATCATTTAACAGGATGTGACTTACCATCAATAAGACAACAGCAGAATAAATGACAGCGCACCCACGCCATGGAGTATTAACCATTAAGAAGGGACTGGAGCCCTACCAGCTGACCTGAAGAGAACTCTGTGAGGAGTTGAGTAAGAAAAGCAGGACACAGAAAGGGCCTGTAATACGATCCCATTTTCGGTAAAGCAGTAACAAAACCTTGTTTTTGATTAGAGAGCATGGAGGAAATTATGCAAAAATACACGGCAGGGTATGGCTGTGTATATATCAGTTACCTGACTAGGAAAAGGGGTGGGGTAACATGGGGAAGAGGAAGGGGCAGCAAGTAATAGAGAAAAATTAAACAGGAGGACACTTAACAGCATATAAAAAATGGTCGTATTTATGCATTTATATGAAAGTATATATATATATAAAATGGCCAAAAACTGAACACACACAAAAATGTCTTGACTCAAATCCACCGAGTTAACTGAGTGCTGAGAGCAGCCTGTCATCTGGGGGCAGCTGGGGTGAGCCAGCAAGGGGCCTGGAGTCCCGCACACATACCTGGCCATCCTGCGAGAACCAAGGACGCCGTGGGTGAGGCATCACTGGGAGGGCATCTGGGCTGCGTGCAGCAAGCTGGTGAGAAAGAAAAAGGCATCCAGGGGCTCACCTGCATTCTGGGTGAAGTGCACTGACAGGGGAGGGTATTAACAAGAGGACTGAGATTTGAGAATTCATGGGAATAGCAGATGAGAAGCCGCTGTGGGTAACGTCTGGGGTGCGGAGAAAGTGGAGGCTGTGAATCCAAAGACAGTGCTGGGTGCAAATGTTAGAGACCAAAGCCAGGCGGGCACAGAGGAGCCCTACAGGCCGGCCTCACGAGCAGGATATGGCTAGAAGTCTCTCATGTCATGGGAGAAGAGGAAACAAGAGAAAACTGGAAATTAAAGAATGACACCAACAAGAGGAAAGTTCTTATCAACCAACACTTTTAATTGCAAAAAGTAAAAACCTTCATTACAATAAACTTTAATTTACATACATTCTTCACATGGTGGAAGTCTTTACCAGTTTGCAGTATCCTGCACTTGAACACAGTAAAAGCTCAAGCCATTCAGAGCCCCTGTGGCTGTGACAGCTGCCTCCCTCCCTCCGCTCCCTGGGACCATCCAGGGCCACCACACCCTGCTCCCTGAAGGAGAGCTGCAGCTGACCCTGGCACCTGTCCCCAATGATGGCAGGGAGCACTGCGCTGAGTCCCTGGCTTGCCTGTGCCTCCTCCTTCCCCGACCCTCGGCACTGGTTACTGACCCTTCCCCAGGGTGGAGGTGAAGGAAGGGAAGACCGCAGCCAGCATTTTTCTGAGGGTAAAACTGTGGAAAGAAGTATGGAGGGAAGCCTGTCTGGGATAAGACGGGGCTCTCTGGGAATGTCATGTGCCTGCTGGCTCCTGTTACCTTCCTGGAAGGGTCCACAGTGCTGAGGGGTTGCAGTGTGAAGAATGGGATGCTACTGTAAGGGTGGCTGCACAGGTGACCCCCCCCCCACCCCAAGGAGCTGCTGTGGGGAGCGATGGTGTCAATGAAGCCTGGCACAGAGAAGATGTCCCAACTCCCCAGTTTCTGTCTGCAACTCAGACCTCGGCTGGGTTCCTTTCTCCACACAGTGCTTGCCGCCGTGGCTCATTCTTGGATTGATGGCTGCTGCCTGCCTGACAGACACACTAGGCAGAGGCGGAAGGGTCTCTGGTCCAGCCCTATCAAATCCTCACAGTTCCAGGCCTCCACTTAGTTGTGTAACATTCCTTCCCTCCATTAGTCTGAAAAAGTCTGGACATTTCACAGTCTCCAGGGAGAGGAAAATGACAGATGTATTTAGCACTAATGCTTAAATTATGCAGGGCAGGGAAACCAGAGACACTGAGGGACCTGGACAACAGACAAGCTGGCTGAGGGTTTCTCTTCAAGGCCAGCATTTAGTCACACTGCGTCCACAGTGGGTGGACTTGGATGTGGTGCACAAGGAGAGCACCTGTCCGTCTCCCTGACATGCTTCTGGAAGAGGCCGCTGGAGATGTGGAGACTGGGGGTGGGGAGGACAGGGAAATGCCTGCTGCTGGTGACACAAACACATTCCCGGAGGCTCCCGTGTTTCATTTGCTACAGGGCTGTCTCCACATGCGCCTTCACCCTCCTAGCTTCCTGACCCTGACATGCGTCGGTTCTGTACACAACATCTGCAGGTCCAAATATGGGGAGAATTTCAGCCTAAAGTACAACTTTAAAGCACATCTCTGACACTCCCTTCCTTCAACAAATTGTAGTGGGTGATGGGTCACCCCTGAAAGGTAATGAGTGTGGAACTTGTATACTCAAGAGAGCTTTTCCTTCATTGTTAGGAGAGCTCAAAAATCCTAAGAGGCCCTTCTGTTTAATAACTGATTCTCAAAAGGTAGACAAAATTGCCTCTCTCTGTGCAAACAGACATGCGCCTTTCCCTCTCTTTCTCCTATAACCTGGCTTTCTCCTTTATGGACAAGGAGATGCAAACATTTGCTTTGGGGTTTGAACATTCACTATGAAAGTGACTGGGTAATAAGCAAACTCATTCCAGGCTGTATTAAAATGACTGAGGCCATCACCTGCAGCTAAGAAATGTGAGTTTTTGTTTTAAAATAAGTGTACACTGAGGCCTATGCTGGGTTTTGGTAGAAGGGAACAGAAAACCCAAGAATTGAAAAACAAGTGATGTAAACTCCAAGGGGACCCACAACTGGAGTTGGGCAGAGTCCCTCTTCTGTCACACATCTGGAAGAATGTGGAGACAGGAAAATGGCTGGACACAGTTGTGTTTCAGCTACATTCACTCTTAAAAAGAGTTTTCAAATGGGGAGGGGAAAAGTGAAAGGATTTTTATAAAAGTCATATGGTTAGATTCTTTCCTCCTCCACTTCTGTCCAGCAGTTTTAAAAACAAACCCTGTGGAGTTCCTGGCTTGCTGATCCCCATCCCTGGGTTCTCCCACCCCAACGGGGGCACATCTGAGTCAACGACATCCACAGCTCTCTTCTTCGGTACCATGCTGTGATGCAGCAGGAAAATGATGTGCTATGGAACCAGCTACCTACCTGCCAGCGGTTAACTGCTCTAAGCTTCCACTTATTTACTTGTAAAATGGGGATCTAACACCTACTTTAGAGGATTGAGTGAAGATTAAAGGAGATCATGTATATCAGGCACTTTGTAAACTGGAATGTACTAGACAAATGTTATTATTCCTTTCTCTCAGAACATGAGCCCCCCAATCTGCTCTCCTCTCCTCCCCTCCCCTCCCTTCCCCTTCCCTCTCCTCTTTTCTCTTCTCTCTTCTTTCCTTTCCTTTGACAGAGTTTCGCTCTGTCGCCCAGGCTGGAGTGAAGTGGCACAATCTTGGCTCACTGCAATCTCCGCCTCCCTGGTTCAAGCAATTTTCCTGCCTCAGCTTCCCGAGTAGCTGGGATTACAGGCGCCCACCATCACGCCTGGGTAATTTTTGTATTTTTAGTAGAAATGGGGTTTCACCCTGTTGGCGAGGCTGGTCTTGAACTCTTGACCTCAAGTGATCTGCCTGCCTCAGCCTCCCAAAGTGCTGCGATTACAGGTGTGAGCTACCATGCCCAGCTTGAATCACTTTTATTTTATTCCCTCTCTTCCCTAAAAAAAATTAAGGATAAGCTCTGCCTCTTTTCATCAACCATAATAAGTATGGTATCCATTCACTACTTGACTGCTGGAGAGCTCAGGACATTTGGACAGAGTGCTTCAAACTGGGGCCAAAGTAGCCTGTCTCCTCAGAGGGCTGACTTCTGGGCATACGCATCTCTGTAGTGGGAGGCCACATGAAAGTGAACCTAACTCATGTGCAGAGGTCATCGCCATGTCACCTCCTGGTAAATGCTCAATAAACTTGTAAACCACCCCCTCTCTTTAGAGCCCTACAGTTTTGTTCTTGTGGTGGTGGAGGTGGGGAGTTGGTTAGGTGGTCTTATTGTCACCCTGCAACCCCGCTTTCTCATCCTGACAACCCTCTTTCCCACACCGGCTCATACAGAGGGACTTTTGATGCTTCCAGCTAGATGGCAGGGGCATCCTGTGGCATCCCGCTGTGCCGGGCCTTGATCATCAGAAAGGGACTGGCTGGCAACCCCTAGCCACTCCTGTCGCTCTGGCCAGTAGTAGATTCTGCTTATCAAAATTAACTTTTGAGAAGTTGAACTGCTTCTGTGTATGTAGAAAACTCTCTTTGGAGAATTCTCCCCTAATACAAGTTTACATTCAAGTCTGAACTGGGTAGATTTTAAGTAAAATGAGTAGTATATGCATAGAAGTCTCCACTTATCTTCTGCTACAGTCATTTTTTTTGTTGAAGTACAAAATGGGACTTAGGGGACTTTCCCAGGGGATGCCTCAGAATACCAACACATGCAAGGGTTTCTTAGTTTTCAAAGTTTTGAGCTGAAGTGGGTATTTTATGGACATTTAAGATGTGAAGGGCAAGAGTGAAATGGGGAAAGGAACACAGAGTAACTCACAGAAACAAAACAGAGATCTCAATAATCAAAATAGTTGCTTTGTTCCTAAGAAACCCTCTCTTTTGTTAACCGGTCTGATTTTTAAAAACTCTCAGAGGCCTCTAAAGCACTTGTTTACACATAGCCCTTCCCCATGTGCAGCCAGGGTAAGGACACTGCAGAAGGCTGTAAAAGCTTGCACAAAGCTGGCCTCTAGATGATCCCTCTGACTTAAAACCTCTTAAATCATAACTGCTTAACAGCGTGACTTTTATATGTACACAAGTTTTGTTTTTCCTGTATTCATCCACACAAGGGGTTGATTAAGAAAAAATTCCCCCAGGTACAGTTCATCGTAGTTTCACTGAAGCCCGTGGAGGAGGCTCTGATGTTTCTATCCTGAGCTCTGTGAACTCTGCTTGTCCTTTGCAAGCCCATAGACAAACAGGCCATTCAAGTGCTCAATGGTCCCCACTGCTGTCCATGAGACCCACAGAGAAAGAGGGCCTGAGAGATGAGATGCAGGCTCCTCCAGGAATGAAAAGGGCTTCACAACCATCTTCACTCGTCATTGTCTGCCTCTGATCCATAATTCTGACATAGACACCTACTGTATCCATTTGATTTCTGCAATTCAGAACCAGAGGCCAAAGTGTAGTTTGCTTTTTCTTCATCTTGGCAATGGCATGACCAGTGGCCAGCTATCTAGTGGTGTCAATAAAAGAATAATGAAGAGAGAAAAAAAATAAAAGGAACAGGAAAAGAACATCCTTATTTACACCATTTGATTGCTACCTACTAAAAGCACTTGGGAGAAAACAATGCACATAGTGAATCATCCAATCAGAAACACACAGCTTTATATTATTACAAAAAAGAAAAACACCTCACCTTGTCTTTGTTTCCCAGCACAGACAGAAATCATTTTCAGACAGAGGATCACATAGGCAGTTGCACACCCAGCTGACAAACACTTTGGGTCTGGATTTCCTCCCCCAACCACATTACATCAGCTTTGACACATCTGTAAAACATCTCCTCTGCAGAAAGTCAGACCCTAAAGATCAAACCCAGGGAGGCACCCTTTCCCCAGGCCAGCTACTCTAACTCATTACCCTCTGAAGACACTTGGTAAAGGCAACACAGCTGACGAGAGCAGTGCTGCCTCAGCAGTAGTGGGCTCTGGCCCCGCCAAGGCAGGGAGGACTAGGGCCGAGCTTCTGAGAAGCCATCCAGATAGGCAAGGGAGAAGGGGAGGGAGTGCAGTGGGGATATAAGAACCTGATGAAATGGAAGAAAGCATTGCCTTGGGAGTTACCATTTTGAATTATTATATAATCAGACTCTAGCCTGGCATCACAGAGACTCCAAGAGCCATGGACAATGGGAAAGAAGTGTACTTCTTGAATGCAATTCAAGGTTATCTGAACTTTTTTCACTGGTTCTAGATTCCACTTTGCTTGGGAAACTACAAGAACTTCTTTAATCAGCCATGGCCTTCCAAAAAGTAGAGTGATGTGGCAGGGAAGACGGGGACAAGCAGGCCCACCTGGTAAAGGATGGCTCTGACATTAGAACCTGTTGGCTGCCCTCTCCACTGCCAGGGAAGGAAGCTGGCCATGCAGGTGAAGGAAGGCACCAGCCCTGTCTCCTGCCTGAAGGGCAGCATCAGGGTCATAGTGCCCAAAGGCCCGGAAGAGGTCAGTCTCAGATGGGTGCTGGCAGAGTCCTAGCCAAGTGGCCAGGCTGAATCCTTCCTGAGCCATCTGCAGGAAGAGTCAGGAGGGCGAGGCTCTGGCCACTGCCTTGCAGCTCACAGCTGGTTCACACATGCATGCAAAGGGCAGGTAACTAAGTAACCAACCCCTAGAAAGCAGTTTCATCATTTTTGTTTTTATTTTTCCCCTTTCAACCTGGTTTTCGGCTCTGGAAGCTGTTCCTGTGCACAGTTCTATTTCCTACAGTTCCGAGAAAGCGGTTCCATCGCAGATGACCAAAGGCTGGACCCCTCTGGCTATAATGTAGACCTTCCAGTGGGTGGTGTCGACATAGCCTTGAGGGGAAATAGCAAGAGGAAAGCATGTAAATGTCAGAGGGTGGGCACACCTGTGGGCACAAGCAAGGCAGGTCTACCAGCGCTGGCCCTCAGGGTGCACTGCAGAGTCAAAGATAAATCTTTTTCTATTTAATTTAGTTTCCTTTTTTTTCTTTTTCTTTTCTTTTTTATTTTTTAAGAGATGGGGTCTCACTATATTGCCCAGGCTGGTCTTGAACTCCTGGGCTCGAGTGATCCTCCTCCCTCAGCCTCCCAGAGTGCTGAGATTACAGGTGTGGGCCACCACGCCTGACTTAAAGACAAATTGCTCTGAAAGTCTTCTGGCACTTCCTAGCGTAAGTATTCCTAGCTATTATCAGTCCTCTTTAAATGCTTTATCACTGCCCCTCACCACAATTCAGCAGGCCTACAAAGGCAGGATGCTCTAGATGAGGCTGCTGTTGGGCATCAAGTCTCGGCTTTTACAGCAAGAAGACAGAAGGGATGCTGAGGGGGCACAAGCTCTACCAGCCAATTTTCCTGTGTTTATCTATAATGTGGTTTCATTACACAACATCCAGATTAACCTAAACCTAAACCAGCATTGCCCAAATTGGGTTTGGCAAACAATAGTGTCCTGTAAGATATTCCAAAGAAAATAGGTTCCATGGCCAAGTAAGCCTGAGAAACACTAGGTTTCTCCAAGGCTTTTCAACATCTTTGATACACTAATAATGTACCACGTATCAACAAGACAGGCATTTCCCAAAGTCGACTGACTCGAGACCCTATTTGCCAAGGGTCTTTTCAAGGGGCTTCTGGTCCCACCTGTGGGGTCATGAGTAATCTGAAGAATTGTTTAGGAAACACTGACCTATCATTTGAGTGGGCTATGAAGGTAAACCTAAAAACTTTAACCTTTCAATAATCCCCAGTGATGCTGAACATCATTGTGCCTATAGTTTACAATACTTTTAAAAATTCTTTTTGTCTTTTTTTTTTTTGAGACGGAGTTTCACTCTTGTTGCCCAAGCTGGAGTGCAATGGCGCAATCTCGGCTCACTGCAACCTCCACCTCCCAGGTTCAAGCAATTCTCCTGCCTCAGCCTCCCGAGTAGCTGGGATTACAGGTGCACACCACCATGCCTGGCTAATTTTTTCTATTTTTAGTAGAGACGGGGTTTCACCATCTCTTGGCCAGGCTGGTCTCGAACTCCTGACCTCAGGTGATCTGCCCACCTTGGCCTCCCAAAGTGCTGGGATTATAGGCGTGAGCCATCGCGCGTGGCTTTAAAAAATTTTTAATTCACTGATTTTAGAGACAGGGTCTCGCTTCATTGCCCAGGCTGGAGTGCAGTGGTGCAGTCATAGCTCACTGCAGCCTCAAATTCCTGGGCTCAAGAGATCCTCCCAACTCAGCTTCCTGAGTAGCTGGAACTAGAGGCGCATGCCACCACGCCTGGCTAATTTTGTAATTTTGGGTAGATACAAGGTCTTACTATCTTGCCCAGACTGGTCTTGAACTCCTGGGCTCAAGCAATCCTCCTGCCTTGGCCTCCCAAAGTGCTGGGATTACAGGTGTGAGCTACCCTGCTCAGCCCCTAACAATGCTGTCTTGTACACTTAAAAATTCATTGAGAGGGTAGATCTCATGTTAAGTATTTTTACCATAATAAAATAAAATTTTAAACAAAAAAAATCTCTTGATGGGAAATTTAGAGTACTATGGGCCCTGCTCATCTTTAAACGAAGAGCACTGAGTAGAATTCAACTGTTACTTGGTGACTCCGGAAGGGTCATGATGGGCAATGACTATCCTGTACAGCGACTGCAGATGTTGTACCTGACCCCCAAAAGGTTTTCTGGTGATCTGGAACCCCTCTCCCCTCCATCTCCACAGGAAAATGTACATTTTGTCAAAAATCATAGAACTTGCACATCGTGGTGCCATTCTTAAGGGTCCCTAAGGTAGAGGAGCCGCCATCTGTCCTGTAACACTGAATGACTCTTCTTGGTCAGGGTCTGCTTTCCTGTCCTCATTGTTAACCGCGGCAGCGACAGCCATCATGTCTATTTCTGTCACTGCTTCAGGTGCTCGCTGGCTTCCCCACCCTTCCCTGCCCCCATTCTTCTCCCAGACTTGCTCTCCTCTTCTTCTTCTCTTCAGTCCCCATCCATCTCTGTGTTCTGTCATGTGACTGGCCTTTTATAGACACTGCCAACTACAGGGGTCCTTTCTTTCTAGTCAACAAACCAGCCAGGCACAGCACAGCAGGTATCATGCACCGGATGTTAGGCTAATCTGGACTATCTGTACCAGCATTTGATGCTCATGCTTTCTTGATCACTGCCAGACATTTTTTTTTTATTTTTCCCTAATTCTGTAATTGGTATTCCGGTTGCTTGTGTGAGCCGGAAGTCTGGAATTCAGATAACTAAGGTGTTTCTGTAGTTGTCTGAATTGTTAGGCATTTGTAAAATATAAAACAGAAACTTGTTCAAGCACAACCACATGCTCCAAACCTAAATATGCCAGAGAGATTTTTGCAATAGTCATCTCTTGTGTTAAGAGTCACTCCATTACAGGAAAAAGATTCAGAACAATTTCCATACAAGAATCCTCATTTTTGTAGGAAGTTTCCCAAGAGCCAGGCCAGCTGTGCTCCATTATTAGTTAATGCTTGATTTGTACCTTATTTTTATTTTTCATTTCTAAATTGAAATAAAAGTTATGTAACTTAAATTAAAACTTGGCATAGCTTGCAGTCCAATTCCTACCCTCATATGAGATGCAAGGTTTCTAGGGACTTGGGGGTCTTCTGAATGGGTAAAATTAAAAGAAATTAATTGGAAAACCAGTCTGGGCTCTGCCAGAGACTCCAGGTCTTGCCTAGGTTTTGTAAGGCAGGAAAAGCAAGGAGGTCAATGGTGACACTTGCTGATTTATTTGCTTCTTCCAAGAAAACTCGGCTGTCACACTGATTGCTACTGACAGCAGTAGATTCAAACCTGTTTCTTTGGAACAGATTTTTAGGATATAAGGCACAGGACAAGTCACATTTGGGCAAACACTGAGCCAGGGTCAAGGGTGAGTCATCAATGTGAGGTTGTGACTTGGCTGTGGCAGCCACACAGAAGGTAACATTTCCTTGTGTGATCATTGCCCTTATATACTGCTCGGTATTGTTTTATTTGCAAAATGGGTATATATTCCTGTAGTCCTTGATTGTCCCTCTCCTGGCTTGACTGTGTTCAAGCAGGCACTTAAGACCTGATGCTCTGCTCGATGACAGTGGGGCCTTGGGGTGGTCACCTCTCCTCTCTGGTTCTCAATCTTTTCATCTATAAAATGAGGGATTGGTCTAAATATTTTCCAGAATCCTTCCTAACTTGAAGCTTCTATGATCGATAGACACATGCATTCTATATGTTGTATGTACAAGACATTTCTTTCTGCTATGTTTTCTCATTAAGTTGTTTCATTTCTAAGCATAAATGTTGAGCCTCTTAACAGGAGAATGTTATTTTTGATTCTACTAAATAAAACTTTTGTGAAGGCAGTATGTGATTCTTAAAATAGCTTTTGAGTTAAAAACTAAAAAGATCCATGGCTGACCCTGCCCTCCTGGGGCCCTACATACCGATATCCCCTGGCTCTATTGGCATGGCCACAGATTGACAATGTCTTCGGCACTGGAAGGGAGGGATGAGCTGCAACATGGCCTCACCGCTGCCAATGATAAATAGGTCAGGCATCTTATGCATCTGGAGGAAAGAATGAGGAGGGGAGGAAAAGGAAGGCAAAGAAAACAAAATAAAACCAGGGGGTTTAGTAAATAAAAATGCTTTCACATATGGCTCTGAGTTTCCTAGCATAAGCAAAGAGGAAATAGAACCAATAACAAAAATTTGCAATTATGTCCAAAAGACAAAAACAAACTACTTTCTCCTAAGAATGGCATCTCTTGGTACTAAGACAAGAGTAAAATCTCTGTGGGTTCTCCTAAAGAGGCACTGTGTGATTTAGTGGGCAATACCCTCAACGAGAGCCCCAGAGTAGATCCTGCATGAGCTTCATAATTTGCAACTATTTTTAGCCACAGCTTCAAAGTAAGCCAAAGAAAAATACCTAATTGCAATTTAACAAAGGTAGTTCTAGCAGAAACCAACACATGGTGGCTGAAGTATACAACATTCTGTGATTCTGGTTTGATGAAAACTTTTTAGATAAATAGATAATCAGCATATCCTTTGGGCACTCTTCCATGGAATGTTATTTCTTACTACTAGGGCCCTGATAAGAATTGTACGCAGCAAGTTTAAGTTTACACTGCCTGGCAAGACCCAGGGGAGCAGATATGCCATGCTACCGATTAAAAACTAATGACACTAAGACTGGCCTCTGATTTTGAAAACTAAGGAGACAACCAGCACATGCACCTGCACAGGTAACTACTGCCCCTCTGAGGGCATGCTACTGCCAGCAACAGGCATTAAATGCAACTTGCTATGTGCCAGGGAAGAAGCTGTGAACCCTGGGGTGGGGCTGGGAACAGGGCAGGGAATAGGGATAAAGACAGAAATGGGTCTCGCTGGGACATTTCTCCTTACCTTGATGATGACAGAAAACCCCTAAGGCCTCTTCTCTCACCTCTTCCTCCTATCTCCTGCCCTTCAGAGAAACCCTTTATATGCCCATATAAAGTGGGAGCCAGAAGTCTGACTCCCTCGGCCATGTCTTGGTTTTCTCTTCACTACTCAGGGCCTCCAGAGTCTTGGGTTTTGGCCCCATCTTCCCCTGTCCCCAACCCTGGTCTCTCTGCTGCTGCCACAGGCCTTGCCCATAATGTTTTCATGGCAACACTAGAGCCATTTCACCTGCTAATGTGGTGACAGGGACAAGCCTGGTGTCTTCAGCTAGCCTTCAGTTGACTGGTACTAATATTGGCGGAAGCCTTAACATCTGTAGTCCTCAAAACAATCTCAGAAGGACCAAAACAAGTGGCTGTATCCCTTCTTCACACAGGCCTGAAGTGGACAGGGTCATGTTCACCCATTCCCAGGATGGGAAGAAACAGACAAGAAGGTGGCACAGGCCAGCCCTAGGCCACACTGTGGAGTGGTGAAGTGGGCCTTGGAGCCCCTCACCTTCTCCCCGAGTGCCACTTAACAACCAGCTCCCCACTTCTGTCCCAAGGCTGCCTTTGGACACTGGACCCACAGACACGTGACTTTAACAGGGCCCAGGGCCCAGGGATGTGGACAACAGGGTGGGGTAACAAGGCTGCGGGGAAAGGGGAGCTTGGGCCAGGGTGGGGAAACAGATTCTCTAAGAAACTGGGCTCTCAGGAGTTTTGCCTGTCTGGCCACTGCCCTTCCCAAAACATCCTCGAGAACCACACTATGACTCTGGTAAGCATTTGAGTAACTCTGTATTTACTCCTTTGGCTGGGCTCCTTGGTGTTGCACACGCTGGAGAAATCAACTTTGGTATTCAAGTGGTAAAACCAAGAGAAAGATAAAGGCCATGTCCCAGAATTATATTTATGAAGATGAAATCATACAAGGGCCTGGAATTCTAGCCGGCGACAGCAGGATAAACTTCTTTAAAATCTGAGACAAGAGCCCAGCATCTCCACCCCACTGCTGGCAGACAGAACTTCTTACTTCTAGACAAAATGATTGTTTTTATAGGCTTTTAAATTCCTTTAACACAATTCAGCAAATTTGGAGCCAAGCGATAGTATCAGGAGGTGGAAGCCATGGTCCAGAGGTGGCAGGGGGCCACAGTTTGGGAAATTTATTTTTTTACGAAGGAAAATGCATGCTATTAATTCTCCCAAACTGATCCAGGCTCAAAAACCTTCCTTAGGAATGAGACTCAACAAAAGGAGCAATTCAGAGAAAAGTAAACAGACACAAATGCAGAACAGCTTCTCCCAGTCCACTGGCCCCAGAGAGGTAACTTTGGCTCTGAGCACTTGGCCCTAGACTGAAGTGAGAAATGATGGGGGCAGAGTGGGTTTTTCTACCCCAGCTGGGCTGCCTGCCTATCAAATCCTTCCCAGGCTCCCACACTTTTCGCCTTTCAAGTTCTCTACCTAAAATCTCTTAATTGTTTATTTCTGGCAAAAACCATCCTGGGGGTGAGAGGGTAAAGGGTGTGTCCTTGGGCAACTCACTTAATCTCTCTGGGGCTCAGTTTCCTTATCCACAAAATGAAGCAGTTATTCTATTCATCTACATACTATTCCTTTATAGCTTTCTTTTCTTTTTTTAAAAAAATAGAGATAGGGTCTCCCTATATTGCCCAGGCTGGTCTGAAACTCCTAGGCTCAAGCAATCCTCTTGCCTCAGCCTCTCCAAGTGCTGGATTACAGGCGTGAGCGACCACCGATCATGGCTGCTTGCCTACTTTCTAATTTAAGGTAGGAAAGCCAGACTAATTGCACACTCAAGTCCTTCAAATTTTAAGATTTCACTTCTTTTAATATAGAAAAGTAGTTTGCCTCAGGTGTTAAGGGCAGGAGGCAGATTTGCAAGGTAACTAGATTTTCTGGAAACCTGCCTTCATGACAAGGTGGGCCCCTGCAAGTCTCCTGGCTAGCAGCAGGAGGGGAGAACTAGACTGTGTGGGTGTCCCCTCAATTCACCCTCTAACCCTCTAAGCCAATATGCAGGGAAGGCCTTGGTTATGACATCAGTCCAGGTCCCAAATAAAGAAAATTCTAGATCCAAGTCCTCTCAAAATTTCCTACCTTACTCCCCACAACAGGTTCCGGGTGAAGAAAGAAGCACTTGTTTAAAGAGGCATCTTTTGGAAATGGCAGGTGAGTGAAAACAGGAAAAAGCTCACGTAATATTTGTGATCTGTTCAGAGGTCTTCTCCTGTAGAAGTTTGAAACAGGAAAAAAGTAATTAAACTGGTCAAGCCAGCCCATGACTAAGAGACAGCCAAGTAAGGGTGGGAAAACTGTGGGCGGTGGGTAAAGAGGGAAAAATATGAGTACAGTATCTTAAGTACTAGGTCCCTGAAGAATAGTTGCACAGAGTCAATGAACTATAACGGGTACACACACAGGCATAAACTCTACAGCCATGATTTGAATATGTGGGTGGAGTGTTTCTAAGTTGCAGCTAAAACAATATATAGAGGAAGGAAAGAAACAATCTATTCATTCTATCTTGGAGAAGACTGAAGTAACAGCAGGTCAGGTGGGGGATGGGGAGAAGAGAGGAGGAAGGGACAAAAAGCATGATCCTCCTTCTGAGGCGCAGGGAGACGCAGGGGGACGCCTGCTCAGCTTGTTCAACTGGGCACTCTTGCACGCAAACAGCACATTTAAAGAAAGACAGAAGCATTAAGAAATTAACAAAAAGCCTGAAAAAGCCATTTTAATTCTTTCAGAACAGTTCTAAGATGGAAACTGGCTTTCTTTTCTTACTAGACAGCAACCTTAACCACAAGGAGTGAACCATGTCTTCCGCAGGGCACAGGAAGGAACAGCAGGACAAACTGGGGTTTCGATCCTGGCTGGGTAACCTTAGGCAAGTTACTTAACCTCTCTGTTTCCCATTTTTCTTCCTTTCTTTCCCCCTCCCCCTACCTTTCTTTTTTTGAGACAGGGTCTCGCTTTGTCACCCAGGCTGGAGTGCAGTGGTGTGATCATGGCTCACCGCAGCCTCAACCTCCCAGGCTCAAGCCATCCTCCCACCTCAGCCTCCCAAGTAGCTTGGATATTTTTTGTAGAGATGGGGTCTCCCTATGTTGCCTGGGCTGGTCTCGAACTCCTGGGCCCAAGTGATCAACCCACCTCAGACTCCCAAAGTGTTGGGATTATAGGCATGAGCCACTGCGCCTAACTACTGATTCCCACTTGTCTGATCTGAAGAATGACAACAATCATTCCCACTTTCCAGAGTTATTATCAGTGTCCCCAGTGAGCCACAGACACTAAGCACCAAGGCACACTGCCTGGCAGAAACCAGTGCCAAAAAATGCAATTCTCCTTCTATTATTTGCACTCTCTCTTCAGCCCCCCACGAGGCCTCATTCTACATAAAATGCTAGATGCATACTTAGAAATAAATTATGACTCTATTAGACAAACTTGCTGTCCCCTCCATGGTGGCACCCCTCCTTCTGACACACCTCTTCATCCATCCCTTTTATCTCTCATCATTGGTTTATCAGTGGGATCCCAGCATTGGATTTGTAAAGTGTTGGGCCTGTGGTAGTGGCTCAGTGATAGCTATTAACTGTTTTGCAGGTATTTCTGGTCTGCCCCTTTCCTACTCACAAGCTAAGTGCTCCTATAGCCCCCCCATTTTTTTTGAGACACAGTCTCACTCTGTCACCCAAGCTGGAGTGCAATGGCGTGATCTCAGCTCACGGCAACCTCTGCCTCCCAGGTTCAAGTGATTCTCATGCCTCAGCCTCCAGAGTAGCTGGGATTACAGGCATGCACCACCATACCTGGCTAATTTTTGTATTTTTAGTAGAGATGGGGTTTTGCCATGTTGGCCAGGCTGGTCTGCAACTCCTAGGCTCAAGTGATCTGCCTGCCTCGGCCTCCCAAAGTGCTGGGATCACAGGCATGAGCCACTGTGCCTGGCCCTTTTCACACTCACCATGGATAAGGAAATGGGAACCACCGTTCAGGAAAGCAGCGCCACCACTTGGCGAAAAACCCTTCAGAGAAGCCTTCTGTCGCCTCAGGGTACTGGCACAAAAAGTGCTGAATCTCCTCCGACAACAGGGGCTTTCCCGTCTTGGCAAGGCAGGAAACAAAACACAACAACACAGAGTTACTTGTCAGAAATTTCCTAGAGCTTGACCTAGCCTTTAAGCAAGCAGCCAATCAGTGGGAGACTCAGGCTTCTGCTCACCTTGATCACCAGTGGATGGAGCCTCTCAAATTTCCTTGGGGCGTCTTCCAGGAGCATCACCTTCAGGTGTTTCTGGGCACAGCCAGTGCAGTTGGCAGGAATGGGCTCTGACTCATTCTGCTCACAGTCGTTTGTCCACCAGGGGTCAAAGTCTGAGAGAGGAAGGGATATGGAGAAAGCAGATACTGAAAGAGCATAGCTGGTACATCCAATGCTCAGCAATGAAACAAGAAAGGAAAGACATCATAATGACTCCTATTTATTTATTTATTTTGAGACAGAGTCTCACTCTGTCACCCAGGCTGGAGTGCAGTGGCGCCGTCCAGCTCACTGTAACCCCTGCCTCCTGGGTTCAAGGGATTCTCCTGCCACAGCCTTCCGAGGAGCTGGAACTACAGGCGCATGCCACTACACATGGCTAATTTTTGTATGTTTAGTTGAAACGGGGTCTTGCCATGTTGCCCAGGCTGGTCTTGAATTCCTGGGCTCACGTGATCTGCCCACCTCGGCCTCCCAAAGGGCTGGGATTACAGGCGCAAGCCACCGCATCCAGCCCATAATAATTTTTAAAAACAAACAATGATAAGCACTGGAGACCGCTGAAAAGGTAAGGTATATATGAAGCAGCCTCTGAGGAGGGAGTAGAGGACAGGAGCAGGAAGGAGAGGTACTCTTCTCTGTATACCTTTTTACACTTTGTGGAAAATATCTTTTAACCTGTCATGCATTTCCTAAATCAAATCAACAAATAAAGCATAACAGCTAGGAAAAACATTCAGCAATGTGGAGCTAAAGATGTAGTTCCCCCAACGTTTTCTAACCTATGACCCATGTGGCTGAAACGTCTACAGCACAGGGGGGCTGGTGTGGATAGAAGGGTGACCCCACCATCATCGCTGTGCCCTAATGCACTTCTCACACATGCTGGATGTGTGCCTAGACCCTTGGTTCACAAGTACACATGGGAGCCAAGACTCTGGGAATGAAGAGTGAGAAAAGGGCACAGAAGAGGAAAGGGATGGAGAGGGTAGACAGGACTTTTCTGGAGCCATCTTTGGAATAAAGTGAATTGCATCTGTCCATAAGACAGCCCTCTATCCCAGCTCAGGAGGGGGTGGGGCCGCCAGCCATAGTTTCCAGCCCCACATGCTGGTCAGAAATGGAAGACCCCCAACCCAGACCCTGCTGTGAGTGACAGCGGCTCCCTGACATGCCTGTCTGGTTTGGCTCCTTCTCTGAGGGGCTCTTGTTTCTGCACAGCCTTTCCCAGCTTCCCTCTGTTGCCATGCTGTTTATAATGTTATTTCATTATTTCTTGTTTACTTTCTGTTCCATTTTGGATTTCATCTGGGTTCTCTGAGAGATGTGTTTGTTTTAAACTCTGCTTTCAATCTAAAATGTTTCAGAAGATGGTTCTGATTAAAACCCAGTGGAAACCAAATCAGGAGAGAGCCTACGACAAATGATAACAGACAACCAAATGTGGCTGAAACGAAGTCAATTTTTTAAACCAATAAACATACTTGGAAACTGACTCTTAACCACAAAACATTTTCTGTGGTTGGCAGTAAGTACTACATCCTTGTTTTCTCTGAGGCAGTAGTAGTGGGGCATAGGAAATCCTCGTCAGGGAAAGACCGTGTTTGTTCTTGGCCAGCCTGCTGAGCATCCTCCATCTCTTGCAGATAGTATCTGTGTTTCCTGGAGGCAACTGCCACCTACCTTTCTCAGCCAGTCTCAACCTGCAGGAAGATTATTAGCCAGAGGATTACCGCTACACCCTGCTCCTGGGAGGGCGCCTCTCCTCCCACAGTACTCGGGGGGTAGCTGAAAACCCTTTAGTACCACCTGTTTCAGTGGCACACTGAGGCTGCAAAGTTGCATTTTTTCTTCTCCAATATTTTCAAATGTTTCTTATTCAGGGTCAAATATGATAAATTCTTGCCAAAATGCAAAAACTCTGGGTAATGGACACACCATGAGGCATAATCATAACAACATGTTACAATTGTATAGCATTTCAGTTTCCAAAGTACTTGCGATGGAAGGGGAAGGAGAAAGCAAGCTAATGCACTGAATGCTTGCCCTATGTTAGTCACTTTCCCATGTTATAGCATTTAATTTTCACTGTGTAATTACTGAGGAGGAATCACTATTCTCATTCTGTGGATGAACAAACTGAAAGTTACAGGTGATAGGAAGTTCCTGAGGTGCCAGAGTGTGGCAGGAAGAACACAGCAGATGCTGGGTGTGCAGTGGGGGTTTGGGTAAGGAAACAGCCTGCAGAGGAAGATGTCGTGAGGGCTTCCAGGGCTTGAAGCATGTCTGGCTCTACTCAGAACAAAAACAGGAACTGTTAGAGGCTTTTGAGCAGGAATTTCTCGATATTCTAGGAAGATTATTCTGGATTGTGATTAGGGTGCCCTAGAAGAGAAAGGCTGGGAAAACGAAGACCTGGTTATATTTCGGTTTTGCCTTTTTTAGGGAAAAGGGGGGGGTTCACTGTGATGAGAAGTGAAATATAATGAATGAAGCAGTGGGAATGGATAAAAGGGGTGGATTCCAGAAGCAGTGAAGATGAAATCTACAGCCCCAAGGAGCACTACTGTGAATGTTTGCACTATACTGTCCTCTTGGTCAGTGTCATAATAAACCTGCAGATCTCTGGTATCGTCCATGTCATTAGTGCTCATCTAGGGAACGTCATCTGCAGATTTATTATGACACTGTTCTGTAGTAGTGTGTCATATTCCAACAGAATCAGTTAATTATGACAGTCTTCCCAGGAGATGAGAGTAAAGCACCAGGAGAAAGGGGCACCTTCCTCGAATTTGTACAAAGGTGCTGCATGGGCTAGCAGACAGCAGCTCTTAACCTAAGAGTTAGGAGAATTATTTTAACTATAACTTATTTAATTATTATTATTATTATTATTTTGGAGATGGAGTCTAGCTCTGTCGCCCAGGCTGGAGTGCAGTGGCGCGATTTCGGCTCACTGCAATCTCCGCCTCCTGGGGTCAAGCGATTCTCCTGCCTCAGCCTCCTGAGTAGCTGGGATTACAGGTGCCCGCCATGAAGCCCAGCTCATTTTTGTATTTTTAGTAGAGACAGGGTTTCACCATATTGGCCAGGCTGGTCTCAAACTCCTGATCTCAGATGATCCACCAACCTCAGCCTCACAAAGTGCTGGGATTACAGGCGTGAGCCACTGCGCCCAGCCCAGCCTAACTTATTTAATTTTAATTTTATTCAGAGCTTTAGATATTCTTGGGATTTCCAGGTGGAGATCCCTTTAAAAAGCAGGTAGAAGAAAACCCAGTAAAGGGGAATCAAGAAAGAAAAAGAAAGTAGGAATAGCAAACTAAAAGAAAAACTTGGAGGTGGTGTTCCTTGAGGGTCTAAGAACACAAGTAAAAAACTGTTAGTACTAAAAAGAGAATTTAATAAGGTGACAGAATACAAGATACAGATTTTCAGATACATAAAAATCAATAGCTTTCTTACTCTACTGGCCACAATCAGTTAAAAACTGAAATGGAAAACGATCTCATTCATAATAACTAGCAATAAATTTAACAAGATAAAACATTTATGGGTGGTGGTTGACACTTGTAATCCCAACACTTTGGGAGGCTGAGTTGGGATCGCTTGAGCCCAGGAGTTTGAGACCAGCCTTTTTTTTTTTTTTTTTTTTGAGACAGGGTCTTGCTCTGTCGCCCAGGCTGGAGTACAGTGGCACAATCTCAGTTCACTGTAGGCTTGACCTTCCAGGCTCAAGTCATCCTCCCACCTCAGCCTCCCAAGTAGCTGGGACTACCAGTGTGTGCCATCGCACCCAGCTAATTTTTGTATTTTTGGTAGAGACAGGGTTTCATCATGTTGCTCAGGCTGGTCTTGAACTCCTGAGCTCAAGCAATCCACCCGCCTTGGCCTCCCAAAGTGCTGGGATTACAGGTGTCAGCCACCATACCTGGCCGATAAAGGATAAACATAGATTTTTAATTAAGTGAGGAAAGGGTAGATTTAATAAATCAAATTGGGACAAGTGACCATCTATATGGAAGAAAATAAAGTTAGATTCCTACCCTTTCACCATATACTGAATTAAATTCTAGATTGATTAAAAGATACAAATAGATAACACAAAATTTTAAAAATAACTAAAGAAGCTGGGCATGGTAGCACTTTAGTCCCAGCTACTCAGGAGGCTGAGGCAGGATAATCTCTTGAACCCAGGAGTTCAAGGCTAGCTTTGGGAACACAGTGAGATCCTGTCTCAAAAAAAAAAAAAAAGCTAGAGGAACTACTCCAAACCGTAGAGCGTTCACGTATTTTCATGAGTTCTCACCTGTATAAAAACGTGTCTGTAAATGTGAGACTTTAGATAAATTAGTCAATCCCTTGGCACATCAGTTTTCTCATCTTTGAAATGGATATAAAAACAGTATCTACCCTAAGTGACTGTTGTGAGGACTGAGAAATGAATATTTTTATAATCTTTGGGACAAGGAAGGCTTCCTAGAGGCTATAAAGGAAAAATGGACAGATTTGACCAATATTTGCATATACAAGACAAATAATCAGTATTTCTAATATATAAGCTTCTGTTTGAATTAACAAAAAAAAAATTTTTTTTTTTTTTTGAGACAGGTTCTCATTCTGTCACCCAGGCTGAAGTGCAGTGGTGCAATCACGGCTCACTGTGGCCTTGGCCTCCCCGGGCTCAGGTGATCCTCCCACCTCAGCCGCCAGAGTAGCTGGGACTACAGGTGTGTACCACCATATATGGCTAATTTTTTGTATTTTTTGTAGCGCTAGGGTTTCTCCATGTTGCCCAGACTAGATAAAAAAAATTTTAATGGGGAAAGAATATGAACAAGTAATTCACAGAAAAGTATTATAAATATAAATGGCCTATAAACCATTTGAAAAGACATGTGATTTGACTAATAATCAACGAAATGCAACTTGAAATGAGATACTATTATTTAGTTTTCTAACTGGCAAAACATTGACAACATCCACTGTCAATGATCAAAATATGCTGTTAATGAAAGTATAAGCTGGTATGTTTATGAAGACAATTTGGTTGCATTTATTAAAATTTAAAACACACATGCCCTTTGACTCAGCTAGTCCATTTCCAAGAATGTATCTTACAGAAAAAACAGTATATCTATATAAAGATATGTGTATATGAATCTCTCAGGTACACATTTTTGTAATAGCAAAAAAAAAAAAAAAAAAAACCCCACAACCCTAGAAAGTGGTTAAATTATAGAAGAGACACAGAATCAACTAATATAAAATCCTCAAAAATATATATAGAGGGTTTAATTAAGTTTTCCCAAAATCCACATCTTTCCTGGAACTTCAGAACGCGACCTTGGAGATAGGGTGGCCACAGATGTAGTCAGTTAAGATGAGGTCATACTGAAGTAGGCTGAGGCCTGAATCCAATCTGAATGACATCCTCAGAACAAGACACACACACAAAGACACACATAGAAAGCAGATGGCCACGTGAAGGTAAAGGCAGAGGTTGAAGTTATGCTGACACAGCCAAGGAATGCCAAGGACTGCTGAAAACCACCAGAAACTGGAAGAGGCCAGGAAGGATTCTTCCCTAGAGCCTCTGAGAGGGGGCGTGGCCCTATCAACCTGGATTTCTGACTTCTAGACTCCCACAACTGTGAGGCACTGGATTTCTGTTGTTCTAAGCTGCTCGGCCTGTGATGCTTTGTTTCAGCGGCCTTAGAAACTAATACAATGTGTCTAGCCAAAAATATGTACATGAGATCTTTTGTATGTGTGTAAACAAAAAAAAAATTTCTATTTATATATATTAAGTATATCTATTTGTATAGACATGGAAAAACTCAGAAGGATGTATACCAAGTTATTACTAGCAGTTACTTGAATAGAAAAGTTAAAAGGATAGAGATGAGAAATATTACTTTATTATGAGTATTTTTAAATATCAAAATACTACACCTCTTACTGTCTTTGTATGCATGTATTTTATATAATTTCCAAGTCAAAATGTCTTTGGAGATCATGAAAACTGAAGCCGAGAATTCAATGCTGAAGTGTAGAGGTAAATCATCTCAGAAGGCTGGCCCCAGAGAGGCACCTGACAGGAGCAGAGGTGGCCAGGCTGGTGGCCCGCAAAGAAGGAAGGGAAGTAACAAGAAAAAAGGATCACTGGAATGGGGTAGCCTATGCCATCCACCTGAACTAAGGGAGCCCAAACTTTAAAAGAAAGAACTACTTTTGATTTCTCTATAGCCTGAGATCACCAAGGTGGATAAAGCATGAGCTTAGACAGAGGAACGGGCAAATGGTGAACTAGGGGTGGGGGTAGGGTGCAGGCTCCTCCTCCTCTCCCCACAGAGTCCCTGACAACAGGAAGAGATGTGGCCAGACTCCAGCTTGGCCTCCGTCCATCTGAAAAGGTTTTGTCTGACGTGTTCTCTATACAACTGGCTGGAGTCATCATGCCACAAAGTAAACAAAATTCCATCCTGGGAAACAGCCAACAGCACACAGCCAGCCGACCCCATGCCACCCTAGTTTACGGCTTTTGACTACCTAATATGCTGCATCTCACTTCTTTCCAGCCCTCCTGTTTCCAACCACTTTTCCTGAAGCACCAGACAGAAAAGTCAGTGTAAATTATATAGCAACTTCCTACTTTTAATTTCTAAGGCTTCTTTACTCCAGATATCCCTCATACCAGATATTTTAAACATTTTTTTAAAGGTATGACAGAGAAGAGAAATCCTACATATAAAAGTTCAATAAAGCTTATAACTTGTATTTCAAGTTTTCACTATGATTTGGAATCATTTCACTGTTGGAGATGTCAAAAACTGTCTCTCAGACAAAACACAGCCTTGAAGTCAACGTGCAGAGACCATAACTATCCACCCTTCTTTACAAGTTGGGCACTGGGCAGAAAAATGGATGGGCCAACGTCTCACCCATCAGGGAGCTTCCTGGTGCCTGAGAGTTATTTACAAGAAAACTCACTTAGGCTGGTTCACTGTAGACAACCATAACATATCCTGGAATTCTGAGTGGGGAGAGTCCTGTTACACAGATTATTTACCTGGCAAAAACAAAACAAAACAAAACAAAAGATTTCTTTCCAGGACAAAAAACTCCCTCTAGATAAAAACGATAGGGAAGAAAGAAAAGAACAAAGCCAATACTAGCTCTACAAGAGCAGTGGTTTTGTCTGTTTTGTTCACTGCTTTGTTGAGAACAGTGCCTGGCAATATATAGCAGGGTCTCAATAAACATTTACTGAATGAGTGAATGAAGTTGGGGAGAGGGAGGAAGGGATGGAAGGAGGAAAAGAAGGAGGGAGGAAGGCAGGAAGGCAGGCAGGAAGGCTGATTTTTCGGAAGCTTTAACAATAGAATTAAGTCCATGGGGAAAAAAATCAAATGAGCAATCTGGATTCACAGAAACCTCAAAATAAAGATTAAATAAATATAACCTCATGATTTCTTACATTATAAATGTACCCAAGAAAAACGTGCAAAGCCCATGACAAAGTTCCCATGACTTTCACTAGTGTGTGCTCAATATTTAATCAGGCTGCTCTCCAAAAGCTTGTTTTTGCATAGCACCTCTTCTAGTACCCTGGGAATGAGGCAGGGGTGAAGCCTTGACAGTGAAGGAGGCTTTTGCCAGGTCCCTGCATGTGTGGCACCACGCCCAGAGCCATTTTCACACACCGTAGCGGGAAAGAGCCCAAGAAATCATTTCACCAACAGCCTTGCCTCCAGGAAGCAATGCATTTGAACCACTCCAAACCACAGAGAAAGTCTATTTTCATGAGTTCTCACTTGTACAAAAATTTGTTTCTAAATGTGAAAATTTATTATCAAAAACACAGCAAAAGAAAAAATTAAAAATAAATAAATGTGAGACTTTAGATAAGTCAGTCAATCCCCTTGCACATCAGTTTCCTCATCTTTGAAATGAACATAAAAACAGTATCTACCTTATGTGACTGCTGTGAGGACTGAGAAATAAATATAAAGTGCACGGCACAGTACCTGGTATACAGTAAATGCTTGACAGAGCTGTTATTATCACAGAAGGTAAGCTTATTTTGCAAATAAAAGAGTAAGGTTTTCCTTGAGGTCTAAGCAGTTCATCTTTGAGCACAGCTCTGGACTCTCTAAGTCTTACTAGGTTCTTAGTTTGAGGCCAATAAATGATCCGCTATTTCCAAAACTTCTTGATGTTCCTGGATCTACTTTATCCTTCCTTTGAAGGTTGCTGGATGCATCAAGTTCCAAATGTGTGCCTTTTCACTGTATGTGAGAACTATCCCAGGCTTCATCAGTAGAAATGAATGTGTTATTTTTAAATTGGCCAGAAAATGACCAAAGTAAACAAAATAATTGGCTGAACATGCTAGCGCCTGGCTTGACTGAGGGCAGAGATGGCAGGCATTAAGTGTGGTATCTTGAACAGAATGCTAGAGGGAGTTAAGATACTAGGGTTCCAGTGTGATTTTGCCACTTTTAGCTGGGTAAGCAAGCTCCTTTACCTCTCCTGGCCTCAGTTACCTCTTTTATAAAATGGGGTATGTACTAGATTAACTCTAAAATTCTTTTTTAGCTTTAAGACTCAATGATTCCATGGAAATGGTAAAAAACAAGGGGATGGCTGGCAGGAGTAAAGTGATTATAAAGATATGAGGCCAGGAGGGGAGAAAAACAGTAAGAATGTGAATGTAAAGAGAAAACTCTGGGTTAGTAAGAGGAAGGATTAAGTAAGTCAAATATTTCCATAAGGGTGCAGACTAGGAGGATGAACTGGGCTGAATGTCTAAGACAAGACCAGGTCAGGAAAATTCTAAAGGGTCAGTAGCTTGGAAGACCACTTATCTTTGGAACAGCCAGAAAGAATATTGTCTCTTCAGGGACTAGGGAGTTAAGAGAAAGTAACTGATGATCTGAGAGAGAGAGTGTAGAACTCCAACATCAGACTTAAAGCTATACTCTTCAGGTCTACTGCATGGCTACAGACTACTCACATCAGAGGTGAAGGGCTCAGACTCTCAAGACTGGCTGCCTGGGTTCAAATCATGGCTCCGTGACTAGACTTGGGACCTTGAACAAGTGACCTAACTGTACTGTGCCTCAGTGTCCTCATCCGTAAAATGGGCATAAAACCTAAAGCTACCCTATAGGGATGTTGTCAAGATTAAATAAGCCGATATATGGAAAGCCCCCTGAACAGGGTCTGGCATCTGTTAAGTAATAAACAACTGTCAGTTTATTTACTTATTTTTTGCTGCAGAGTGGGATGTTTCCATGACTCACTGCAAGGTCACTTCATTCTTCTTATTGAGAGCATTTAGGGGCAGGATTTCCTATCTAAGGCTGAAATCTAGAAAAAGAACCCCACTTCTGTCACCTTTTTGTTCCCTGGGTGGGGTCGGGGGAAACTTCCAGTCATTGGTGGTGGTGCCTCTTGTACATCACCAAGGCTGCAGCTGCCCTCCATCATTCCTGAGGTGCCACTGCAAGGAGCACCAGATGACCCTGGGAGTGTGAGACAGGCCAGCACTTCAGGAAACCATACGGGGTTTCCTTTGGGGAATCTGTCACACCATTCTCCCCTTGCATTTACTTTAAATGTACGGCCAAGTAATCCTAACTTGAAGGTAGTTGTTTTTTGATACCAGGACATTAAAAATGATACATTTTTACTTTTCCTGCCCTCTTACAGGCCCAGATTAAGTTGCACTTAATTCTCCCTCATGTGTTTCTGTTTACTCTTCATATAATTACACATTTTTAACTTTTCTTCCAAATACCACGCAAAATGCTGTTAGTTTCACATGTCTACAGCTTCCCAGAATTATCACACATAGGAAAATATGGCGCTTCCACATCCACATTTACAAGTAAAGACAGCACTTTAATAGAATCAACAACATTAAAGAGCTAAAGCCACACCCTTCCAATGCTCACTCGCTCTCTCTACAACTGAGCTCCAAGGACTCGTTTTATTTCCATCTGCAAGGCAAAATACTGATTTGTAGTCCCAATAATCCAGCTTGTTGACAAGACACTAATGTTTCTGGAATGTTTAAACTATGATTTAGAGAAGAAGCAAGCAGTGTTCATTGATGATGCCCCATTTCTCAGTTCAACCGGGTATGGAGATTTACTTTATAGGACTGGGGAAGAAGATAATGCCATCAACCAGGTCGGGAAAACTCATCAGGAGTTGCCGTTAGGGAGGCTGTCAGGGCAAGACAGTCAGGAAAGGAGACTGGTGTGTCTGAGGAAGAGGCACAGACTGGCCTAACTGACAAGTTTCTCTCGCTGTTTCCTCCAAACGCTTTGAACAGTTCTGATAGGAGTTTGAGACTGCATTTTTTTTTTTTTTTTTTAGCTCTGTTGGTGACATTTCAAAAGCAACCGTTCCAATAAATACAAGTTACATCTGAAATTTTCAAATGAAATATCTGAGCTGTTGATTTAAAAAAAAAAACACAAAAACTCCTAAGGTGGAATTCTTGTCTTACGATGTTCCCTTCCTCTGATTTTGATACAATTTTGGAAACCTTTCCATGACTTCCTCAAGTATACAAAAATAGCTTTCAATGGAAACCCCATCCAAGGGATGATTTTTATGACTCATTAGATCTTAAAGAATGACATTATGAGACCATCCTGGCTAACACGGTGAAACCCTGTCTCTACTAAAAATACAAAAAATTAGCCGGGCATGGTGGCAGACACCTATAGTCCCAACTACTCGGGAGGCTGAGGCAGGAGAATGGCGTGAACCCAGGAGGCGGAGCTTGCAGTGAGCCAAGATCGCACCACTGCACTCCAGCCTGGGCGAGAGAGCGAGACTCCAACTCAAAAAAAAAAAGAATGACATTATGATTATAAAGCTTAAATACATTTTTTCTGAAAGCATTTTTCCTAAAAGTTATGACACATTCTAAAAGTTTCGGAACATGGTTACACAATAAAGTCTATAATCCATTTGTGATATTAATATACATATTATTCTACATTGCCAAATAAGATAAACATCACCAAAAAAATCCCAAAATAATATCCCCCTTTCTCAAAAAGTAAATTTCTTTACACACACACACACACACACACACACACACACACACACACACAAACACACACACACACACACACACACACACAAAATTGGAGGCAGGGTCTCGCTATGTTGCCCAGGCTGGTCTTGAACTCCTGGGCTCAACCAATCCTTTTGCCTCAGCTTCCCAAATTGCTAGGATTATAGTTGTAAACCACCACACCCAGCCTGAAAAAGTAAATTTCAACTCTTATTACATGTTACACTATACTCAAAAAGAAACCCCTCAAATAGTCTATCAGACTATGAATTCTTATGCCACTGATGCACTGTTACTAAATTTATGTGTTTTTTAAATTCTATTTACTGGCAAAATTGATATACTTTTGAGCACTAAATTAAATGAGCTGTGACAGAGAGAAGGACTAAACTGAAAGAGTGGGATATACCTAGACAAAAACCTAGCCCAATAGGCCAAGGACTGTTAGAGGACCTTTAGAAGCAAGCTGAATTCGGTTGCTTTCAATAAACCAATACCTGTGTATTAAATATGCATTATGGACAGGAATCACAGGAGAGAAAAGGATGAGATACAATCAAATCCTTTTTATGGGCAAAGACATTGGTCCCCATCATGTGTGTTCTGGAATTTGGGGGTGTGAATTTGGCTCTACCAGATGTTCCTCTAGCAAGTTTCTTAATCTCTCTGAGCCTTGGTTTCTTAATCTGTAAAATGGGGATAATAAACCCCATCTCATAGAGTTTTAGTGGGGACTGAATTAAAAGAGACAATATAGGGAGTGTGCCTCTCATTAGCTATCAATAAATGTTACTTCCTTTCCTATCATATACTGTCAAGAAAACTATATCTAATAAGTAGTAAATGTTGCATTTTACCTGGAAAGGGTCTGTCTTCATCACCCACATGCAGAGGAACTCCCTTATTTTCTGACATGTACTTCTTGGCAATGGGCAAGGACATCAGCCTAATGTGATGGATGAGTGAGCGCCAGGTGTGAGCTCCAGAAAGCACTGGCTCAGGTGCTAATGGGCTGAAAGGTTGAATCACAAAGTAGGCAGTGAGCAAGATTAATCCCAAGGTTGCGAGAACCTACAAGGAAAGATAGAAAAGGCATTAATAATCATCCCAGCAAACAAATACCTTAATACCAAGAAAAAAAAAACAAAACAAAACAGGCTTCTTCTGCTACTTCCAATGTGCCTTAAGAACCAATCCATTTTCATAAACAAGCCACTTACATTTACTTCTGGAAGAATTTAGAATTTGAGAACTATAGGGACTGCAAGGCTCACCAAGCTGCTACCATATAATCAGCATATTTTAAAATTCACCATTTAAAAATACACAGGCCGGGCGTGGTGGCTCTCGCCTGTAATCCCAGCACTCTGGGAGGCCGAGGCGGGCAGATCACGAGGTCAGGAGATCGAGACCATCCTGGCTAACATAGTGAAACCCCGTCTCTACTAAAAAATACAAAAAAATTAGCCAGGCGTGGTGGTGGACGCCTGTAGTCCCAGCTAGTCGGGAGGCTGAGGCCGGAGAATGGCGTGAACCCAGGAGGCGGAGCTTGCAGCCGAGAGCGCGCCACTGCACTCCAGCCTGGGCGACAGAGCGAGAGACTCCGTCTCAAAAAAAAGAAAATCATAATAATAATAATAATACACAAAGGGGGCCGGGTGCAGTGGCTCATGCCTGTAATCCCAGCACTTTGGGAGGCCAAGGCAGGTGGATCACGAGATCAGGAGATCGAGACCATCCTGGCCAACACGGTGAAACCCTGTCTCTACTAAAAATATAAAAAATTAGCCAGGCGTGGTGACGGGCGCCTGTAGTCCCAGCTACTCTGGAGGCTGAGGCAGGAGAATGGTGTGAACCCGGGAGATGGAGCTTGCAGTGAGCCAAGATCGCACCACTGCACTCTAGCCTGGGCAACAGAGCGAGACTCCATCTCAAAAAAAATAAATAAATAAATAAATAAATAAATACATAAAATAATAATAATACACAAAGGGGCCGGGCACAGTGGCTCACACCTGTAATTTCAGCACTTTGGGAGGCCAAGGCGGGTGGATCACCTGAAGTCAGGAGTTCAAGACCAGCTTGGCCAACATGGTGAAACCCCACCTCTACTAAAAATACAAATATTAGGCCAGGCACAGTGGCTCATGCCTGTAATCCCAGCACTTTGGGAGGCTGAGGTGAGTGGATCACCTGAGGTCAGGAGTTCAAGACCAGCTGACCAACATAGTGAAACCCCCATCTCTACTAAAAACACAAAATTAGCCGGGCATGGTTGTGCATGCCTGTAATCCCAGCTACTTGGAAGGCTGAGGCAGGAGAATTGCTTGAACCTGGGAGGCGGAGGTTGCAGTGAGCCAAGATCACGCCATTGCACTCCAGCCTGGGCAACAAGAGTGAAACTCTGTCTCAAAAAATAAATAAATACATACATAAAAGCTGGTTGCAGTGGCTCACGCCTGTAACCCCAGCACTCTGGGAGACTGAGGCGGGCAGTCTCGAACTCAGTCTGAGAGTGATTGACTAGACTCAAGTCACTTGAGCCCAGGAGTTCGAGACCAGCCTGGACAACACGGAAAAACCCCCATCTCTACAAAAAACAGAAGAATTAGCCAGGTGTGGTGGTGCATGCCTGTGGTCCTAGGTATTTGGGAGGCTGAGATGGGAGGATCACCTGAGTCTGGGAGTTTTGAGGCTGCAGTGAGCCATGATGGCACCACTGCACTCCAGTCTGGGCAACAGAGTGTGACCTTGACTAGAAAAATAAAAGATCTGTCCAGGCACGATGGCTCAGGCCTGTAATCCCACACTTTGGGAAACCGAGGTGGGCAGATCACCTGAGGTCGGGAGTTCAGGACCAGCCTGACCAACATGGAGAAACCCTGTCTCTACTGAAAATACAAAAATTAGCCAGGTGTGGTGGCATATGCCTGTAATCCCAGCTACTTGGGAGGCTGAGGCAGGAGAATCGTTTGAACCTGGGAGGCGGAGGTTGCAGGGAGCTGAGATCGCACCACTGCACTCCAGCCTGGGCAACAGAGCGTGACTCCATCTCAAAAAAAAAAACAAAACAAAACACAAGGCCGGGCGTGGTGGCTCATGCCTATAATCCAAGCACTTTGGGAGGCTGAGGTGGGCAGATCATCTGAGGTCAGGAGTTTAAGACCAGCCTGACCAACATGGAGAAACCCTGTCTCTACTAAAAATACAAAATTAGCTGGGCGTGGTGGTGCATGCCTGTAACCCCAGCTACTTGGGAGGCTGAGGCAGGAGAATCACTTGAACCCAGGAGGCAGAGGTTGCGCTGAGCCGAGATCGCGCCATTGCACTCCAGCCTAGGCAAAAAGAGTGAGACTCCGTCTCAAAACACACACACACACACACAACAAACAAACAAATAATAAAAAATTAAATAATAATATTACACAAATATAATTTAACTACAAATATGCAGCTTTCATCTAGGACCTTTAACAACACAGTCAAATTTCCTAGTAACACATGGTAACAAGAGCAAAGGCCAATTTATTCACGGAAAAACCAAGGCTCAGTGGTGGGATTAGTCAACAATAGCATTTGTGAAGAATGTTGAACAGTTTGTGCTCTGTTGAAGCAATTACCAACTCAGGAAACATTTTACCTTATACACAACTATAAGGAGAGGATACTGGGGCGGGGGCCTCTGAGGTTCATTCTTTTCCAGCAGCTGTCTGATAAATTTTTCAATTGCCTTCTCTGACATGCCACACTGATGGCCGGTCTGTCTCACCAAATCAACAGTCTCTGAAAGTTTGTCATAAATGCTGATCTCGTTGGCAGCAAGATCCATGTCTTCCAATATAAAATCCCTGAGAGAAACAGAGAGAAAATAAATGTAAAAAGATAGGTGGTTTCTTTAGGTACTTCTTCTTCAAAGCTACTTGACCATCTGTAGAGAAGGACCAGTTCTGTGCTTTCCTCAATCCTCTACAGACCAATACTTTTATGAAACACAATGAATACATAGAGACAATGTCAAATTGCCATACAAGTTTTAAAATATTTGTTAACTGTGGGCCAGGAACAGTTTACAGACCTGCACTAGTTCCCAAACACTGAGGAGCACTGGTCTAGAGCACAATATATCCTAATGGGACTCTGAAGCACTAATGACATCCAAAAAAGATTTCTGACACCAATGATGGGAGATCTGCTACTGGTGATTTCCTAAAATAAAAAAAATGGATTATGCACAGTGTTGTTGATCAATTATTTCTTTCCAATTATACCAGACAGACCTTTTAGCAACACAAGAGGAAGAACTGATCACTGAAGATTACTGATGGTGATTTACTGAGAGCAACAGGCTGATAAGCTTTGTTCTTGGCAGAGCAAAGATTTCAGACAACACAAAAAACATGGCATGCGGCTTGAAGTCCTCACACTTTTTTCTTTCTTCTTCTTTTTTTTAAATTTATTCTAGAGCAACCAGAGTCCTCATGCTTTTCTACAAATACAATTTTAGAAAATAAAGGGCATTTTATTTGTATTTTATATACTTAAAATACCTGAGATTTTTAAGTAATTTAAAAATTCAATTTGTGTTCTTATAGTTATTTTAAAGACAGATTGTTTCATCATGCCCAGAGAACAAAAGGTAAAAACTAATGGGGCAAAGTAGAGTTCTCTCTGTATCATTTGTAAAATGAAATTAAATAGTTCCAAGGCTGGACGCAATAGCTCGTGCCTGTAATCCCAGCACTTCGGGAGGCCGAGGCAGGCGGATCACCTGAGGTCGGGCGTTTAAGACCAGCCTGACCAACACGGAGAAACCCCGTCTCTACTAAAAACACTAAATTAGCCTGGCATGGTGGCAGGTGCCTGTAATCCCAGCTACTCAGGAGGCTGAGGCAGGAGAATCTCTTGAACTCGGGAGGCGGAGGTTGTGGTGAGCCGAGATCACGCCATTGCACTCCAGCCTGGGCAACAAGAGTGAAACTCCATCTCAAAAAAAAAAAAGAAAAAGAAAAGAAAAACAAATTTTAAAAATCAGCTTGGCCTGGTGGCACACACCTGTAGTCCCAGCTACTTGGGAGGCTGAGGTGGGAGGACTGCTTGAGCCCAGGAGTTTGAGGCTGCAGTGAGCTATGATCATACCACTGCACTCCAGCCTGGGAGACAGAACAAGATCCCATCTCTAGAGAAATGAAATAAGATAAAATAATTAAATGGCTATTTAAAAAAGTGTTTAAGTTACAGAACAATAATATTTTCCTTCATTTACAGGAGAAAGAAGAGTGCTTCTTCGGGTTTGTGCTCTCTTCTACTGGGCTTTCTTTCTTTCTTTATTTATTTATAATACAGAGGGTCCTTTTATTTTGCATACTTCATTCCTACAGTGCTTCTAGCCTCAAAAAGTACTGACATAGTACATGTGTATTCTCTCAGTAAGGAGATGCTGCCACCTGTAGGGTGGAGGACATAGTCATGTTGTTAAAACACAACCCAGCACACACCAGCACATCTCCTCTTCCAGCAGTGTGCCTCCCAATCACTCCTGTTTGGTCCTCTTTATGACTATTAAGTGTTTAGTTCATTAGGTCTTAACCTGGCTTGCACATTACAATCACCTAGAGAGCGTTTCATAAATGCTCATACGTGGGCATCAACTCAGACCAATTAAATCAGAATCAGAAGACTTCTAATGGTGGATTAAAAGGCATGCAACCTAGACTTTGAGGAACTGGGGGAACGAGAGAAGAGCCCACCACACTATACCCCCCACATTCAGATAAAAAGACGGTACAAACTACAGTTGAGACTTGAACAACATGGGTTTGAACTATGTGGATACACTTAAAAGCTGATTTTTTTCTACCAACCCAGGATTGAAAATACAATATTTTCAGGATGCAAAAACTGCGTATACATATACAGAGGGATGATTTTTTGTAAACAGGTTCCGCAGAATCAACTGTGAAACTTGAATATGCAAGGATTTGGGTGTATATGGAGATTCTGGAAGCAATACCCCACATATACCAAGGGACAGCTATCTATTTTTTAATTTATTATTTTCAATACATGATGCTAGGACCACTGGATATCCACACATGAAAAAATGAAATTGGACCTTTCTTTCTTTTCTTTTTCTTTTTTTTTGAGACAGAGTCTTGCTTTGGTCGCCCAGGCTAGAGTGCAGTGGCGCAATCTTGGCTCACTGCCACTTCTGCCTCCCGAGTTCAAGCAATTCTCCTGCCTCAGCCTCCCAAGTAGCAGGGATTACAGGTACCTGCCACTACGCCCAGTGAATTTTTTTGTATTTTTAGTAGAGACGGGGTTTCACCATGTTGGCCAGCCTGGTCTCGAACTCCTGACCTCAGGCAATCTGCCTGCCTCAGCCTCCCAAAGTGCTGGGATTACAGGTGTGAGCCACCACACCTGGCCCTTTCTTTATACTATACATAAAAATTAACTCAAAATGGATCAAATACCTAAATTTATAAGCTAAAACGATAAAACTTCAAAGAAAACACAGGGAGGGAGGCTTCATGATTCTGGGATTCGGCAATGGTTTCTTAGATATGATACCAAAAGAACAAGTAGCAAAAGAAAAAATAAATTGGACTTCATGAAAATTAACAACTTTTTGTAGAAGACAAGGGGAGGGGAAAAACTTTAAAAATTCTGTGTCTCAATACCATCAAGTAAAATGACAACCCACAGAATGGGGGAAAATTTTTGCAAATTATGTATCTGATAAGGGGGTGGTCTATATAGAATACATTAAGAATTATTACAAATCATTAATAAAAAGACAACCAAATAAAAAAATAGACAAAGGATTTGAATAGCCATTTCTCCAGAAAAGATATACAAATGGACTGGGTGCAGTGGCTCACGTCTGTTAATCCCAGTGCTTTGGGAGGCTGGCGGATCACTTGAGGTCAGGAGTTCAAGATCAGCCTGGTCAACATGGTGAAACCCTGTGAAACCCTGTCTCTACTAAAAATACAAAAATTAGCCGGGTATGGTGGCAGGCACCTGTAATCCCAGCTATCTGGGAGGCTGAGGCAGAAGAATCACTTGAATCTGGGAGGCAGAGGTTGCAATGAGCCAAGATTACACCACTGCACTCCAGCCTGGGTGACAGAGTGAGACTCTATCTCAAAAAAAGATATACAAATGAGCAATAAACACACAAAAAGATACTCAACATTATTAACCATCAGAGAAACGCAGATCAAAATCACAGTGAGATATCATTTCACATCCACTGGGATAGCTACAATCAAGAAGTCAGACAAAAAGTGGTGGTAAGGACATGGAGGAATTGAAACATAAAATGGTACAGCCACTATGGAAAACAGCCTGGCAGTTCCGCAAAGAGTTAAATACAGTTACCATATGACCCAGCAATTCCACCCCTAAGTATGTACCTAAGAAAACTGAAAACATATGTCCACACAAAAACTTGTGCACAAATGTGAACAGCAACATTATTCATAGCAGCCCCCAAATGGAAGTAATCCAAATGTCCATGAACTGATGAAAAGATAATCACAATGTGGTAGACCCATATAATGCAAAATCACTGGACGATAAAAAGGAATGCAGTACTGATACATGATACAATATGGATGAACCTTGAAAACATTATGCTAGATGAAAGAAGACCGTCACAAAAAACTACAGATTATATAGCTGCATTTAGATGAGAAGTCAGGAATAGACACGTCTTTTTTTTCTTAACACCTTTTTAACAAATCTGCAAGGAATAGGCAAATCTATAGAGATATAAAGTAGATTTCCAGATAGGAAGTGACTTATCTGAGACTACAGTTGTCACCTGAGCCTCATCTGGACCTCACATTCTTTTCACTAAGCCATTTTTGATTAGCAGCCCGGAGGATGGATTACAAAGCATTAAGAGCCATACTAACAATAACACCAAAAAAAACCTCAGAAATTAAGATGTACCATTTCCAATTAAAAATAAGTCAGGAGTAGATGATCTCTGGAAAATGAGATCACAGCTGATTTTTATTTTCTTTGTGATTTTCATATTTCCCAAACTTTTCCTGTATCAATTTTGTAATCACAAAATTCTCAGTCACTTCTAAGGAATGTCACTGGGCACAAAATGAGTCAGAGATGTACAGCAATGCATGACCGTGGCACCACAGGGAAGAAGCAATGCATGATTTGCCATGCCAATGACTTTTTGGCTCTCTATACAGTTGTATTCAAATATTACAGCTGGAAAAATGAAACAGCATTGAACTTGGAGACAAGCTTTGCCAATTGCTAGTGAGATGATTTCAGTTAAATTACTTGGTCTATTTCTGCATCCAAAAAATAAGAGGACTGGACCACAAATTTTAGAGTCTCACTCTAAAATTCTAAGAATCTATGAACACTTCAGGAAGGAGAAAAATTCTATTCATTAGAAACTAAAGATTCATGTTCAATTGCATTCCTATTCCTGTTCCCACCCTATATGCCAGGTGCCTTGCTAAACACTCGGGAAACATTATCTCAGTGAATCACCACTGTGATCCCATAAGGTAGCTGTGATTGATCCCATTTCATACATGTTCAAGGCTCGGAAAGGTTTCATAACTTGCCAGGATGTGAACCCAAGTGTCCTGACTTCAGGGTTGTTGCATGCTGCCTCCCTTACCAAGTTATTTTCCTATTCTGAGCTGGCAGTTCGGAAACCACGTGTCCCTTGATCACAACTGAGCGGCTGAGAACTGGAAAATGATTGACTACAATGATTCCTGCAAATAGAGTAAAGAGATAACTTATTATAACATTTTTCACATCTTGGTTTTGTGATCAGTGATTCTGAGATGCCATTTTCCTGTTTAAATTAACAAAGACATTCCATGAAAGCAAGTAGGAATAATATTCATTTAAATACATTACAATTCATTATCTAACAATACCCAGTCAAAACCCATTAAAACTCAGTAGACAACCAGAATGGAAAGGATCCAGAAAGGACTGCTAAAAACAAATTCCAGTGAAAAACTAGTGTGGATGTTGGGAGGTGGGGTCACATGTAAGTATCCCTGAGGCAGAAGAGAACATCACACACAGAAGAGAACATGGTGTGCCGGTAGGAGAATCCTGAAGGGGACAGATGTACAGGTGAGGAAAACAGGATTAATCATCATCATTTTTGATGGCTGTTTTGCAACCTTTGTAAGCCTCCTCATGTCTTTTTTTTTTCTTTTTTCCCTTTTTTTTTTTGAGACAGAGTCTCGCTGTGTTGCCCAGGCTGGAGTACAGTGGTGCAATCTCGGCTCACTGCAAGCTCTGCCTCCTGGGTTGAAGTGATCCTCATGCCTCAGCCTCCTGAGCAGCTGGAATTACAGGCTGGGATTAAAGGATGATATTTTTTGTTGTTTAATTACTATCATATCCAACCAAATGCCAATAGTGTCCCTCTGGCAAGACAATAAAAAATGGCACATGCCACCATACCCAGCTAATTTTTGTATTTTTAGTAGAGACAGGGTTTCACCATATTGGCTAGGCTGGTCTCAAACTCCTGGCCTAAAGTGATCCACTCACCTTGGACTCCCAAAGTGCTGGGATTACAGGCATGAGCCACTGCGCCTGGCCTGTAAGCCTTTTTGATACACATAAAAATCTTATTAAACTCCCAGTTTGTATCACAAAAAAAAAATAGGTTTCTTTTCTTGTTGGGTAATTCAAGTTAGAATGGTATTACAACACTGAATATATTTTTGCAAGCTGTGCATCCATCTTCCCAGAGATTATGACACATTTCTCAAGTTATCAGAAAGGTAGTTAATAGCAACTTAGCGACATTTCTAAGAACACCTGTGAATTTTGATAAGCCCTCTTTTTGGCTTTGATTATATCAGTTATCCTAAACTGGAAAAGATTCTGCCTCCAGGGATGCCCGGAGACATTTTTTAGTGTCTTGCTAGAGGGACACTATTGGGATTTGGTTGGATACGACGGTAATTAAACAACAACAAAAAATCTCATCCCTTAAAAAAAAAAAAAAAAAAAAAATCAAGGCCGGGCGTGGTAGCTCATGCTTGTAATCCCAGCACTTTGGGAGGCCGAGGCGGGTGGATCACGAGGTCAGGAGATCAAGACCATCCTGGCTAACACGGTGAAACCCCATCTCTACTAAAAATACAAAAAATTAGCCGGGCGTGGTGGCGGAGGTCTGTAATCCCAGCTACTTGGGAGGCTGAGGCAGGAGAATGGCTTGACCCCGGGAGACAGAGCTTGCAGTGAGCAGAGATCGTGCCATTGCACTCCAGCCTGGGTGACAGAGCAAGATTCCGTCTCAAAAATAAAAAATAAAAAATCAAACATAAGGTCATTGCTATGCATCAAGCACAAGAGGACTGAGTGAAATCGGCTGAGGCTTGATGGCAATCCACTTACCTGCAGAAAGTAGTTCCAACTCTGGCCAGAGTGAGCTTTGCCACAGGGGGAGGTTCTGAAGAGTTAGCCTGATTCTAACAGTGCCATAGACCTGCAAGGCACAGGCAGGATCACTAGTGGAGTTATTAGGATCAAAGTATCATGCACCACCTCGGATAGACTAAGTTGCCAGAACTGTTAGGAGTGGAGCTCAGGTGCATAAGTTTTCAAGCCTCTTCTCTGCTGATTAAAGGCACACCCCCCCAATTAACAGACATTACTTTACAACAATAGTTCTCAGGGTAATTCTGCTCCAAAGGGGACATTTGGCTATGTCTGAAGACATTTTTGATTATCAAAACTGGACAGCAGTTGGGCATAGCAGCACATGCCTATAGTTCCCAGCTACTCGGGAGGCTGAGGCAGGAGGATCACTTGAGGCCAGCAGTTAGAGGCTGCAGTGAGTTATGATCACGCCTGTGAACAGCAACTGCACTCCAGCCTGGGCAACATAGGGAGGCTCCAGCTCTTTAAAAAAAAATTAAAAATCAACAAACTGGAGGAGTACTATTAGCACCTGGTGGGTAAAGACTAAACATCCTGCAATGCACAGGAGAGCGTCCTCCCACCCCTCCTCAAAACGAGGTCAAGAAACCTTGCTTCCAAGAGAGGCCTGTGGGAGGTAAGCCAGGGAGTTGTTTCACTTCTGGAGTACTTCAGAAATAGGAGGAGACAACTGAGAGATCCGATGAGATGTTCTCCACAATTCCTTCTGGGTCTCTGCCTATGAAGAAACAGGGTAGAGGCATATCTGACAGAAAAACTCTGATAGAACTTACCAATACAAATGTTTCTTTAAAGCAGAAAAGAAGTTAAGAGAAATGTAAACCTCTCTTTTGCCCTGTTTAACAGAGAACTAATTCCTCTATAGAGATAAGTAAGTCCTGAACACTGATATGCCATTACCCTGGAGGTTCTGTTTTCTGAAGAGCTATGCCAGCGAGGTAACTCTAGGATAGAAAACTGATTCATCCAGTTAAAGCACAAAAGGGGAAACAGTACAGTTCAAAAGAAAGTTTCAAAAGTCCATCAAGATACATCCCAATCTTCAACACTAGGAGCTATATCCAGAGTAAATTAAATTTTCTTTTTTCTCTACTTGGCTCTTTAATATTATACTACCCATGAAGTATGGTATCCATTCTTTAGTGTTATGAATATATTCCATTCTATTTTATCCAGTGATTCCCATTAATTAAATATATGTTCTAGTAAAGAAAAAGTGCTCCTTCAACCATTGTGGAAGACAGTGTGGTGATTCCTCAAGGATCTAGAACTAGAAATACCATTTGACCCAGCCATCCCATTACTGGGTATATACCCAAAGGATTATAAATCATGCTGCTATAAAGACACATGCACACATGTCTATTGCGGCACTACTCACAAATAGCAAAGACTTGGAACCAACCCAAATGTCCATCAATGATAGACTGGATTAAGAAAATGTGGCACATATACACCATGGAATACTATGCAGCCACAAAAAAGGATGAGTTCATGTCCTTTATAGGGACATGGATGAAGCCGGAAACCATCATTTTGAGCAAACTATCGCAAGGACAGAAAACCAAACACCATATGCTCTCACTCATAGGTGGGAATTGAACAATGAGAACACTTGGACACAGGAAGGGCAACATCACACACCGCGGCCTGTAGCGGGGTGGGGGAGTGGGGAGGGATAGCATTAGGAGATATACCTAATGTAAATGACGAGTTAATAGGTGCAGCACACCAACATGGCACACACATACATATGTAACAAACCTACACGTTGTGCACATGTACCCTAAAACTTAAAGCATAATAATAAAAAAAAGAAAAAGTGCTCCTTAGATTATAATAACAGCCACTACAAAGAAACAAACATCAATTAAAAGGAAAAATAACTGATAAAACATTAAAATGATTAATATGATTTAAAAGAGTAATAACTTAAAACTACAATAAATGCTTAAAATTTACAGTCAAGGTACAGGCAGGGCACAGTGGCTCACACTTGTAATCCCAATACTTTGGGAGGCTGAGGCGGGTGGATCACTTGGGGCCAGGAGTTCGAGATCAGCCTGGCCAACATAACATAGCAAAACCCTGTCTCTACTAAAAATACAAAAATTAGCCAGGCATGGTGATGCACGCTTGTAATCCCAGCTACTCGGGAGGCTGAGGCATGAGAATCACTTGAACCTAGGAGGTGGAGGTTGCAGTGAGCAGAGATCACACCATGGCACTCCAGCCTGAGCAACAGAGTGAGACTCTGTGTCAAAAGAATAAAAAAATTTTTTAAAAAATGTAGTATATACATACAATGGAATATTATTCAGCCTTAAAAAAGAAAGAAATCCTGCTATTTGTAACAACACAGATGGACCTGGAGGACATTACGCTAAGTGAAATAAGCCAGACACAGAAGGATAAATACTACATGATACCACTTGTGCAATTAATCTAAAATAGCTGAACTCACAGAAGCAAAGAACAGAATGGTGGTTGCAGGAGGCTGCAGGCAGGGGGAAACAGGGAGGTACTGGGCAAAGAATACAAAGTTTCAGTTATACAAGATGAATAACTCCTAGAGACCTACTATATAGCACAGTGCCTAGAGTTAACAATACTGTATTGTATATTTAAAAATATGCTAAGAAGGTAGGTCTTATGTTAAGTGTTCTTACTGCTAATAGTAATAAGTAAGAAGGCAGGAGGAAACTTGGAGGTAATGGATAGGTTGATGGCATGGATCATGGTGATGGTTTCACAAGGGCATACTTATGTCCAAATTCATCAAGTTGTACACATTAAATATGTAAAGCTTTTTGTACAAAAGTAATACAATGAACATCTGGATATCCTTCATTTAGATTCACCAGCTGTTTACATTTGGCAATATTTTCTTTCTGTTTTTACCAGAACTACTTGAAAGTTACTTGCAACACATTATAAAATCATTTCTAAATATTTCAACATGCATCTCCTAAGAATAAGGACGTTATTCTATACAACCATTGGCATTATTGCCATACCCATTAAAATGAGTAATCTCTTAATATTACCTAATATTCAGTCTATAGTCAAATTTCCTTAACTATCAAATTTTTTTAAAAAGACCATATAGCTATTTAAAAATCCAGGATCCAACCAATGACCACACATTGAATTTGGCTGCCGCGCCTCTCTTTAATCTACTTAACTTCAGAACAAGTCCCCAGCGTGTGTTTTTTTTTGTTTTGTTTTTTGGTCTTTTAGGACATTGACATATCTGAAGAAGTCTCCACATTTTTAAGCTTACCTCTACTTGCTTCCATCCTCACCCTTTCCAGTTTCTACTATTAGAAAAATGCCATAATCCTTCCTTTCTAAGTTTCTGGTACTCTCTCCCTACCTCCCTTCAGAGGCAAGCTCCTTTGGGGGTTGGGGGGAGAAAGTCACTCATTTTCTTGTTTCTCAGGTTTCCATTCATTTATTAACCTGTTGAAATCATATTTCTGCCTCCTCACTCCACCGACATTGCTTTCACTGAGGCCACAAACGGCTTTCTAAACGCCAAGTTCGAAGGACGTTTTTTTCAGTTATTACCTTATCTGACCTCTCTGCAGCAGCTGCTGTTGCTACCCCATTATCTATCTTCCTCAAGTGTACTCAAACCTTAACATAATTCTCTCGTTCTCTGCTGGTATCCACCAGTTATCCTTGACCTTCTTATTCCCTCCAACGCTTTGACCACCAGCTATTGGTGATTCCCAAATCTCTTCTCCAGTCTACAACTCTCTCTAGGGTTCAAGACCCATTTATCTACCTGCCTACCAGACACGGTGATCCAAGTTTCCCATAGCTCCCTGTATGTAATGTGTCTATAACCCAACTTACTGTTTTCCCCTTCAACCCATTCCTCCTACTGCACCTCTTTTCTTAATGGAAACACTAATCCTCCAAATTTAAAACTATCCTCCTCCTACCTCATTCCCAGCAATGAAACTATCACTAAGTCCTCTTGATTCAGCCTCCTATATAATTCTCACGTTCATTCCTTCCTCTCTACCTCTACATTAACAGCACAGTTAAGGTCTTCAACATCTCTCCTATGGACCATCACAAAGATGTAGTTAATCTCTATACTTCCAGTTCTCCTCTTCCCCAACCCATTCTCTACCTTGTCCAGTTTTTTATTTTTATTTTTTGAGACAGGGTCTCACTCTTCACTTAGGCTGGCGTGCAGTGACATGATCTCAGCTCACTGCAACCTCCGTCTCCTGGCTTCAAGAGATTCTCGTGCCTCAGCCTCTTGAGTAGCTGGGAGTACAGGCACGCGCCACCACACCAGCTAATTTTTGTATTTTTCTGGTACACACTGGGTTTCACCATGTTGGCCAGGCTGGTCTCGAACTCCTGACCTCAAGTGATCCACCCACCTTAGCCTCCCAAAGTGCTAGGATTACAGGCATGAGCCACTGCACTCAGCCACTTATTTTTTTGAAACACAAATTGGCTCATGCTAAGCACCTTCCAAGACTCCCCATCCTCTGCAGGAGCAGTTTAGCATGGTGACTAAGAACACAGATACTGGAGTTGGAAAAAGCTGGATGCAAATTCTAGATTTTACCACTTACTGTGTGGCCATGAGACACTACTTATCCTCTCTAAGCCTTAGATTTTTCATGTATGAAATGTGGATAATTATTTCTACCCCACAATGTTTTATTTAAGAGAATTATAAAATGATGTAACACATTTGTTCCAATAGCCAGACAAATTAAATACCTAATAACAATCATTTTAAGATAAAGTCCTAAGTCAAGCATGGTGGTTCATGCCTGTAATCCCAACACTGGGAGGCTGAGGTGGGAGGACTGCTTGAGCCCAGGACTTCAAGACCAGCCTGGGCAACATAGCAAGACCCTGTATCTACAATAAAAATAAAAATAAAAATTGGCCAAGTGTGGTGGTGCATGCCTGTAGTCCCAGCTACTTGGGAAGCAGAGGTGGGGGGTAGCTTGAGCCCAGGAGTTTGAGGCTGCAGTGAACCATAATAGCACCACTGTACTCCAACCTGGGTGATGGAATGAGATCCTGTCTTTTTTAAAAGATAAAGTCCAAATTACTTACCATGGCCCTTTATGATCTGGTCACTGCCTACCTGTTCAGTTTCATTTCCTATCAATCCTTCTTCACATTCTACACTGTCATACTATTTCACATCTTTTTGCTTTTGCATACACAATTTCCTCTGCCTAAAAAGCCTAGTAGTCTCCAGCGCTTTGTCCAATAAGTGAACTCTTTAAGACTCTGACCTCAGTTTTTGCCCTATGCACCTCTAGGGCTTTGTATTACATCTATTTTCCTGTCTACTTCCCACCCTAAATAGTGTTTCTTGAAAGCAGAAATAAATGGAGAAAACACAAAAAACTAAGTACAGACGTGGGAATTCACCTCAGATGTGGAATCAGATCAATGTTGAACAAATTTATAGAAAGGGCCTAAAGTTATCATTCCGAACTAATTGAATGTAACTCATGGCTCATGGTTTATTCATTTTATGTTTTATTATTTTATTCATTTTTAAAAATGCAGAGGTCGGGAGGCTGAGGCAGGTGAATGGTGTTAACCGGGGAGGCGGAGCTTGCAGTGAGCAGAGATCACGCCACTGCACTCCAGCCTGGGCGACAATGTGAGACTCCATCTCAAAAAAAAAAAAAAAAAGGCAGTAGCAACAATGTGATGAGGGTTTAACGTTAGCAGGTTAGGAATCTAGCATTTGGACATTGTTTTTGGTGTGTGGAGTAGCTGTGGAGGAACAGGCATTCAAAGCAGGTCTTGAAAAATGCTTCAGTCCAAGGCAGAAAAGGTCTGACAGAAACAGGACCCCTTTCTGGTATGCAAGTTGGGCTTCATGAACCTTTAGTCAAAACTTCAATGTAGCAGAATTGAATTTATTAGTTATTATTTTAAAGGCATGTTACTCCCTAGAGGGAAATTTTGACAACCCAAATTCAAATAAATGAATTTGTTAAGGGAGAGACGTCTATAGAAGATTCCACCACAGGAACTATCAAATGAGCAATCAGAAAAGTCAGAATACTAAGTATCTGGTAGTAGTGTCTATTATAAAGTGATTTATGACTAAATAATTTAAAAGAAACATATTTGCGAATACTAAGGCTATGAGGGCTCTGAGACTAGAAAGTGTGGCCTGCACGGTTAACAGTCTTAAAATACTACACAACACGACGCAGGCAAATTTCCTTCTACTAAGAGGTGATTACAAACAACTATTTTACTTGTGTCAAGAAACTAAGTCATATTTCTTTCTGAAATCCAAGATGCCAGGTTTATCACATACCAAGTACATATTTAAAGAAAAAAAAAATTATTGCCCCCCAACGATTATTAGAAAAAGATCTTTCAGAAGGGGGTGGGGAATCTACTCTTAATTTCTTAAAAATTCCGTCAAAAGGGCAGAAATCTGGACTTCATTAGCAACGCTCAAGTTACGGACACTGCTGTGATGCCTGAGAAACAAGTTCAAGCAAGGTCGACCTCGTTTTGCTCTCGCCGGCGGGAGTCAAGGAAAGTGACAGATGTCTTAAGGGAGTCGACCCCGGGGGAGCTGCCAGGGGATGCTGTCAGTCTACAAAACTGGAGAGGCTGAGAAAAGGGATCAGCGCTGGGATAGAGGGTGGTAGCAGCAGCGAGAAGCGGCTGCGCAAGGATGTCAGAGACGGGCGCGGCGGCGAGGCTGTCACAGGGCGGCCTCCCCCCACCCAGCCTCGGGCCCCAGTCACTCACATGCGGGGCTCGCGCCCCCTCGGGCTCCTCCCGCCTCGGGGACAGCTGCCGCCGGGCGAGGAGCATGGGCAACTTCCTGTTTCCGGGAGCGCGACCCGGAAGCAACCCCCACTCCTGGGGGGAGGCCTTATACCCTAGAGTAGCTCCTCCTCTCGCCCAGCGCTTCCGCCCAAAACAGAACACTCAAGTGTCGTGGCGAGCGCGTGACCTCTCGCGATATCTGGAGAGTGTAGGTTCTTGCTCCCTCTGGCGTCCTTCTTCCGCTCTGGCTCTTTTCGCCCCAGTCCTAATCCTTGGCTTCCTTATTTACCTGGACTGGCTCACACAGACTTCATAGCTGAACTGATCCATAGAACAAGCATTTACTGAGTCCCCTACTATGTGCCAGGCAGCATGTTAGGCATTAAGGGATGAGAGTGGAAGGGAAATGTAAATGAAGAGCAGCCCCTTCCTTCTGGAAGCTACTACTCTTGGGAAAGACGAACAAATCCCTCCCAATTTTCACTCAGCCCACTCATTAGTGAGAGCTTACTCTGTTGATAAAAGAAAAACTTAAGCCGAATTAAGTATAAAGGAGTTTAATTGAGCAATGAAAGATTCACGAATCTGGCAACCCCCAGAATCACAGCAGATTCACAGACTCCCAGGGTGCCTCATGGTCAGAACAAATTTATAGATAAAAAAGGCAAAGTGAGGCACAGGAATCGGAAGTAAGGTACAGAAACAGTGAGGTTGGTTACAGCTCGGTGTTTGCCTTATTTGAACGCAGTTTGAACATTCAGCAGGCTGTGAGTGGTTGAAGTATGGCCGCTGGGATTGGCCACCACTCAGTTATTGTTACAGGTGTATACTATTGTTAGGTTTTCAATTTTGTTTGACTATTAAGCTATGTTATAGTTCATCCACAAGGACTCAAATATAGAAGGACAGAGTCCTTCTCAGGCCATATTTAGTTTGCCTTAACAATTCCCCTGTTTTGGTCATTTTCTCAATTTTGAGAGATTGACCAAAACCTTGGTCATTGATGTTGTTATCACTGTCATAAGTGTACCTGTATGGTTTTGAAACTCACTAGGAAACAGTAGAACAGTAGGTTTTGCAGGAAGAGAATAAGGGCTGAGTAGAGGATACCTCCTTATTCTGGAACATGTGTTTATAGGAGAAAAACAAAACCTGGTCTGTTCTAGCATTTTGTGTTTTTTTAAAGCCTTAGTTTGATTATGTCACATTTAGCATAAGTGACTCCATTTTAGTTTGGTTTGGTTTGTTGGGGCCTAGTGCATGAGCTCAGTCCAAAATAATGGCCTCTCATAATTTTATTTTAAAAAAATTCCTCACTTTTGGCCAGGTTCTTACTTAGGTGACAGTGTGACCAGAACTTAGGGCCTTAGCGCCACTCTCAGTTACCATCATTTTGGGTTTCTGGTCTCAGCATGTCATTCATAGGTTACGGTGCCTTCATGGTCGCACATTTCTTTCAGTTTTTATTATTCCAGTTGAAAAGAGATCATTTGACATCGTAGAGATGGCTGCATGCAAGCATTTAAAACCTTTGAGAGAATACAGCGCACCAGGGAGACTATTATTATCATTATTGGGCGGATAATAGCAACAGTTTGGAGTATGCTCCTTACCCAGGGTCCCCATAAGCCAAAACCACCTAAAATTAAATAGATTAAAGAATGAGTTAGATGAAGAGTCTCCTTGCTTGACTAAGTGGTCTTTTCACTAATCCCCTACAACTGAATATTTATTTTTATTGTATTTATTTTTTGAGAGGGAGTCTTGCTCTGTCACCAAAGCTGGAATGCAGCGGCAATCTCAGCTCACTACAACCTCCACCTCCTGGGTTCAAGTGACTCTCCCACCTCAGCCTATTGAGTAGCTAAGATTACAGGTACCTGCCACCATGCCAGGCTAATTTTTGTATTTTTAGTAGAGACAGGGTTTTGCCATGTTGGCTAGGCTGGTCTCGAACTCCTGACCTCAGGGGATCCACCCACTTTGCCTCCCAAAGTGCTGAGGTTACGGGTGTCATCCATCGCGCCCGGCCAGAATTGTTTATAATTTACATTTGCTATATTTCTCCATAGGCCACAAGTGTCAGCAGCTGCACAGGTACTTTTCTGTTTAGCCAATTCTATTATTTAGTATAACTTTCACAGGAGAATTTAAAGTCTGTTGTGTAACGATAGCCTTTAAAGTAGAATTTGCTGTAGAGCCTATCATGAGGGAGACATTTCAAATTATTGCCTCTTTTATTCTAAACCATGGAAAAAGGACCTAACAAATGGATGTCTTTCTAGAAGAGTGAAGGCCTCTTGTCAGTGTTCTCTTTAATCCATGATGTGGGTTAAGAAGAGTTTTGACTGATTATGAGGTAATGTATGTACCACTAAAGTTTGTTACCTACATTGGGGCTTCATCTTTTATCTATTGAAATATAAGGTTATTCATGTTTAAGGCTGGCTGCAAAATCATTCACAAATAAAAGTATACCCTATAAATGCATATAATGGACCCACTTTTAATTTCTATTGTTCATAGAGGCATAAACAAGGAAAAAATATTCAAAGATAAGAGTCTTGTGATAGTAGAAGTTTTGATCTATGATCTTGGGAAAAGCTATTCAAATCAAGGATGCCATCTTCTGGGGAGAAACTTTTCTGGTTAGTTTTACCTTAAGGGTTCCAATGGATGTACAGTTCCAGGAGTGTGGAGGGACCCTTCTCAGTTGTGAGATTATGAACCCAAGGTTTAAAGCTCCAAAGTTTTGCTGTAGTGTGGATGGCAAGGACAGTCTTTCTCTTTCTCTGGTGTTCTCAGACGATCCAGTCTGCAGGTTCTAGATTGTGAAGGAATTGTCCTCAGTGAATCATAAAAAGTTTTCTTTCCCTCGTGAAAATACACTATAATCTACTGTTATAACATCAGCCCTATTGCATGGGAAAGCTTTTATACAACCAGAAAACATGCATTGAAAATGACAATTGAATGAAATCCCTTTACAAATGTTTAAATGGCCCATCAGGCAGCCAAATGCATCTGAAGCTTTGATCATCTTTCCAGGAATATGGAACCAAACATTGGATTTAAATTATTTCTGCAATTTATAAGTTACCACATCAATATATTAAATTTGGATTATTTTATCTTTTCCAGAATGTTTAATAACAAAAGCTTTAAGGACTCAAGAAGGACAAGGTGGCCATCCTGGTTCTTCATGAGTCCATGCTTAACACTGGACTTATGTCCTCTTGAATACCAGTTGTTTCTCCAATTTAGGTGCATAGCACTGATAACTAATGGGTTATCATAGGTAATTTGACTTAGACCATGGAGTTCATTCAAATTGTATATATAAACAATTTTAGTATTGGCTTATTTGGCATGATAATCTAGAGCTTGATTTTGAAAGGTTTGTTAAATACCAAAGGTTTAAAACATTGGATATTACAAAATAGAATCTTAGGTTACCATAAGTCATTCATTTAGCCAAAATGATAACTTAAAAAATTTTAAACAAAAAAACAGTATTTTGATAGAAAGGAGACTCAGCTTTCCAAACAAGATCCAATGAGGATAGCATGAGGCCAACTGACTATCTCCTTTCTTCCCTTCCTCCACCATATTTTTTTGTAGTTTACTTAAAAGGTAAACAAAAACCTTTCATTATCTTTTAATATTAAATAAAAATCCTTTCTAAAAGAGGGAACCAAATTTTATGTTTCCATTAGTGTATTTTTAATGTTAAAGCTAGTTTTTAATAACATTTTATAAATCTATTCAGTTTTAATTAGTTTGACCATAAGGTAAGATTTTTATAAACCTTTTATAACCCTTTACTATTTTTTTTTTCTCAGAGCAGAGCAATCTTCTAAGAAAACTCTGTTGTGCTTTTATGCCAATGTCTCATTTATGGAAAAAAAACTGAATAATGCCATTTTAACTTTAGCCTATATGTTCACACATAGAATCCTTATAATTAATTGTTTTTTTGTTTTTTTTTTTGAGACGGAGTTTCACTTTTGTTGCCCAAGCTGGAGTGCAATGGTGTGATCTTGGCTCACTGCAACCTTGGCCTCCCGGGTTCAAGCGATTCTCCTGCCTCAGCCTCCCCAGTAGCTGGGATTACAGGCGTGCAACACCACACCTGGCTAATTTTTTGTATGTTTAGTAGAAACGGCATTTCACCATGTTAGCCAGGCTGGTCTCGAACTCCTGACCTCAGGTGATCCGCCCACCTCGGCCTCCCAAAGTGCTGGGATTACAGGCATGAGCCACCGTGCCCGGCCCCTATAATTAATTTTTATAAACCTTCCACAACTTGTTCAAACCTTCAGCTTTATTTAATTTAAAACAATCCTTTAACCCTCTAACCTAGGCAAAAATTTACATTCCCGTATTTTCTTATAATCTCTTACAAAAAACACATTTCATTCTCCTTACACACCTTGCATGTAAACCTATTTTTTCAGTAGTCTCAATTACATATTACAATGTTAACTCTTAGCAACTTTTACTTTTGGTGAAAACCTTGGTAAGTAAGGATTTTAATTATGTACTAGGTGTGGAGCCCAGGACCCAGACAGAAATGCAGATAAAGGTCCGAATCTTTCCAGCATCTAACTACAGGTGTCCCAGGCCTTACCTAGCTATAAAGCAGGTAGGCTGTACAGTTAAGAGTCATGGTGGCATTTTATGAAGCATTTAGGAGGCCTAATCACCTTTAAATTGTACAACATTTCTGGCAAAAATTCCTTTTCATAAATTCTTTCACAACTTACACAGACTATGTATGATATGTTTAGACTTTCTGACTTGCCCTAAACATCCCTCTTTTTAAACAACCAGTCATTTTACTTTAGGACAAGAATTTACCATACAACATCCTTTCTTATATGAAATCTATTTTCTTTATAGCCTTTGTATAGCTAGGGGGCATAGCTAATTGCATATATCCCCAGGCCTTATTTAGAATTTAATGTCTCCAAAATAAATTGAACAATTTTCAAAAGTCAAAGCAGTTTATGACCTTGAAGCATATAGCAAAGCTAACATCTGACCTGCATAATTTAGACAAAATGTCTTTATTTTATCAACAATATTTAAAGCTATTTTTATTTCCCGAAGATTACTAAAGTTACATGAACTAAAAGGCATTACAGTTTTTATTTTGCTTTCAAAATATTTAAGTGCTTATTTTTGTTTAAGCCAATTAATTAGAGCTCTTTTATATAAACATTACACACAACACATATATAATAGACAGACGGACAGAAGAAGATTACTATAGTAGTTGTAAGATTCTTCATTTGCCAGTTTTTAAGTTTCTTAATTGGTTATTGGCTTTATGGTGGAGTCCTTGGAGGAACAGGGCCAGGAAAAGGGTTTCTGGTGCCTCCTGTTTTTCCCATGGATTCCAGGCCATTAGACCCTGAATATCCATTTTTAATTAACCGGACTTTTAAGCATAGCACTCTTTAATAAAGTCCTTTTAAAATTTCTTATTACTGATTTTACCCAGGCCAAATGGCTGATATTTCTGGCTTTTGAACTTTACCGAAGGTAACCTCCTAGGTGCTCGAAGAAGGAAAATTTAAGATAGTCTGTGGGGGAGAAGAGACTAGACAAGGTTATGCAGATGTTAAATCAGAAAGGACTTACTTCCTAAGCAGGGAATGGAACTGGAACCGCCAGTGTGAAAGGCCAGTGAGCCACAGCACAGAGCAGTCTACTGCCCTTCCCAGAAAGAGTCTAGAGTAGTTAATTTTGAGCTTGCAGAGGCTTTTAATGACTCAAGATAATTTTGAGAGCTAACTATGGCATAAACCCTAAAATTCCTGTTCCCTGGAAGGTGAGATCAAGAGAAAGTACTGCCAGGTGGTTATAAAGTCAAGTTCCCAAGGACATAAAACAAGATGGAGACCCCATCCAGTTTTTTGTGTTTCAGGGACCTGCAGGAAAGTTTGTTATTGACTAGCGAGCTTGTGGGATCCTAAGCCCATGTTTTATCCTAAGGTACCCCTTGACCCAGAAAAACGAATTCATAGCACAAACACATCAGTTTAAGACTAACCTCAGAATTTTTTTTGCATTAATCAAAACCTTACAGAAGAGATAAATAAACAGTGATTTTTACCATTCATTCAACCATTTGCACAGAGAGAGAGAAGCCAAAAATCTGACTGGTAAGAAATTCTTACTCTTTTGCTGGCATGCCAGCCTTCTGGGTTCCCTTTCCCTCAGCGGCCCCAGTGACCCAACTTGCCACACCATCGTACTGGGGGCCAAGCCGCATCATAAAGGAAAAATTTTTTGTTGTTGTTCCGGCCAGAGCAAAATACATGTGATAAAACATAGACATTAGCCACTCTGCTTAGCACTCAATATCAAACTGGCAAGGTTTATATTTGCCCTCAGATGGGCCCCATTATCTTTAATCCAATCTCTGACTAGGGGTTTCAACACATGGTCTCTGGGCAAGCTGGTTGCCCTGAGTAATAGAAAAGATAAAAAAGGGAAAGGAAAGAGAGATCCGAGAGGGAGCTTACCTGTGATCCCCAGCTGCTGTGAGAGATCAGTGGACACAAGTGGGTCCTGCAGGTACCTTGCATGTTCACTCAGTGCTCCTGGGGGTCGCTAGAAGCTCCACTTTGGATCCCATTCCTGACACCATCTGATAAAAGAAAAACTTCGGCCGAATTCAGTTTGAAGGAGTTTAATTGAGCAATGAACAATTCGCAAATTGGGCAACTCCCAGAATCACAGCAGATTCACAGAGACTCCAGGGGTGACTCGTGATCAGAACAAATTTATAGACAAAAAGGTAAAGTAACATACAGCAATAGGAAGTGAGGTACAGAAACAGCGAGATTGGTTAAAGCTCAGTGTTTGCCTTATTTGAATACAATTTGAACATTCGGCAGTCTAGGAGTTGTTGAAGTATGGCCGCTGGGATTGGCCAACATTCAGCTATTGTTACAGGTATATACTATTAAGTTAGGTTTTCAAATTTGTCTGACTATAAAGCTAGGTTACAGTTCATCCACAAGGACTCAAATATAGAAGTACAGAGCCCTTCTCAGGTCATATTTAGTTTGCTTTAACACTGTAACAGACTGTACTAAGCACTTTCAATTCATGGAGCCACTTCATCAACCCTATGGCATAAATAGCCCCATAACATCCTCATACAAACAAAACTGAAGTTTATGGAGAGGTTAACTTGCTCAAGATTTTACAGATAAGGAGTGGAAGGATCAGCATTTGAACCCAGACTCCTTAACCTGCCCTGTGTGTAGCGCCAAATCTCTTAACTGCTTTCTACAAGAAATCTGCAAACAAAATACTACTGGGTTCAGACTAACGCTATAGCTCCAGAGGTAGTGTGACAGTGATGTAAATGTATGAAACCAATGAAACAGAATAGAGAGACCAAAACCAGAAAACACATATATGGACACTTGATTTATGACAAAGAGGTGAGACAGAGGAGTGAGGAAAGGATAATGCTTTCAATCAGTGGTGCTGGATCAATTGCATATCCATATAGAAAAAAATGAAACTTGGCTCCTACCTCATACCATACACCAAAATAAGTTCTAGATGCATTGCAGATCTGTATGACAAAAACAAAAGAGAATTACAGAGCTGCAACATTGAGATGTCCAATAATGTCTGTCCAACACTGAAATGTTCTGTAAGAGAGAAAATGCATATGTTGGACTACATTAAAATTAGAAACTTTCCAGTGTTATATTCTGTCCAGGATATATAAAGAACTTTACAAATAAGAAAACATAGCCAAATAGAAAAATAAGTAGAAGATTTGAACACAAAAAGATATCACAAAGAGGATATCTAAATGGCACACGTATGGAAAAAGAATTTAACTTCATTAGTCATTAGTTGTTAGTGAAATTACTACTGAGATATTGTTATAGAGGCTTCAGGATTCCTTAAATGAAAAAGACTAGCAATACTAAGAGTTGGCTCAGAAGCAGAGCAACAGCAATTCTCACAGACTGCTGGTGCATACATAAATTGCTACAGCCACTAGCCAGGCGTGGTGGCTCATGCCTGTAATCCCAGCACTTTGGGAGGCCAAGGTGGGCAGATCACAAAGTCAAGAGATTGAGACCATCCTGGTCAACATGGTGAAACCCTGTCTCTATTAAAAATACAAAAATTAGCTGGGTGTGGTGGTGTGTGCCTGTAGTCTCAGCTACTCGGGAGGCTGAGGCAGGAGAATCGCTTGAACCTGGGACGTGGAGGTTGCAGGGAGCCGAGATCGTGCCACTGCACTCCAGCCTGGCGACAGAGTGAGATTTTGTCTCAAAAAAAAAAAAAAAAAAAAACTTGCTACAGCCACTTTGAAACAGTCTAGTGTTAACTACTAAATTATACATGTTACCTATGACCCAGCAATTCTGCTTCTAGCTATATACTCCCAAAAATTCATGCACAAGTGCACTAAGATACATACACAAATATCCATCGCAGCACCATTATACACTGTGGTATGTTTGTACAACAGAATACTACACAGCAAGGAAAAATGAAAAATGGCCACTACATACAACATGAATACATCTCACAAACATATTGTTAAGGAAAGGAAGCCAGGCACAAAAAAATACGTACTTTATAACTCCATTTATATAAAATTCAAAAACAGGGAAAACCAATCTATGATATTAGAAGGCAGAAAGTGGTTTACCCTTTGGGAGGAAGGAATGGGTAATGATTAGTAGGGGGGCTTCTGAGGAATTGGAGACATTTTATTTCTTGATTTGATTTGACCCCTCATGGCTTCTGGCTAACTCCAATTTATTTTCTGGATCTCAACCCAGGCTATCACTCCAGGGGAAATTTTTGACTGTCCAAACCTACTCTGGAATAACCAGAGCTCAGGGAAAACTGTGTGTTTCTTCTTCTTCTTTTTTTTTTTTTTTTTTTTTTTTGAGATGGAGTTTCACTCTTGCTGTCCAGGGTGGAGTGCAATGGCAAAATCTCTGCTTACTGCAGCCTCCACCTCCCATGTTCAAGTGATTCTCCTGCCTCAGCCTCCGAAGTAGCAGGGATTACAGGCATGCACCACCATGCCCAGCTTATTTTGTATTTTTAGTAGAGACAGGGCTTCACCATGTTGGTCAGGGTGGTCTTGAACTCCTGACCTCAGATGATCTGCCCGCCTCGGCCTCCCAAAGTGCCGGATTACAGGTGTGAGCCACCGCACCCAACCTACTGTGTGCTTCTTATTACAGTCCTCATTCCACGCTCCTACAGCTACGTATTTAGTTGCCCATCTCTCCTACAATGTGAGTTTCTTTAGGGCAGGGCACTGTGTGTGTGAGACTCATCTCTGTCTCCTCAGTGCCAAGTGACTGGTAGGAGCTGCAGTAAAAGATTTAGGAAGAAAGTGATCGTGAGATCTTGGGGGTGGCTTTTCAATATTCAGACATTGGAGCCTGGGAATGGCACATGCCTCCCAAGATACACAGTAAAGAACTACATAAAGTCCAGAGAAAGGCAACTTAAATTAACAACAGACTAAACAGACCAAGGATTAAGACTTTTTCATCCAGCTCAAGGGCCACAAGGTGGGCATGAACTTGAGACTGCAGGAGGTGTACAAATTATACTTTAGCATTTATCAGTTTAAAATGTAGTGTTCCGTTCATTATTCATTCAACAAAGCTGAGCATCCTGTGCTCTGTACTGTGCAAGAAGAGCACAAAGATGAAGGAGGCCCAGCTTCTCTCTCAAGGAGCTGTCTAGTTTATCTTTGCAACCTTGTACATCCTTATTCCTTGTTGACAATTAGGGACACTACAGTTGAACTGTCGTTAAGAGCACAAGTGTACCAGCTGTAGTACGTTAAGCAAGTTATTTAATCTGTAAGGCTCAGCTTCCTCAAAGTAAAATGGGAATAGTAATATCTACCTTGTGGGGTTTTGAAGATTAAGCGTGAAAATACGCAATAAAATGCTTAGCTTGATGCGTGGCACATGGTAAACATTCAACCATCATTATTAAGTGGTGTGCAAAGCATTTACAGCATAAGTTTAGTTACTCTATTTCATTTTTGTCCTCCCTCCAAACATTATAGCTCCTCTAATTTGCTTCTGTTCCTCGCGCCCTGCGCAAACCCTCCTAACAACTTTCAGGTACCATCTATCTCAGCCAATGTTAAGCCTTGTTCTTGCTCTGATCCATTTGTCCTGCTTTCTCCTGTCTCTTCCTTTCTTTATCTCCCATTTTCTTCCTGCCCCTTCCCTCTCTTTTCTCCTCAGACTCCTCGTCTTTGGATTCTGCAGGCTCAGATTTGCTTTATGACTATGGAAAAACAAGTATTAACTGCCAAGTCTATTTTCAGATCTGAAAAATGGTAATAATACTATCTACTTATAGAATTGTGGAGTAGATAAGAAAGTGCAAGCACTGTGTACATCGTACAGCGCCTTACAAAAATTCTTTACTGGCATCTCTAAACTATCCCCTTTCATTCTCTGCCTCCCCTTCCCGTCCCTGCCCAATTGTGAGACTAAGAAATTCTTCGAATTTAATATTAGGACATAACTCCAACCAGATCGCAGCTTTTCTGGTTGTTCCCGCCTTCCATGCCTAAACGAACCAATCAGATCGCCCAGAGTGGCGCGGTATCGCCACTTGGAGACCACCGCGAATGAAGTTTGCATTTTCCTCTGTTCTTGCGCCCAGCTTCTTCTCGTCTCCCACCCCAGCTTCCCGGCATTGGAAGAAGGGACCGTCCTCTTCCTTGTCCTGGCCACCCAAATCCTGGTATCGAAAGGGTTGAACGGCGGGGACCGGAAGTGTGCAGTAGCGGCAGGTCCCCAGCTAATCGACGCCGGAAATAGCAATTGCTAGACAAGCATTCCGCCGCCGGCTTCGCTATGGCGGCAATTCCCCCAGATTCCTGGCAGCCACCCAACGTTTACTTGGAGACCAGGTGAGGGGGTTCGGGCCTCTGGGGCTGGCAGAGGAGACGCGGAGCCCGGGCCTCACCACGGGTGTCCGTTCCTGGCGCGTTCCTCCGGGAGGCCGGCCTCCACGTGGAGGGGCGTGGAGCAGCGGCCGAGACGGCCCCCAGAGGGTTGAGAGGGGACCTCCATCGCCCGCGTCCAAGCTCCGCGGGGTCTTGTGCTGAGGTGTCAGCAACAGCTGCCTGAGTGTCCTCCTTCCTCCAGTCCGCTCATTCATTCATTCATTCATTCATTTAACAAGCGTGTAATGAGTCCGCAAGCCAGGCACATAGGATATGAATTCTGAGGATACAGAGGTAGATAAAACACAGACAGCCCTGCCTTTAGGAGCTTACGGTATAATGAAAGAGACAGACATGTAAACATTATGTGATAAGTAGTACAGTTGTAGAAACAAATTCCAATAAAATACAGGAAGAAGCACATTTTCCCCACTATCAAGGAGTGATGTGGTAACCAACCTGCTGGCGCCATGCCCCGCTGTATGTCATCTCATTTAGTTTAATCTTAGCAACCCAAATCATGAAGGTATTATTTAACTTTCTCCCTTTCAATATTAGCAGGAGGAAACGCCGGAATTTACAGATTAAAGCCTTGACCAAAGCCACACAGCTAGTAATTGGAAGAACCTCGTTTGGAGCCTGGTGTGCCCGTCTCACCTTGCTAGATTCTTTAGCTCTATTCATTCCATTGCCTCTTTGGAAAAAGCTCAAAGTGATCTTTACAAAGTAGGACAAGGAAGGGATCCTGCTCAAAAACCTTTAATAACGTCTCGCTGCTATAACAGTATAAAGTAAAAACTTATTAATCCTGACATTCAAGGTGATTTTTTTCATCTGGCCCTTGTCTACCTGCCATTCTCCCCTCAACAGCCATGGACCAGCCAAGGTCCTCTGCCTTTCTGTTCTTGCCCATTGCTTCTTTCAGCTAACGCAGAGTTCTGTCAGTCCTCTCTCTATTTGCTCATGCTGTTCATTTCATGCTCCCTGGCCATCTTCGCCACCTTCTTATATGGCAAAATTCTACGTCTTCAGGCTCCAACCTGTAATTTCTGAATTCTCCTGTTGGTATTTTTTAAAGTTACAAAATAAATTGTTAAATCCAAGCAATGTAGACATACAGAGTAAGAAGTGAAAGCTACCTCCTTCCTGAAAACACCATCAACAGTTTGTTGGATGATTATCCAGACCTTTTTCTATGTACATATAAACCTCTCTCTTATGTTTTTTTTTAACAAAAAAATGGCATCATATGATCATACTGTATGTAAGTTTTTCTGTAACTTGGTTTTCTTTCACTCAGTAATTCAGGTAGCTGCCCATAGTATGGATAGTTGATATTTTAGGCATTTCCTATTTCAAGGACATTTAAGTTGCTTCCTTTTTTTCTGGCTATGACAAATACTGAGATGAACATCCTTGCACATATTGTATCCTTAGGCACTTTTGCATATTTTCCTAGAGGATACTTGGAAGTTGAAATTGCTGAGGTATGCACATTTCAGAATTGTATATATACTTCCTGATTGTCTTTCCAAAAGGCTACTTTCTGTATTTTGAAAATATCCACCAGAATGTAAGCTTCATGAGGAAAACAGTACCACGCACAGAGTAACTGTCAATCTGTGTTGAATGGGAGCAGTGTGAAAGATGAATTGCAGGCAGAAAGGCTGTTAGCTATTTTCTAACACATTCTGCATATACTTATAGAGTGTTTACACTGTGCAAGGCACTGGGTATCCAGACTATACAGAGTTGACTCAATTCTCACATCTGGCCAGGTGCCATAGCTCACGTCTGTAATCCAGCACTTTGGGAGGCCAAAGCAGGTAGATTGCTTGAGCCCAGGAGTTCAAGACAAGCCCGGGCAACATGGCGAAACCCCATCTCTACAAAAAAATACAAAAAATTAGCTGAGCTTGGTGATGCGTGCCTGTAGTCCCAGCTACTCAGGAGGCTGAGGTGAGAGGATCACTTGAGCCCGGGAGGCGGAGGTTGCAATAAGCTGAGATTGTGCCACTGCACTGTAACCTGGGTGACAGAGGAGACCCTTTCTCAAAAAAAAAAAAAAAATTGTCACATCCTTGGAGCTTAAAGTCTACTTATGTGCTGGAGTAGAGGGGAAGGCACTCGTCCTGTCTCTTGCCTCTTCCTTATCTTTTAGTAGTACTGGGGAGGAAAAAGCACTCATCCTATTGGGTAGGTGCAAAGATTCAAAGTTACCAGGTTTTGCCTTTGTTATACTCCCTCCCAAACAAACACAAACTGTACCTTTTATTAAAATTTTTTGAATAGGTAATATATTTACATGGATCAAAAATACAAAAGTTTTTAAAAGGTATTCATTAAACATCTTCCTATTTTCCATCTACCCAGTCCCTACCCCCACCCAGAAACTTCTAAATATGAACTCCTGATATTTTAATGTCTCTTTTTTAAAAAAAATTAAAAATTAAGTGTAAGAATTTTTTTCCTAATTTAGGGGTTGGTTATATTGGTTTCAGATAATCACATATATATATATAGTATTAGAATTTTGAGTTCTCCATGCTTGTTATTTTGCTGAAAAGAAGTACCCAGAACACCTGCATGTTTTACTCAAAAAAGATAATTGGTGTTTATGTTACTTGCATTGTGGTGTTTTCCTTTGCTGAGCATGAAATCCAGTAGTTATCACAATTTCATGACTTACAAGCTTGAAAATCAAGAGTCCTGGAGCAGTCCCATAATACTCCTGTCTGCCCTGACCTTTTTCTTTACTGGAGCTGTTGTCCTCTCCCTCTGCAGCATGGGAATCATTGTGCTGGAGCTGTACTGGAAGCATGCTCCAAAGACCTGTAAGAACTTTGCTGAGTTGGCTCGTCGAGGTTACTACAATGGCACAAAATTCCACAGAATTATCAAAGACTTCATGATCCAAGGAGGTGATCCAACAGGGACAGGTACAGTTAAGCCAACATTAGTTTATGTTTTCTTTTTTTTTTTTTTCCTTTTCGTCTTTTTTTCTAAAGCCAACATTAGTTTCTGAAGTCTCTGTCATAAATAGGTGATAAGGCAGCCAGAGCTCTCTTTTCCACTTACTAAGGTCTGTGTTGGTTGATTCTGGTGACAACGCCTGCCTTCATCGAACACACGTGTGGAATTGACCAGAAACCAACATTTACTCCTAGGCTTGGTAGAGTTTTTCATAACTTACATGTACTGCTCACTAAGAACAAATAATATTTGTCTGAATTATAGTGATGCAAGTATCTGATCAATAAGAAGGAAAGACTTTATAATATTTTGAGAATAATAAAATCCTGGGTTCTTTTATCGATTCATTCATTTAACAAATATTGAGTATGTGTTTTGTGTCAGATACTTTTTTAAGCTCTAGGGAGATACCTATAAACAAAGAGACAGAATTATTGCTCTCAATGAAGCAGGAAAATGGCGTGGGGGTGGAATTCCAGTAGAAAAGTCAGGGAACTCCTCTCTGACATTATTGGAGAAGAGATCTGAATGAAGTAAGAAAGTGAACCTTGTAACTGTGGGGAGAACATTTTGGATGGAGGGAAGAGCAAACACAGAGGCCCTGAGGCAGGAACCCATGCTGGAAATCATAAGATATGGTACCTTATAGGGCATGGTAGAGACTGGGTTTTATTCTGAGTAAGATGTGAGCCATTGGAGAGTTTTGAGCAAAGGAAAGACATGATCTGATCTATGCTTTAAAAGGATCACTCTAGGCTGGGCACGGTGGCTCACGCCTATAATCCCAGCACTTTGGGAGCCCGAGGCAGTTGGATCATTTGAGGTCAGGAGTTCAAGACCAGCCTGACCAACATGGTGAAACGCTGTGTCTACTAAAATACAAAAATTAGCTGGGCGGGGTGGTGGGCACCTGTAATCTCAGGTAGTCGGGAGGCTGAGGCAGGAGAATTGCTTGAACCCAGGAGATGGAGGTTGCATTGAGCCAAGATCGCACCACTGCAGTCCAGCCTGGGTAACAGATTGAGACTCCCTCTCAAATAAATAAATAAATAAAAGGATCACTCTAGCTGCTGTTTAGAGAATAGATGTAGGGGCAAGATGTAAACGCTATGTAAATAGTTGTTGTACTGTATTGTTTGGGGAGTAATGACAAGAAAAATAGTTCTATACATGTTCAGTACAGATGCTTCGCCCCCAGATATTTTCATTCGCAGTTAGTTGAATCCATGAATGTAGAACCCACATGTAGGGAGGGCCGACTATGCTCATGAGTAAGTAGTTGGATAGGAATATGTGGTTCAGGGAAAGACCTGGTATGGAGGTATTAATTTGGGAGTTACTGGCATTTAGATGGGGTTTATTAGTGAACTGGTGGAACCCTTACTTATTTCAAGGGCCCTTGCTTCTCAGTCTGCTTTTTCTCTGCTAATTTCTGCTCATTTGCCTTTAAACAAGTTTGGTTTTCTCTGTAGCCGAGTCTTTTCTCAGTCTTGTTCTTTTTTGTCATTCTTAATTGTCTCATGATTTATCATCTATGGTCAGAAGCATTCAGGTTTTTGGGTTTTTTGTGTGTGTTTTTTTTTAATGTATATGGATGCATTTCAAAATACAGAATATATAAGAAAGCAGAGAAAAGGGGAAAAATCATTCATAAGCATAGCTCCTAAAGATTTCTAACCATCATTAACTAATCCCTAAATATCCCACCTTTCAGAAAGGAACAGTGTTAACTTTTGGTGCCCATCATGTCTGGTTTAAGGGATGACAGGATAAATGGAAATAGTTTCAAAAAAATAGGATATATAAGCTATTGTTTTTAAAACAGAACATACTACATTTAATTTCATATATATAGAACAGAATATTTGACTTCCTACGATGAAAGATGAGGCAATTAGTACTTAAATTTCTACCCATTCTTATTTTTCCCCGACCTCAATTTTTGTTGTTAGTTTTATTATTATCTGTTCTGCACTCATCATTCCTTCAGCTACAGTGTGGGTCCTATGTTTCAGTGTATTTAATGTTCACAACTTGCTTCGCTTTTACCTTCACAAGTGCTGGAGGGCAGGATTTCTTGTCTAGTGGTTTTTTGGGTTTTTTTTTCAGAATGCTCAAGGATCACATTTGTCCAGTGGTTTTTTGTTACAAGAGCTGGAATGTGTTGTATTTTTAAGTTCATTCATGTTTGAGAATTTCTGCCTGTTGCTTTTATACTTGAAAAGAGATAGCATGTTGGCGTGCTCAGCCCCCTCACTGGGTGATGCGCTGTGCCACTTTGGGACTTCACAGAACCCCCACCAGCAAGAAGGCTCTCACCAAATGTGGCCACTTGACCTTGGACTTCTCAGCCTCCACAACTGTAAGAGATAAATTCCTTTTTTAAAATAAATTTTTTAGGCCAGGTATGGTGGCTCACACCTGTAATCCTAGCACTTTGGAGGCTGAGGCAGGAGGGTCACTTGAGTTCAGGAGTTCAAGACCAGCCTGGGTGACATGGTGAGACCCCATCTCTACAAAAAATAAAAAATTAGCTGGGCATGGTAGCATATGCCTGTAATCCCAGCTACTGGGGGCTGAGGTAGGAGGATCACTTGAACCTGGGAGGTTGAGACTGCAGTGAGCCATGATTGTGCCCACTGCACTATAGCCTGAGTGACAAAGTGAGACACTATCTCTAAATAAATAAATTAAAATAAAATAAAAATGTTTAAAAGGAAGAAAAAAAGACCATAACTGGGTATAGTATTCTGAGATCTTTTTAGACATTTCTGATCAATTGCCTTCTGGTTTGGTTTTTTGTTGTTGTTTGTTTTTGTTGTTGTTGTTGTTTGGAGACAGGATCTTGCTCTGTCACCTAGGCCCAGGCTTGAGTACAGTGGTACAATCATGGCTCACTGCAATCTCCATCCCCTGGGCTCAAGCATTTCTCCCACCTCAGCCTCCCGAGTAGCTAAGACTACAGGCATTCACCAGCATGCCTCGCTAATTTTTAAATTTTTTATAGAGTTGAGGTCTCACTATGTTGCTGAGGCCGGTCTCAAACTCCTGGGCCTAAGTGATCCTCCTGCCTCGGCCTTCCAAAATGTTGGGATTACAGGCATGAGCCATCATGCCTGGCTGCCTTCTGGTTTTTGAATATGGTTTTGGAGAATACTGAGGCCAGATTTACTCCTTCCTTCACATTAGGCTAATTTTTTGATTTATATTTCTGAATATTTTCTCTGTTATACTTACTGGATTTTCTATTTCAGGAAATATAGTTATTTGTTTCATCACCTTTGCCTTCCATATCTATCATATTTCTTTTGATTGTGTGATAGGATTTTTTTTTCTTTTTTCCCTGCATTCACTAAAATAATCTCAGACCTTTACTCTGTGCCTTACTTAATTTTCAGTCATTTCTATTCTGTTCTTTACTGCTCTAATTTATCTACTAGCTCATTACTGATGCTATTTGAATCTAAATTTGTTTCCTTCGCTCTGCAATCTTTTCATCTTATTCTGTGGTGTATTTTCTTGTCTTTGAGCTTTTGTTATATTAGATTTTTACTTCTCTTGAATCATCCATAGCTTGAGATAGCCATGGAGAAGCCACTTTCTCCCAGGCTGAGTTCCTGGGTTTTCTTTTCCTTTCTCCCCTCCTCCTTTCTGTCCTTCTGTTGGTTGTGGTATGTTTGCCTAGTTTCCATGCCATTTGTTTTCATCTTATCCATGCTTGATGTCAGCACCTACATTATCCCCACCTTTTACTTGCTCAGATACGATGTAAGTGGAGTCTCCTTGTCATTCTCCCCACTTATGTGGAACTGGTTGTCTTCCCCACTTCAAATGTTAGGTTGCTTTCTCTCTATTCTATTCTAGCCTGAAGAGGTGTGGGAGAGAACTGGAGCTCAGCTCATGCTGAGTGAGCCCCTTGTGGGAGGGCTAGCCTCTGTTCTATCTTCCCAGACTTCCTTAAAGTCTTGTCCCAGAGCCCCCTCCACCAGCCAGTGGTGTCCCTCTGCCACCACTCCAGGCTCTGGGTAGTCCCCAAGTATGGCCCAGCACCCTGGAAGGTGGCCAGCCCTGCGTGCCTGCCCTGCCACTCCCGAGCCCCTGTGATATGTGTGGGCTTCTGCCCTCAAGGGCTTTCCTTTCAGAGCTGCTCACCCACTCCCCTGTTGGCTTCTCAGAATCGGAAGGTATTTGTGAGAATCTCAGCATGACATTTCTTTCCTGGTTACTAGTTTCAGGGAACACAGATGGAAGAATTTTCTATTTTTTCCTCTTGGCTGACTCTTTTTACAATTTTAGTATGTTTGTTTCCCCTTTCTTATTTGGTTGATGCTGGTGAACTTTTGACTTTGTAATTTTTAATTTTTGTATGTTCACTTTATTGGGTGTTGGGAGCATGTGGTAAACGTGCCTGATAGCAATAACTGAAGCATACCCTTAGAATGACCCTGTATGGCAGACACATCTGAATATGTGTTCTGAGCTAGGGAATCCAGGAGTAGCCAACCGGGAGGTTCCTTCCTTGTCTATAAAGGGACATCTGAGCCCCTGGCTCATCCTGCGAAACATGGGCCGCACACGGGTTGAGGCCCCGAGTTATGAGTTGAATGAAGATTGCCAGGTGGAGATTGTTAGGGAGAAGGTGCTAAGTGGAAATGCTATATAAACTTCATGCTTTTTGCAAGCCATTGTGGTTCTCCGCCACTATTGGACTCTCTCCCCTGTATGTAAGTCCCCAATAAAACCCCATGTCTCGTTTGCTGGCATTAGGTCTCTTCGGCCTATTGAACCTGATGCCATCCCCATTGGAGTCAATAGGGGTTTGGCACAACAGGGAGGCAGAGTCTAGTCCTGCTTCATTCTACTTTCTTTGTCTGAAAAGGTTCCGTCGGTACTTCGATGTACTTCTCTCCTGTCTTCTTCCTCTCTCCCCCTCCTGTTGTTATGAAATAAATTTTAATTCTTAATACCAGTGAACTGAGAGTCCATGATTAGGGTACAAGCATTGGAAGTGACTCAGGTGTGAGTTGCTCATGCCAGAGCTTTTCTATATTTCTGTAGTTGGTTCATGATCCTTCATAATGTCACATTTCCATGGTGTAATTTTAATGAAATTGAATCACTCAAAAGATCTTCAAATAACTGCACCCAGCCTCAAGTATAATGAATGATTGAGCAGCCTGTTGGCAGGTCTGTGGTGGAAGGCAAGCAGGAGTTAGGCTCTCCTGGGTCACTACTTCATATTTTCTAGCTGATTAGGTAACACGTTTTTTGCTAAACATCTCAGATGGGCAGCAAATGACATCCTGGGCTCTTCAGCAACTTGATGTACCACTTCCATTCCCAGCTGTCCCTCAGTCTGACTACTGTGGAACCATTCTTTCCACATGCTTTCTTGTAATACATCTTTGCCAGATGCCTTGTCAATTCAAATACCCTTAGACTTCCTGCTTCATTTCATTTTAAACCATTTTTTTTACCTTCAGCTTTCCCATATTATAATAACTATAGAGGCTCTTTCCTCAGCTCTCTGAGTGTCTTTTATCTGTTTCTACTAACCTTTCTCTCCTCTCTGTAAGACATAACATCCTGTCAAGTTCTTCCTTTAGCTCTTCCTGCTCTGCACTTGGCCTCACAGTGCTCACCAGCTGCTGTGATTGCTGTGATTAATTATATGCTGATTATCCTGTGCGTCACTCTCACTTTGATTTCATCTCTCCTCTTGGTAGCCCCAGGAACACCTGAAATGTAACGTGTTGAACAGCAAGCTCTGTTAATTTTATTCATTTGATGAGTATTTGCCAAGAGTCTGCTGGGTATCCTGTGCTATTCTAAGGCCTGGGAGAAGCACTTAAGCATTAAAAGCCAAGGCATTTTCTTTTTCTTTGCAGTTCCCTGCCCTGCCAGGAAACAAACTATTAATTATAAGAAACAACTAGAATGGGATAATATAAATATGCAAATGTATGATAGTATGGTGTGGATTATGTATATAATATAGGTTGGAGTAATTCATAATAAGGGAAAAAGCACAATGGAATGAGATTAGGATGGGAAGGAGGCGTATGCAAGATGGGTCTTGGGAAATAGAGGGAAGAGCATTTTGAATTTAGGAAGAAGGGTGGGTACAGGGCAGGAGTGACAGAGGCATGCAGGGGCAGGGAGGGAGCCCGCCACCCCAGGTGTCACATCTTCCACTCCAGACTGGCTCTTGTGACATCACCCAGCCACCTCTCCACACCCAGAACAAATGCATCAAATGTGATTCAAAGGCCCCTGTAAAATTTACAGATCTCCGAACTGCCTGTTTAGGGGACAGTAAGGAGCAGTTTGGGGCCAGTTAATGGAGACTCCTAGACAGAGGAGTTCAGATTTGATTGAACATGACTCAGGGACCATTTGGGACTCTTGAGTCTGGGATAAGAAAAATCTGAGGAAATTTCGTCCAGCTGTGGACTATGGCAAGACAGTTTGGTTCAGGGTGGAGAGCAGGACTGTGGAGCTTGGGCTTGCCTTGTGCTTCACATGAACACTTACTAAATGTAGAGGAGTTGCCTTACCCTGCTGAGCCAGCTCACCTGTCGGGAGTGTGGTTACATGCACCTCTTAGGCTGGTTGTGAGTAGTAAATGAGCTGATGTTGGTACAGTGGTTAGCATGGGCTTGACACAAAGTGGGAGCTCAAACAAATGTGACTGTTATTTTTTTTGATTGTTAATTCATTTAACAAATACCTATTAGACTCCTTCTGTAGGCCAGGCACTCTTCTAAAAGCTGGGGATGCAACAGTGAATAAGAAAGCCTTCGCGGAGCTCTCATTCTGGTGAGAGACGGAGAATGAAAAAGTACATACATAATATACTCTCAGGGATGGCAGATGATATGGAAAAAAGAATGTACTGTTGGGATGGAACGGGATTTCTCAACGTAGGCACTATTGACATTTAGAGCTGGATGATTCTTTGTTGGAGGGGGTGCTGTCCTGTGCATTGAAGGATGGTTAGCTTCATGCTGGCTTCTAACTGCTTGATACTGATAGAACTACTCAGTGTGACAACCCAAATTGTCTCCAGACATTGCCCACTGTCGCCAGGGGTCAAAATCACTCCCCGTTGAGAACCACTAGGCTAGAGGGTGAGGGAAGTGCTGGTTTGGAGAGTGTGATTAGGGGAACCTCTCTGAGAGCATTTGAACGTAGTTCTGAATGAAATGAAGTGGTGATCCATGAGACCGTCCAGGCCAAGGGCACTCCAAAGAGAACAGCAGCCAGAGGCCTTAGACCAGAGTGTGCCTGGCAGGAAACGGCACAGGGGCCAGTGTAGCTGGAACACCTGAGAGAGTGGCAGGAGATAGCTCAGAGAGTAGCAGAGTGCCCAATCGTGGGGGGTGTTGTAAGCTGTGGTGAGGATTGTGGATTTTGTTCTCAGAGTGATGCAGTATTGATGGAGGGTGTCAAGCAGGGGAGTGCTGCGATTAGGCTTGTTTGAAAAGGATCCCTCCGGCTACAATGTGAAGAATAGAGAGGGTGGGGAAAGAGGGAGGCAAGGCTGGAAGCAAGGAGACCAGTGGGAAGCTTTTATTCCTAATCAAGCTGGAGATGTTTGTCATTTGAACTAGGGTGACAGCAGCTGTGTTAGTTCTGGTCCTCTGGGAAGCAAACACCAAGATAGAGGTTTATTGGGTAACACCTGTGAAAGATAAAGGGGCAGGGAGCCAGGTTTGGAAAGGAAGGTCTTCACACAGCAGCGCAGGCCTGAGTAACACCTGTGAAAGCAGAGGGGCGGAGGAGGAGCAGCTGCCAGTGAGCAGTGAGGAACACCAGGAGAATGTGGAGTCGTGGAAGCCAAAGGAAGACAGTAGCTCAAGCAGAAGGGGACATTGAGTGTGGATCAAGTAAAGTGAGCGCTGAGGATTGACCACTGGGTATAACCACGTGGAGGTCACTGGCGACCTTGACAAGAGCAGTTTCAGCAGAGCGATGAGGGGCAAAAGTCTGAATGGAGCATGTTCAAGCCAGAATGGGGAGAAGTGGAGACACTGGGTGTTGACAGCTTTTTCAAGGAGTTTTTCTGTGAAGGGATGTAGAGAAATAGGAGGATACTTGGAAATAGAGTTTTGTTTTTTAAAATAGGAAATATCAATCACACGTTTAAATGCTGACAGGAATGATCCATTAGAAAGAAAAATTGGTCTACTGGAGGCAGGGAGGTTGTAGTTGCTGAGCTCTTTAAAGGTGAGCGGGATTGGGTACGTGGTGGTAGGACAGTCATGGACAGCTTATTCACACAGCGTCTTAGGGAAGGGAGGTGGGTAGAGGTGTAGGAAGGGAAGGGGCTTTGGTGGTGAGAGCATGTGAAAGTTCTCTTCTGATAATTCCTTCTCAGTGAAATAAGAAGCAAGGCTCTCCTCAAAGAGTGAGCAGCAGCGAGGGAGTGGTGGAAATTCGAGCACAGAGGAACTGAATAAACCCAGGCAGGCTGCCTCCCAAGGTGGCACTTTGAATCATGACCAGCAGCTTCTCAGAGAAAATGCTCGGGTTACCTCAGTTAAAGGGGCTCTTCATCACTGACACTACTGTGTGTTTGCCTCATGTTACACACTAAATGGCTTCCATATGCTGTCTCATTTAATTCTCATAACAAGCCTGTGAGACATAGGTGTTACTGCTACTCCCATTTTGCAGACAGGGGAACTGAGGCTTGGAGAGAAAGTGTCTTGATTAAGGTTAAACAGTAATTGGTGGGTCAGAACTGGAATCCAGACATCTCTGACCCCAAAGGCAAGTGAGAAAGAGAAGACAGCATCTTCAGAACCACAAAGCCCCTTGGAGGACTGTGGCATTGTTTCCATCTGGTATATTAACAAAGTGTTTGTGTCAGGTAGCAGTGCTTTTTGGCTACAAGTAACAGAAAACCTAATCCCACAGGCTGTTTTTTCTTACACAACAGAACGTCTGGAAGTGAGCAGTTATTGTCATCTCTTCACCGGCCCAGAAGAGTTGTCAGGGATCTAGGCTTGCCATATTTTTCCCCACTTCATTCGTAATGTGTTGGCCTTTGGTCTTGAACTTGTTAGTCTTATGGTTCCAAGATGGCTGCTGCTGTTCTGGCATCACCCTACTTTCAAAGAAGGAAAATGGGAAAGAGCTGTAGATGAAGGACAAAAGAGTGTGTTTGTCCCTTTTTATCAGGAAAGCTGTAGCTTTCTCAGAAGCTTGACTCAGCGACTTCTGTTTGTATCAGTAAGTCACAACTGGGTCATCTGGCCACACCTGTCTGCAAAATGGACTTGTCAGCACCTGCCTTTTTTGTCTCTGAGGTTGAGGCAGGCTGTGGAGGAGGAGGCTGGGGATGCTCAGGAGACTACTGACGGACAGTGTCTGTTAGAGGCGCTCTTGCCAGAAGAGAGGCTTTGATTGGTCAGTTGCCCTCTGGTGTCAAGGTGTCAAGTGCCCCACTGGATCTCCTTATAGGCCACTGCCCATCTGTGGGGCTGGATATTAATCTATTGTCCCATCAACTGTGGGGTGGGAGGGGCGGGGACAAGTAGCACCAAGTATGGTCATCTTGGTATAAGACACTGCATGTCCCATGCCTTAGACATCATGTTGACAGGTTTCCACAGTGACTAAGAGGAGGAGGAAGGGACATCACAGGAGTCACAGGGGTGAGAAAAGGGTTTTTTGTGTTTTGTTTTTAAGAAACAACACAGGCCAGGCACGGTGGCTCACACCTGTAATCCCAGCACTTTGAGGCCGAGGCAGGCGGATCACCTGAGGTCAGGAGTTTGAGGCCAGCCTGACCAACATGGAGAAACCCCATCTCTACCAAAAATACAAAATTAGCCAGGCATGGTGGTGCATGCCTGTAATCCCATCTACTCGGGAGGCTGAGGCAGGAGAATTGCTTAAACCTGGGAGGCGGAGGTTGCGGTGATCCAAGATGGCACCATTGCACTCCAGCCTGGGCCACAAGAGCGAAACTCTCTCTCAGAAAAAAAAAAGGAATAATAATAAAAAAAAAAAGAACACAGATCATAAAGAAGAAGGTTAAGGAATTTTAACTGCAAAGGTTCTGTTCATTGGAAGATCCCATTAAAAGAGTGAAAAAAGTTAACTGGGAGAAGGTATTTGCAAAACATTCACTGACAGAGGATTAGTATCCATAGTATACAGTTGAGCCTTGACCAACATGGGTTTGAACCATGGAGGTCCATACAGTTTTCTCAGGGCCCACAGCAGGACTTGAGCGTGCAGGGATTTTGGTGTCACAGGGATCCTGGAACCAATCCCCTGAGTATACCAAGGGATGACTGTATGTATCAATTCCAAAACGTCATACCACTGAGTGGCCGTTCACAGAGGGGACAAGCTAAATAAGCCAGTAAACATGAAATTATGCCAAACTTCAGAGAAATGCAGTTTAAAACACCACAAGAGGTCTCACACTTCTCAGACTGACAGAAGGACCTAGAGCAGTAAGAGTGAGAGTGCTGCGGGGTGGGGTGCATGTTGGTTCCTCCTTTTCAATAAGGCATTTAGAAAAATCTAGCAATGATGAAGTACTCAAACTATGACCCTATGTATCCCCTGTGAGGTATCGGCCCCCGAGAGCTCTTGCACTTGAGTTTCGGAGACGGTATAAGAATAGTTTTTATAGCATGGTCGATAATAGCCAAAACATTGGAAAGATCCTCAATATCAACACCAGAAAAGATAAGACAGAGCATTATGGTCATACAGTGAGGTGAACAGTACAGAGACCTGCCTGGAACAAAGTGGATGAGTCTCTCAAACAGTGTTGAGTATATATAAAGTGTAATACCACTTATGTAAGCTTAAAAACATGCAAAACAGCAATACTTTTTTTTTTTTTAGGGATACATATATGTGTAGTAAAAAAGAAAATGCATGGAAATGCCAAATTCTTGTCAGAATAGTGTTTACCTGAGAGGAAAATGTGATTCTTAGGAGAATGAGTGGTGGGGAGAGATGCAGTGGGGTGTGTGCGTGGGGTCTTAGCTGGATTTGCAATAGTTTATTTCTTGGGGGTGGAGGTGGTCATAGATGTTGGTCATATTATTCTTTGTATGTTTGCGTGTCTGAAATAAATACATTGAATAAATGATCCCAAGAGAGGACAGAGGACAGAAGAGGAAAAGAATCTTTTTTTTGGAGACAGACAGGAGTGCAATGGCGCAATCACAGCTCACTCTAGCCTCGACCTCCTGGGCTTGAGTGATCCTCCCACCTCAGCCACCTGAGTACCTGTAGCTGGGACTGCAGGCACGCACCACCACGCCTGGCTAATTTTTGTAGAGATGGGTTTCACCATGTTGCTTAGGCTGGTCTCAACTCCTGGGCTTAAGAGATCCGCCCCCTTCAGCCTCCCAAAGTGTTGGGATTATAGGTGTGAGCCACTTGCACCTGGCCAGAAAAGAATCTTGAAGGTTCTTTTCTAACCTGTAATCAAAGGTTAGAAAACAGGTCTTGGCCGGGCGTGGTGGCTCACGCCTGTAATCCCAGCATTTGGGAGGCCGAGGCTGGCAGATCACGAGGTCAAGATTGAGACCATCCTGGCCAACATGGTGAAACCCCGTCTCTACTAAAAATACAAAAATTAGCCGGGCGTGGTGGCGGGCGCCTGTAGTCCCAGTTACTCAGGAGGCTGAGGCAGGAGAATCGCTTGAACCTGGGAGGCGGAAGTTGCAGTGAGCCGAGATCGCACCACTGCACTCCAGCCTGGTGATAGAGTGAGATTCTGTCTCAAAAAAAAAAAAAAAAAAAAAAAACACACACACACACACACACACTAGAAAACAGGTCTGTGCCTATCTTCATTGTGTCTGTGCTAGACCAGGCACAGAACCTGCAAAGCTTCCAAATTGTTGGCTTTCTAACTGATAATTGACATCTGAGTAGTATGCTCTGCACTGGAGAACTCTTTAATCATTCTCTGTCCCTCTGCCACCTCTCACTTATTCCGCGTGCCCAGAGGAATGTTTGAATTAGAATGATTTGTTTTTCTGACATTTTGCTGCAAACCCTACTGAGTTGAATTGGGTTATGAAAAGATAACATATTATGAGTAAGATACTATGAAAACTCTGCCTATTGAGTAAAGGGGATCTCCATGCTCTTTCCTCCTGTATCCTCTGATTCCCACTTCATCTGTGACTTTTTTTTTTTTTTTTTTTTTTTTTTTTTTGAGACAGAGTCTCACTCTGTTGCCTAGGCTGGAGTGCAGTGGCGCGATCTCAGCTCACTGCAACCTCTGCCTCCCGGGTTCAAACGATTCTCCTGCCTCAGCCTCCCAAGTAGCTGGGATTACAGGCATGTGCCACCACGCCTGGCTAATTTTTGTATTTTTATTAGCGATGGGGTTTCACCATGTTGGTCAGGCTGGTCTCAAACTCCTGACCTCATGATCTGCCTGCCTTGGCCTCCCAAAGTGCTGGAATTACAAGTGTGAGCTGCCGTACCCAGCCCATCTGTGACTCTTGACTGACCTATTCCTTAATGCACTTCTTGTTTGTGGTGATGTTTATGTGATAGTTTTCCATTCCTAGAGGGCAGAGTCCTGGGGGTTTTGTTCTGGCAGCCCTCAGGTTGCAGGGACCACACTTTGAAGCTCAGGCCACAGACTGACAGAGCACTACTGAACTGAATCCTTAGCTTGCTCACTCAAGTCCTGCGCGCAGAGCCTGGCCTCTGTGGCGTCTAGCCCCACAGCCCTCTCCCTCTCTAGTCTCTGGTAACCCCAGCCAGGAACCTTGACTCTAGTGGTTGCCAAAGGACCAAGCAAAGGGGAGGATCAAGTCAGAGGGAACGTATTGGTTATATAATTGCTGTTTGGAAGTATACTGACAGGTTGGAATTTTTGGAATGAGTTTTACACAGTTTAGTATGGTTCAGTATTTTTCCAGAAGCATAGGTAGCCTGGGCCAAGTGGGAGGTTTCCCCTCGTCTGTTAGGATTCACCCCCATTCCTCTTTGCATGAGAACAGTGTTTTCTTCCGGAAAGGAAACGGGGGCTGTGACAGGCTCCCTGTGGTGAAGCCGACTAAAAGGTAAAGCAAAGGATTTTTACCATGGAAACACCTTAGCCATGCCCAGGGGCCTTGGGGGTGGACTTGGTGCTACTTTTATAGCAGGCAGTAGAGGAAGTGAGCTGCCAGCACTGGGCTGCGGGGCAAGCAGAGTACCAATCCAGTGTTAACTTTGTTCTAGGCTGTTTTGTCGTGACTGTTCAAGTTGGAGAAACCAACGTAGTTCAGTAAGGCATATGATTGACTATGTAATTGATTAGTATTGGTTAGGAAAGTTGCCTCCTGTTTTGACATGTTTTCCTATGAGAAAACCATGTTTAACTTACATCCTTTTTTTTTTTTTTCTGAGACAGTCTTGCTCTGTCACCCAGGCTGGAGTGCAATGGCATGATCTCGGCTCACTGCAACCTCCACCTACTGGGTTCAAGCAATTCTCCTGCCTCAGCCTCCCAAGTAGCTGGGACTACAGGTGTGTGCCACCATGCCTGGCTAATTTTTTTTTGTATTTTTAGTAGAGACGGGGGTTTCACTATGTTGGCCAGGCTGGTCTCGAATTCCTGACGTCGTGATCCACCTGCCTTGGCTTCCCAATGTGCTGGGATTACAGGCATGAGCCACCGCACCTGGCCTAACTTACATCCTTTTGCTCTTAGAGCAAAACCTGCCTGAGCTTAGGGTATCCAGCCCAGCACCCTGCTCTTGTGGGCATAATATAAATAACATTTGGTGGTGATGCTGCTAACAAATAATTCCCAATCCCATGTTTCTTCATTTTCCCCGTATTCATTTATTTAGAGTCAAGGTTTTGCCTCTTGCCTAGACTGGAGTACAGTGACGTGATCATAGCTCACCATAACCTCAAACTCTTGGGCTCAAAGCAGTCCTCCTGCTTCAGCCTCCCAAGGAGCTGGGACCACAGGCATGTGCTACCACATCTGGCTGAATTTTAAAATTTTTTTGTGAGCCAGGTGCAGTGGTTCACGCCTATAATCCCAGCACTTGGGAAGCCAAGGAGGGAGGATTGCTTGACGCCAGGGGTTTGAGACCAGCCTGGGCAACGTAGCGAGACCCCATCTCTAAAAAAAAAAAAAAAAAAAAAAAAATTTTGTGGAGCCAGGGTCTCGCTCTGTTGCCCAGCTCAAACTCCTGGCCTCAAGCAGTCCTCCCACCTCAGCTTCCCAAAGTGCTGAGATTTTAGATGCGAGCCACCACACCTGGCCCTGTTTTCTCTTTATGATGTACTGCCTCACCTCTCAGTGGACTCTGCCTACTGTAATGTCCCTTTCTGCCACATTGCCACTTACCAGTTATTTCTCCTTCAGCTGGATAGCTTTAACTTAAATGAATTTTATTTTCCATCACCTAGGTTAAGGGTGGCAAATAGGTTTCAACTCTTGGGCTATTACTGATTAATTAATAATAGCTGCCTGAGTTCTGGGTTGATAACATTCAGAGGCAAATCTAGCTCAGCAGGGAAGAATACTGATTGATTAGCAATGTCTGTGATGGGCACAGGGTTAGGACTTGGGGCACTCATGTCTAAAATACTCATAAAAATGTTAAAAATCAAGAAACCTCTTAACACATCAGATTATGAATGGTGGTTATCTCTAGATGGTTAGGTTACAGAGGATTTTAATGTTCTTTTGATAATGTTCTTTGTTTTCTACCTTTTTGATAGTGAACATGTATTATTTTAATGTGCAGGAAAAAATAGCGTTATTTTGAAAAGAAAAGTCTTATCGGATTGAAACCAATGATTTGAATGTGCTATTAGTGCTAGATTCTGTAGTTGCAATATACCTAGCAGTGGGGTAGGTGTCACTGCCTTTTCCTTTCCTCTACTCTGAGAAATCCTTTGACCCTGGGCCATCATTCTTGCTGTGAGATAGAATGTGTGACTGGCTGATTCATATGTATCATCTTCTAATCGGGCAGGTCGAGGTGGTGCATCTATCTATGGCAAACAGTTTGAAGATGAACTTCATCCAGACTTGAAATTCACGGGTAAGTGTATAATTTGGCTGGACTGGGTAGGAACGGGGATTTTAAAAGCTCACTCTTTTGGCCATGATTCAAGGTGAATGCCTGACACCGTGGCATGGTGCCAGATAGCTGCCCAGCCATGGCGCCACGAAGTGCCCTGGTGGATTAGAGAAAGCGGCACCTCTCACAAAGTTCTGAGCAATTCAGAGCACTGGTCGGTGTATTCTAGACTCTAACTACTTGTTAAAGGTCACAGGATATCAAAAGTGTCCTCAAAGAAACAGGAAACCTTGCTGGGTTTTTGAGGGCAGTCAGGAACATGGTCCACAGTTAGTGAGCATCAGGGGTCAAGGCTGGGGAATAGGTGAGGATGAGGAAGATGAAGTCGCCAGAGTAGTGTAGTGATGGTCTTTGTACAGGGCAGAGAGCCTGCCCTGAGGGGTTGTCTGGGTCTGGACAGAGGCCAGAACAAAGTCCTGGCTGCTTTTTCATCCCTAGGATGGGGCAGCAGCTCTACACTGGACCTGTGGGGTTATTTATACTCTTTCCTGTCTTCCTTTTTCCCACCAGGGGCTGGAATTCTCGCAATGGCCAATGCGGGGCCAGACACCAATGGCAGCCAGTTCTTTGTGACACTCGCCCCCACCCAGTGGCTCGATGGCAAACACACCATTTTTGGCCGAGTGTGCCAGGGCATAGGAATGGTGAATCGCGTGGGAATGGTAGAAACAAACTCCCAGGACCGCCCTGTGGACGATGTGAAGATCATTAAGGCATACCCTTCTGGGTAGACTTGCTACCCTCTTGAGCAGCTCTTCTGAGATGGCCCCAGTGAACCAGCTTCTAGATGACATAGAATGACATGTAATGCTAAATTTCATTTTGGCTTTGCAAATCATGAAGCTTAGGAAGCCTGGCGTCTTGGGTGAGTTAGAGATGGAAGTACATTTTCATAGGATGCTTCTTTTCTCTTCCCCCAGTGCCTACGTTGCCAGAGCATTTGCACAAATGCCCCTGTTTATCGATAGGTGACTACTTACTCTACATGAACCATAATGCTGCTTCTTGTGCATGTCTGCTCTGATATACTTCAAACAATGTAGCAGACACTGTCATTTCTCAGTGGTTTTGCCTAACCAAACTTCTTCCTAAGGAGATTTATATTCTGGCCTACACTGCAGTCCTTGATGGCTGACAGCCACAGAATTCCAAACCAAGTAGTGTCTATCAGCCCTCTTAGCTCTGTGCACGCCCTATTTCAGTCTTTTACATTTGTTCTTCTAGGGAATGTATGCATCTCTATATATATTTTCCCTCTCAAAACCAGAACATCAACAGTGCTGTTTCTGACACTTCAGACATCCCACGCAAAGCCACATTGAATTTTTGCCAAATGAAAAACACATCCAACAATCAAGTTTCTAAGAAGGTGTCAGGTGGGGAATAATAATAATGTATAATAATCAAGAAATTAATTTATTAAAAGGAAGCAGAAGCATTCACCATTTTTTCCCAGAGAAGAGGAGAAATCTGTAGTGAGCAAAGGACAGACCATGAATCCTCCTTAAGAAGTAGTACTCTCAGAAAGGAGAAGCGCCACTCAAGTTCTTTTAACCCAAGACTTTAGAGAAATTAGGTCCAAGATTTTTATATGTTCAGTTGTTTATGTATAAAAATAATTTTCTGGATTTTGTGGGGAGAAGCAGGAGAGGAAGGAAGTTAATACCTATGTAATACATAGAAACTTCCAAAATAAAATGCCATTGATGGTTGAAATCGCTGCTGTGGTCTGATTTTAAATATTGTATGAGGTTCCAATGGTCATTTTAATCCCAGTCATTTTAAGTAGTAGTACAGAGATCGAATGTTCAAGATTTCACATCATTTTAGGCTTGTGGATCTCCAGTAGACTTCCCCCTATTTAAGAGCAATTCTAACTAAAAGGGCAGAACCAGAGAAAGAATTAAGTGACAGAAATTGACATTTCTGAATAAGGGGTGTATTCATCTGTTTTCACATTGCTGTAAAGACACTACCTGAGACTGGGTAATTTATAAACAAGAGAGGTTTAATTGACTCACAGTTCCACATGGCTAGGGAGACCTCAGGAAATTTATAATAATGGTGGAAGGCAAAGGAGAAGCAAGCACTTTCTTTACAAGGTGGCAGGAGAGAGAGCGAGCATGGGGGAAACCACCATATTTAAACCATCAGATCTCATGAGATCTCCCTCACTATCATGAGAACAGCATGCAGGGGGAAAATGCCCCATGATCAGTCACCTCTCACCAGATCCCTCCCTTGACACAGAGGATTACAATTCGAGATGAGATTTGGGTGGGGACACAGAGCCAAACCATGTCAGGGGGATTACCTGTAAGTGAACCAGGTGGATGTGCTAAGAGACCTGCACCATCCCTGGAATTTGCAGAGGGCCCACCTGCACATTATTATGGGACCAGAGGCAGTATATGTTGTGGTGTTTGGTTCCTTAAGCTGGTAGCTCCTTGAAGAGGGGATTATAACTTTAATGTTTCTTACTACTCTATCAATTTTGGAAATGGTGATTTACTTTATGGAATGGCCAGACAAGGTTCTGTTCCCCAAGCCTTCCCTACCTTCAACCTCTTTCTCTACCTCTTTTCTCTCAATAGCAAAAAAGCAAAACCCAACAACAAACTATATAAATGACTTTGTAACTTCCCAGAGATGGTTTTTGTATGCAAAGTAGTGTTCTACACTCTGGAAAAAATAGAAATATATTTCTTTCAGCCTGAACTGGGTGGACATAATTGGATCTGCCTCTGAGAGCAAGGAATAGCACCTGTTCACTGACCTCTCAGAATCGTAATCCTGAAAATCTCCACTTTCATCCAGGGCACAGGCGTGGTGGAAACATATCATGGCTACTCTGAAGCCAAGAAGGTTCTGCATGCCTTGGGAGGAGAGCTACACAGGCATAGTTCCTTGTTTTTGGAAAGGGACACCAAATCCATGCTAAGGCAGTCACGTGGGCATATGCCAGTTTTCATAGAGGATATGACCTCAAAGAGTGAAGCTTGAATTGTTTCACAATTTGTGGTTCTGCCAGTTAGCCAGAGTTGTAGAAGTTCCCGTTTCCTTATAAGGGAAGCTTGTCTAAAAGGAATCCTGCTTAATTCTTTGGTCATATGAGTGTCTACATCCTGTCAGGATTAGTACTGTTGAGACAGGTCTCATAAAAGTGGGGTATACTAGAGATAGCTCATTTTTGTTACATCTCATCACGGTGAGGGTGGTGAGCTTTCTCCTGGCTTATCAGGAGAAAGCAAGGATAAGTTTAAAACTTGGATGGGGATTATTGAAGATAGGTGTGGAGGACCATGGGGGGCTCATCAAGGCACAGGAGAGAGACAGCTCTCTGCTGCTTCTCATGTGGGAAGGGAAAGAGATTCTAGACATTTGGAGAAGGCTTAAAGTTGGAAGTAGAGACGCCAGTGGAAAAGGCTTTCAAACAGGTGCCCCTGGGATGATGGATAAGAGAAGCTTGGCACACAGACTATAAAAAATATGGCCCAAGGGCCCTAGCCCAGGGCTTCTCACACTTGACTACATGCAGGAATCACTGAGGGAGCCTGTTAGGAAGCAGCTTCTGACTCAACACTCAGCCAGAGAGTCTGCAGTTCTCGCCAGCTCCCAGGAGATGGTGACTGCCGGTCCAGACACCACCCTTTGAGTAGTGAGGTCCTAGAGGTCACATTTGTCCAATATGAAACTGGGGAGGGGGGTTTTCCTAACAGCAAGGGCAGTCAGGACCATGAACCAATCTTATGCCTCCTGGAGCAGAGCTCTCCACCTCATCCTGGTGGTCTTGGTGCAAGAGTGAAGAGATTCAAAGCACAGGATGACCTTTAACAAGCTGCTGGCTTTGGCTACTGGGATTGAGCTTTATGAAAGTGTTCTGTTCCCACGGCAGTACAACATGGACTTCAGACCCTGGTGTGTGGCACTGAGATACCCTGTGTGGACACCAGGGTGGGTAAGATTGGGTGATCAGTAGACATCACAGAAAATGCAGGGAAAAGAGCATCAACAAAGATGACATTGGGGGAAAGAGCTGGAACCTGACTGTCGGGGTTCAGATCCCAGCTCCACCACTTAGCAGCAGCATGAACTTAAGTTTCTTAACTTCTCTGTGCTTTAGTTTCTTCCACTATAAAATGAGAATAATGGGCCAAACCTCAAGGGCTATTGTGAAGATTAAATGAGCTAGAACAGGTATTTAGAACAGGAACTGGCATTTAGAAAACACCCCCAAAATGCTAGTTGTTGTTACTACCAGTGGCCCTTGAAGCCACCACACACCTCTTCTGCCTCTTCATCTTGACATACACACAGCCTGACCTGTCTCAGCCTCTTGCCTCACAGCCTCTCCCTCCCACTGGGCTAACCTCTGAAAACAAGGACCTTGTCTTACTCCCCTCTGTAAGTCTTCCTAGCACCTTGTGTAGTGCTTTGAAGTTATTGCTGAATGCATCAAATAAAATGTTCTCCATCAGAAAAAGATTGAGATCCTCTTGTAGAAATCGCTGTACCCCAAGTCTCCAAACCCAAGCTTCAGCTGGTATGGCAGCCAAGCCTTTCCACTGAGCTCTCTGGAAGTCCTCAGCCTGATGTATTTTTGGATTGTGTCTCCAGAATATGTCAAAATAGCTTTCCCTACACAAACACGATTGCTGCCCCCAGATCCTCGAGCCAGTCAGAGCCATCACTGGCGCCCCTTTTGGCACCACATTCTTGCAACATGTGGAGGAGGAAGCATTGAAAAGCACGTTAAAGCGGTGGAGTTTACTGCCTACAAAGAAGCACTTTGTGGTCTCAGAGTCATGTTGCCTAAAGAGTGAGTTACTACTTTTTAGGTAAATACCAAGATAGGGGATCTTCTAGCAACACTCTTACAGATGAGAGAGAAGCAAAGCGGGAAGAAAACATGTTAGGATCTCACTCTAAGGTTGGCTTGGCCTGATTTGGGGATTGGGTTCCCGATTGTTCTTCCAAACGGATAACTCAAGATCCTTAATTGCCTCTGAAACCACGGATGGCCAGTTGTGGGCAAGGTTTATGGACTGAGGGATGTGAGGCCTTTTTGTGACCTTGGATGAATCACTTTACCTCTGGAATTTGGAGTGCTCATTCATTAAGGGAAGGTTTGAACTAGCCCCCAGTTTGGGAATCTAGGTCATTCTGAGAAGATTCCTCCAGCTGCCAAGTTTCCATTTAGCATGCTATTTTGGAAATTTGCCACTAGAGGCCGCTGTGAATACAGTTTAGCCTTGCAGCTTTTTCAAAGGCAGAAGCCTGCGGAAGCCTTTCATGAGTTACTAAGACATGCCTGCTATTTCTTGGTTGTGGAAAGCCAGCAACTGCTCAGATCGTGAGACGGTAGAGTTGAGATGTCCGCCTGGCACAGAATGAGCCTGTAAACGTGCTCCGTTGACACAGGCTGGCCGGCCTTCTTTTTTATCTACGGGACTAGATGGAGGAGCCCTCCGTGCATGGTAAGGTTGGCTGAGTCCTGTGACCAGGTCCTGGTTCTGTAGCATACCTTCTAAAGGGCTAGTTCACTCTTGGCTGCTTAATATTCTGCTTTAGAGTTGAATTCATTCATTCAACAAGTAATTTTGGAGCTCCTCTTGTACATCCACCACCAGCAAGTATTTTCAAAGAATCAGAGAAAGTCAATGAAAAGGAACCTTAGAGGAAAACAAAAAGTTATTGTCCCTTCTGTGTTTCATGGTCTGTGGATGGTCCTCATACGTATTTTTCTCTTAATCCCCCAAACCAGCCTCTGAAGTTGGTATTATTATGCCCATTCCTGGATGAGCAAACTGAAGACCAAAGGCAAGTAGTACAAAGCCTTGTGCAGACTGAATGGATGGAATAAAGGGCCGGACCTTGCATGGCTAATAAAAGGCAGGGCTGGGGCTTGAATACGGGGAATTTGGATCCCAAGTTCTGCTCTTTTCCTATGATCTCCACCTTTGACATACAGAGGAGAAAGATGAGGTGCAGGAAAGGAATAATCTGGTGGCAGGGCAGAGGTTAGAACCTGAATCTTCTGCCTTACTGGCTGGGGTTGTTCAACTGACTTCTCCATCCTAGAGTGTCCCCAGGCCAAACTGACTGGCTGGCCCTAGCCTCAGCTGTCTCTATGCTCCTTCCAAGCAGAGCCTGAACCAGGCCTGTGGAGGCGCAGCAGGAGGGAGGGCACACAAATGACCCTCATCAGGATGTTTATTGGATCATAACTGTATTATCCTCACCACTCAGCTAATCTCATAGAAATCGCTTTCCTCTCCGTGAGGATCTGGCCACAGCTCCATTAAGAGCTGCTGCCCTGCATACCTGTGAGGAAGCTCTTATACAGCAGAAATAGTGGAGAGGAGAGAGAAGTCATATTTCTACTTTCTCATTACACTGATGGGGGCAAGTGGCAATTTCACTGTATAAGAAAGGCCCTCAAAGGAAAGGGAGTTCAAAGTTCGTGATTTTGGGGGCAACATTCGGCTCCGAAGGAAATGTTTCCTTTGTGCTTCCCTTTTTGAAAGCATTTGTGATGCTGTTTAAGATCAAATAAGAAAAGGGAAGGAATTTGTGTTTGGGGAGCTCACGAGGTGCCAGGTACTTTATGCATATTATTCCATTAATCCTCTCTGAAGAGCTGTGGACAGGGCATCACAATGCCCCTCTCATAGATGAGTCCATTTCATAGATGAAGGCACCGCCTTAGTTGTCTGGGCATTGGCGGGGCTGAGCTAGGAGTCTGTTCTCTCCCTCTGTTGCACTCTTAATTCACACAGGGATGGTTTCCCTACCATTCTTTTTCCCCTCCTCCCTCCAGCTGAAAAAATATGGAAACTAGTTTTCAAGCCAGGACTAGTCACTGTCTGACTTTGGTAACTTCCTTTCCCAAGCCTTAGTTTTTCCATCTGTAGAATGAGAGGCCCAGACTCTCATTCTAACTGCATCTAGTTTAAACCTCTACGATTTTATAATAGTATTTTTCTCCCAGGGAGCTCCCAGCACATCCTCATCTAATTGGAATCTCATACCAACTCTGGAAGGAATGGTAATATGGTTATATTATTAACCCCATTTTTAAGCTGGAGAAAGAGACCAGAGAACGCGGCACTCTGTTGCAAACTCCCCCACCGGCCCCCTCCGCAGGCCAGCTGCCTCCAAGGGGCTGTCAGCAGCAGCTCCTGCAGCCTGACACCTGAGCCTCACGCAGGCTCCTGACAGAATTATCAGAGAACTGGGGAACAAATACTTCCCGTAATCGGGGCAACGGTTCTTAGCCAGAGGTGGAGGAGGCAAGATGTGAAGTGTGTCTGATGAGTTCCTCTCCCAGTGTAGGGTCAGAGCTAATAAAACACAAGGAAATCTCGGCGGGCTGCTGGAGATGCGAGCGTGCAGGCGAGCCCTGGGGGGCAGGGCCACCGGGACTTAAGCTTCCGCACAAAGCCAGGCTTGTGGCATTTTGTGCACGTTTCAATTACCTTCGGCAGCCAGGCAGGCAAATACAAGCAGCTTGGCATGAAAATGAATTTAGAGCTTAAAAGAAAAGACGTGTTTCACCCTCGGTGGCTTCTCAGGCTGCCCCGGTACAGGTACAGCCAGGGGAGGCAGGTGCCAAGGAGCAGTGGTGACAAAGAATCTAAGGGCTAGAGTGAAATGTCAGTTCCCTTCCCCTCCTACACACATGGCCTGAGGGAGGGAGGGGCGGAGTTCTGCAGCTTGAGCCGGTGACCCTCACAGCCGCTGGAGCAGGAGAGAAAGGAGAGGCCGCCCGTGTGAAAATCAGCTGCTCCGTCTCCGCCCTTGATGCCAATCAGGAAGGCATCAAGTGTTGGGAGGCTGAGACTTCAGGGTGGGACCTAGTTTGCTTTTAAGCATCCGAAGAAATGTGAGGACTCATTTTCCATTTCCCAAGATGCTCAAACAAGAGGAAATGGGTTTACACTGAATGGAGAGAGAGAGAGAGTTCAGGAGGCCTAAGAGTAGACTGGCTGGCTTGGCGGGTAATGTACTTAAATGAAATTAAACCCAGCACAAAGAAAGAGAAGGAGGCTGAGGCTGAGGCTGGGAAAGGCCAGGCCGTGGAGGACCAGGGTAAGAAGGCCCAGTCCCTGACTTCGGGGCACATCCCCTGCCAAGGGAGAAAAGGGAAACAGATCCACCAAAGTGAAGAGTTTGGGTGTTCAGTGGAAAAAGAAACTGGGTTAGACTGCGAGAATCCAGGCTAGCTTCTTGGAAGAGATGGTACCTGAAACATGGTTAGGATTTGGGCCGGGCAGAGAGGAAATGGCAGGAAGAAAGGCCCAGGGGCAACCATATGGGGCTGGTTCCAGGTGGATATACCTGGTAGTGAGGGTGGGGCGATGAAAGGTCACTTGGGTCTTCCTTGTGCCAAATGACACAGATGGCACATCTCTGCTTCTCAATCAACAGAAAGTCAAGGCAACCCATCCCCCCTTGAAGGAGCTGAGGTGAAGGAAGGAAGGATCCAGGAGACTGATTCTAATCAGCGTGCCTATGAGCTCTTGGCTCTAATTACTGCTTGTTAACAAAACAACTTTGGGTGAATGTCTTTCCTTCTCTAGACCTCAGTTCCCAGATCTGTAAAATCTGGGCGAGTTGGATTATCTTTAAAGTCCTTTGCAGGACTGAGGCCTCTAATCCCATGACTGACAATATTAAGCTAAATATTGGGTTAAATGTGTATGAGGGCAGGGGTGGGGGAGGTTACAGACTGGGATGTCTACACTTGGACATAGTGAAGAGTGGAAGGATCACAGCCTGGACACAGATCTTGTGGTGCTGGGCTAGGCACTGCAGACGTGTGAAGGGCTCAGATCTGGGCCTGGGCCATGGCAGAGGCTGAGGCTTCTGGACAGGCCCCTGAGCCAGGCCGGGGAGCAGAGACAGTGTCCTAAGGAGCAAAGACAGCAGCTTTGGACACTCATCGTTCTAGGTTTGCACCCTGTCTCTGCCACTGACCTGTGTGAGCTTAGGCAAATTAAATTACCGAACTACTTTGGGCCTTAGTGTCCTTATCTGAAAAGATGGAGCAAATAATGCCCATTATTCTCCTACATATTTCCTAGAACATAAACTCAAAATTCACGCTGTAACCCCACTGGATGGAGCTTCTAAGGAGACTGTGTCTCCCTCATCTCTCTCCCTTATGGTGAACTATGCACAGCACATAGTACAGAGGAGTACAGTTTTGTTAAGTGGGACAATGAGCTTATTGTGAGGATTAAATATGTGGTGGAGGCCAGGCACGGTGACTCACACCTGTAATCCCAGCACTTTGGGAGGCCGAGGCAGGAGGATTGCTTGAGGCCAGGAGTTTAAGACCAACCTGGGCAACATAGTGAGATCTTGTCTTTAAAACATTAAATTCAATTTAAAAAATAAGGTCAGGCGCAGTGGCTCATGCCTGTAATCCCAGCACTTTGGGAGGCCGAGGCAGGAGGATTGCTTGAGGCCAGGAGTTTAAGACCAACCTGGGCAACATAGTGAGATCTTGTCTTTAAAACATTAAATTCAATTTAAAAAATAAGGTCAGGCGCAGTGGCTCATGCCTGTAATCCCAGCACTTTGGGAGGCCGAGGCAGGTGGATCACGAGGTCAGGAGATCGAGACCAGCCTGGCTAACATGGTGAAATCCCGTCTCTACTAAAAATACAAAAAATTAGCCGAGCATGGTGGCAGGCACCTGTAGTCCCAGCTACTCAGGAGACTGAGGCAGGAGAATTGCTTGAACCTGGGAGGTATAGGTTGCAGTGAGCTGAGATCACGCCACTGCACTTTAGTCTGGGTGACAGAGCAAGACTCCGTCTCAAAAAATAAATAAATAAATAAATTTTAAAAATAAATAAATAGGCCGGGTGCGGTGGCTCACGCCTGTAATCCCAGCACTTTGGGAGGCCGAGGCGGGCGGATCACAAAGTCAGGAGATCGAGACCATCCTGGCTAACACGGTGAAACCCTGTCTCTACTAAAAATACAAAAAATTAGACAGGCGTGAGGCGGGCGCCTGTAGTTCCAGCTACTCGGAAGGCTGAAGCAGGAGAATGGCATAATCCCAGGAGGCGGAGCTTGCAGTGAGCTGAGCCCGCACCACTGCACTCCAGCCTGGGTGACAGAGCGAGACTCCGTCTCAAATAAATAAACAAACAAATAAATAAATAAATAAATAAATAAAAAATAAATGAATGATGGATGTTAAATTCTTACATGTTTATTGCATGGTGGGTCCTTAGTAAACACATAAGAATCTCTTCCCTTCTCTGTGGTATTGGCCCAGGGGCCCAGAAAGTCACAATGTGATAGTTGTCAAACAACAAGTAAACAGCTGAATTCATGACAGATGCTGAATAAATGTTTAGGAGTGGGGAGATAAGAAATGTGTGTAGTGGGGGAGATTCAGGCCCTGTCTGAGACTGACACATGGTCACCAGGGGTCCTCATGAAGGAGTCATTGTTCTGGAGGTCAACAGTGGATTTGGACATAGTCACCTCACAAACTGGGCACCTACCATGTGTCAGGCCCTGCCCTAGGGGCTTGGAATTCAACAATGAACAAGACAAAGTCCTTGCCTGCAGAAAGCTTCTATCCTAGTGGGAGAAACAGGCAAGGATCATGCTATGAAAAAAAAAAAAAGGCGCGTAAGGGGAGTGAGAGCAACACGGTACTATGTTGGGTAGTGTGACCAGGAAAGCCTCTTCAAGGAGAGGGCATCGAGGCAGAGACCTGAGGGGCCCCAGGGACCCAGAGGAGAGTGGTCCGGGCTGAGGAAGTAGCAAATAGAAAGGCCCTGAGGCAGGTGCCAGTGTGGCTGGAATGGAGTCAGTGCCAGGGCGAGAGAGGAGATGAAGTCAGGTCATGAGCAGAGCCCAAAGCCCAGCAAGTCCTTTTTCCGTAGAATGAGACGGGAGCCAGGGGAGGGTCTTAAGCAGAGGAGCGACACGGCCTGACCTTGCTTTTAAGTGGATCCTCTGGTTGCTGTGAAGTTTCTGGTATCTAGACTGTAAGCACGGGGGGCCTCCCTCACTTGGAAAAGCAGGAGTGGCTGGAAGGCAGGGGAGGCCAAGAGAAGTGAGCAGGAAGCCAGTGCCCACCAGGTTGCAGACAGATGCCAGGGCCAGGCAGGGGGGAGGGGTGGATCCTGGGGGCAGAAAGGGCTCCTGGGCTGGCAGCAGGAGGGCCATGGGGCTTCTTGCCCGGATGGAACATGGACTGAGCTAGCTGGCACTGTGACATGGCGGAAGGGAGGGGCAACATGGGCTCTAGTTGGGATGGTGGGGCATTAAGCAGGGAGGCTGCCACCCTTCCAGCAGGAGTGAGGGGCTGGCGACATGGAGAGTCCCGTGGCTGGCCTCTTGCCACACCTTTGGAGACAGGTCCTCCTTGCTCTTGGTTACCTGGCCTCACTGTTATTCATGGAGTTTCTTATGAAGGGAAGAGTCGGATGACCTTGAGTCCATCACTCTTCCTCTTTAAGCTTTTCAATAAAAGAAGGGGTTTTACCTGGATGGTCTCCAACCAAGCCCCTTCTAGGATTTCTATTAATGGGTGGAATCAGACACTGCATCTCCCCTGCCTCTCTACTCCGATGACGGTTTCAGTTCCTGCCATGCCCTGTCTTTCCTTTTCTCCCCGGGGCTACCATGAATAGTGGTGCAGGATGTTTACTGCACAAGGGCACCCAGCCGAGGGCGTGAGTGGAGGCTCAATCCAGCCCACATTCTGCCCAGACAACCTGTGCCCTGCCTGACTCAAGGTTGCATTTACCCACAGTAGAGAATGCCTTTTTCTAGTTTGTTCTAGGTACAGCATGGGCAGGCCCACTTTCCTGTCCCCTGCACAACCCCGCTTCTGCTCTTCTGTGCCCTTTTCTTCCACCATCCCCAGCCTCAAATGGGGAGAGGAGGGCAGCATTTACAAGTAGTGCTTTGGGAGGGGTGAGGGGACAGCAGCTGTCTCTTCTGTGAGGAGCTCTGCCCCCTAAGCCCGGTGGTGCTTTTCCCCTCCTTATCAATGCTGTGAGTTGCCTCTCAAAATTGCTCTGCCGTCATTAACACCGTGGATTAGGTCAGATGAGAGCATGTTTGCAGTCTTGGATGGCAAAGGCAAAACGCTGATGCTGATTATTCCAGATCTTCTGGGCATGGCCCATTCCGTGCTTGACGTTCTTAATCAGAGGGACGAGTGGTAGTTACGTGGTGGGTGGGCCAGGGCCATGGTTGTTTCTAATCTGGCTGCCAGGCACAGACGGCATGTCTGCAGCACCTGCCAGCCCACGCACTGGCCTGCCTGGACGTCACAAGTGACCAGGGTTACTCGGCACTATCATATCTCTCAAAGAAGAAACTACTCCTCCAATGGCAACATCTGTGGGGCTGCTTTTGAAGCATCAGCGATTCATTTGAGCAAGAGCTGGGAGCATTTTTCCCCTGGGCCTGATCAGTAAGTTGCTTTTTTTGTTGTTTTTGTTTGTTTGTTTTCTTTTGTGTTTTGTTTGTTTGTTTTGTTTTGTTTTGTTTTTTGAGACAGAGTCTCACTCTGTCGCCCAGGCTGGAGTGCACTGGCGCAATCTCAGCTCACTACAACCTCCACCTCCCAGGTTCAAGCAATTCTCCTTCCTCAGCCTCCCAAGTAGCTGGGATTACAGGCCCGCACCACCACGCCAGGCTAATTTTTTTGTATTTTTAGTAGAGACAGGGTTTTGTCATGTTGGCCAGGCTGGTCTCAAACTCCTGACCTCAGGTGATCCGCCTACCTCAGCCTCCCAATGTGCTGAGATTACAGACGTGAGCCACTGCACCCAGCTCCTGATCAGTAAGTTTTATGTTCTGGTTGGCCATGCAGCGGGAGGGTGTCCTTCAGACCACCCCTCCTCCAGTGTCCCCTTCTGAAAAGCCTCTGTGCCCAGTGGAGGCTGTGGCTTTGCATCATGGCTCATTGCCTCCTGGCCTCATATTCTACCTCCACCAACCCTGACCCTGTGCTCCAGCCACACTACAGCCCCCAGTCGCAGATCTCTGGCCCTTCCTCATGCTAGTCCCCTGCCAGGAATGCCTGCACAGCCTTGTCCTCCAGGCAGAAGCTCATCTGTAGCGGCCGCTGCCTTGCCAGTGCCCACTGCAGCCTCTAACTTTTCCCACTTCGGTGTGCTCCAGTCCCACGCCCGACTGCCTTTCTTTGCCTAAGGCTTTCTCTGGCTTCTGGAACCTGCATTGCCTCTCTGTGCCGGTTAGGCCAGAAGTGCCAGGAAATTAATACCCTCCAAAAGCAGCCCTCAGCCACTGAGCCAATGACTGGCAGAAGTTGGTATAAACATATCCCAGCTTCCTCACCCCTCTGGCAGCCTAAGTTTGACATGCGTTCTACAGTCTCCCAGAGTTCTGCAGCAGGACTATACCTTAGTTGCCTGTAGTGATGACTGGCTTGATAAAGCACCTTTTATTATCTACCTTCCCTTCCCCATCTCATCTCTGCCCTCAAGAATGGATTAATGCCCTTATGAAAGGCATTATCCCTGAGCTAGGCCACTTTTTGCCCTTCTGCCTTCCACCATGTGAGGAAGTGTTTGCCCCTCTGGAGGACACAGCAACAAGGACCATCTTGGAAGCAGAGACCCGGCCCTCACCGGACACCATACCTGCCGACACCTTGATCTTGAACTTCTCAGCCTCCAGAAGTGTGAGAAATACATTTCTGTTATTATTAAATTACTCAGGCTAAAGAATTTTGTTATAGCAGCAGGAACAGACCAAGACACCTCCCAAATGTACTACTCACATACAAATCTTTGTCTCAGGGTCAGCTTCTAGGGGAAACAAACTTCTAAGACATCACGTCAATGTCCATCTCAGTATCACTTCCTTTTTTGCAGTTTCCCCTGACCCTGACCCTCCCTTCTTCCCGTTCCTGGGGCAGAACCGTTGGTCACTCTTCTCTGTTCCCAGAGCCGTTTTTTTTTTGTTTTTTTTTTTGAGATGGAGTCTCGCTGTGTCACCCAGGCTGGAGTGCAGTGGTGCGATCTCAGCTCACTGCAACCTCTGCCTCCCAGGTTCAAGCAATTCTCCCGCCTCAGCCTCCCAAGTAGCTGGGATTACAGGTGCCTGCCACCAGGCCCCGCTAAGTTTTTTGTATTTTTGGTAGAGACGAGGTTTCACTATGTTGGCCAGGCTGGTCTCAAACTCCTGACCTCAAGTGATCCATCTGCCTCAGCCTCCCAAAGTGCTGGGATTACAGGCGTGAGCCACTGTGCCTGGACTCCCAGAGCCCTTTCTACCTACCTCAACAGCATTCCTCATGCTGCACTGTAGTTTCTCTCTCTTCATGTCCTGGGGCTCCCAGTAGCCTGGGAACTCTTTGGGGATAGATACTGTGTCTTTTTTGCCTTTTATTCTCTGAGCCTAGTACTGCACCCAGCACACAGCATGTGTCATATATATACATTTTTTTCTTTTTTCTCTTTCTTTTTCTTTTTTTTGCCAAATAGCCAGCAGTGAAAGTGCAACGACTAAAAGGGAATGGAGTGACACAGACAAGTGTCTACAAGAGACCCTGGGGCTGCTACTCCAAATGCTGTCACTTTGCAAGGTTACTGGGTAGAACTTCAATCTTACTACTCACCTGCTCAACAACCTGCAATGGCTTGCTATTTTTGCCTTTCCCAAAAAGGCCTCATTTCATGGATGATTTTCCATGGTCTGGCCCTATCCTAAGAGAGAGTGAAGCCTCTTGCTTAGAGTCAGGCTTTGGTCTCAACTGCCTTGTTTCACATTCTCACTATGCCAGTCCCCAGCTGGGTGATGATGAGTAAGTTACTTAGCCTCTCTGGGCACTGGCTTCCTTACTTATTAAATGTAGATAATATTAGGTTGGTGCAAGGCAACTGCGGCTTTTCCCATTAAAAGTAATAATATCTCACTTATAAAATTATTTTAGAATTTAAAATCATGCACGGTCCCTGTGAATATGCTACAAACCACTGATTTATACAATTTAAAATGGTAATTTTATGGTATGTGACTAATATTTCAAAAAAAATAAAAGTGAGCATGGTGTCTGGCCCAGATCTTTGAAAATAAAACGATGCTAATTATTGTTATGAACAAGGTTTCCCAAAGGCCCTGTAACTGTGCCAGGCACGCAGCAGATGCTCAGTAAACACTCCTGGAATGAATGGAGAACATATTCCACAAGCATGCTTTGAGCATTGTTTATGCCAGGTATATGGGGCATGGGGAACATAGAGATTCCGAGTTCAGTTTTGCATCCTCAGGAAGGGAAGACAGAATTATTCTCCGTGGAGTGGGGCCTCTGGACCCAGCTGTTCCTGGCAGTCAGGGGAATTACAGCCTCTGTCCCTTGCTGCCTGTTCCAGGAGGCAGAACCCAGTCCAGCTGATTCCAAGCCATGGGGAAATTGTAACAGGCAGAGAGGAATGTGTTCTTGTATTTATCTTTGACTGACAGTATCTGATGTTCCAGGAATTGACTTCAAACAGAATTCAGAGGAGCCCCTTATAGTCCCGCTGCTACAAACAAGGCCCAGAGGGAGCAACTCTGCCCAGCCCAGCACCAGGTTTTTGGCCTCCCTGCCGGCCCGAGGCACATCGGCTTCGATGTGCCAGGCGGTGGGTGAGGAAGTGGAGGTTCCAGCTCGGCAAAGCTTAGGCTGAGGCTGAGGATGGGCTAGAGTCAAGTCTACGTGTGCAGCCTTACTCAGGGAGACGCCTCTGCGCTGCAACCTCATGCCCGGGAGGGCAAGGCTTGGCTAGGGCGGGGGATCGCGAGGGGCTTGGCTGGGAAGAGGACTGCAGGAGAGGTGTCCCAACTCTCCCCTCGCTCCCCAAGCACACAGCACGCGCCTACTCCGTGCTGGCTGCATAGAAGCCCAGGGAGCTCAGGCCGATCTCCCAGTTTGGTTGCCACCAGACTGGGTGGCAGGAGCTTCTAGACCTGGAGGCTGGCTCAGTCGTGTGGTCACGACGGGCGGGGGAGTGGAAGGGCGCTGGCGCGTGGTTTCGGCAGCCGACTTGGCGAGGCCGCGGCTGGCGGGAACCACGGATGGGGGAGGCGCCCATGCACCGACCCCACCTGGGCCACTGGGAAACCGAGGTAGTACCTCCTGGCGCTGGGGTCGCCCCCACACACCTCCCCAGAAGGAGATGTAGGGTCTGTTTCTGGACTGAGACCTGCCCCTGAGTAGGGCGCACACTCCGCAGAGACCCTCCACACCCAAGCCCCTGGGAGGGGATCTTTTTTGCATACCTCCCTCCCACTTATGCCCCCTCTCAACCCTGCATAGACCTTTCTCAAAAAGGCGCCCCTTGGTTCCCATAACCCTCCCCCTCCCCCAGGATGGAGACCCCCCCCCGATGGGAGATAGGGGTGGTGAGAGGGGGCGGGCGCAAATGAAGATGCGCGCGACCAGGACCACCTCTTGCTGTCACCCTCCACGTCCCCAGCATCTGGACCGCGTCCCCCGGCCCGCCACGCGCACACACACACACGCGCGCACACACACACGCTCACACTCACCCTGCGCGCAGACCCCGCCCGCGGCCCCGCCCCGGCCCCTGCGGGCGCCCCCTCTGGCGTTCCCGGGTGGCGGGAGGCTGCGGCTTCGGGCAGATTTGATTTTCCCGCAGCCCGGGCGCCCCGGAGCCGAAGCCTGAGCCGAGGAGGTGGCGCTCGCAGCCGCGTCCCAGCCCCGTCGCCGCCGGCGCCGAGACCCAGGGAGAGGCGGCGCAGCCTGGGCGCTCGGGCTCCTCGCTGCCGGTGCCCCGCCACCCCCGCCGCCAGCGCCCCATCCGGCGCCTCCCGCTCCTCACGCCCCTCTCCCTGTCTCCTGCATCCCCTCTACCTCTGCCCACAGACGCGCGTCCCTCTCCTGGTGCCCCTCTCCACGACTCCGCGCTTCCCTCCCGGTGCCCTCTACCCGCGCCCTTCTCCCCGCGCCCCTCTCCCCGCGCCCCTCTCTGCCTTCCCTGCTGTGCCCCCGCTCCCTGGGCTCCTTGCCCTTCCCCACTGGGCCCCTAGCCTCCTCGCGGCGTCACCCGAGCCCCCTCCTCGATCCGCGGCCCCCGCTCCCTCCTCCCTCTTCCCTCTCTCACTTCCCACGCCCCCTCTTCGCGCTCCTCTCTCCTCCCCTTGCCGCCCAGCCCAGGCTCTGGAGTTGGGGGAGAGCCCAGGGCTCCAGTCGCTCCGGAGGAGGCGTGAATCGCGCAGGGATTGACTAATTTGGGGTGGGGGGTGCGGTGGGCGATGGAGCAGCCTGAGGACATGGCGTCGCTGAGCGAGTTCGACTCCTTAGCGGGCAGCATCCCGGCCACCAAGGTGGAGATCACCGTGTCCTGCAGGTGAGCCTCCCGCTGGCCGGGTCCCCTTGCCCCGGCCCTGGACGCAGAGCCCCGCGGCCCCTGCCGCTTCGATCCTAAACCTCCGCGCGCCCCCTTCCCAGAGAGTCCTGGTCTCCAGGACTGCGCCCCTGCCGATCTGCCAAGAGCCCCTGTCCTGTCCAGCTGCGGGTGGCGACCGCAGAATAGGAAGCCAGGCTGGGGTCATATCCCAGAAAGTTTGCGCTCCAGGCTGTTGCATCGAGGAGATATGAAGACACAGGAACAGGGGGTCCAGGCACCCAAGTGGGGAGAGGGAGTTGGTAACAGGCTGTACTACGGTCTCTGCTCAGGCTATCTCTGATCACCCCATCCCCACATCACGAAGTGAGTGATTTGCCCCCATCCCTCCCAGGCTCGTCCACCCTCTCCCTTCTGTGCCCTCCTCTCTTCTCTCTTTGCCCCTTCTTTGCTCCAACATCCTGATCCTCCCCTCACCACTCTCCCCCACCCCAAGGTCCTAGACTCTAGGATTTTAAAACCTTCCTTCATCTCTATCAACAACGAAATCGACTCCTGGAAAAGGATCAGATTGACTCATTCATACTGAGGTGTGGATACATGATAACAACTTAAAGTGGCACCATTAAAAATATAACTTGGGTCAAAAATCTTAAGCCAAAGGAATAGAACACTGTGAAATTGTAGAGTCCAACAGAGGAGGAGGGGGAATATTTTTGTGGACTACCACGCCCAAATCTTCACTCATGTCACACAGCATTTGGGGGTAACTTCTCTGTCTAAGAGCTGGGTCTGCACCAGGTTCTCCTAGCTAGGGGAAGGCTGCCCCTGGCAGTAAGAGGGTATGGGTGGCAAAGGGGGATTTTTCCCTAGTTCAGTCTCTCTGTGGCTGGCCTATGATCATGTGCTGCCATGCAAGCATCACCCACTTTGAGGTTCCCCCACAGAGGCCATGCCCGCTGCCCCAGATCACCGACAGCATTTCTGGAGCCCTGGCTGTGCCCTTGTTCGAAATCACCCATCTCATCCTCTTCCAGGTTGCTCCTTGGTCAGACCCTCCATGAGAGGTAACCTTGTTGCCCCTCAGTCCTGTATTACAAAGTTGTGGAATTGATGAGGTGTAGGTAGAGCCGGAGGGTCTGGGCAGGGGTGTGAAGGAGGGAAGGACTCAGGGTGACTTTCTCTTGAAGACTTGGGGGTAAGTGGCGGTGAAGGCTAGTCTGGTTGAACGTAGCTTCCCCCCTAAGCCAGGCCCTCTGGGGGGTCCTGTGATAGCTCCCAGGTCCCATACACCACGCCGTCAGGATCATCTCCCAGCGCCATTTGCAGCTTGTCATTATTCTGCTGGGAGATTCCTGATGGCCGATTAGCTCCAGTCTCACCTCCTCAGCCTTCAAAAGCAGCACGGCCTCCCCACCCTTCTCCTGCATGCACATCCCTGCGCCTGGCACTCCTTCCCAGCCTTCAATCATGCCTGTCGTCTTCAGTTGTCTTGGGATCCTTCCCACCTCCAAGCCTCTGAACAGCCCATTCGCCATCCAGATTTCACTCCTCCTTTATCTCCCCAAGTTCATGAGCCCCCCCAAAAAGCCTGGCCTCGTGCTCCCCACTTCCAGGCATCCTCTCACCCATGAGACACACAGCTCAAATCACTGTCTTCTGTGTCCCCTGGGCCCTAGGTACTCAGCCTGGGCCACAGGGTCCCTCACATACTGAGGATGAAACCTCTTGAGACATCTCAGGTATGCAAACGTCATCCCTCCCCTCTCAAAACAACTGTGTAAGCATTTGAGGGCAGAGATTCCCACCCTGAGTCAGACTCATGCACCCTCTACTCCAGTGGAGAGGACAGGAGATGGAGGGCAGATTTTGTGGCTTTGGAGTCAGATACCTTGAAACAGAATCTCTGCTTCACCACTTGGGGCAAACTTTAAGCCTCACTTTCCCCCACCTGTCAGGTACAAACAGTAAGCAGCATGTACTCATGGAGAAACCTTGTTCACCAAGGTAGCTCATATGCTTAGAGCAGTGCCTGGCACTTGCCGAATACTGTTGGAGGAATTAACTTGCAGGAGTGGAGGAGCATGAAGCACCTAGCAAGCTACTTTGCACTTGCTTGGCACACAGTAGGTGCTCAATAAGTAGCTACAATGATCACCGGAAGGCGGTAGCACCTGGCCCCTCCTGTTTGCTTTCTGGAAGTAAAGATGTCCAAAGGACTCAAACCTCTTGCATAAGAGGCCTTCCTGGGGGATGTGGTTCTGGGGCTGACCCTGGGTCAATTCCCTTTCGGGGGACATGATCCATGAGCTGAGGAAGGCCCTGACCTGGGCCCTGCTCATGTTCTCCAGAAAGCCAGAGGTGGGGGGAAGTGGGTTTTGGTGGGGAGGGATGAGGAGGGAGCAGTCACTTAGAACAGAGGGGAGGTGAGAAAACAGTCTGGGTGGCCTTGAAATTGTAGATGCATCTCTCTGCCTCAGCCAGGCCCAACTATTCAGGTTCTAGAACAGAGAGAGAGGAGGAGGAGGAAAAGGAGGAGGAGAGGAGCACAGGGAGGAGGGAGAAATGCAGAGAGTGGCTTTCTCCAGCATATTCTTCACTCCATGGTCGCCAGTTAAAGAGTCAAGTCCCTCCCCCCTGCACCCTGTGGTCAGCACTCTTGGGGCCCCAGGAGAGGAGGCTCTGGGAGGCTCTGCCCTGGGCATCTGAGTGACACCTGCTGGCGGGCCCAGAACAGTAGGGCAGGCAGAGGGGCTGGCAGGTGAGAACTCCAGGGGGTTTCAGGATGGGCAGCTGGGGTAGAGGGGCCAATGTTTCAGGGAAGACTATGAGTTGCCACCTCTGGCTCCCAGGAACACTTGTTTCCACTTGCCTTCCTCCTCATGAAGGGGCCTACCACTCCCCTACCACAGAGCCTTCTTCTGCTCTGTGCCTAGGGAAGGATCTGGCACCTGCTGTGTCCATCCTAGGGTTCAGCTAGCTAAGCAAAGCTGCCTGGCACAGGGGCACATCTGAGTCAGAGCACAGGGCCACCCCAGGGCCAAGTCTGCACTGAAGGCAAATGACACTGGGGATGGACAGTTTCAGGCCCTTGCTTCAGGTAGAGTATACTATACTCCCAAACAATTATTTTTACTGACTGTGGTAAACTCAGGGCCCAAGATTAGAAAGCCTTTGGTTATTTGGCACAACAGTTATGAATGTGAGCCCTGGAATCTGTCTCCTTGGTTTCAAATCCCAGCTCTCTTCCTATGACCTTGAGTAAGCTACTTAAGCTGTCTATACCTCAGTTTCCTCATCCGTAAAGAAAGCATAATGATCCTTATCAGTTTTGAGGCTTAAATGAATTAACATGAATAGCGATTGATGTTGTTGCTTATTTGACAACTGGAAGTTAATAAAAACTTGCCTCTATAGCTGGCTCCCAGGGTCTGTGTGTGTCCTGGAAATCTGATCAATCTAGAGATTCTTTTTTTTTTTTTTTTGAGACGGAGTTTTTGTTCTGTTGCCCAGGCTGGAGTGCTAGAGTGCAAAGGCGCGATCTCAGCTCACTGCAACCTCCGCTTTCTGGGTTCAAGTGATTCTCCTACCTCAGTCTACTGAGTAACTGGAATTACAGGTGCCTGCCTACACACAGGGCTAATTTTTGTATTTTTAGTAGAGACAAGGTTTCACCATGTTGGCCAGGCTGGTCTCGAACTCTTGACCTCAGGTGATCCACCAGCTTTAGCCTCCAAAAGTGCTAGGATTACAGGCGTCAGCCACTGTGCCCTGCCAATCTAGAGATTCTTAAGGGTTGTTTTGGGAGTGAGTAGGGCAGATGGTTTGTGGAACTAGATACCAGTAGACATCATAAAAAATGTGACTTTAAAGACCCTCCTCCCTTGAGCCAAGAGCTCTTCCTTCCTCTGATGGCCTGTTCTAGACCCTTCCTGACTGTGTGAGCCATCCTGCCGAGTCAATCAAAACTTACCTGTCCGACGTTCCATTCTCCAAAGGCGCCACTATTTTTCAGGTCTCCATGCAGGGATCTGGCCCAGCATGTTGGTTAGAAAGAATGATTTGCATTTTTTACATAACAGGAAACCTTTGCACTTGCGCAGGGTCCTGCTGGAGAAGCGATGCACAGTTCCACATGGTGGGTTCCCAAGACCCAGGGAAGACGGCGTGGGGCGAGTCTGGAAGCAGCCGATTGCTTAGCCCTGCTGGCTGCCCTCTCCCCCACCAGCTGGTATGGGGCTGGTGGGCAGCTGTTGTTCTGCCCCAGAGATATTGTTTTCTGCTGTCTGTTCGGGTTGGCATTTTGCTGCCCTGGAGCCGGAGAGGCAGCCCGGCTCAGGAGCTGTGCCCTGGGTCTCTCAGAAGGGGTGTGAACAGCTCTGAGCGCTTTCTTCTGACAGGCAGGGAGAGGGTGGTTTGGGGGAGGGAGGAGCCTGGGGGAGGGCGGCAGCTGTCAAAGCCAGTGCTAGGAAAAGAAGTCCATTTAACCATTGAATACACTAAGGTACTCAGGTCAGTGGAGCTAGGGGAATAATAACAGTGGCATTTACTGAGTGCCTACTGCATGCTAGGCACTTTACATCATATTAGACTGAACCACATGCAATTTCTACACTCAACTTTTTTTTTTTTTTTTTTTTTTTTGAGATGGAGTCTCGTTCTGTCACCCAGGCTAGAGTACAGTGGCCCAATCTCGGCTCACTGCAACCTCTGCCTACTGGGTTCAAGCGATTCTCCTGCCTCAGCCTCTTGAGTAGCTGGGATTACAGGCATGTACCATCATGCCCCACTGATTTTTGTATTTTTACTGGAGATGGGGTTTCACCATGTTGGTCAGGCTGGTCTCGAACTGCTGACCTCAGGTGATCGGCCCGCCTCAGCCTTCCAAAGTGCCGGGATTACAGGCATGAGCTACCGCACCCAGCCCATCTGTTTTTAGCCTATTCAAATAAATAACACAACTTGTTTTTTTTTTTTTTCTTTCCTTCCTTCCTTCCTCCCTCCCTCCCTCCCTTCCTTCCTTCCTTCCTTTTTTTTTTTTTTTTTTGAGATACAGTCTCTGTTGCCCAAGCTGGAATGCAGTGGTAGAGTCATAGCTCAATGAAGCCTCCAACTCCTGGGCTCAAGCGATCCTCCTGCCTTAGCATCCTGAGTTGCCAGGAATACAGGCGCACACACACCACCATACCTAGCTAATTTTTAAATTTTTTTTTATTTTTTTTTGTTCGTTGGTTTTGTAGAGGTGAGGTCATACTCGGTTGCCCAGGCTGATTGGCTGATCTCAAACTCCTGGTCTGAAGCAGTCCTCCAGCCTGTGCCTCTCAAAGTGCTGGGATTAGGTGTGAGTCACTGCACCTGGCCTCACATAATACTTTTATATATTTCAAATTAAGGTTATTATATTAGTTCTCAATTGCTATGTGACAAATTACCACAAACCTAGTGGCTTCGAACTACAGCCATTTCTCTTTTCCTAGTTTCTGTAGGTCAGAAGTCCAGGCATGACATAAAGTGGCTTTTCTGCTCAGGGTCTCACTAGGCTGGAATCAAGGTATTGGCAGGGCTGTGGTCTTATCGAAGGCTCTGAGTCCTCCTCCAAGCTCACTGGTGGGTGGCAGAATTCAATTTCTTGCAGCAGATAGATTAAAGTTCTGTTTTTTTCCTGGTTATTGGACCAGAGTGACTCTCAGCTCCTAGAGGCTGCCCCCAGGCCCTTGCCACATGGCCCCCTCACAGCATGGCAGCTGACTTCTTCAAGGCCAGCAGGAGAATCTCTCCTAATCTGCTATGACAGAGTCTTATGTAAAGTAACTGTAATCACAAGAGTAAATATCTGATTGCCTTTGTTATACATCATAACCCAATCGCATGAGTGACTAACCCATCATATTCCCAGGTCCCGCCCACTCTCAAGGGGAGGGGATTATACAGACATGTGTGCCAGGAGACTGGAATCTTGGAGGCCATCTTATATTTCTGCCAATCACAATTGCTACATCTTTTAAACTAGGATAGATAGATAGTAGTATTTTCTCTTTTTGCTGATTAGGAAATTGAGGCTCAGAGAGGTTAAGGGACTTGCCCAAGGTTACACAGTGAGTACATTTTCGAGAGAGGGATCCAACTCCTATTCCCTCAGACTTCAAGGCCTTGAGGGCTTCTTGAGATTGGAGATTGGGTTCTCCAGGAGGATGGTGGTGGAGGCCTGAGTACCAACTATGGTAGGTGTGACCCAAGGGTAGGCAGTCTCTCCCCAGGGATGGGAGAGGCCTTCCTTGCTAACGGATGCCTGTGGTTCTGAGCAGCAAACCCAGAAATGGAGGAATCCTTGCGGGGCAGAAACCAGAAAGAGTCACAGGATGGAAGCCAGCCTTCGATGCCATCCAGACCACACGGTAGTAGTTTACCATCCCTCCTCTCCCAGCTCACAGTTCACCCTGTTTAGACTCAAGGCGATCACTCGAGATGTTCTACCCTGGGAAGAAAGGGTAGGGAGGAGGCTGGGGAATTAGGCTGGAAAGCTCTGGGGCAGAGAGGAGTCAGGCTTGGGTAGGAATGATTCAGCTGTAGGTAACAGAAAATCTGACTGATGGTGGCTTAAACCTGAAATGCATTTATTTTTCTCAGATCACAATGAATCTGGAGGTAGGTTATATCAGGGCTACTTTGTCAGCTCACTTTATCATCAAGGACCCAGTCGTCTTTGTATTTTGCTATCATCTTAGCAGTAGGCCTCGTTGTTACAAAATGGCTGCCTCTGTTTCAGGCATCACAACTGCATCCAAAGACAGGAAGCTAGGCATGAGGCCAGAGTCCTCTCTTTGAAAAGTTCTTTTTACCAGGAAAGTACAATCCTTTCCAAAGTCTCTCAGCAAACTTTCCTTTCTATTTCAGGGGCCAAAGTTGGGTCTCATGTGCACTACTAGACTAGGGACAGGGGCCATCTTCCCGCATTTCAGGGAGTCGTCATCAGATCTAAACAATGTGGATTCTGTCAGCAGGAAGAGAGTGGGCAATGTTTGCTGGATGGGCAAACATGGCATCTATGGGGCCATTTGGAAAGTAAGGAGGCTTTCCAAGAGCCTAGAATTTGCATCTCTGAGGCCTGCTCCTCAGATTTTCCTGCAGTCAATGGACAGTGGACAGTGTTAGGTGACTGATTCTCCAAGCACAGCTTGGCTGGACCCATGACTGCCTTTCTTTCTGCCTGTTTGCCAGCCAAGAATAAAAAGGCTTAGTATGATTTCAAAACATTGCAAGGTTCCCTAAGGTCTCTTCTGCTGGCCTCACACAGACCTCACAGTAACAACAGGGCAGCTTTATACCTTTGGGTATGGAAGAATCCTGGCCAGGACACTGAAAGTCAGTGCCACTCCTGGCTTATCTTCTCTGGGATCTTGGCCAGATTGTTTAAGTTCTCCAACCTCAGTTTCTCCATTTGTAAACTGGTGGAAAGTACTGGTCCTGTCCACATCCTCTGTCTTCATTCTTCTGAAGACTAAAGAGATTAAGTCTGTGACATTCTATATAAACGGCAATGCGCTAAATCAGCTTAATCATGGTAATAGGTACCAATACCTGAACACTACTGACACATTCATTTATTTGATAATTGATATTGATCTTCATTTGCTATTAAGAGGCTTTTTTTTTTTTCAAATGGAGTCTCTCTCTGTCACCCAGGCTGGAGTGCAGTGCCGTGATCTCTGCTCACTGCAGCCTCCACCTCCCTGGCCAACATGGTGAAACCCCATTTCTATTAAAAATACAAAAATTAGCCAGGCATGGTGGCGGGCACCTGTAATCCCAGCTACACAAGAGGCTGAGGCAGGAGAATTGCTTGAACCTGGGAGGCAGAGGTTGCAGTGAGCTGATATTGCACCACTGCACTCCAGCCTGGGTGACAGCAAGACTCTGTCTCAAAATAAAAAATAAAAAGAGTCTGGGTGCGGTGGCTCTAGCCTGTAATCCCAGCACTTTGAGAGGCCAAGGTGGGCGGATCACTTGAGGTCAGGAGTTCGAGACCAGTCTGGCCAACATGGCGAAATCCCATCTCTACTGAAAATACAAAAATTAGCTGGGTGTGGCGGCATGCGCCTGTAATCCCAGCTACTCTGGAGGCTGAGGCAGGAGAATCGCTTGAATCCGGGAGGCGGAGGTTGCAGTGAGCTGAGATTGCACCACTGCACTCCAGCCTGGGCAACAGAGTGAGATTCCATCTCAAAAAAATAAAAAATAAAATAAATAAAATAAAAAGAATTCTGGTCATCGTGAAGAAAAGGGACTGGTGAAGGGTAGAGAAAGGCAGGTATGGAAGCACATTGCTAGGCAGAAGACTAGTGAGGCCTCCAAGTGAGAGATGATACTGATGGTGGCATGGGGAGGAGTGGACAGATTTGGGATATATTTTGAAGTAGAAACATTTAAAACTTGCTGATGGGACAGGAGGGGGAATAAGGGAAAGAGAGGAATTGAGTATGCTTCCTACGTTTCTGTTTGAAGCTGTTGACTTTACAGCAACTCCATAAGCGGGTATGTGACCCCATGCCCAGATGAGGAAACTGAGATGAAGTACCTTGTCAGGGCCACATGTGGCCATGTGGGGACTCCAGCTCAGATGCATCTGAGGCCAGAGCTCCTGCTCTTTTCCGTTGGCCATGTAGTGTGAGAGGGACAATTATTACAATAATTAATAACAATAAAAATGCAAATTGCCCCAGGAAGGAGAGCTCTTAAGCCATGTGAAAATTGCTTTTTAGACCTTGGTGAGGTTGCTTGGCAGGGAAACAGAGCACGCGGGTGAGAACGGGATCTGAAAGGGGAGATGGGTAAGTGCCAGGGGCTAGGTGCCAAGGCCTCTCTCCTCCCATCTCCCGCCCTGCTTTCCTCGGATTACTTCTGCCTTTTAGGTCTGGGAGCCGGGCAGGAGGAGATGGGAAACCCTCCAATTCTCCTCTTCAGTCATTTGTTTGGGAGCAGCTCCAAGAGGCTGAGGATGGGAAGCAGGACAGTGAGGATAAGAGGGAGCATTGCTGGCCCAGATGGGGCCTTGGGAGACCTTGGCTTTGGTAGTGCAAGCACTCCCCAGGGCACCTTTAAATGAGCTTGAGCTTCAGAGTTCAGAGTTCAAATTTCTGCATGCCTCTTGACAAGCCGGTGACACCAGGCACATCACTCAGCCTCTGTGGCCTTGCCTACAGAATGGGAGCAAAGTCTACTTTCTGGCGTTGATATGGAGGGTAAATAGAGTGTCACAGGCTAAGTACATAACAAAGGACTTGGCACAGATTATATACTTGATGGGTGTCATCTTTCTCCCACTCCATTTGCCAGATGTTTATGCGAATTGCTCCATGCAGAAATGAGGTGATGCTGATCGGTACCTCAGGGGCCTCTGTGGGACCATCAGGATTCCTGTTTGTTTGTTTGTTTGTTTTTGAGATGGAGCCACACTGTCACCCAGGCTGGAATGCAGTGGCGCGATCTTGGCTCACTGCAGCCTCTGCTTCCTGGGTTCAAGCGATTCTCCTGCCTCAGCCTCCCGAGTAGCTGGGACTACAGGTGTCTGCCACCATGCCTGGCTAATTTTTGTATTTTTTAGGAGAGACTGGGCTTCACCATATTGGTCAGGCTGGTCTCGAACTCCTGACTCAGGTGATCCACCCGCCTCAGCCTCCCGAAGTACTGGGATTACAGGTGTGAGCACCCAGCCTTCTGTTTCTTTTATGTATTTATTGATTTTTGAGACAGGGTCTCGCTCTGTCACCCAGGCTGGAGTGCAGTGGTGTGATCACGGCTCACTGCAGCCTTGACCTCCTGGGCTCAAGAGATCTTCCCACCCCAGCCTCTTGAGTAGCTGGGACTACAGATGCACACCACCACACCCGGCTAATTTTGTTTATTTTTTGTAGAGACAGGGTCTCCCTATATTGCCCACGCTGGTCTCAAACTCCTGGCCTCAAGTGATCCTCCTGCCTCAGCCTCCCAAAGTGTTGGGATTATAAGCGTGAGCCACCAAGCCCAGCCAGGATTCCTGTTTCTGCCTGACTTTGGCTCTCCTGTCCCCACTCTCTCCTCAAGGAAGGCTGTACAACCAGTGAGCAGTGGTGGGCAAGGGTAGTAGGGCTTGGGTCCTGCTAAAGCCAAGCTTTAGGGAGCAGAGAGGGGAGAATATGGAGCATTCTTAGGTGCCATCTTCATTCTCCACAGGCCTTTATTGAGCACTTATTGTATACCAGGCACTGCATTGCAACTTACTATGTGAATTAATCTCAGAAAACTCCTGGGAGGATGGGACTGTTATTACTCCTTCTTTACAAATGGGAATACTGGTGCACAGAGAAGCTAAGTGACATGCCAGAGGTCATATAGCAAGTAAGGGACAGAGTTGGGTGTTGGATCCAGAGATGAAGCTTGAAGTCTACGCTCTCAATGCCCCCACTTTTCACCCCCAAGTTTGGACGGATGCTTAGGGTGAGTTGTTGGGAAGAAGATACACCATCTTTACTTGACCCTTTTAGACTCATGAATGTCTTCGGGTAGCTAATGAAAGCTCTCCAGAAGAATGTGTCCATATATGTCGTATCCATATATACCAATATGCCATACTTTGCCTATTGGGGGCCCATGACCTCCATTATGGGTCCTGCTCCAGGAAAATATTTCTTTCTATGCTGCAGCCAAAGCCTTTGCTCAGTGCATTGATGCAGCACTTCTGGGCTTTGTTTGGAGACAACCAGGGATGCGTGATGGTCAGTTCACCCAGCATCTCAGCTCAAGGGCAAATATGCCTCCTCTCTGGCTGAAGATTCCCTGAGGCAGAGGCTATGTCTCCTGGTCAGACTGGGCTCCCTGAGGGCAGGGTTGTGTCTCCCTCTCGGATGGTACACCCCAGCCTCTCTACCCATACCTTTCATTTTTTTTTTTTGGTTTATTGTTGTTGTTTTAGAGATGGAATCTCACTGTGTTGCCGAGGCTAGTCTCGAACTCCTGAGCTCAAGTGATCCTCTCTCCTTGGCGTCCCAAGTAGCTAAGACTACATGTGCCTAGCTTCTTTCTTAAGCTCCCCCAGATGGGAGGTGTTACCCTGTGGCCCCTCCTTTAGCATCTGCCAAGGGCTCTCATTTTGCCCTTCCAGGGCTTTCTGTCCTTGCTGGGGCCTTGGAGACTTCTGACCTCACAGCCCAGTGAATGACCATTTTCTCACTGCCACTGAATTGGAAATGATTCCGCAAGGGAAAGCAGGGAGGAAAGGGGCTCTTGGCTCTGCTTCCTGGCCTTGATTTAAGGAACAAAAGAAGCCAAGCTCCAGGCTGCTGTGCAGACAGCGGAAGGGTTGTATGCTCTTTTAGAAAAAAAAATACGTTTTTCCTGTTAAAAAAAAAATTTCTCTTTGTGCTCTCCAAAGGAAAGAAAGTGGAGAAAAAGTACTTGTGGTCTGGTCTTGTCTGTGCCCTGGTGTCTCGGGCCCTTCTTCAGGGCGGAAGACCCGGTTTCCTCCCCCAGGCTTTTGGCTGTGTGCTTGTGGGCAAGTGACTCACTGCCGCAGGCCTGGAAGTCCTCAGTGGATCAGGGTGAGGATCAGTGGGGAAGGCGCTTTACCTCGAAGAACCTTCTGGTGCTACGCATGTGTGTGTTGTTGTCTGTGACTTTGCAGCGGGGGAAACTGAGGCCCTAAGAGACGGTGTCTTAACATGTGGTATTTGGACGGCTGCCATCAGAGACATAATAGGGGGATATCTGGGGGCCACTCGTGTAAACATGGCTTCTGGAGCCCTGCTTCAGACCTACACAGCCAGACTCGGAACAGAGCCCAAGGAACTGCCATTTTATACCCTGGGGCAGGAGTGAGTCCCAGAAGTGCGAGGCCCATTGTTCATGGGGTGAAGCCACCCGTCCAAAGCCGAGATAGGAGGTTTAGCAGGCCCTGAGGGTTCTGTCTGGACAGGCAGTTAGGGAGAGGGATGGATGAAGGCAAGTGTGGACGAGGTGTGGGATCAGAGGGGGTGTAGGGAGCAGGGACCTAGGCAAGAGGCAGAAGATCCTCAAGGCTGAGAGTGGGGAATGGAAGGGAGGCTGAAGAGAGGCTGAGCTGGGGAAGGGACTCAGAAGGGAGCCCTGGGAGTGTGTTGAGGGTGGGCTTCTTCCTTGGACCTGTGAGGGTGGAGATTGCTTGTGCTGCGCTTGTCACCAAGTGCGCCTGAGCATCCACCGGGAGAGTGACGGCTCCACTCACCACCAGGCCAAGGACAGCTGACCTGTCTGACAAGGCTGACGAGGTCCCAGGTGCTCCACATATCGAATCTCCACAGCAGCCCTGAACTATTTTTACTCCGCCCCATCCCCCACTTTACAGATGGGGAAACTGAAGCACAAGGCGAGCAAACCCAGCTTGTCTGACTGCAGAGCCCATGCACTTAACTACTACATGCCACAGCTGAGAGGAAGTGCAAGGGGCCATCCCTGAGCTTGACCGTGCGCCACCCAGGTGGGGAGACACAGGCTTCGCTCACCCATCTGGCCATTCTTTTTGGTCGTCCTTCATCCATCCAGCTTGCCAGGCCACTACTCTGACTCAGGTGCTAGGCTGGCCTGTGGCAGGGCGGGAAACCCTGCCGTGGAGGTATGCACAGCCAGTGTGAGAGACAGATACACCCATGATTTTGCAACCGATCGTGTACACAGTATGTAATGGGGTCCTACGAGTCAGAGGGCTGCGCACTCCAGGCCAGAGATTGCTCAGGGGAGAGGAGAGGAAGTAGCTGTCCATCAGTGTCCAGGAAAGGCAAAACTGAGGAAGGACAGGAATAGTCTGGAAGGATGGCAAGAATAATTTCAGCAGAGTGGAGGAGAGAGGGTTTGCTTTATCCCGGGGTGCTGGTTGCCAGGGTGACCCATGTCCCAGGACTCGGTGAGGGTCTTGAGGTCACCAGGCAAGGAGCCAGGTGGCTAGATTCTGTTTCTTAGTCTAGCTGTGTGCCTCTAGCCCAGCTGGGAAGTGGGCAGGACCAGGGAAAGCCCCATCTACTTGTCTTTGAGGATAAGATCTCCCCCTCCCACCGCCCATAACACACTCGCATGCACACACACAAACACACACACGTATCTAGGCTGATATCCAGGGCCTGACTCTCTTTCTCCCTAGCCTGGATATGACCAGATCCCAGTTCTAGAGCCACACTTGGAGGAGACCCAGACCTTGGAGGAGTCAAGTGTTGTCCTTCCGAATCTCACAGTCCTGATTTGTAAAGGAGTTGGGAAAGGTGACCTCTGAGATCCTCTCCAGCTTGAACATTGGAGGATTTTATGTCATTGCTGAATTTCATCATGGAATTCAAAGATAAACCTAAAGATCTTGCTTTAGTACAGAAGTCCCCTTCCTCCTTATCACTTTCAGCTCCTCACTGTGCCTCAGGTTCTACCACTGTAGAGTCACCTTTGGTCTCAAGGCATTTGTCCTTTGTTTAAATCAAGATAGACACCCCTACCCCCAAACTTAACACACTTCAGGATGAGAATGTCGGCCCAGGGATATCAGCCCGCCTCGGTGTGAATGACTGTATGTAGAAGTGCTGTCTCACGTGTAGCCTCTGCTGCCTACTTCTCAGAGCTGCCTTGTATGTCGTTCATCTGATGCTCTCTGTGGAGGGCTGGGAGGTTTATCGGATGGTTTCTGAAGTGACAGCTGACTGGGAGCAGGTCTGGTCTGGTGGAGGGGCTGGTGGGGGCCAAGAGAGAGGTGGTTGCCTGTGGGGTCAGGGAGGCTCAGCTGGGGACGGCTGCCTTTGGGGAGTGGCCCCTGGTTGTAGAGACTGAAGTCGGGGAGGGGTGAGAGTTCTCCAGGGACTGGTTTCATGAAGCCGTTTGGGAATTCCTCTCTTGGGGGCATCTCTGGGAATCTGCTCAGGGACTGGAGCCAGGGGGATTCATGAATGCAATCTGGGACTTGCCCAGGCACCAGAGGATGCCATGTGTGGGCCTCAGGCTGCTGTTGCATCTGTCCGTCTGTTGGTTGATCTTTGGCTCCCACCTTAGGGCGTGGGGCATGAGTGGTAGGGTTGATTATGGGGTCAAGTTGCCCGACAGGCTGTCACTGCTGAGGGCTTTGGTGACAGTGACTCAGGGTAAGGCCTCCTTCTAGACTTTTCTGTCTCTACCACTGCTTGCTGTGGGCCACAGTCGCCCTTGGCCTCTCCCTGGTCTTTCATGTCCCCATCATGGAGGAGAAAGAGGAACAGATCCTCCTCAGGGCCTCATCTAGCTCTGACATTTGTTTGTTTTGTTTTGTTGTTGTTGCTGCTGCTGTTGTTTTGTAAAAGGCTGGAGTGCAGTGGTGCGATCTCAGCTCACTGCAACCTCCACCTCCCTGGTTCAAGTGATCCTCCTGCCTCAGGCTACTGAGTAGTTGGGATTACAGGCGCATACCACCATGCCGGGCTAATTTTTGTATTTTTAGTAGAGATGGGTTTCACCATGTTGGCCAGGCTGGTCTCAAACTCCTGACCTCAAGTGCTCCACATGCCTCAGCCTCCCAAAGTGCTGGGAATACAGGCGTGAGCAGCCATGCCCAGCCTAGCTCTGATATTTGAAGTTGGCTTTCAGGAAGCAACACAGACCAGTGTTGACTGTTTCTTTTCTCTGGAAAAGCAGTTCAAGGGGCAGAGGCACCTGTGGGGGGTTGTGGGAGTAGAGAAGGAAGGTGACAAGATCCCTTGGGACCTCTGGAAGGGAGGCGGGACAAGGCTGAGATGGTTGGGAAAAGAACCAAGACTTGAGGGCAGTGTTGGCAGGAGCAGCCGCACAGGCAGGAAGGGCTTGCCTGGCAGCTCGCGGGGGGAGCAGGGAAAGGAAGACCTGGTCAGCGTGGGATGCGTTCATGGGTAGGTCTCCTGGTGGCCCCTGGGGCTCAGTCCCTCTGGGACTTCGGAGAGACTGTACAGCAGAGCTGTCTCCGGGGTGAGTGAAGAAGCTGAGCAGTTAGTCCTCCAGCCCCTTCCTGTTGGTTGAGTGCTGCCTTTTGGGAGCGTAAACTTTCTGGCCCTTGCAGACAGCCTGCCTGAGAAAGCCCTCAGGAGAGAAACAGACACAAGAGGAAACCATGGGTGTGTACAGGAACTGTGAGGGCTGAGGGGATCCAGGACGGGCATCAACAGCCTTCAAGACTGATACTACCGTCTCGTTGTACTGATGAGGAAACAGGCTCAGAGAGGTTGAATGACTTCCCAGCCAGAGACTGCATTTCCACTGGGCTGTGTTGCTTCCCGATGGCAGCAGGTCACTGTGAAACGAGGGATATCAGATGTGCAGGATGTAGGCTGCCCATCCTCCCTTCCTCTCCCCTCCACTTCCACATCTGTAAGATGGGACAATACCTGCCTAGGATCAACCTTGCAGGGCCGCATGAGAATCGGGAGCTCATATTTGTAAAACAGCGCACTGCCTGACCCATCGCCGGGACTCAGTAAGTGGGAGCCTTTATTGCATGGAGGCAGGACAAGGGGAGCTTAGCACCTGTTGGAAGACCGTTCTGTCCCCAAATGTTGTGTCCATCATCTTGCTGCTATGCCATCCAGTCTGATTATCAGGGCCATGTGTTAGCCCTGGTCTTGACCACAGAAGGACCTTGTCCAAATGAGTCGGCTTCCCCTGGGAGGTGTAATTCATTAATCCATCAGCACAGATGAGACCATCGAATAAACTGGCTGTAAGTAGAGCCTTGCGAAAATGAGAGAGTACATGGATATGTTTTGATTGCTTTATCTTATTTTTTTGAGAAGCAGAGAAGTGGTTAAAGGAGAGCTTCTAGAAAGGGCTAAGACATTGGGCAGTTTGGGAAATCCCCCGATGGTAAGTGGCTGTGCGACACAGGGCACCAAGGCCAGGGCACCTACCCGGAGTGCTTGTGGTGATGATGGGGGTGGGAGGTAGGGAGTTCTGCACACCTTAGGCAGGTGGGCTGAGGAACCTCCAGGGCCTGCCCAGTGCCTGGCTTTTAATGAAGCCTAATAAACGATTGTGGAACTGTTTTGCTTGAGGCCAGCCTCCAGGTCTCAGTAACAGCCCGAATCCCCTGAGGTCGCCTCCTCTCAGCTGGCCGTGCTAACTCCTCCTCTCTCCCCCTCTTCAGGAACCTCTTGGACAAAGACATGTTTTCCAAGTCCGATCCATGTAAGTCCTGCTCTGACGATAAGAACGGTAACAATAGCAACAACGCTATGACTAATTACAGCGGCAATGCTTGAGCCCTTACTGAGCACTAACCATGTGCCAGGAGCCGTTCAAAGTGTGTCAAGCGTGTTTAATGTTTCTCCCACAGTGTCTGAGAAAGATAACTGCGGAGATTTGACCCTTCCCAGCCCGCACGCTTGTGAAGCCTCAACACAACAGAGCAGGTTGGGAGGGGTTGGAGGTCTGGGGCCACAGGGTCCCAGAGAAACCAGTACGCCTAAGAGCTCCAATTGGCTGTGACCCGGTGGGATGAGCACTGATTTTGGAGTCCAGGTTCTAGCCTTGAGCAGTGCCACCCAAGTGTGTGACCTGGATGGGTCTTTGGCCTCCTCTGAGCCTCAGTTTTCCCATCTGTAAAGTGGGGCTGATGATAATCAGAGGCCTCACGAAACTGCTCTGGGCTGTAAAGGAGCAATGCGGATTTCTGATGCTCTCCCCCACCACACCTCTGCTTGTCCTCCATCACGCCCACCTGTCTACCTGCCTCACACTTCAGACCCTTGCTGTAGCCTAGAAGGCAATGACGCTGACTCTCCTCCTAAAAGTTGCCCCTTCCAGGCACACCTAGTCTCCCTTCTCCAACGCAACCCCTCTGAATTGGTGCATCTAGAACCCTGTCCAGGCTTGGGGGGCCAGATTCCTAGACTCACTCCACCAAGATCTCAGCCACCCCAGGAGACACCCTCTACCCGTACCCAGATCCAACAGTGCTACCCAGGCTGGGTCTGCTGAGGCGCCTGCCCATATCCAGGATCCTTTTCATCTGGGACCCCTCCTTGCTCTTGGCCTGAGGTATTAATCCATTGTTTCTCCTCTCCCTGCAGTGTGCGTCATGTATACCCAAGGGATGGAGAACAAGCAGTGGCGGGAGGTAGGTGCAGCTCCTTCCCACACCAGAAACACCAGCCTGTTCCTGTCTGTCTGCCTGTCTGTCTCTAATTCGGGAGCAATTTCCCTGACATGTTTCTAACTGCAGCATCTAAGCCCCACTGAAGGCTAGAATGGTGTGCAAAGCATGAAGTCCCGTCCCTGTTATTGCATGAACAGACTGAAGATGGAGGGGATGGTTCCTGCCCTCAGGCAGCCCCAGTCTGAGAGGAGACATAGCCCTGTCCTCAGGGAGCCCCAGTCTCAGGGAGACGCAGGAGTCCGTGCCCGTTAAGACCTTGTCTGCTGGCTGGAGGCGTGAGGGCAGCTTCTAGCACCAGGCCTCATCCACAGCAAGCTTCCTTACCGTGGCTTCTGACTAAGGTGAGCGTGGCTTCAGTGAGGTGATTTCCCTGCTCAGAAAACTTTGTTGACTCCCTTCTGCATTGAATCAAGTCCCAGCTCCAAAACCCACCCTGGCTTCCAAAATCCACCCCAACCCAGGATGACGCCCTTTTCCAGCCTCATCTCATTTCCAGTCCCCTCCCCACCCCCACTCCATGTGCCTTTTGTCCCTTGTAACAGGGAGTAGGGAGAGAGGGCTGACTTGATGGGTCCACTCCAAGAATGGCACGGACATTTGTGAAGTGAATGGGGTCCCCTAGATACCCTCAATCTATTCCTCACCCCGCGGCCAGAGGGATCTTGTTAAAACCCAGGTCAAATTCTGTCTCTTTTCTGCTCAGAGCCCTCCTGCGGCTCCCACCGTGCAAAAGCACCGTCCCTTCATGGCCTCCCAGTCCCCACACCTTGTGACTTCCTTTCCCTGCTGACCTAATCTCCTGACGCTGGGCCCCTCCCCACTCCACTCCAGTCACACGCCCCTCCCGCCTCACGGCCTTTTCACCTGCTCTTCCTTTTTCCTGGAATGGTCTTTTCCCACAAGGCTGAGTGGCCCTTCCATGCTTCCCTAAGGTTTTCACTCAGATGTCACCCTGTGGAGGCCTCCTCTGGCCACCCTGTTTAACTTTCCAACACTTCTTATTCCCCTTAACTGGTTTTTATTTTCTCTGTATCACTTTTTCTCATCTCCCATACCCTGGTTTACTTTTTTTTTTTTTTTTTTTCTTGAGAGAGTGTCTTCCTCTGTTGCCTAGGCTGGAGTGCAGTGGTGTGATCATGACTCACTGTGGCTTCAAACTCCTGGGCTCAAACGATCCTCTGGCCTCAGCTTCGGGTATTTAAGACTGCGGGCACATGCCACCATGCCTGGCTAATTACAAACAATTTTTTTTTCTTTTGTAGATATGAGGTCTCAGCATGTGTCCAGGCTGGTCTGGAACTTCTGGACTCAAGCAATCCTCCTGCCTTTGCCTCCCAAACTGCTGGGATTACAGGCACATGCCACCCTGACAGGCTACTTATTTACCTTGTTTGTCATGTGTCAGCTCCATGAGGGCAGAGATTTTCATCTGCTTTATTCACTACTACATTCTGAGCACCTAGAACAGTCCAGCACACAGTAGGTGCTTAATACATGGTTGTTTAAAAAAAAGAATGGATTAGGAATTAGCCAGGCGTGGTGGTGCATGCCTGTAGTCCCAGCTATTTGGGAGGCTGAAGCAGGAGAATTGCTTGAACCCAGGAGGCAGAGGTTGCAGTGAGCCGAGATCGTACCACTGCAGTACAGCCTGGGTGACAGAGCGAGACTCCACGTCAAAAAAAAAAAAAAAAAAAAAGAATGAATTAGGAAAGGGAGCTGGGCCTACAGAGGCCGACAAGGCCTTGGTGGCTGTTGCCACATTGCTACCTCTGCCTCCTCCCTCCTTCACTGAGCTCTCACGGGAGAATGTTTTCAGGTGGAAAGAGGAAAGCGGGGAAGGGGAACTGGGTCAGGATGAGGGGTGCGGTCCTGGAAGCCACTAGCTCCTGTTTGAACAACAAAAGAAGCGATCCCTCCTGTCTCTTGGAGAAGAGGGTCTGGCTGAGGAAGGACAAGGTTGAAGTCCAGGAGGTGAGGGGCCGAGGGAGGAATGTTGTTTTCTTCCATGGTGTGAGGTGGGACGCGCTTGCTGAGCGGCAGAGCTGAAGCTGGCTTGCAGGGGCCTTCATGGCTGCCTGAGCTGGCTGGAGATTGCGCTTGCTCCAGGTGATCAGAAGAGACACCAGAATGTGGGGAGAGGGGATTTGCTCAAAGCTGTGGCCCTATGGGCCTTGGCAGCCTCATCCCATGCCCATCTCCACTGACTCCTGGGAGGGAGGCTGGTGGACTCCTGATAGAGACTTCGCCTGGGGTCTCCACTAAGAGAGGGATAGGAGGCAGCTGTGAAGAACAGAAGGATGCAGGCTTGTCCCCAGGGTCCAAGGAAAGGGGAAGGGAGGGGGACAGTGCACAAAATGACCGACGCCAAGAGCCTGAGGGTGAGGAGGCCTTCCCAGACTTAATAAAGACTTAATAAAGTCTGAAATCAAGTCTGAGTGACCCATCAGTAACCCAGGTTTTATTAATGAATTTCGCTTCTTCGTTGGTGGACTGGCCGGAACTGTCTCCCTCTGCCCCCAATCCCCAGACTTGGTGGGACCAAGAAGTTGAAGGGGGTGAATTTTATTCATGAAACATGTGGGAAGTTCATCTGTAAAACAAATAAAAAAAAGAAAGAAAGAAAACGTGTGGTGGCCGGGCGCAGTGGCTCACGCCTGTAATCCCAGCACTATGGGAGGTGGAGGCAGGCAGATCACTTGAGGTCACGAGTTCGAGACTAGCCTGGACAACATGGAGAAACCCCATCTCTACTAAAAACACAAAAATTAGCTGGGTGTGGCCCATGCTTGTAGTTCCAGCTACTTGGGAGGCTGAGGCAGGAGAATCGCTTGAACCCAGGAGGTGGAGGTTGCAGTGAGCTGAGATTGCGCCACTGCACTCCAGCCTGGTTGACAGAGCGAGACCCTGTCTCAGAAAAAACAAAAACAAAAACCAAAAAATTGTGGGAAATATTTCTACAGGGGCTGGGCTAAAGTTTACTATTCCACCCTGTCCAAGAGTCTATGCCCATTAAAGCATAAACCAGATTGCTAGGGAAACATTTAGCCTGCTTAAGTGAACTAATTACTTTTGAGGCCTTTTGGCTGTGCTTCATAAAAACCAGGAATGTGTCCATGTCTTCGTGATTCATGAAGGAAAGTCTGGAAGGGCTCTTCAGAAGGGCACTCTTTGGTGAGCCATTAATTGCGTTCTGTAATTGAGAGTTGTCTTCATTTGGTTGAGGGTTTCTGATTGTCCAAGTCACATCTTGTTACTACACCCACCGCAGGGTAGAGTAGAGGGAAGACAGGTGGCCTTGGTGTGGAATACATACCTGTGCTTGCTCCTAGCTCCAGCCGTTTCTGGAGGTGGGACCTAGAGCAAGTTACTTAACCTCTCTGCACCTCAGTTTCCACATCTGGCGTCTGAGGGTAACTCCTACCTTATAGGCCTGTGATGAGGGTGAAACGAGATGACGGAAGTAAAGTGCCTTGGTGCATGGTCAGTGCTTAGTAAATATTCATTATATAGCATCATCCAAAGTGTGTGGGGCCTTCCTGGTGGCTCTTCCCATCTCAGTTAATATTTGCAACAGGAAGCATTTATGAAGTGCCAGGCCCTGGGGAAGATAGGGAGATGGGTCAAAAGAACAGAGCATCACCAAATGTGTGAACTGGAACTAGATTTGCAGCCTGGGAGGGGAGATGCATGTGGATGAACAATCCTAACAGGAAACGATGAGAAGGGAAGTATGGATGGAAGAAAATGGGAGTTCAGGGGAGGGAAAGTCGCAGCCGGAAGGCCACATTCAACTAAGGCATTCTGACAGGTCATTTGGATTTTTTTAAATGGAATTTGAGCCCAAACACAAGCCATTTGCCTGGGGTGCATGATGTGGAACAGAGGAGATATGGGTTGGAAGGAACTTTCAGGATCATCTGGCTCAACCTCCTCATCCTACAGACCGGGGCAGGACTGGCCCCAGTCTGTGGAGGAGCTGAGTTGAGCTGGGTTTCAGGTTTCAGTGACGTGCGAAGACATAACCCGGGGCCCAGTAGCATCCTGAACTGTTGAGGGATGTCATAAAGGGGTGGATGGGGTTCAAGGAAATCAATGAAAGATGGTGAGTCTCAAGGGTAGCAATAGGAGGGAGCCATTACTACTCCAGGCCTGGGGAGGAAGGGGAGTCCTGGTTTCTGGAACCCCAAGGGACTTCCAAACAGGACCAGGAGCCCCACTGGAGAGACAGAGTCAACTCAGGCAACCTCACTCTCTTACCACCCTCCTATCTCCTGCTGGTGCCTCCCATTGGTGGAACCTCACTAGGAGACCTAGGGCCAGCAGATCATTGGGGCAGTCAACTTGGGTCAGTCTTCCTGGGCACAGAGCAGTGTGGGGAAAGGCTGGGAGTAGAAGCAAAGGGGCCAACGGGGGCCATCCAGCACAGACAGAGGAGCATGGCTGGTGTTCAGGATGTGAGGCTGGCAAGATACAGGAAGAGTCAGTACAGGGAGTTCATGGACGTCAGGCTGAGGACAGCTGGAGTTGTAGAGTGAGAATGTCAGAGCAGAAGGGTCCTCAGAGATCAAGGAGGCTGACCTCATTTATGAGAGGTGAGCAGGACCCGTGCCCAGACTCCAGGAGTGAAGATGGCAGAGCTCAGCCACGTGGGCCACCCCTAGGGCACGTGCTGTTTCACACAGCTTTATTTATTCATTTATTTTTGAGTGGAGTTTCACTCTTTTTGCCCAGGCTGGAGTGCAATGGCATGATCTCGGCTCACTACAACCTCTGCCTCTCAGATTCAAATGATATTCCAGTCTCAGCCTCCAGAGTAGCTGGGATTACAGGCATGCACCACCACGCCCAGCTAATTTTGTATTTTTAGTAGAGACAGGGTTTCACCATGTTGGCCGGGCTGGTCTTGAACTCCTGACGTCAGATGATCCATCCACCTCAGCCTCCCAAAGTGCTGGGATTATAGGCGTGAGCCACTGCACCCGGCCTTCACACAGCTATTTCTGGAGAAAGGAAGATACATCTAAACATACTGGGGATAGCCTAGCCAACATGGCAAGACCCCGTCCCTACTGAAAATCTAAAAATTAGACAGGCATGATGACACACACCTGTGGTCCCAGCTACTTGGGAGGCTGAGGCAGGAGAATCGCTTGAACCCAGGAGACAGAGGTTGCAGTGATCCTAGATTGTGCCACTGCTCTCCAGCCTGGGCAACAGAATGAGACCCTGTCTCGAAAGCAAACAAACAAACATACTGGGGATGGGAGAGGGGCTGTAATTCCTTGCTTGATTCTCTGGGTGACCCACAGAGGAAAGTATCAGGAATGGAGAATGAAAGAAAAATCCAGATTGTCTCTACGGAACTGCCTCTGGGATGGAAGACTGCCCTTGCAAGTAAACAGGAACCAGTTCCCGCCACTCCTCCGTCTAGTTCATTGGCCTTCAGGAACAAATCACCTCTCTGCTACTAGAATCTTGGCCGAGAAATAATAATCCTGTGATCAGGGGAAATCAAGTGCAGGCACAGCACTTTCTCTGTACGTGGGGTTTGCATGAGGATGCAGATGAGCCAATCCCGGGAGGGATGAAATCTGCTCTCGTGGCCCCTGGCTGCCGGCTTTCAGCTGGTTTTAACCATTTGGGTCATTTTTATGCCTTCTGCGAAAGCTCCATCTTCCCAGCACCTAAATCTGTCACCACATTTCATGAAAATTGACTCAAGATGTAATTTTAGCCCAGAAAATCAAGCATGGTTTGCATCAAGTCCTGCCAGGGCCTTCTGCATGGCCAGTCAAATGCCTTTGTCAGATGAGGCCTGAACTTGATGTCCAAAACCCTGGGTTTTCAGGCCAGCTCTGATATTTACTAACTGGGTGACCTAGGTGAGTTATTTATCTTCTCAAGTCTCAGCTTACTAATCTATAAAATGGGGCTAAGAGAAAGACTAACTAAGGCAGGATGGCCAGGTGGGAAGAGTCCCAGAAATGCTCTCACTGGGAAGAGGGACATGATAGGGAACCCCTCTAGGTTCCCCATTTGAAAAGTGGGTATAGACATCCCTGCCCCTCCCTCACCAGGCAGCTGTCTTGGCTGAGGGCCTCTTGGAAAAGAAATGGGAATCACAGAATCTTAGGGTGTCCAGCAGGTCACCCCATACCACTGCAGTCATGTGGCCCCAGCCACCACACCCACATGTCCCTGCCAAAACGCTCAGTCTCTTTTTTGAGCAGAATTAGCCTGTTAAACTTTTCACCAGCAGCTGAGATTGATGGTTCATCTCTAAATATTCTGAATGATCTTCCTCGGGGCAACTTGACATGTGTCTTCACATAACCTCTGTGAGCATGTGTTGGGCACTGTCTTAGTCTGTTCAGGTTGCTATAACAAAAATACCATAAACTGGGTAGTTTATAACCAACAGAAGTTTATTTACACAGTTCTGGAGGCCAGGAAGTCCAATATGAAGGCACCAGCAAATTCAATGTCTGGTGCGGGCCAGTTCCATCTTGCTGTGTCCTCACATTGTGGGAGGGATGAACACACTCTAAGCCCATTCATGAGGGCTCTGCCCTCCTGACCTAATCACCTCCCCAAAGCCTTACCTCTGAATACCATCACAATGAGATAAGAATTTCAACATGAATTTTGGAGGGACACAAACATTCAGACTATAGCAGGCACCTACTATGTGCTGGAAGATGAATGCTGGGGGTGCAAAGGGGGACCAGACACTGCCTACAACCAGAGGAGCTCACTTTCAACCCAGGGAGATGATACCAACAACAGTAATGATAATGGCAAACACATGACAGCAATGTGCCAGACACTGTTCTGTTCTTTTTTTTTTTGAGACAGAGTCTTGCTATGTTGCCCAGGCTGGAGTACAATGGCACGATCACTGCTCACTGCAAACTCCACCTCCCGGGTTCAAGTGATTCTCCTGCCTCAGCCTCCTGAGTAGCTGGGATTACAGGCATGCGTCACTACGCCCGACTAATTTTCTATTTTTAGTAGAGATGGAGTTGGTTTCAGGCTGGTCTTGAACTCCTGACCTCCAGTGATCCACCTGCCTCGGCCTTCCAAAGTGCTGGGATTACAGGCGTGAGCCACCGCGCCCAGCCATAGACACTGTTCGAAGTACTTTACCTGCATTAACCCAATGAATCCTCACAACAATCCTATGAAGGAGGTATTATTATTATTGGCCCCATTTGACAGAGGAAGAAACTGAGGCTTTTTACATCACTGTTTCCTGTCACTTTACCAACCTGAGCACCCTCCTGGACAGGATGTGTCCCCGCCATCCCCTTCTGCAGCCCAGAGCATCATGGGCTGGCTCCCTCCACACAGGGGCTTGCCCTAGATCATCACGCTCCTCCCTGCTGGCCTCTGCATTCTATGTGTCTGCTTCTGAGGATTACACATCTAGTGACACTATCTAGTATGCCACTGATCTTTTGGCAGGGGTTTTTGACTTAATTCGTACTGAGTTTGGGGACTTCTGTGTCTTTCTCCATGAGTTGCTGTCCAAATAGCTTTGTCAATTTCCCTACCTCAGAGTTGGCAATGAGTTTTTGAACCTAAATCTGTGATTTCACATTTATCGGCATCATGTGTCGTTTGTTGGATTCAGTCCGTTGTTACAGTTTATGGAGACCATGTTGAATTACGATCGTGCATTCAGCATCTTGGTTATGCCTCTTGGTCCTGGGTCAGCTGTAGTCCTCACCCACACAGGTGACAAGAAATTGAATGCGATGGAGTACTGTGTTCCTCCACTAGAGATCTTTTCCCAGATTGACCTCAGTTTTTAAATTGGCCTTTGGGGTAGGCCGTTCAGCCACCTATGTGCTATGTTTTCCCAACTGGTCCCTAAAGACATCATGAATAACAGTCAAATGCATTTGTCGGATGAAGCCTGAACTTGATGTCCAAAACCCTGGGTTTTCATACCAGCTCTGATATTTACTAACTGTGTGACCTAGGTGAGTTATTTATCTTCTCAAGTCTCAGCTTACTAATCTATAAAAAGGGGCTAAGAGACCTTTGTGGGTAGACTAACTAAGGTAATGCTTGTGAAAACGCCTGGAAATATTAACCGCAACCTACCATTGACCTGGGCGCTCCATCACAGTGGGAAAGGCCACCCTTGGAGATCCTGTGAACTAAGCCAAGCTTGGTGGCACTGGAGCTGAGTCCTGAGTGGTGCCCCCCATCATTCTGGGGGGCAGGGTGTTGCAGGTGGAGGGAACAGCAAGTGCAAAGGCCCTGAGGTGGGAACAAGCTTACTGCATTTCAAGGACAAAAAGAAGGCTGGTGTAGTTTGAATGGTGTGAACAATTAAGACAGTGGACGATACGGTCACAGAGGTCATCAGGTTCAGATCCTGTAGGGCTTCAGAGGCCATATAAAGAGTTCCGATACTAATGATCTAAGTGTGATGCTGAGCTACTTGAGGGTTTTATTTTGTTTTGTTTGAAATGGAGTCTTGCTCCATTGCCCAGGCTGGAGTGCAATGGCTCGATCTCAGCTCACTGAAACCTCTGCCTCCCGGGTTCAAGCGATTCTCCTGCCTCAGCCTCCCAAGTAGCTGGGACTACAGGCATGTGCCACCATGCCCAGCTAATTTTTGTATTTTTAGTAGAGGCAGAGTTTCACCATGTTGAGCAGGCTGGTCTTGAACTCCTGACCTCAGGTGATCCTCCCTACTCAGCCTCCCAAAATGCTGGGATTACGGGCATGAGCCACCACACCTGGCCTATTTAAGGGTTTTAAGCAGGGGAGTGATGCAGCCTGGTTTATGTTTCAGAAAGACAGCCCTGGCTACTGTGTGCAGAGTGAACTGCAGGGGAAAGGGCAGAAGGAGGAAGATAATTTGCAGTCTTGTGGAGGTTTTGGAATAAGACTGTGGTGGGCAAGGACACTGGGGATCCAGTTCGTTCAATGCCAAGAGTTTAAATCTGAAAAGAAATAACCCTCTGCCTGCCTGGCCTTGAGCCCAATTTAGGATCCCTGGTGACCTGGCCTTGGTCATTCCGCATAGACCATTATCTATATAAAGGAATGAGTGGACCATCAGCATTGCTAAGGCACAAAGCGGAAGGCAGGCCTCTCTAAGAGGTAGACTCCAAGGCAAGCTTGGGGTTGGCTTTCTGGACTCTCTCCTTTTTGCAGAGAAGTCTGCCTCTGCAAAGAGAGGTCCCTCCTGAGCCTTAGGTCACTTGAAAAGCCTTTAGTGGCTTTGCTCTTGTCAAGCAGCTGAATTTTCAGGGCTCTGACTCCCCGTAATCAGGGTTAGGCAGTCCAGGACCAGAGCTTTACTTTAGGGACTAGATGGGTCTATGGCCACCTACTCACAGTCTTAGGGTTAGGGCTTTAAAACCTGCTTTGGCACAGTGAGGTGCTGTCTGGGATGTTCCTTTGAATCCTGACTTTGCCACTTTCCTTAACCTCTCTCTGAGCCTTAGTTTTTTTCATCAATAAAATGGGTTCCCAATGCCTGCTTAGTGGACTGTGGTAGGGACCACACGGCAGAATCACTTAGCGGTGCCTGCCTGTGCTCAGGACTCGTAAATATTCTTATTAGTATTAAACAGTACCATCAGGCAAGCTGTAAAGAGGCTCTATCCCTTTCCTGCCCCTCCTTAAATGAGAGGGTGACTGATATGCCTTCTACCCTGTACAGTCTCCACATCAGCAGCACCCCGTTATCTCCCTTGGCCCTCACCACACCCAGATGAGGGAGCAGAGCTCAGAGGTTTCCTGGCTTTGCCCAGCAACTCAGCTAGAAAGTGGCAGAGCCGGGATGTGAATGTGGTTTTCCGAGTCGGGGTCCCTGGTCTTCTCCTCTGCCCAGGCCACTGACTTTCAAAGTGGGCTTTTCTTGTTTGTTTGTTTGTTTTTGAGATGGAGTCTCACTCTGTCGCCCAGGCTGGAGTGCGGTGACACAATCTCGGCTCACTGTAACCTCCACCTCCTGGGTCCAAGCAATTCTCCTGCCTCAGCCTCCCGAGTAACTAGGATTACAGGCATACGCCACCACCCCCCAGCTAATTTTTGTATTATTAGTAGAGACGGGGTTTCACCATGTTGGCCAGGCTGGTCTCGAATTCCTGAGCTCAGGAGATCCGCCCGCCTTGGCCTCCCAAAGTGCTGGGATTACAGGCATGAGCCACTGCACCCAGCCCAAAGTGTGCTTTTCTATCCTCAGGATTTGAGGGTGGCAGCTCCAGGACCCACCGTGAATGTGTGTGTAGCCCCTGCCTCCCTTTCCTCCTTCAAGCAAAGGTGTTCATTATTTCTGTGTAATACATTAGACATGAGCCCGAGATTTCATTTGAAGAAAGGAGTTGGCTTTTCTAATAAACCCTGAGTTCTAGGCCAGGTCCCCTGGTGGCTGATGGATCTATTTGCTTTTCAGTGTTAGTGTCCAGGTGCACTTTACAGTTGTGGCTGAGCTGTTGAAAGTGTGCACTGCAAAGTCAAGTTTAAAAATGGGCCCACCACCTGCCCAGCTGGGGGATCTTGGCCAAGCGCTTAGGCTCACAAGCCTGCTGTGAGGAGTAAATAAGCTAATTCGTGTAAAGTGCCTGGCCTGCAGAAAAAGCTCAATAATGGCTCTTCTTGTAAGAAGCCCTAAGTAAGAAACCAATGCTTTATCTGGAGGAAGGAACCATTGACAGTATCATTTCAGACATCGTGATGCCATTTGGCAGGAGCTATCAATGTTTTGGGGTGAGCTGGGGGACAAGTCCCAGGGCCCCCTCCATGATGCTTGGCTTCCTTTAGGGTGGGGACTGCTCAGGCCCCCCACCCTCTACAGTCAGACCCGGGGCTGGAAGGCTAGGGGTGGAGAGTGTTTTGTTGGCAGCTTGGCAGCCGGGCTCATTGGTAAAGGGTCATTCCCCCAGGAGCTGGGATGATTGAACAGATTATCTGAAACAGTGGCTAATTAGGAACTAAGCTTTTTGGCAGGAAGTCTTTCATTCTAAGCTTGGTAAAGTTTCACAGCCTGACCCTGGTCCCTGGGTGAGATAGGGACGCTTCGATGACCAGGTCTGAGAACAGGGAGGGCTTTAAAGCCTGGGCTCCCTTAACTCAGGGCCCCTGTCTCCACCTCTGCCCTGCCTTACCTGGAAGCCTTAACAAAACAGGCAGCCATTTGGGAGGTCACCAGGCCTAAGAAACGAAAGGTGGCAAGGCCATGGCTCGCTCCCTGTGATTTTAGGCAAGCCACATCTCTCTCTGGGCCTGGTTTTCCTCACTGCAACAAGGAAGGGTGGCCGCAGAATTCTGGACTCCTTCAGTGACAGAACCAGAGAGAACTTTCCAGACCCAAGATGGTGGCAGGCCTGGCATGGCCAGATCCTCCGTGCTTCTCCGCCTCCCCGGGCCCTCCTTTCCTGTCCCCAGATCTCAGGCCACTCTTCCCAGCCACTGGGCGCTCCCACCTGGCTCTTGTTCCCAGGGCCAGCCTTGGAAAGCACATTCCCTTTTTCCGTTTCTGTTTGAGTCAGGTAGATTTCTGGCCTCTAATTTTAATCCTGGTGAACATGATTCATGAGGGGCCAGGGCTGGGCTCTGCAGCGAGGCTTTTAGAATCCCCAATCAAGGAGCCATCAATAATATATGAAAAGTATTAGGGGAGCTACAGCTGGGGAAGGGTGAGCAGCTTGTGAGGTAGAGAGCAGTCTATCAGCTCCAGCCTTCTATCCCACCAGCACAGCCCCTGGGGGCTTTGCAGCTGGGGGATGGCTCCGAAGCTCAGTCCAGCTGTAATTTGTAAAAAGGCAAGAGCTGCCTAAATCCAGGGCCGTGAAGATTGTTCAGGCTTGCAGAGAGCCACCCACGCATGCCTGAGGTAGGGGCTGTGGTGAGCAGGAGGAATGCTCTGCCTTTCTCACTCCTGGGAGTCCCGACCCTTCCTTGCCCACCATGGATTGCCTCTGGGAGGGCTTCTCTGGCCTCCAAGAGCTCCGTTCCTTCATCGGTAAAATGGGGATAATAATTTCATCACCACGGGGTCATTGGAGGGGTTAAATGAGATCGTGGATGTGTGGAAGTGCTTTGAAGTTGAGAAGTCAGGATACCAAGCAGAAGGAGGAAGAGGAGGATCGGGTGGAAGAAAGAAACCTGAGCAGAGATGTCCACAGGCTTCTGGGTGAACCAGGGCTCCACTCAGCGCAGGGAGCCCCACTGGCTGGGGTACCCGTCAGCATCCGTTTCCTAATGAGCTGCGTGACCGTGACCCCTCCCACCTTCTCTGCCTTTCTCTTCTCATGTGTTAATTGAGAGGATTTGGTTCCCTCCAGCTCTAAGATCAGGTCCTAGGTCACTTTGGGTTTTTTTTTTGGTTGTTGTTTGGGCTTTTTGTTGTTGTTTGGGCTTTTTGTTGTTGTTGTTTGTTTGTTTGTTTGTTTTTGAGACAGGGTCTTGCTCTGTCGCCCAGGCTGGAGTGCAGTGGCACAGTCACGGCTCGCTGCAGCCTCAATCTCCTGGGCTCAATTGACCCTTCTGCCTCAGCCTCCCAAGTAGCTGGGACTACAGATGTGTGCTTCCGTGCCTGGCTAATTTTCTTATTTTTTGTGGACATGGGGTCTCAATATGTTGCCCAGGTTGGTCTCGAACTTCTAGGTTCAAGCGATCCTCCTGCCTCCCAAAGTGCTGGCCCAACTTGTTAACATTTTTAAAAGGAAATCACAGGAGGGTTGAGGACTCTCTCTCTCCTCTCTCTCTCTGTCTCTACCCCCCCCCTCCCCGCCGGTGTAGGGGCTGCAGAGAAAGTGATAGAGGTTGGGCAGGGTGTTAGGTCAGGGACACTCACATTATGACCTGATCTATGGGTCCACCCAGACCCACAGGGAGTGTTAACAAGGGAGCAGGCACAGTAATCCCAGAAGTTCAGAGACTGCACTAGGGAGTAGAGAAACTACAGGGATGAAAACTGTCAGACCTAGTCCCAGCCTCCATTCACAGCATAAGCCTCTTACTGATTAGTGACTATATCAACTCTGTATTGATTTGGAGCCAGCCAGACTGGGTTTGAATCCTGTTCCTATCACCTGCTAGCTGTGTGACCTTGGGCAAGTCTCTCAATCTCTCTGAGCCTTATCTTAATTTACTTATCTGTAAAGTGGGGATAATAATAGTTCTGCCTCGGAAGGTTGTTATGAAGCTTAAATGAATGACCATATGGATAACACTTAGTTCCCGGCACGCAGCAGGGCTCTGTGAGGGTTACTATCAGTATTGGAGACCAGCTCTGTAACAGACACTCCCTGCATGTCCCTTCCGTCCTCCCACTGGAGGAAAGAATGATTTACTCTGTTTTAGCAACAGGGAGGTACACCCTCTCAGGGGGTGTCTCAGGCAGATCATAAGCAACAGAAGCCAGGCCTGGGAGGGTCCTGGGCCCTCCCTGGCCCTGGGCCCCAGTGTCCTGCAGCCATGGGCATTTGTGGGGAGTTGACTCACGTGCCAGGAGATGTCCTTGTGCTGTCTGTTGCTGCCTCCCAGCTGGTGGGTGATGAGGAGGAAGAAGGGGCCCAGATTTTAGAAATCTGGAAGCAGGCTGGGCGCAGTGGCTCACGCCTGTAATCCTAGCACTTCGGGAGGCTGGAGAGGGGGTGTGGATCACCTGAGGTCAGGAGTTTGAGACCAGCCTGGTCAACATGGTGAAACCCCGCCTCTACTAAAAATACAAAAATTAGCCTGGCGTGGTGGCGGGCACCTGTAATCCCAGCTACTGGGGAGGCTGAGGCAGGAGACTCGCTTGAACACGGGAGGCGGAGGTTGCAGTGAGCCAAGATTGCGCCACTGCACTCCAGCCTGGGCAACAAGAGCAAAACTCCATCTCAAAAAAAGAAAAAAAAAGAAAAAGAAAAGAAATCTGGAAGCAACAGAGAGGGCACCTCTTCCTGGGCTGCCTTTCTCTGAACATCCTAGTCCATGATCAGAGGCTGAGCGGGCAACCTCTCTCCCTTACTTTCACTATGTGGCTTCCATGCCCGAGGGCTCCTCCTGCCTTTCCTTTCCTTCCCTGCTGGGGGCCACAGTGAGTTTCTTCTCTAGGCCCCAGGTCTCTAAGAAAACCTTAGGTTTTCTGCTGCCTTTTTTGTAACTGAGGCCTCAGGTACTGAGGACCCTGGTGTTGTGGGGAGCCCGTAGGGAGGGTAGGGCCTGGATCCTGATGGAGAAGATGGTTTGTTCGAGCAAAGGGCCAGCCCCGCATTTGCCTCCAGTCTCACCCTGCATACAGAAGATATCTAGAGAGCAACCACTGAGAGTTGGGGCTTTCGGGAGACCCCTTTTAGATGGAGGACAGAAACCCTCTCAAGTGTGGAAGGTGAGCAGGAAGGAGTGGGAGCTGAATAGGAAATGTTAGTGGTAAGACTGGGAGCATCTTAGAGATAAAGCTGAGTTTAAAGGCTTGGGAGATGAACACACTTCCTGGGTGGCTGAACCAGAGTTAGGGATGTAGAAAGAACCAGAGTGTGGGATCACTTATATACAGAGCACTTTTTATGTCCCAGGCTCTCTTCTAAGTATATTATGTAAATCAAATCATTTAGGCCTCCAACAATCCTATAACATGTAGATAAATTGCCATTCCCATTTTACAGAAGAGGAAACTGAGGCACAGAGAAGTAAAGGTATTTGCCCAAGGTCACGTAACCAGGGAGTAGCAGAGCCAAAATTTGAACCCAGAGGCCTGGCTGCAGACCCTGCACTATTAACGACTTCACTTTACTGCTTTATGTGGGAAACCCTAAGACCTGTCTTCAAAGCTAGGACCAGTGATTCTTAAAGCTTTTTGAAGACATGCCTCTCTCTGAGAAACTGATATAAACCTTGGCTGTTCTCCCCAGAAAATGCAGGCGTGTACAGACAGACATTTGCATTCAATTTCAGGATGTCACAAACCCACATAAAGCCCAGGTTAGGAGCCTCAAATCCTGACTCTGATTTAGGAATTGTCCATCCCCCAGCCCTCACTCTGGCACCTATGTGGATGGGGCCAGGATGGCCACTTTCTACAATGTGGAGGAGGCTGGCGTTGGGGGGCCATGGCCGCTGAGAGCCCCCTCGGAGGCCCTTAAGTGGGACAGCAGTGCTGAGATCCTGCATCCCAAAGGGCTGGCACAGGACATTGGTGTCTTGGCTGCATGATCGGGAGTCATGCACTTTCTTGGTGACATGAATGTTACACAGTGGAGTCTGAGCAGAATAGGGTGGAGGCAGGGGCTGTCTTGGTTTATGTTCAATTGAGTTGGAAATTGTACGTGTGTAAATACATTTGTGAGAGATAAATTTTATCAGTGAGGGTCTCAGCAGGAAAGAGAAACTCAGAGGGTTTAACTGGAGAGATTTTAATGAAGAGATTTCTCTCAAAGGTATGGATGAGCTTGGGGAAATCCACAAGGGATAGAGCATCACCTGGGGACTTGCAACAGCAGGGAGCTGTGACCACCCAGGCTTGCCATGGCGATGGGAGAAGGCAGTGCTGCTCTCTGAGTGGGAGGTGGAAGGCCTGTCTGGTGGGGTCTGTGGTCCTGGAGGGAAGCAGCCCCTCCCAGAACCATGGAGCTGAGGCTGGGCAGGAGTGGGAAGAAATACGCCAACCTCTGTCTCTTCCCGTCTCCCATCTACCAGTGCCTCCCACTGGCCAAACCCCACTGGAAGCCACAGGGTGAGGGAACGATAGTGATGCTGTTCAAAGGGAAGCAATCTCCTGCAGGATGAAGACTGGAGCTGGGGCGGGCAGCAGGCAGCAGCCCGAGACTCTCCAGCCTCCAAATCAGCCCAGGCCCAACTGCCAGCCCCAAGAGCCCCCTACAGGCTGGGCACCCATGTCTTGACAGAGGCTGTCCCCTCCTGGCCCCATAGTTGGATATGGGGCAAGAAGACCTTGCTTGCCCAACCTGGGTTCTCAACCTCAGCCCTGCTCTGGGCTTCCCTCTGAGGGCAGTTTGGCAACACTGCTGCCTACCTGCCCCATACATCCTAGCTGTCATGTGTAGCAGAGTCCCAGGGAGTCACCTAATTTAGTCCCCAAAGAAGTTTCAAGTCTGCCCCCTCTTTGAGGGTCTCACTGGAACTGATGGTATGTAATTAATGCTGCTTAATTGATATTCATGGAGCTTAGTCATAGAGGTTTTAGGAGCCCTTGGGAGCATCTTTTGGGGCATGTCAGAAGCTTTTTCCACTGAGTTTTGTTGCCAGGGAGAGAGTCTTTCAGAAGGCAAATTCCCTCATTTCCAGGCTTCCTTCTCATTTGTACTTTTTCTTTCCTTCTGCCCAGTAGGAGACCGTCCCAGCCCTGGGGCCTGGGGAGGTCCCCTGTCACGTCCCCTGTCACTCAGCCTCCTGCCCAGTTTTCATTCCTCAGCCTCCCCAGCGCACACTTGCCCGCCTTCCCTAACAATTCTCTAGGGCTCTCTGCATCACATCCTGTACGTGGATTGCTTGGGTATCCTTCAGCCTTTGTTCATCAGAATTCCTGTGCTTACCAGTGTTTGGTGGTCTGTGAGCAACGTGAGGATTCCCCACTCCCAGTATCCTCAGAGCCCAAAGTGTGGACAGAGGGGCTCAGAAAGGCTTGGAAGCAGGGACAGGCACGCCCAGGGAGCTGGCAGAACGAACAGGGCTGGCTGTGCTCTGTATTACGGGTGGTGAGGGGTTAACCCCCCTGCTCCTTCCCTAAGCAGGATTTGCTGCACAGCAGTTAGATTGCATGCCGTCCTGTGGTTCCCAGTGCTCGGGTACTAATATCTCATCTCTCCAAGTCCCTTCTGGCTTGAAAATTCTATAAGTCTATGTAGAATGAAATACAGCAGCCAAATTGATTTTTTTTTTCAATGTCTCTTCAGTTGTGTTCCTGCCATCATTAGTGGGGTATAAATTGGGCCTGACAGGACCTGGTGGCTTCTCAGATTTTAAAATCCAAGTTTTAGCATTTTTTTCCCCTTTGTTATTCATCCAAGTAATGAAGGCTATAAAACATCTTCAGTAAGTCCCCAGATTGTGGATTTTGTGGTTGTTTGTGATCTGCATGTCTTAACTACCTCTGAGTCTTAGTAATTTGCAACTGGTCCAGCCTAGCTCATGTGCCCCCTTTCGTGCTCTAGGAGATATTGGGGGTGGGCTTGGAGTTCCCCTCCGTGTCCTGTTTCCAGGGGAACTCCATTGTCTTCTTAGATAGAATAAAACTCTAGGGTATTCCCTTCTATTGAAGCTGCAAGTGCCATTTTAAAAGCAGCCTTGTCATCTTCCTTAATGGGTGTTTTCCTTGGAGCCTATGCTGGGGGTGGGGCGGGGTGGGGAGGGAAACTGCATATAGGATGCCTGCTCCTTCTGGGCTGGGGCTTACCTAAAACCCTACTAGAGGGAGGCTTTGAGGTTGTTGAAGGAGGAGGGCAAGGGTAATGAGAGAAAGGAAGTAAGTCCCTTCCTTAAAGGAGGATTTTCTCAAACCTGGGTGTTTACCTGGAATATTTTGCAAGAAAGCCATTAAGAGACATGTTCCTTTTGTCTGAAGGCAGGAGGTATTCATCAAGAATAAGAGCAGGAGAGGAGAATGCAGGAATTCTTTTGGAACAGGGGTTATGCATTGTAAGATTGTTATTGAATTTAGGGAGTGGGAAAGGAACCCAGTCTTATTCAATTTGATGTCCTCTCCATTGCTTGACACATACTGGGACTTGTATAAACGCTTGTGAAGTAAACCTCATCTTTATTTGATTTTCATAATGCTTGATGACTCCTCACAGTTAGATGCAGTAAAAATATAATGGGCTTTGGAGTTAGATATACCTGGTTTAGGTCCCAGCTCGGCCTTACTGTGTGATCTTGGGCAAGTTGCTTAACCTCTCTGATTTTTAGTTTCCTCATTTGTACAATGGGTAATACCTCACAGGATTTTTGTGAGAATTGAATGTAATAACTTAATGATGCACTTAAGCTATTGAGCATTCAGTAGGGGCTCAGTAAATGTTAGTTTACTTCCTTCCTCCTGGTGTATTCTCATTCATTAGTGGTTCTCAACTCCATCTGCACATTACAATCACCTAGGGAACTTTAAAAAAGCACAGTTGTTCAGGCCCCACCCACTGAGATTTGTATTTAATTGGTCTGTGGTGGGGCTGAGCATGGGTATTTTTAAAAAGCACCTGTTAAAGCATATATTTTTTAAAAAGGTAAAATCATGACTGCCATACAAGTATAAAATTAGCATGACAAATATTTATTATCAAAGCTTGTTAATTAATGAGGAAACCAGTATGATGTTGCAACCAGTTCAAATAATTCAAACAATACACACATATAGGCGATCAGGAATGCCGAAATGAATTTACACATAGATGCAAAATTGGTCAATATCCATATGCCACAAAATGTTTAAAACCGCTCCTGGTGCATTGTATGTGTTCAATAAACAGTAGCTATTATGATCTGAACCTGCAACTGTGTATTAAATGCTGTGTTAGGTCCTGGGCTGCAAAGATGAGGAGAACTTGGATTCTCCTCCTGCTTGAGAAGCTCACAATCTAGAGGGGTAGAAAGAGACTCAGTAGATCATTATCAGGCCGCACAGTTAAGTGCAGCCTTAGAGATGCAGGAGGACGATGGGCGCACACAGGAGGGGTGGGGAGTTGGAGAACAGGATGGCCAGGGAGCGGAGGCTCCAAGCATTAGGAATTGGCACACACTGGGGGCCTCTTAGGAGGTTGCCATGGCAGTCGAGGTGACAAGGTGAGAAAGTGATGAGGCCAGACCAAGGCCACAGCAGAGGAAGAGATTTAGCAGATGAGATTGATTGGAACGTGAGATTGACTTGCCAAGGGAGTGAGGGACAAGAAGATGCCAAATCTAGTGCTCCTCAGATGACCCCATGTTACCTGGAGTGGGAGCTTCCCTCTCCAGTGAGATAGAGTCTTTCTCTGTCGCTCAGGCTGGGGTGCAGTGGTGTCATCTCAGTTCACTGCGACCTCCATCTGGGTTTAAGTGATTCTCCTGCCTCAGCCTCCCAAATATCTGGGACTATAGGCATGTGCCATCACGCCCGGCTCATTTTTTTTTTTTTTTTTAATAGAGATGGGGTTTCACCATGTTGGCCAGGGTGGTCTCAAACTCCTGACCTCAAGTGATCCGCCCGCCTCAGCCTCCCAAAGTGCTGGGATTACAGGTGTTAGCCACCGCGCCCAGCCGCTTTGGAAGTTTCTAACTTAATTCAGGGTAGAAGGGACACTCAGGGTAAGCCTCAGGTAACCCAGGGCCTCATCTACCACGTGTGTGAGGGGCCCATGTGCTGGTGTTTTCCTGGACTGCAGAGCCCCATCAGGGAAGACTGACACTCTGACACTCAAGATTATTATGAAGGATTAACGCCCACTTAAAATATTTTGCTTTGCACCTGCCTGTCTTACTACTTTGAGACTCTGGTAAATATTGTAACGAACAGCACCCCTGCCTTCATGGAGCATACAGTGTGGTGGATTTTTTGTTTGTTTTTGTTTTTAGAGACAGGGTCTCTCTCTATTGCCCAAGCTGGAGTGCAGTGGTGTGATCATAGCTCACTGCAGTATCACCCTCCTGGGCTCAACCATCCCCCCACCTTAGCCTCCTGAGTAGCTGGGACCCCAAGTGCATGGTACTATGCCTAGCTAATGTTTTTTGTTTTTTAATTGTGGGGGAAAAAAAGCACATAGCATAAAGTTTTCCATCATAACCTTTTTTTTTTTTTTTTTTTTTTTTTTGAGATGGAGTCTCACTCTGTTGCCAGGCTGGAGTACACTGGCGCAATCCTGGCTCACTGCAACCTCTGCCTCCTGGGTTCATGCGATTCTCCTGCTTCAGCCTCCTGAGTAGCTGGGTCTACAGGCGTGTGCCAACACGCCCAGCTAATTTTTGTATTTTTAGTAGAGACGGGGTTTCACCATGTTGGCCAGGATGGTCTCGATCTCTTGACCTCGTGATCCGCCCACTTCGGCCTCCCAAAGTGCTGGGATCACAGGCGTGAGCCACCGCGCCCAGCCGCATCATAACCATTTTTAAGTGTACGGTTCAGTAGAGTTACAAATGTATTTGCATTGTTGTGAAACAGGTGTCTAGAACGTTTCATCTTCAAAACTGAAACCTTATACCCATAAACAACTCCCCCTATACCCCTCCACCCTGCCCCTGGTCTCTGCCATTCTACTTTCTGCATCAATGAATTTGGCCACTTTAGATATCTCCTATAAGTGGACACATACATTATTTGTCCTACTGTGACTGGCTTATTTCACTTAGCAGAATCTCCTCAAGGTACACCCATGTTGTAGCCCATGATAGGATTTCCTTCCTTTTTTAAGGCTGAATGATAGTCTATTGTAAATGCAGTGAGTTTAAACTTCACCTCTTAGCCCCTCACCCCTTTTTTGAAACAAAAATTTTGCTCAAAATGTCTACTGTATTGAGCAGATATAAAAGAGAGCTGCTTTGATGGGATGATTGGCCTGGAATCATGCTCACTCTGCCCTCCTCTATGGTCTATGGAGCCTCCAGGGGACTTAGATCCTAGTGGACCACCACCTAGCCCAGTGGTTCTCAAAGTGGAGTCCCCAGACCCTCCTGAGGACTTTTAAAATGCAGATTCCCAGGCTCCACTCTAGACCTACTGAGTCAGAGCCTCTGGAGTGAGGCCCTCCACAGTCTGTATTTTACCAAGTGATTCTGATGCCCAAAGATGGGAAGTGATTTGGCCTAAAGTCATTTGCAAAATTGAATGAGATTCAATTATTGACTGCCTATTATGTACAAAATTCTAGAATATCAGCTGCAAGGGCAACCAAGACAATTCAGTCTCTGAATTAGTTAGCTATTGCTGAGTAATAAATTATCCCAGAATTTAGTGGTTTAAACAGCAGGCAGGAATCTGAGTGCAGCTTTGCTGGGTCCTCTGGCTCAGGGTCTCGCACAAGGTCACAGTGAAGGTGTTGGCCGGGGCCTCAATCATCTCAAGGTTCAACTGGGCAAGATTTGCTTGCAAGCTCACCCAGTGGTTGTTGGCAGGATTCCAATTCTTACGGATCGGCAGATTGACAGCCACTGTTCCTCACTGGTATTAGCCTGGGGCCGTCCTCCTTTCCTTGCTGCCCTCTTCATAAGGCAGCTCACAACATGGCAGCTGGTTTTATCAAGTGAGCAAACAAGACAGAGCAAGAGAGGGTGCCCAGATGGAAGTCATAGTTGTTTACAACAAAACCTTGGAAGTGACATTCTATGACTTGTGCGATACTCTGTTCAGTACAAGTGTGTCACTAGGTCCAGCCTACGTTCTAGAGGAGCTGATTATGCAAGGGCATGAATACCAAAAGGTGGGGATGTTTTAGGAGGTGGTCTCCTACAGTCCCTGCCTCTGCCCTTGTGTTTGCAATTGGGGAATCGAATAAGTACACACCTAATTGTGGAATCAGTTCTCAGAATGGTGGTCATAGAGTGGGCACGAGTTCAGTGGAGGCTCAGAGAAATAAAATTCTCTGATTGGAGGAATCAGGAAGCCTTCCTGGAGGAGGTGGCATTTATATCAGGCCTTGAAGGAATGAGGATATGCCACTGGCAGAGACGGGCAGGCCAGGTGAAGGGAAGGGCCTGCTCAGATATTAAGACCATCAGCTTGCATGGAGATGGGGAGAAGCCGTGTGTGTTGGAGCCATACTGTATATGGCTTCCACTGTCAGATGGAAAAACTCATGCTTTGATTGGGAGGGGATGGATGTTAGGAGCCTGGAGAGACAGGGCTTTTATAACTGCCGGAACCAGGACTAAGGGGCTCTGAGCCCAGTGTTCTCCCCTGCTCCACCAGCCTGGCCCTGAGGTTCACCCTCCATCTTCTCTTGCAGTTCGGGCGCACCGAAGTCATCGACAACACGCTCAATCCTGACTTCGTGCGCAAGTTCATTGTGGATTACTTCTTCGAGGAGAAGCAGAACCTCCGTTTTGATCTGTAAGTGGAAGATGGTGCTGAAGATGCAGCCAGGTGGGGAGGAAGATTGCTGGGAGGTAGGACCACAGGCCTGTGGTTGAGGGAGGTGGGAGGAGCTGAGATATTAGCGGGAGCCCAGGGTTGGCCTGGGATAGAAATGACAATTAGCTGAAGTCGCCTGCACCCTTACCAGGAGAGATGGAAAGGGGGAAGAAAAGAGAGAACAATGGCATTCACCCCAGTTCGTCTCAGTTAAGTTGGGGATGGCATCAGGCAAGCTGCTTGGTGCTGGGGAATGTCCGCTGAGGAAAGATCCTGAAGGCAACTCTTGGCTCCCTTTTCTCCCCTGGTAACCAGGAGGTACCCACTGGCTGCTTCCTCCGTCTAAGCGTGTTCTGGGAGAGGGTCCCTGCAGCCTCCCCTCCTGCAGAGGTGGCCTGGCTGATGGGGCTCAGGCATCCAGCATCCATTGGAAGATGAGAGTGCCTTTCTCCTGACATTAAAGATCAGGGTGGGATTTCAGGCTTGGTAAACAGGCCAGGGAGTTTGTGGTGTTGTTTTTATGGGGTATGGGATGGTTTGAAAAGTCTTTGCCCCACAGAAAAGTGGTCAGAGTGGGAAAGAAGGGGGTTTGGGACCTTAGGGAGTAAAGGAAAGAATGCAGTGGAAGGAAATGACTTTGGAGGGAGGGATGGGAGGTATTGAGGCTGAGGAGAGTCAACACAGCCCATTGTAGAGAAGTCACCTGGTGACATTTTGGAGAGGTTTGATAAGAGAGTGATCATCCCTCAGCAGGAGTCATCTGGGCCTGGCATGGCTGTTTGGCCACAGAGATGCCAGTGGGTGGGTGGGAGATGCTGGGGGAAGGTTGCAGGTGAGGCTCCAGGTGAGCAGGCCCCAGGTGAGGGGAGGAGGCCAGCTGTAGCATCACGCTGCCTGCAGCCGACTGAGGTGAAGGTGTCAATGCCTCCCTCCTCTTGAGTGACCAGGCCCGTGGGCAAGCTGGGCAGGCCTGGGTAGGGTGAAGCCATAAGGGAAGGTCAGAAGCAAGGTATTAGCACCACGGGCAGCCAAGGCTTGGCTGCAAAGTGCAAAGATGGAGAACTCTGTAAGTGAAGGGAGTGAAAGGTAAGGTGGCTTAGCCACCTGTGAACAGAGCTCATTGATTTAGTTTTTTCCATTTTTAATGAGGTATAACATATATACAGTGAAGTGCATAAATCTTAGTGCCTACTCCACGATGCATTTTTACATCCGTTTCCACCCCTCTGACCGTCACCCAGCTCAAGAACAGAACATGTCCAGCACCCAGAAGCCTCCCTGTCATGCCTTCCAACCGTTACTCCTGGAAATATTCACTGTGTTGGGACCTGTTTTTTGGGGGACAGGGGCCCTGACTCAACTTGAGAACCCAGGCAAGATTGGGCAGAACGTCCGCAGCTGCCTTCATCATTTCTCTGTGTTCCCTGCAGATACGACGTTGACTCTAAGAGTCCTGATTTATCCAAACACGTGAGTTCTGCCAGTGACTGCTCAGCAATTCCATAGTTTCTGAAATGCCATCCTCTGGGTGAGCCTGGGGCTTTGCTGTGATGGAATGTGTGTCCGATGCTGCGTCCTGTCATTTAAGGGCCCTCACACTTCCAGGAATTGGGCGATGGGGGAGGTGGGATAGCTGTGAGCAGAGTGGGTGACACTGGTCTCTTCTGTTCCCTGGATATGCAGGATTTCCTGGGCCAGGCCTTCTGCACCCTTGGAGAGATTGTGGGGTCTCCTGGGAGCCGCCTGGAGAAGCCCCTCACGTGAGTGTCTGGGTTGCTTTCCCAATGGTAGGCCAACTTCCTGCCCATTCTGCTGGGGGCTGGCTCAGGATGGGGGCAAAGCAGTCAGCTGGCTATGACTGGCATCTGCAGGGTTATTAGGAATAAAGAGACCCCATGCCTCATTGCTCTCACGGGGCTTCTAATCCAGGTATTTCAGGGGAACCCAGGCTGGGTTATTAGAGCCCCATCTCCTGGGAAGGCCCAGGAGGGAATAGACTATATGGTGTCTAGTCTATTCCCACCCTGAGCCCTATCATAGTGTGGAAGAAGAAACTGAAGCCCAGAGAGGGGAAGCGACTTGCCCAAGGACACACAGCTAGGAAGAGGGAGAGCTGGGATTTGAACCCAGGGCTCTACTCACATAGCATATTCCTAAGATTGTTCACAGCTTGTAGGCCAGAGCCGGGTACAGTGAGGCCCCTCCCATTCCATCCTGTCCCTGATGGTCCCTGACCTTGATTTACTTTTAGGGAAAAGCTGTTACTCTGAAGCAGGCTCTGGGATGAGGAATCCCAAGGCTTCTCACAGTGGAGCCTGATGATGTCTTCAGGGACCAGCCAGGGCTGGCCAGGTGGTGGGGGTGACCTCTCTTGTCCCTATTCTCAGGAAGTCCCAGGGGCAGGGCCCTTGCCTGTATAAACGATTCTTACCTTTCCCCACACTGGGGAACACTGGTCACCATTCTTTGGTGTCCATGTTCCTCTGGACGGCCACCCTCACACTTTGCATTTAAATAAACTAATTTAACTGGATCCCGAGCCTTTTGATTATTTTAGGTTGACACTCATGGGCAGGGCCCAGGAAAGAGAGGGCAGACTGGGACAGGCATCCAGGCCACAGGACTAAGAGGCCGTGAAAGGGAGATCATCAGCCCCCAGCTTGCTTCTGCCAAGTTCCCACTGGACGCTGTCCCCTCACCATGATCAATAATTGCAATGTGAACCGGGCATGGTGGCTCACGCCTGTAATCCCAGCACTTTGGGAGGCCAAAGAGGGTGGATTGCCTGAGCTCAGGAGTTCAAGACCAGCCTGGCCAACATGGTGCAACCCTGTCTCTACTAAAAATACAAAAAAATTAGCTGGGCGTGGTGGTGCACACCTGTAGTCCCAGCTACTCGGGAGGCTGAGGCACGAGAATCACTTGAACCCAGGAGGTTGCAGTGAGCTGAGATTGGGCTACTGTACTCCAACCTGGGCAATTATTTTGTTATCTCAAAATAATAATAACAATAATAATCATAATAATCATCATAATAATAACTGCAGTGTGTGTGTGTGGTCTCTCTTCCAGATCCTTGCCTGTGAACCCCAGTAACTCATGATAACTTCAGGGCCCCTGGAAATGTTTCCTTGGCCACCAAAAGGTCTCATCTCTGGGTTCCTAGAAAACAATGAAAATAGCTATCATTTATTGAGAACAGGGGGAAAACCCCTGTTTTGGGGGTCTCTGTAGCTTATAGAATTTGAGGGCCTCTTGAAAAAAAGGATACAAAATTCACATTCATATTTGCTAGGCCCCTCCCTCTTAAGACTTATTTCTAACAGTTTTTATTCGTAATTTTATATTCTTTCTCTAGGAACATCTGCCCCTGTGCCCACTTCAGTGTTAACCATGTGCTAAGTGTAGCATACCCATTAGCATCTGCTCTTTCCAGCAGCACCCCCACCCATGGCTTTACCTGAGTTGCCAGAATGGAGATGCCCTATGAGGGAGGGTGTCTGTGCTTCCCAACTCCCAGCTGCCTGGGTCCAAAGCCACTAGTCATTTGGGTCTGTTTCCTTCCTGCTGTCACCTGGTCCACCGTTGGTGACAGGGAACACCTTCTGGGGGTGGGGGAATATTGAGGGAGACTTCCTATGGACATGGCTTTTGAAACTGAGCCTTAAAGGACAAGCAAGATCTAAAATATAGAGGTTGGCAGGGCGCAGTAGCTCACGCCTGTAATCCCAGCACTGTGGGAGGCCGAGGCGGGTGGATCACCTGAGGTTGGGAGTTTGAGACCAGCCTGACCAACATGGAGAAACCTTGTCTCTACTAAAAATACAAAAATTAGCCTGGCGTGGTGGCACATGCCTGTAGTCCCAGCCACTAGGGAGGCTGAGGCAGGAGAATCGCTTGAACTCAGGAGGTGGAGGTTGCAGTGAGCTGAGATCACACCACTGCGCTCTAGCCTGGGTGACAGAACGAGACTCCATGTCAAAAATAAAATAAAATAAAATAAAATAAAATACAGAGGTTGATGGCAATGTTGGAGGAGGAGGTGGACCTTTTACCCCACCGAAGATTTCATGTGTCTTAGTTTAGTTGTCTTCTTGACTAAACCCTGTGAACAGCTCCTGTTTACTGGGCATCTATTTTGGGCCAGGCATGAGGGTCAGTGTTTTGCTTGTGAAATCTATGTTAGTTCGCTGGGGCCGTTGTGGCAAATGCCACAAACTGAGTGGCTTAAATAACAAAAATTGATTTTCTCACAATTCTGGAGGCTAGACATCAGAGATCAAAATGTCAACAGAGTTTATGTCTTCAAAGGACGTCTGTCTTCTTTCTCATCTCTGTGTCTTCACCTTGTCATCTCTCTGTGCGCCTCTCTGTCCTAGTCACCTCTTCTCATGAAGACACCAGCTATTGGATTAGGGCCCACTGCCATGACCTCATTTTACCTTAATTACCTCCTTAAAGACCCTATCTCCAGGACGGGCATGGTGGCTCATGCCTGTAATCCCAGCACTTTGGGAGGCCAAAGTGGGTGGATCACCTGAGATCGGGAGTTCTAGACCAGCCTGACCAACATGGAGAAACCTTATCTCTACTAAAAATACAAAAATTAGCCCGGTGTGGTGGCACATGTTTGTAGTCCCAGCTACTAGGGAGGCTGAGGCAGGAGAATTGCTTGAACTCGGAAGGTGGAGGTTGCAGTGAGCTGAGATCACACCACTGCACTCTAGCCTGGGCAACAGAATGAGGTTCCCTCTAAAAAAAAAAAAAGCCAGGTGTGGTGGTGCACACCTGTAGTCCTAGCTACTTGGGAGGCTGAAGTGGGAGAATCGCTTGAGCAATATAGAAATACAGAGGTTGATGACAATGTTGGAGGAGGAGGTGGACCTTTTACCCCATCGAAGATTTCATATGTCGTAGTTTAGTTGTCTTCTTGACTAAACCCTGTGAACAGCTCCTGTTTACTGGGCATCTATTTTGGGCCAGGCATGAGGGTCAGTGTTTTGCTTGTGAAATCTGTGTTAATTTGCTGGGGTCATTGTGGCAAATACCATAAACTGAGTGGCTTAAATAACAAAAATTGATTTTCTCACAATTCTGGAGGCTAGACGTCAGAGATCAAGATGTCAACAGAGTTTATGTCTTCTGAGGATGGCTGTCTTCTTTTTCATCTCTGTGTCTTCACGTTGTCATCTCTCTGTGCACCTCTGTGTCCTAGTCACCTCTTCTTATGAGGACACCAGCCATTGGATTAGGGTCCACTGCCATGACCTCATTTTACCTTAATTACCTCCTTAAAGACCCTATCTCCAGTCTGGGCGCGGTGGCTCACGCCTGTAATCCCAGCACTTTGGGAGGCCAAGGTCAGGCGGATCACCTGAGTCAGGAGTTCGAGACAAGCCTGGCCAACATAGTGAAACCTCGTCTCTACTAAAAATACAAAAATTAGCCGGGCATGGTGGTGTGTGCCTGTAGTCCCAGCTACCTGGGAGGCTGAGGCAGGAGAATCACTTGAACCTGATAGGTGGAGGTCGCAGTGAGCCGAGATCACGCCACTGCACTCCAGCCTGGGTGACAGAGCGAGACTCTGTTTCAAAAATAAAAATAAATAAATAAATAAAAAAGACTATTTCCAAATATAGTCACATTCTGAGGACCTGGAGATTAAGATTTCAATACATGAATTTTGGGGGATACAGTTCAGCCCATATCATGATCTCATGTGATTCTTCCAGCAGTCTCCCCATCTTGCAGTCTGGATGTGGAGTCTGGAAAGGGAGAACAGGGTTTCCCAAACTGCAGCAGGTACCAGTGTCACCAAAGATTGCTGGGCTTCACCCCGCAGAGTTCCTGATCCTGTGGGTATGGGCTGGGCCTGGGAATTTACATTCCTATTAATAACATTCCCAGGACACGCTGGCGCTGCTGGTCTGGGCGTCCCACCTTGAGAACCACTGAGGGAGAGGAATTTGCTCAGAAGAAGGACTCCACTTGCTCTGGCCTGTGGCTTTGATCCTGTTTTAATGACTTCTGGAGCAGCCGCTTGTCTCCAAGCATCTGGATGCCAAGTGCGGTGGCCTGTCTGGGTGGGGGTACTCAGCTCATGGCATGCTCTCTCTCCCCCTCTCTCTCCACAGGATAGGCGCATTCAGCCTGAATTCCAGGACGGGCAAACCCATGCCAGCCGTGTCCAATGGGTAGGTTGCCAGACATCTCTGGCCCTGGAGTCCTTAGACATTCAGCCAGCTCTGCAAAGGGGGCCTCAGAGTCTGGGCCTCATCCCTGCTCCCATCACTGCGAATGTGGCCCTGATCCAGGGGACAGAGAGTCCTGGGTTCCTTCTTAGGCACCCAGGCTCTTTGGGCCCTGAACAGAGGCCCCCACTCGGCAGTGGGCCCCTCCCCCATCCAAGCTAGAGCTTGGGCATCTCAAGCCCCAGTGGCTCCTGGGACTTCAGGGAGAGGGTGGGGCTTACAGGTGGGGAATGTTGTCTAGGAATAGGGGGGCTGGGCACTCTCTGTTCCCTTCCTCTCTCCCTGGCCTGGCTTCTCTAGGCCCCCAATCCCCACCCTTCTCTCCCCCTCTTTCCTCCCCTGTCTTTATCCTCTCCCCCCTGTTCCCCTCCCTTGTTTTGGCTGCTGGATGCCCGCCTCCTCCTCACCACAGAGTAGATCCAGCTGCATCCCCACTTTTCATGTTTGCTCGTTTGCTCGCCAGCTGCGGTGGGCCAGCCTCACTCCGCCACCCTGACCATCTGGTTTCGGCTGGCCTCATGCAAATGTGGCCAACGCAGAGCCTCCTCCTCCTTCCCTCCCCTTCTTTCCCAGCTGGGGAGTTCCCACCCTGGCTTCTTTCTCACGCCCACTCGCCCACTGGGGCTGGGGGTGGGGGAGTGCAGGGCAGGGAACCTCTGCCTGGAGGGGCCTCTGCAGAAGGGCATTTTGTTGGGGTAAGCAGAGCTCCCCTGGCCTTCCCTGAGAGCTCTCAGGAATTGAGGTTGCAGCAGCTGGATATGCCACTGGACCAGCTGCAGGTGGGGAAGGGGCCTCCCGCGGGCCCGGGGATGCTCACAGCCCAGAGAGAGCATGGATGCTAATTCACCTGGAGAGTAGAGAAGCAGCAACTGGGGAGGCAGCAGGAGTCAGACAGAGATACAAAGACAGGGAGGGAGAGAGAGAAAGGAAGGCCAAGAAGGTGGGAGCAGGTTGGGGCTGGAGAGGAGGGAAAGAAGGATCGGAAATAGAAGAAGGACTCAGAGGCAAAGAAAGGAACAGATGGAGAAACATGGGGCGGAGGAGGCTGGCGTGGAGGATTCTATCTCCCTGGGCAAACAAATCATGTCTTTACTACCATGGAGGACCAGACCAGCGGGTGGGGAAGGGCTTTGAGGCACTCAGCTCAGCTGCCCAAGTCTAGGGGGACAAGCTGGCAGGCACTGTCCCCTGTCCATGGCAGGGGATGCCCCAGATGTGGCCCCTGCTCTGCTCACCTGATTTGGAGAGATCTGGGCTGTCCTGCCAGCCCTCCAGGGCTGGCTTCCCTTCCTCCCCTGCCTCCTCTGTTTGAGAGCCTCTCCCTCCAAGAGCTGGTGCTGGGAAGAGCTCCATCAGTGGTTCTCAAAGTGTGTTCCACAGACAGCATGATGGTGGCCCTGTGGCTGGCCTGAGGTGTGAGGCTGGATTTTACCAGCATTGTACAATCGTGAAGTAAAGGGTGCGGGGAGGGGGATGCTGCTCACTGCGGGCCTTCTCTGTGCCAAGCACTGTGTGGTATATACAGTCACGCTCGTTATATAGGGGAGAAAACTGAGGCTCAGAGAGGTACAGGAATGAGCCCAAAGTCACAGAGCTACTGGACAATCTGACATTTTCCTCTCCCTCCCAGTGGCCCCTGACTACACTGGAACTCCCCCACCTCTGGCTTAGTCCCAAACATTAGAGTGGGCTGGGATGGTGCCTGAAGGAGGGGGTCCTATCTAACCAGGGGAAGAGGTGGTTCAGGTCCCCTGGGTGGAGCCCCAGCCGAAGAACTTGCCCTCCTGGAGGGATGTGCTGGGGTGGACCGACTTCACGGACCTTGACCTGGTTGCCCACTTCACTGGGGAGCTGCACAGTCGGCTGGGATCTCTCACTCCCAGGGAGACCCCAGCCAAGGCATTTAAGGGGAGGTAGCCATGGGAAGGAGCCTGGGCAAGCTGCCAGCGAGGGCACACCAGCCCTCCTGCCTTCCTCCCTCCCGTGACACGTCAGAGTGGCTCAGAGCTGGACTGTCCCGGGACTCTGGGGGTCAGCTGGGTGTGAGGTGGGGTGGCTAGCCCATGAGGTCTTTTGCCCACAGAAGTGGTCTTTGGATGGAAAGTTTGAGAACCACTGGTCTGGAAGCCTCCGGGTGAGTCTGGATGCTTTTCCAATTCTAGGACTTTCACTGCAGGCACTACCCTTCCTGGTGGGCTCTCGGGGAGCAGGGGGTGGGGCAGCTCCAGGCTCGGGGACCCAGTCCCAGGAAGCAGTGCACTAGGCCACACTGCCACAAGGATCTCAGGAGACTCTGTCTTCTCAGGGGCTTTGGGGCAGGTCTGCTGGATGGTAGGGGGAGGGGGAGGATGAGCGGGGGGCTGATTGAGGGAGTGTCAGGTTTATGGCTCTGTCTTTGTCTGGCTTTCCATTCTTTCATCTTCTCCTCTCCCAGTGGTGTCCCAGGAAAGAAATGTGGCACCATCATCCTGTCCGCTGAGGAGCTCAGCAACTGTAGGGTGAGTGGCAGAGGACTCCAGCACAGGACGTGGTTGGGGTGGGCGGTGACGGAGTGCAGGCTGGCCTCCCTGAGCCCCTGGAGGAAACCGAGGGTAGACAGGGCTCCTGATGCTGACCTGGCTGTCATAGAATTTTGCAACATCAGAGCTGGTGGGTGTTTTCCCTTTTTATAGCTGAGCAGACTGAGGCCCAGAGAGGAGAAGGAACTCACCCACAGTCAGCAGCAGAGCCCAGCTGAGCCCCGTCCCCTGGCTCCCATGCCAGGGCTCCCTCCCCTCCCCATCACAGCCGCCACTCACATGTCCTTGAGCCGAGACTGCCTTGGCACCAACACTGTGGCAGCAAAGACCTTTTCAGTCTTGAAGGAAGCCTGGGTGCTTGACATTTAGCTGTCATTTTTCACTTTCAGCTCTGGAGTAGGGTGACACCTTGCATGGCGTGGATGGAGTGTGTCTGTGCGTGTGCATGTGTTGGGAAGAAGTCTGCGGTCCCAGGCAGCCCTTGGTCTTGCTTTTTCTGTAGGACTGTGGGGGAGCAGGAGATGGGGACAGCTGAGCACACAAAGAAGGGGCTCAGGGGACCTCATGATTAATAATAATGATAAAGTACCATAAGGGGGATGGTCAGTATTTGTCAAGTAATAGGAACTTTACATAAGTTATCGCCGCTCTTGACAATCATCCTAAGAGGCAGGTACAAAATGTTGCTCCCATTCTATGGATGAGGAAATTGAGGCTCAGAGAGGCAAAGTCACCTGCTCAAGGATGACAAGCGGCAGAGCCATGATTCTACCCCAGGTCAGCTTGATTCTAAGATCCGGGCTCAGCCCCGAAACCACCACTATCTAACCTAAGAGTGGCTACAAAAGTGGGAAAGTGGTGGGGCTTGTAGAGAAGAGGAGGCTGGGACAGACGCAGGGAGAGGCAGGGTGCAAGTGTAAACAAAGCCTGGGCTACCCTGGGAACACAGCTTCCCATGGGGCTAGGAGGGATGACCAGGAGAAACAAGATTTTCCTACCTTCCTGGGAGGTCAGCGCTACAGATCAGCTATCAATCAATATTTACCCTACTAGAAATTTAAACAGAATTTTAATGTATGTATTAATTCCTTTAGAAATAATTTAATTCCTTTAAAAATAACAATAGTTGAACCCATTATGGGTCAACATAAATAATGCATTTTTCGGGGCCAGGCACAGTGGCTCATGCCTGTAATCCCAGCACTTTGGGAGGCCAAGGTGGGCGGATCACGAGGTCAGCAGTTCGAGACCAGCCTGCTCAGCATGGTGAAACCCCGTCTCTACTAAAAACACAAAAAAATTAGCTGGGCCCGTCATGCAGAGGCTGCAGTGAGCCGAGATTGGAATCTCGGCTCACTGCAGACTCTGCACTCCAGCCTGGGCGACAGAGCAAGACTCCATCTCAAAAAATAAATAAATAAAATAACACATATTTTGAAAAACAACAATAACTCCCAATAATCATTTAACGAGAAGAGTGGCCTTGTGTTACATTTTTGCAAATCTCTTTAATGTCTGACTTAATGGAAGACATCTGGATTCTCATAGCTGCTTCTGTAGTCAATCTGTTGTGAAATCCCTGTCAGATAACCTCTGGAAAACTCTTCATCTTAGCATTATTATGAAAATAGTTTTGACCCCACGGATCCCTCGGGGTTCCTGGTCCATACTTTGAGAGCTGCTGGTATAGAGATATAACAGTGTTAGAGAACATTAATTGAGTCATTATTTTGGGCCATACACTGTGCTAAGTGGTTTACATGGATTGACTTCCTTATCTAATGTATTATAATATATAATGTAGTATGTAGTATGATGTGTTATAACATCTGATGAATTATGGTTCTCATTAATTTTCCTCACTTTTATAGATAAGGAAACTGAAGCACAGAGAGGTTAAGTGATCTGTCCAGGGTCACACAGCCACTGAGTAGAAGAGATCTGAAACTTGGCAGTTTGGTTCTAGAGCCAAGGTCTTTAACCACCGGACTGTGGCGTTACAAACTCTGTTTCCAAGGACTTCCAGTGGAAGAATAAGACACGTGAACACAGAATCGATAGTACAGGGCAGTCTGGAGATGACCAAAAAAATTCATATGTAACTGCTCACCCGGGTTGCTTATCTGTTTGTCTCAGTGGATCTGAAGGCACTTGACAGCGGGAATGAACCCCACCCAATGTGCACCCCCAGGGCAGGACTCGGGGTGCAGTAGGCATTCCCGAGGATCCATCACGAATATGTGACTGAATGATTAGGAAGCACAGACCGAGTGTTCAGCACCAGGTCATGGACAAAACACACATGTGTCCGCTGAGGATCTGGATGCCACTGGAGTTCAGACAAGGGAGAGAATTCAGTTGCCCTGTGGAACAGAGCTGTTGCAGCTCCCAGAGCCTCCGTTTTCTACCTGCAGCTTGGTGCTGATAGGGTTGCTGTGAGGATTAAAGGAGTTCATGAATGTGAGTGTGTCTAACAGATGCCTAGGAAAGGGTGCATCTGAGTTCCTTGAACCTAAATTCAGTGTTTCCCCAAGCTTCTAGCCCAGCTGGTGACTTTCTTCCTAGTTTATAACCAAATAAAGTCACATACATGAAAGCGCTTTGGAAATTCTAATGCTCTAGACAATGCTGGTGGCCGTTACTGGTCTAGCATTCCAGGGGTTGGTAGGCAGTCTTAGGTTTGATACCTATCAGGTGTTAAACCCTTCCTCTTCCTCCTTCTTCCCCAGTCCTCCTTACTCCTTCACCCAGGGATAGCAGCAGTTTTCTTGATTTAAGCTGTTCCAGCACCAGGGGTCTATGTCGGGGGCAGGGAGCACCCTCCCTTCCTCCTGAGATTGTCAGCTCCTTTTCTTCTGGGGCATCTTTAGCTGAGTTCTGTCTCTCCCTAGAATCCTTGCAAGGAAAAGAGACTAATTCCCAGCATCTGGCTGAATTAAAATAATTACATCTGAACAGCTTTGCTTCGTCTTTCCAGCTCAGCATTCAGTGGGAGGATCAAAGGAAGAGGGTGGGGTCTGAGAGATGATTTTTCACCAGAGCAGGGCTTCCTGCTCAAATGAATACGTTTTGCCGAAGTAGACAAACCCTCTCTTCATCCATGGGGACGGCGTGGGCGGGTGGGAACCAGCAAAGGATGACAGTGGACTCCAGTGTGTCACTAGCATAGTTTGACAGGTTATAGAAAAGCCTTGCTCATCTGGAATTTAAATGTCAAAGAAGTTCCCACAATCAGAATTTGATCCAAACACTATCGAATGGTACTTGATGTTGACAGTGATGAGGTTGGTCTCCCGAAGGGCCTTCTGAATCACCCAAGGTTCAATTCTGCTCAGCAGTAAAACGATTGTTACTGCCTGTAATACAGCAGTAAAACGATTGTTACTGTCTGTAATACTGGCCAACATTGGTTTACCGAGACCCTCTTATTTAGTCTTATTTGATTCTGACCTCAAGGCTGGGGAGCTGGGCAGGTGTGAGTAACCCTGTTTTATGGATGCAGAGAAGTTAGTGGCCTGCCTAAGATTGCTGGGATTCTAGCTTAGGCCTTGGACTCCTAATCCTCAGTCTTTCCCTCACCCCTGGAGCCTCGAGCCCTCACGGTACAGGGGACAGTCACCGACCTTCTGTTCCTTGTGGGGCTACTGCCCTCAGCAGGCAGGCTGGCTTTGAGCAGTGGAGGCTGGGGTTCACGCCTATAATCCCAGCACTTTGAGAGGCTGAGCAAGGCAGGAGAATAGCTTGAGCTCAGGAGTTCGAGACCAGCCTGGACATCATAGTGAGACCCCCCCTGACCATCTCTACAAAAAAATTTTTTTAATTAGCAGGGTGTGGTGGTGCACGCCTGTGGTCCCATCTACTCAGGGGGCTGGGTCAGGAGGATCACTTGAGCTTAGGAGGTCAAAGCTGCAGTGAACCATGATTGCACCAATGCACTGAAGCCTGTGGAACAGAGTGAGACCCTGTCAAAAAAAAAAAAAGGTAGGGGTTGTTGCCAATACAGAGGGTTGGATAGCTCTTTGCCCTCCACTTCCCAGCCCCTTGGTTCCCCCTAGAGACCTGTCAGCCACCCAGACCTGCCATGCTCTGGAGTCAGGACTTTCCGGCTCAGGATAGTACGTCTTTACCACCTCCTAGTCAGGTCCTTCCACCCGACTGGCCGTCCCAGCCAGGATGGCGGCGGTGGTAATGGAGGAGGCAGTGATGGAGGAAGAAGGGTGTGCCTCATCTCTCTCGAGCAAAGGGAGTTAGAACTTCACACCATAACTGCCCCTGGGGGCCTCCCCACCCCTTAGGTGTCACCAGCGTGCTCATGTATTCTTTCATTTCAGTTCAGGAAATATGCTTTGACTGAGTCCCTGCTGTCCCAGAATTTTTAATTTAGTATGAGAGACGGAAATGCCAACCGGCAATCACATTAGAGCAGTGGTCCTCAGCCCTGGCAGATCCAGTGCCTCTTCTTACAACAACTATTTTATCACACTCTTGACTATCCCGAAGGAAAATGTGTAGATACTATGTAATATGCCAATATATATAGACAGGTGGGAGAATGAACCCTTCCAGTTACCTGGGGAATATTGGTCCAGGCAGACAGAACAGCCAGTGCAAAGGCCCTGGGGCAGGAGTGATGGATGAGGAATCGGAAAGATGAGACTGTAGGTGGTGATGGTGGGAGTTGGGGCCAGATTGTGTGGGACCTCATAGCTGGGGAATTTAGCAGCCTGGATCCCAACACAATCAAAACTTTCATTGTTCCAAAGACAAGCTTCAGGGAGAGGCCAGTTTCTCTACCTGAAAGATGAGGGAAGAAGGAAGAGCCATGGAGAAAGACAGATGAGAAGGAAGAGTCAAGTTAAGTGGGGGAGGTGGTGAAGGTTCTCTGAGACTCGGAAGTATGCAGGTTGATACATAGGAGAGTTGTGTGTTGTGGCTGGGACCGATATGAGCATCCCGTGTAACCAGCATTCAAACATCACCCTTCTTAAGGTTAGTTTGAATTTTTTTGGTCTTAGAAATTATCTGGCTTTAAAAAAGCCAAAACAAAACAAAAACATTTTTTCCTGATGCTAAAAAAAATAACATATTCATTATGGACAAGCTGGAAAATACAGAAAAATATAAATAGCATGGAAAAATCATCCAGAGATAATCACTGTTGACATTTTGATGTGCTTCCTCCAAGACTTTCTTGCTGAGTGTCCATGTACATAATTTTTCTTATAATTGATATAATATAGTATCTAGTTTTATAGCCTGCCTTTTCCTGTATCATTATACATTTTTAGAAAACATGCACTTAATAGCTGCACGTTATTTCTCTGTTGTATGGATGGGCTATAATTTATCAAAGCTGTTCTTTTTAGGAAACGATATAAATAATACTGTAGTGAACATCCTCATATCCAAATCGTCCTGTTTTTCTTTTGAACATCAGTTGATGGATTTTGGTTAGTATCGCAGAAACACAGGCTCAATGAATGGGAGGGAAAACGGTCAATCTGGAGTTTTCAGCCTCTGAATGACCAAATCAACAGATGCACAACTGATTGGATTGTTTGGGAAGTCAGTCATTAAGACAACAAAGAAAAGCCAGCTTGGCCTCAACATGGTTATTACAGTCAATGCATAAAGACAGGCCGTCTCTCAGACCAGCTTCCGTACCCACCATCTGTGTATGAATAACCTCCAACCTGTGGGGTGTTCACTGACGTCCCAGGTTTCCTGCTTCTGCCATCCTATCCCATGAGCCCAGCTCCAGCCTCCTCCTCCTAGAGGGCCCTACTCACAGAATCACACCCAGCTCCTGGTGTGTTTCCTCCTACTGGAGTGCTGATTCCTTTTCTTTTTCATTGATGTCTTCTTTTTTTCTGACTAAAAAAGACAATATGTTAATTCTAGGAGATTTGGAAAATCCAGCACATTTTAAGGAGAAGAAAATAAATGTACCGTGGCCCTTCTTTTTAATTTTTTTTTGCAACGGAATCTTGCTCTGTCACCCAGGCTGGAATGCAGTGCCACGGTCTCAGCTGACTACAACCTCCACCTCCTGGGTTCAAGCAATTCTCTTGCCTCAGCCTCCTGAGTATCTGGGATTATAGGCGTGCATCACCACACCTGGCTAATTTTTGTGTTTTTAGTAGAGACGGGGTTTCACCATGTTGGCCAGGCTGGTTTTGAACTCCTGGCCTCAAGTGATCTGCCCACCTTGGCCTCCCAAAGTGCTGGGATTACAGGCATGAGCCACAGCGTCAGGCCTAAATTTTTTAAATTGTTATTTTTTTAGAGATGGAGGTCTCACTATGTTGCCCAGGCTGGTCTCAAACTCCTGGCCTCAAACCATACTACTGCCTCAGCCTTCTGAGTAGCTGGGGTTCCAGGTGTGAGCTGCTGTTCTGGCTTTAAAAGTGCTTCTTAGGGCATACAAGTTGTAGGGCACGGTGATTAAGAACTTGCGCTTTGGATCCAGACCAAAAGCCATTGCTTACTCCCTATGTGACCCTGGGCAAGTTACTTTTCTGTGCCTCTGCTTCACTTATAAAATATCTTCATTTAAAATTTTGATATTCTGTTTATTATAGCTTTTGCATTGATTTTGATTTTTTAAATGCCACATTAAAAAATTTTTTTTGATGACCGAAATTTTGAGCCGCCTTTAAATTTTGCACTCACCTCATACTTGCTCTGAATCTGGAAGCTGCCATTGAGACCCAACAGCCTTCTTCTGTTCTCCCGCTGACCTCTAACCTTCACAGCCCTCTTCAGGGGAGGGAGGGCTAAGATGCCAGAGCAGACCAGGCCACCCTGGAGAGCAAGGCTGTTTGCTATAATCTCCCCAGCAGCCCCATTAACATGCGGAGAGATGCAAATGGAGGCAATCCTGATGTTTTAGAAGAACTTAATATGTTTTTTAAAAAGATAGGGTGAAAGACAGAAATTGCAGGAAATTATATATTGCAGGAGCTGCTTTATCTTCTCTGTGATTGATTCCAGTGATGCTTCTGGTGGGAATGGCATTTCTTTTCTTTTCTTTTCTTTTTTTTCCCCTTCTCTCTCTTTGTTTTTGAGACGGAGTCGCCCAGGCTGGAGTGCAGTGGCATGATCATGGCTCACTGCAACCTCCACCTCTCGGGCTCAATCCTTCCACCTCAGCCTCCTGAGTAGCTGGGACTACAGGCGCGCACCACCACACCTCGCTATTTTTGTGTATTTTTAGTAGAGATGGGGTTTCACCACGTTGTCCAGGCTGGTCTCGAAATCCTGGGCTCAGACGATCCTCCCACTTCGGCCTCCCAAAGTGCTGAGACTGCAGTTGTGCACCATCATGCCCGGCCAAGGGGACGGCATTTCATGTGCTCAGAGAGCACGGCTCTCAGGCTGAGGCTGTCAAACAGCTGAACCTCAGACCCTCAGCCAGAATTTACTGCTCTGTTATCCTGCTGGCCCTGTCCATCTTATTGCCACTTTCTCCGGCCTCTTCTTGGGTTCACACATGTATCAAGGCGTTGAGCTATTCACAAGCTCCCACTTGTTCCTATGACTGTTGAGGAAAGACAGAGCGACCTTCCAAGGCACAGCCCCCAGGCGGTTAGTTACATACTCTTTGTCTCAAGGACTTCCCTGTGGCATGGGTACCCATTAGGGAGGAAGCTTGCCTTCATTTCAGTCTAGAAATTTCTCTGAAGGCCTGTTTTATCCCCCACGGAGTCTACAATGGTGCAACAATACAGATGATCACAGTGGGCTTTTGGCAAATGTTTCTGGGTCTAGATTGTATTAGGGAGGGCAGATAAGGCTAAGGAACAAAATCAGCTGCCAACCCCCAGCAATGCCTCACTTATCTGCCATCAGGGTTAGAGGGAGAAAGTGTTGCACACTGGCGGATTTTTCCAGTTAGCTGAGTTTCAGAGCCAATCTTTTTTTTTTTTTTTAATTTTAACTAGTTTGCACAGAGGCCTTTCTAAAATGGATTTCACACTTCTCTGACTTCTCAAACTGAGGTTAGAATGTAATTAAACTTATCTTGATGACTTGAGATCATCATTTGGAATCTCAGTTATTAATCTTTGGAGCCAGACTGTCTTGTTCCCATCTCAGCGCCTCTTACTAGCTGTGTGACTTCAAGCAAGGGTGTTAACCTCTCTGTGCTTTGGTTTCCTCATCTTTAAAATGGGAATAATAGCCAGGTGCAGTGGCTCACGTCTGTAATTCCAGCACTTTGGGAGGCTGAAGTGGGCAGATCGCTTGACCTCAGGAGTTCAAGACCAGCCTGGGCAACATAGCAAGACCCTGTCTCTGCAAAAAAATTTAAAAATCTAGCTTGGCATGGGGCATGGTGGCACACACCTGTGGTCCCAGCTTCTCAGGAGCCTAAGGCAGGGGGATCGCTTGAGCCCGGGAGGTTGAGGCTGTAGTGAGCGGAGATCGCACCACTGCACTCCAGCCTGGGTGACAGAGAGAGAGAGGGACCCTGTCTGAAAAACAAAAAAGGAATAATAACGGCGCCTTCCTCATAGGGTTGTTGAAAGGATTCAATGAATTAATACATATAACATTATATCTACCTACTATAGCATGTACTAGGTAGAACCTTTTTTTTTCTTTTTTTTTTACTTTTACTGCAAGTTCAGGGGTATATGTACAGGTTTATTATGTAGGTTAACTTGTGTTATGGGGGTTTGTTATGCAGATTATTTCACCCCCAGGTATTAAGCCTAGTACCCATTAGTTATTTTTCCTGATCATCTCCTTCCTGCCACCCTCCACCCTCCGATAGGCCCCAGTGTGTGTTGTTCCCTTCTGTGTGTCTGTGTGGGTAGAACCATATTATATTGCCATTTTCATAGGCAAACAACAGCTGATTATTGGCAATTTCATATGGTTCACCCCAGTATGAGGTGGCACTCTGCAAGTGTTACCTCCTGCTCTGTGTGAGGCACTGTGGACCAGGATGTGACACAAGCCATCTCCTTTTGCCTTCTCCACAGGCTCACAAGGGGGCGCTATTCTTCTACGTTACCCAGCCTCAGAGAGGTTAAGTTACCCACTGGGGGCTGCTCAGCGGGGAGGTGGCAGAGCTAGGATTCCAACCAGGTGGCCCTTGGCTCCTTTGTGCCATTTTGTGTGTGTGTGTGTGTGTGTGTGTGTGTGTGTGTGTGTGTTGGTTTTTGTTTTATTATTTGAGACAGAGTCTCGCTCTTGTTGCCCAGGCTGGAGTGTAGTGGCGCGATCTCGGCTCACTGCAACCTCCACCTCCCAGGTTCTAGCGATTCTCCTGCCTCAGCCTCCCAAGTAGGTGGGATTACAGGCATGCCCGGCTAATTTTTGTATTTTTAGTAGAGACAGGGTTTTGGCATGTTGGTCAGGCTGGTCTCAAACTCCTGAGCTCAGGTGATCCACTGCCTCAGCCTCCCAAAGTGCTGGGATTACAGGCATGTGCCACTGTGCCTGTCCCTTTGTGCCATTTTTCGCCATCGGGTGCTAGGCTGAGACAGCAGCCCTCCCAGTGGAGCACTGAATGTCCCTTGAACTTATGGCCTGTCAAATTCTTTCATTTTTTCTAATATTTCTCCCCCATTCCTGATCTCACAGGGCCTGAGGGGTTCCTAGGAAGCAAAACTAAGAGCTGTTGCCTCTGGATTTTGTGGCCTCTGGTTGTTTCAAGTGTATGCATTTTATAGTCAACCAGTGCAGGCTGAACAGGTCCTGGGTGGCTTGCCTGTGTTTATTCAGGTAAGAGTGTCACTCAGGCGACTTCCAGATTCGTGTGAGGTCATGATGATGACAACCAAACCCTGGCCAGGGCTGGGAAGGCTGGGGGGATCCTGGCTTTCCTCACTGTCCCCTGAGTGCCAGTGCTCCCCACAAGAGATAGCTATTTCAGTGTTCCCCATGTGGCATCTACTGCTCAGCTTAAAAGGATTGTGGTGGTCATCCCATTCCGCGCTCCACAGACGAGGAAACTGAAGCTCTGAGAGCTCGAGTGACCTGCTCAAGGCTATGCAGAGCCAGGACTGGAGCTCTGAGCTCTGAGTTCCTTGCTGGGGCCATCCCCGCTGCTCCCCTGGGAATCTGGGCCTCTCGGTGGTTTTCTGATGCCACTGCGGGTCACCTCTGTGGGAAGGAGACAGGGCCAGCTGCACAGGCGTGTGGCCTGTGTAGTCATACGGGGACCTGTGCTTGGTTTAATGCTCTGCTGTCACTATCTTGAATCTCCTGATTGTTTTTGAACAGGGGGCCCCATTTTTTCCCTTTGCACTGGGCCCCCCAATTTATACAGCCACCGAGTAGCCCATCAAGTCCTGGGCCACATTCTTGTCCCAGGCCATGGATGGGGCTCCCTAGGGGGGCATTTAAAGTGTTCCTTCCATCCAGCATGGGACGGGATTAGAACTTTCTCCTGAGGAGGGTGTGCCTGCCCTGCTGCTTTACAAGCCTAGAGACTTTTCCAGAGGGATAAGAGTGAAAACTCTGAAATCTGACTGTCTGAGTTACGCACTCTAGGACTTTGGGCATATGATTTAACCTCAAAAACCTCAGTTTCTTCATCTGTAAAATAGGGAAACGAGTTATTTTGTATGGTTGTATAAAGTGTGAAGGCTTAACACAGGTCCTAGCATCTAGAAAGTGCTCAGTAAGCCAGTTGTTCTTTTATTCGAGGCCTGAGGTCCTAGATTTCTCTGGAGGCTCCAGGATTCTTGGAGCTTCTAGGGCCTCGGAAGCCCCCAATCCAGCTTCCTTCTCCCTGTCTGGTGGGCAATGATGAGAGGCATAATAAAAGCCATCATTACCTGGGCACCTCCTTGGGCACGTCATTCTGTCTCTAGCACCACCCGTCCTTACAGCCTCTTCCCCATCCCAGGGTAACGGGAATGCAGCCCCTCCCTGCCCACGCAAGCCCAGAGTCTGAAGAAATCAGCCGATTCTAAAGAAAACAAGGAAGTGGTGAAATGTAATTTGTTCTCTCTCAGGGGGGCAGAGTGGTATACTGGAAGAGGCATGACTTTGAAATTAGTTTATTTATGTGTGAATTTTCTGCTTTACCAGTTACCAGCTGGTGATCTCAGGCAGGTCACCTAACTTCTCCAACCTCCAGCTTCCTCATTTGTAAAAAGTAACAAAGGATTATTTTGAGGACTAAATATGATAAGGGGTGTAAAGTGCTGAGCTCAGTGACTGTCCTACACAGACGGCATCTAATAAATGTTGAATGAATGAGTGAGTGAATGAATGAAGGGAGGCTGTGTTTGTTGTCATCAGTTGTCCCCGAGGGAAGGCATGTGAGGTGTTGGAGGTGAGAGTGGAGCAGGGACAGAGGTCACACACACTGTGGCTGGGCGGGGAAACAGGTGTTCAAATAATAACGGCTCACACGCACACAGCGCTGTACTCCTGTTAACTCACTTTATCCTCACGAGCCTATGAGATAGGCACTGCCATTAACTCCATTTTATAGGTAGGGAAACTGAGCACACAGAGGGTGAATAACTTAAGTCACACAGCTAAGGAGGGATGGGATTTGGACTGAAGCAGGCAGCCTGGCTCCAGCAGCCATATTCCTAACCACCGTAGCCACCGCTGAACCTTGTCACCGAGTCCTTCAACCTCATGGGAGCTACGTCTTCTTCTCTGCCACCGTTTTGGTCCTCACTGGGCTGTGGGTCACCCTTCTCAAGACACTCCCCCTCATTAAGAGGAAGGGGGTGCTGGGCGCGGTGGCTCACGCCTGTAATCCCAGCACTTTGGGAGGCCGAGGCAGGCGGATCACGAGGTCAGAAGATCGAGAACATCTTGGCTAACACAGTGAAACCCTGTCTCTAGTAAAAATACAAAAAATTAGCTGGGTATGGTGGCGGGCACCTGTAGTCCCAGCTACTTGGGAGGCTGAGGCAGGAGAATGGCGTGAATCTGGGAGGCAGAGCTTGCAGTGAGCCAAGATCATGCCACTGCACTCCAGCCGGGAAGACAGAGTGAGACACTGTCTCAAAAAAAAAAAAAAAAAAAAAAAAGGAAGTGGGGACGTGTGAGGGAGTGGAGTGACCCCAAGAGCAGGGCAAGTCCTGGGGTCTGGACGACAGAGCCCTGAGCTCAGCTGGTTCGAAGGTGATTTGTCAGGATGCAGAGTTTTCAAATTGCAGAGGCCACACAGGAGGGGTGAAGGGGACGACAGGGACATCTCTGCCCAGTGCCCCGTTGGCCCCAGAGTGCTGAGGGGCTGAGGGGTCCAGAGATCCTCACCAGGGCCCGGACACCTTCTCTGCGTGTTGGGTCAGCTGGGGCAGGGAGCAGGGCTGGGAACTCAGCAGGTGGGCTCTGCTTGGTCAACTTGGGGAAGCCACTCCCTGCTCTGAGCCTTTGGCTTCTCAGCTGTGAAATGGGCCACAGACCCCACTGTATCTACCTGAGAGCATTTGGTGAGCCTCTCATGAGTTGGCAGGTGTGAAAGTGAAGCCGAAACTCGAACTTCCTCCAGGAACCACACATAGGTGTGAGGTGGTGAGGCAATGTAGCCAGAGAGAGGGCTTTGGGGCTTGCAGATCAAGCTCAGACTGGCCTTGGGTTTGCTATGTCACCCTTCTGAGCCACTCAGTGAAAGTGTAATGAAACCACGTGTGTTCACATCCATCAAGGGGTTGCCACGTGCCTCACTCTGCCAAGTATGTCACACCCTTGATCTCATTTAGTCCTCATGAAAACCCCGCGAGATGTGTGCTGTCATCAACCCCATGTTCCAGAGGGGAAACTGAGGCTCCAAGAGGTCACCTACCTTGCCCAGGTTCACACAGAGAAAGTGGCAGAGCTAGGATTCAAACTGGGGCAGCTGTGGACTCCACGTGCTTCCCCACCCAAGTGGTCTGCTAGGCCTGCTGGGGGGCTGTCTGAGGATGGAATAAGGGCCTGGCACTTAGTCGGTGCATTCCAACCAGGGTTGGTGCCTGGACTCCTCATGCTTGCCGGGGTCTGGGAGCTGTGCTTCCACCTTCTCCTGCCTCACACCCTGCTTTCCCTCCCTCCCACCAGGATGTCGCCACCATGCAGTTCTGTGCCAACAAGCTGGACAAGAAAGATTTCTTTGGGAAATCTGACCCCTTCTTGGTATTCTACAGAAGCAACGAGGATGGAACGTGAGTTTTCTGGTGGCACTTGTGCACTGCGCCTTCTCGTCCCTTCTGGGGTCAAGGATGGACGGGTGGTGGTGACTTGCCGGGCAGGGTGGCTTGGGCCCATCTCCTTCTGCTCTAGAGAGGGCAAGGGCTCTGGGTGGAAGTCCGGGGCCCCAGGGTAGTGCCCTGGGCACCTAAGTGTGGTCGGTGGGAGGTGGTGGCAGCCTCTAAGCTGGTGGTGCCATTCTGTGGGTCTCAGTGATAGTACTGAGTGGTGGGGGCTAGGTATTTGGAGGGTGGGGGGACTAGGCAAAAACAGGGCTAGGGCAGGAATAGGGGGCCAGTCCCTCATGGGAAACCTCCGATAGCTCCTTCATTCTACACAAATCAGCTGGTATCTCCAAGCCCAGCCTGCTGTCCCCACAGCCCTCTGAGCAGCCCCTGGCCTGGCCCCCCACTACTGCCCACACAACAGGGCCAGTCTGGACCCTTTCTGCTGCCTGGCCCCACACTCTGCCATAGGCTTCATTTGAAACTCCAGACTTTGAAGCCCCTATTTCCTCCTCTCTTCTCCCTAATCTAGAAGCCACCCACAATAAGATGGAAGCATACACAACATGTTGGCAAATGTAGGTCAGCAATACATGCAGGGAGACAGATTCTGGGTAGAAGGTCTGGGGACCTAGGTCCTCCCCAGCAGCCTGTTGTGTGACCCTGGGCAAATGAAGACCCCTCTCTGGGCCTGTTTTCTCATCTGTAAAATGAACCAGTTGGATTACGTGGTCTCCACAGTCTTTTTAAGCACCACAATTCTGGCAGGCTGTGGCCACTTACAGGCTGGGATTCTGCAGAATGAGGAAGCGATGGGGCCAGGGAGGTTAATTAGAGAAGCGCTGCTGGAGAAGGGAAACTTGGAAGCGGGTTTTAAAGGAGAGGAAGAAAATGGGTCCCTGCCGTGGGGGTGGGGCGAGCAGGGAAGAATAAAGGGCTAGAGAAGGGAGAAACGTTTCGGCAAAGCAAGTGTGCCCAGAGGGCAGAAAGACCTTCCCCCCAATTCCCCTTGAAATTTGTGTGTGTGTGTGTGTGTGTGTGTGTGTGTGTGTGTGTGTGTGGTGGTGGGGGGTGGGCAGGGCAGCGGCGAGGAGGAGGTGTGTTTCAGTTCAAGGGAAAACTGATTTAAAAATCAGTTTTCCTGAACGTACAAAACAAGGGAAATTAGGTATGATCATTTGCATGACAAAAGGATTCTTTGTCTCACCAAAGGACTCCCAGAAGGATTTCTTTAAATAATTCTGTTGACTTTGACTTGACTTGATGTTGGGGAGGAAAAGGCCTGCATATTGTTCCGGGCGTCCACACAGGCCCCCTCCAGGGAAGCAGAGTCAGGGTCAAGCTGGGCTTGTCTGGCTGGGGCCAGCTGGGAGGAGGAGAGGGATTTGGGAGCAGGAGAGGGGTGCACTGCAAAGGGTGCTTGGGAAAGATTGCTCTAGCGGAGCGATGTGTAGGATGGGTGGGGAGGGTGCGGGGAAAGGGAGAGCCTCGTGACCGACACGGTGAACAGGTGGGAGGTACTACCAGCTCCCACCCTGGAGCTGTGCCGTGGAAATGCAGGGTAAGGAATTGGGGAGGGGAGGAAGGGGGCAAAAGGACAGTGAGGGGACCTCACTCGGCCGGACTTGGATGGGACCAAAGTCAGAGCCCTCTGCCTGGCAGTGGAGCCAAGGGAAACCAGAGTGCTTGCAGAGCAGCAGGGGAACTGGTTCGATCAGACCCGGGAGGTCGTGGGAGTTTATTTGGGGGCAAGTTTCATTCCAAGTGTGAGCTGGAGCATTCTGGGGGCATGGAGACACTGATCCCTCCTAGGGGATCCCGTGGGGCACTGAAGAAACTGATCCGGAGGCCCGCCTAGAGGCGGGCCAGTATCCCACCCCTGTGAAAGGGCGATGGCTGCGCTGGTGAGAACAGGGTGGTCACTGAGGGTTTTCGGGGAAAAGAGTGGAAGGCCTGCAGAGACACCCCCAGTTAGGAGGAAGATCAGTGAGGGAACCAGGAGAGGGAACTGTCACACCAGCCACAGGAGGAGGGACAAGGCAAGGAGGCACCTGCTGTGTCCCTGGAGCTGCACCTGATCACTTAGAACACCTGGTGAAGCTTGGCTCTCAAGCGAGAGGAGGGAAAGGGAGAAGTCAGTGGTTCCAGAGGTGGGAGGCTGCAGAGGGTCCACAGGGGTCTGTGTGATGGTTGAGGGGTGGTATGTGGAGCCTAGCAGGGCTTCTGCACAGTATCATCCCCCATCCCTCCGGGACCACCCATTCCCTACTCCTTGTTGTCCCTCCAGCTCCCCTTCCCCCACTGCCCCAGGCTCCTCTTCCTGCCCCACCTGCCTGCCCCAGTCATGGGCAGCTGTGGCCCCTACTGCTCCCATCTCCATTCCCATCCTCACCACCAGCTCTGGGGTGTGTGGGGAGGTCTCCCACGTGCATCTCCACACTCCAGTGGGTGGGTGAGAAGGAGCAGAGAAGAGAAACGCTAAGCCATGGTGACAGAATGACATTTTGACTTGAAAATTGCCAGAGAAGAAATGACACCGGCTGTGTGGGTATGGGCGGAGCCCAGGCACTTATTCGGGTGACCTTTCCAACCAAAGATGTAGCTGAGGCGGGTGGTGGGAGATCTCAGAGAGATGCCCCTGCCCCCAGCTCAGCCCTGGTGGTGGCTGCCCATCCATGTGGCAGGGCACGGGGCATGGGCAGGGACACCAGATTCGGGCCCATCTGGAATCAGTCAATTCTGTACTTTTAGTTTGCAAAACAGGTTCATGGATTCAGACGGGAAAAGCAGAAAGGGTCTTAGAGATCGTCTAAGTTAGGGGCTTTAATTTTATTGGATTGACATACCAGTGAAAGCTATGGAAACTCGCCACCCAAGAAATACATTGATTCATTTAAAAAGAATTATTGAATACCTACGAAGTGCCAGGCACTGTTCTAGGCACTAGGGATGTGCCAGTGATCAAAAAAGACAAAAATCCTTGCTTTCATGTAAGTTTCATAAAAACTTACATTTTAGTGACAGATCATGAGCAGAATAAATAAGGAAAAAATAGACTATATCAAAATGTCAAATGGTGACAAATGAAATAGAAAAAAAAAAAGTCTGGGAGGAGTCTAGGGGATGTGAGAGGCAGGAGACCAGGCAGTTGTCAATTTTAGATATGGTAGTCAGGGGAGGTTTCGTGGAGATGGTGTTTGAAGGTAGTGAGGAGTGAGTCATAAGGATGGAAATGGAGGACAGAATATTCCAGGCCTGGGGAGCAGCAGGCACAAACAACCCATACACCTAATTTCTCCTAGTGTTTCCGGGGTTCACAGACCCCTGAAGTTCATCTGCTCATCCTTCTGTGGATTGCAGATGGAGAATTTTTGATAGAGGGTAACTGCCTGGGTTTACAGGTGAGGAGCTGGAGGCCCAGAGAGGGGAGAGCTTGCTCAAGGTCACACAGTGAGGTGGCCCCAGAGCAGGGGCTAGAACCCAGGGCTCCTGACACCCTGGGACTTGTCCCCACCTCCAGGTCCTCACCTGGTACAGGAACCCTTTCTGCAGCATCTCCAGCAAATGGCCGTCTAGTATCAGCTTGGCTGCTGTCAGTGACGGGCAGCTCATCACCTTTTGAAGCCATCATTTCCATCATCCAGGAACCAGAGATGTGAACCAGCTGACTCCTCTGTTGACCTGCATTCGCCTCCCTTGGGTTTGGGCCTGACAGCCTTTCCCTTTCTTCTTCACCAGGTTCACCATTTGCCACAAGACCGAGGTCATGAAGAACACCCTAAATCCAGTCTGGCAAACTTTCTCCATTCCCGTGAGAGCCCTCTGCAACGGCGACTATGATCGGTGAGAAGAGAAAATGTCCCTTCTTTTTTCCTTCTGCTTCTGGGCCCTCCCCAAGCACAAGTGAGGGAGGCCCCATTCATATTGACGTGGTCAGTCCCATCGGTAGAAACGAGGCCTTCTGGAGTTGTGCAGTGGGGGGTGCCCTGCACAGGCTGGGGCTTGGTGAGCCCCTCCACTCTTCCCCTGCTGCACCCGGCAATGTCTGCCTCTTCACAGCCTCACAGATCCTCCTCTCCCCACCCGCCCCACCTCTTTCCCCTCTGTCTGGCATTCCCACTGGTGGGAAACTCCCAAGGCTAGGGGGATGGGAAGTGCCCAGGATTCCAGGGAAACCCAGATGGGTGTCCTGGGTGCCCAGGCCTGGAGCTCAGCAGCTTGTCTTTTATTGTTCCCAGTTGAGGAGCAGATGGCAGCAGGGAAGCAGGGTGTTGATGCAGGCAGAGGCAGCTGGTCCCAACTCCTGGCCAACAGACTGGGAAGTCAAGACCCCAGGGATACATCCTGCCAGCCTAGTTGCCATAAACAAACGGGGTGGAGTGCAAAGAGCTTCTGGGATTTCTTTCTCTTTTTTTGGACAGGGTCTCACTCAGTCACCCAGGCTGGAGTGCAGTGACAGTGGCGCCATCACAGCTCACTGCAGCCTGGACCTCCCAGGCTCAAGCGATCCTTTCACCTCTACTTCCTGAATATAGTTGGGACTACAGGCATCTACCACCACACCCAGCTAATTTTTTATTTTTGTAGGGACTGGTTTCGCCGTGTTGTCCAAGCTGGTATCAAACTCCTGGGCTCGAGCAATGCACCTGCCTCTGCCTCCCAAAGTGCTGGGATTACAGGTGTGAGCGACCATGCCTGGCAGATTTTTTTTTTTTTTAATTGAGATGGGATTTCACTCTTTCACCCAGGCTGGAGTGAAGGGACATTTTCTCATCTCACCGATTTCAGCTCACTGCAGCTTCTGCCTCCTGGGCTCAAGCAATTCTCCCACCTCAGCCTCCCGAGTAGCTGGTACCACAACCATGCACCACCACGCCCGGCTAATTTTTTGTGTTTTTGGTGGAGACAGGGTTTCGCCATGTTGCCCAGGCTAGATTTTTTGTTTTAACATATGCCTACTCTTATTACATGTTGGCTATCATCTTCATCATCATTTGAGTGTAGATTGTTGAATGTAGATACCAGATACCTGGTTGCTAATCCCGACTCTGTGACCAAAAGCACCGTCAACCTGGGCAATCCCTGACCTGTCTGAGCCTGAGTTTCCTTATCTGTAAAATGGGTATTAAAATGTCTGCCTACTCTACAGGACTGCATTGACGCTAACACGACACAACCTACACAACAACGCTCTGGTGTGCCTAAAATACCAAATTCAGCATCTTATCCACAGATGTTTAGGGAACCCCTGTCATGTACCAGGCACTGTGCTAGATGCTGGGAAATCAGCAGGGAACAAATGTGCAGTCTTCCCCCTTCACCCAGCCTCGTGGTGTTTACATGCCAGTAGGGGAGGCAGACCTTAATCCAATAATCACACAAGGAAACATGTAATTATACATTGTAGCAAGTGCCGGGAGAGAGTGGGGCCACCCAAAATGGGAGCTGTGAGACTGTGTTGGTTTCTGTTGAGTCAGGAGAACCCATCCCTGTCTCCTGGTGATTGCTGCAGCTCAGGTGGGTGAGCTGGTAGGGGCTCACAGGCAGGGCTCTCTGGACAGCTAAGAAAGCTGGGCCTCTTTGGGCCACTCCGACAGGAGCACTGGGGTGTCGAAACAGACACCTGGGGTCAGGCGTGGTGGCTCACGCCTGTAATCCCAACACTTTGGGAGGCTGAGATGGTCTTGAATCCAGGAGTTCAAGACCAGCCCGGGTAACATAGCGAGACCCCATCTCTACAAAAAAAAAATTTAAAAATTTAAAACTAAATTTTAAAAAATTAAAACATTTAAAAAAGTTATCTGGGTGTAGTGGCACACATCTGTGGACCCAGCTACTTAGGTGGCTGAGGTGAAAGGATCACTTGAGCCCAGGAGTTCAAGGCTGCAGTGAGCTATGATTGCACCACCACACTCCAGCCTGGGATGCTGTCTCAAGGAAAAAAAAAAAAACCTTAAAAACAAAAAAGAAAACAAACAAAACCAGACACCTTGGGGCAGCTGGGAGCCTGAAAAGGCATGTTGAAGGGATGATCAGCAGATGAATGGCCTCCAGGCACCCCTGTTTCCCTCCGAAGAAACCCCCAGGCTGCCAGTTTGAGACGTGAGCTTGTTCTTTTTCCTGCCTCTTGGCTGGGACAGAAAAGCCACAATCTGTTCCACAGGTGGTCATTGAGTGCCTCCTGTGTCCCAGCGTGGCGCCTCTAGCTGTGCGGCATTTAAGCAAACACAGTCGCATTCCCATCTTTAGGGAGCCTGTGGTCTGACCACAGGGAGCACAGATGTGCACATGTATTTTAGACAGATAAATAAGTGCACAAAATAAGACTGGGAACAAAGACTGTCTTAGCGCTGCAGTCAAACAAGCCTCTGTTACATGTCTAGCTGGCTCCTGGGGCTTCTAGAGTGGGTGAGGGGATGAGAGGACAGGCTGGTTGGAGCGGTGAGTTCTAAAGAAGGCCCAGAAAAGGCTGGAAAGTCAGGGGAGGAGAATCCTGGAGACAGGGGCACGGGAATAAAGGGAGATGGAAACAAAGTGAGAGGAAATTCAAGGTAGGGGGATGGGAGAGTGTGGCAGTTAAAGTCTCAAAGGGCAGAAGGACTTGGGGATCCCTGGCCCAACTGATCCCCCACAACCTTGTATGTCTAGGGAGGAGCTCCCAGGGTTGCAGAAGCCAGCTTTGTCAGGGACAGTGAAAGGGGCAGCAGGGCTCAGAGGCCTGGCTTCACCATTAGGCCGTTGGAGGAGGTGGGTATTTATTTGGTGGGAGGGGCAGGCTCCCACCTCCCGCTCTGAGGCAGAGCCTAGCCTCATCTCGCTGCAGGATGGCTCTCCCCCATGTCCAGAAGCAGATCTTCCATGACGTGGCTGACAGCAGTGTTAATCAAGGAGGCCAGGCATGTCACTCTGGCTCCGAGAGCGATCAGGCCTGTCCCCCCGCCCCCCAGCCCCAGTGTAACCCACGCACCCAACAGACACTCAGGAGGTGCCAGCATCAGAAGGCCCTCCAGGGTAGGCAGGGGAGGGCCCTGTGCAGGAAAATGAGGCCACTGTCCCCTCCTTCCAAGACACCTCTGGGAGCCTCACAGAACATAGTTGATTTAATGCAGCAGCCATGTCTTCCAAGCCAGTCAGGCCCCAGGCACTGTGTTGGGTGCTGTGGGGGCCTATTGAGCTATTGGACCCAAGCCTCCCTCTTAGGTTGCTCCCAAGCCAGTGGGAAGACAGACAGGTCATAATAATACCGAAGACTCCTATAGCACTTAACCATGGGCCAGGCCCTGCTCTAAGTGCTTTATGTATAGGAACTAATTTAATTCCCCCAACAATTAGCTCGTTGGAAAGAGGTGCTGATGCTAGCCACATTTTACAGGTAAGGAGACAGAGAGGCCCTGAGAGATTAACTCACTTGCCCAGTGTCTTGCTGCCAGCTGATGGTAGAACCAGGATTTGGACCCCGGCAGCCTGGCTCTAGATTCTGTGTTGTTAATCCCTGTGCTCTGTTGCCAAATAGCCAAGACATGGCATGACAGGGCTGTGACCAGGGTGCATCTGGGGGAGGCTTACTAATGAGCACCTTGCTCAGGGGTTGGGGCAGTTCTGCTTTCTGGTTAGAGGTAGGGAAGCTGCTTGGATTGGTTTTAGTCCTCAAAGCATTAACGTCCTTGTGGCTTTAATACCAAATAATTCAGAGGGGAGAGGAGAGGGGAACAGCAAGAAGGAAGAGGAAGACCCAAAAGGCCTTGGTACCTGCCTGGGTAAGGGAGTGAAAGAGGGGAAGAGATAATGGTTCAGTGTTTGAGGGCAGGAAAAGGTGGCACCACTGACAGAAATGGGCAGGGTGATTGGGAGCCAGATTCTTACTCACACAGATTTGTGTTCTGCAGTTCTTTTCACAGCCTATCTGCAACCCATTTTTAAAAAAATTATCCTTCTTAAGTTATAAAGATTCTGTTTGTTGTTTGAAAATGAGCTGCTGCTATTGAGAGGTTGGGGAAAGACAGGTAAACATGGTTTCAACCACATTGAGAGGAGGTAGCTGTGGACCAGGCACAGCTAAAGCAGGAGGGGACAGCAGTCTGGGGTCCCCAGGAGGGGGGTGGCCAGAGATCTGGTACCCTGAGAGGCCCTGTGGGTGATGCCAGAGGCCAGAAGCAAGAAAGAAGAGGAGATGGTCAGAGGGATAGGAGGGAACTAAAAGGAGGGCAGCACGGTCAGGGAGCATCCCCTCCTATTGTGAGAAGAGGTACAGGACGATGAGAACCCGGGCCTGATGGGAAAGGGCAGTGTTCTTGGAATGATGGGTGAAGAAGCCAGGTAATAAGATTACAGTTACTGAGGACTTAGGACATGGACCAAGTTGTATTCTAATTGGTTTAAATTCATTATCTTATTTTGTGAATTTAAATTTTACAATAATCCTAGGAGCCAGGTCTAGTGCTGTGCCCATTTTTACAAGGGAAATAGAGGAGAAGATATTATATAACCTGTCAGAGTAAGGAGAAGCTGCATTTCCCTCCTGTTGAAATTGCCTCTGGCCTGGCCCTCTGGCCTGGAGTCTCCCTGCCTTGCTATGTGTCCAGTCCACACAAGGCCAAACCTGAGTGAGCCAGCTGAGCAGAGCTGAAGTCACAGGAAGTGGCATCAGGGTCAGTGCCAATCCAGCCTTCCAGTGGGGTAAAGTGGGGTGATGACAAGAAGCACTTCCCCTGCCTTCCTGGAATTTGCCCTACTCTTTTAATCGTTCTGTGACTTGAGGATTTGTCCCTGTTAAACCACAGTTGTCTGGGTCAGGCTGCTCACACCTTGATGCTAAATGAGTAGATTTTAAGAGGGTGTTAATTGTGTGGAGTCCTCACCTGGAGCGAGGAAAGGAGTCACCGCAGCTTCCCACTTCTGCCTGGCACCCTTGATGTATGAGCTCCTTCTCTTTTGCATCCAGCCACAGATGAGCTCCCAGGAGGGCCAGGCACCCTATCAGGCACCTCCACAGATGGCCTCGATGAAGGGCGTCTTACCGTTCTCAGTATTCACATGCAGAAGCTGAGGCTCAGACAGGAGGCACAGTCACTGCGGCACTGCCCAGTGTTGCGCAGTGCAAGCTGGGGGGCCGAGACTGCTGCCAGTCTCACTGCCTGCCCCAGATGAGGCCCTGATGCTCCTCTTCCTGAAGAGTTGAGTGTTGGACTGACTCAAGTCCATTTAAGGCAAAACCCCTCAGGGCCTGTCAGCCCTGGGACTTGTAAGCCGCAGGGAAACCTTCCCCCTGCCAGGCAGAGGCTCATTAGGAGGCAGACCTTGCAGCTCAGCTGGGAGGAAACTATAGATAGAGCTAGTTGGTGTGCCGTGGGGGCAGCCTGGCGTTTTGGCTGGTGTCTCTCATCCCTGCTGGCTTGCCCAGACTCACACATATCTGGCTCTGTCATTGTGGCTGTAGGTGTCCAGAGGCCCAGGTCACTGACTCCTAGCATCACCACTGACCAGCTGTGTGACTCACAGAATGCTACATACTCTTGGCCTCCTTTTGTGATTTTGTAGAATGAAGGTATTATTACCTGCACAGCCCATTTCATCAAGTTGTTAGGAGCTCTCAGTCAGCCAACAAATATGTATACAGCACCTGATATAGGCTAGGCACTGTTCTAAAAGCTGAAGATACAGCAGTAAACAAACAAACAAAAATCCCGGGCCTCATGGAGCTGATATTTTCAAGAAGCATGGGTATTGTTTGGCAGACAGGAGCTTGGATGAAGGGATTGAGTGTTTTAGACAGGAACAGAGCAACATGTGTCCAGCGCTGACTGTACGTGGAGATAGTTTACTTGCACAGCAACTCCAAAGTGGGTGTGATTTTTCTCAATTTGGAAAGGAGGGGAGTGTCTGAGGGTTAAGCCAGTTGCTCAGGGCAACAGACCTAGTACTTGGAAGAGCTGGGACTGCCAGCCAGGGCTGCTCACCCCACAGCCGAAGGTCTTTTCTGCCCACTTTGCAGCCTCCTAGGTTAGGCCTCTGTCCTGAGCCTTTGTATGCCAGCTAAGGTGTTCATTTGGTGGTCTGCAGAAGCCCATTTCATTTTCCCACACCCAATAAGCCTGTTCTCTTGGGTGCTGGCCCCAGAAGTCACAGTCAGCTGGACCGCAGCTTTTGTTGGCCCTGTGCTAAGGGGTTGGGAACCAAGGCCAGCAGGTGACACATGGCATCTGCAGTGACTTCAGGCAGCCCAGCCAGGGTGGACAGCCACAGAACTGTGAATATGCTGGGCACGCTGGTTCACGCCTATAATCCCAGCATTTTGGGAGGCCAAGGTGGGCAGATCACTTGAGGTCAGGAGTTTGAGACCAACCTGGCCACCAAGGTGAAACCCCATCTCTACTAAAAATACAAAAATTAGCTGGATATGATGGAATGCGCCTGTAATCCCAGCTACTCAGGAGACTGAGGCAGGAGAATTGCTTGAACCCAGGAGGTGGAGGTTGCAATGAGCCGAGATCGTACCACTGCACTCCAGCTTGGGCGACAGAGTGAGACTCTGTCTCAGAAAAAAAAAAAAAAAAAAAGAACTGTGAATAGAGTAGTCAAAGCCTTATTTGTCGTCTCCCCATGGTCTTCCCCCTGTCTCTGAGCACTATTGCTCTCATCTCCTTCTCTCCCAAGGCTGGAGGTGCAGACTTTGAGCTAATCTGACCCCCAGGCTGCAGCCATCCCTGGAGCCTTAATGGAGGCCAGGCCGAGTTTGCATAGGAATCTCACACTCAGTGGTCTCAACCTGGATTGCAAGTTCCAATCCCCTGGGGATCTTTTAACAATTCCCATGCCCAGGTTGTACTCCAGACCAACTGATCATGAATCTCTCGGGTAAGACATTGGTGTCAGTATTTCTAAAGCTTCTCCGGGGGATTCCAAAGTGCAACCAAGTTTGAAAACTAGTGCTGTCTTCTAGAGAAGGTCAGCGGCTCTGGCTGTACATTAGAATCCATCAGAGAACTTTTCAAAACTACCCAGGCCTGAGTCCTATCCAGACCAATTAAATCAGGCCCTCTGGCCTGGGATTAAAACTTTCCCTAGTGATTTTGTGGACATCCAGGGCTGTCACCACGACTGGGTCCTCCTCCAACCTCTGAGCATGTGGCCATCACCCATCTAGTCACCTGAGGGGCTGGTGTTGGTGGTCAGAGGAGAGCTATTCTTTGCTGGGGTCTCTGAAGGTCCCCTGCAGAGCTTAGCCGTCTGGGGAAGGACTGGGAGGCCACTAGGCAGGGGTAGAGTGACTTCAGCCTTGTGGGGCCATGACCAAAGTCCTGGATTGGGAGTCAGGGCCTTGGTCTTGTTCTGGCTCAGACCCTCAGCTGGGTGACTCTGGGCAAGTCACTGGAGGCTCTTAGGGCTCAATTTTCCCATCTGACAGTGGAGTGGAGGTCATCACTCCAAAACACACACAGCACAGTCACTAGGGAAGCCTTGAAAACAGATTCCTGTGTCTTGCCCAGAGCTGGGCCTGGGAGTCTGTGTCTGAAAGGCTGCCACTGATTTGGCCAGGCAGCCAGGCTCGAATCGGGAGTTGCAAAGCCCAAGTACCTAGGCTCAAGCGTCCCCGATTTAAGTAAATTTCATATGAAAAACTATCAGAGTCCGGGCGCCGTGGCTCATGCCTGTAATCCCAGTACTTTGGGAGGCCGAGACGGATGGATCACTTGAGGTCAGGAGTTCGAGGCCAGCCTGGCCAACATGGTGAAACTCCGTCTCTACTAAAAATACAAAAAATTAGCCAGGTGTGGTGGCTCACGCCTGTAATCCCAGCTACTCGGGAGGGTGAGGCAGGAGAATCACTTGAATCCGGGAGGCGGAGGTTGCAATGAGCAGAGATTGCGCCACTGCACTCCAGCCTGGGCAACAGAGCAAGACTCCATCTCAAAAAACAAAAACAAAACAAAAAAACCTATCAGAGCGCGGCCAAATGATGAAGTGGAGAGAAGGAGGCGTTTTTGTGGAGACCCTCCCATGCAGCAGGCGGGCCTTACTGGCTTGTTCTTGCAGCTGTTCTGCAAGGCTGTTATTTCTTCTCCTTTCAATGGTGGTTTATGGCTCAGGGAGATTAAGTGACATCTCAGGTCCCATAGTGAGGGGCCCAGGTCCAAGCCTAGGGCCGTCCTGGTCTTTCCACTCTTTCCAGCTCATCAGCCCACCTTCAGGGGCTTAGGTGCTTTTTTTCCTTTCCACAATAATTCACCTCAAAGAGACATGGTTTTTTGTTTTTCACAAGAATCTAAAGGATTCCTTTAAATGGTGGGCTTTTATGCCTGCCCCATTGTACAGGAGTTCTGGTTTACAGAAATCCAGTCTGTGCACAACCTATCAGGCATTCCTTCGTTCAGAACAGTTTCTGCCCGGCTGCGGTGGATCTGTCGCCTACCCCTGGTCCTGAGGACGCTCATCTGAAAGGAGACAGCACCTCCTACTGGGGGGCCACAGAAGCCCAAGGCTGACTCCTGGCAGGCCCGAGGAGATGGGCGAGATGATGGGATGTTAACAGAGATAGGCCCGGGGAGCTGCCTCTCTGCACCCCACTAAGAACTGAAGGCTGAAGACCCCAGCTCCCCAGGCCCTTCCCACCTCCCCAAACCTGACCCTGCTGTGGGACCCTGGCAGCTCCCCTGTCCCTGGGCATCCCTGGAGGACCGAGCAGCTGGCACCAAGGGTTAACTGCAACCCTCCACCTCCCTCCTCCCAGCTCTGGTCCGCTAGCCTGTTGCCATGGGAACGTGGCTAAAAATAAAATGGGCTCTCAAAGCCCATCCGCATGCATAGGAGTCAAAACAAACTAATTAAAGCAGCCAGGCTAAAATATGAAGATAATTACACCCTCACTCAGGAGCCAGTCGTGGGGATGGAAAAGCTCAGCGGGCCGTCCCCGAGCCAGGGCCCTGGGCTCCTCCCTGACGTGCAGGGCTGGCTCCCACACCCAAAGCCCTCAGACCCTCAACAAGCAGTCTTCTTCCCCTCCCCTCCACCCTGCTGGGGCCTGAGATCCAGGGAGCACCACACTCCCACCTCCCGGCTCCTCCACCCCTGGTAAATCCACAGTGCGGCTCCATGCTGAGCTCATGCCCCTTCTGCAGTGGCCAACAAGGTGGGGTGAACTGAAGTCTGCAGCTGTTTTCCCCACATCCTCCTTGAAATTCTGGGCGGTCCCTACACAGCCCTGGCTGCCCTTTTCCTGAGGCCTTTCCTAAAAGGCCTCAAGAGAGATCCTTGTCTCTCAGGCCGCTGACTCCCCACACAGGACCCTGAGGCCCAGAGGGAGTCCTGGCCTCCCCATCTGGTCCAGGAACATGAAGAGGGCCCCATCCTCAGCCACGTGGGTGTGGGGTTGGGCCCATCCCAGCAAAGGCCTTTGTTTTGCAGGACCATCAAGGTGGAGGTGTACGACTGGGATAGGGACGGCAGGTAAGCAGGCAGGAGGGCAGGGGCGAGAAGGTGAGTGGGGATGGGGACAGCCACTGGGGAGGGGTTTGGGCCCTGCCCTCCCATGGGGAGCTGTGACCAGGCTCCCACTCGCAGCGGCTCTGGGGGTGAGGGAGCCTGGGTTTGTGTGTGTGTGCGTGTGTGTGCCGCAGTAGCTCCTCCCCATCCAGCTCCACGGAGGCACCAAAGGACCTCTGTCCTGCAGGATATGGTGTGAGGGGCATAAGAGGCCTCCTTTTTCCCAAATAGCTGCCCGGGGGCCTGCCAGTACCCACAATCTCCCTACGCATGGCAGAATTTAGGGCTTTCTGAAGAGTGCATGTTCTAGGGCACAGACACCAGTGAACTTCCAGCATTCATGGACACATTTTCTGTGTGAGGACTCGGGCTAAGCATTGTGGGGTGACGGAGATGCAGACGAGCGGGAGGCCAGTTGTACCCGTACAGCCCTCGGCTCATCAGAGGAGCTGTTTGCAGAGAGCCAGGACTGAGGGAATGGGCTGTGGGAAGGGAGAGCTAGGAGGTGTGAGTGGACTCATGGGCTGTGACAGTGCCTGCAGAGGGCTGTCCCTGGCTGCTGGGAGGGTGCTTCCCACTCAGGGTCTTTGGGAGGCCAGTACTGCTGGGAATCCATAGAGGAGGACAACAGCAAGCCTCTCGAAGCTTCAGTCCAGAACCTTCCCTGGCTTCCACTTGTCGGTTGAGCCAAATCCAAATACGTCACCCTGACTTTTGTGACATTTCCATTCTGTGGCACTACCAAGGAGTGACTTAGGAGGACTTCAAGGTCTCCCAGTGTCCGCTGGTACCTCCCAAGTCTGTGATACGGACAGGGGGTTTGTCTCATCTTATGTAAAGTGCTATGCAAATGCAGCTCCAGGTGAGACCCAAGCCCCCTTCCAAGGAACTCGCCTTCCCCTGAGACCAACCATCCTGCAAGAAACTCCAGAGCCGCTATGCCCTCCCCTCCTTGCCTCTCAGCTACCTCACAGTCAGCTTCATGTTTCCACCTGGAATTTGCCTCGTCTCACCCTGGCGTTCCCATACTTCTTTGCCTGGAATAGTCTCCTCTTCTGTGCCAGTTGGGGACAGCTACCAGGTGCCACTGGGTCCCACCATGAAGTTGCTCATAGAACTCTGAGAGTTGTAAATATGTAGACACAATACAGTGTAGGCTCATGGGGGAGGGGCGGGGCCCCAGGGACACCTCTTGGGCATCAGTCTCTGGCTGGATGCCCCAGGCCAGCACATTAACCAAGGCCCTCTGGCAGTGACCGGGAAAGTTAAAGGAGCCAACCCTGGGGTCAGCGGGAGTTCTGCCGTGTACAAGTCTTGGCCGTGCTTGATGTAAGCACTCCAGAAGGTATGGGCACTGCAGAAAACACTTACAGCCACCCAGCTGGATGTCGCTCTCATTGTGTTTTAAAAATAATCTTATCAGAGAAGGGTTTAATGAACACCTTTAAGCCCATCACCTGAATTTAACATTTGTTAAATTTTATTATATTTGCTTCATCTATGTTTTGCTAATGTAGCTTAAATTATAGACATCATGGCATTTTACCTGTAAATACTTCATTGAAAATGTCTAAAAAATAAGGGCACTTTCCCACTTACCCACAAATGCCATTATCATGCTTGACACATTGAACAATATTCTTTTTTTTTTTTTGAGATAGAGTCTCACTCTGTTGCCCAGGCTGGAGTGCAGTGACACAATCTCAGCTCACAGCAACCTCCACCTCCTGGGTTCAAGCAATTCTCCTGCCTCAGCCTCCGGAGTAGCTGGGATTATAGGTGTCCGCCACCACACCTGGCTAATTTTTGTATTTTTAGTAGAGACGGGGTTTCACCTTATTGGCCAGGCTGGTCTCGAACTCCCAACCTCAGGTGATCCGCCCACCTTGGCCTCCTAAAGTGCTGGAATTCTAGGTGTGAGCCACTGCGCCAGGCCACAATATTCTTAAGTACCATTCACTAATCATTTCATATTCAAATTTCCCCAGTTGTCCCCCAAATACCCTTGTGCAAACAAGGATCCAAGTAGAAGTGGGTGCTGTTCTTCCAGGGCCCTGCTCTTTACCGGGTGACAATTGGGTTTCTTCCTCTGTGGGCAACACTGGGCTCTCTTCCCACGGACCCAGCCTGTCTGCTGGCATGTGCCCCTGGATTGGAGTCCCGGGTAGAATTGGGAGCCAAAGAAACGGATGTGTGCAAGGCTGGGGCTGGGCAGAGGCAGGGCACAGCCTGGCCTTGGTCTCAGCAGCCGTCTTCCCTTGCAGCCATGACTTCATTGGGGAGTTCACCACCAGTTACCGGGAGCTGGCCCGTGGGCAGAGCCAATTCAACATCTATGAGGTAAGGTGGGCACCCGAAATCCAGGGTTTGCACTGCTAAGTGGCCCAGTCACTGAGGACTGTAGTGAGCCATGCACTGGGCTGGGGGCTTGGTGTGTTTTCCTGTGAGATAGGGGTTATTGTCCCATTCTACCGTTGAGAAGACCAAGTCTTGGAGAAGTGTGAGAACTTCCCCAAAGTTCCACTGCTCAGTAAGTGGCAAAATCAAGACACAAACAACCCAGACTTGGCTGATTCCAAATCACTGAGTTATAGTGTCCCCATAAAGAGCACTTCCCACAAGCAAGAGAGATAGGAGCACAGTGGGAGCCAGTATACGAAGGTTCTGGGCTTGAGACCTGAGGTCCTGAGTTCAAGGTGGCCTTGTGCTTTCAATCAGAACAGTTTCAGGGCCTGCTGAGTATCTTACCTGTTTCAGAATGAAAACTTCAAGAGGATGAGGTCAGGATACCTTCCTTGTTCTAGCCCCAGAGCTGGAGAGCCTCGGACAAAGCACCTGATCTCTCTGGAAGTGTAACAGTAGCATTTGCCCTCAAGGGACAATGTCTGCATGTGTGTGTGTGCATGCGCATGTATGTGCGTGTGTGCACATGCGTGTGTGCACATGTGTGTGTGTGCAGGCTTGTGCGTGTGTGCGCATGCATGTGCGTGTGTGCGCGAGCGTGTGTGTGTATGCATGCGTGTGTGTGTGTGTTCTCCCTCCTTTTTTTTTTTTTTTTTAGACAGGGTGTCACTCTGTTGCCCTGGCTCACTGCAGCCCCAATCTCCCAGGCTCAAGCGATCCTCCCACCTCAGCCTCCCGAGTAGCTGGGACCACAAGCATGCACCACCATGACCAACTAATTTTTAAAATTTCATATAGAGACAGGATCTCACTATGTTTCCCAGGCTGGTCTTGAGCTCCTGGGCTCAAGCGATCCTCCTGCCTTGGCCTCCCAGCATGCTGGGATTACAGGCCTGAGCCACCGTGTTCCACCGTGTGCTCTCCCTCTTGCAATTCCCTCCCCACCTTCCAAATCTAGCTCAGGTCCTGCTCCTCTGAGAGGTCTTCCCAGCCACTCTTGTCCCCGTGCTTTCTTTCTTGTCTCAACTTCCACAGACGTCATGGTTCATGCCAAACCCACTTAATGGCAGATACTTATAACCCAAATAACTGCTTGGGTTCATATCCTGACTCTACCACTTACTAGCTATGTGACCTCGGCTAAGTCTCTGAACTACTCTGTGCCATGCAAACTGAGAATTAAATAAGTTAATGGAACAACGCCTGACCCAGAGATCAGCACTGTCTTCTGTCACCATCTGCTGAGCACTGTGTGCCCGGAGGTTCACATTTTACAACCATCCTATCATCCTGGCACTGTCCTCACGCTAGCAGCCACTCAGCCAGCAAAGTTGAAGAGCTGGCCTTGAGTTCTATCACTGAATCCAAATCCCATGCTACCCCCACTCCTTTGCCCTGTATGTCAGTTCTGAGTGGGCAGGTCTTGTGTTCCAACTAGACTTTCCAAGGGCCGGTGAGGTGACAGCTCTTTCTGTTGCTTCCCCTCACTGGCCAGGGCACTGCTGGGCACACAGTAGGTGTCTGTTATACATTCGCATGCTGAATGAGATTGAACATGGCTATTGTGAAGATGGAGTGTGGATGAATTTCTTTGAAAGGGCTCTAATACAGTACATTGCTTTGTTTTCTGCATCTGTAAAGAGAGAAGCTGTCTTTGTCCCCGCTCCCCCGCCCCACCCCAGGCAGAGAGAAGCAGATGCCACTGTTCTCTGGCCTCCTTTGAGGAGATTTAGGGAGGTGAAGGGAAGGGGTCATATCTCTCGGAGCTTGGCTTCTAAAGGTGCTTCACAGGCCCAGAAGGAGCTGTTTCTCTTGGGCTAGGAGCAGAAAGCATTCAATTGACTTGTTTTCTCAGTTGTTGATCCCTGCTTCTTTGTAATCAACAAGAGAAAGTGCCACACTGGGAGGCAGAAGCACTGTCTTCACACATCGGAAGGCCATCAGCTGAAAAAGGAGCTCAGCTCTGGCAGTCCCAGGGGGAGGCCGGTTTGGGGCAGGAAGGACTTGCTAGAATCAAAACTGCCTGAAGAGGGAACAGGCTTCAGCCAGTAAAGACCCGTGCCTCGGGCCCTGGCATTGCCCTAGTGTCAGGCTCCTATGTCCAGCTGTCTGCTGGCCCCTCCTGGGGCTCAGCCTTCCAAAACTGAATGCATTAGCTAAACCTCCCACAGCACTCCCCTCCTCCTGGCAAGCCAGCTTCATCTCAAATATTCCCATCATCGGGGCTCAGGGTACCTCGGGGGTCATATTTAACATCCCCATCCCTCATTCCATATCCAGTCCACGACCATACACTGCTCTTCTACCACCCACATTTTCTGACATCGTTCCCTTCATCTCAGGCCACCACCACCAACCTCATCATCTCCCCCTTATGGGGCTTTGCCACAGCCTTTTTTCTTCCTTCTGTCCTCTACACAGTAACCAGCGTACTTCACCAAAATAGTGATCTGACCACATCGCTCCCCTGCTTAAAACCTGTCTAGGGCATTCCACCCACCACTTTAGCCTGGTTCGCACATGGGAGGTGGGAAGAGATACTGAAAGATGCTCCCACCGCAGCTGAGATCCGCTGACCTACAGGGTGAAGTTCCAAGCTCCTTCATTCAGGATGCTGTTTCCCCAGCCAGCCACCCGCAATCTGTGTATGCATGCTTTTTGTTTTGTTTTTTTGAGACGGAGTCTTACTCTCACCCGGGCTGGAGTGCAGTGGCACAATCTCGGCTTACTGCAACCTCCGCCTCTACTTCCAGGCTCTAGCTATCCTCCCACCTCAGTCTCCCAAGTAGCTGGGACCACAGGCACACACCACCACCCTGGCGATTTTTTTTTGTGTGTGTGTTTTTGGTAGAGACGGGTTTTTGCCATGTTGCCCAGGCTGGCCTCCAACTCCTGAGCTCAGGTGATCCACCTGCCTCGGCCTTGCAAAGTGCTGGGATTTCAGGTGTGAGCCACCACGTCTGGCTGTGCATGTAAATAAAACACACATCACATGCCTTTGGAGGCCCCTAGGAGCTGGCCCCTGCCCCTTGCCTCTGCCCATTCCCACATTCATCCCCGTCCTGCCACCTGAGGCTCTCTGAACCTCCGTGCTCTCTCAGCCTCCAGGGCTCGATTCATATGGGTGCCTCCACCTGAGACTCCCTCTTGTCTTCTCCTGGGTAGGAGCTGTTGGTCCACGGAGCCTCCCTGTGGGTGTTCCTCCTCCAGGAAGTTGTGTCCACCTGCACACCCGCCCCACCCCAGAGCCTGGAGCGGACACTTGTCAGTGCTCCTGGGGTCCCCTCTGGCTATTTTCTGTTTGTGACACTATCCACCCCCTCAAAGACCTTGAAGTCCTCAGGGTGGGGGTTGTGTTGCACTCACTGCTGCATCCCCAGAGCCAGCACAGCTCCTGGCTCCTAGGAGCCCCTCGATGCCCCCAACCACCCCACCTAATGTGCGCAGGAGGGCGGATTCCAGACCTGACCTGTCCTCACCTGACCACCAAGAAGAAAGGAGGCAACTTAGTGGAGGGGCAGCTCCTGGTCTGGCCCCTAGGTGGCGCTGGCCCCCCTGCATGGGATTCACCGTGGCAGGGCTGGAGAGGCTGAGGCTGGGGGCAGGAAACCTCGGGGTAAACAGGGATCTGAGAACAGAACATTGCTTTAACATTAAAGCAGTTATATTAGAGAGTGGAAAAGTGGAATACAGGCTAATTTGAAGATAACATAGAAAGCTTAGAAGAAACATACTTGTGGCCAAATCTTTGGTTATTCTCAGGACTCCAGGTTCATTCTCCCTAGCTGGGAGGGTTATGTTGGAGCAAAAGTTTGAGATGCTCTCCATTCCGATAGTTCAACACTCTCAAGGGAGAGATTGGGAAACTGAGGCACAGTGCAGCACTGGGGCTGCCATTTTGCCCTCATCTTAACAGCTTGCCTACTTAAGCTGTTTTCCCATGAATGTGTCTGTAAGCACCTCACCATCTGGGTAACCCCGTGGAGGGGGCATCCTCCAGTGCTAAAGAGGGTGCTCTGGTCTTCTCTCCCGGGCTCTCTCACCATCTCGCCCTGGCCCTCAGTTTCTACCTGCACAGCTTGCCAGCCCTCCCACGTGAGCTTCCCACCTGTGCCCCAAATCCAGCTCCTTCCTTCTGTGTCTACATGGTCACCCCAACCCCTCCCTCTCTCAACCTCTATAGCCACCCCCAGGGCCCAAGAGGCGTGTCACTTCTTGACAGCGCTGTTCTCACCATAGCTCAGCACCTGTCCCAATACCCCCAAGTCCTCATTACCTCTCGCATGGACTCGTGGTGGCAGTAATAGTAGCAGTAGTAATTTTTAAAAATAGCAACTGAGGCTGGGTGCAGTGGCTCACACCTGTAATCCCAACACTCTGGGAGGCTGAGGCAGGAGGATAGCTTGAGCCCAAGAGTTTGAGACCAGCCAAGGTAACATAGCAAGATCCTATCTCTACCAAAAAAAAAAAAAAAAAAATAGCCAGCCATGGTGGCATGTGCCTGTGGTCCCAGCTACCTGGGAGGATTGCTTGAGCCCAGGAGGTTGAGGCTACAGTGAGCTATGATCCCACCACTGCACTCCAGCCTGGGCCATAGAGCAAGACCCTGTCTAAGAAAAAAGCAACAGACACTTACAGATAATACTTACTACATTCCAAACTGTTCTAGGCACTTTGCTTGCATTGGCCCATTTAATCCTCATACCTTTCCGGGAGGCAGGTACTTCTTATTCCCATTTTACAGATGAGAAGACTGAGGCACATTGAGGTTAAGTAACCTGCCTAAGGTCACACAGCTATTATTAGGTGGCAGAACCAGGCAAATATTTCCTGGATGAGCCTCCTTCTCCCCTCACACTCACCTCCACCAGACCGCAGTGTCCTAGAGCCTGCTCTGATTTTGTCTCCTACCAGCTTGGGGGTCATCAGAGTTCCCTGCAGGCCGCTGGGTGACATTCAGACATTTTTCACTGGGCATTCTAGGCTCTCCTCCAGCCAGCCCAGCTTACTCTTCCACCCTGTGGTTCTGCCATCAAACTGGGCCTGGGTTCTATGCATTTCTCCCACAGAACATCCTCTGACATCCATCTCTCCGTGCCCAGAGTCTTCCTGTCCCTCTAAGTCTGCCTTCAAGACTGCCTGCTCCGGGGAGCCTTTGCTGACACTCTCACCTAGAGTGGTCTTTCCTTCCTCTAACTCCCCTGACACTTCTGTGATCCCCCTTGTTCTGTGGCCCTTGTCACTTTTTGCCCTGAGGACATATCTTCTCTCTCCAACGGAGGTGATGGATGATTCCAGGGGAGAAGCAATATGTTTCCACCCACCCCATAAATATATGTCAAAGAGATCTGTTTGTATCTGTTATCAAGGTGGCACCAATGTATGCACCACTGGCCCGGGGGCAGGAAACCTGGTTTCTAATCCTGCCACTACCCAGATGGCTGTGTGACCTTAGGCAAATCACTTGGTGTCTCTGTGCTTTAGTTTCCTTCTTGCTGGAAGTAGATAGCAATACTCACCCAGAAAGAAGAGACCATGGTAAAGATGAGCTGACGGCCTCTGTGGGAACAAAGACAGGGAAAGGGGAAATGAGTTCACCAGAAACCAACAGGCAGCACAGGAGGTATGAAAATTGCCTGGCTTTGTTTGTTGGGACATTAGGGAAAAGTTGTGCCTAGACTTCCCTTATTAAAAACAAAACAAAGAAAAACTGGTGAGGGTCAAATGAGAATACAAATAGAGTAAGTGCGGAAGTCTCGTGGGGAGCCTCAGGGCTGGGTGGCTCGCGTCACTTAGCCCAGTCTTGGCCTTGGCACTACTGGGATTTGGGACTGCATCATTCCGTGTCGTGGGAGGCTGTCTTGTGTACTGTAGGATGTTTAGCAGCATCCCTGGCTTCTACTCACTCCCTCAGTTGTGAAAACCAAAACTGTCTCCAGATGTTACCAAATGTTCCTGGGGGTAAAATCGCCCCTGGTTGAGACTGCTGAGTTAGCCACCAACAAGCTTTCTCTGAACACCTACTCTGAGCCTAGCCCCATGATTTATCTGACACAGGTCTTGTTTGGAAGTTAAAGCTTACACTCAAAGAATAGCTAAAGAGGTTCTTGATGCCAAGTAAGAGGGATGGTGATGGAGAGGGGAGTCTCAGAGGCCCTGGGCAGCCCTTGGGCTGGGTCCCAAAGGAGAAACAGAGGAGATTGGAACTGGCTGAGAGAGGAAGGGGGTGCATTTTGGGTGAGGGGAGCAGCCTCAACCAACACGAGAGACAGGTACGGACAGGGCCGCTTTGCAACATCAAGACTTCTTTGGCTGTACTGGGTGGAGGATGTGTGTGTTCCGGGGAGCAGTGGGAGAGAAGGTTAAATAAATATTCCTGGTTGATTGTGGGACCCTAGGTCTGATGGGAGAACCCAGTTGTGTAACCCAGACTCAATACCGGTCTCCCACAAATCCTCCTTAAACCCTACTCCCCTGGCCCCGTGGTCTTCACACCCCACACTCTAATGGGGCTGGGCTTGGACCACACCCAGGGGTGGTTGGAAGCCCTCAAGACCCACCCTGACCGCCTGGAAGCACGCCTTACCTGGTAACTGGTTTTTCCTGCAGGTGGTAAACCCGAAAAAGAAAATGAAGAAAAAGAAATACGTGAATTCTGGCACAGTGAGTAGCCACCCCGGTCTCTGCAGCCGGGTGTAGACATTCTGAGCCCCAAGCTAGGTCTGGTATCAGGGAGGCCCATGCGTCTGTGTGTGTGCACGGGCAGAGTGTGGGAATCAGACGTCCAAGAGAGATGGGGTGGGGAGGGGTGGGGCAGATGGAGCAACAGCGGCGGGGAGGGAGTTGACTTGCAGACCACACAACAGGCGCTAGCTGTATCTAGCATGAGGAATCGCAGAGACACCCACTGGACTTCCTGCAGGAAGGAAGAGGAAGAGAAGTTGTATTTATTGGGCCCCTACCCTGGGAAATTCCCCACGTCGGTGCTTTTCACAGGTTGTTGCCCTGAGAGGCAGATATTATCATCCCCTAGTCCTGAAAGAGGAAACCAAGGCTGCAAGCAGGAAAGTGACTCAGCCAAGGTCACACAGCTAGAAAGTGGTAGAGATGGGATCAACAAGACATCTCACTCCAGAGCTGGCAGCTGCTACGGGTGCTGCCCCTGCTTAACTGTGACCTTCCTGGGATGACACGCCGGCCTAGTGGCTTCTGGGGGCTGGTCTTCAGGACATTCATATGTTTATTCAACAAATACTTACTGAGTGCTACTGTGTGCCAGGCACTGTTCTAGGCACGTCGGATACAGCTGGAAACAAGACAGACCCAAATTCCTGGTGCTTATATTCTAGTGGGAGGAGACAGAAAACACACACACACACACACACACACACACACGCCTGTGTGTGTCAGTTGATTATGAGTGCTATGGAAAAAGTATAAAGGGCAAAGGGACAGGCAATAGAGGAAGTATTGAGGATACTGGGGAAAGGGAATTCCAGCATTCCTGCTGTAGAGAACAGCACGTGCAAAGGCCCTGAGGTGGAGCTCACAGTGCATTTCTAGAACAAGCCACTTTCTCTGCAGTGCAAACACACCCAAGTTCATCCTCTCTGTGTTCCTTCCTCACTCTAGAGGCCCATGGCCGGTGCAGCCAAGCCTGGTCATTGGAGTCAGGCAGACTCTGTATCTCCAGACCTAGAAGAGGTCTTCGGGACCTCTGGGGTTCCTCTGAGAAACCTCATTTTCTCCGTCTGTAAAGTGGGACTAATAAATCATCCCCACCTTGCCACTGCACAGGGCAGCTGTGACAGACACATGGGAGATGCAAGCTTGTGAACTGTAAAATTACTCTGCTCATTCAAAGGGGACCGAACACCACTTCTTTGATTGTAACTGTTTCACAGACTGGGGCTTGGAGTCATATTTCCTTTGTCCAAGGCTGCGGTGTTTCTTAGTGGGGATGCTGTCAGCATTTGGGCAGGAAAATTCTTCATCTCACAGGATGTTTAGCACCCCTGGACGCTGCCCATAGCTACCAGTAGAGCCCTAGTCATTATGAGAACCCCCAAAACCCTCCCACACCTTCCCAAATTCCCCTAGGGAAGACAGCACCTTCCCCAGCTGGGAATAAAAAGGTTCGAAAACCACTGATCTCATCCAGCCTTCTTACTTTAGAGATGAAGAAACTGTGGCCTAGAGAGGGCATGTCATTTGTCCCAGGTCACACAGTGAGTTGGAGACAGAGCGGGTCTAGGCCCAGGTCTCTTGACTTTCCTTTACTCCAGCATTCCCCCATCTTCATCACGAGAAATCACCCAGGATGCAGAAAGCTTGTTGAAATATAGACGCCCAGGCCAGTTCCCTGGGATTCCACTTTAGGAGGCCCAGGAATCTGTGTTTAGTGCTTTTCATCCCTTACTTACAGTGTGCAGAATCCCCTGGGGATCTTGTGAAAATGCCAAAAATCTGCATTTCTGCATTTCTACCTGGCATCGAGGTGATGCTGATGCTGCTGGTCTAGGAGCACTACACTTTGAGTAGGGGAAAGTCTGCTTTCACCCTGCGAGCCCCTGGGTGAACCCATATGGTCAGGGCAGTTAGGGCATTGCTTCATCCTGGGGGTTGGAATGGGGAGTGGTCAACTCTGTCTGCAGATTAGACTTACGTGAAGAGCTAAAAAAAAAAAATAGATCTCTGAAACATTCATGTAGCCCCAGAAACTCGGCTATAATGGGTCTGGGCTGCAGGATGATCTAAGAGCCCCCCAGGGCATCTCATGGTCATCAGTCAGGGTTGAAGCCACTGCCGTGGTCCACTCCTAGTGAGTCTGAGCTGCCACACTTGGAAGGAGGCCTGTGGTTCATCCAGGTGCCTAACACCTTAACCACAATAGGTGGGGGTCTTACTGCCAAGTAAGGGTGGTGCTCTCACCTGGCCCTCCCAGTGAGCATGTAAAAACGGCTGAATCTTCATGAATAGGGGGCTCCCAAACTACCAGAGAGGACTTTGTTCTCTTACACAGGTGAAAGGTCCTCTGCCCTAATCTTGCCTCATTTAATTGGCCTAGGATGCCAGGCTTTCACTTGTCTCCTTGATTCTAAATTGTTATGATAATGAGCTGCCAGGTAGCTGCCTGTCTTGGCAAAGCCAAAGCTAACTTTGCCAGGGCATAGGTTAAAAGGCCTCTGCTTGGGGGAGGGGGCCTGGGGTGGTCAGTTACCTCCGGGGAAAGGATGGGCTGCTCATGAGGCAGGGTCTTGGGTCTGAGAGGGATGAGATGGGACCGGTAAGATTTAAGATAAGCACAGTCCAAAGAGGCACATTTCAGGACTAATAGCTCTAGGCACATGGAAGCCTGAAGCTGGTTGGCATTGGCAGGTTGTTAGGCCTGTGCCAGGAGGGCCCCCTTGTCCTCCACACCCCATCCCAGGTCCCTGGGGCTGAAGAGCCAGTGCCCACTTAGAGGAAACTAACACCCTTGGCTTGGACCCCAGCTCCACTGACACAGATGGGACCCTTCCATCAAGGTCAAGAGTGCAGGCTCTGAAGTCAGACACACCCTGGTTTCACATCTCCTCTCTGCCCTGGCAGTGTCCTTGGGCACATTGCATCACCTCCTTGAGTTTCAATTTCCTTGGCTATAAAGTGGGGATAATAATAGTACTTCATGGGGTGGTGTGGGCAGTGCATGCAGTCATGCATGCAAAACTGGCACATGCCGAGTGTTCTGTCAATGTCAGTTCTCGAATCATAACCCATCTCCCCTGACCCCAGGCTCCCCACTGACAAAGCTCCCTTTTGTTTTCAAGGTCACCCTGCTTTCCTTTGCTGTGGAGTCAGAGTGCACCTTCCTTGACTACATCAAAGGAGGGTGAGAAGAGATACAACCGATTTCATGGGCCTTGGGGAGAGGGAAAGGGCCCCACACACCGACAGGACCGGCTCTGGCCCCACCCTGGCCTCTTCAAAGCCCTGGTTGAAGGCTGTGGTGCTGGGCTCTGAGCAAACCCTGGTGTCTGGGCTGAGACAACTCATCCAGAGCCCCGCACATCCCCAGATCCCAAGCAGCTTGGAGGGAACTCCTGAGCCAAGGAGGCTGGCCTGGGCCATGTCAGGTCTCCATGCAGAGACAGGACCTGGAGCTGGTAGGGACTCTGTGACAGAAAGCCAAGGGCTTGGGGAGGTAGAAAGAACCCTGCAATAGGAGTCAGGAGGCCCAGGCTCTAGGCCTCTCTTTGCCATTAATTTGCTGGATTCCTTTGGGCGAGTCATTTTTCCTCTCAGGGTATCAGTTTCCTCCTCTGTACACAAAGAGAATGGAGTAGGTAAGTGTTAAGGTTCCTTCCAGCTCTGAGCTTCTGACACCTCTGATCTGTCTGGTTGGGGGAGGGGGACAGTGATTAACCTGCTCACTGTTATTAGGGCCCTGTAAGGGCAGTGGGATTGGGGATAAGCCAGGGGTTGGTCCTGGGGCCAGCAGGTGGTCAAACACGGGTTTAAGGAGCAGAAAGAACCACCAGGGACAGTGTCTAGGCCCAGACAGATGGGGGAGCCAGGAGGCCCCAGCCAGCAGCTCATGGAAAGAGCCTGGCTCTAAGGGTAGGGCCTGCCCAGCGTGCTGCCTGCCAGGACAGGTGCCAGGTCAGGGCGTGGGCAGCCAAGAGCCCGCAGGTGAGTGACTGCACCTGTCTGGAAAGGAGACAGGCAGGAGCAGCTGCCAAAGGCTCATCCCAGCCAAGTGGGCCCTTGGCTGCCTGGTTCTCCAGGGCAGAGGGAGAAGTCAGGTCCTGGGAAGCCACACTCACTTTCCCATGACACCACTCCCTGCTGCCTTGAACTTGCAGTCTCAAGGCTGCAAGCTCTCCTCCTACCCACTGAGCACACACCCTGCCTCCAGTCACTCAGGGGCTCCTCTGCTCTTACCTGCCCCTCCTGTGGGCTGACTCCAGACCCTGCCTTTGCACTCTTCCCCCATCAAAATTGCTTCCCTCTCAATCCCATTAAGCAGCCGCCCCTTACAGTCCACAGCACCTGGTAGCTCTCAAACACCCCTCATCCTGTTTATTTTTATTCATGTTTATTTTGTTTTATTTTATTTTATTTATTTTTTGAGACAGAATCTTGCTCTGTCACTCAGGCTGGAGTGCAGTGGCACAATCTCGGCCCACTGCAACCTCCGCCTCCTGGGTTCAAGCAATTGTCCTGCCTCAGCCTATCGAGTAGAGTAGCTGGGGCTACAGGCATGCGCCACCACCCCCAGCTGATTTTGTATTTTTAGTAGAGATGGGTTTTCACCATGTTGGCCAGGCTGGTCTCGAACTCCTGACCTCAGGTGATTCGCCTGCCTCGGCCTCCCGAAGTGCTGGGATTACAGACATGAGCCACCACGCCCAGCCCATCCTGTTTATTTTTTTCATTTGCATAGTACCCCCAACTTACAGAACACAGTGGGCAGGATCAGAACAGTTATCCCCATTTTACAGAGCTTGCCTGAAGCCACACGCCTAGATGGTGGCAGGGTTCCTTCTCCCATAACATGCGGCCTTTCATTCTATAGTAATGAATCAGTCTAGCCTGCCTGACTCGCAGCTAGCGGGTGGGGTGGGATGAAGATGGAGACTGATGAGTTAAAGGGCTGGATGCTGTGAGGTTTCATCGAAAAGGAGCCCTCAGAGGCTGAGCTAAGCTGGTGCCACCCATACTGGGCAGGTTATAGCCCCAGAGCCAGCCCTCTCTTTAAACTCTCTGGAGAGCCTGAGTGAGGGAGCTGGCTCCAGGGACTGAGAGCCTGGCATGCATGCCCAGGCAGGAAGCTGATGTCTAGGGATTCTCTCCTCCCTGGCCTCCCTCACCTGCCCACCTGGACCCAGGAGGAAGGGTATGGGTACTTTGGCCCCACTGTCAGAGGAGGAGCTGGTTGCTCAGCAGCCTGTGTTCTACCCTTAGGCAGGAGAGACTAGGCTGCTGCGAGTAATTTTCCCACAAGAGGATCTGCTTTCCAATTGCTTCCTTTCCCAAGGCTTTTCAGAACCCAGGGCAGGGGAGGACTAGTTAGAGTAAGGCCTGCCTTTCCCCTCACCCTGTATTTGGAAGAGCCAGTCCAACAGTGTCCCTCCAGTATAGTTCCACAGGCCAGAATCATCTTCCCAAGAGTGGCCCTGGGAGTGGGACTTTGATTTGACCCTCCAAATGTCTCCCTACCTCTTAACAAAGACATGCGTTGTATATTCCACACTGAAGCGGGGGTGACAACGAACAGCAGATGAGTATGGTAGGTCAACTGCTGTAACACACAATTCCCTAACCTCAAGCCTTCATACAAATAAAGGTCTGTTTTTCATCTGTGGGATTGCAGGGTTGGGTGGGGAGATGATCCACGCAGTCATTCAGGGACCCAGGCTCTTGCTAGCTTGTGGCTCCTTCTATCCTACTGCCTGGAATCCTCTGGATGCTCTGCCCCCAGCCAGCAGAAGAGGAGAAAGAGGTGGGGATGACTGTCTGTGGCCAGAAGACCCTGGCTTGGGTCTCCTGCTAACCATGTCCCTGACATTTCCCTGGGGGTGAGGGTTCCATGAGCAGCAGCTCAGCTGTGATCAGGTGGTTTCTGATAGGGACCTTCTGCTGTGTTTGTGATAGGGATCTTCCGCTGATAGAGCTGTGGTTTCTGATAGGCACCTTCTGCTAAATGCAAGTGAGGTGAGGCCTGCCTGATCTTACATCATCCATAGCCCTAACTAAGAATTACTAGAAGAGTTTTCCCCAGTGTGATCCCAGCCTCCTGTCCTCATAATCCCTGGATGAAGGCAGTGGACATTTTTTCAAGAGGTAGATTCTGGGCACCACTCCAGACAAACTCAATTGGCATTTCTAGGGTGGAGCCCTGGAATCTTCTTAAGCAAGCACCTGTAGTGATTCTATGCTCACTGCCATGTGAGAACCATAAGACTAGACTTTATCATGGACTTGTGTTTGTCAGCTTTGTTCTGTCTGGACCCGGCAGAGAACCTAGAATGGCCAAGCCCTCAGAAAGTCTCAAACCTGAATCTGAATCCTCAAAACCTAACTTTTTATTATAGAAAACGTCAAACACGTGCAAATGTGGAGAAAATGTATAATCAACCCCCAAGTACCCTTCACCCAGCTTCAGCCATTACCACATCATAGCCAGTCTTGTTTCATACACTCCACCCTTCATTCGGTCATTTATTATTCTTTTTTATTTTAGTGGGTTTTTTTTTTTATTTTTGAGGTCTCACTATGTTGCTCAGGCTGGCCTTGAACTCCTAGTCTCAATCGATCCTCCCACCTCAGGCTCCCAATATCCAATTTGAAGCAAATCTCAGCCATCATATTTTATCCCCAAATGCTTCAGGATGTCTTTCTAAAACATAAGGACTCTCTCTTTATCAAACATAACCACAATACCATAACCACACCTAAAAAATTAACAATTCCTTAACACTAAATATCCAGTAAATGTTTATATCTCCCCAATTATCTTATAGTTTTAAAATTGGTTTGTTTGAGTCAGAAATCCAGGCAAGAGCCATAGGCTATGATTGGTGGGTTGGTTTCTTAATTCTCTTTTCATCTATTCATCCCCCCGAAGCACCTGAATGGCTTGCTAACACAGATTCCTGTACCCCACCAAGAGAATCTAATATTCAGCCAGATGTGGTGGTTCGCACCTGTAATCCCAGCACTTTGGGAGGCTGAGGCAGGAGGATTACTTTTGCCCAGGAGTTCAAGACCAGGCTGGCCAATATAATGAGACCCCATCTCTGCAAAAAGAAAAAAAAAAGTTAGCCAGATGTGGTGGTGCCTGCCTGTGGTCCCAGCTATTCAGGAGGCTGAGGTCGGAAAACTGCTTGAGCCCAGGAGGTTGAGGCTGAAGTGAGCTGTGATCACGCCACTGCGTTTCAGCCTGGGTGACAGAGCAAATCTTTTTTCAAAAAAAGATTCAGGAGAGCTAGATAGAGTCTGAGAGGCCCAGCATATTCCCAGGAGATGGTGCTGCTGCTGACTCTGGTAGTGCTTCTACAGAGTTTCCCAAAGACTGGATTTTGCTGGCTGCATCTCCTGTGGTGTCATTTAATGTGTTCCTCTATCCCTTGTATTTCCTGTAACTGACTAGACAGCTCTGGAGCCTCAATCAGAATCAGGTTCAATTTTTTGGTAAGACAACTTCATGGGTGGTATTCTATTCTTTCTTTAGGAGATGCGTAATGTCTATTTGACTCTCTTTTTTGTCAAATGAGTTTTCGTCCTGAATCTCACTCCAAATTTGAGTCAGCAATCCAATGAGACCCAACCTCACCCAGCCTACTCAGATGGGCCCAGGGGGTAGGGTTTGTGGAGGAAATAAGTGACCATAGCCACATGCCCACACAGAACACAATCATCTTCAAAGAGCTTTCCTACTGCATAACTCTTCTGACACTCATTAATCCTTTTAGGGTGACATAGCTGGCATTACTATCTCAGCTCTCCAGAACTAGAAAGAGATGACTGACTTCACCAAGGCCACATACCTGGCAAGCAGCAGAGCCAGGGTGGTAGCCAATGTCTAGCACTGTCCCCCTTCCCACAGCCCTGACTCCCTCCAGGTGACTCCCCTGCTGTTCTCCCTCTTCTAGGACCCAGATCAACTTCACTGTGGCCATTGATTTCACTGCCTCCAATGGTGAGTTGGGGGATGGGCAGAGGAGCAGGGTGGGAGGAGAGAGCTTTTAAGGGCTGTGGTGTCTGGCCCTGGCTGGGACCACGACCCTCATACTCTCTGGCCTCTTCCTCACCAAAGAGAATGTACGTAGGTCTGGAGGACCAAAGATACAACCAAGATGGCAGAGGTATCTCCAGGTTGGACCATTGACATAAATCTGGGCTCTGAGCCGCAGCCTTGTCCTTGAGGAACACCCAGTCTCCTTGGGGGAATGGGATTGTGTGTACTCTGGGCCTATGGAGGGCCCTGGAGATGTTTCCCCCGGGATCAAATCCCAGCTCCTCTGTGCAGTCCAACCCACAGGCTGGAGTGGAGAACCAGAGCCAAGACTGAGCTCTGTGGTGTTCAGGGAGGCAGGATCCAGCCCAGGGACCCCAGTCCTTACCTGGCTGGGGCTGCCCTGGCTTCCTTCCCTCCTCCCAATTTCTCCAGTGTCGGCCTGTGGCTGAGTCACTAGGAGCAATAACAGTGCCAAACTTTACATGATTAGAAACATCACAACGTCCCTTGGGCTCTGGACTGTATTAGGGATCCTCAGTGCTCATTTTTGCGCCAATCAAAAATGCCCAGGTCTTGCCCTCTACAGCTGTCAGGAGCCCCTCTTATAGCTGTACGTCCTAGCATCATAGAGCACTGGGCTATCAGAGCTGGAAGGGGCCTTAGTAATAATAACACTGAGGATAGTTATCATAATATCGATAGCACCTGTGTAATACTCACATCAATCCTATGAAGTAGGAACTATTATTGCTCTGATTTTACAGGCGAAGAGACTAAGGCTAAGGTTAAGGAACTTACCCAAGATCACATAGCTAGCAGGAGGTACACAGGATTGGTACCTTGGCAATCTGTGCTGTACTACCTCCCATCAATGAACAAATAAGTTAAATAGAGACTATATTAGTAGCGAAGAGGGCTCTGGGGGAAAATCAAGGCAGGAAGAAGGATAGGAAGGATTGGGGGAGGCTGTAATTTTTAATAGGCTGCTTGGAAAAGATCACACTGAGGAGGTGACACTTGAGCAGAGACCTGAAGAGGCCAGGGAGAGGGCCAGGGAGTGGACATCTGGGGAAAAGTGTCCCAGGTAGAAGGAACAGCCATCTCCAAGGTCCTGAGGTGGAAATGGCGAGGGGCTGGTGAGGCTGGGACCCGCGAGTGACAGGGAGGAGGGTAGGAGATGACCTGGAGGCCAGATCATGAGTGCCTTGCGGTCTCTCGTGAGGACTTTTGGTTTCATTTTGGGGGAGGTGGAAGCATTGAGCGTTTTGGGCAGAGGAGAGGCATGATCTCTCTGAGGCTGATAGGCTCAGTCACTGCCGTGCTGGGTATGGGCTGGAGGCACAAGGGCAGAAGGAAGCGGGAGATCGGTTAGGAGACTGCTGCATCCTATAAGTAAGAGGGTGGTGGTATGGGGAGGAGGAGAGGAGGAGGAGGGATTCTGGATCTGTTTTGCTGAAGGATTTAATATGGAGTATGAGAGAAAGAGAGGAGTCAAGAATTAATAAAAGTTAGGGGTGCCCTTGGACACCCCCTTCTTCATTCTGAACCCGGGGTGACTTGGAGGGTCCAGATGGTCAAAGGTTCCCATGTCCTGTGTTACAGGGAACCCCTCACAGTCCACATCCCTGCACTACATGAGCCCCTACCAGCTGAACGCCTACGCGCTGGCGCTGACTGCCGTCGGAGAGATCATCCAGCACTACGACAGTGACAAGATGTTCCCTGCCCTGGGCTTCGGGGCCAAGCTGCCCCCGGATGGCAGGGTGTCCCACGAGTTCCCGCTGGTAGGAGGTCCCGCTGGTGGGAGAGAGGACTGACCAGGCTGGGGGTGTGGTGACAAGCTGGGGGTGGGGGGACGTTTCCCTTCCTCTGAGCCCAGGGACTTAAGGCTCAGCCTCAGTGGAGGTAGACTGCCTGCTGTGTGTAGGGGGGCTCCAGAAATCCACTCCCTTCCCTGATCACAGATGCTGCCCCTCCACGTCTGAAGCTGCCTGCCCACAGCTGGCTCTGGCTTCCTTGTTCCTGACAAGACGCAGGTGGAGGTGGAGGCGAGCTGTGGCTGACCCATCCCTCAGGGCCCCAGAAAAGTGAACAAGGTGGTGTGGGTTGGGTATCCCTGAGTCAGTGCTGAGATGGGATGACGTGGATCTCCGGGGTGATGTGGATCTCCGGGGTGATGTGGAGCATGGCATCATCTAGGCATCCCGGGCCCTGTGGAGATGATTGCACAGGCCACCCCTTTCCCTGGCTCCCATGAGCTGGGGACACTCAGGCACAGCAGACGTCCCTCCCATGCCTGAGGGTGCAAGGCGCTGTGCTGGGCCCATTATGCACGTGGACAGATCAGCCACAGGTCCTTCCTGAGTTGCTCAGACCCAGCAGTCATTTTAGGACAGTGTGGGTTTACCCAAGGTTCCCTGAGGGAAGTAGCCAGGGATCTCGGGGCATCTCTGAACAGGTACAGGGAGCCGGGTAAGGAGCAGGTTTGGACCCAGCTCACCTGAAACACACACTGCTTCAGGATGAGCCCTGGGAGCTCCCTCCCCTGCCCCGCCACCCCACACCAGAGAAGAGCTGGGGGAGCCCAGGCCTGCAGGCCTCCCCACCTGGACTCAGTTCCCACACATCGTGCACCCCTGTCCTTCCTTCCTGGGCTCAGCCTCCCCACCCTCTGTCCCCTAGAATGGCAACCAGGAGAACCCCTCGTGCTGCGGCATCGACGGCATCCTGGAGGCCTACCACCGCAGCCTGCGCACCGTGCAGCTGTACGGCCCCACCAACTTTGCCCCCGTGGTCACCCACGTGGCCAGGTGAGTGCCGCTGCCACCACCCCCAGCTACTCGCAAGGCCTCTGTTTCCATACCAGCTCTGCCTCTGGGTGGTGGGAGGGGGTGTCTCTTCCCACGCACTTGCCTTTCAGGGAGACCTGACCCTGAAGAGATTCCCCCAAGAGCTGTCACCCTCCAAAGTGTTCAGGGTCCTTGTTTAGGGGGGAACATGCCCAGAGGTCCTGCAGACAGACCTGAGCCCACACCTGCCCCACCCAGGAATGCAGCGGCCGTGCAGGACGGCTCCCAGTACTCTGTGCTGCTCATCATCACTGACGGGGTCATCTCAGACATGGCGCAGACCAAGGAGGCCATTGTCAACGTAAGCAAGGAGTGTGCGGTGGGGGAGGCGGTTTGAGGGGTCTCTTCCTCCCCGTTAGGGGAACCCTGGGGGTGTACCTACCTCCTTGACTTTAGGGAAATGCTTGGAGATGACTTGGGCGTGGCTTCTCCTTTCCCTCCCTCACTGGACCCCACTGCCCTCGTCCACCTCCTGGCCTCCGGCTGCAGAGTCCGTTGCTGGATAGTGGATTCTGGGGGGTGGAAGGGGTGCCCGGATCGTGAGAGAGCTGTCTGGTGAGCTCTGTTCCCACCTCTTAGTCACACTCTGTGTTCTACTCCCTCCAGACTCCGGTGGCTCCCTCATTAACCCATCTCTAGGACCGCTGCCCCCTTTCCCAGGCTGGCCTGGCCAGGTCAAAGGAGTGGGAGGGGAGGCTCAGAGTTGGGGAAGCTCAGGAACATGGCTCCCTGAGCCGGTGGTCTCCCTGTAAGAGGGGATGGGGGTGACTCACCAAAGCAGACCTGTGACCCATTCCCCCCGCCACCCTCCCTCTCTCCTCTGGGCGCAGTCTGGTTTCCTTTGCTCTTTATCTCTGAGTGCCGTCCCTCTCCCTACCCCCTTTTCTGTGTTCCTGTGTCTCTCCATGTTCACTCTCCCGTTTCTCTCCTGCTCACCCCTTCCTGTCCCTACCCCTGGTTTCTCCTTCCTGTTAACTGGGTCCCAATTGGGTCCAACCTTCCCCTGCCCCCCCATGCTGTCTCCCAGGCTGCCAAGCTCCCCATGTCCATCATTATCGTCGGCGTGGGCCAGGCGGAGTTCGACGGTGAGTCCAGCTGCTGCCCTCCCCTCCTTTCCTTCCCTAGCCACGCACCCCTGCCCCCACCCCAGATGTTTCCCCAGAGGCTGCGGTCCCCTGGGAATGACCCCTCCCAAAAGAGTGAGAGCTCCCGCCTGGGCGTGTGTGTCTGGGTGAGTGTGCAGGGTGTGGGATGCATTTGTTTGCTCAGGGCGGGGTGTGTCAGGTCTGGGTGTGCACCCACGCCCACATCCCAAGGTTGTGGGGAGGAGGCCCCAAGTCACTTCTTTCTCCTTCAGCCCTGGGAGTCTGGGGAGGGTGGTGAGCCAAAGCACTGGGCTCAAAGTCAGAGGCTCACCTGATCGGGCTTCTCCTGGCCCTTGGCCTCAGTTTCCTCATCTCTCACGCGGGGCATGGGCCAATGGTCTCAGCCCTGGATTGGCCTGGGATGGAAGGACAAGTCCACTCTCCTGCCAGGCCCAGGGGTCCACCATTAATCTCACCCCCTTCCCGTGACACTCCTCCCCTCACAGCCATGGTGGAGCTGGATGGCGATGACGTGCGGATCTCCTCCCGGGGGAAGCTGGCTGAACGCGACATCGTCCAGGTGAAGCCCAGGCCTTGCCTGCCCCATGGGAAATTCGAGAGCCCCTCTAGCCAGGCGGACCTCACACCCCCTTTGGGGGCTTCCCTGGTGAAGAGCCCGGGAGGGAGGCACTGGGAGCCCCAAAGTGGCCCAGCCACCACCGAAGGCAGTAGGAGTCAGTCCTCCGCCATGCTGTGCTCTGGGCTGGGCCCCTCTCTGTCACATCTGGGACACACTCCTAACATTGTGGGTGCCCAGCCAGAGGCCAGAACCCTCTGCCAGCCCTTCCTCAGCCCCCAGGCCTCTGTGATCAGCCTCGTTCTGGTTTTTTTCTGCCCCTTGAAGGCCGAGGCAGTGTCTTTAGTGTTGCTGCAACCTTCTGCAAGAATAGGCATTGCTCGGTTAACTGAATCAACGTAAACATCTCCATGAAAGATGCAAATATAATGAGCAGAAAGATCTTTGTCCTCAGGGAATTCCCATGCAGTCATGCGGAAGAACGCACCCTCCGCAAGCACTTCCCCCACTCATCCCCTGCAGAGGAGGCCCTAGGGCTTAGGAGATGCAGAAGACAAAGCTGACATCCTCCATACCCCCTTGGTTTAAAAATTGGGGCCCAGTATCCCAGGTGTGGAGACCAAACATAGGTGGCTGGAAAACAGAACAAGACAACCTGGGAGGTGGGACCGGCCCATGCTAAGGCCTGGAGGCAGGAGTGAGCCAGAGGAGGCACTCAGGATGGAGGGCACCCCTGGGAAGAAGCCAGATGGGCCTGGCATTAGGCATTGGCCAGATTAGCCCCAGAGAGAAAAGGAATGAAGAGAGGCTAGAGAGAGAGGGCTCTGCTGGACAGGTCAGGGAAGACCCAGGAGGGCACGTGCCCCAGAAGTCAGGGATTCCGTTGGCATTTCGGAAGCACCTACTGAGTGCCTGTGCTTAGTGCCGAGGTGGAGAAATCTTGTTCAGTGGTGTGTCCTGGTATGGAATAGGGCTCAGTTTTTGTCGAGTGAATGAAAGAATAGTGACTATGACTATTGTTACTTACTGCCCAAACCCAGGGAGTTGGGGGATACAGTCCCTCAGGTAATTCAGAAAGGTGGGGGGATTGAGTCAACTGAGCAGAGGCTGGGAGGGGGGTGGGGATGCAACCCCAGGCCTGGAGATTTTGGGGTCCAGGGTCCCACAGGAGGCACTGCCTGACCCTGCCCTCCCACTTGCCAGTTTGTGCCCTTCCGAGACTATGTGGACCGCACAGGCAACCACGTGCTGAGCATGGCCCGCCTGGCCCGAGACGTGCTGGCAGAGATCCCCGACCAACTGGTGTCCTACATGAAGGCACAGGGCATTCGCCCGCGTCCCCCACCCGCAGCACCAACCCACTCGCCCTCGCAGTCCCCAGCCCGCACGCCCCCTGCATCCCCCCTGCACACGCACATCTGAACATGGTCTCAGCAGGCAGGTGGCTGGGGCCTGGGAGAGGCCAGGCAAACAGGAGGCCAGGGCCCCAGACTCCCTGAAGTGGGCCTGCCCGGCCTTTGGGACATCTGTGTGCCTGGGAGGCTGCCGGGGGTGGGGCTTCTGAAGACCCCTCCTCAATTTCTTGGCCTCACTTATTGCCCAAACCCAGGGAGTTAGGGGGGTACCGGTGAAAGAGGAGTACACAGGGACCCAGCCCTTCTCTTCTTCCCCAATACCTGGCTTTAACCCCGCCAGGAAGGTGTAAACAATAAGGGTGACTGGGGTCCCTGTTGCCCACCCCCGGCAATCCTATTTGCTTACCTGTCACCCTGAAGCCTGGGCTTGGCCTCCTCCAGCCCTCCATCTCCGTCCCATCCCCCCATGGTGTCTACTCCTGTCACTGAGCCCCGCCCTGTGGTCTATCCTGAGCCCGATTTCCAGGGAACCCCATGAAGCTGATGGGTTTGCAGGAAGGCCTGAACATGTGCGCCCTCCCGGGGACACTGGATGCACTGGGAGCCCCCGGGGACCCATGGGGTGCTGTAATCATGGACCGTAGGCCAAGTGATGGGCCTGAAGTGGAGGCTGCTCAGCACAGAGCCCTTTCTGGTGCCTCTCGAGCTCGGTACGATGCAAGTTCTAGACACACAGATGGCCTGTGGAGGCCTCTCCCTGGTGTGGGCCCACAGGTACTTCCATGGTTGGCTCCTGGCTTCAGGGATCCCCTCCTCCCTCCAGAGGCTTCCCAGGGCCCTCGGTGCCCACGCCTCTGCCCACCTGGAGGCCTGAGTAAGGAGTGGCTCAGCCCCACGTTCCCACACTGCTCCTGCTCTTTGCCCCGTATCCCATGAGGCTAGGAGACAGGAGTCCTGGGTTTGAGCCCTGCCTCCCCCCACTGCCTAATGTGGGAACCTAAGCAAGGCCCTTCTACCTTTTGGGCCTCAGTTTCCGTGTCTGTATGACAAGAGGGTTGACCAGATGGCCCCAGGTTTTCCTTTAGGTCTGACGTCCTGAGGGTCATTCATCCCATGCCCAGCTCCCCCCATCCTACTCCTAACCGATGTGACCCTACTCGAGGCCGCCTTGGCTTTTGGGTCACCCTGTCCCATCCCATCACCCCAAACACACCCTAGTCCTTCAGCCTTGGGCTCTGGCATCTGAGCCCGAGCTCCTGCCCCTGCTGTGGGAAAGGTGGGGAAGAAGGGGATCTCCCTCCTGGGCCCAGCCAGCCGCCCAGCCTTTGCCCACTCGGGGAGCAGGTCATGCATGCCTGTCCCTGTTGCCGCATGGAGCTCCTCAGCCCACTGACCTCTCCGTGCCTGGTGCAGGCCAGGCCCCCATCTTCTGCCTGCCTCCGCTTCCCCGTCATGCATGGTGGTGGTGTTTCTACGGTGTCTGGTTCTGTGCCCGTCTCTGAGACAGTCTCTGTGTGGAATTTGCCTTAAACTGAAGTAAATTTGGTTCTTTTAGTAAAGCACGAAGTTTTTCTTTCTTCTCTGAAAAATAGCACTGATGTTGCTGTTTGACAGGGTCTAGTTCTCCTCTGAGGCTTCCTTCAATTGTTTGGTTCAGTGAGATTTACAAGCAAAGGCCACGTGCCACACTCTGTGCTAGGCATTGAGGATGCAGCCACGAACAAAGCACGGACCCTGTCCCCGCACAGGGCTTACAACACACACACAGATAATACGGGAGAGACACAGCAAACATATCAACAAATAGGCTAGTGACATCATTTCAGGTGGTGGCAAGAGTTCTAAAGACACATGAGGGAGAAGGAGGGTGATGTTTTCGATGAGGTGGTTGGAGAGGGCCTTTCAGAGGACGTCATGGTTGAGGTGAGCCCCCAGGAAGTGAGACAGGGAGCCACGCTGATATCTGGGGAAGGAAACTCTAAGTAGAGGGACCAGCAGGTGCAAAGGCCCTGTGGTAGGAGCATCCTTGGTGCATTTGCAGGAGAGCGAGGCCGGTGTGGCTGGAGCTGAGTGCAGGAAGGGAAAGTGCTAGAGATGGGGTTGGAGAGGTGAAGAGGCCAGAATGCACGGGCCGCGCAGGCCATGATGAGGCCTTTGGCATTTACTGAGTGAAACGGGAAGCCATTGAGGAGGTGAGAGAGGTGAGTAACATCATCAGAATTTCCTCTAAAATAAATGGATTGCTTTGTCGCATTTGATCACTCATTCACTCATCTCTCAACAAGTATTTATCAAACATGAGTGCCAGGCCACACTCAGGTATTGGAGACCATGCTGGAGATGCACACACAGAATTGCACCCTCAGGGGTGCCCCTGCTCTGGGGCAGTGAGCGAGGAAATACTACAACCATGGGATACTGATGCCAAGCCATCAGGAGGGGCTGGGTAATCTGTGGGCACCAGAGTCACTGTGCCATGAGGAGGAGTCTGGCGTCCCCTGTGCAATGGGGTCATCACCACCACCCCCATCCTTGCAGGGTCATTGCGTGGCCAGAGTGACGAGTACATAAGGTTGCATGTGACATATGTGACATGCGTCCAGGACCCACTGCATTTTAGGTGCCCAAGAAACACTGTTTTCCTCTTGTTCCTCTTCACATATAAATCCCTGTGGCCATCAGGGACCAGGATCATAGCAAAAGGGGATTTCTCCCTTCTCTGGGCAAGTTTGTTCCCAGATTAGCCCTCCAGGCAGCCATTACCACCCTGAACATCACAAGAAATTTGGAACTAATTATACCAAGTTTGGGACTTGTTTACTTCTTATGATACCAAAGTTTGGGACTTGTTTACTTCTTATGATTTTGTAGTAAATGGGTGCTGTCCCTATAATTACATGCGCCTGTGACTTACATTCTGATACGCTTTGAGTGGGAACAGGGCGGGGTCACAGCTTGGAAGGAGGGAAGTTCCCATAACCAGCAGCTCATGTCACCTCACCACAGGGGCCGTGGGAAAGTGTCAGAAGAGGGTGCTTGCCTGGAAGGGGGACTGAGGCGCAGAGCCACTGCCAGGGGCGGGACGGGACGCCAAGAGCATCTTTGCTGTGCCCGACACCATAGCATCTTGTGGATTCTTTCCCAAGGTGTGTTCCACAGAATACTGGCTCCCTGGCATGGAGTTTGGGAACCTGCCTGCTGTGCGTCCCTCTCGAGAGTCTCAGTGGCCTTTTGGGTGTTCAAGGCTCTGGTAAGTCCTACAGCAAAGGGACCAGTTTGATTTGGTTCAACCCAGCGTTTCTCAAGCTTTGTATCACAGAGTCAGTGTGTGTGTGTGTTTTGCTGGTAACACCGTCACCAAGCAGAACGTGCTGTCTTGGGAATTTCAGTAGAGACAATCTCCCGGGTTTCCAGGCCAAAACAGAAGTCTGAAGCCTGCTCTGAGCAGGCCAGAGGGAGGGCACTGAGGGTGGGAAAAATGGAGGCCTGAAATTGGGCTCTGGAGAGAAGAAAAGGGCTCTGACAGGGATCCCTGCCCCAGGTGCTTCAGGAAGAGAAGTCACCGGGAAGAAAGGAGGGCTTCAGACATTCGCAGTCCCGGACTCATGGCTGCATGGTTGACTGGATTTTTGTCCCCCTATTGGACTGAGGGGTGTGTGGAACAGGGCTGGAGGGATGGGCAGAGAGGGGAAAGGCTGTCCTGCCTCTGAGCTCACCCCCCAGGCTGTGGCTGGCCCTCTGCTCCCCCTACTCAATCTCCTGGCCTTCAGGATTAAGGACCCTAGGCTGTTACCCCCCAGATCATTCTCCACCCACTTCTCTGCCTTTGGAAGCCCCTCTGTCCTCCTCTTGTCCACTCACCTCAAATACCCCTGAATTAATACAAATAAAATAATAATAGTAGCAATGACCAGCACACATATGCACTTACTAAGTATCCTTCTAAGCACTTTACATGTGTTTAGCAAATTCATCTTCATAACAACCCTGTGAAGAAGGTAGGTACTATCATCATCCCATTTTCCAGATGAGAACACTGAGACACAGAGGCTCAAGATCACACAATTAGACAGCAGTGGAGCCTACAGAGATCTGAGCCTGAAGGTGCAGTGGGAGGATCCATCTGGTTACTTAGAGATGTGAGATCTAGCTGAGCCATTTAGTTGCTTTGTGACCTTGGTTGGGCCATCTGCCCTCTGGGTCTCAGTCTCTCCACTGGTAAAATAGAGGGGGTGGGCTGTCAGGTCCCTAAGGGTCTTCCCATCTCCCTTGAATCTCAGCCCATCCATCAGCCTATACTTTTAGACCCCTGCCAGACCCCACAGGCCTCCTGAGGCCCTGTCATGGCCAGGCTGGACAGTCGCCACCACTGAGGCTGCCACTCCCACACCTCTGGGATGTCTGGCCATCATCGGCCTGCAGAAGAGGTCCCTGAGTCCTGCCTGGAAGGGGCGGGAGAGGTAGAAGCAGAGGATAGGGCTGACAGCTCAATTGGAGTAGGCCACGATGGTGCAGAGGCTGGAGGCCACAAAAGCAGCCGGTGTGGCAGGCAGGTGGCCCATGGCTGCCACATAGCCCAGCATGGAGCAGGGTCCCCACATCAGCACAAAAACCACCAGCACCACAAGGATGAGCCCTGTGTTCTCTTAATGCTCCTGGATGCTCTCTCCCATGGGACCTTTGGGGCTGGGTCCACAGGAGCCAGCTCACATGGCTGAAAGAGCAGCCCAGCCCCAGCATGCATGGCAGGAAGGCCAGGGCTCCCAGCAGGCTGAAGTAGCAGGAGGTCCCAGCAGGGCTCAGGAGCAAGAGACAGGCCTGGGTCTCGGGAGCCCCCGCCATCTCCTCCTCCACTGCCACCCTCTGGAACAGCCAGTTCGGCAGGGATGCTGTAAGGCCCAGGGCCCACATGGCCCCACGGAGCAGCAAGCGGGTGCCCCAGCCAGCTGGGAAGGCCAGGTCAGGCCAGGCCACAGCCACAGGGCGCAGGAGAGCCGTGGCCACCATGCTATAGAAGATGCAGAACGTGGTGGCTGTGTTGGTGGCCTGGCTAATGGTGCAGATGGCAGGGCCCAGCCACCAGTTGTGCTGCAGGAAGCTCAGCAGCAGCACAGGCACCACGCAGGCCACGAAGAGCAGGTCAGATAGCGTGATGTTCATCATAAGGCTGTGGGTCAGGGCGTGGAGCGGGTGGGGGGAGCCCGGACCCCGGCCCACCACCAGCAGCATGAGCCCATTAGCTGACAGCCCCACCAGCAGGATGAGGCCACAGACCCCAGCAAAGATGAGTCGGAGCAGTCGCTCAGGTGTGGCCGTGAGCTCAGTGGTGAACATAGCATTGGGCTCCATTCTCCTGTTTCAGACACACAAGGACGAAGTAGAAACCAGCCAGCCCCAAAGGCCGCCTTCCCTGTTCCTGCTGAGCCTCCATTTTTCAAAGACCCCTGCATGTAGTGGGCCCAGATAATGCCTGTCCTTGGCACACATTAGCCCCTGCAGACCTCATGACAACCCCATGGGATGGACTCCATCAGTACCCTGGGTTCAAATCCTGCCTCTGCTACTTGCTAGCTCCAGTATCCTGGGAGTTATTTATTTATTTATTTATTTAGAAACAGAATCTCACTCTATCACCCAGGCTGGAGTGAGATCTTGACTCACTGCAACCTCCGCCTCCTGGATTCAAGCGATTCTCATGCCTCGGCCTCCCAAAGTGCTGGGATTACAAGCATGCGCCATCGCACCTGGCCCCTGGGAGAGTTACTTAATGTTTCTCTACCTCAGTTTCCTCAGCTATAAGAAAGCAAGGAAATAAAAGAAATAAAACAGATGTCAATAGTAACTATCATAAGTGGTAAGACTAGGGTAATTTTCATTTTCTTCTTTAAAATGTATTTCTAAAATTTCTGCAGGGAGTACACATTTCTTTCATAATCTGATAAATATATATGTGCATACATACACACACACATATGTATCTATTTTTTGACAAACAAAAACCCTGCCCTGTGAAACAAGCAGGTTTAATTTGAGGTTCAAATGGAAAAGTGTGTCTGAAAGGGCTTTGAGAAGGTGTGAAGCCCCTCCCAGTGGTTTCCAAGCTTCTCTGCACTTTGGGATCACCTGGGGAGTTTCAGAAATACAGAAGCCTGGGTCCCACCCCCAGAGACATGACATAGTTGGTCTGGGCTTTGGCATTTTTGAAAGATCCCAAATAATTCTAAGGGCAGACCAGCTTGGGAATCACTGCCCTCTAGGTTATGCTGTGCAGGCCCCTTGCAGGGTGGGGGAGTCTGCACCTAGTGGTCAGACCTTTCTTCTCACCCCGACTCTGTCCCACATGTCAAGGGCAGGGAGAGTCCCCGATTGGGAGGACTCTGGCTAGAAGATGGGATGTAGACATCCTAGAGCCAGCCCAGTGGCTGACGTCACCATTGGCCGCCCTCCAGGCCAGGCCAGGGCCCGGGAGCTTTAGCTGGAGAGAGGCTTGCCTGCTAACTCAGTACATATTTCCTGAGCATTTGCTCTGGACTAGATTCCAGGAATCCAACAGCAAACAAGACACAGCAGAGGAGCCCTCATTGGAGTTGCCCTCCCCTTTTCTACCACACCGGGGTGGGGGCTGGAGACACTCTTCTCCTGCGGGCTCAAAGCCAGGTTTGAAGGAGTCTCTGAGTCCCTCCTGCAGAGCCCCAGCCTGGGGAACTTGGCTTGGTCTCTGGGGCCCCAGGGCAGCAACGTGCCTGAAGGCAGCTGAGGAGAGACTGGAGAGGGGGCCTCTGTGACTTCTGATGTCGGCCACCCTCCCGGGTCCCACCAGCTTCAGGGATGGCAGGAGGAGGGGAAATGAAGGACCTGTCCTGGATGAAGGCTGTCATCCAGCCACTTTCCTGGCATTTATCACTGCCTTTTCGTCTCTTTTTCCTGGTCCACACCCACCAATGACATGGACTATTACTGGAGAGGAATTGGCAGGGAGCAATACGAGGCTTCAGGGACCTGGCCCCTGCTTCCCCAAAGCGTTCGCATCTTCCTGTAAGCAGTTGCATAACTTCAGGGTTAAGTCTGTGGGTATCAGCGTTTGGGTTTAACACCGGCTCCAGCACTTACTTGCTACGTGACTCCGGGGAAGTTACTCAGCCTCCCTATGCAGTACTTTCCTCTTCTGTAAGATGGGGGAGCACGCCTGATGGTGTGAGGGCTAAATGAAGTAACACGAGCTAAGTGCTCAGAACAGTGCCTGGCATACGGTAGGCACTGGGTAAAGGAGGGATGTCATTCTGCCCCTGCTCAGCCTCAGTTCCCAAAAGCCCTCTTCTCTTAGAGCTCCTGCCCAACCTTCATTCTCTCCCCATGCCCTCCTTTCTCACTCCACAGCCTGAGTCCCATCAGCCCAGTCCCACCCTCCTTTTCTTAATCAGACTCTGGCTAAGCCTAAGCCAGAGCCCCCTTGGCTGACATGCCCCAAGAACTCACCACTTGCCTGGAAGTTCACCTGAAGTCTACCTCGAGTTTCTCCTGCTGCTGTCGTTGCCTGCTTTGTGCTACTCTGAGGTTCCTGGGTCCTGTTCCCTGGCTTGTGAGCCCTTTGACAGCAGGAAAGGCTGGTGGTCCTTGCACAGCTGTGCCCTGCCCAGCAGATGGATCCGGCCCGAGAAAGCCAAAAGAGGGTTCTGAGCAGTGTGGAGTTTCTCCCAGAACCCCACCTCCTGCGAACCTGAGTTGCCTGAGGCCAGAGCAGAGTTGAGATGAGACAGGGAGGCCTGGGGGCCACTCCCGTACCAGGCCCCCAAACAACAGGGGCTATGTCTGCTCTACTGCCTCTCCCAGGAATCACACCCTGCCTACCTGCCTCATTAACTCCCTGGCCCACAGGACAGAGATGTTGGTGCCTGCCAGGTCCCTGGGCCCCAGAGAAAGAGCCATTAGCAACACAGGACCTGTCTCCCATCCTCACCCAGGGCCAGCATCACTCACTCCAGCCCACACCCCTCTCTCTCTCTCTCTCTCTCTGAGCACACCACAGTCTAGAAACTGCTCAGTTCATGGGCAGGCTTGTGGGCTGCGGGAGGGGACCCAAGATGGGAGAAGACATTGGGGTAAAAAGGATCAGTGGAGGGCCCAGTAAAAGAATCAGCTGGAGGGCCGGGCGCCGTGGCTCACGCCTGTAATCCCAGCACTTTGGGAGGCCAAGGTGGGTGGATCACAAGGTCAAGAGATCGAGACCATCCTGGCCAACATGGTGGAACCCCCGTCTCTACTAAAAATACAAAAAATTAGCTGGGCATGGTGGTGGGCGCCTGTAGTCCCAGCTACTCAGGAGGCTGAGGCAGGAGAATGGCGTGAACCTGGGAGGCGGAGATTGCAGTGAGCCGAGATTGCGCCACTGCACTCCAGCCTGGCGACAGAGTGAGACTCCGTCTCAAAAAAAAAAAAAGAATCAGCTGGACCATGGGAATCGTCCACATGGAGTCTGGAGGTTGAATGGAGTCCGTTAAGGGAACTAATTCAACTTTGGTGGCTTCAGACACTGGGATCTTCTCTACCTCACCTTTGCCAAGCATTACCTAGCTTCTGCTTGTGTGCCTCACTGCTGAGGCTCGCTGCTGCTGAGACGTTCCTTTCAGAACTGAGAAGAGGGGTTGGGGCCAGGGTCTAAGACTGTGTGATGCAACAGCCCTCTGTCACTCCCTCTTTCTCCTTCGTTCTCTCTCTGTAACTCTGTTCCTTGAGCTGTCTTTGCTTGTCCCTCTACGAAACTGGGGTTTCCATTGATTCAGCCAGGAAATTCCCTAGTACCTGAAGGATTACAAAATACCAAACCCAGGCTGGGGGCGGTGGCTCACACCTGTCATCCCAGTACATTGGGAGGATCACTTGAGCCCAGGAGTTTGAGACCAGCCTAAGCAACATAGCAAGACCTTGTCTTTGCAAATAACTAAAAAATTAGCTGGATGTGGTGGCATGTGCCCGTGGTCCCAGCTACTTGGGAGGCTGAAGTGAGGGAATCGCTTGAGCCCAGACAGTTGAGGCTGTAGCGAGCGGCGATCACACCAATGCACTCCAGCCTGGGTGACAGAGAGAGACCCTGTCTCAAAAAACAAACAAACTCAGTGCCTGGCACGTGTTGTATATTCAATTTGTGGTGATGGTAAGATGTGACAGACATACAAACACAGACCATGGCAGTCTCTCCAAGACTCTAAAGCAAGCTCTCCGAGGGCACTGGAAACCCCAGCCCTGGCTGACAAGGTGCAGCCACCATTCAGGAGGTGAATCTTATGGAATTCTGGAAACTTCCGCAAAAGCTCCAAAGAGGAGTGTGTGAATGATTCTGAGTCTAGGCTCCCCAGCTGCTTGGACCCCCCCAGCCACACCCTAGCTGCCCCTCAAATGCATCCAGAGACTGACAACTCAGGCCAAAGCCCTGTGCTTGGGGACACCGTGGCATTGGAGCAGGGGGCGGGACCTCCAAATGTGACCCCTGGGAGGTGTGTTTTGTATCATGGGGAAAGGGAGTGAGGTTGGGGCTCTGGAAGACAGGAGGGTATCAGGGCATATCAGAGGGCTTCGGAACATTATTCTTCCCAGGAACTGGATTGTGCTGGGAAGAAAGCCCATGCTTGCAAATAGAAACAGCGAGGGAGACCAGGCCAACAGCGCCCTGCCAGGAAGAGCACAGAAGGACCGCTCTAACACCAAGCAACTTGTGATTAACAGGGTACACCAATTAGGAGCCAGCAGCACCCAAGGGAGCTCCTTGGGAAGTTTCTCTCTTCCTCCTCCACATCTCTTTTTTCTGATTATGTATTGAATACCGTTATTGCTGAAAATCTGAAAATACAAGTATGTGTAAAATGGAAAGTAACACCCCACCCCCCAACATTCTCCCTATAATTTTACACCCACAGATGTGTGGCCAATATTTTGGTGTATTTTCCTTAAGTCGTTTTTCTAGACTTTTTCTTTCTTTGGGGTGTTTTGTTATACCCCTGCCCCCCAAGCCTTGATCACTCAGCAAAGCCCTCCTTTGGATGATGCGGCCCTGCTCTGGGATCCGAGTCCTGAGTTGAGAAGGGTTTTCCTGAACCTCCAAGCTGGTCCTCTGTGTCACTGCTGTCCAGGAACAAAGGACAGGAGCTGAGGGACAGGAAACCCCACGGGTGTCCATCCTACCCGGGACAGGACAGGTGATCAGGAGCAACAGCCGAATCTCTTGGGCGGCCTTTTGGGAGCCACCTCCACCAGCAAGTCCTTCAGGCCTTCTTCTTGCATCCTGAGTGACCTATGTGACAGTGCCAGGCATCAGTCCTCTCTCTCACCTCCTAGGGGCAGCACGGATGGGCCCATGGGTGCAGCTGGGGGCTGGGAGGCTGCACCCGCAACCCCCACACCAGCTCTGCCCCTGCCCTGCATTCCACATGAGACCCAAGGAATTGAGTCACTGAGACTTTGACCTTCTATTTCTGGCCTACTATGTGCCAGGCACTGTGCAGGACTCTGACTATGACAAAGAAGCCACCATTCCCTCCCTTGAGTAGTGAGAGAGACAGACAGGAAAAGGGGTGACTGCAGCCCAGGAATGATGGGGAGGTACACAGGGACTTCACACCAGGTCCTGGAGGAATCTGGGGAGGAAGGAGATGGTGACCAAACTGAAAACTGAGCCATGGACAAGGTTTGCCAGCAGAAAGGGTTGGGGAGGTGCATCCCGGGCAGAGGGCTATGGCTCAGTGCCAAGAGAGAGCTTGGAGGCTGGGGAAGCAAAAGAAGTCCATTCATTTCTTCATGATATATTTACTGTGTGCCAGATGGTGCTCATCTGATCTAGCTCCCCTCATCCCTTACTCATTTTATTCATTTATGGAGCACCTAGGTCCCAGGTATGGGGAGAGGGGCTGAACAAAACAGACATGGCCCTGCCTTCCTGGACAACAAGAAAACAGATAAATGCATATATCATTAATATGTGTCATGTCAAGAAGGGCCATGAAGGACAGAAACAGGGGCTGTGATCCAAAATAGTGATGGGGGTGGGTGATCAGGGAGGGAGTCTCTGAGTGGCTGGAACTTAGCGAGTGTGTGTGTGTGGGTGTGAGTGAATGTGTGTGTGTAGGGGTGGGGGAGATGGCACTAGAGATGCTGCAGGCCATGGCAAAGCATTTGGATTTTAATGGAAGCTACTGGAAGGTTGGGAGCAGAAGAGAGACACTCCTTTTCTCAGCCCTCTTCGCAAATGAAAAAACTGAGGCTCAGAGAGCCTAAGTGCCTGTGGGGGGTGATTCAGTGAATGGGAATGGCAGAGCTGGAGTCAGGAGACTCTCAGTGCAGGGCTCTCTCTCCCCTCAGACTGGTGAGCCCAGGTCTTTAACTAGGTGCTTCCCTGACCCATTTCCTCAGAATGGGCCTTCCGGTCCCACCCGGGAGTCAAGAGTGGGGCTGGAGGTGTCCCAGAGGATTCTGCAAGGGGGCGTGGGGGCGGCAGGGGGCGGGCAGCACTTACCTGGCCAGGTTTACTACAGGCTCCAGGATGTTGTAACCCAAGGCGGCACTGCACTCCCCAAAATAGACCCCCAGTTCCTGCAGGCCAGACAGGTAGGGGCATATGTGCCTTGGGAGAGACAACTGAAAGGCCAGGCCATACCCCGCCACTAAAGTCCCGGCCATCAGAGTCCCAATGCATCCCTAAGCCGACCTCAGTGGCGAGCAAGACAGCCCCATCTCAGCGTGGGCCACGGTCCCTGGCTGGAGCCCTTTGCCCACTGTCCCTTCACCCCGGCTGGCCAAGGTGTCAAGGAAGGCATTGAAGAGACATTTCACAGCCTTTGGAGTGGTGTGGGAAGCCTGCATCCCAACTTGGAGAAATGCCTCTGGAGACGTTTTATAAATGTTAGTTATGTTTTTTAATTTCAGAAATATTTCATTGGGGGAATATTGGAACATACAGTATAAGAAAGTACCAGCTCAATATCTAAACCACTGCTGTAAGTGTTTGGGTAGATATTGCCATTCTGTTTTATAAAACCCTTTTACGGGGTGGGGGCTAAATGTCCTGTACAGTTAGGTTAAACCATACGAAATTGCTATTTGTGGCAAGCCCCAGTCAAATATCAGCAATTTCGTATGTTTCAATCTAACCTATATCTAGATTTGCAGCTGCTTATATGATTTTCTATTATATTGTAAGCATTTACCCCACACCCTTAAATATTTTTCCAAGACAGGATTCTTAATGGCAAATATTAACCTCTCACATGAACATCCACGGTTTAACCACCAATTGCTGCCAAATGTTTGTTCTTATAAATAATATTTGAAAACCCTCATATAAACATGTTCGATTTTACGTTATACATGGGTATCCATTAGGTGTTCCTTTAGGGATTATTACTTCTGAGTCTTCCCTTAGGATAAATTGCTAGAGGATAAATTACCATGTCAAAGGGATGAGTTACTACTTTTAAGAAAAAGGCCGAGCGTGGTGGCTCACGCCTGTAATCCCAGCACTTTGGGAGGCCAAGGCAGGCAGATCACTTGAGGTCAGGAGTTCCAGATCAGCCTGGCCAACATGGTGAAACCCCATCTCTACTACAAATACAAAAATTAGCTGGGCGTGGTGGCAGATGCCTGTAATCCCAGCTACTAAGGAGGCTGAGGTGGGAGAATCGCTTGAACCCGGGAGTCGGAGGTTGCAGTGAGCCGAGATCGTGCCACTGCACTCCAGCCTGGGCGACAGAGCAAGATTCCATCTCAAAAAAAAAAAAAAAGAAAGAAAGAAAGAAAATTCCCTTCAAGCAGGAGCCACAATGATGACCTCACGATTTATGGGAAGTGGAAAGAGAAACAGGAAGAAAATACAGCATGAAAATGCCAAGAACGGTTGTGTGAGAGGTGGGACGAGGAGTGATTTTTCCCTCTATTTTTATTACTCTCCAGATTTTCTGGAATGTGGTTAAATGCTATTCATGAATAAATAGTATTCACTGTCTGGCAGTGGGGCTTTTGATGTAATCATCCCAAGGGAGAATTTGAGTCTTAAAATAGGAGAACTTAGAAGGCAGCACGTTAATTAGAGACCAGAGATAAAATTAAAATTTGATTGGGAATTTTGAGCAAAGCTTTTAAAACCTTTTTACTCTGAAGGTATTTCTTATGCAGGTGGGGACATGGTGTGGGAATGTGCTAATTCAACAGTGAGGTTCAGTGTCACGCCCGCCACTCCAGCCTCGGGTTTGGGCTTAAAGCGCATCTCCAGAGGCAGGGGCTGTGTGGGAGGGAGAGGCGGCCAGGCCACTGTCCACTCTGAACAGGCCTTTGGTTGGGGCAGGGGCAGGAATGGGCCACGGGTTCTTCTCAGCTGCCCAGGTCGGGTGATGCCTATCCACCACCTGCCAGGGAGGTGTCTGCCCAGTCCACGCACAGAGACGGGTTGATGCCCAAGTGCTTACCTGGGCCAGTTGCTGCCCAGCTTCCACGGACACTTGCCGTTCCTCCTCACAGTCCATCTTGTTTCCCAAGAGAAGGATGACCACCCCATCCGACCCCGCGTCCTGCACACAGAACATGTTCTGTCAGCCACACCCACTGTGTGCCAGGCTCCTGGCACATTTGCCCTCCTAGAAGCTGAACTGTGTCCCCCGCATGTTCCCCCTCTCAGGCCACATCCACTCCATAACCTTCTCACCTGGACCCTTTCCCCCATCCTTCCTCTCTGCTGATAAACATCTCACCTATTTTCCAAGGCCAACCTTAAGAACACCTCCCCCAGGAAGCCTTCCTGGATTGTTCCTGCCCATGCCCTCTCTTCCTGCCTGTGCTGAACAGTCCAGCACTTGATTATACATTTTCCCAATTGTCTCATGAATAATAATAATAGTTTCTGATTAATGAGTGATTGCTATACACCAGGTGCTGTGCTGAAAGCAATTCTATCAATTAATTCTCACAACTCCCCTATGAGAGAATTCCAGAAATTGAAGTTCAGAGAACTCAATTCATTTGTCCAAAGTCACAGAGTTAGGGTGGGTGGGATTCAAATCTAGGTCCTGTCAGACCCCAGTGCTCAGCTCCCCTCTTCACACATTACCTTATCCTGCTTCTTTTGCTAAACTAGAAACTTCCAGAGAGAAGACAACATGGCTAACTTCACACCCCTCTGCTGTGCTAGTACACACTGCAGAATTTCAGTATATATGCTTTGAGGAAGTAAGCAGGGGAAAAACTAGAGATGTGTGAACAGAGGAATTATCACGTGGAATGGCACAAGAACTACATTAGCCTCAAGTGTAAGAAGAAGACATTACAAACAGCTGCCATATGTAGGAAGAGAATGTTCACAGGATAAAGGAAGTAGTTTGGTTTGAAGGCTGTACTGTGTGGTTGTGGTTTCTTTGTACTACTGCATTCCCAGCTTATCCAACCACATGCCCTCAGTGGGTGGTGTCACCCATATGTCTGTCATGTCATTTGTAATCCTGGGAGAAAAGAGGGAGTGGGCAGGATATAAGGTCCCTCTTGACTGGAGGGACTGGGGCCAACCCCAGCAGCCATCTGCTCACCTGGAGACAGTCTAGCCAGTAGCGCACGTGGGCAAAGCTCTCCTGGGAGGTGATGTCGTACATGAGCACCACCCCGTCAGCCTTGCGGAGCAGCTGTCGCGTCATACTGTGGTACCTACCCAGAAAGTCTGCGTGAGGCCACACCAGGCATCCCGACCCCAGGCCCTGGCCTCTGCAAAGTGGGAGAAGTAACCTATCCTATTTCTAATTGCTTCCCACAGAGCATGTCCGTATGCTTCCCTTCGTTCAGTGTAGTTATTGTTGACTAGATAACAGTTCTCATGGCTCAAATTTCAAAAGGTCTCAAGGAGAACTCAGTGAAAAGTCTCCTTCCTTCTGCCCCATCCTGGAGCCACCCAGTCCCCCTCCCCAGAGGCAACCAGGGTTATCAGTTTCTTAAATATTTTTCCAGAGGTATTTTATGTATATACATACATATACACACACATATATACACCCATACACATACATTTTTCTCCCTCTATTTTATACAAATACAGTGTAAAACATTCATCATACTGATTAATATTCAGTGTTCTGCATTTTGTTTTTTTCCAGTTAACAGGATGTCTTGGAGAAATTTCCCTATTGGGCTGGGCACGGTGGCTCACACCTGTAATCCCAGCACTTTGGGAGGCTGAGGCAGGAGGATCACTTGCAGTTAGGAGTTCCAGATCGGCCTGGCCAACATGGTGAAACCCTGTGTCTACTAAAAATACAAAAATTAGCTGGATGTGGTGGCATGTGTCTGTAGTCCCAGCTTCTCAGGAGGCTGAGGCACAAGAATCACTTAAGCCCTGGAAGTGGAGATTGCAGTGAGCTGAGATCACGCCACCACACTCCAGCCTGGGTGCCAGAGCAAGACTCTGTCTCAAAAAAAAAAAAAAAAAAAAAAAAAAAAATCCCTGTTAGTACATAAAGAGAGTCCTCAGTCTTTGTGTGGCTTTATGGTGTTATACTGGGTGGATTGACCCTCCTTTATTTAACTGGTCCCCTATTGATGGACATTTAGGTTGTTTCCTATGTTTCATAACACAAGTGATAATACTATGAATGGTCCTGGTCCCTTTGTTATTGTAGTCATATATGAGTCTATTTATAGAATGAATTTCTAGAAGTGGAACCGCAGAATCAAATAAGATATGTCTTTTAAGTTTTTATCACTGCTGGATGCCGTGGCTCATGCCTATAATCCCAGCACTTTGGGAGGCTGAGGCAGGTAGATCATGAGGTCAGGAGTTCGAGACCATCCTGGCCAATATGATGAAACCCTATCTCTACTAAAAATACAAAAATTAGCTGGATGTGGTGGTGGGCACCTGTAGTCCCAGCTACTCAGGAGGCTGAAGCAGGAGAATCACTTGAACCTGGGAAGTGGAGGTTGCGGTGAGCCCAGCTCACGCCACTGTACTCCAGCCTGAGCAATACAGTGAGACTCCATCTCAAGAAGAAAAAAAAATTTGATCACTACTGCCTAGGTTGAAAGTAGAAGACCAGCATTTTCAGAAGGACAGGTGATTGGGTGGCTGTCCCCTAATGACCATGTTGGGACAGCCCTAATATATGCCTTGCCAGGCTGAGGGACCTCTGGCTCTGCTGCCCTCTCTCCCCTGCCTTGGGCTTGACTCATCTCTCCTTCCCTGACCTCCTGAATCCTTGAGGGGCAGTTGCCTCCTGCCTGTGTTATTGGGGCTGCCCCCTGTCCCTCTGCACCCCTACGCTCAGCCTAGGTTCCTGACACCACTGATATACAGTGCCTGTTACCTCTCTTGGCCAGCCGTGTCCCAGAGCTGCAGCACAAAGCACTTGTTGTCCACCAGCAAGGTTTTGACCCGAAAATCTACTCCTAGGACACATAGAGAGGGGTGAAGCCTACTAAGTTATCATCCAGGACTCCTAGCCAAGGCCTACCCCCGTATATACCCGTCCCCTGTACCAGCTGCTGTGCGATGGAGCCCTTGGCTGCCGGGCTCTGCATCCCATCCATCCTCGAGGACCCACTTCCTCCAAGAAGCCTTCCCAGACCTCCCTTCCGCAAGTTGTGCCAACACAGGGCACCTTGTCTACGATGTTCATTCCTTAGGCCACCCAGAATATAAGTTTCATTATTTTATTTTTACAGTACTCTTTGTTCCATTCCCTAATTATTGCATGCACTTTCCCCTCTCAACGAGACAGCAGGGGAGACAAGCAGCCCAGAGGGACAGAAGGAATGCTGGCTTCAGGCAACTGTTACACTGGTTACAGGACCTCAGGCAAGTCACTTCACCTGTGTGAGCCTCTCTTTCCTTGTCTGCAAAGTGGCAAATTAGAAAGACCTACACTGCAGAGTGGTTGGAGGATTAAAATGCTGTTTTAAAAGGCGTGGTGACACATGCCTGTAATCCCAGCTACTCAGGAGGCTGAGGCAAGAGAATCACTTGAACCCGGGAGGCGGAGGTTACAATGAGCCGAGATCGCGCAGCTGCACGATCTTGTTGCCTGGGCAACGAGAGTGAACCTCCATCTCAAAAAAAAAAAAAAAAAAATCCTGTTTTAAGTGACCCAGAGAGCATGCAATTCTGAACTGAAAAGAGGATAAAACTTCTGGTGTGGAGGCAGGGCTTTTAAGGTGGTGGTCTTAACATTGGGGGCCCGGCTAGGGCAAGAAAGTGAACCAGGTCTTCAATTCTCTGCTTTCGTCATCTGTAAAATGGGGATAGATATGGAAAATGTACATTCAAATATAACTCCGTTGGCTCTGATTCTCTATCTGGTCCCGTCCTCAAATGCAGGCAGGGTAGAGTTCTTATTCTGTGAGGTGGGGGGCCAGGAATGGAGGGAAGGTGACGCCAGGTAGGGAAATATTGACCCATGAAGGCAGGATCATTTCCCGTGGTATTTAAACCAGAATAGACGATAGCCACCGGGGGGCAGCAAACCGTAGCTGGGATTGGGACAGATCTGGACCAAGCACTTGGATCTCAGGTACTCCCAGCAGGCTAGCAGTGCATGCCGGCTTGCCTGGTTGGTTGGTTGGTTGGTTGGTTGGTTGGTTGGTTGGTTGGTTTCACAATTATGCAGCTTGTGTTTTTCTTGATTGAATTTTTTGAGAACTTCTTACTACATAATAAAGGAGGAGGCTCCATTCTAAGGAAGGCTGTTGTAAGGAATAAGACATGTATGGAAGATGCCTAGTGCATGGGAGGTGGTCAGTAAACAGTAGCTTAGGTGACTAATAATGGTAGCCTTGGCCAGGCAAAGTGGCTCAGGCCTGTAATCCCAGCACTTTGGGAGGCTGAGGAGGGCAGATCACCTGAGGTCACCAGCCTGGCCAACATGGTGAAACTTCATCTCTACTAAAAGTACAAAAATAAGCCAGGTGAAGTGGCACACATCTGTAGTCTCAGCTACTTGGGAGGCTGATGCAGGAGAATCACTTGAACCCAGGAAGCAGAGGTTGCAGTAAGCAGAAATCGTGCCACTGCACTGGAGCCTGGGTGACAGGGCGAGACTCCATCTCAAAAAATAATAAATAAATAAAATAAATGAAATAAAATAATGGTAGTGTTGTAGAACCTGTGACCCCACTCAACATCAGGCCAGCCTGCTATAGGTTTCCTCTTCCCGAGGGAACTGCATTTCTAACTAGCTCCCAGGTGAGGCTTCTTGGGCAGGAAAAGTTTGAGAACCTGCCCCAGGCCTCTCTTGTGGGGGGCTGTCATTTACCGACTGGTCTGGCACTGATCCCCAGTTGGCATGCGCCCTGGTCTAATACAAAGACAGGCGTGACTTCTTTGTCCCTAGGTGGGTCTCCCCTCCGTTCCCTCGGGTTTGCTTTTTTTTTTTGGAGACGGAATCTTGCTCTGTCGCCCAGGCTGGAGTGCAGTGGTGCGATCTCAGCTCACTGCAAGCTCTGCCTCCCGGGTTCATGCCATTCTCCTGCCTCAGCCTCCCGAGTAGCTCGGACTACAGGCACCTGCCACTACGCCCGGCTAATTTTTTGTATTTTTAGTAGAGACGGGGTTTCACCACGTTAGCCAGGACGGTCTCGATCTCCTGACCTTGTGATCCGCCCGCCTCAGCCTTCCAAAGTGTTGGGATTACAGGCGTGAGCCACCACGCCCGGCCGGGTTTGCTTTTCTGTAGCTCTGTACAGGGTTCAGTGGCCGCATATCCTGATACTTTTAGGGAGGGAAGACTCTCTGCTTTCAGCCATTTCTTGCAGGAGCCACTGAGTTAGACATGATCAAATATTTACTTATAATAATAATAACAACCATAATAACTAATACTTACTGAGTACTCACTACATGTCAGTTATTATTCTAAGATCTTGACATATTAATTCAACTAGTCCTCAACCACTCTAGGAAGGCAGCACTACTGTTGTCCCCATTATGCAGATGAGGATTTGGGGGTTCAAAAGGGTTAAGTCAGTTGTCCAAATTCAGACCCCAATAAGTGGCAGGGCTAAGATTTGAACTCAGTCACCTGGGTTCCTAATTTACCACACTCTACAAATACATTCTGTGTAAAATATCCAACTTCCCCAAGGTGACTTCTTGCCAGACCATGGCTGCCCAGCCTGGAGCTAGTCATGAGCAAATCTAACCAGCACAGACCCTGCTCTGGCCTGCCCACGGGCCACATGAGTGGAGACTTGCTTGTTTTCACCATCAACTCTCACAGGCACCTAAATTGCAGGGTGCATTGTTGATGTGGCACATTATAAGCTAATCAGATCAATGCAGAAAAAGCAAATTACCTGTAATTAGAGACGATTAGTGAAATAGTAAGGTTATGCCCATATAAAACAATGTCTAATGCAGGGCCCGTGGCCAGGGCAGAACCTGCAGCTTCCTCAGGGAGGTCTTGGTCTGGGCCCGCTCCCACTCATTGGCCCTGGCCCCTGCGTCTCTCCTCGCTCCCTGCCGCCCTCCCCAGTGCCCTTACCCACGGTAGCTGTCAATCCGGTGGCGAAGGAATTCTGGTGCAGCAGGTGCAGGAAGGATGTTTTGCCCACGTTGGAGTCTCCCAGAAAGATGACATGGAAGAGGTAATCAGGGTTGGCCTGGGGTCCCCCTCCAGCCATGGGGTCTCCCGGGGATGGGGTCAGCCCAGCTTCCCTGGAGTCCATTCCTGGATCTTCAAGCCTGCTCTCTGCCCTTGGTTCCCTGTAGTGAGGGGGGCCTTGTTCTTCTGCGTGAGCAGTCATGAGGGATGGCCTGGGTTGGGCTTCCTGCTCAGCCATGGTGGGAGGGGTTTGTGTGGGTTCCTGGGGTCCTGCTCCAGCCCCAGGCTGAGCCCCCCCGGGAGGAAAGCCCCTTGGAGGTGCCGATTTTCCAGGAGTGGGGGCTTCTGCTTCCACCTGAGCCTGTGGTGTGGCAGATGGGAGAGAAACAAGCAGAGAATCTTGCTGGGGGAGTTCCGAATGTGCAGTTTCTAGGCTGTGAGCCTCAACCGACTGCTCTGACTGCTCTGAACTGAGGTCCTGCCCACCTCGGCCCTCCTGTTTTCCTTCCTCAGACCTGGGTTCCTCTTCCAGCCCCTGGTGGGGGAGGGCAGGCAGCTCACCCAGCGCAAGGACCTGGCCATGAGCTTCTCTTAGCCCCTCAGGAAGGCCCTCCTGCACCACTGGGCCTGCCTGGCCCTGCTCCAGGCTCTCTGTGGGCACCGGACCCACAAATTCCAGGCCCTGGAAGGGCTCAGCTGGCCCCAGGGTGAGGGCTCTGGCCCTCTGGGTCCCCGGTCTTGGCTCAGAGCCAGTGGCATGCAGGTCCTGCTGGAGGGCATCTCTCTGCCTGGGCGGCTTGGCTGGGCCCACTCCTGTGAGGGCAGTTGTGGGTAAGGGTCCGGGCTGGGTTTCCCACTCAGTCACGGTGGGAGGGGTTTGTGTGGGTTCCTGGAGTCCTGCTCCAGCCCCAGGCTGAGACCCGCTGGGAGGAGCCCAAGACCCAGGGCCCTTGTCATCTGGGTCTGAGGCCTGGATCTGTTTGCTGGACCCAGCTGGGGCCTGGGGAGGGGGAGAGTTCGCAGGGGGAGGGGGCCCATCCTCCAAAGGAATGAGCACTTTGAATACAGGTGCCACCAGGCTTCCTGAGAGACCCCAGAGGAGGCGGCCCTCGGGTGTGGACCCCGGCTCCTGGCTGGGGTCCGGGTTGTGCGGTTCAGCAGGCTGCTCTGCTCTAATGTCCTGCTCATCTGGGTCCACTCCTTTACTGTCCTTGGCACTGAAAGTCACCCCAGGTGGGGTCCTTGGAGCCCCATCTGGATCTGAAGATGGCTCCTGACCAAATAGAAAAGACTGTGGCTCCGAGATGGAGATCTGCCTGACCACACGGGGTGTCTGGGGGCCTGAGGTGGCTCTTGGGGTCAGGGGCGGGCTCCAGCAGAGCTGCAGGGCTCCATGCGGAGGGCTGCCAAAGTTGCTCAGGAGCTGGTCCCAGTCATCGTTGTCCCCAAATAGCCCAGGCAGGGGAGCCTCCTCAGGGGAGGCAGCCTGAGGGTCTGGGGTCTTCTCATCCGCTCCAGGAAAACTGGAAAGGAAGCAGGGAAGCAAAGATTGGGGAGGGGCAGGTACGTAGTGTCACACCCATCCCACCTGCAGCCCTCACCATCCCTTGCTCTCCCCATGGCCAGGTCTCCTCCCAGTCCTTGCTCAGGCAATCCTTCTCACCTGGCCTGTGCTCCCCATTCCTCCTCCTCATCCAATCCTGTCCATCCTCTAGACCCACATGAAGCCTCACCTCCTCCAGGAAGCCTTCCTTGATCATTCTGGCCCATCCCACTTCTCTGAGCTATAACAAGTAGACTGAGTGCCTGCTAGGGATCTAGCACTGCACTAGGACGTGTGTGTATTTCTGTGTGTGTGTGTACATGTACACGCACACACGTGCATGTTTTAATTCTAGCCATGTGGTCTTGGGCACAGGTGTTTCCCTTTTTTGTGCCCCAGTTTCCTCATCTGAGAAATGGGCATGATAGTTCCAGCTTGGCAGAGGTTGGGGTTTAAGGAAGGAGGCTGTGTGTGCACTGTGTGCTAGCTAGATCCTTAGAGAACTCAGAGTTCCCCACTGGTTCCAGGAGGCCCTTAGAGTCCACCCCAGTCCAGGGATAGCAGCCACTTGCCTCAGTTTCTCCTCCACCTGCCAGGACACCCGGCCCCTGGCGGCGTCCAGGCGCCCCCTGGTCACCTGCAGCTGCCCCCGCACCTCCTCCAGCCGCCCAGCCAGGTCACGCTTGGCCTCCTGCAGCTGCTGGTTCTCTGAGGCAGCCTCCTGATGTGTGCTCCTGAGGTGGGAGAGCTGGGCCTCCAGCTGCAGGGTGGAGGGTGAGGCGGAGAGAAGCCCAGATGCCCTCCAGGGCAGCAAAAAGCCTCCCAAGGCCATTGTGGGACACAGACCCCCACCCCCTGTCCAGGCTCCTGGAGACCCAGCTTAAATCAGAGTAGGAGTGGGCGGTTATCCCTCCTTGGCGTAACTAGCTCCATTAGCTCCTGTCTAGGAGGGGCATTGGAAATCCTGGGGTGGGGAGGTTTAGGGAGACTGTGTGAGAAACAAAAACCACCAGCGCCACGAAGGCCCCACACCCAAACCAAATCCCACCCTCCTCTACTCAGCGCCCTGCAATGGCTGCTGGCCCCTGAGCCCGTCTGGTCTACAGGGGGCTCCTGATCCAACAACAAATCGCATGACCCAGAGAGGGAGCATTGTTTGTCCAGGTGCAGGGAAAGGCAAAGCTCTTGCAATGGCCTCCGGGACCCTGCACAGTCTCCTGCAGCCTCCTCACCTCCCCCTCATTACCCTCACCTCCTTTCCTATGGCTGTTGCCTCTCAGTCTGTTCCAGTCCACAGCTCTGCTTACTGTTCCGTGAACCTCCACAGCGCATGCCCGCTCAGGGCCTTCGCACCTGCTGTTCCCTCTGCCTGGTTGCCCTTACCCCACATATCACACTTCTTCAGGTCTTCGCTCCAATGTCATCATCTCAGCCAGGCCTTCCTTGACTCCCTTCTCAACTTACTTTGACTACAATTTCAACTCCCACGACTCTTCTATCTCCCTTCCCTGTTTTACTTTATTCTCCTTAGCACTGATCACCATTTCCTATGTTATGTATGTCACCTGTCTCCCTGACTAGATGGTAACTCTGTGGGCAGAGGTTTGTGTCTGTCATGATCCTCAGGACCTGGAACAGTGTCTGGCACATAGTTGGTGCTGGATAAGTAGTTGTGGGGTGAAGGAATAAATGGTCGGAGGGGAGAAGCTTCACGTCCACAGGGGACAGGACGAAATGGCCCCATGTGTAAAGCCCTATCTCTTCACTTGGCAGGAGGGGCCTGCCTCGATTTCCAAGGAGCAGCTGCAGAGGCACCTGGGAAATCAACCTGGTAACAGGGCCAGCCCAGGCCGTGGTGAGGACGGCTCGGGGAATCTTGTCCCGGGCTGAAGGGATGCTTCTTGTCCTGGTTACACAGCAGAGCACAATTTTACCAAGGTCAGTGGTCTTCAAGTTGAGGAAGGAAGAGATAATGGGGCGCGGATCACAAGGTCAGGAGATCGAGACCACGGTGAAACCCCATCTCTACTAAAAATACAAAAAATTAGCTAGGCATAGTGATGGGCACCTGTAGTCCCAGCTACTTGGGAGGCTGAGGCAGGAGAATGGCATGAACCTGGGAGGCAGAGCTTGCAGTGAGCCAAGATTGCACCACTGCACTCCAGCCTGGACGACAGAGCGAGATTCTGTGTCAAAAAAAAAGAAATGGGGCAGGGTCTCAGACCCAAACACTCAACCACAGTGCCACCCGGAAGTGACTACAGGCTATAAGACCTGCAGTGTCCAGGCAGCAGCAAGTAACCTGACCCTAAGCAGGAAGCTAGGTCAGTTTCAGAGATGGAACAACTGAGGCACAAAGCACCTACTATGTGCCAGGCACTGTCTCAGGCCCTCACATGTAGTATCTCTAATCATCACAGTACCTTCTAAGGCAGGAGTTCTGATTTCTGTGTCTCTGATAGGAAACAGGCTCACAGATATTAAAAACCTGTTTGGAAGTGGGTTTCTGGGAAACCCTGTCACTCACCTCCCTCTGGCCCTCAGCTAGTCGCTGCACCTCGCGCTCCTTGGCCTCTAGGACGTCCTGCATTTGGGAGGTGAGGGCCAGGCCCCGAGAGTCACTCTGTGGAGTAGGTAGATTCAGCCCTCACCTTGCAGACTCTAAGAGCTAGCTGGGCAGGCCAGCCCTTCTCACACTCCACCTCCACCACCTGGGGTGCCTGGGCCAGGATGTCCCAGCAGGGAGGGTTCTCAGGACAACTCTCCCAGTTCCAGACTAGATTGTGGCAACAAGGAGACTTGGCAGAGATGGGAAGGGGGCCCAGGCTCAACACTCCCCACCCCATCTCTCTGGGGAACACAAGCTGCTCAGGGCAGGGAGAGGATTCACTACAGCAGCTTCCTGTGCCCCACCCTGGCCAGTCACTGGCCCCACTCCTTAGCCAGCAGAGGCGTCCCGGGCAGTGGGAAGGAGGCAGGCTGCCAGCGGGAGCCCACCTCAGCCTGCAGCTGCTGCTTCTCCTGGCGGATCTGCTGCTCCATCTCCTCATAGAGCTGCTGGACCTCACGGTGGTGGTCAGAGTCACGCCTGGGAGGAGCAGGAGTTGGGGTCAGGCAGCCCATCAGTGCCTCTGGGAGCCTGCTGCTGGCAGGGGCAGTCTGGGCTTGGGTTTGGAATCCATCCTATTGCTTTCTTCACTCTGCCAGCAGTCACTGACCTCTGTCACCCTGAGAACAGCCATCCCAGTAACAACCCCCTGACCCATACGACTTTGACGCTGGTCCTGCTGATCCTACCGTGCCGACCCTGGTAACCATCACCAGTTCCCCTGGCCAGGGTCTCATTGTCCCCATCACCCCATCACTCAGTCCCCACTCCCTCTTTCACCATCCTCCTGCCCCTATAACCCAACTCCAGGGTCACCACATGCATTGCAATCTACGGGAGCAGACCCCCTGGAGTTGGGTGTCACAGTGGGTCCTGTACCAAGACACACCCTTCCCTTCCCACTCCTGCCATTACCAACTCTGTCCTCCCCACCAGGTCCCCTGAGCCACCTCTTCCTCCAGCACAGCTCTGCCCTATCCAGCTCACAGGCCCAGCTGTAGAAGGAGCTGGGGAAATCCAATCAGATTCCACTGGAATGTGAAGAGCACCTACTTTGTGTCAGACACCCGGCCAGGCCCCCGACTCACTTCCTCAGGGTCAGCTCCAGGGCCTCCTTGTCCGCCTGGGCCTCCTGCAGGCGGCTGGTCATCTTGGCCAGAAAGCCTGCCAGGTTGCCCGCCAGCTGGGGCTCCTCCTGCCGCAGCTGCCCCCACAGCTGCCAGATTTCTGTCTGCCTGGGGAGAGGAAGACAGCCAGAGATGGGAGGGTCAGACACGAGGTGGGATGGAGAAGCAAGGGGAGCCCCACTCCTCAGTTTTCACTGCAGCGCTCCAAGAGACTTTGGCACCTGGGCCAAATCTATTGACACCCTACAGGATGCAACTAAAATGCCACCTCCTCCAGGAACCATTCCCAGATGTGCCCTCTCCCTTCTTGAACCCCTGCCACACTTTGTCTCTCTGTGATTCCGTAATAGTGGGTTAGGGGGATTTGGGATCCTGATGGCCCAGGGCTTCCATCTGCCCTCTCTCTTCTCTCACTCTGAGGCTGTGTGACCTTCAGCAAGTCCCAAGTCCTCTCTGGGCTAATTTGTAAAATGGGGTGGGGGCCGATACCTGCCAAGCAAGGTCACTGGGGAATGAGAGACACCTGATGAAAGCACCAGCTCAGGGCCTGCTACATGGTTGGTGCCCAATAAAGGCTGCTTTCACATGGATTTAATTAAGTCATGAGGACGGATGCCAGAGGGCTGAGCCTAGGCCAAGCTGCCAAGTGAATACAAGGCTCCCCACTCCCTTGCCCCACAAGTCTACACCCTAAGTCCTACCTTGCCTGCCTCACAGCACCTGGCCCCACCCTCCAGGAGCCAAGCATGAGGAATCTTGTCCTCACAGAACCCCACGGGTGGGGTGAGCAAACCTGGGCCAGTGGGTGAGGGCAATTCCCTCACTGGTTCTAACAGACCCTGGGGGTCCTAGGAGGGGACATTAGCAGGCAGGGCTCCCTTTCTCGCTCTCTCTTTTTTTTTTTTTTTTTTTTTGAGACAGAGTCTTGCTCTGTTGCCCAGGCTGGATTGCAGTGGTGCGATCTCAGCTCACTGCAACATCCGCCTCCCAGGTTCAAGCGATTCTCCTGCCTCAGCCTCCCGAGTAGCTGGGATTACAGGCATGTGCCACCACGCCCAGCTAATTTTTGTATTTTTAGTAGAGATGGGGTTTCATGATGTTGGCCAGGCTGGTCTGGAACCCCTGACCTCAGGTGATCCACCCACCTCAGCCTCCCAAAATGCTGGGATTACAGGCGTGAGCCACCGTACCCGGCCAGGGCTCCCCTTCTCTAAGCAAACCCTCACTGAGTTAAGAAAAGCACCCACAGGGACCCCCATGGTTTTAAGAATTCAAGTGCCCTTGGGAAGCTGAGCCTACTCGCTAGTCCTCCTGGAGAGTGACCCTACAGGGCAGGACAGGGCAGGGAGGTGCAGGGGTGGGAAGGACTCCCCATGAGCAGGCATCCTCTGCACGTGGTTTTAACCCCACAACAACTTTTAGGCTCATTCTGCAGCCCAGGAAACAGAGGTCAGAAGTCAAGCCATCCCTGTGGTCACACAGCTAGCCAATGGTCAAGCTGGAATTTGCACCTGGCTCTACCTGGCGCCTGCCCCCTTGACTCCTGCTGTGTCCAGGGGGCCTGGACCCTGCTATGTGTGACCGCTGCTGTCAATGGCTGGCAGAGCCTCTCCCCATGCACATGCTGCCCTGGCCTTACTTGGGAAGTAAGTGTCCAGTCCCCAGCTGCTCCATGAAGGCAAGGAACGCCTCCTTCTCCTCAGCATCAGCCTCCTCCAGAGCTGGGAAGCTGGTGGTAGCAGATACCCGCTTAGAGGGCAGTGGCTTCCTTCTGCGGAGCCTGTGGGGGCTCTGGCTGGAGCCAAAGATGTTTTCTGTGGGACAGAGGTGGACAGAGGGGAGCACAGTGGTGTTGGGCCCAGGTGCCTGGCCTCCCACCCAGCCCTGCTCCAGCCCTCAGGGAAGTAATTCTACCTGTGCCAGTCACATTTACACAAGGCTACATTCACACATTTCTCATATCAACCTTAGGAGTCTATTTAAGGTACCCATTTTACAGATGAGTACCTGAGGCCCAGAGACACCAAAAGACTTGATGGAAATCACACCACACCTCCAAGGTGGTGAACAAATTCTTCATGCACTCAATCAAGGGATATGTATTGAGCATCTGCATGACAAAATTAACCAAAATCCCTAACATGGAGCTGACATTCTAGTGCAAGTTGAAAAGAATATATATATATATATTTTAAGCCAACTTGCTAAGTGAGCCAAAGGAATATGCAGGGTAATTTCCACTGAGAGACTGGGAAGATCGACTTAGATGAGGTGGCTAGCAGTGTCCTAAGGAGGTGACATTGGAACTGAGATGTGAATCACAAGAAGGAGCAAACCATGTGGGCTCCAGAGAAGTGTGTCCCCGGCAAGAGAACAGCAGTGCAGGGGCCCTGAGGCAGGAGCCGGGCTAGCAAGATGGGCGAGGTGAATGGCACTGAGTGAGCCAGAGAGGTTGGCAGCGTCTGGATGGTGCAGGCCTTGCAGGCCCCAGGAAGGGGCTTCCAGTTTGTCCCACAGGCACTGGGAAGTTCCTGGAGTGGCGGGCATGATTCAATTTGCGAATGAAGACGGCCTCAAGGCAGCGTGGGCCGTCTGCGCCCCTCTGCACCCCACCCTGTGCGCCCCACCAGCAGTTCCTCCTGCCCAGCCCCTGAGTTCTCCTCCCGACTCTCAGCTTTTCCATTGCCAGAACTGGAGCAGCCTCCTCCTGGAGTGGGCCCAAGCACAAATGCAGATTCCTGGCCCTCTTCTCTGCTGGTCTCCAGGCTTTTGGAGACTCAGCTGACCTGACAACTCTGGGGGGCTTTGTGGACACTGAAGGCTGATCTGTGTCTTGCAGGGGCTCTGCGAGGACACCACACCTTCCATTGCCTGGGCCGGAAGGTCTTCCCAGGGAGAGGATTAGCGGGAGGATTGTGCCCTGCTGGCCATGGGCTCCCTAAGTCTTGTCAGCCCATCTAGAGAGACAGGTGCTGGGGCGGCCCTGCCCAGTGGGGGCTCGGCACCTGGAAAGCCCCCACCCCTAAATATCACCCTCTGCTGCTCCCTGGCCCATGGAATTCCCTTAACCAAAGCCACAATGTTACTCTCCTCAGGCGGAAACAAATCTGTGGTGTCAAGACCTCTGGCTCAGGAGAAGCCTTTTACTGGGGAGAAGACATAGGAGGAGTCAGAAAGCAAGCCCGGAGGCCTCCCTGGAGGGGCAGAGGGGATGCACAGAGGAGGGCCCTGGACCACTGTGGCAGCCAGGGATGGGGGGTGAAAGTCCCTGGGAAAAGGGTTGCCTTTCTAACGACCCAGCCTAGCCCCATGCAGGGCACACTGCACGGAACACCTGGGTGCCCAGAGGCCCTCCAAGGACAGACATACTGAGTCCAGAGCTGAATTCTTCAAGGGACAGGTGTCCCTTCCGCTCCACGTCCACCCAGTCGAAGATCATCTCTGACTCTTCCTTGCTGCCCAGGAAGCTGAACTTGGCCACCTGGAAGGAATGGGCAAGTTGGGCAGGTGTTCCCACTGGGGAAGGCTCTCACCCTCCAAAACGGAGAGATGTTTGTCTTCAGCCACCCCTACCTCACCTCACCCCAATGTCAGAGTCCCCCCAGTAACCTGACCCAGGGCCTAAGCTTGACATTCCCAACCCCGCCCAAGGCAGCCCTCCCAGCAGGGCCCTGAACTGGCTCCAGCTCTTTTCACTCTCTCCATCCAAAATCAAAACGTACGTGTCCTAAGTCCCATGTCTTTAGGAACTTGATAAAGGACAGCAGCCAATCCTCCCCAGAATGTGGTGATCAGTGTCCAAAAATTATCTGAGGCTGGGCGCAGTGGTTCATGCCTGTAATCCCAATAGTTTGGGAGGTCGAGGTGGGTGGATCACCTGAGGCCAGGAGTTCAAGACCAGCCTGGACAACATAGTGAAACCCCGTCTCTACTAAAAGTACAAAAATTAGCCGGGCATGGTGGCAGGCGGCTGTAGTCCCAGCTACTTGGGAGACTGAGGCAGAAGAATCACTTGAACCCAGGAGGCAGAAGTTGCAGTGAGCCAAGATGGTGCCATTGCACTCCAGCCTGGGTGATAAGAGTGAAACTCCGTTTCAAAAAAATAAAAATAAAAAAGTCAATGAGTTAAATCTTCTATAAGAGTTCATTTTATATATCATGGCCTACAGGTCATGATTTTACCTTTTTGAAAATTATAACAAGTTTTGGACTAAGGTCTAGGAGACGGCCCAGTGGGCTCATCTGGCAGAACCAAGTAGCCTGCATGTCTGCACAAGGGCAGGTCATGGGCTCTTTAAGCCCACACACTTTGGCTCTCAGAGAGGGAATCCCCCAGCATAATAGAACTTTGAGTTTGCTGATTCTCTGTTTCTCTAGTTACTTCTTTTCCTTTTTGTGAATTTCGTGTTTTTATCTGGGGCTGCCCGTGACTGATAAGTTATTCCCCATTGGTGGCAGCAGTGATGGTCTGGTCTAAACCAGTGATGGTCTTCCTGTTCTATTTGGTGATCTCTGGGGGATGCATCATGGAGACCTAATGCCTATTGGTTAAAAAATAACAGAAAAACTGGTTTGCTAATCGTTTTGTTGTTGTTGTTGTTTGTTTTTCTATTTGTGATCTCAAATTAGTTAAGAATTCCAGGCCTGGCGCAGTGGCTCATGCCTGTAATCCCAGCACTTTGGGAGGCCGAGGAAGGCAGATCACTTGAGGTCAGGAGTTCGAGACCAGCCTGGCCAACATGGTGAATCCCCGTCTCTACTAAAAATACAAAAACTAGCCGGGCATGGTGGTGGGCACCTGTAATCCCAGCTACTCAGGAGGCTAAAGCAGGGGAATCACTTGAAACCGGGAGAAGGAAGTTGCAGTGAGCCGAGATCGCACCACTGCACTCTAGCCTGGGCGACAGAATGAGACTGTATCTCAAAGAAAAATAATTTCATATCCACTGGGACTGGGAAGGAGAACAGCTCTTTGAGATCTGGATTGGTGAGTTTTCATGTTTCATGTTGCTGTGTTTACTTTTCTTTTTTTTTTGAAACGGAGTCTCACTGTCATCCAGGCTGGAATGCAGTGGCACAATCTTGGCTCACTGCAACCTCCACCTCCCGAGCTCAACCGATTCTCCTGCCTCAGCCTCTTGAGTAGCTGGGATTACCTGTGCCTGCCACCACACCTGGCTAGTTTTTGTATTTTTAGTAGAGACGGGGGTTTCACCATGTTGGCCAAGCTGGTCTCAAACTCCTGACCTCAGGTGATCCACCTGCCTCAGCCTCCCAAAGTGTTGGGATTACAGGCGTGAGCCACCACGCCCAGCCTGCTGTGTTTACTTTTGATCTGTGGCTGGAACTGTAGAAATGAAGCAAGACATTCTCTGTGTGTCTGTGATCTATGTCTGTAACAGACAAGCCTTTAACTCTTTTTTTTTTTTTTTTTTTTTTGAGACGGAGTTTCACTCTGTCACTCAAGCTGGAATGCAGTGGCGCAATCTCGGCTCACTGCAACCTCCACTTCCTGGGTTCAAGCAATTCTCCTGCCTCAGCCTCCTGGGTAGCTGGGATTACAGGAATGTACCACCACTCCCGAAAGGTCTTTAACTCTTATTGTCAGTATGAAATACTCTTTTACATCTGGAAGGTATTAATAACTTAGCGTACTATGTCTCTTAAAGGAGTTCTGTGTTGATTAGTTCATAGAGACGAATAAGTGATTATATAAATCTAATTCTCCTAAAAATAACAGAAAATAACTGAAATTTGAATGCTTTAAATGAGTTAGACTTAAAACAATTCTTCTTAGAAATCGCTAGCTCAGAAAATTTTTCAGGATCCAGGTCCATATAATTAACATGATTCTTTGAACAAATTAGACTGGTTTAATAATTGTTTTGACAAAACACGTATAATAACTATCTGTCTTTTCTGTGCTTTCTATTAAGTATAATTCAAGTATACATTCTGTTTTTCATAAGGTCTGTATTTGTTTTCTGTGAAGAAACGAGTTAATCTAGATTTCCTATACTTCTCATTTCGAATTTCGGATCAAATAAGTCAACTTTGTCTTTACATATGTTTGAGATTATAAACATGTAAATTTGTGCCCCACTAAATTGATTAATTATTCTAACAAATAAATTTTGTATCAACAATAATTATATTTTCTAGTGTGTCACCTTAAACACAGTTTCCAAGATTCTTAGGTAACTTTAAAATTTGTATTAATTTTGAATTAATATTGAAGTACATTAATTAATAAATAATTTTTGGCTATCTGGATAATTTCCAAAACAAATTTAATACTGAAACTGATTGCTAAGCATATTTTTAAGTTGATATATTTTTTACTTCTTATTTTCACATGCTAGAAAGTAGCTATATCTTTGGGTAATGTTAATAAATGCATTCATTTCTTTCTGCTTTAAAAAGTTGTGCAGGCTGGGCGAGGTGGCTCACGCTTGTAATCCTAGCACTTTGGGAGACCAAGGCGGGTGGATCACCTGAGGTCAGGAGTTGAAGACCAGCCTAGCCAACATGGTGAAACCCTGTCTCTACTAAAAACACAAAACTTAGCCACACGTGGTGGCACGTGCCTGTAATCCCAGCTACTCTACTCAGGAGGCTGAGGCAGGAGAATCACTTGATCCCAGGAGGTGGAGGTTGCAGTGAGCCAAGATCATGCCACTGCACTCCAGCCTGGATGACAGAGTGAGACTCCATCTCAAAAACAAACAAACAAAAAAGTTGTGCAAAAGAAAGCGGCGGAGACCCAGATATTTGTATGCCCATATTCATAGCAGCATTATTCACAATCGCCAAAAGAATCAACCCAAGTGTTCACTGACAGATAAGAGGATAGACAAAATGCGACGTATATGTACAACGGAATATTATTTGGTCTTTAAAAAGAACATTTGGACACATGCTACGATACAGATAAACCTTGAGGACATTCTGCTATGTGAAATACACCAGTAACTAAAAGACAAATACTGTATGATTCCATTTCTATGAGGTATCTAGAGTAATCAAAGTTATAGAGACAGAAAGTAGAATAGGGATAGCTAGGGGTTGGGGAGAGGGAAGTATGGGAGTTACTGTTCAATGGTTGCAGAATTTCAGTTTGGCAAGATGAAAGAAGCTTTGGAGATGGCTGGGGAAATTGTGGTACAACATCGTGAATGTACTTAATGCCACTGAATAGTACATTTTAAAATAGTTAAAATGATAAATTTTCTGTTATGCATTGCATATTTGACCACTTTTTTTTAAGTTGTGTTAGGGATACACAAGGCTGTAGGAAGTTGGCTTATGTGTATTTCTGAGCTTAGCTTGTCTGCTAAAATGCTTGTATAAGACAATTCTCAATTATTTACCTTTAGTTCTTCCTGTGAAAGAGGTTAATTACACTGGTTAAAAGTGCAATTAATACAGGATGGGCATGGTGGCTCACACCTGTAATCCCAGCACTTTGGGAGGCCTAGGCAAGTGGATCACTTGAGGTCAGGAGTTCGAGACCAGCTTGACCAACATGGTGAAACCCCATCTCTACTAAAAATAGAAAAAATCCTCCTGGCATGGTGGCGGGCATCTGTAATTCCAGCTAATTGGGTGGCTGAGGCATGAGAATAGCTTGAACCCGGAAGGCAGAGGTTGCAGTGAGCTGAGATTGCGCCACTGCACTACAGCCTGGACAACAGAGCAAGACCCTGTCTCAAAACAATGGCAACAACAACAAAAGTTCAATTAACTACAGATGCTTGAGGCTTTACTAGGAGCTATAGCGATAGACAAACAAAACTTTGTCTGCAAGGAAAATGGGATGCACTGTTGTGTGAAAGTGTCTGGTTATTCTACAACATGAAAAAGGATAAAAAGGCAAAACTTGAATGGATATAAAATGTTGTAGAAAGTTTACTGAAAGAGAATTTTATTTGCCTTGATTTGTAATGCCTGAGTCTGAAAATAAGCTATGAAATGTATTAACATTTTGCCAAATTTGGCCCAGTTTTAATGGGCTTAAAAATTGATAATAAATAGGCTTGGCACAGTGGCTCATGCCTGTAATCCCAGCACTTTGGGAGGCTGAGGTGGGTGGATCACCTGAGGTTAGGAGTTTAAGACCAGCCTGGTCAACATAGTGAAACCCGTCTCTACTAAAAATAAAAATTAAAAAAATAGCCAGATGTGGTGGCAGGCGCCTGTAATCCCAGCTACCCAGGAGGCTGAGGCAGGGGAATCACTTGAATCCAGGAGGCAGAGGTTGCAGTGAGCCAAGATCATGCCATTGCACTCCAGCCTGGGCAACAAGAGTGAAACCGTCTCAAATAATAATAATAAAAATAAAAATAAATAAATAAAAATAAGTAAAAAGAAATAAATAATAAAAACTCATGAAAATTTTATAGCCATATATTCTATTAAAGCAAAACTAGAATTTGTCTTTATCTCTACTAAAATAATAAATTGGTCTTAGAGCTCTTAGCAAGGGTTAAAAAGAGGCTACTGTTTCACTTCTGTGTAAGCCTCCCAGATAACAGAGATTCCCTGTCTCCCCAGAATCATTTCCTCTGCTTTGTTTTGACCTTATTATATCTTAATTATTTTTAAAAAACAAAAAGCAAAGGTATCTCCCTTATAAAAAAGCTATCTACTGTTGTAATCATATTACTTTCTTCTATGTTTATTTCAAAATATTTTGAGTATTACTTTGATTAAATAGATAACAAAGTAATATTTCTTGGTCTCCCATGACATCTTCATCTAGTGCCCAAATCTTCTCTAATGGTTCTTTTGATTTTGCCTTCCCAAGATCAGATCCTAAATTTAGAAAAAAATACAATAAAAATTTTAAGGTATCTTTCTCTATATGTTTTAAATACTTCAATACTATTACAAGAGCATCATGGGAAGAGCAATCAAATCAGAAGAGATGTTCAGGCTTTCCTAGGCTAAATTTTCATAGGCAAAATGCTATTAATATCAATATTTCAGAAATTGCATGCTTTATGGGAATGTCCTGGAGATTTTTCAATGATTTTGCTATTTATAATATGTTCTCTTTTTTTCTTTCTTGAGACAGGGTCTCACTCTGCCTCCCAGGCTGGAGTGCAGTGGCGTGATCATGGCTCACTGCAGCCTTGACCTCCCAGGCTCAAGCAATCCTCCCACCTTAGCCTCCCGAGTAGCTGGGACTACAGGTACACACCACCACACCTGGCTAATTTTTTTAAAACTTTTTATAGGATGGAATCTCGCCATATTGTCCAGACTGGTCTTGAATTTCTGGGCTCACGTGATCCTCTTGCCTCAGCCTCCCAAAGTCCTGGGATTACAGGCAGTATGTTTTTATCTTCAGGGGAAAAACTGATCAAACCATTATGAAATAGTTGTGCATTGTACCCCAGGAGAGAATTTCACTGTCCTCCATTCTGATGTTATTAGGTAGTGTAATAAATAACCACAGCCTTTCAGGCTCGTTACTGGACGCGTTTCTCCTTTCCAATGCCTGCCTGAAGCCTCTGCTATAGGCTGCAGGCCACAGACTGCATCTTCAACAAAGAAAAACAAACTCAAAGTCTAGAGAAAAAGGACTGTACCAGGTTCGATGAACTATTTATGCTTCACTTGGGTGTAGGCTTCCAAGCTGACACTGGATGTCCTTCTGACTGAGCTAGTAGACTGAGGATTCCTATAACTCCTTTGAGTCCAAAAGCAGACAGCTTACCCAAGATCCGGCAGAACAATAATTGATTACATGGCGTTGATTGAACAGCCGAAGGAAATCTAGTTATGGCTCTATGCAGGCAATATAGTTGATATTATTTTTTATTGTTCTACTGTAAGAGATCTGTGAGGAAGCTCTTTCCTGGTCTTCTTGAGCTGTCTCTAACCCTCAGTTTAGTAGATTATATATATATATATATATATATATTTTTTTTTTTTTTTTTTTAATTGAGACAGAGCCTCACTCTGTTCAGTCACCCAGGCTGGAGTGCAGTGGCGTGATCTCGGCTTACTGCAACCTCTGCCTCCCAGGTTGAAGTGATTCTCCTGCCTCAGCCTCCCAAGTAGCTAGGATTACAGACACACATTACAGCCTCCCAAGTAGCTAGGAATACAGAAAATAGCCACCACGCCTGGCTAATTTTTGTATATTTAATAGAGACGGAGTTTCACCATGTTGGCCAGGCTAGTCAGGAACTCCTAATCTCAGGTGATCTGCCTACCTCAGCCTCCCAAAATGCTGAGATTACAGGCGTGAGCCACCATGCCCTGCCAGATTATACTTTTGTAAACTGAAATTCAACGTTTCAAGTGGTATCTGAATCTCATTGACCCCCTCATGATTCAGAAACCAATACTTTTAAGCCCAGGCACCATGGAGCAACCCGCAACCCGCAACCCTGCCTCTATAAAAAATACAAAACATCAGCTGGGCATGGTGGCGCATGCCTGTAGTCCCAGCTACTCAAGAGGCTGAGGCGAGAGGATCACTTGAACCCAGGAGGCGGAGGTTGCAATGAGCCAAGATCGCACCACTGCACTCCAGTCTAGGCGAAAGAATAAGACCCTGTCTCAAAAAAAAAAAAAAATTACTTTTACAGACTTTCCTTACTTTCCATGGCAATATAATTATTTGCACAGATTCAACAGAATCTGTCCTCCTTTTTTATCAAGATATAATTGGATAAATCAATTGCGCAATCAAGGCCTTACCTGGAGTGTCTTTTTATGGGATGTCCTCATTTAATCAGGTGTGACAAGCCTACTATAATGAATGCTCATGGAGCCAATCCCTACAAAACCCTACCAGGAAGCTGGCCTGGAACCACATGGAATGCTTCCTGGCAGAAGAGGGACCTTAGACAAATCAGGGACCTCAAGAAGACAGGAAGCCATTTACATTTACAGGTGATGCAAGTGACATCTGGTGAAGAGAATATCTTGGGATTGCTTTTCTAGCCTTAGGACAGAAGTTGGGTGACCAACTCATCCTAGTTTGCCCAGGACTTTCCAATTTTAGCACTCGAAGTCCCACATCCCAGGTACTCCGTTAGTCCTTGGAAAACTGGAACAGTTGGTCACTCAATAGAACAACAAACTACAGATTTTTAAAAGTCCAACCAGCTTGGGCACGGCAGCTCACACCTGTAATCTCAGCAGGTGTGGAACCTGAGGTGGGGGGATTGCTTGAGGCCAGAAGTTAGACAACAGCTTGGGCAACATAGCAAGACCTCATCTTTATAAAGAATTTAAGAATCAGTCAGGCATAGTGGCCTGTGCCTTTAGTCCTAGCTACTTGGGAGCCTGAGGCAAGAGGATCGCTTCAGCCCAGGAGCTTGAGGCTGCAGTGAGCTATGATTACACCACTGCACTCCATCCTGGGTAACAGAGTGAGATCCTATCTCTTAAAAAAAAAAAAAATCCAACCTAAGATTCTGTATGAAAGCTTCCAGACAGAAGCTAAAATGTCTCAATACTGTCTCTATTTGTAGGGCAAATTCAAAGAGACTCACATTTAATTACATCCTTGTTGCTCCCATGGAAATAAGCCAATGTAATGACAGCAGCCTTTTATACATCAAGGAAATTTTGGAGATTATCTATGATCACAGAAAAATTATCTGGCCGGGCGCAGTGGCTCATGCCTGTAATCTCAGCACTTTGGGAGGCTGAGGCAGGTGGATCACCTGAAGTCAGGGGCTCAAGACCAGCCTGGCCAACATGGTGAAACCCCATCTCTACTAAACATACAAAAACTAGCCAGGCGTGGTAGTGGGTGCAGGTAATCCCAGCTACTTGGGAGGCTGAAGCAGGAGAATCGCTTGAACCTGGGAGGCAGAGGTTTGCAGTGAGCTGAGATCGTGCCTCTGAGATAGAGCTGAGAGGGAAGGAAGGAAGGAAGGAAGGGAGGGAGGGAGGGAGGGAGGAAATCTGAAACTTGGAACTTGGATATGAGGCAAAAAGAATGCTAGCACAACACATTGTTTACCTTTCATGAAAAGTCCCAAACTTACTGAAGTTACTAGTAGAACAGATACCCTGAAAGATTGATGGCCTGTTAGACATTAGCCATTTTAAGAATTGAACTCAGTAATTTTATCCTAATACTTTTCTGTCAAATTGCTGGCTTCTCAAACGCTCTTTGAACCAGTCATAACATCCTACTGGTTCCCTCATTCTTTTTTTTTTTTTTTTTTTTTTTTCTTGAGATGGAGTCACCCAGGCTGGAGTGTAGTGGCGTGATCTTGGCTCACTGCAACCTCTGCTTCCTCGGGCTCAAGAAATTCTCATGCTTCAGCCTCCCAAGTAGCTGGGATTACAGGCACCTACCACCATGCCTGGCTAATTTTTGTATTTTTAGTAGAGACAGGGTTTCACCATGTTGGCCAGGCTGATCTCGAACTCCTGATATCAAGTGATCTGCCCGCCTCGGCCTCCCAAAGTGCTGGGATTACAGGCATGAACCACAACACCTGGCCACCCTAAGACTCTTTATGGGGACACATAACCATGGCTGATCTTATGTTTCATTGAAGTTTACAGTCATTGACATGGTTTGATTTCCAGGGCTCCGACTGCTTCCCAAGATAAATGTCCTTGCTTAATGAGCCTAAAATTATACCATTTGCAAATTACTTCTTTGGCTTAAAGTACTTTCACTGGTTAAAAGACAAATGTTTCTGGAAAAGGGCGACACATAAAGCCTTACCTGTCATTTTCACATTAGTATAAACACATCTCTAGCGTTTTCTGAGAGCTCTAAATGAGAGAAAGGGGCAGGGGTAGGCAAGCCCTGCCTTCCTGTGATGGGGGAGAGGGGGTGTCAGGAGCTGCAGAAAAGGGATTCAGCATTCAAATGGGGGTCTTGGGCTCACCGCCAGGTCCTCGCGAGTGACAAAGCCCCTCTCCTTGGCACCACAGTCCTGGAAGAAGGCCTGCAGTTCTGCTGCTGCCTGAGAGGACCAAGACTCTGGCTCTGGGGCCACTGCAGCGTCTTCACCATCAGCTGGCTCTCTTGTCTGCCGCCGCCGGCTGGAGCCCAGCTTCCGGACTTTTCGAGACGTTCTCTGTCCAGTCTCCATGGTGCGTTGGCCCTGGGGACAGAAGAGTGAGGGGCACCGGGCTGCTGGACAGTCACGCCTTCTCATGGCTCAAAACCCTCCCCTGGCTCCCATCACCCTTGGGAAGAAAATCCACCGTGGCTGCCAAAGCCCGGCCTGATGGTGTCCCGCTGGGTCCTCTAACCTCATCACCCAGCCGCCTCATGGCCTCTCGTCCATTCTGCGCAACGCCTTTGCCCTTTCTAAGTTCCCTCTACCTGGAATGCCCTTCTCCAAGCTACCCACCTGCCCTCATCTCTTCAGGCTACTACTCAACTATCAAAGTCTTCTCTGACCATTAGAGAATATATCCTATTCACCCCACGCAGAATCTATCTCATGTTTTGACCTGGAGAGTGGTTACGCAGGGTTTTCCAGGATCTAGCTGTCTGAAGGGCCATAAGCAGCTTCTGAGCCATCTCTCTGGTGACTCTTCTCGCTCATTAACTCATCTCAGCTGTGTCAGGGATCCCTCCACCGACGCCTCCTCCCCTGTCAGCCTCACCTCTCCTCCAGCCTTTTCTCTCCAGCACCGTGTCTCTAGTCCTTCGACACACGCAGCAGGAAACAGTAGCGCCCCTATGCGGCTCTTAGGGCCCCACGTGACATGGCCTCAGCTTCATCCACCCCACCCCTGTGCCCTTGGGGTCCATGGCAACACCACTGAACCACTCATGGTTCCTGGAATTCCTGATTCCCTCCCACCCTGCTCCCTTTGCCCCAAACTCCTCAACTCTCTCACTCCCTTACATAGTTAATACCTTTTGCTTCCTCACCTTACAGGCTGCCTCCTCCAAGAAGCCTTCCCTGCAGTCACCCCTGCATTCAAGCTGGGCTCAGTGCCCCCTTGTCTGCGACCCTGCTATGGTTTGAATGTGTTCTCCAAAGTTCATGTGTTGGAAACTTGATCCCCAATGAGGCAGTGTTGGGCGATGGGGCCTGATGGGAATTGTTTGGGTCATGGGGGCGCCATCCTCATGAATGGATGAATGCCATTATTGTAAAAGTGAGTTCCTTGTTAAAAGATGGACTCAGGCCCTGGTGCTCTCTGTCGTCCTTTTGCCTTCCACCATGGGAAGACACCACAAGAAGGCCCACGCCAGATTCTACCTCCTCAATCTTGAACTTTCTAGCCTCCGGAAAGATGAGGAAATAAATTTCTGTTCTATGTAAATTTCCCATTCTCTGGTATCTGCTGTAGCAGTACAAAACAGACTAAGGCAGGCCCCATGCTGCCCCAGCTGTGGATATCACCGTTTATCTAGGTCCATACTGTTCCCTGCCCCTTAGCACATGTTGGGTGCTCAAGTAAGGGGTGTCAAATTCATTGTTCATTCACCTGTCACTGAATGTCTTAGTTCAGTCAATGGATAAGGTTTTTGATGGTTGGGGATTCATCCAGGTGAGGCCCCTGGGGTGAGGAAAAGAGAGGCTGTTGTTTGGAAGGGATAAAGTCTGAGCCTGCCTTTGGGGAACAAGTCTGGGGCCCATAAAGCTATGGGATGAGAAGGACTTGATGTCCAGACAGACAGGGCAGCTTCCCGCAGGTGGTGGGGATTGTGCAGGTTCTGCAGGAGGCATGTAGGATTTGGAAGCAGTAAACAGTGTGTGTGAAGGAATCGAGGCAGAAGAGCAAGGCCCATGCCCAGGAGATGGAGGAGACATCTCTCCTGGGCATTCTCTGTTGAGGCCAAAGGCCACAGACAGGCTGGGTGGAGTGGTTAGAGGGCTCTGCTTTAGGCCTCATGGGCTCATTCCAGGGGGTCATTCCACGGCCTCCCCTTAGGCAAGCTTCCCAAGGGAACTGCACAGGTTGCACAGAACATGGATGAAGCAATTTCTCATCCTGAGGAGGCCCCAAACTTCAAACAGAAGTACATTCTCTCTCTCTCTCTCTCTCTCTCTCTCTCTCTCTCTCTCTTTCCCCCTTCAAAGTCTGTTTCAGATAAAGTTTTAAGATCATAAATGTAAAACCGCAGTGGTGAGCTGGAGTCCACTATTAGGGGCTTGTGAGGGTCGACTGTGCACACCTCTTCCTATCTCAGCAGCTTGGCATCAGCCACTGTGGGACTACTGGCACCATGGGAATCAGCAAATGCCATGAATCAGGTCTCCTGCCCCCACCAAAGAATAGTCACCAGCATACCTCTTCTGAAGACTTTCATCTGCCCCAACCCTTCCCACCCTCTATCATGCACATAAGCAACAAGCATTTACCGAGTGCCAACTGAATGCTGGTACAGTGCTAAGCAGGCCTGCCGCAATCCATGTTTCCTTTAAGCGAATTAGGAAAAGGTACTTCCTGCTGGCAGACACAGCCCAGTGCCAGGGCTCATGGTTTGACAAGTGGAATGTGGGCTGGATTCCAGTCCCCATGCACCCCCTTGGCTGGGCATCCTTGTGCAGGACACACCTTGCACACCCCAGCAGAGTCCCTGGCCCTGCAGGTAGAGGTGTGACTAACTCCTGTTCTCCCCTAGGGGCCCTCACAGCCTCATGCAGGAGACACAAACATAATTACAGTGCAGCACAGAAGGGGCAGCATACCTGTGTGTCAGGTGCTGGGAGAGCACTGAAAAAGGAGCAACTCACTGATCAGGGTGTCAGAGAGGGCTTCCTGGGGTAGGTGACATAGCTTAGCAGTGAGCTCCAGGGCAGGAGAAATTATACTTAACCCTGATGCCCTCATTAGTGCCCAGCCTTGCTTAGGATATGTACTGTGCTCTCAACCCACTTCCTCTGCTGATTCACTGTCCCCTAGAATGTGGAATGTTCTAACAGACAACTGAATAGACTCAGAAAATATCAGGGCCAGACACAGTGGCTCACAGCTCTAATCCTAACACTTTGGGAGGCCAAGGCAGGTGGATTACTTGAAGCCAGGAGTTTGAGACCAGCCTGGGCAACATGATGAAACTCCATCTCTATCAAAAACAAAAAATTAGCCAGGCATGGTGGCGTGCGCTTGAAGTTCTAGCTATCAGGGAAGTTGAGGTGGGACAATCACTTGAGCCCAAGAGGCAGAGGTTGCAATGAGCCAAGATTGCACCACTGCACTCTAGCCTAGGCAACAGAGTGAGACACTGTCTCAAAAAAAAAGTCTTTCTAATAAAAAGCAGGGAGGCAAAAAAGCCAAGAATGAGGAATAAGATTCTAAGGGTTAGAATAAGGAAGTCCCCATGCTAATCTAACTGGCCTTCACCCGGTATCGCTCACCCTTAATTCACCCCATGTTGCCCCATGGAAACAGTGACCACATAGACACCGCTCCTTGGGCCTAGAGGCCTTCCACACCTAGAAAGCCACCATCTATCTCCATTCCCCATCCCCCTAAGAGGGGAGTCCCCTCCCTCCATGGCCTATGACCCTTCTTCAGTGGCTAATGGGGTTTGGCCTGGCAGTTCCAGCCTTGTAGGTTACACTCAAAGAAAGATTCCCTGTAGAATAGAAGGGGATTAATAAACAAAACAACAACAACAAAATAAACTAGGCACGGTGGCCTGTAATCCCAGTACTTTGGGAGGCTGAGGCGAGAGGATCACTTGAGCCCAGGAGTTCAAGACCAGCCTGGGCAACATAGCGAGACCCTGTCTCTACAAAATAAAATAAAACTAGCTGGGCATGGTGGTGTGCCTGTAGTCCTAGCTACTTGGGAGGCTGATATGGAAGGATCATTTGAGCCCAGGAGGTCAAAACTGCAGTGAGCTATGATTCACCACTGCACTCCAGCCTGGGCGACAGAGTGAGATTCTGTTTCAAAAAAATAAAAAAGTAAAAATAAAAGAAAGACTCACTGAGCCTCAGTACTATAAGAGGGTCAGTCCCATTCTCGTGACCTGGAGATGCAGAAAAGGAGGCTCACGAGAAAAAGTGACTTCCAGTCCCATTGCTGTGAAGTCAGACAGACCTCTGCTTCTCCCAGCTCTGCTGCCCAGGGACTGTGCAACCTTAGGGAAGTCAATCAGCATCTCTGTGCCTGAGTTTCCTCACTGGAAACTTAGGACTAATATCTCTCCCACGGGGGTGCTGCGAGGATTAGGCAAGATAATTAAAGTTGAAACATCAGCTCCCATTCCCTAGCATGGCCCACCTCCCTTTCCAGCTTCACTTTCTCTTAGCACTTGTCACCTTCCCAGAATAGAGAGACTTTTGCTCGTTTTTGTTGTAAATTTTCCTTCTCCTCATGCCGAAATAGAGGCCTCACGTGAGTAGGGAGTTGACCATTCTGTTCACTGTTCTATCCCAAGAGCCTAGAACAGCGCTTGGCACACAGTTGGTACTCTGCAAATATTTGCTGAATATATGATCCACATAAAGCACTTAGGAGTGCGCTTGGTATCAGTGACTACCAGGTAAAGGTAGCAATGACAACAGTGGTGATGACATTGATAAAGATGAATTCTATTTGAGGCACATAAAAGCCAGGTTCCATGCAGATACAACTGATCCCATTTGACAGATGACGAAACTGAGGGAGGTTCCAAGAGGCAGAGTGACCTGCCCAAGCCATGATGTCAGTGGTGGAACTACACCAGACTCTGCTCTTCTGGTTGGTCATGGGATGGACTTCCCCAAGGCTACAGAGGTGGCTCTTCCTTGGGCAGAAGGCCCCTCTGGGGATGAAAAACGCCCAGTGGAGTAGCCCTGAGTGGGACAAGGGCTTTGGAGCAGGGTGGGCGTTGACAGGCTTGGCTCCTGTGGTGACGCCCAGTGTCTCGTGTACTTCCGGCGATGGAGCTAACACGGCCAAGGGAGCAAGATAAGATTCCCTGTGCAGAAGCCTCCAGAAGCAAAGTCCACTGTGACGTGAGTGTCACATCGCAGCCTGCCAGGCTCCCACAAGTGTAGGAAGTTAGAATCCTGGAAGAAATTCCCTGCAGCCACATCCTAGGACATGTGGCGTTCTTGACATTCCTTTCTGGGAGTTCCTAGCCAAGCTGCACCTCCACAGCCCATTTCCAGCAGTCCCCTGGCATTTTTTTAAGAAAATAGCACCTTCCAGACACCTCGCCTGCCCCACCTCAGCATCTGCCCTCTCTGCCAGTCAATCCTTCTCTCCCAGGAGGAGAACTCAGCCACCCGCTCCTTGCCTGTCAGGTGGCCTGGAGCAGGAAGGCAGCAGGTGCCCTCCAGCCATCGCCACCTCAAAATCAGTCACTTGTCACCATCAGGTGGGATGGTGCACTCACCCCTCGTGCCTTCACATTCAGATCCCTGACAGCACCCCCACGGCCTGACAGCATACCCTAAAAACAGCCTGTGTCCCTTCTAGGCCAGGCCTGGTCCCTCAGAGACAGCAAGGACATCCTTCAGTCAATCCACAAATGTACACATTCAAACGTGCACGCACACACACCCTCCTCGGCCGTCACCCTCACCATCAGCCTCTCTGTCAGACACAGCACCCCTCACGGCCATTCCATCATTCCATTCTACATGTGCGAATGCCGTCGCCCAGCACACATCCCTCTGAGTCAGCCGGCAGGGCCACCCTGCCAGCACCCTTCTCCTCCACCACCTTCCCCTTAGTGCATCCTCATGCCTCACATCCTTAAGAGTGGGGGACCCCTTCATGGCTAGGACACACATACAGCCCCTCAGCATGACCGCCTCTCCCCACATCCCTCACCTAAGAAATCGCATAAAGCTTGAAGCCAAACATGAGAGCAAATGAATCCCACTCCCAAGCACCTGCAGGAATCCACTCCCACCATGGTATTCTGTTAGGCAGCAGGCACCACAGGCTGCCCACCAGGAAGTGGAGGCCAGAGAAGAAGGGGGGGGGGGTGGGGCAGCGGCAGATTACAACCTGGCATGGGCCCTGCCTGGGGCCTCCGGGTGTCCATCACTCTCTCACCAAAGGGCGCTCAGAACTGGGTCTGCTTTCCACTTGGCTGGCTTCAATAGCAATAAATAATAGCCATAGTCGCTAAACCCCAGTTGTCCAAGTCAGTGGGCCTGAGAGACCACCTAGTGTCTTGTTCCAGTCTACTTATCGTTACTCCTTCCCTCCTAACTAATAGAGAAACTGAGGCTCTGAGAAACCAGGTGACTTGCCCTAGGTCACACAGCCATTTATGGGTAGTGATGTACCCCAGCCTCCTGCCCAAGTGCTTTCCCATCCCCTCCCTTAGACCATGCAGAGAGCTCCAAATGCAGGGGAAAAGAGGGCTCTGCCCTTTGCACCCTTGACATAGAAGCTAAACAGGGACCACAGCTCCCTCCCCTATCCTCATTCTTCCAAAGAAAAAGAAGCATTGCAACCTTGGGATGGCTCCTACCTCTCAAAGGCTCCCAGTGGAACACACAGCCCTGGGCTCTGGCACCTGGTGGTGGGGTGACTGCTGCCCTGCAGAGCCCACGAGCTCTAGAACTGTTAACAGTCTTGTCTTGCTTAATCTCCCTTTCCGCTCCCCAGCGAGCCAGTCTCCTGTGCTCATCTACAGGACTTCCTGTGGAAGCGACCACTGGCGGCCCTTTCACAATTTTGCCTGGCACCCCCAGGCATCCCTGCCCTGGTTGGTGTCTTGAAGTGGAGAATGCTGGAGCTGGAAGGGAGGCTGTCCTAAGCAGAGGCTCCAAAGAGTGAGATGGACTGCTCAAGATCACCCAGCCCTTAGTGGTGCAGCCAGGACTGGGCCTGAGTCTCTGGTTGCCAAAGCAATGCCTCATCCCAGACAGCAGCAGGTTGATGGGCACAGCCGTGGCTGAAGCTAAGTGTTTGGGATGCCCCGGGAGAACTGCCCATCCTGCCTCACTTCAGGCCCTCATTCTCAGACAGTGTCTTTGGGCCTCAGGGGAGGCTTTATATCTAAACCACCTTTTAGGGAACAATCTAGTCTGATACCAAAATACATTGTAGAGCTACAACCATCAGAACAGTGTGGAATTGGAGCATGACTATAGACAGATGAATCAGTGGAACAGAATAATGAAATAGACTCAAATATTTGTGGGACAGAAATAGACTCAAATATTTGTGGGAATTTAGTGTATCATAAAGGCACCATTTCAAATCATTGGAGAAGAGATGGTTTATTCAATAAACTGTGTTGGGAGAATGGGCTAGGTACCTGCAAAAACAAAGTTAGAGCTCTAACTCTAAAAGCATTCCAGATGTATAAAAGGCATAAGCATTTTAAAAATCAAAATCACACAATTATATGTTGTTTGGGATTTATTTCAAAATTATTGAAGAGTGGGGAGAATAGGTAGGACATAGATGAAACAAGACTGGCTCTGGCCCTGTTCTGATCCCTGCTGGAGTTAATGAGGATACCGCGGGCCCATTACGTTCTTCTACTTTTCTGTATGTTTGAACAAATGCCATAAGAAATCATGGCATAGTTCATTTGCCATGGTTGCAGAAGAAGGAGGGAAAGAAAAGGAAGGAAGGAGGGAGGGGAGGGAAGGAGGAAGGAAGGAAGGAAGGAAGGAGGAAGAGAGAGAGAGAAAGAAAGAAAGAAGAGAAAGAGAAAGAAGAGAAAGAAAAAGAAAGAAAGAAAGAAAGAAAGAAAGAAAGAAAGAAAGAAAGAAAGAAAGAAAGAAAGAAAGAAAGAAAGAAAGAAAGAAAGAAAGAAAGAAAGAAAGAAAGAAAGAAAAGAAAGGAAGGAAGGAAGGGAAGGAAGGAAGGAAGGGAAGGAAGGAAAGAAAGATAGATCTGTCATGGGATAGGCTGGGTGTGGTGGCTCATGACTGTAATCCCAGCACTTTGAGAGGCTGAGGCAGGAGGATCACCTGAGCCCAGGAATTCAAGACCAGTCTGCACAACATGGTGAGACCCCATCTCATTAAAAAATAATAATAGTAAAGAAGAAGAAGAGGAAGAAGAAGAAGAAGAAGGAGGAGGAGGAGGAGGAGGAGGAGGAGGAGAAGGAGGAGGAGAAGAAGAGGAAGAAGGAGGAGGAGGAGGAAGAAGAAGAGAATGAAGAAAAAAAGGGAAGAAAGAGATCATGGGGTAATTTTTAAATAATCTTGGATTAGGCAAGGCCTTTCCAGATATATCGCAAAGCATTAGAAGCCACAAAAGAAAATATTGAGCCATTCAACCATATGGAAACTTTTTTAAAATAAATAAAACTGAATGGCAAAAAAAGGTCACCATTGACAAGTCAAAAGGCAAATAAACTCTGAAAAAATACTCACATATCATAGAAAATAAGTTAATTTCCTCCCTCTGTAAAGAACTCCTACAGATCAATGAAAGACCAATAATGCATTAGAGAAATTGGCACCATATATGAATAAACAATTCATGGAAAAATAAATATCAATGGATTTAAACATATGAAATACTTTTATAAAAGTAAACATTTCTGTTTATAAAAATATAATAAGAGAAATAAAAGATAAAACTACATACCAACACAAAGAAGATGAGGGTAAAAATAAAAAATAAAACTACACTGAGACATCATTTTCAGCTATTCAACTACTAAGATCCAAAAAGTGATATATTATATCATAAAGGATGTAGGAAACACATTCACACATTATTGGCAGGAATATAAACTGGTACAACTTTTATGAAAAGAAATGTATAATATCTGTCAACATTTAAAATGCAAAAATCTTTCTACCCAGCAATTTCACTTTCAGTCATTGATTCCACAGATGATATACAATATGACAGTATGGAAAGATATTCATTACAGTATTGTCTGTAGTAGCAAAGGATTGGAAATGATCTAAATTTCCATCAGTAGGGAGCTGGTTAAATGAGCTCTGATACATCCGAACACTGGCATACTCTGCACCGTGAAGAAAATGAGAAAGATCCAGGTGGACTGATATGGAATGACCTTCAAGATATTGTGTCATATGAAAAAAGTAAGGTGCAGAACAGTGAGGATAGTGTGCTTTTTATGAAGAAAAAAGTGTATGTGTGTGTATGAAATATATGCAATAGATGAGGGCCGTGATATAGTTAAGTTTTACGTCCTCACCCAAATCTCATCTTGAATTATACTCCCTATGTGTCAAAGGAAGGAAGTGATTGGATTATGGGGGCAGTTTCCCCCATGCTGTTCTCGTAACAGTAAGTGAATTCTCAAGAGATCTGATGGTTTTATAAATGGCAGTTTTTCCTGTGTTTATATACTTTCCTCCCCTGCTGCCATGTGAAGAAGGTCCTTGCTTCCCCTCACCTCCCGCCATGATTGTAAGTCTCCTGAGGCCTCCCCAGCCATATGGAACTGTGAGTCAATTAAACCGCTTTCCTTTGTAAATTACCCAGTTTCCGGTATTTCTCTATAGCAGTATGAAAATGGACTAATACAGGCCAGGTGAGGTGGCTCACGCCTGTAATCCTAGCACCTTTGGAGGCTGAGACAGGCAAATTGCTTGAGCCCAGGAGTTAAAGACCAGCCTGGGCAACAAGGTGAAACCTTGTCTCTATAAAAAATAAACAAAATTAGCCAGGCGTGGTGGCACATGTCTGTAGTACCAGCTACTCTGGAAGCCAACGTGGGAGGATTGCCTGAGCCCTGGAGGTCAAGGCTGCAGTGAGCCGTGATTGCACCACTGCACTCCAGCCTGGGTGGCAGAATGAGGCCCTGTCTCAAAAAAAGAAAAAAATAGATAAGCACACACATTCATATATGTTTGTAAATGCAGAGAATATTTCTGACAGGATATACAAGAAACTAGTCAGATTTGGGCTGGATAGAACTGTTGGGATGGAGGAAGGGGGCAGATTTATGTTTCACTGTTTACTTTTAATGTATTTTATGTTTTGTACTATCTGTATACATTACCTATTCAAAAAGAAGCTTAACAATAGGATGTACATATACAAAGAGAGACTGATGAAAGAAACATGGTAAAATGTTAACATTTAGCAACAATGGTAAAGGGTATATGGGGATTATTTTACTATATTTGCAACTTTTCTGGATGTATAAGATTATTTCAAAACAAAAAGTTTTAAAAATTATTAAATTTAATTTCTAAATAAATGAATATTCTCACAACCAACTATCTGAGGAAACTGATACTCAGAGAGTTTCTGAGGCTTTATTGAACTAAATAAGGCACTCATTTATTTATTATTATTATGATTTTTGAGACAGGGTCTCACCCTGTTGCTTAGGCTGGAGTGCAATGGCACAATCATAGCTCACTGCAGCCTCCCGGGCTCAAGAGATCATTATACCTCAGCCTCCCAAGTAGCTGGGATTATAGGCATGCACCACCACACCCAGCTAATTATTGTATTTTTAGTAGAGATAAGGGTTTCACCATGTTGTCCAGGCTGGTCTGGAACTCCTGGACTCAAGTGATCCACCTGCCTCGGCCTCCCAAAGTGCTGGGATTACAGGCACTAGCCACCACACCTGACTCATTTATTCAACAAATGTTTATTAAGCACTTCTAGGTGCTGGACACTGTGCTACGAAATACAAAATGTAGAAAATACAGAATATGAAAATGTAGAAAATATGAAAATGTAGAAAAATGTAGGGAAAAAAAGCCATATGTAATATAATGCCAAAGAGTGGTAATTGTTTTGGAGAAAAACAAAGTAGACTGAAGGGCTAGAATGGTGGTGTGAGGTGTATTTTAGATGAGGTGCTCAGGGGAGGCCTGAGGAGGTGATGTTGGAAAGGACATGTGAGAAAGAAGATCTGAAAGAAGAGGGTCGAGGGGGAGGGAACAGTGAGCGCCGAGGCCCCGAGGCAGGAGCATGCTTTGTGTGCAAGAGAAACAGCGAGGAGAGCCCCATGGTGGGAGCATGCGCGAGAGGGAAGGGTGGGCTGAGATGGAGACAGAGGTAACAGGCAGGACCCGGAGACCATATGGGCCCATTTGGAGGGCGACATGAACCAACTTAGGTTTGAAAGGGATCCCCCCGCTGCTTTCATTCTGGAGAAGAGGCTATACTAGGCAAAAGCAGCAACAGGGAGACCCGTGAGGAGTTAACATAATCCAGACAAGAGGCAGTGGCTTGGCCGCAGAGGGCAGTAGTGGAGATGATGAAAGGTGGCTGGACTTGGGATATGTACTGAAAGTAGGGCCAACGGGGCTTGCTGCTCTATTTGGGCAGATGCAACAAATCCAGGACCTTCTTTCCAGCAAAGGACTCTCTCCACTCCTCTGAGAACAGAGTGAGGTTGGATTTTTAAGACCCAGCCCTCAGGATCTCAAGGCATCCTCAGTTTATTTGCCCCCCAACCCTCACCGGCCCTGCTCCCCACCATGGAAATAAAAGGGACATGGAGAAGGCAAGAGTGGTCACACCCTCTCGGGTGGAGCCAGAGTGCCAAGGAGTCCTGCGGGTGGTGAGAGCTCAGCCTGGCCTTGTCCTTGGCACCAGCCCCAGGGAAAAAACCTGCCAGGACATACCAAGCGCTAGGAAAAAAATTAGATCCAGGCACGTTTGGAAACGATGGAGCTAACTGAAAAATACGATGTTGCTGAACTTAAAAACACTGTGCTCAGAACTAGGTTTTACAAAAATAGAATCAATGGACAAGGATCAAGGGCAGTGAGACTGTTTTACAATTAGGAAAGTTTTCACACTCACTAATTTTTAATTCCTTACGGATGCTTGAAAGCTCTTCACAGCTTGTTAAATCCTGAAGCAAGATACTCTCCATTCTAGGGCCCTGCAGTGAAAGCTGAGGTGCAAGCTAGGACCTGAGCCTCCCTGCTTCCAGCTACTGGCTCCAAAATAGCTCAAGGATCTTAGGCAAGTGGGCAGTCCCACAGAAAACCAGGGTCAGGAGCTTGCTTCAAAGCTGCATTTGGGTAGCACTTTACATAAGATTGAGAAAACCTAAGTTACATCAAAGACTGAGGAGGTGCACAGAAAGAGATGGGTCCCTGCAAGCCTCCTCTTAGAATTGTCACGGCAGCAGTGGCCCTGGGTGAGGCACTTCCCCTTTCTGGTGTATTGAGCAGGCAGTGTGATCTGGAGTCATCAGCGTGGACATCCTGGCCCCTCACCACTTCCTAGGGGTGTGAGCTCAGGCACTATCTGGCCCATCCATATCTGTGTTCACCTAAAGCTTTGGTAGATAGTTCCTGGCAGGCTAATGATTTCCCACCTCAAATGTCTTCATCCCTCTGGTTTTCTTCACCATTACAGGAATTTGTTCCACCCCATGAGGAGCAATCTGGACTAGGCCCTAGAGGCAGCCCTACCAGTGATGGACAGTGTCTGTAGATACATAGCCTAGGTAGCCAGATAAGTACTCCAGAGAGAAAATTGTAGGGTGTGTTCCGCACGGTTTCCTCGAGGCTCCCTAGCAGGTTTAAGCCCCAGTTGCACACAGTGGAACTTGTTCACTGACACTTTTATTGGCCTTCTCCTTTCCTTTCTCACATTCTCTACTTTCCTGCTGTGCCTCCAGGGACTACCTCCCAGGCAATCCACCTGCACACACGTCCTTGTCTCAAGTTGTTTGGGGAGTGGGGATTGGGGAGTGACTAAGACAGTTACCAGAAATGGCAGAAGCAGGATGGGCTTCTGAAAACAGATCCCTCACCAGTGAAGTGACAACGCGGACCCAAATGCTGGTAGTGAGTAAGGTGGTGATAACTCTTGGCAGACTACAGCATCACAGTGTCCACAATGTGTGTAGTGGATTGGGATGAGGCACAGGTAAAATTTCAGGGGCAACACTGACTTACGCTGTAAGTCTAATACTTGAAAGATACAGGGCAATAGTAATGATAAGGATTGTGGGGTTGGTTGGCTTTTGTTAATTGCCCTAGAAGCCTTGAAGAAAGAGAACTCAGGGTATGTTGTGAAGACAGAACTCCATAAAAGCATTCTAAATGACACTTATCTCTCATGGCCCAAGAGTAGGCTGTGCTGAAAATCAGGCCCAGGATCTGATTGTAAAAGGGGTGAAGCTTCAAGAGAGACTAAAGGCACAGCCTCAGCAGACCTACAACCCCAGGGTTAGAATTCTGATAGGGAAAGAATGGGGCATTAGGACCTGAATGGAGATATTTGGATAGATGCACTTGAGAAGCTTGTACCCTCAGCTTCCTTGAGCTTTCTAGGCCTGCAGAAGGGCTCCTTCCTTTACTAGAGAACAATCACCCATAACCTGAAGACCACACTAATGACTCACCTGAGGTGGATGTCTCACAAGGTGATGCTTATCTTCCTCAAGATCCTTCCCTCCTTCCTTCACTGCCTCTAGACCAGGGTCAGAAAATATTTTCTTAAAGGGCAAGAGAGTAAATATCTTAGATTTGCAGGCCATGTGGTCTCTGTTGCAACTATTCGATTCTACTTTTGCACTTAAAATGACAATGCAAAAACAACCATGGGCAACAGGTAAACAAATAAGTGTGTGTGCATTCCAATAAAACTTTATATACAAAAACAGGCAGCTGGTGCATGGAACTATGGTTTGCCTACCCCTGCTCTAGACCAGTAATTAGGGTCAGGTCTTACCATTGCCCAAGCAGGAAAGTATATAGTCCCCGTTGCTGGAGGAAATAGCTTATTCACAAAAAAAGCTTCAGGTCTGGCTGATATATATTAGTAGGAACAGGAAAACGCATATAGGAGGAGATCTTGAGGATGTGGGACTGGGGCTGGGGGGAGCTGAGGAATACAAAGCTAGATAAAGAGGGTTTTATGGAGGGACCCTTCTTTTGACTCGGAATTTAACAGCCTGGCGAGACCACTGGAGCTGGTCTTAACACACTGCGGAATTGGTCCTTAAGGTTTAGACACAATGATGGCTGACAGTGAGGTGGCAATGCTGAAACGGCCTTGGAAGAGTACTAATGAGGGATTAGAAGGCCCAAAAGGCCTTCCCTTTGCAAAGCAATAAAGAAGTGCCTAGTGAAAGGAGCTCAGTGCTGGGTGTCCTCCATAGCCCAGGTTGACAGAGGAGATACTCCCATGGAATGCCATGGCCACTGTCAATACAGACATTAAGGTTCCGGAAGAGCGGAGACCACATAGGGCCACTTAATCATCAGAGGCAAGGTGGACACAATTATAATGACAGGCAGCAAGGCCTGAATGGTAACCAGGGGTCTTTGATCTGCAGGGCTCTGTAGCAGTGATGTCCTTAGGGCAAGAGAGGTGAGCATTTAATGAGAGTCTTACTTGACTTAACCACAAAAGATCAAAGGTGAGTGAGCAGAGGCTGATGTCAGCTGCCGAGACAGAAAATCTCAATCTCTTACCTAGTTTCCAGCTTTGAGCCAGTTCTGACCCAGGATGCACTGATGGAAGAGAAAGATCCATAATGCCACTATAAATGTATAAAATAAATGTTTCCTTGATTCTTCCCGAAAGCACCCTCTGACTGTTTACCAGAATAGCTGTACAGTGTGAAACTGGGAATAACCAGATCATTTGAGGTCTGTTAGATAAAGGGTTTGAGCTTTCACTGCTTCTAGATGACCCAAAATACCATTGTAGCCTCCTTTTAGAGACGGGGGACATAGAAGGCCAGATGTTAAATAGAGTTCTAGCCAAGCTCATCTCCCAGTGAGTCTGGGGACCTACTCTGTGGTTATTTCCTAGCCCTTGAGTACAAATTGGGATGCATAACTTCACAGATAGCAGAACTCTCACATTCTGCCACATTCTCACGTTCTCTCTCATCTGTAGAATAAGAGCCATTATGGAAAGGAAGACGAAGTAGAAGTCTCTAAAATTATTCCGCTGGTCAAAGTAGTAAATCAGAAGCAATAGCATATCCCAGGTGGGTAGAAATTAGTGATACCTTCAGAGACTTAAAGGATACTGAGGTGGTCCCTACAGTATCTCCATAGGATCCACCACATACTGCCCCTGTAAAAACCCACTGAAGCATGGTGATTGATGATTATCCACAGGGCAGCCCTAATCACAGCCATGATCAGATACTGTATCCTTACTAGAATAGTCTACACAGTCTCTGATGGTAAGAAGCCAATACTATGACAAGTGTGTTCTTTTCAATCCATATCAGGAAAGGGGATCAAAAGTGGTTCACATCCACTTTCCCTACAACAATTTAGAGATCTATCAAATCAGTAAAGTTTTAAGTGGTCAAATAAACCGGGGCATGCTGGGTCATTCCCTCTGTGGTAAAGGACAACTTAGTGTATCTTGCACCTCTTACCATTTCTTTTGTTTTTTTTTTAAATTATACTTTAAGTTCTAGGGTACATGTGCACAACGTGCAGGTTTGATATAGGTATACATGTGCCATGTTGGTTTGCTGCACCCATCAACTCATCATTTACATTAGGTATTTCTCCTAATGCTATCCCTCCCCCAGGCCCCCACCCTCCTCTTACCACTTTTTAATTTGGATTTCAGAGGCAGTGTACTAAAGACCACTCCAGCCCATTTATTGGATGATTTAGTAAGCTGCTATGTTTAAGCGGCGGCCGGAGCAAGAGAGGGCTCTGGAATAGGTGCAGGCTATGGGACAAGCACTTGGGTCACATGCCCCAGTGTATTCCCTGGTCCTGGACTTTTACCTGTGGATAAGTAGACAGTTGTGAAGTCCCTGGAAGTCCCCTCTGGCAGGGAGAGTCTCGTTTCAGAACTCTATGATTCTAGTAGAAAGCTCTGCCCTGTGCAGCAGAGAATTATTCCACATTTGAAAAGTAGTTCTGGGCCAAATTGCAGTGTTGGGGGCAAATAAATGATTATTGTTTTTAGCCACTCAGTCTTGAGTTGGTTAATTATGAATAGATAACCAGAAGATGCATGCAACAGTACCTTGTTTTTTTTTTAATGTTGGATAACTTTCCACTATATAAATATACCACAATTTGCATATCTATTCTGTTATGGACATTTCAGTTATTTCTAGCTTGGGTCTGTTAATAATAATGCTGCTGGAAACATTCTTTTGGTTTTTTCTTTTTTTTTTCTTTTTGAGGGAGACAGACAAGGTCTCACTCTGTTGCCCAGGCTGGAGTGCAGTGGTGCAGTCAGGGCTCACTGTAGCCTCGACTTCCCAAGCTCCTCAAGCGATCCTCCACCTCAGCCTCCCAAGTAGCTGGGATTACAAGCGTGCACCACCATGCCCAGCTAATTTTTGTATTTTTAGTAGAGATAAATATTTCACCATGTTGGCCAGGCTGGTCTTGAACTCTTGGCCTCAAGTGATCTCCTGCCTCAGCCTCCCGAAGCACTGGGATTCTAGGTGTGAGCCACTGCACCTGGCCCAAACAGTTTTTTTAAATAAGAGATCCAATTGCTCCATAACCTTGCCAACGCTTGGCATTGTCAGTCCTTTTTAATCATTCTGGTAAGTGTATGGTGGTATCTTATTGTGGTATCTTAATTTGCATTTATCTGATGAATAATGATGTAAAGCCATAATATATTCTTCACAAAAAGATTACACAATGAACCAAAATATTGACATTGGTGATCTTTGCAGAGGTGTGACAGTAGTTTTTGTTTTGCTGTTGTTTTTTGCAGCACAGTCTTTCTGTTTGCTAAGTTTTCTGCATTCTCTAAATTTAAATGCTTAATTTTTAAAATTATTTTTTAAATTATGAAATCCTTCCCAAAAGCCCATTTATTTGTTCTTATAATAAGGTATAATAAGCACAATAGTAATATTACAAGTAAAGTCACTAAGAATCATTTATTGAGCACCTGCTGTATATTCAGCATTGTGGGAGGAGCTGTGAAAGACACAGAACAGCACAGGGTGTGGTCCCTGCCCTCGAGAGGTTTACAGTCTAGGTGGAGAGACAGGGGAACCAGGACACATGGGGAGCCGAGAGAAAACAGTCCAGGCCAGTATGTTACAGGAGCTGGAAGGTGTTTGGGGTCAGACCCCAACACTCCAAGTACACTAAGCACTTCAGTGCTTCCAGGGGCTCAACGTTAGTGCCAGGAAAGACAACTACTCCCAGCCCCATAGAAGCCCACGTGGCATGCCCTGTCCATAGCCTCTACTGCCACCATCTTAAAATGTCTGACTCCTTGTTCCACTGCTAATCAAAGTGCAATGAACTGGGGAGGGATGGGGTGGATGAGGAAGGTCACTGGACGATTTGAGGGGCCAGTGTCTCCCTCCTAGAAAGATCTACTCCCCCATCATATACCCCTAACACAGAGATAAACCCACTCAAGGGGGCCTGTGCCACCACATGGGACCCTCACCCCCACAGCTAGAGGAGGGGGCAGTCGCTGCTTGAGCTGCCTGAGGTAGAACTAGGGTGCCCTTCTTCTTGTGTGTCCCTTCTCCTTCCAGTCCATTGAGCTGGGGGTGGGGGCAGGACGGGCACCTCAGAGCCACCTGGAGCTGAGGGGGTACTGAAGGGAAAGGACAAGGGGGAGGGACAGTAGCAGAGGGGAATTGCAGAGCCCAGCTGGAGAAGAAGGGTAGCTGGGGCTCCTCAAAAGGTACAGGGGAGCCAAAGAGGGAAAAGGCTCAACACTGAGACGGGCTCCCCAGTGCAGGTCAGAGGGGCCATGAGGGCAGGCGGGGTGGTCTGCTCCAGGACCCCACCTTCCCCCTGCCTTCACAAGACAGAGAGGGGTATCAAGAGCCAGGAGGGTACCAGGTCCCCAGCTCAGCCCTAGGCTGTGCTCACTTCAGGGTCACCCTGCCCAACCTTAGAGGCGTTGAGGGGACTCCAAAGTTTTTGATGATGCCCCCACTCAGTAAGGCCCCTTCAAAGTGCCATCTGTTCACTTCTCAAATTAAAAAGAATTCAGGTCTGAGTGTCCAGGAAAGGGGATGAATTTCATAACCCCCTGTGACAGCGAGGGGAGGGAGCCACACCCTTCCAGAGGGTACCACCCAGCGGACGAGTGGGGAGGAGGAAGCAGCTGGCATGAAGCCGGCCCACCCAACCTCCAGGAGAGAGGAAACGGAGAACACGGGATGAGGAGGCTTTAAATAGTATTTCATAAAATAAAAATGCCCAGCACTCTTAGGAACCTCTCATTCAACTGCCTAGTTTTTGTTTAAATAATTCTAATGCCAGAGGCTGGGGGACAGGGGGCGGCCAGGGTATGTACATGAGGAGGTGTTTAAATTAAAACACAAATAATAATTAAGACACACAAACTGAGAGACTAAGGCAGAAGATGTAGAGGGGGCCTTTGAGGCCCTCGCGCTTCCAGGACTGCAGGCTTCCTGTGGGCGGATTAGGGCTTCCTCTTGGAGAAGATCAGCCGGCGTTTGGAGTGGTAGAAATCTGAGGAGAGAGAGCAGAAGTCAGCCAGGCCAAGAGGAAGAGGACGCGGTGGAGCTGCCCACCTGAGGCAGACAGCAGGGGGCCAGGGCACCCTTCCCTGGTGCCAATGGGGCCGACTGCTGAGGACAGGAAGAACTTGGGGAACATCCACTCTGTCTCTTGAGGGGTATTATGGAGTGTCCCACCATGCTTCGCAGATGTGATTTTATCAATCACCACACCTGCAACCCATGGGTCTGCTCTAAGTCAAGCTGCCCAGCAGAGGAGCCACTACTAGCTCTGTGTGCTTGTTTAAACAGACTAAAATCAAATAAAATGAACAATTCAGTTCCTCAGTCACATGAGCTGTGTGTCCAATGCACAACAGCCGTATGTGGCTCGTGGCCCCTGCACCAGACACTCCCATCCCTGCAGAGTCACTGGACCATGCTGATCTAGGGATTCTGTTACAAAATCCATGAAAGTGTTCAGCACAATGCCGGGCCCATATAAACGTCAGTAGTTGTTGTTATTATAAAAAGTCTTGACCCAACTGCAAATTCACTTTGAGACCTTAGATAAATAACTCTACCTCTCTGAGTCTGGTTTCCTTGCCCTAAAAGGATGGCAAGGGGCTGGGCATGGTGGCTCACGCCTATAACCACAACACTTTGGGAGGCTGAGGCAGGAGGACGGCTTGAGCTCAGGAGTTCAAGACCAGCCGAGGCAACATGGTGAGACCTTGTCTCTACAAAAACTCAAAAAATTAACCGGGCGTAGTGGTGTGCGCCTGTAGTCCCAGCTTCCCAGCTACCCGGGAGGCTGAGGTAGGAAGATCGCTTGAGCCCAGGAGTTTGAAGCTGCAGTGAGCCATGATCGTACCACTGCACTCCAGTCCGGCCAACAGAGTTAAGACACCTGTCTCAAAAAGAAAGGCGGGGAAGGGTGACAAGAATGTCTTATGGTATAACATTGCTATAAGGACTAAATAAATCTACCTTAGAAGCTTGGCAAAGGGCCTGGCATAATGAACATTCCCAATAAATGTTAGCTAGTTGGTCTTTGCTGCCTACTTGCTGTGTGACCTCAGGGAGGTTGCTTCCCCTCTCTGGGCCTGTTTCCTTCTACCTAAGGAGCATGCTGGACCAGGACCAGACAGGTCAGCCCTTAGACCATGGATTCTGAGAATCCTGGTCCCTTACAATGTCCTTCCCTGCGCATGTCCTCACCTGTCATGCTGGTCTGCCGCCGTTTTCGACCCTGAGAGTCTCCAGGTCCACCTGGGGACCCTTCAGCCTGCTCCCCTGAGCGAGGCACAAGGGTACAAGACAGCGACAGGTCCACATGGTCTTCCTCTGCTGTCCCCTGCAGCAGAGCAGGTGAGGTGCCAGGCCGCCTGCCTCCTCCCAACTCATCCCTGCCCCGCCAGGGCCCCGTGGGAAGGTAGAGCTTGGGCAGGCCAAGGCCCCGCACACGCTCCCAGACGAAGTCACCCTCCAATGGTGTCTCGGTGACAAAGTCGAAGTTCCATCGCTCACGAGCCTCCTGGATGCAGCCCGCCATTAGCGCATCACAGTCGCGGCTCAGCTGCTCGCTGTCCACTGGGCCGAAGAGGCGGCGGCAGGCCTTGCTGCCGCATGGGTTCGGACGGACATCCCCAGCTGGTTCTGACATGGCGCCTGCAGCAGAGACACAAGGAAGGCCCTGGTCACTGCGGAGACTGGACACTATGTTACCTGGCCGGGCTTTGCTGTGTCACCTCAGGTGACGTCTTCCTACTAGAGGATCTCTCTCACTCCTTCCAGCTGGTCTTCCTGCCTCCTTCCCACAGGAGGCCTGACCCCCACCAGCAGAGCTCAGCCAGCCTGGCACCCCAACGTCACTGGGAGAGCAGGCAACTGAAGGGCAAGCTAATGTCAACAAAGGCAAGTCTATTGCAAGAGCAAGGACCAGGGTCCTGTTTGCCACCAGGTATTATCAGCTAAAATCAATTTGTTTTCCCCCCAGAGGTGTCCCTCATGGGTGTGAATGCCCCCCAAATATGTGTGAATTGCCAGAGTCCAGCAGTTTCCTAATCGCAGCCCTGGCCAGAAGGTCAATTCCCAAAAGAAGAAACAGTCTGACAGTTCCTTCAGCCTCCTAAATCCCCCCACCCAGATCCCCAAGTAGGGTAACCCTGCTCTGCCAAGTAAAAGTACCCTGGACGTTGGGGCAAAAAGCACCCGGGTTGTGGTCCTAGCTCTGCCAGTTACTACGTAAGCTTTAAAAAGCCACTTAATGTCTCTAGGTCACAGTTTCCTCACCCATAAATGGGGCCATGTACAAGTTTAAAGAGCATGGCTACAGACACACACTCAAGCGATTGATCAGGGAGTCCATGCAGCAAGGCAGACGAACAGAGCTGAATGAAAGGCTGTGTCTTGGTGGTTAAACAGGAGGGCTCTGGAGCCAGATCACCTGGGTTGGAGTCCAGGTTTTACTAGGTGACCCTGAGCAAGCAACTTAACTTGTGTGAGCTCTAGTTTCCTCATCTATAAAATGGGGATAGTAATGGTGACTGTCTCAGAGGATAGACATGAGAATTAACTGAGTTAATGTGGGTAACGTGCCAGCAGCACTTCGTATACAGAAGTGCATTGAAAACAGAAGTATGATTATTCCTCTCTGCCTTCAGTTTTACTGAGCCTCCCCCCATCACTTCCCCCTGCCAACTACCTCCTTCAGACAGCAGCTGACAGGTGCTGTAGGCTGAGGGCCTTTCCCAAGGATGTCGTCAGGCGGGTGGCCTAGGGGTAAGGAGGGGCCGGGCGGGGCAGCACAAGGGATGATTTCTCCCAGGCTGAGCCACATCCTGCCAGGCACATCAGGTGATCTGAAGTCTAGACACCTGGCAGCCCCTGCCTCGTGTTGCCTGTGTCCAAGGAACCTGTTTTGCAGGCAAAAAGAAAATTAAAGGTGGCTGGTCTACCTGGCTCTTCTCCTCCCCCTTCAGGAGAGGGAAAACAGAGAGTGAGTTTGCCCATGAGGGAGCCCTGGCACCTACCTGCCTGCTCTGGCTTGACTCCAGGGCTGAGTGACTGCACGACCTTGGCAGCAACTGGGTTTTCCTAGGGACAAGTCCCAACTTGCAGGCTCTGGGGGTGAAAGGTCTGCTGAGTCCTCCTGAGGCAGGAAGCCCGGGACACATGCCACATCTGCTCCACCCCACCTCACCCCACTGCTTGTGATCAGTGGAGCCCACAGTTTCACGTCCCAGCTGGTTGGGAGAGGAGGCTCTTGGTAACTTCACACCAAGTTTAAAGGGCAGGAGATGGAAGAGATATGAGACTTGCCCCTAAGTCATATAGCTAAAAAGGCCAAAGGCCACTGCCCCATAAAGGGGTCACGCAGTACAGTGGACAGAGCCCTCAAATAACCTCTGTCCACCCTCTGCTAGGCATGAGTTGGGATTTATTCATATATTTTTATGTTTGGGAGCTGTTCTAAGCAGTTTAAAAATATCAATCCTCCTAAAAAGTGGATATCTGTTAGCTCCCTTTTTACAGAAGAGGCAACCAAGGCTCAGATAAGTAACTTGCCCAACATCACACAGTTCACAAGCGGCACAGCCAGGATCTGAACCCAGGCCTGTTTGCCCTGAATCCTGTGCTCTAGTATTGAACCCCACTCCCTCTCTAATTTTGAGGTTTCTTAACCAGAGAGGCCCATCACAATCACTTGGGGAGGCCAGGGGCAGTGGCTCATGCCTATAATCCTAACACTCTGGGAGGCAGAGGTGGGAGAATCATTTGAGCCGAAGGGTTCAAGACTAGCCTGGGCAACTAGCTGAGACCCCGTCTCTACTAAAAATAAAAATAAATAAAAATTAGCTGGGTGGTTGGGTGCAGTGTCTCACGTCTGTAATCCCAGCACTCTGGGAGGCCAAGGTGGGCAGGAGTTCAAGACCTGAGGTCAGGAGTTCATCTGAGGTCAGGAGTTCAAGACCAGCCTAGCCAACATGGCAAAACCCCATCTCTACTAAAATTCCAAAAATTAGCCAGGCATGGTGGTGCACACCTGTAGCCCCAGCTACTCAGGAGGCTGAGGCAGGAGAATTGCTTGAACCCAGGAGGCGGAGGTCGCGCCACTGCACTCCAGCCTGGGCGACAGAGCAAGACGGCGTCTCAAAAAAAAAAAAAAAAAAAAAAAAAAAATCTGGGCATGGGGGCGGGGGGATCACGCCTGTGGTCCCGGTTACTTGGGAGGCTGAAACAGGAGGACTGCTTGAGTCCAGGTTGGTGCCATTGCACTCCAGCCTGGGTGACAGAGTGAGACTCTGTCTCAAAGAAAAAAAAAAAAAGAAAGAAAGAAAGAAAAAAGCACCTAGGGAGTTTTTTCAAAATATAGATTTCTGAGGCCCTGCCTCCTGAGAACAACTTAATCCAAATTGAAGATTCAAGCAAGTGTTTGGCACAGTTCCTCAGATGGGCACTCCTGGGGTGCCAGCCAAGCGGGGACACACTGGTGTGTTTGAAATGGACATTCTGGGTCTCAATACATCATAGGCACAAGGAGGAGGAGCCCGCCTAGGGCTTCATCAAAGAGCTGGATATTCCCTGGCTCCCGGGAGCTCAAGACAGGACTAGGATCTAAGCAGGCACCCTCTCCTCTTCTACCACCCCTCCTTCTCTTATGTCTCTCATAGGCCTCTCCTCCCCCATCAAAATCTGCTCTCATGCTCATAATAACTTTCAGCCCAAAGAAAACTCAGAAACGCAAACCCTTGTTTTAGCAACAATTAAAAATAGCCTCCTTTATTGGCCTTCCTGCCTTAGACTTCAGTCATATTTTAATTTCCAGTAAGAGCTCAGTAAATACTGTTGAGCCTAAGGAGTGCTCCTTTGAAGGGATGGTAATGGCACAGGGGTTGATCTCGGATGAGCCCAGGAGTAGCCGCGGCGGTTCGCGCGGACCAGCCCCACTCCGCGGGAAAGCCTGTGTGCTATTCCCGCCAGGGCCGGGAGGGGGCGCCGGCCTCCAGGAAATCACGCGCGGGGTGGGAGGTGCGTGGGCAGAGCCTCGGACCGCTGGAGGGAGTAGTGATGAGTCAGTTTCCTGCAAGGCGCTGCTCGCCCGCCAAAACTCTGCTTCCACTCCGGCTGCGCGTCACCCTGGGGTGGGGAGGGGGAGAATGGGAGGGGACCGGGGGGCCGCGAACACGTCACGCTGAGCCGGCCAGGCTTCCGAAACTCCCGCCGCTGTTGGGAAACCGCGCGCTCTTGTGCCGTCTCTGACACACACACACACAAACACACACACACACACGCCCGCGCACACACACGCGCGCGCGCGCCGGGAGCCGGCCCCTCCACCTTATCTCCACGCCCAAAGCACGGGATGAGTCAGATCCCTGGAAAATAAAAATAGACGGGAGCAACGAAAACAAAACCGCTCGCAAGTCCTCCCAGAAACGCGACGTGGAGGGAGGCAAGGAGAGGGGAAGCTGCCTGGGCGCCCCAAGTTCCAAACCCAGCTCCAAGATGCTTTTCCGCACGAAGAGGGCGCAAGTGTCCCCCAGGGGTTTGGGACGGAGAGGACGCGCTGTGGTCCGCGCCAGGCGGCGGCGCCCCAGGGGGCGACTCGCTCCCCTGCTCCGCTCAGCCCTGTCGCTTTTGGAGAGAGAATCTGGGCTAGGTCGGGACGCCCTGAGCCCCCGAGGCAGCTGATGGAGGCCCTGAGCAGCGTCGTGCCCCCCAGACCCCCTACCCCTCAAAGACATGAACCCTCCCCGCCTCCCATCCAGGCGTGGGCTCCGCTCTCGCCCCGGAGTCCAGCGCCCGGACTCGAGGGCAGGCTGGGCCGCGATTCTCTCGGCCGCGGTGGGAAAGAGGTAGAGAAGACCCTTGCCCTTCCCGGACTGACAGTCTGGTTAGAGCCCGCCCAGCGCAGGGCCGTGACTCACAGACCCCTAGGGCGCGCCGCGGAGCGGGGACCCGACGCGGTGTCCTGCACCTCCGGTGCCCGGCTTCCTTGGGAACAAACTGTTCTAGCCAAATAGGTCACTGTGCCGATGGGAGGACGGAGACCGCGAAGGGGCAGGGGAGAGGGCTTCTGGAGTCCCACTGTACCCCATTCCAGGCGGGGTTCTGACCTCATACAGTCCGTTCCCTGGGGTCTCCTTGTCACAATGAGTCACCTCCTCGCTAGTCCTTAGGGGACGGGCCCTGGCACATTCCCAAGGGCCAGGAAACAGCCCGCGCTGACCTCAGCGCTCAGCCAGGTGGTGGACACAGTGGCGTAGAGGACCTGAACCTGGGACCTGGGCCAGGGCGGCGCCGATTGGATCCCAGAGCCACCCGGGACCGATCCTAGACGAACTTACTCCACTCCGCTTTCCTCGCCCCTCCTGGGCCCCTCCAGGGACACGGACTTCATCCCCACGCCACGAGCAAACTGCGCCTGGGGCCTGGAGCCAACCGCAGCCAAAGGCGAGCTCCCAGAGCGGTCCCGTCCACGCCCTCCCTCGCCCCAGCTGGGTTTCCAGGGGCGGGGAGCGTGGCCGGGGATTCCTGTACTTGTAATCCCGCTCTCCGCCCGGGGTCTCCGGCACATCCCGACCCCCGTCACCCGCGCACTTAGAGACAGCGTGTGCGCAAGCCGAGCGCGCACCTACTCACGCCCGTCATTCACCTGCCGCAGAAACACCTGTGAACGCAGCACACACCCGCGAACACGTATCCTCGCGGACACGCACGGACACACGCGGGCACGCTCGGCTCGGCTCTGGGCCGCCGGCCCGGGGTCCCCTGTTGTCTGCCGCCGCTCTCTCACCTCCTTTGAGTGCCTCGGTGCCTCGGCGAATCCGCGCCCAGCTCTGGCTCCACAAGGAACTGACTTAGGCAGCTGCTCACACCTCAGCTGGCGCAGCTCAGCGCGGCCCTGATATACAACCGCCCCGCCCGGGCCCGCCTCAAGGAGGCGGGACCCGCGCTCGGCCCACCGCGCCGCCCGGGACCGCCCTCCCCGGGGCCCAGGCTCCTGGCTGCCCAGCGCCGAGCCAGCTGAGCCTGGCCGACTTCCAGCA